>NC_139395.1:35030000-37430000 GCF_054392235.1 Sus scrofa | reverse complement strand
AAAGTATGGTTCATCCATACATGAGAACAATGGAATACTATACAGCGATAAAAGAACAGGAATGCTTTCTGTGATCTGAGAGGAACACAAGGTGCAGAATAGTATATATAGCAAGCTTTTATGTATAAAAGGAAAAAAACAAAGATCCATATTCATACTTGTTTGTAAGCACATGAAGAAAATCTGGATTGACTCATAAAAACAAATAACAGTGGGAATTCCCATCACGGCTCAGTGATAACGAATCTGACTAGTATCCATGGGATGCAGTTTTGATCCTGGCCTTGCTCAGTGGGTTAAGGATCTGGCGCTGCTGTGAGCTGTGATGTAGGTTGCAGACATGGCTCGGATCCCGTGTTGCTGTAGCTGTGTTGTAGGCTGGCGGCTATAGCTCTGATTCAACACCTAGCCTGGGAACCTCCATGTGCCACAGGTGCTGGCCTAAAAAGACAACAACAACAACAACGGCAACAAAGAAAGAAAGAGAGAGAGAAAGAAAGAAAGAACGAGCAGTGGTTAGTTGTGGGGCGTTGGAAGTATGGTGAAGAAACTGAGCAGGCTGGGACAGGATAGGAGGGACTTTCTCTCTTCTCTCTTTTTGCCCCTGAGTCTGAGGAGTGGGTTTAAACCAAAAATGTATATACGAGTATGTAATGTATACACACATACAAACACACATGTATACAAACAACGGCTAAACTAAAAGGACAGTAGAGGAAGCCATTAGCCCTCAAGACCACAACTACCAGGTAGGATCTACAGGGACAACTGTGTGATGAAGACTCTAGGTCACTCACTGGAATGTCAGCCACTCTTGCTAGAAGATGATCTATGATGCACGTTAATTCCATTTGACAGAAAAGGCAATGAAATACATTTCCACTCCTCCTATCCTGCATTCAGATAATCCCAGAGAGCACTTTACAAATTGACAGCCAATAAACCACTTCACCCAGTGGAGAAACAGAGAATTCTGAGATGAAACGGTGATTTCTTTGCAGCAGAATAGCCCCCCTCCTCCCTAGCCAAGACTTCATGATTAAAAAAAAAAAAAAAGTGAAATACTCCAACTAGTGAAACTGGGAATTGAGCAGAGAAAAAATTTATTAACTATAGTTCTAGAATGGGAGAAAGCAAGATCTTCTAAAATATTAAAATGCAAATTCAGGAAATCTTGAGAGAATAACACAGGTCTTAAATATTATAAAGGTTTGGGTACAAGGCATGTGATCAACGTGAAATGAATTTTAAAAAAGAAAATGTATTAAGCTGAGTGCTGTTACTCAAATAAATTATATGACTGAATCTGTATCTTTTGTAGCATTTATCAAAATATTTTATATTGCAGAGCCCAGAGAATAATGAGAACTAACGCTGGGCAGATAATATTTTGGATGGATGGATGTCTCAATAACATCTCTTTTGTCCTTTTTTTGGTTTACAGATTAATTTTTTTTTGTAGGATTGCCACTGTTTCCTTGGAGTTTTAGCTTCCTTTAAAAAAAATTCTCAAACAGCAAGCAATTCTGTTTTACACTTTTGCAGATATCTAATAACAGATTTTAACATTTTTGATAGGTAAAATACTAGTGTTTTAATTCAGAATGCCATAGCTCAAGGTCATATGTTCAAAGCAGAATATTAATTTTCAAAAAACTTTAACATAAACCACCTGAAAGTAAAGGTACTTCGGTACAAGGAAAAGTGTTTTCAACTCGTGGGCTCAGAGCATTCAGTGAAGCATTCATACACACGTATATATAGACACAGATGTGGAAAAGAATCCATATTGGACACCTCAAGAATATAAACAGCTTAGAATCAAAGTACGTCTTGGTTGCCTTCATAAGAGGTATTTAGAACTAAGATATTTTTCTAGTAATTGGCAATGACATTGTAAAGAAAACGTTGCCAGCGATGCCCACTGATTTAGTGGTATTTCACCCACTGCTACAAGGGAATTAAGAGTGAATTGCCTTGACAATGACATAGTTTGGGAGGGTGATTGGGGAAAATAGGTTGCAAAAAAGTCCACAGAGAACAGCACCATTTTCGTAAGGATCACGTTCTACACTTCGTCATCATTCTCAGTCTCAACAGTTCTGCAACTCGAAATGGATGCCTAATGTAAAAATTGCTTTTCTAAGTTTATGGTTGAAGTATTTTTGTTGTTGTTTTTTTAAATCTTGTTTCTTTCCTTTCCTTATTATTCCCACTAATTTCATCACTTACATTCTTGATTATTGTTACAGGTCAGCCTCATTTACCTGATATTTTAGGAAGTCAAATGTTCTGCTCTGATAAATAGCAAAAATACCACATACCTTCGAAACAGTTGTTTGAAAGGCTGCACTGTTGTGTCCTGAACACCAGGAGGCAGCAGGTAGCCAGAGTCTCCTCTTGCTTCTCAATTCAGATTCTCAATGGCGAAGTGCCGCCTCCCACACATCCCTTTTGCAATTCGTGGGTCCCATTCATTTCCTCACGTGTGCCTCATCAATGCCCCACATTTCACATAAGGGATCAGATAGTTTGTGGACTGAGTAGATTTTACAGTTCGACAGCCCTCAGGATCCTGAGGCTGAGTTTTGGCAACCTCAGTTGTGTGGCTGCAGGAGACAGAAGCGTCCTTTAGCTTCACCAATGAAAATCCCTTGTTCCTCGAATTTGCCTAGAACCAAGAATTCAGAATTTGAGCTCCTTGTTCTTCATTAAGTTGTCCACGGTGGTCAGCAATAACAGCTCACCTCACAGTCCTTCAGTTCCTCGTGCTCCTGCTAGCGTTTCCATCCCTCCCCAAGCCTTGCCTCCATTCCAGGGGACTCTTTCCTTGACACTCAGCCTGGGACTGCTGGAGCATCACCCTCTAACATCTCACTGCCTCCGACTTCTCCAGATGGCTTCACAAGCCCAGCCTCTTTGAGGCTCTGTTGTTTGCAGTCACTCTTGATTCTGGTACATAGATCGGAGAGGATTATCTGTTTCAACAAACAGAAGATGCTTTGGCTAGTTTAAGCACCAAGTCAATGTAGAGGCTTAGAGAATGAGGCTTGGTTCATAGCCAGGAATGGGACACTGATTACATTGCTGAAAGGAATCTAGAGTGATTTTATTTTGGTTTTGTTTTTATTTTTGCCCAGCGCACAGACCCTGCGACACACTGCTTGTGCCTGGTGTGTGGTGGTACCTGGTGGATGGGCTCTGCCACTGCTGGCTCAGAAGCCTCATGGCTTTCCACCTTTGTCCGTCCTCTGTCACTTACTTCCAAGTCCAAGTCTTGTGCAACTGCTTTTCATCATGAGTGTCTGGGTTTCAAAGGAAGCTGAAAATGTGACTTTCTAATTTGAAGAGGCAACAACATAAGATGGGAAATGCCTAAAGTATATCAAAAGTTATAATCTGCAGGGTGACTAAAAATATCCTCTACAAAGTCTAAATGTTAAGTCATGACATAGGTTCCAAAAATCAATTGTGTAATTATCAGGGGATTAGACATTCCTTAAATGTCTACTAAGAATGGAGCGAATAAATAAAATGCTGTCAAATCAGGGAGTTCCTGTTGTGGCTCAGTGGTAATGTACCTGACTAGTATCCATGAGGATGTGAGTTCGATCCCTGACCTTGCTCAGTGGATTAAGGATCTGGTGTTGCCTGTGAGCTGTGGTGTAGGTTGCAGATGTAGCTCAGATCATGTGTTGTTATGGCTGTGGTGTAGGATGGCAGCTGTAGCTCCAATTTGACTCTAGCCTGGGAACTTCCATATGCTGCAGGTGCAGCCCTTAAAAAAAGCAAATTAATTAATTAATTAATTAAATGCTGTAAAATCATATCATGGACTACAATGTCATTGTTTTAAAAGGGAATGAACTGGGAATTCTCTGGTGGCCTAGTGTTTAAGGATCCAGAATTGTCATGGCTGTGGCACAGGTTCCATCCCTGTTCTGGGAATTTCTGTATGCCATGAGAAATTTTATATAGATATTTCTTGATTTATGATGGGTTAACCCATTGTAAGTTGAAAAGATCTTGAGTTAAGAATGCATGAGGGAGGGAGTGGGGTGGTTGGGGAACTTGGGGTTGACAGATACAAACTATTGCCTTTGGAATGGATTAGCAATGAGATCCTGCTATGTAGCACTGGGAACTATGTCTAGTCACTTATGATGGAGCATGATAATGTGTGAAAATATAATGTGTACATGTATGTGTAACTGGGTCCCCATGCTGTACAGTAGAAAAAAATTGTATTGGGGAAATAACTATTAAAAAATTTAAAAATAAAATAAAATTTACAAATTATTTTCAAAAATGTATTTAACACATCTAACCTACTGAACATCAGAGCTTTGCCTTGCCTCCCTTAAATGTGCAAAGAACACTTACATTAGCCTACAGTTGGGAAAATCATCTAACACAAAGCCCATTTTATAATGAAGTGTTAAATATCCCATGTAATTTATTGAAAACTATACTGAAAGTGGAAAAAAAGTATGGTTGTCTGGGTATAGGATGGCCATAAGCATATCATTTGTTTACCCTCATTATCATGTGGCTGAATGGGAGCTGCAGCTGCCAGCAACACAAGAGCATATCTTACTGCATATTGCCAGCCAGGTAAAGGTCAAAATTCAAAATTCAAAGGATTATTTCTATTAAATGGGTATCCCTTTCGCACATAGTGTAAATCAAACCATCGTAAGTGGGGAATCCACTGTATACGTTACCAATGGGGCAAGACGGTTTCTTCCAATCATCCTGGAGTGCTTCATGAAAATGTCATATAAACACAATGTTTAGCAAAACCAGCAAGTAAAAATGATACATAGAACACGACAACATTTTTAAGTTAAAAACTTGTAGAGCAATACTCTGTATTGTTCATGGATTCATATCTATAAGTCTGTGAAAATGTAAAAATGGACTGGAAGGACGCATTCTGAATTTGTAGTGGCAGTTCCCTTAGAGGCCAAACGGAGGAGGATAGGGCTAGGGACTGGGAACAAAGGGGCTTCAACTTCATCAAGAATGTTTTGTTTTTAAACTACAATGAGGTATCACCTCACACTGGTCAGAATGGTCATCATCAAAATATCTACAAATAATAAATGCTGGAGAGGGTGTAGAGAAAAGGGAACCCTCCTATATTGTTGGTAGGAATGTAAGTTGGCACAACTACCATGGAGAAGAGTACGGAGTTTCCTCATAAAACTAAAAATAGAGCTACCACATGATCCATCAATCCCACTCCTGGGTGTATACCTGGAAAAGATGAAAACTCTAATTCAAAAAGATACACACTGCGACTTTGCTAAATTCGTGGATGAGCTCTAACAGTTTTCTAGTAGAGTCTGCAAATAGTGACAGTTTTACTTCTTCCTTTACAATTTGGATTCCTTTTATTTTACTTCTCTGATTGCTGTGGCTAGGACTTCCAAAACAATGTTGAAGAGTAGTGGCCAGAGCGGACATCCTTGTCTTGTTCCTGATCTCAGCAGGAATTCTTTCAGCTTTTCACCATTGAGAATGATGTTCTCTGTGGGTTTGTCATATATGGCCTTTATTATGTTGAGGTGGGTTCCTGCTATGCCCACTTTCTGAAGGGTTTTTTATCAGAAATGGGTGTTGGATTTTGTCAAAGGCTTTTTCCACATCGATTGAGAGGATCATATGGTTTTTATTCTTCAGTTTGTGAATGTGGTGTATCACACTGACGGATTTGCGGATATTGAAGACCCCTTGCATCCCTGGGATGCATC
Organism: Sus scrofa; assembly: GCF_054392235.1. Classification (NCBI taxonomy): domain Eukaryota; kingdom Metazoa; phylum Chordata; class Mammalia; order Artiodactyla; family Suidae; genus Sus; species Sus scrofa. The sequence continues at coordinate 37,424,244 of NC_139395.1, read as the reverse complement.
CCTGGGATAAATCCCACTTGATTATGATGTACAATCCTTTTAATGTATTGTTGGATGCGGCTTGCTAGTATTTTGTTGAGGATTTTTGCATCGATGTTCATCAGTGAAATTGGCCTGTAGTTTTCTTTTTTGTGGTATCTTTGTCTGGTTTTGGTATCAGGGTGATGGTGGCCTCATAGAAGGAATTTGGGAGTATCCCTTCCTCTGTAATTTTTTGGAATAGTTTCAGAAGGAGAGGTGTTATCTCTTCTCTAAATGTTTGATAGAATTCGCCTGTGAGGCCATCTGGTCCTGGACTTTTGTTTGTTGGAAATTTTTTAATCACAGTTTCAATTTCAGTTCTTGTGATTGGTCCTTTCATCTTTTCTATTTCATCTTGGTTTAGTCTTGGAAGATTGTACTTTTATAAGAATTTGTCCATTTCCTCTCGGTTTTCCATTTTATTGGCGTATAGTTGCATATAGTAGTCTCTTATGATCCTTTGTATTTCTGTGATGTCCGTTGTTACTTCTCCTTTTTCACTTCTAATTTTATTGATTTGAGTCCTCTCTCTTTTTTTCTTGGTAAGTCTGGCTAAGGGTTTATCAATTTTGTTTATCTTTTCAAAGAACCAGCTTTTCATTTCATTAATACACAGAAATTGATGGCACTTCTATAACTAACAATGAAAGATCAGAAAGAGAAATTAGGGAGGCAATCCTGTTTACCATCGCATCCAAAAGAATAAAACACCTAGGAGTAAACCTACCTAAAGAGACAAGAGACCTGTACTCTGAAAACTATAAGACAGTGATGACAGAAATCAAAGATGACACAAATAGATGGAAAGATTTACCATGCTCTTGGATTGGAAGAGCTAATATTATCAAAATGACTATACTACCTAAGGCAATATACAGATTCAATGCAATCCCTATCAAATAACCAAGGACATTTTTTCAGAGAACTTGAATGAAATATTTTAAAGTTTGTTTGGAAGCACAAAAGACCCAGAATAGCCAAAGATATCCTGACAAAGAAAAACGGAGCTGGAGGAATCAGGCTCCCGGACTTCAGACTTCACTACAAAGCAACAATCATCAAAACCGTATGGTACTGGCAAAAAGACAGAAATAGAGATCAGTGGAACAGGATAGAAAGCCCACAATTAAACCCACGCACCCATAGCCAACTAATATATGACAAAGGAGGCAAGAATACACAATGGAGAAAGGACAGCTTGTTCAATAAGTGGTGCTGGGAAAACTGGACAGCCACATGGAAAAGAATGAAATTAGAACACTCCCTAACACCATACACAAAAAGAAACTCCAAATGGATTAAAGACCTAGATATGAGACCAGACACTATCAAACTCTTAGAGAAAAACATAGGTCAAACACTCTCTGACATAAACGACAGCAACATCTTTTCAGATCCCCCTCTTAGAGTATTGACAATAAAAACAAAAATAAACAACTGGGACCTAATCAAACTTGAAAGTTTCTGCACAGCAAAGGAAACCCTAAACAACACAAAAAGACAACCCACAGAATGGGAGAAAATCTTGCAAGTGAATTGACTGACAAGGGATTAGTCTCCAAAAGTTATAAACACCTTCTGTAGCTCCATACCAAAAAAACAAACAAGCCTACCAAAAAATGGGCAGAAGATCTAAACAGGCAATTCTCCAAAGAAGACATAGAGATGGCCAAAAAACACATGAAAAGATGTTCAACATCACTCATTATTAGAGAAATGCAAATCAAAACCACTCTGAGGTACCACCTTATACCAGCCAGAATGGCCACCATCCAAATGTCTACAAACAATAAGTGCTGGAGAGGGTGTGGAGAAAAAGGAACCCTAGTACACTGTTGGTGGGATTGTAAATTGGTGCAACCACTGTGGAAAACAGTATGGAGATGCCTAAGAAAACTAAAAATAGAACTCCCATTTGATCCAGCAATCCCACTCCTGGGCATCTACCCAGAGAAAACCACGACTCACAAAGACACATGTACTCCGATGTTCATTGCAGCACTCTTTTCAATAGCCAGGACATGGAAGCAACCTAAATGTCCATTGACAGAGGAGTGGATCAAGAAGATGTGGTACATATACACAATGGGATATTACTCAGCCATTAAAAGGAATGAAATACCGGCATTTTTAGCAACATGGATGGACCTAGAAATTATCATGCTAAGTGAAGTCAGTCATACAATGAGACACCAACATCAAGTGCTTTCACTGACATGTGGAATCTGAAAAAAGGACAGACTGAACTTCTTTGCAGAAGAGATGCTGATTCACAGACACTGAAAAACTTATGGTCTCTGGAGGAGACAGTTTTTGGGGTAGGGGGATGTGCTTGGGTTGTGGAATGGAAATTCTGTGAAATTGGATTGTGATGATCATTATTCAACTACAGATGTGATAAATTCATTTGAGAAATAAAATAAATAAATAAATGAAAATTGAAAGAAAAAAAAGAAAAGATACACACACTCCAATATTCACTATGACACAATTTATGATAGTCAAGACTTGGAAGCAACCTTAAGTGTCCATCAACAGATGAATGAACAAAGAAGATGTGTGTGTGTGTGTGTGTGTGCATACATATATATGGAGTGTGTAAGTAATATATATTACTCAGCCATAAAAAAGGATTAAGTGGAATTCCCATTGTGGCACAGCAGAAATGAATCTGACTAGGAACCATGAGGTTGCGGGTTCGATCCTTGGCCTTGCTCAGTGGGTTAAGGATCTGACACAGCTATAAGCTGTGGTGTAGGTCGCAGACATGGTTCAGATCTGGCATTGCCATGGCTGTGGTGTAGGCTGGCCGCTATAGCTCTGATTAGACCCCTAGCCTGGGAACCTCCATATGCCATGAGTGTGGCACTAAAAGCAAAAAAAAAAAAAAGAAGAAGTATTACCATTTGCAGCAATGTGGATGGACCTAGAGATTATCATACTAAGTGAAGTAAGTCGAGAAAAACAAGTATTATATGATATTGCTTATTTGTGGAATCTAGAAAATGAGCTTATTTATAAAACAGAAACAGACTCATAGACATAGAAAAAAAACTCATGGTTACCAAAGGGGAAAGGGGTGGGGATAAATTAGGAGGATAGAATTAACAGATATATACCACTATACATAAAATAAACAACAAGGATTTACTGTATGGCACAGGGTACTTATAGATTATAATTAGCTAAAAAAGAATAAATAAATAAATATATATATATATAAATATATATGTATTTGAATCAGTTTACTGTATACCTGAAATACAATATTGTAAATAAACCATAGTTCAATAAAAATATTTTTTTAATATTAAAATAGTTGATACGTTGGAGCAGTTGGACTTTCATAGGCAAAATAATGAATTTCAATTCAAACAATGAGATACCACTACATATCTATTAAAGTGGTGAAAATCCAAAATGCTGACAACCCCAAATGTTGGCAAGGATGTGGAGCAATAGGAACTCTCATTCATTGTTGGTGGGAATAGAGAATGGCAGAGCTACTTAATTTTTTAAATTATTTTTATTTTTTCCATTATAGTTGGTTTAACAGTTTTCTGTCAATTTTCTACTGTAGAGCAAAGTGGCTCAGTCACACATACATATATACCTCTTTTTCTCACATTATCCTCCATCATGCTCTATCACAAGTGACTAGATATAGTTCTCAGTGCTATACAGCAGGATCTCATTGCTTATCCATTCCAAAGGCAAAAGTCTGCATCTATTAACCTCAGATTCCTGGTCCATCCCACTCCCTCCCCCTCCCCCTTGGCAACCGCAAGTCTATTCTCCAAGTTCATGAGTTTCTTTTCTGTGGAAATGTTTATATGTGTCACATCTGAGATTCCAGATGTTAAGTGACATCATATGGTATTTGTCTTTCTCTTTATGACTTACTTCACTCAGTATGAGAGTCTCTAGTTCCATCCATGTTGCTGCAAATGGCATTATTTTGTTCTTTTTTATGGCTGAGTAGTATTCCATTGTGTATATATACCACATCTTCCTAATTCAATCGTCTGTCAATGGACATTTGGGTTGTTTCCATGTCTTGGCTATTGTGAATAGAGCTGCAATAAACATGAAGGTGCATGTGTCTTTTTAAAGGAAAATTTTGTCCGGATGTACGTCCAAGAGTGGGATTTCTGGATCATATGGTAGTTCTATATATAGATTTCTAAGGTATCTCCAAACTATTCTCCATAGTGGTTGTACTAGCTTACATTCCCACCAACAGTGCAGGAGGGTTCCCTTTTCTCCACACCCTCTCCAGCATTTGTTATTTGTGGACTTAGTAATGATGGCCATTCTGACTGGTGTGAGGTGGTATCTCGTGGTAGTTTTGATTTGCATTTCTCTAATAATCAGTGATGTTGAGCATTTTTTCATGTGCTTGTTGGCCATCTGTACATCTTCCTTGGAAAAATGTCTATTCAGATCTTTTGCCCATCTTTTAGTCGGGTTGTTGGCTTTTTTGCTGTTGAGTTGTATAAATTGTTGTATATTCTAGAGATTAAGCCCTTGTCAATTGCATCATTTGAAACTATTTTCTCCCATTCTGTAAGTTGTCTTTTTGTTTTCTTTTTGGTTTCCTTTGCTGTGCCAAAGCTTGTCAGTTTGATTAGGTCCCATTGGTTTATTTTTATTCTTATTTCTGTTGCTTTGGGAGACTGACCTGAGAAAATGTTTGTAAGGTTGATGTCAGAGAATGTTTTGCCTATGTTCTCTTGCAGGAGTTGGATGGTGTCTTGTCTTATATTTAAGTCTTTAAGCCATTTTGAGTTTATTTTCGTGTATGGTATGAGGGTGGGTTCTAGTTTCATTGATTTGCATGCAGCTGTCCAGGTTTCCCAGCAATGCTTTCTGAAAAGACTGTCTTTCCCCTATTTTATGTTCTTGCCTCCTTTGTCAAAGATTAATTGACCCTAGATACCTGGGTTTATTTCTGGGGTCTCTATTCTGTTCCATTGGTCTGTATGTCTGTTTTGGTACCAATACCACACTGTCTTGATGAGTGTGGCTTTGTAATATTGTCTGAAGTCTAGGAGAGTTATGCCTCCTGCTTGGTTTTTGTTCCTCAGGATTGCTTTGGCAATTCTGGGTCTTTTGTGGTTCCATATACATTTTTGGATTGTTTGTTGTAGTTCTGTGAAAAATGTCATGGGTAATTTGATAGGGATTGCATTGAATCTGTGGATTGCTTTGGGTCATATATCCATTTTTACAATATTAATTTTTCCAACCCAGGAGCATGGAAAAATTATATAAAAATTATATAAGAAATTTCCATTTCTTTATATCTTCTTTAATTTCCTTGACTAATGTTTTATAGTTCTCGGCATGTGAGTCCTTTACCTCCTTGATCAGGTGTACTCCCAGGTATCTGATTTTTTGGAGTGCAATTTTAAAAGGTATTGTATTTTTGTATTCCTTTCCTAATATTTCATTGTTAGTGTACAGAAATGCGACTGATTTCTGAAAGTTAATCTTAAATCCTACTATTTTGCTGAATTTGTTGATCAGCTCAAGTAGTTTTTGGGTTGAGTCCTTAGGGTTATCTATATATAGTATCATGTCATCTGCATACAGTGACAGTTTTACCTCTTCTCTTCCTATTTGCATGCCTTTTATTTCTTTGTTTGTCTGATTGCTGTGGCTAGGACTTCCAATACTATGTTGAATAACAGTGGTGAGAGTGGACATCCTTGTCTTGTTCCAGATTTTAGTGGAAAGGCTATCAGCTTTTCTCCATTGAGTATTATATTTGCTGTGGGTTTGTCATAAACAGCTTTGATTATGTTAAGGTATGTTCCCTCTGAACCCCCTTTGGTAAGAGTTTTTATCATGAATGGACGTTGGACTTTGTTAAATGACTGTGTCAAGTGCTTTTTCTGCATCTATTGAGATAATCATGTGGTTTTTGACTTTTCTTTTGTTAATGTGGTGTATGACGTTGATTGATTTGCATGTGTTGAACCATCCTTGTGAACATGGGTTGAATCCCACCTGGTCATGGTGTATGATCTTTTTGATATATTGTTGGATTTGGATGGCTAAAATTGTGTTGAGTATTTTTGCTATATTCATAAAAAATATTGGCCTATAGTTTTCTTTTTTGGTGGTATCTTTGTCTGGTTCTGGAATTAGGGCAATGGAGGCATCATAGAATGTCTTTGGGAGTGTTACTTCTTCTTCAACCTTTTGAAAAAGTTTGAGGAGGATGGGTATAATTTCCACTTTGTATGTTTGGTAGAATTTGCCCGTGAAGCCATCTGGTCCTGGACTTTTATTTTTAGGGAGTGTTTTTATGACATATTCAATTTTGTTTCTAGTGATCGGTCTGTTCAGTTGATCTATTTCTTCTTTTTTTTTTTTTTTGGTCTTTTTTGTTGTTGTTGTTGTTGTTGTTGCTATTTCTTGGGCCGCTCCCACGGCATATGGAGGTTCCCAGGCTAGGGGTTGAAGCTGTAGCCACTGGCCTACGCCAGAGCCACAGCAACGCGGGATCCGAGCCGCGTCTGCAACCTACACCACAGCTCACGGCAACGCCGGATCGTTAACCCACTGAGCAAGGGCAGGGACCGAACCCGCAACCTCATGGTTCCTAGTCGGATTCGTTAACCACTGCGCCACGACGGGAACTCCTGATCTATTTCTTCTTGATTCAGTTTTGGCAGGCTGTCTTTAGAAAGTTGTCCATTTCTTCCAAGTTGTCAAATTTGTTGGCGTACAATTGTTCATAGTATTCTCTCATGGTTTTTTGTATTTCTGTAGTATCTGTGTGACTTCTCCTTTTTCACTTCTGACTTTGTTTATTTGGGTTTTTTCTCTCCTCTTCTTGATGAGTATAGCCAGAGATTCATCAATTTTGTTTACCTTTTCAAAGATCTTGGTTTTACTGATTTCTTCAATCATTTTTTAAATCTCTATTTTATTGATTTCCTCTTTGATCTTTATGATTTCCTTCCTTCTGTTGACTTTAGGTTTTTTTGTTCTTTTTTTTCTAATTCATTTAGATGTTGGGTTAAGTTGTCAATATGAGATTTTTCTTCTCTTTTGAGGAAGGCCTATATTGCTATGAATTTCCCTCTTAGTGCTTTTGTGGCATCCCATAGATTTTGAGTGGATGTATCTTCATTATCACTTGTCTCAAGGTATTTTTTAATTTCCTTCTTGATTTCCTTATTGACCCATTGGTTTTTTAGTAGCATGTTGTATAGTCTCCATGTAGTAAGTTTTTTCTCATTTTCCTGTGGTCAATTTCTAGTTTCATGCCATTGTGGTCGGAGAAGATATTGAAATAATTTCTATATTCTAATTTCAAATTCTAATTTGTTGGGGTTAGCTTTGTGCCCCAGTACGTGATCAATTCTTGAGAATGTTCCATGTGCACTTGAGAAGAATGTATATTCTGATTTTTTTGGATGTAATGTCCTGAAAATGTTGATTAAATCTAAGTTTTCTATTGGGTCCTTTAGGATCTCTGTTGCCTTATTGATTTTCTGTCTAGAGGATCTGTCCATTGTTGTGAGTAGGGTGTTAAAGTCTCCTACTATGATTGTATTCCCATCAATTTCTCCTTTTATGTCTGTTAGTATTTATCGTAGGTATCTGGGTGCTCCTATATTAGGGGCATATATATCAACAATTGTAATATCCTCTTCTTGAATGGATATTTTAACCATTAAATAGTGTCCTTTGTCTTTCTTAATAACCCTCGTTTTTTTTTTTTTTTTTTTTTTTGTCTTTTGTCTTTTTTTTGGTTGTTGTTTTGTTGTTGTTGCTATTTCTTGGGCCGCTCCCGCGGCATATGGAGGTTCCCAGGCTAGGGGTTGAATCGGAGCTGTAGCCACCGGCCTACGCCAGAGCCACAGCAACGCGGGATCCGAGCCGCGTCTGCAACCTACACCACAGCTCACGGCAACGCCGGATTGTTAACCCACTGAGCAAGGGCAGGGACCGAACCCGCAACCTCATGGTTCCTAGTCGGATTCGTTAACCACTGCGCCACGACGGGAACTCCGACCCTCATTTTAAAGTCTATTTTATCTGATATGAATATTGCAACTCCTGCTTTCCTGTCTTGTCCATTGGCATGAAATATCTTTCCCCATCCCCTTAATTTCAATCTACATGTGTCCTTTGCTCTAAGGTGAGTTTCTTGTAGGCAGCAGATTGAAGGTTTTTGCTTTTTTATCCAATCCGCCACTCTGTGTCTTTTGATTGGAGCATTTAGTCCCTTGACATTTAAGGTGATTATTGATAGATACATATTTATTGCCATTTTAAACCTTTTTTTACCAGTTGATTCTGTTTCTCTTCTTTTCTTTTTTGGGTTGGATGGTTTCCATTTATTTTATGCTTGAGTACTTTTCTTTTCAGTTTTTGTAAATGTAATGTTTGGTTTTGATTTGTGGTTGCCCTGTTTTTTAAGCACGTTAAGCCCTTCCCATATCTGTTTGATTTTGCCTGATAGTCATATAGGCTCAGACACATCATTAAAATAAAAAAAAGAACCTGTATTTTCTTACTTTCCTTCCCCACATTGTATGATTTTGATGTCTTTTTTTTTTAACATCTTCATATTTAGCTCTGTATGCTGGTTTTTTTTTAAGTGATTGCTTTCCAACTGTGGTTTCCTCCATCCTAATTCTTCTTTTTCTCTTTTCTCTCTCTCTCTATTTTTTAATTTAGAGAAGCCCTTTCAGTATTTCTTTTAGAATCTCTTTTAGCTTTTGTTTGTGGAGAAATTCTTTATTTCCCCTTCTAATTTAAATGATATTCTTGCTGGATAGAGTATTCTAGGTTGCAATTTTTTTCCTTTCAGCACTTTAAATATATCTTGCCACTCCCTCTGGCCTGTAGTGTTTCTGTAGAGAAATCAGCTGATAGCTTTATGGGGGTTCCCTTATAATTAACGCTTTGCTTTTCTCTTGCTGCCTTTAGAATCCTCTCTTTAACTTTTGCCATTTTTATTATAATATGTCTTGGTGTGGGTCTTGTTTGGGTTCAGCTTGTTTGGGGCCCTCTGTGCTTCCTGTACCTTGATATCAGTATGCTTTGGATTTGGAAAGTTTTCAGCCATAATTTCTTCAAATATATTTTCAATTCCCTTTTCTTCTTCTTTTCCTTCTGGAATCCTATTATGCGTAGATTGGCCCGCTTTATATTATCCCATAGGTCTCTTATATTGCTTTCATGTTTTTTCACGTCATTTTCTGTCTGCTGTCCTGATTGAGTGATATCCATTATTTTATCGTCCACGTCACTAATTCGTTCCTCTGCTTTATTCATTTTGCTCTTTGTTGCCTTAAGCTCAGTTTGTATCTCTGCAAATGAATTTTCTAGTTTTTCTTGGCTCCTCCTTATGTTTTCTAGTTCCTTTCTAAAGGAAATTTGCATTACTGTTAATATCCTCTCTTAATTCCTTCAACATTTTCAATACCTCCCTTTTGAACCCCATGAATGTCAGACTGCAGAGGTCTGTTTCATTGTTGTCTGCCTTAGGTGAATTCTCCTGTTCCTTTAACTGGAGATGGTTTCTGTGCTTCTTCATCTTGCTTGTGTTTTTCTTTCTCTGTGAGTTCGGGGAAGCCAAACTGTAGTCTTGTGATGTTATTTCTATGCAAGAATACACCTTTGTATTTTTGGGGGGGTTACTATTTATTTTTGGTGTGGGAGTTTGAGTATTTGCTGTCACTTTCTTCGGTGTGAGCAGGCTGTTGTTCCCAGGATGCTCAGTGTGTTTTCAGGGAGAAGGAGGCAATGGGTAGGGCCAGCAGTCAATGCCTGGTTGCTGGGCTCTCAATAGCAGCAAAGACCTCTGGAGCCTGAGTCTCAGCACCCAACCCCTGCCCAAGCGTTTCAGGCCGTGCTGTCAGGGCCTGTGGTTCAGATGATCTGTGTGGCTCTCACTCTGCTTTGCTGTTCTCAGTCCAGCTGCTATGCTTCTCTGGGCAACTTTGAGGTGCCGCTAAGTCAGCTGATCTTTCGTCAGTTAGGTGGCTTCCCAGGAGGTGGGTTCCTTTTCTCCTTCACAGCTCCCTCTTGGGAATGCTAGTCCCATCCTGATTCCTTTTCTCTCTCTCTTTTTCTTTTGTTCTATGCAGTTATGTCAAGAGTTTCTTGCCCTTTTTGGAGGTTTAAGTTCTTCTGCCAGCATTCAATTGATGTTCTGTGCAAGTAGTTTTACATGTAGATGTGTTTTTTTTGATGCGTTTGTGGGAGAAGATATGCATGACCTCTTACTCCTCCGTCATCTTGCTCTGCCAATTACTACTTTCAAAAAGAGGTTTTTGTGGAGTTCCCATTGTGGCTCAGTGGCTAACGAATCTGACTAGGAACCATGAGGTTTCAGGTTCAATCCCTGGCCTCGCTCAGAGGGTTAAGGATCTGGCATTGCTGTGAGCTGTGGTGTAGGTCACAGACGTGGCTCGGGTCCTGAGTTGCTGTGGCTGTGACATAGGCCAGCAGATATAGCTCCAATTAGACCCCCTAGCCTGGGAACCTCCATATGCTATGGGTGCGGCCCTAGAAAAAGGCAAAAAAAAAAAAAAGTTCTTTGTGAAACTAAACATACTTTGCCACATGACCTGGCGATTGCACCCTTGGGTATTTACTGAAATGAACTGAAAACTAACATCTATATAAAAACCTGTATACAGATATTTTAGCAGCTTCATTCATAATTGCTAAAACTTGGAACTAACCAAGTCACCTTTCAGTAGGTGAATGCATACATAGCAGTGGTATAATGGAAAATAGCTATACCATGGAAAATAATTCAGTGCTAAAAAGAAATGAGCTCTCAAGACATGAAAAAAACATGGAGAAAAACTTAAGCGCTAATTTACTAAGTGAAAATAGCTAATTTGAAAAGGTAATATACTATATGATTCCAGCTATACGTTAACATTCTGGAAAAGGCAAAACTATGGAGAAAATAAAAAGATCAGTGACTACCAGGGATTAGCCAAGAGGAAAGAGGAATAGACAGAACATAGAGGGTTTTTAGGGTAGTGAAACCAATCTGTATGATATTATAATGATGGATACATATATTATGCCTTTGTTAAAACTCATTGAATTTATAAGACCAAGAGTGAGACCTAATGTAAACTCCGAACTTTGTTGATAATGATGTATCATTGTAGATTTCTTGATTGTAATAAATGTACAATTGTGATGCTGGGTGTTGGAAGTGGGGGAGGTGGAAAATGTTTGGAGGCGGGGGGTATAAGGGAACTAATGGTACTTTCTGCTTAATTTTGCTGTGAACCTAAAACCACTCTTAAAAATAGTCTATTGAAAAGGCAAAAAGGCCAAAAAAACAAAAACTGTGAAAAACTTAAACCCCATACCTTATATGAAATGAACTCAAAATGGATCGTAGATTTACATATAAAACTATAAAGCTTTTAGAAAAACATGTAGGAGAAAAATTTCACAATCTCAGGTTAGGTGAAGCATTTTTAGACACTAAAAACATGATCCATAAAAAAGTAATTAATTGATAAATGAGAAGTAAGTTACAGACTAGGAAAAAATATTTCCAAACTACATATTTAATAAGGGACTAGTGTCTAGAATACATAAAGAGTTCTCAAAACTCTGCAATAAAACATCAAACGCTCTGATTAGAAAACAGGCAAAAGACTTGAAGAGACATTTCGCCACAGGGAATATACTGGCTCAGAAAAGCACATGAAGAAACTGTTTGGCATAATTAGCCATTATGAAAATGCAAATAAAACACACCATGAGATATTATGCCTATTAGACAGCTGAAATAAAAAAGAGTGATCAGGAGTTCCCATCATGGCTCAGTAGAAAGGAATCTGACTAGTATCCACAAGGACGCAGATTTGATCCCTGGCCTTGCTCAGTGGGTTAAGGATCCAGCATTGCTGTGAGCTGTGGTGTAGGTTGCAGACATGGCTCAGATCCCAAGTTGCTGCGGCTGTGGTGCAGGCTGGCAGCTACAGCTCCTATTGGAACCCTAGTCTGGGAACCTCCATATGTCACAGGAGTGGCCCTAAAAAGACAAAAAAAAAAAAAAAAAAAAAAGTGATCATACCAAAAATTGGTGGGAATGAAGAGAACATACATTTTTCATACATTGCTGGTGGGAGTGTAACATGTTATAGCCACTGGAAAATAATTTGGCAGTTTCTTATAAAACTTAATGTGTAGTTACCTTACAGTTAAGTAATCTCACTTTTAGGCATTTATTATCACAGAGAAATGAAAACTTAGGTGCTACAAATCCTGAAATACAAATGTCAATTCGTCATTATTTGTAGTAGCCCCAAACTGGAAACAACACAAATGCCCTTCAGCAGGTAAATGGTCAGACTGTGGTACATCCATACCATGGACTTCTATAGAAATACAAAGGAACATAATTTTTTTTTTGTCTTTTTAGGGCACATGGAATTTCCCCAGCTAGGGGTTGAATTGGAGCTGCAGTTGCCAGGCTACACCATAGCCACAGCAATGCCAGATCCGAGCCTCATCTTCAGCCTACTCCACAGCTTGCAGCAACACCAGATCTTTAACCCACTGAACAAGGCCAGGGATGGAACCCACATCCTCGTGGATACTAGTCGGGTTCTTAAACCTCTTAGCCCCAACGGGAACTCCAGGAACAGATTATTGATACCTATAAAAACTTGGATGGATCTCAAAGGAACTATAATGAGTGAAAAAGCCAGTCTCAAAGGTTGGCTAGTCTGTAACTTGCTTCTCATTTATCGATTAGTTTTTTTATGAGTCATGTTTTTGTTTTTGTTTTTACCACAATTAAAAGAAATTCAAATGTTTTTGTTTCTCCGACCCCAGTCAGATAAAAGCTATTCCAAGTCCACACAATGTTTGGCAAAGCAAAGTTTGGGCACACGGTTCCAACACAATGTTTGCAAACACCAACAAACAGATTGCTTTCCAGTTTGGCTTTTTTTTTTTTTTTTTTTTTTTTGTCTTTTTGCTATTTCTTGGGCCACTCCCACGGCATATGAAGGTTCCCAGGCTAGGGGTCGAATCGAAGCTGTAGCCACTGGCCTACGCCAGAGCCACAGCAACGCGGGATCCGAGCCGCGTCTGCAACCTACACCAAGCCCACAGCAATGCCAGATCGTTAACCCACTGAGCAGGGGCAGGAACCGAACCCGCAACCTCATGGTTCCTAGTCGGATACGTTAACCACTGTGCCACCACGGGAACTCCTCCAGTTTGGCTTTTGACTGCATTTTCTCACAGGAGCAGTGTTATGAATAATACCTTGTCAAGTCAAAAAAGCCTCCTCAATCTATAATGTACCTGAAGGATAGTACTAGGATACTAGGGCTGCCGCTATGGTTACCACCAAATGCATTTTCTCTGAGAAACTGAATTCAATTTTCTCAATGGAAGTGGGATGCTTCCTCTTCCCACTTTCCTCTCCTGGCTGAAGAGGGCTTTCCACATACAGCCGTTTGTATGGGAGACACAGATGTAAAGGGAGTGCTTCCTGCAGAGAAAATAAAGGCATGATTTCTGTGTATAGAAGTAAATCTGACTAGAACCTACAAATGGAAAAAGATTATATAATCTATGATTCCATTTATAAAACATTCTCTAAAAGACAAAATTTGAGAGGTGGAGATTAGATGAACAGTAGTTAGGGATTAGGGATGGTGGGGGAAGGGTAGAAAGAGGGAGTCCCTTTGTGGTGATCAATCCTTAAAAACAATTTTTTTGGGGGGGGGGCACACCTGCCACATATGGAAGCTCCCAGGCCAGGGATCAAACCTGATCCTTAACCTGCTGCACCACAAGGGAATACCTAAAAACACTTTTTTAAATTGTGATGTAATTGACATGTAACATTATATTATTTTCAGGTGTACAACATAATGTGGTAATTAATCTTGATTGTGGTCATGGTTATAGGAATATATACATGTGATCAAATTGCATAAAATTATAGATTACACACCCACACATACAAATGAGTGAATGTATATTAAAAACAAGAGATCTGAGTAAGATCTACAGATTGTACCAATATCAACTTCCCCTTTTTGGTACTGTGTGCATTATTATAGTTATGGTAGATGTTACCACAGGCGAAAGCTTGGCGGAGAGTACATGGGACTTCGTTACATTATTTTTCAACTGCCTGTGAGGCAGCTGAGTTCAAAATTAAAACAAATGGCATAGGGAAGATCTTTTCTTTTTTCTTTAATAGGAGTGAATTTTCAAATACCTAGGAGGGAGTTCCTGTTGTGGCTCAGTGGGCTAAGAACCTGACTAGTATCCATGAGGATAGGGGTTCGATCCCTGGCCTCACTCAGTGGGTTAAGGATCCAGCATTGCTGTGAGCTATGGTATAGGTCACGGATGCGGCTTGGATCTGGCATTACTGTGGCTGCGGGTACAACTCCAATTTGACCCCTAGCCTGGGAACTTCCATTTGCTGAAGGTGCTGGCCTAAAAAGACAAAAAATAAAAATAAAATAAAATACCAAGGAGTTGCCCACAACCTTCACATGAGTCAACATGATAGCAAAGCTGCCAGTAAGACACATAAAAATTCTCGTTGCTGATTTTAGTTCTATGCTGGCAGCTCAAAGAAAGGAGGGAAATTTGAGGGGTCGCTTCATTACAGGGTGACAGTTATTTTCTTCTTAATGTCAGAGCAGGATGTGGAAACTGTCATAAAAAAGTTTAAGGAACTAGTGATTTCTTTATGAAGGAAAGAGATTTTGTAGTAGCAGCTACATTTGATTTTGTGTAGCAGCTCTTTTCATATGTTTTGAGTGCTGCCATGGAGACAAAGTAGATATTTTTAAAGGGTGTCTTGGGACAGATGGCTGGGAGGTTTGGGGAGACAGAGGGAAGATGAAACATACAGACCAGTGGAATAGAATAAGGATCCCCCAAATCAACCCTCACATATACGGTCACATAATTTTTGAAAAAGTACCAAAATAATTCCATGGGGAAAGAACAGTTTTCAACAAATGGTACTGGGAAACTGGATATCCATATGCAAAAAAAAAAAAAAAAAGTTAATTTTTACCTAACACCATATATAAAAATTAACTCAAAATGGATCAGGAACCTAAATGTAAGACGCTAAAACAATAAAACTCTTGAAGGAAAATATAGGATAAAATCTGCCATGACACTGGATTTGAAAATGATTGATTGGATATGACACCAAAGGCAAAGGGAACAAAAATAATAGACAAATTGGACTTCATGAAAATTTTAAAAATCTGCACATTAAAAGACACTATCCAGACTAAATAAAAAAACCACAGAATGGGAGTTCCCTTCATGGCTCAGCAGTTAACAAACCCGACTAGGATCTGTGAGGATGTGGGTTCCATCCCTGGCCTTGCTCAGTGGGTTAAGGATCTGGTGTTGCCATGAGCTGTGGTATAGGTTGCAGAGGCAGCTCGCATCCTGAATACTGTGGCTGTGGTGCAGGCCAGCAGCTGCAGCTCCAATTTGACCCCTTGTCTGGAAACCTCCATATGCTGGGGATGCGGTCCTAAAAAGAAAAAGAGCAAAAAACTAAAAAAAAAAAAAAAGAAAAAAGAAAAAAGAAAAGAAAGAAAAACCCTCAAAAAACAACCCCCTCCCCCACAGAATGGGAGAAAATATTGCAAATCATATGTCTTTTCTTTATTATAGTTGATTTACAATGTTCTGTCAATTTCTGCTATATAGTAAAGTGACCCAGTCATATATATATATATATTCTTTTCCTTACATTATTTTCCATCATGTTCCATCATAAGTGATTAGATAGAGTTTCTTGTGCTATACAGCAGGATCTCATTGCTTATCCACTCCAAGTGCTATAGTTTGTATCTACCAACCCCAAACTCCCAGGCCATCCCACTTCCTTCCCCTCCCCACAAGTTTGTTATTCAAGCCCATGAGTTTGTTTCTTTTCTGTGGAAAGGATCGTTTGTGCCGTACATTAGATTTGAGATATAAGTGATATCTTGTAGTATTTGTCTTTCTCTTTCTGACTTATCTTCACTTAATATGAGAGTCTCTAGTTCCATCCACATTGCTGCAAATTGCATTTTTTTTTTTTTTGCTTTTTTTAAGGGGTGTACCCATGGCATATGGAAGTTCTCAGGCTAGGGGTTGAATTGAAACTGTAGCTGCCAGCCTATGCCACAAGCACAGCAATGTGGGATCCGAGCTGCATCTGAGAATTGCGCCACAGCTCACAGCAATGCTGGATCCTTAACCCACTGAGCAAGGCCAGGGATCAAACCTGTGTCCTCATGGATACTAGTTGGGTTTGTGATTGCTGAGCCACGATGGGAACTCCCCATACCACATCTTAATTGATTCATCTGTCAGTGGGCATTTAGGTTGTTTCCATGTCTTGGCTATTGTGACTAGTGCTGCAATGAACATACAGGTGCATGTATCTTTTTCAATGAAAGTTTTGTCCAGATATATGCCCAGGAGTGGGATTTCTGGGTCATATCGTAGTTATATATTTAGTTTTCTGAGGTATTTCTATACTGTTTTGCATAGTGGTTTTACCAATTTACATTCCCACCAACAGTGTAGGAGGTTTCTCTTTTCTCCACACCTTCTCTGGCATTTGTTATTTGTTGACTTATTAATGATGACCATCTTGACAGGTGTGAGGTGGTACCTCACAGTAGTTTTGATTTGCATTTCTCTAATAATCAGTGATGTTGACCATTTTTTCATGTGCCTGTTGTCCATCTGTGTATTTTCTTTGGAGAAATGTCTATTCAAGTCTTCTGCCCATTTTTCAATTGGGTTGTTGGATTTTTTGCTGTTGAGTTGTTTAGGTTGTTTGCATATTTTAGAGATTAAGCTCTTGTTGGTTGCATTGTTTGAAACTATTTTCTCCCATTCTCTAGGTCATCTTTTTTTTATGGTTTCCTTTGCTGTGCAAAAGTTGTAAGTTTGATTAGGTTCCATTGGTTTATTTTTGCTTTTATTTCTGTTGCCTTGGGAGACTGACCTAAGAAAAAATTTGTATGGTTGTCAGAGAATGCTTTGCCTATGTTCTTTTAAAGGGGTTTTATGGTGTCTTGTCTTATGTTTAAGTCTTTAAGCCATTTTGAGTTTATTTTTGTGCATGGTGTGAAGGTGTGTTCTAGTTTCACTGATTTACATATAGCTATCCAGTTTGCCAGCACCACTTGCTGAAGAGACTGTCTTTTTCCCATTTTATATTCTTGCCTCCTTTGTTGAAGATTAATTGACCATAGGTGTCAATTATTTCTGGGTTTTCTAATCTGTTCCATTGGTCTGTATGTCTGTTTTGGTACCAGTACCACACTGTCTTGATTACTGTAGCTTTGTGATATTGCCTGAAGTCTGGGAGAGTTATGCCCCTTGCTTAGTTTTTGTTCCTCAGAATTTCTTTGGCAATTCTGGATCTTTTATGGTTCCATACGAATTTTTGGATTGTTTGTTGTAGTTCTATGAAGATGCCATGGGTAATTTAATAGGGATTTCACTGAATCTGTAGATTGCTTTGGTGAGTATGGCCATTTTAATGATATCAATTCTTCCAATCCAGGACCATGGGATATCTTTCCATTTCTTTGAATTATCTTTTATTTCCTTGATTAATATTTTATAGTTATCAGCAGCATAGAAGTCTTTTACCTCCTTAGTCAGGTTTATTCCTAGGTATTTAATTTTTGGGGGTGCTATTTTTTTTGTTTGCTTTTTAGGGCCACAACTGTGGCATATGCAAGTTCCCAGGCTAGGGGTCAAATCAGAGCTACAACTCCTAGCCTATACCACAGCCACAGCAATGCAGGATCTGAGCCATATCTGCAACTTACACCACAGCTCACGGCAATGCCAGATCCTAGACCCACTGAGTGGGGCCAGGGATCAAACCCACATCCTCAAGGATACGAGTTGGATTCGTTTCTGCTGCGCTACAATGGGAACTCCAGGGGTGAGATTTTAAAAGGTGTTGTATTTTTATATTCCTTTTCTATAATTTCACTGTTAGTATACAGAAATGCAACTGATTTCAAATGTTAATCTTGTATCCTGCTACTTTGCTGAATTCATTGTGTGGGGTCCTTAGGGTTTTCTATATATAGTATCATGACATACATACATGATATAGACACATGTATAGATACATAATGTATAGTCTCATGTCATCTGCACAAAGTGACAATTTTACCCCTCCTCTTCCAATTTAGATACATTTATTTCTTTTGTTTTTCTGTGTCTAGGACTTCCAATACTATGTTGAATAAAAGTGGTGAGGGTGGGCATTTCTTGTTTTGTTCCAGATTTTAGCAGGGAGGCTTTTCTCTGTTGAGTATTCTATTGGCTATGGGTTTGCCACAAGTGGCTTTTATTATGTTAAGGTGTATTCCCTCTATACCCACTTTGGCAAGAGTTTTTATCATGAATGGATTTTGGATTTTGTCAAATGCTTTTTCTGCATTGCAAATAATATATCTCGTAAGAGTTTACTATCCAGAATATATAGAGGGCTTCTAAAACTCAACAATGACAACAAGAAACCAATTCGAAAACGGGCAAAGGACTTAAATAGACATTTCTCCAAAGAATATATAAAAATGACAATCAGCCCATGAAAACATGCTCAATATCTAAACATTAGATAAATGCAAATCAAACTTCTAGGAGATACTATTTCATACCCATTAGGATGGCTACTTTCAACAAACTAAGAGAAAACAACAAATGTTGTCAAGGATGTGGAGAAATCGGATCCCTTATACACTGTTGGTGTGAATGTGAAATGGTACAGCCACTGTGGAAAACAGTATGGTGGTTCCTCAAAAAATTAAAAATAGAGTTACCATATGATCCAAAAATCCCACTCATGGATATATATACCAAAAGAATTGAAATCAGGGTTTCAAAGTGCTATGAGTATACCTGTGTTCATAGTGGCATTATTCACAACAGCCAAAACATGGAAGCAACACAAGTGCCCATAAACCAGTGAACAGATAAGCAAAGTGTGGTATATTGATACAAAGGAAGATCACCAAAAGAAAGGAAATTCTGACATATGCTACAATATGGTGAACCTCTAGGACATTATGCTAGGTGAAATAAGCTAGTCACAAAAAGACAAATGCTGTATTGTTCCACTTACATGAGATACTTAGAGCAGTCAGAATTGTAAAAATAGAAAATAGAATGGTGGTTGCCAGGAGCCGGAGGGAGAATGCGGAATTATTGTTTAATAGGTATAGTGTTTTGGTTTTATAAGATGAAAAAAGTTATGGGGATGGATGGTACTGAAGAGTGCACAACAATGAGAATGTATTTAACACTGCTGAATTGCACACTTAAAAATGGGTAAGATGGTAAATTATAGGAGACATGTATTTGACCAGAATTTAAAAACAAAAAAAGAAAAAAGGGAGACTTGACACAGATGGCTGGGGGTGCTGGGGATACAGGGATCTCCAAGGTTTAGGCAGCACTGACCCTGTGTGCAGGAAGTACAGTGAATGCTCCATCAATGAGAATGTTTGAGCAGAGACTCGAAAAATGTAACTTTGCCAAAGAAAAAGTTCCTATAGTGAGTGATCTCTAGAGTCGGTGACAACTCCAAGATTCAGATTCTATGTGCAACTGATATAGGCTAGGCCTTGCTGTTACGAAGGCATAGAGTGGTCATAATCACACAGTACCCAAGAATCCACACTCTGGCCAGAATCAGGAAACCAAATATTCCCGAATCCCCTCCTCAGCAGGATCATGATTTCATGCAGCTGAATTATTTCCCAGGTGCATGGTCAAGGCCCCTAGGGGAGCTCATCTTCTTTCTAAGGTCCCATGAGCAAAGTTTTGGGAGAGGATGGGGCTGTGGTGGTGGTGGGCATTGTCTCATCACTGACCAGGGCTCTTCCTGCTGCCAGCCCATCCTTTAGGGGAGGTCATAGGCATGGAAGGGTTGTGCTCATAGTGGGTTTCTCTCTCCAATGACCAGGGCTCCTTCCTGGTCCCTTAGGGCCCTCGGGAGATGGGATGGGGTGGGGTGGTTGGGGTGGTGGTTCTCTGCTCTTCCTGGGTACTTCTCTCTGTTGGGTGTTCTCCTTATGATCTACCTAAATACAGAGCTCGTCCTCTCAACCACACCCCTGTATGATACTTCACACTTTTGGGTGTGCTGCACCCATGGCATGTAGAAGTGCTTGGGCCAGGCATCAAACTCACACCACAACACTGACATGGGCCACAGCAGTGGCAACACCAATCCTTAACTCCATGAGCCACTAAATCCTTCCTTATATTATACTCATACATCATCTACCAACAGGTTTGGACACAGCATGAGATCATGATAGATATTTGCTATTACAAATATCCTGGGAAAGTCTTACAGAAAGAGTTCATGGGTGGTCATCAGGTCTCAGAAGAGGTTGGTAAATAATCTGTATTTTACTTGTGGAAGGAGTACTAAATATTCTAATGATTAATGTATCTTGTTGAATTGCAGCTATAGACGCTGGCCTATGCCACAGCCACAGCAACTTGGGAGCCAAGTCACATCTTCGACCTACACCACAGCTCACAGCAACACCGGATCCTTAACCCACTGAGCGAGGCCAAGGATCAAACCTGCATCCTCATGGATGCTAGTCAGATTTGTTTACACTGAGTCAGGACGGGAACTCCCTGTATAGTATCTTAGAGTTACCTCCTATCCTGGGAATAAAGGGTCCCTTTAGGAAGCTATACCATTCACTATAGTTACACAATATAACTTAACATGTGGTTTATGCAAGACATGCTGTTATTCTCATGTTTCAAGCCCCTGCCCTAAGGAGCTACCTTAGCAGGGGCCAGAAGGTCAGAGAGAAGTTCTGAAGAGGAAAACAAAATCATGCAAATCACCTTTGCTTGAGCTTGCCCCTCCTCTCATAGAACAGACCCTCAACCCACTATCTGCATAACAATTCCACGCAGAAGCAAAATCATATCACAGGGCACTAATATTCTATATACTCATCCTCAGAGGCCCAGAGCCACACAGTTTTCATGGTCATGCATAAATATTATTGTTTTTGTCTCAGAAGTCTTCAAGGAGCACTCAAGAAATACTTTGGCTTCTGTTAGAGTATACTTTCCCAGCCTGGTTTAGAGGAAGGCAATGTATTTGCCTGAAGATATAGATCTTCTCAGATCCCAAGCTTCTTAGACATTTCTAGTAAGTCTGGGTTTACAACATTTGCTATGGACACATAAGCACCATAAAAATAAATCCTAATAATTACTGTTGCTGATACTAAATACTGACACGTAGGAATTTAATTTATACTTAACTTCTATCAGCTCATATGTTCATACACATTTCAACACACAGAGCGTAGTCTAAGTTTTACTACATAGAGTTACTGCCAATAGCTACATTCACAGCAGTATCGTTAATAAAACCTTCAACTCAGGGGTAGATCAACTTAAATGAGAAACCCAGAGAGAATAAATAACTTGTAAAAGTGGTGTACAGAGTTTTTCATATTCCTGCTTTCAATATCTTGTATAATCAGTTTTCACATGTTAGAGTTTGAGTAAATTCTTAATAGAGCATATGAGCATATGAGCATCACTTGAGAGTAGAAGACATTACTAGATTTTTGTTTTTGTTAGATCATTTTAAATTATGTATGTGGGAAAAGAATCTGAAAGAGAATGGATGAAGGTCTATGTATAACTGAATCACTTTGCTGTAGAGCAGAAATTATGACGACCTTATAAATCAACGCTACTTCAATAACGCTTAAAAAAATTATGACATATTTCAAATATATAGAAAAATACAGACTTCTGTTTCTGATAGCATGGCTGACTTTTCTGCTGAAATCAACTGAAAGCACAGAATAAGAAGATAATCTTTGTTTTTCTTAAATTATTGACAACATGGCAAGAAAATAAGGGACATCCATGCTAAGCAACAGGTTGAGGGGGACCCCCGGCAAGGGAGGGAGGGAGGGAGAATACTGAAGCCAACTGTGCCTTGGAGACATTTGCCCAACTGGGCAAAAGCGCACATGTGTTTTCATAGCATCATGCGGAAGGGAGCCCTGGAGAGAGAGTCCTGGAATCACTCAAGAAGAGCAATCTGAAAGGGGGTTCCTGGATCTAGGACATCAAAGGACTCTACCCTCAGTGTAAAGCTGAATAAGTAAACTCGCCACCACCCCATCCCAGTGAACACCAAGAAAATGGCCAAGGAGTTCCCATCGTGGCTCAGTGGTTAACGAATCCGACTAGGAAACATGAGGTTGTGGGTTCGATCCCTGGCCTTGCTCAGTGGGTTGAGGATCCGGCGTTGCCATGAGCTGTGGTGTAGGTTGCAGACAAGCTCGGATCCTGCATTGCTATGGCTGTGGTGTAGGCCGGTGGCTACAGTTCCAATTAGATTCCTAGCCTGGGAACCTCCATATGCCATGGGCAAGGTCCTGGAAAAGACAAAAAGACCAAAAAAAAAAAAAAAAAAAAGGAAATGGCCGAGCTAGAACCCTGGTGTTGAAGAGAGGAGGAAAAAAATGTCTCCTCAGAGAAGGTAAACCTTGTTCCTGCCCAGACATCAGTTTGCAGGCTGCCTACCCACACCCTGGGTGGTCTGAAAAGACTCAAGGCAACAATTGCGTTTCCAGCCGTCCCAGCTTATTAATTTTTTCAGCCAGTTTGCAGAAGCAAATGGAAATCTTCCCTGGAGGAAACGACCTCAAATTCCCACAGATAAGCTCTGAGGAAAACAAGCCACCTACAGTAAAACTTTGCTAAGCACAAAGGAAACCAGGCACCGCGACTGAGAAACAAACAATAATAACAAAAAACATCAGCTATTGGAAACCACACACATATCATAAAGCAAGTTTAACATACTTAAAAAAATAAAAGCTTAAGCCTGTGGGCAGGGATGAGAAACTATATAGATTTAAAAAGAATCAAATGGAACTTAAAGAAATGAAAAATATAATTGGATTATCAATTCAAAAAAACACATAGAAACCACTGACATTCAGAAGAAAATGTACAGGTATCTGCAGCCTACTTTGAAATATGTAAAAAATCAGACGTGATTGGATGCGGAGAAGGATGGACAGGTCTGTGATAAATTAAGAATAGTAAAATGTAACAAAAAGATCCACAGCCGTAGTGGATACGAAGGGAGAAACAGGATAGTTTCTGAATGATCCTGAAAATGCTCTGGGTTGCCTGGCAAGGAGTTAATGGAGTCAGTGTAATTTGTAGCCCCGGGGAGGATCTTTTATGGCTGTACCTCCCAGATGTTAGCAACTGGTGCTCCTGTCATGGATGTGCAGCTTCCTTGAACATCTGTCACCCTGGCCCATCTGGTATCCCCACCCCACTCCCCACTCATAAGCCGGTTCTTTTGCTAGCCTTATAAAAGGCAAGTGGGTTTCTTCTCCTAGAGCATGACCCACAGTTATTCTTTAATCAATAGAAATTGATAAGAAGCTGGAGTTCCCATCATGGCTCAGTGGTTAACGAACCCGACTGGTATCCATGAGGACCTGGGTTTGATCCCTGGCCTTGCTCAGTGGGTTAAAGATCCAGCATTGCCATGTGCTGTGGTGTAGGTCAAAGATGTGCCTCGGACCTGGCCTTGCTGTGGCTGTGGTGCAGGCCAGCAGCTACAGCTCCCATTCGACCCTTGGCCTGGGAACCTGCATATGCTTCGGGTGCAGCTCCAAAAAGACAAAAAAAGAAAGAAAGAAAGAAAGAAAGAAAGAAAGAAAGAAAGAAAGAAAGAAAGAAAGAAAAGAAATTGATTAAAAGCAAAATAAGGGGTTCAGGCATGGCTTTAGTGGGACTTGTGCTATAGCACAAGGAAGCAGAAACAAGTAACAGGTTCCCTTGCTCACAGGGGCTGCTGGTTCCTTATATGGAGTGAGAGTTAAGGCAGATCAGTGGGTTGGGTGGGAGGGGTGGCTCAGGCGGTCTGCCACCCCCTTGGTGATGCTGTATGCAGGGATCATGCAGAGTACCCTAATTTTGTTCCCTGCACCTCAGACATGGCAGTTGGTTTGTGACCTTTTTGTGTCTTATTGTTCATAATTATCGCACCCAGCAGGCGTGCAGTTATTTTTAGTCCCTTCTAGTTTCTTTGCATCTATTGCTGGAGGAGACCTTTGTCCAGGTGCAAACATTCCAGTAAAAGGTCCCTGGTCCCAACCTGCCTTGGTTATTCCAGCCACATTCAGCACAAGCATCCCTCTTCTTGGGAAGCTGAAAGCCTGGAGATCTGATACCTGCTGCCCTCACTGCTCAGGCCCCAGCATTTCCCCGGGCTCCTCTTCAAACTGAAGGTCGGAGATTTCCACATACCTTTCTCAGTAACTGGTAGATCAAGCAGACCAGTAAGGATTTAGATTTACCCAAACCAATTCACAAAATCGATATAACAGAAATCTATAGAACAATGCACGCTACCTACATTCTTCCTAAGTACAAAGGACCAAAAATGAAAATTGACTAATTGACTATATAATGGGCTATCAAACAAGTCTTTTTTTTTTTTTTTTGGCTGTACCTGCAGCATGCAGAAGAACCCGAGCCACAGCGGTGACAACACCAAATCCTTAACCTGCTGAGCCACCAGGGGATTCCCTGAAATAAGTCTTACCAAATTTCAAATGATTAATGTAATACAAATCACTGACCACAGCAAAATTAAAGATTAATAGCAAACTAGAAAAAATTCATACATTTGGAAATTAAGAAACATAGTTCTAAATAACTCATGGAACAAAGAAGAAATCATAAGAGAAAGTAGAAAATAGTTATAATTGAAGGATAATAAAAATTGGTGTATCCAAATGTGTGGGACACAGCTTTAGGAAACTGTATAGTCTTAAAGGCATACTATATATTTTAAAAAAGGCTAAAATTGCTGGGTTAAGCATCCATTTTAAGAAGTTAGAAAAAAAAGCTAAAGTCAATAATGCAACAAATATTTATGGAGGACCTAATAGGTGCCACACACATTTAGGAGTCCTGCGAATACAGCTGTGAATAGAGGCAGGTGGGGATGGAGCATTTAGGGCCGTGAAGCAGTGGGGTTTTCACTCTGAGTGAGATGGGAGCCATTGATAAGTTTGAGCAAAGGAATGAGGAAGACCTAGACCCCTTGGCTGCCCTGCTGAGAATATACTGTAGGAGCAAGGTCAGGGATACCTTTAGGGGACTCTTGCCATCATCCAGCCAAGAGACGATGGTGGCTTGAGCAGGACCTTAACAGTGGAGTCAGTGAGACATGGTCAGATTCCATAACAGCATTTTTTAGATTTTTTTTAATTGAATGAAAGATTCCTTTTTTGGCCATGCCCACGGCATGCAGAAGTTCCCAGGCCATGGATCAAACCTGCACCATAGTAGGAACTCAAGTTGCTGCAGTGACAATGCTGGATAGTGAACACACTTTGCAACCAGGGAACTCCCATATGAAAGATTTTTTAAATTCCATAGTGCTTTACAATTTTCAAAAGATTCACAAAATGATTTCATGTAATCTGCAAATAACCTTTTTTCCCACCTTCCCCATATTGCTCCTCTCCCCCCGCCCTGCCCCCCGGTAAACACTAGTTTGTTCTCTCCACAAGTGAGTCTTCTTTTTTGTTTTATTCACTAGTTTGTTATATTTTTAAGATTCCACAGACGTGATATGATACAGTATTTGTGTTTCTCTGACTTACTTCACTCAGCATAATACCCTCCAAGTCCAACCATGTTGTTGCAAACAGCAAATTTCATTCTTTTTAATGGCTGAGAAATATTCCATTGTATATTATGTGTCACATCTTCTTTATCCAGTCCTCTATCAATGGAATTTAGATTGTTTCCATGTCTTGGCTATTGCAAATAGTGCTGCTACGAACATGGGGGTACATGTATCTTTTGGAATTAGTGTTTTTGTTTTTTTTAAGTACATTTGGCAGGAATTTCCGATGAATTGGATGTACTGTGGGAGAAGGCTGAGTCAAGGTTAACTGCAAGGATGTTGGCCAGGGCAAACAGAAAAATAATTTCATCTCCTGGGATGGGGACAGCAGTGGTCCAGTTCCGACCAGGCCGAGTTAGAGAGGCCGGTGATCTACCTGAGTGGTGGTTGAATATATGAGTCTAGAATTCAGGGGTGAGGGCCAGGCTGGAGGTAGGCTCCAGTGACATGTAAAGCCTGGAGCCTGGGTGGGGATCTCCAAGGAGGACAAACGGAGAGGAGATCCATGGTCTGAGCTCTGGGGCTCTTCCACCATCAAGAGGCTGGGAAGAAAAACAGGAACCAGCAAAGGAAGCTGCGAAGTGGCCAGCAAGGTGGGAGGTGTGTTAGTCTGGAAATCAAATGGAGAGACTGTTTAAGGAGGTGAAACTGATCCCAGAAGAGGAAACCCAGATGGCTAATAAGACTACAAAGAGATGGGTATGTAAGGCTGTCAAACACATTCACAATGAACTTCACACAACAGCTTGCACTCAAGATCAGCAAGAAAGTCAGCGAATTCCATGACCGGCAAAGATGCAGGAACACGCACAGCTGCTGAGAGCATCCACTGTGGGTCATTTTAGAATCTGGCTGTGCTTAGCAAAGTAAGATTGTAACCATGGTAAGATCTAAGAGATGTACTATGTATCTCAAGAGATTCCAGCTCAGGCCCACGGGGCGGGGGGGGGGGGGGGGGGGTGTGGCGCCGCAGGCGAAAGGAGGTTCATGGCAGCAGGTGGGTGGAAACAGTCAAAAGTCTCTTTCAGAGGGGATGGAGAAGTAAAATGCGGTGGAAGCAATGTTGAATGGGGTGCTGTAGCTGGAAACAACCACCAGGATGTCAACTCAGACCATGAATAATAATACATCCTTAAGAAATAAAACTCAGCCTGAGCTTTCAGACTCAACATCACTGAAGTGAATCATGAAATACTACTACGTATATACATTTCCAAGGACATGTATTCAATTCATTAGATTTGGTGCCTCTAGGAGAAAGAGGAATGTAAGTGCAGATGGTAGGGGATAAAGGAGAAAAATAACATAAAACAAGAAAAGGTTTTGCATGGACCTGAGGATGATTAAGCAACTCAGCATACCCTAGACTCCCAGTCCAAATAAAGGTGTTCCTCTTGCTCAAATCCAGCTGATTTAAGCATTTGAAGAGTACATGTTTAGGGATTAAGGCAGCTATATTCTGAGAATTTTATATACAAGTGGGTATGCCAAGTGTTAGTTGTCTCCAATGTGAATTTTCCTCTTATTCCTTAGTAATCCATCCTCCAGCTTCCTTTGCTGGCAGGCATATTTATGACTAATTTCTGGCCAGTATTGTATGGGACTTCTGGGAAGGGTAGTCAAAAGGGGCAGGGACATGTGCTAACTTCTCTTCCTTCACTATTGTCGGTTCGGAATGTAGACACAATGGCTGGTACCCTAGTGGCCATTTGGGACCATGGGGTAGCTTTAAGGATGGAGGCCACATGCCTATCAAGACAGGAACTGGTGCTCTGATCATCCATGAAGCTGCTGTTCCAGAACTCGATGGTCCACATCTGGCCCTCTTTTATGTGAGAGAGGAACACCCTTCCAGTCTGTTTAAACCATTTTATTTTGGATTTTTCTGTTATACGGAGCCAAATATTCTCCTAACTGATAAGATAGGTTCTGAATAGATGTCATATCAGAAAGGATTTCATTTTTTTTGATTCTTTTGTTTCTTAGAGGAAAGGTTTATTATTATTATTGATATTATTATTTTGGCTATGCCTGTGGCATGCGAAATTTCCGGGGCCAGGTACTGAACCCATACCACAGTAGTGACCTGAGCCACAGCAGTGACAACACCAGATCCTTTACCCACTGCACCACCAGAGAATTCCTTAAGATCCTTTTAAAAATGCCCTCCTGATTATTCATTTATTTGGTGTTTTCAGAGGGCAGAAGTTACTACTCTAGGGAAACTTGTTTTAACTTTTAGGTATTTTTTTCAATTATAGAAGAATCATATCACGTAAAGTACACAATGACCTGGACTAGACTTTGAGGCGAAGCAGAGGCTTGGCAGCAGGCCCAGATGGGACAGCCTTAGATTTCAGCGCAGAACTGGCAATATCTTAATATAACCACTTCAGTTCAGATGTTACATGGAGTGAATGGACATGATCTCAGGGTCAGGTGGCTTTGCTGGTGGATAGGTACCAGTTGGTTTGATAGTGTGGACAGAGCTCTAAGTAAGCCCTCCCGCTAATTGTATGACTGAGCACAGTATCCTGAAGAATAGACAGACTTTCTGGAGTTCCCGTTGTGTCTCAGTGGATTAGGAGCCTGACTAGTACCCACGAGGATGCAGGTTCGATCCCTGGCCTTGCTCAGTGGATTAAGGATCCAGCATGGCCATGAATTGCTGTGTAGGTCGAGAGGCAGCTTGGGTCTGGCATTGCTGTGGCTGTGGTGTAGGCTGGCAGCTGCAGCTCTGATTCAACCCCTAGCCTGGGAACTTCATGTGCCATGGGTGTGGCCCTAAGAAGAAAAAAAAAAAAAGGAAAAAGAAAAAATAAGAATAGACAGAATTTAAGGACCAGAGGTAATCTAATGGGCCAAAGAACTCCTAATTGAGATGGAGGGCAGAATTTGCTAATTGGCCAGTTTTCTTCCTCTTAGTTTTTTTGGTAGATTTTTATTCCTTTGAGTTACTCAAGGCCTTTTCCTGGCTTAAGGAAACATGACAGGGCAACACAAGAGAAGCGTTATTTAATTAGCATTAGCGATCTGGCAGGTCTTGTTAAGCCAGGAAGCATTTGGAATGAAAAACCTTGGAATTTCTCACTGGGCCACTGTCCTATGTGTCAGGCCCATCAATGCTCTTTGCTGCAAACAATCTCTTTCCAGACCTAGAAGTTAGGATCTGCCTTTGGCTTAGCCATTCATACTCTCCCAGATGTAACTTTATTTAAAAAATAATTTGCATCCATTTCATTGTTACAAAGGAAATACATGCCCACTGTAGAAAATGAAAATTCAGATAAGTAAAAACAAAATGAAATACAAAGCGAAAGTACTGACAATCCCCCATTTTTAACCCCTTGGTGTGTGTCTTTTCAGACCTTCTTCTATACTGTGTAGTATGTATGGGTATGAATTTTAACCATAGGGGAGTAAAATCAATCTTTATAAGTATAAAAGTGGTAATTAATGAAATAGAAAATAAGGCTTCCAGGAAAATGCTTCATGAGGGGTAGATATATGTGAAGGCAGTCTACAAACAAGGAGGAATCTGCACCAGTTAATTTGGGCACATTCATCTTAAGATCAAGGTCCCAGGTGTGGCCCTGGGCAGGTGGGTGATGCACAGAGTAGGTGGGGGCTGTGGAATGGAGGCCAAACATCAGGGACAGTTTGGTCATGACAAGTGGGTCATTTATGTGCAATTAAATGGAGTGGCACACACTCCTTAAAAGCTCATGTTCTACAACACTGAAACCCCATCGTCAACATCCTAAAAAGGCTCAAGGTAGTCTTCTTATTCTATGTTTTTGGGACTGTGCAAGTTCCCTGGCCAGGGATCAAACCTTCACCACAGCAGCGACCCGAGCTGTGGCAGTGACAATGATGGATCCTTAGCTCGATGAACCACCAGGGAACTCCTCGAGGTCTTAATTAGCAAAGAAATTACAGACTGAACTCCTGAATCGTTTGCAGCCATTTTTTTTTTATTCCAAACATGTATTTTGGTAAACCTGCATTTCCCAAACAGTGCAAGTGAATCAATCAGAAGTGACTGCAGAGACTTGACTACACATGACTTCGTGCAGAGGAATACCCTCCCACTGCCATTCCTCAGCGGAAACGTACATGGGTGCGGCAGTCAAGTTGGGGAAGCGAAGTTAGTGTGGGTGCCTGCCATGCAATTAATCACTCTGAAAGCTTTTAAACTCACTCTGCCAGTCACACCGTGCACATCCGAGATTAAAAAAAACCTTAACAAAGTCTGAAATCTAGATCATTGTGCTATAAAGCATTGCACCACATGGGGCATTTGTTCATAATCCCCCTAACATGCTGAAAGTCAGAAGATACTCTAAAAGGTTCATTTTGGCCTTACTGCCTCCCTTTCCTAACCCTTCATCTATTCCTTGCTTCAGAACATATTCTCCACTGTGTGTATTATTGCTCTATATAGCAAAACAAAACATGGACTAAAACCCTGCATGCTTGGAGCATTTCTAAGGGGCATGCCTTTTTGCTGCTAAAGGGCCATTTCCCCCAAATACCAATCCTTTGCCCTGCCTCTAAATTTTGGGAAGTCTGAATCAGGTATAGGTTTTCCATGTACCCTGTGCATAACTGCATTCGCCTGGCATGGCCTTAGCCAAAAATAAAAGTAGAATAAGCTTTTTACAAGTGACTATGTTGGGGTTCCACAGGGAACATGCAGCAGCCATCACATACCACCTAAGGGATCTACTCCACTTCCACACTGAAAACCGGTCCTGGATGTTTCTGGTAGGCCCGCTGGATTTGTTTTGAACCACCTTGCCACTGGCTCTAGGGCTGAAGTCTACATATAGAGGAGGACTTTCTGTTGGACTTTCTACAAAGCTCACCCAGCTTCAGAATGCTGATGGGTTGGTGATGCTGATGGAATTTTCCTGAAGAACTGAGAATGCCTTAGTGACCTCAGTGACAAGTGATTCCAGACATGTGCCTGTCAGTTACCATAAAGCCACTGGGCCCACTCACCTCCACTAGCATCCTGTCATTCCTGAACCTCACGGCCTCTTCTTTGTGATGCGTCTAGGGTTCACTTAAACTCCTCACTTACTCCCATGTAAACTGAGTGTGAGAAAATAATTTTTTTAAACTTCTTTGGCCACCCTGTGGCATACGGAGTTCCCAGGCAAGGGATCAGATCCAAGCCATAGTTGCGACCCAGGTCGCAGGTGCGGCCATGCTGGATCCTTAACCCACTGTGCTGGGCTGGGGAATGAACTTTCATCCCAGCACTCCAGAGACACTGCTGATCGATCCCATTGCACCACAGTGGGCACTCCAGCAAATAATTTTTGAAAAGGTGGGCATTATTTCACTTAATTTCTATAAAGGTCCTTTTTCATATTTAAAAAGCATCTCCATCCTTCTGACAGTTGATTAAAACCCTAGTGAATACACAACCAAAAGTTGAAGCTGACCTAAATAATGCTGTGCAAGAGAACATTTGGATAGGATTCAGCAGATAACCCACAGAAGCAGGGGAGATGGAAACTGGAAGGCATTTGCAAAGAACTTTCTGGAGAGGGAACAGAGACACAACAACCCATCCTGTCTGCTTCACCTGAGAGCCGGCTTCTGAGCTGGATGGAGCAGGTGAACTGGCCAAGCGGAGTGAGTGCTGACAACCTGCTTGACCTCCCTCTCCACCTCTGTGCTAAATGGTCCACTCCCCTAGTCCTGCAGCCCTGCCTGCTGCTCAGCATCAAGAGATAAGCAGAGGTACCACCTTCTGCAAATGGGTCCCAGAGAGCCTGCCAATATTTACTCTGAGGGATGCCAGGTAGGATTTTTTTTAAACTGCCCTATGAAGCCTCCTTCATCTCCTGGGTAGGTGACCACTCAAGTGTGTCTTCCACTCAGAATCGGCCAAAACCACATGGATCCCAGCTCTGAGACTCCCTCTTGAGCCTGCCCTTCCCTAAATCTGGTTGGCAGAGCCGTGGGCATGCGGGTCACCCTGCTACGCTCTCACCAATGCGTCTGCATCCCTTGCAGGAGGTGGGTTAGTGGCTATTAATGCAACTGGCCAAAGCTGCTGACAGAGCTGTCCCAGGCCTACCACCTAAGAATCCTAAACGATTCATGAAAGGACAACATGACACAATGAGGGAGAATCCACCAAAGGAAAGCTTGCAAATGAGAGCTCGTAAAGGAACCGCTCTATGCCCCGCTGTGGGAAGGTCTTCCTCCCCCCTGGGGAAAATGTGCCCGCAGTGTTCCCTGGGGAACCTCTAATACCTAGCACAATGCCTGCTGCACAGCAGGGGCCCCATACATATCTGTTAAGTGAGTGAAAAAACCCACTCAGGATGGATTTTACTGCTTTTGATAAAACTCACAGATGTACTCTGAGAACTGGTTTCCTCGCCTGCATCTGCCTGTCGCTACCTCTGGATCTCTGTCCCTCTGTGAAAAGCAACACTTCTGCCTTCATTCCAAGACCAGCCTAGTTCATGCCCTTGACCCTTTGGCCTTTGTCTATTACCATGTTCACCAGGAAGGGAAGCATGATGCATTCTATCTTCCTGTATCAGAGTCAACTGTTTAAGAAACAAAAAGACACACATGTTCCCTGCCAGTTTGCAACCGCCTGGCACCCTCATAACTGCCAAAACTTTAGAAATCTTTGCACATATTAGCCAAGAAAGTGTAGAGAAAAACTTGTCTCCCCGAAGTCAAGTTCTGTGTCTTTGCAACAATGTTCACTGGCCCCCAACATGTTAGCGCCCAGTCAACAAGACTCTGTAAGCAAGACCCCTGGTCTTAGTTCTTGTTTCATTTCCATCTGATGCCATCTGGTTGTACTGAGGGCTTGAGCAAGCCGAGATATGTCACTAAGGACTCTGTAAGACTCACTCTCAGGCACGTTTTCTCTCGTGCCAGATGGCCTTTCAGCAGTGGGAACAACAGCCAGAGCTGCTCTTACTGAGGGTTCACTAGGGGCCAGGCATGGTACTGAGCCAGTTACATCCTTTCAGAGAACCACACTGCACTCAAAACTAGCAGCACTGAGTTGGTCATAAACACTGTCCAACAGAGAGCTTGGATAGCAAAGGCCATCGCTCAGCATTCACTTGTGCAAGGGACGGGCGAGGACGTCAATGCTATGCTCAGGACTCTTCGGATCATTTCTTTTGCATCATTTCTGTGTGCCTCCCAGCTTGGGGGTGCAGTGCTCTTTTTGAGGGCTGCTCCTGAGCTACGGCTCCATTTTGCCCGCAGGAATGGGAAGCAGGAAGTTTACATCTTCTTTGGGTGCAAGGCTATGAAAGCTCAGCTCCCTTGCCCCGGTTTGGGACAACTCTGAGGCATAACTGACCCTCACGAGCCGCTGCTGTGGGATCAGGCTGAAGCTCCTCTGCACAGGACCTGTCCTGAAAGGGCTCCCTTCCCTGGCTTCTTCCCTTCCCTGTCTTTCCTCCCTCATGTCTTTCCTAGGGGGCCCAGGGGACACTTCCTTAATAAGTTATTGCATGAAGATCCTTCTCTCAGAGCCTACCTCTTAAAAATCCTACCTAAGACATGATTTAAAAAAAAAACAAACAAAAAACAGAAGCACAGGTTGAATGGTTATCTCTGAGAAGGACTCTGCAATTACCATTAGCTGGGACAGCAAGAGTGATAGAAAAAAGGGAGACCTCCAGACTCAAATTACCATAAAAAGGCAACACATCCCAGCATTCAGACACGAGTCTCTGCTTGGTGGGCACTGATGGAGTCCTTGTGGTGTGTGGACTCTGAGGCATGATGTCCAGGATGAGACGCCATTCTGAGGTTTACCAGATGACTGACTGGCATTGCTCCAAGCTTTCAGGTCTTAATCCGAGTGGAAAGAGGGTGAAATGTGTGCTGTATGAGGTGATGCACAGCAGACCTCAGAAATCAGGGTTTTCCATCCAAATTCCTGCTGGGAATCTTCCAATGAAAGGTACGCATGAAAAAAAGAAACCACCACTCATGGTTCTTTAGCACATTTCTTCACACTCGACTCCAGGCAACAAAGCTGTTAAATGTTCTGGGGTCAGCCACAGCCACAGCACCTCCCACTGGGATTCATCACATGAGGTGTCTTCCAATTATTTCACGGGTGAGTCTTTTTTAACAGCAAGTTCCAAAGTACAGTAAGATCTTTCTCCTTTAACACTTGTATGAACTTCCATGTATTTCCAAGATTTCAGGCCAGATATCAGTGCTTGAGTGAATTATATAACCATTTAATAGAAATAATAAAACATTGATACAAATATAAAGACATAATCAGTATAAAAGGCTTATATTTATAAAAATACTTTTAGGTAACAGTTTTCCCCTGAGGGTTGACCACACGTGTTGCCTCCATAAATAGTACCCAGCTCTGCAGCGGGCTTTCCAAAGTTCCGAGTTCAGCCTGAAAAGCAAGTGGTGGTGGTTCCAGTCAGGTGACCTGGCCGAAGTGGCTGCCTCAGGTTGGCACCTGGGCTTGAGAGAATGAGGACAAGAACAGCATCAGTGGGGCCTCCGAAAAATCTGGAGAAGATTCTTTCTTCCAAATATGGAAGATACAAAGATCGGGACGACAGGCGAACGACTGGGTCACGGGACGGCAGTGGCAGGTCACTGGTTTTTCTGGACCCAGTCCCAACTGTCTTCATTCTCTTTCCGGTTCTTCTCAGCTTCGATAATTTCTTTGTACCTTCTGCGAAAGAAGCCCATCTGGAAGGCAGAAAGAGGAGAGGATGGGTTAGAGAGATCCAGTCCGGATTCCAAAGCAGATGGGCATGATCTATACTCACAGCGCTGGGAAGGCTTGGAAGATTTCCTCAGATGAGACTGATTTTATTTATTTATTTATTTTTGTCTTTTTAGGGCTATGGAGGCATATGGAGGTTCCCAGGCTAGGGGTCCAATCGGAACTGTAGCCACCGGCCTACACCACAGCCACAGCAACGTCGGATCCAAGCCGCATCTGCGACCTACACCACAGCTCACAGCAACGCTGGATCCTTAACCCACTGAGTGAGGCCAGGGATCGAACCTGCAATCTCATGGTTCCTAGTTGGATTTCTTTCTGCTGCACCACGACGGGAACGCCGAGACTGATTTAGAAAAAGCAATACGTGGAGCCACTTTTCAAAATGCAATGACTTCCTGCAGGCTGTCTCATGATAAGTTGCTTGTTCCTTATAATGTGCTTCTGGTGGAGTGTTTCCCAAACTGTGTGCTGGGGAACACTAGTTGCTGAGGTATTCGAGGTTGTTTGGGAGTAAAAGAGGATTTATGGTCATATAAACTGGAATATACTCTTTCTTTAAGAGATTTGCAATGTACAGCAGAACAGTAAAAGAGCAAAATCAACTTCCAGGAAAGGTTCAACTCAGGAACCTGACATTTCCCAAGCTTATTTGGCCTTTGATAAATCTATTAATATCCTGAGAGATATGAGCCACCGTGGAATAATTTGATAAGCACTATTCTCCCATGACAGGCATTTAAAAGCATCTGCAAGTCTGCATCCTACTTGCTGTCCTCCAGATCTTTCTTTCACCCAGGACCTTGGAGCTACCATGTACATGATGGCAGGTTCCTTTAGCTTAGTTCTGAAAAGACCCTTCTTTCCAATGCCTTTGGCTTTTCACTTGTGGTAAAATGACACAGTCCGCATGGGCACCTCTGCCATATAAAAGCAACTTTTTGTAGCCCCAAACTGACCTTTTCTCCCACACTCAGGGAGACCGGGCATCTCGTCCTGTGCTCACTGGCCTCAGTGGCCTCTGTCTCCGAGACCACATCATTCTGCACCTGCCCTGCTACAAGACTGACTGGAGTGGGTGCATAAAATCCCTAGCTCCCGCTCCCTTTGGCCATGAAATCTTTTTTTTTCTTTTTTTTTTTTTTTTGTCTTTTTGTTGTTGTTGTTGTTATTGTTGCTATTTCTTGGGCCGCTCCCGCGGCATATGGAGGTTCCCAGGCTAGGGGTTGAATCGGAGCTGTAGCCACCGGCCTACGCCAGAGCCACAGCAACGCGGGATCCGAGCCGCATCTGCATCCTACACCACAGCTCACGGCAACGCCAGATCGTTAACCCACTGAGCAAGGGCAGGGACCGAACCCGCAACCTCATGGTTCCTAGTCGGATTCGTTAACCACTGCGCCACGACGGGAACTCCCTGGCCATGAAATCTTGAGATGCATGCTCCTTGTGCAACTGGCCCACAGTGGTGACTGGCTTAATAATACATCCTTTATTAGCTTCTTTTCTTCCTTGCCCTGTCTCACTTCCCTGGTCTCTATCAATGTTTCCTGAGATCACCTTCCAAATAAATGATTTGCCCTCAAGCCTTGTTTCGATCTCCTAGAACAGGGGAACTGAAATAGACACGCACACTTGACCTGCTTCTGGGAGGTGTGCTGTGCTGCAGGTTTGTGGTACCACACTGTCATCAGCGTACGATTCCCACAGTCAAATGTGAAAGCCCCTGAGACAAGCAATCTCTGCAGTCTGCCGCCCATGCACACATAAAACCTGCCCTCAACAAACTGTCAAGCAAACTCAGGCTCCTGGGTACATCTAACACCATTCTCTGTGCATCTATCCCCAGCCCCTTTACCATGAGCAAAGCACCACAGTCTCATTGCACCATCTCCCTATCCCTCGAGGGAAGCTTACTGGTCCAGCCAAAAATGGGGACTGTCAAGAGAGCTGCCAAGACAGCACTGGTCACCTCCACCTACATTGCCAAAGACGTCTTGAGAGTTCCCTTTGACGGCAGTCTGCAAAGCAGTGCTGGCTGATGGCTGGGAGGGAGGGGCAGCAGTTCACAGAACAGCTGGCAAAGGTCTTGTGTTCTCAGCTTCGATCCTCAAGGCCATTTTCACAAACACTGAGTTCCCTGGAGGTGTCTTCCCAGCATCAGACCACACCTGCCAGAACCCCACTCTCTGACACCCCCATGTGTACACGTCTCTCCTCAAATCTCTACCACCTTCTCCCTTCTGCAAGGGATGTGGAAACGGGGCTTGGCCTGAACATTCTAGATAATTAGAAAAAGGTCATTGCTGCCGTCCTCGAAGCACACCCTCAGGAGGCCAGGAAGACAACCCAAGACTTAATGGAAATGTCTAACTCAGAAGTCACTGCCTGAAACCT
Organism: Sus scrofa; assembly: GCF_054392235.1. NCBI lineage: Eukaryota > Metazoa > Chordata > Mammalia > Artiodactyla > Suidae > Sus > Sus scrofa. The sequence continues at coordinate 37,387,294 of NC_139395.1, read as the reverse complement.
CATTCTGTAAAGATAAAGATGTAGTTGACAGGGCTGATACGCTGTTTGCGCCTTCTGTGCTTAGGGGAATGTGATCGTGGAAAGAAGGCTGGATATAACATGAGAATAAGGAGTTCCCATCATGGCGCAGTGGTTAACGAATCCGACTAGGAACCATGAGGTTGTGGGTTCAATCCCTGGCCTTGCTCAGTGGGTTAAGGATCTGGTGTTGCCATGAGCTGTGGTGTGGGTCGCAGATGCAGCTCAGATCCCATGTTGCTGTGGCATAGGCCAGTGGCTACAGCTCCGATCAGACTCCTAGCCTGGGGACCTCCATATGCCGAGGGAGTGGCCCTAGAAAAGGCAAAAAGACCAAAAAAAAAAAAAAATCCAAAAACCCAAAAAACCATGAGAATGAGATTCTTGAGCACGTGACTCTGCTGGAATGTTTCAGTGATCTCAGGTTACTGCTTACCTTAAGCTCAGAGAAGTGACATGTCTCTACTGCGGCACTAATCAAGCAGAGCTTTAACTGCCTGCTCTGTATCATCTCTCACAGTTGTCATTTGTCTCAGGGCTCCTAGGGATTTGTACTTTTTATCCCCAGAGCTCAGCATCTCACCTCTGCTTAATGCCAGTGATAAGCTGCAAAAATGCCCCTGTATCCATGCCCTGGGCCATGTGGCTTTGCAGCAAATCTCAGCAGGAGATGGTGTCTATTTCCTTCACCCTGAATCTGTGCAGTGACTTGCTTTGACACTCAGATGCAATGGAGGTGATGTTATGTCAGTTCCACACTTAGGCCTCCAAGGCCTTGCACACTTACACTCCTGGCTCAATTTCTTGGAAACCTGCCTGGCCTCCATGTGAACAAGTTTGGTCCATTTGCTAAAAGTCCACCTGGCTGAGGTTCTCCTAGATCAGCCAGCCCCCAAGTGCCGGCAGGTGCGGGTGTGAGGCTCCCTGAGACGGAAGCAGGGCTGTTAAGCTCAGTCCAACCCACAGAATTGTGAGCTATGTAGATGGTGGTTGTTTTTAAGTCCCTAAGCTTTGGTTTGTTCATGGCAACAGTTAACTGATACAGAACTCCATATTTTTGTCTGACTTGCTGAATGAATCAACACCTATGGGAAGGGTGGCAGAGGGGCAGCTGACAGATTTGTAGGTGGAAAGAGCAGCACTGGGCCCTGTCTTGTGAGCAAACTTTTCTTGTTCAGCTCTAAGGAGGACAGGTCAGCTTACGCTCTCACAGCTATGCTGGCCTGAGGATTTGACGCAGTTTGCCATCTAGCAGGGATTTAGAGTGCCTAGTTTAACTCTTGTGGGTGTCTCTCCTGAGCTCATGTTTCATGTGTGTTGTATTTGTTACTAACCAAGTGAAGGCCTGCCATCTCCTGCAGGCAGCCAGAAGCAAGCTCTTTTCTCTCGAGTGGTGTCAGCATTGGTCTTAAAAATCCCACCCCCTTGGCAGTGCCCATAGAACTTCTCTTAGAAACAGCCTTGCAAACTTTACACCCCATCCCAATGTTGCAGGGTATCAAGCACCCTGTTCCCAACACAACCTGAGTGTTGTCTCTTAAATGGAAGATTGGAGCTGCCACTGATGTTTGTCGTCCTTTGGAGCCCAAAGACCATTCCACTCTCCTGGGTAGAGAGTGCCCAGTTCAGGAGCTCAGGGTGTGCACTGAATATAATGGGCACTCCTATCACAGATATCATAGAAGTGTATATTTATTACAACTATTTTCCAGCAGATGGCAGTCGAGTGTCTTTCTCTCACAAAACCAGTAGATTCTCTGAGTTTTCTAATAGATGGAAGTAAAGCTTATAGAGGAAGGGGCGCTGTTTTACTAGCCTTTACCAAGATGCTGTACAGTCTAGTGGTGGCTCTATCAAACTCATATTTCTTACATGATCAAATTGATTCCATTTTTTTTTTTTTTTTTTTTTTTTTTTTTTTTGCTATTTCTTTGGGCCGCTCCTGCGGCATATGGAGGTTCCCAGGCTAGGGGTCGAATCGGAGCTGTAGCTGCCAGCCTACGCCAGAGCCACAGCAACGCGGGATCCAAGCCACGTCTGCAACCTACACCACAGCTCACGGCAACGCTGGATCGTTAACCCACTGAGCAAGGGCAGGGACCGAACCCGCAACCTCATGGTTCCTAGTCGGATTTGTTAACCACTGCGCCACGACGGGAACTCCACATTTTTTTCTTTTTTAAAAAACTGAAGTATAGTTGATTTACAATGTTTTGGGTATACAGAAAAGTGATTCAGTCATACATACATATACATGTATGTACAGACACACATATATATACTCTTTTTCAGATTCTTTTCCATTATAGGTTATTACAAGATACTGTGTTATACAGTAGGATCTTACTGTTTTTCTATTTTATGTATAGGACTTTATATCTGCTAATCCCAAACTTCTAATTTTTTTTTTTTTTTTTTTTTGGCCATGCCTATGGCATGTGGAAAGTTCCCGGGCCAAGAACTGAACCCATGCCAGAGTTGTGGCCTGCACCCTTGCTGGGGCAACACTGATCCTTAACTTCCTGCACTGCAAGGGAACTTCTGATCCCAAATTTCTAATTTATCCCTCCCCTGCCTTTCCCCTTTGGGAACAGTACATTTGTTTTCAATGTCTATGAGTTTATTTTTGTTTTGTAAAAAAGTTAATTTGTATGACATTTTTGATTCCACATATAAGTGATGTCATGTGATATTTGTCTTCCTCTGTCTGACTTACGTCACTTGGTTAATCTCTAGGTCCATCCATGTTGCTGCAAATGGGATTGTTTCACTCTATTTTTTATGGCTGAGTAATATTCCATTGTATATATGTACCACATCTTCTTTATCCATTCATCTGTCAGTGGACATTTAGGTTGCTTCCACATCTTGACTATTGTGAACCAAACTAACTTCATTTCAGAAAAAGAGAGTTTCACCCTCACTGTTGTTTAGAGCCTGGATTTGGCTTTTGATATAGAACCTAAAGCCCAGGCTCTAAGTTTGCCAAACCACTGTGCCATGCGAGGCCTGCCCGGTGCCACAGGACTGACTCAGAAGGGCTGCAACCAGAGAGGTGCTGCAGAGGGAGGCTGGTGTTCTGATTACTGCTCACACTCCCATGAACCACCCCTCCCCGGACCACAGGGCCAGTCATTTCCTGGCTCTGAACCCCAGTGTCTTTGTCTCTGCCCAAGAGACCGATGGCATTGTTAGACCCCTTTCCAGCCCTGAAACACCATGAAGCTTTCCATGTTGCCCCCCTGAGAAGGCTTGGGACTGTAGCCTATGGGGCCCATGGCTGTGTATGTAAGCCCTCGCGTACACACAGGCAGCAGGCACAGAGTCCTTGCCTGACGTCAACTTTTCACAGAGTTTTTGGAAACTTAAATTTCCAATTTTTACATTAAAGTACAGATATATTATCGAGAAGTCTAAAAGTCTTAAACACTAAGACAAATCAAGACTTCAAAGACATTTCTCTCCTGCAGCAGGCCTCCCTCAGGCCTACACTCTCGTTCTCATTGGCGCTCATGGGTACTTTGGGGAAAAGCTTGGAGAGATGGCGAGCAAACCTACATTTTTGCAGCCCGCCGAGCCTACCCGGCGGGTGTGGGAAATGACTTGAGATGAGTTAAGCTGGACCCTCAGCAGCCCCAGGCTCAATTCCAACTCAGTGGAGTTTATGTTTTCCTGCACTTCTTCTGGAACCTTCCAGGACTTGCTTTACCACTTGCAGGGCAAAAGGCTCTGTTTATAACTGTTCTGTCCATAGCAGGGGGAACACTCATGGAAAGCCTACAGGAAGAAATACTCCAGCCAAACTTGGCTCCCTTGGAAGCTGAGGGAGCAGGGGCTTTTCTGACTTCCTGTCTGTGTGGGTCCTGACGGGGGCCTGCACCGTCCCGACAGACTCACACAATTTTCTCATATAAACGTGCATCAAAAAGCTGCCAGAAAACCCCAGGGGAAACAGCAGTTTCCCCTAAACAGCTCTAATTAGGAAGATGCTGTGAGAGGCCTGGGGCCCAGGAAGAAATGAGGACTGACTGCGTTCTGGGGTCCACAGCCTACAGCACAGCCTCCTCCTTGCCAGCCCACCTCGGGGTGGGGAGTGCGGGGTGGCTGCACAACCTCACGGAGTCTGGTCCCTGGTGCCGTCTCCACAACCTCAGCCCTGCCTCCTGGGCAGCCATGCCAAGGGCCTCGGACAAGCTCCTTCTTTGGATGGATTCACCCTCCTGTTTACAGTCGCTGCAAGTTCCTTGACTATTTACATAGCACGTCTCTGTCTCGAGATGTCCACAGGGCAACATCAGCCCAATATTTACTTCCAAACATAAATAAGTCCCCATGGAGTGTTTCTGGCACATGGTTTTAATTGAGACAGTGAAGGGTGCGTGTGTGTGTGTGTGTGTGTCCTCTTCTTTGAGGAGAAGCAAGGATGGGTCCTCACAGCACAGCCAGAGGGAAGGTGATAAGCCCAGAGACTCCTGGAGGTGCTGCCAAACCGACACAAAGCTCTGAGCCATTTCACAGATTTATTTTTCTAAGTGTTTCTGCTCAAGGTGAGCAGCAGTGCTTTCTCATGAAATCCAGGAGCCCAAAAGCCAGCTCTGGAGGAGCAGGCTCTTAAAAGAGGGCCGGCCGAAAGACAGTTTGAGATGGTCTCTCTGAGAGAGGGTGGCAAACCCACGGCACAGCCCGCTTCTTCGTGACTTGTGACAGGGAAGAGCTGGCAGGTCCTGGGCCTTTGGGGAAGAGGCTGGTCCCAGGGCTGGCCAGGCAGGCGATGGCACGGCCCTTCGCTCCAAGACAGCTCAGCTTGCAAAAGAGGCAAAAGGGGATGGGGGAAAGGTTCCTGGACTGAAAGGAGTAGAGGAGGATGCAGAGTTTTTCTCCTTCATGGAGTGGTGGCCTGTGGGTTTTGGCACAGTGTACCAGGGACGGGGTTGGTGGGGGGTGCGGAGAGAAGAGGAGGAGGGAGAGAGAAGGCTGGGGCCCTCAATGAGGCTTTTCCTCCTGAAGGAAATACATCTCTGCATCCCCACACTCTCACCACTTGACTCAAAGGCTGGATGAGCTGAAGGCACTTCTTAAATGTGCAAGTCACATATGATCTCTGAACAATTACAACTTTCTCCTCTAAACAGACCTTTACGATTGTCTTGCAGAGGCACCAGGCCCAGGCAGTTTCAAACCCCAGTCAGGAGCTAGAGAAAGGAGAGGGGACTCATTGGATTTTTCTCCCTTAAAAGAGTTTCTGATTTCAAAGTTTTCTTCCTGCATGGTGGTTTGGCAGGCTACGGTAATCCTCGCACATAAAGTTTAAATTATGGCTCCCAGTGTCTGCTAAGGGCCCAGCTCTGGGAAGGCTGATTAGGATCCATTTCAGTATTTGAAGAAGGGTCTGGTTAGCTCGGGGCCCTCGTTGTGGATCTTGCGCTGGGGCCAGGGCCTGCTGCCGCCAAGCATGAGAGAGAGAGAGAGAGAGAGAGAGAGAGAGAGAGAGAGAGAGAGAGAGAGCGCGAGCCTGAGATGCCAGTGAGCTGAACTTCTGGAAGGCCCTAGGGTCTGCTCAGAAGCAGAGGAGGAGGTTGAGCATGGGGTGGAGAGCCTGGAGTTCAGCTTTGGAGAAGGCATTTGCTGACCCTATAAGGGGTTTCTATTTAGGATAAGCAGAGCATGATGGGCATGTCAGTGGCACATGGTTACATGTAGGACATACCTAAGTGGCAGTCAGGAGCTTGGGGCCTGGGTTCTTTACTTGGCCAGTCCTGCTCACCCCTCAGGGTGACTGGCTCAGCTACTACCTGCTCACTAAACTGCTTTCCCCAGAGCCTTCAAGCCTGAGTGAGGGCTCTGTTGTTTACTACCCCTGTCCCTTTGCCCCAGGCTGGCCCCAAGAGGCATTCAATACTGGTTTGCTGAGTGAAGACAATGGCCAGCTTGCAAGTGTAAAACATGCTGACTGGCAGGCCTTTGAGACACCAAAAAATCCATCTGCACAGGACCAGCTGCCTTATGGAGTTTTTGCTACCATGCCACAATATGTTTATATGATACATTTTGGGGAACAACCATTTTGGGCTCATGAGTGCAAGGCAATGGCAAGCAACCATAGGGAGCTGTGTCAGGGGCTATGCCAAAGGGAACTTCAAGAGATGTGGCTCCAGAAAGGGAAGAGGACTTGAACACTGCCCACCTGTCTTCAAAGGCCCAGTGAAGTGTTTCCTGGTAGCCATGGCAACTTGGTACCACGCAGTAGCTCTCCCCTTGAAAGGATTGGAGGGAATAATATGTGAAATACGGTAATAAGCCAGAACCAGTTGGAGGGAACGATATATGAAATATGGTAATATGCCAGAACCAATTAAATCTCCTATGTCACTCAAATATTAGGCCCATTAATCAATAGATGCCTGTGCATTGGACTGTCAATATGATATTAGACCTCTACATATAACACGTCTTTCTTAGGTTACAAAAATAGGAATCTGAGTCAACAAGAGGTCTGTAGGTGAAGTACATCTCATCTGCTCTTTTCAATGTCCTATAAAGTCATTTGATTTAGTTAGTCCTTTAAGGAAAAAATATTTTTCCCAAAGAAACTCTGCGGAGCTCCTTGCCACCCTGTCGATTTGCCTGAATAGACTGCCCACTCTGAATGCTGAGTGCGTTCCTGAGCCTTGCACTTTTTTTTTTCCTACAAAGAGCTCAATGGTAATTTTATCTATGGCACAATGGAAGAGAGATGAGGTTGCATATACTTTAAAGCAACAAAACTTCCAGTTAGGCGAATCATCCTAGTGACTTTGAAAGATTAAGATTTTGCCTATATTTCTTTTTTTTGGCCATGCATGGAGAAGTTTCCAGGCCAGGGATTGAACCAGAGCCACAGCAGGGACAACACCGAATGCTTAGCCACTGAGACATCAGGGAACACCAGATTTTGTTTCTATTTCTCAACATCATGTATATGACAGGTAAAACCTGACCACAAACCCTTCGCTACCACTCCCATTGGGAGGCAGGATCTTTTTCCTCTGTTCCCTGACTCTATGCTGGCATGTGACTGCTTTGACCAGCAGAGTACAGTGGAATGATGCCATGTCAGGTCTGGGACAGCCTTTCAGAGAACTGGCAGCTGTCACCATGGTCTCCCAGAACTGAAGCCACCATGTAAAAAGGTTAGCACATTCTGTTGGAAGGGACACTTGGAGAGGCCCCGAGTCTGCACAGAGAGGGAGGGGGCCCGGCTGAGTCCAGCCTCCCGGCCATTCCTACCCAAGGTGCCAGGATGTGAATAAAGTTGTCTTGTGAGGCAGACCAGCCCAGCCACCAGGTAAATGCCCCTGTGTGACACCACTCAGTGTCACGTGGAACAGAAGAATCACCCAGCCAAACCCTTCCTGGATCCCTGCCTGACCCGTTCATTCATAAGAAAGAAGAGAACACAATTTGGGAGAACACAATTCTCTCGCCCAGGCTTGTAGGACTGGGACTCAGAGGTGGCTAAGCAGCCCGTGTCTGTGGCTTGAAGTCACTGAGGTGAGTCTGGAGGGGGTGGGGGCAACCATTTCCCCCTGTGTGTAGGAAAGCGTGATCCGCTGTGGGGGAAGGAGGGCGCAGGTGTGCAGAGGAGCAGAGGGAAGAGACTGCGTAGGCAAAGGGAGCGAGGCGAGGAGGGAGGGAGGCTGCCTGGGTTTCTGGACTCTTTCTGGGTCTGGATGCACGCATTTCCTTTGGGACTGAGGAGTCCCTTGCACTCTTAGAATCAATCCTCTCTCACATTCATCTTCTCTCTCTGAAATGACTGTGAATGGATTTCTGGTGTTTGCAATCGGAAAAAAATGCCCCTGTGATAATTGAAATGAGTACGTTCAGTCCCGGAAACCAAAGGGACTGCTTCCGCACCAGCGAGGTGACAGGTGGGGGCGGGGCTGGGAGTGACTAAAGCCCAGTCTGGTCTCCTGTAGGCATCATACACTCAGAAAGCCCAAGATTCATCTTCCCTGATAAGACTTCAAGCCCTGCCTTCCTTACCCTGGTTACAAGAAACCATCCGTTGATCCATTGTCTAAGCTGAAAACAGAGAGGGGCTGCCACTTTTTTCCTTCCTGGCTTCTCAAGTCCAATGGGTCACCAATAGATCCTGCCTGTTCTAACTGGTCCTCCCCTCCCCGACGGGGACCGTCTTGGCCCCACCCTGACCCCAGATCTCTCTCCCAAAGCAGAACTGGTCAGGTCACTGCTCGGCTTTTGGACCTCCAGGCTCCCCTATCTCCAGGTCAGCAGGGTCGCTCCCAACCAGGCAATCTTATTACCAGTCACTGACTTACCATCCAGACACACTCACAAGCTGCTCCTCACAAACCCTGCTCATTTTCTCACTTTCTCTCCCCTCTGTATGGGAAATCCATCTGCCCTTCCCCATCTGGAAGACTCAAATCAAATCTATGCTCAGACTTGAATGACACCTCATTTGTGAAATGTCCTCTGACGACAACTGGGGGCTTCTATGTATTAAGTGCTAAGCATTTTGCCTGTGTTACCTCCATACCGCAAGTTAGATGTTAGGGGCTCTGTTTTAGAGAGGAGGAAATGGAGGTCAGAGAGGGAAAGCCACTCTCCCAAGGTCACACAGCCAGGGTTCCAGTTCACAGCTGTCAACGTGCAAAGTCTACACCCTCACCTACTATGCTGTACCCAACTGCCTTTTCATCTCCTGGAGTGGGGGCAGGGGGATTAATGGTGCCTTCTTCTCAGTTTCCAGAATAGTCACTGCACAGCACCCACCACCCTCAATTACATTTATAGGTCTGTGTGCTAGGTGGAGAGGCGTTCAGGGCAGAGTCACAATCACTAGGGTATCCAGGCTCCTAGCCCAGTGTTTGGTTCAAAGCAAGTGTTCAATAAATCTGAGTTAAAACCAATATTGCTCTTGGATGGTGAGCAAAGCTTCTTGTTCAGTTGGCTGGTTGGTTGGCTGTTTTTTATGCCTGCACCCCTGGCATATGGAAGTTCTCGGGCCAGGGACTGAATCTGAGTTACAGCTGTGGCAATGCCAGAGCCTTTAATCCACTGCGCCAGGCCAGGCATTGAACCCACGCCTCTGTAGTGACCTGAGCTGCTGCAGTTGGATTCTCAACCCACTGCACCACAGTGGGAACTCCTGGCAAAGCTGTTTGGACCCATATAGCATCAATCGCCAGCTTCCTCGGAGCTGTTCTAGGATCTTCCTTCTACCTCCAGCTGTAGAGGTCTTGTCGGGTTGCAACCCCTTGACCACTCTGATTTTAGGGCCAGTCCATGGCAGAAGGAAATGTCTGCCTTCTTGGGGCCCAGCTTTCTGGATCACACACAGCTGGGTGACCTCAGGATGCTGGCTACCCCATGACACCTTCTCCTGCAACCACATTCTTTAAGCAAATACAACAGGAGCAAAGTGAAACAGAGGGCAGGTGAAGGAGGAGGGAGTGTGTGCTTGGGAGAGGGGGTGCTCCTGAGTGGAGGGGCCAGGTGGCAGCCAGGCGGAGGACATGCCAGCCCTGAGAGTGGGGAGGACATGGCCACCACGCTCAGCTACTCTGTGTCTCTGGTCCCACGCACCCAGCCGTGGAGGATGGGTTTCTTTTCTTCTGAAATGTCCACACAAAGGCAGAAGGAAGTCTCTCTCTCTTACACCTCCTCCGCCAAAGCCCGTACTGTCTTTTCGGATCCCAAACACTGAGCTGGCTTTGTTCTCTACCCACAGACCAGACGCCTTGGCAGGAAGGAGTTGGAGATGGAGAAGAGGGTGAATTAAGACTCTATCTGGCCATGCAGATTAAACAAACAACAAATGGGGAGTTTTTTTTTTTTTTTTTTTTTTTTTTAAAGGTAATATCCGCTCCTGGCAAAACATGCAGGAAATTGGGCACTGTGGATACTCTTCTTGTGGGAGGGTGATGGGTATAACCTTTCTAGAGGGCAACTGGCAACTTGTAATAAAAGGCTTAAAATAATGCATTTCTTTTGACTCGGTAATGCCATTTCCACGGTTTCATTTGAAGGACATAGTGAAGGATGGGTGCAACGATTTGGCTCCAAGCATAGTCACTGTGGCACAGTTAAAAGGAGTGTGAAGCCCTGAGCTATCTGAGTCCCGCACCCAAGCGCTGGGTGAGTAATCCTCAGACATCTGCAGCCTTCGGGCAGTGCTGGATACTGGCTTTTAACAACATGGAATGATGGTCACCATTTTGCACTCAGGGAAAGACAGGCTGTAAAACAGTACGTGGGATGTCCAAAAAGCATGGGAACCTAAGATAAACTTATTTTCAAGTAATATGCTCAATCTACTTTTTTTTTTGACCTCCAAACCCCTTTTTTTTCAGGTGAAGAATCTCTAAATTTAAAGCAATCAGTCCAACTGTCAATCTGAAAAAATGCACAAGAAACCCATGATTTTCCCTGTTTCTAGACTTCTTGGATGCTTTCAAGTATATTTATTACACTTTTTTTCAGATCGATAATTGAAGCCATGGCTTTAACCTTAAAGGTCCTGCACCCGTAAATATACCAAGTGTTTTACTAGAGAATTTAACACATTATTCAAAAGTAGGCAGGTGCTATGAGAATGCCGGGTCTCTGTCTATCATATAGAGAAAAAGGTCAAGAAGAGATGATGCTGGGTTCACCATGGTTATTTCTGGGCCAGGCACTTCTGAATATTTGACAACTTTTTTTCTTACTGATACATTTTTATGTTTGATCAATAAATACAAATTATTTTGGAATCCCCAAGAAACCAATCCCTTGAATTTAAAGCATCCATCCACACTTGTGTTAGAGGCTGTTTCCACCTGCCTCTGGAAGCTGGAACACTGCCAAAGCAGGGACGTGGGGTCAGGAAGTCCCAGCTGTGGTCCCCGGTGCTGTTCTAGGAGCTGGCAACACGGTGGAAAGAAGAACAGACCGGACCCCACTCACCTGGCACATCACCGCCCAGTGGAAGAGACAGACCTTCCTCATATCATGACTCTGAAAACATTAGTGGTGAACACAGAGGCTCTGAGGTTAAGGACTTCAGGTCTCTGAGAAGAGCGTGTGAGGAAGAGAAACCATTCTAGACTTGGGGGTGAGGACAGCCCTTCTTCCCTTGAGAAAGTGACAAGAGGCAGGACACAAAGGATGAGCAGGTGGTCCCCGGTGAAGGAGGCAGGGTAAATCTACCCTTTGGGGCACAAACGAACCCCCAAGGAGTTGGGGGAACTTCTGGTGAAGTGACCCAGGCAACACTCTGGACACTTAGCTCCCGCCCACCTCCATTTCCGGAGTCTTCTGGCAGAAACCTTTTCCACATTCCACGTGGGAAAAGAACAAAGAGCTGCTCTGTAGTTTCTCTTCTTGTTTTTTATGTCAAGGATGTGAGTTAGCCATTCCCGTCCCGGTCCCAGCTGCTACTCCCCAAGCTTCTGTTTTGGAGCTGGGCTCCCACCATTCTGTTTCAGGGCTGGTGGCAACTCCGTTAAGGAAGGCAGGAGAAGAGGGGGCTGAGATTTTGGGGTTGCCTCTAAAGTGGTCCAATCCTCAGGCGTGAATGGCCTCAAGAGGAGCCAACATTCCATTCACTGCCTAGAGGGGGCCATACTCCCAGTGCTGTACCTGCACCACCAGGGAAGTCCCACCGGGAAAGCTGTAGCCCAGGAGAGGGGGGAGGTGGGAGGGCTGGGCATCTGGGCGGGCACTCCGGGTGCACCTGCCATCTCCACTCACCTTCCAGAGCAGCACGGCCAGCAGCAGGAAGATGAGGATCCCCACCAGCAAGCTTATGGCGATGATCCAGCCCACGACGTAGCCTCGGGGCTCCAGGTTGTGCAACGCCTCAAAGACCACCTGTGAGGCAAAGCAGAAGTGAGCGGGTTCCCAAGAGGAGCCTACTCTTTTCTACCTGGTTCAGGTTAGAGAATCCTACCTTTTTTGCAGCAACAGGGATGGACATAGAGATGATCATACTAAGTGAAATAAGTCAGAGAAGGACAAATACCATATGATATCACTTACATGGGGAATAAAAAATGATACAAAAGAACTCATTTACAAAATAGAAACAAACTCAGATTTTGAAATCAAATTTATGGTTACCCAAGGGGAAACATGGGGCTGGGGTGGGGCGGGAAATAATTAGGAGGTTGGGATTAACATATACACACTATTATATATAAAATAGGTAAGTAACAAGGACCTACTGTATAGCATAGAGAAACCTACTCAATATTCTGTAATCACCTATATGAGAAAAGAATCTTAAAAAGGAGTATATACATATAACTGAGTCACTTTGCTGTATACCTGAAACTAACACAACATTGTAAATCAACTATACTCTAATAATTTTTTTTTTTTTTAAAAGACAGATCCATGCCTTTGCATTCTTGTCCTGAAAAAGCTGTGGATCAACTGCCTCCCACAATCAGAATCTGTCGAGGTGTCTTGTACAGGTCAACTATGAGGCACCGAGGCTGAGAGGTGTACCCTTAGGCCAACAAGGTACTCTGCTCAGTTTTCTGCTCTGTGAAAGGGAAAGTACGATGGTTTATGAGCGTTCCTGGTCTCTGTCTCAGAGAGAAGCTCTGCTGAACCTTCTCGCTGACAACTGATTGCTAAGATGGGCTCAAGGGAGTCAGCTGTAAAGTCTAATCCCTTGGATAACCCCGATGGCTGCACAGGGATGCTGCCCACCCCGCCTCCTGACAAAGCCACCTTGGAGGTCTGGTTTTGTGGATTCAGAGACGGTGAAGAGTATCCACTACAGTTTAGTCTGGCAAATTCCATAAGAATGTCCTGTCACTTCCCTGGAATGTGTGCTTAATCTTTTATTATTTTTAGGGATGCCGTTCATCTTCTTGGACGTGCGCTTTATGCTTTGGCAGAGCTGGTTCCTGCACATCACAACTCTAGCAAACTCATTGTGGGGGATGATCTGAGCATCCTGCAGTTCTAAGACGTCACGTGTTCCATAAACACCCAAAGAAACAGCAGCATGGACCACAGGGAGAGAAGCACCGACAATCCAGTCTTGTCTCCATCACTAATGAAGGGGATAATCCTGGTCAAGCCCTTGAATCTCTTTAATTAAAAAATTAAAACAGATTTTCAATCAGTCCATGGTATGCATGTATATATGTATGTATGTATGTATGTATTTTATTATTATTATTATTATTATTTTTTTTTTAGGGCTGCACCTGTGGCATATGGAGGCTTCCAGGCTAAGAGCTGAATCAGAGCTGTAGCCACTGGCCTACACCAGAGCCACAGCAACACAGGATCTGAGCTGTGTCTGCAACCTATACCACGGCTCACTTCAACGCCGGATCCTTAACACACTGGGCAAGGCCAGGGATCTAACCCAAGTCCTCATGGATCCTAGTTGGGCTCGTTAACTGCTGAGCTACAACAGGAACTCATATGTTTTTTTTTAATTGAACTTTAGCTGACTTACAATATTATATTAGTTTCAGGCATACTGCATAACGATACAGATGATATTTTTACAGATGATACTCCATTAAAAGATAATGGCTATAATTTCCTGGGCTCAGCAAGATATCTTTGTTGCTTATCTATGTTATACATAGTAGTCTGCATCTGTTAATCCCATTCCTGTTACCTTTTAAATATCTTTTCTATCTTCTTATTTCTATCCCCAGGTACTACCCTGGTTCAAGCCTAAGCTTCTCTCACTGGCATGATTTCAGAAGCCCTGGAAGAGCCTCCCTGCTGTTAAAGAGCTGTCTTCCTAAAACAGGTCTCATCATGTCATTTTTCAGTTTATACTATAGATAACGTCATTTTATACTATACACAATTCAGGTACTAGTCTCTTTATAATCTGGTCACTTTACTACCTTTCTAGCCCCTGGCAGGACCTGTAGTCACATTCTAACCAATTAGTTATCTCTTTTTGAGAACTATGATGTCTCTCTGTAAGCTGTTTTTTTTCTGTGTCCCCTCCCCCCCACCCCACCCTGTCCCCTTTTTGGCCATTCTGCAGCATATAGAGTTCCTGGGCCAGGGATCAAATCTGAGCTGGAGATGTGACCTACACCATAGCTGTGGCAATGCTAGGTCCTTAACCCATTGCGTTGGGATGGGGATCAAATTCTTGTCCCTGCTGCTACAGAGACACAGTGGGAACTCTTCTGCAGGCTGCTTTTGCCACCTGGAATGCTCTTCCATTCTTGTCCATTTGACAAACTCCAACACTGCTTATCTTACAAATATTCGTGTTCTTTGACCCATTAATTCTGTACTTGAAAATTTATTTGAAGGCAAGAAACGTAAAGCACAGAAAAAGTTTTATAGCCAAAGATGTTCACTGCAGAAATATTTATACTGGTATAGAATTGGAAACATCCTTAACGGAAAAGAATATGACAAATTATATATATATGACTGAATTACTTTGCTGTACAGCAGAAACTGACACAACATTGTAAATGACCAAAACTTCAATGAAAAAAAATAGCAATACTCTAAAAGTCTAACAAGAGAGCAAGAGGTGAGTAAATTATGGCAACCACAAAGTAGAACACCATAGAACTATCGAAATGATTATAAGTCTCGCTATCCAAGTATGATTTTCCAAAAGTTAAAACCATGACTCTCATACAAATAGACAGCCAATCCATATCAAAGATTTATTTAATTCATGACCGAGGGAATCAGCAGGGTGGTAAAGCTAGTTCAAAGAAGGATCTAAGGATGTGGGTAAAGGAAAAAAAAAAAAAAGAGTGTTGAAATCAGATACAAAACTGGTTAATAGCCTACAGGGCAATAACTACAATCTCTGGGATTATATTTTCTGCCAGGCAGAAGTCATTTTCATCTTTACTGGCAAAAGGTGTTTATAACTTAGTTATCTACAAGTTCATATGTAACTTCACAGAATCTGGTGTTAGGCAGGCCTATTAAACTAGCGCTTTTCACAAATTTTAATGTGCATGAGAATTGCATCTAGTTAAAATGCAGATTCTGAATCAGTGGGTCTGGATGGGACATCTCAGGTATGTCCGCTGGTGATGCTGATGGTGCTGGTCCACAGACCATGTTTTGAGCAGGAAAGGGCTAGGGAATACTCCAGGTTGCCACTGAGAGGACATGTAATCATCTTCTGCCTGCTTTCTAACTTTTACGTACTTCTGAAAATATGATAATAAAATGGAAAAAATGATAAATGCCATAAGGTTACATGAAAAAAAAAATCAATATCCATTTGACCTACAGAAGACTCCAGCTTTGCAGAAAAATGCAGGAAAAATGTAAAGTACATAGGTGTTTTGGGGTACTATGGGTATTTTTCTCTTTTCTACTTTCAACTGTTTCAAAATTTTTTAACTGTTTTTTTTTTTTGTTTTTTGTTTTTTGTTTTTTTTTTTTTTGGTTTTTTAGGGCTGCACCCGTGGCAAATGGAAGTTCCCAGGCTAGGGGTTGAATTGGAGCTGGAGATGCTGGCCTACATCAGGTCATAGCAACGCCAGATCCGAGCTGTGTCTGCAACCTACACCACAGCTCACAGCAACACCAGATCGTTAATCCACTAAGAAAGGCCAGGGATCAAACCCGTGTCCTCATGGATACTAGTTGAATTTGTTACCACTAAGCCACCATGGGAACTTCGTTTAACGGACATGTTAAGGTCATGTTAAAAAAAATTATAAGCAAAGACTCTGCTCCCATGTCTTCTGTTACAAAAAGACTGACCTACTCTGCTCTTTTCAGCAGAACTAATCATTATCTGAACTTCTAGAAATGGCAATTTTCAACCTCTCTTAGAGAAAGCCTGCAATAGCACCCTGATGTATAAAACATAAATAAAATGGAAATTCTCAGCTTATGAGGAAGGTGAGCAGCCGGAGCCTTGACTGATCAGCACTGCATCCCAAGCCAGTCCCTTCTAACTCAGTCCCAGCAGCCTCTGAACCCAACTCAAGACAACCCACGACTTCCACAAAGCTTAGTTTGTTTGCTTTTTAGGGCCTCACCTGCGGCATATGGAGGCTCCCAGGCTAGAGGTCCAATTGGAGCTGTAGCCGCTGGCCTTCGCCAGAGCCACAGCAATGCCAGATCCAGTGAGTGAGGCCAGAGATCGAACCCAGGTCCTCATGAATAATAGCTGGGTTCATTACCACTGACCACCAACACAAAGCTTAGTTTTAAAACCACCGTGGAGCACTTTATCATCTCGGTTCCAAGTCCCTCTCACTCTGTAAGATAATGATGTACCTTCCTGTCCACAGACTCCAGTGAACTACGAATTCTTATAGAACAAGGGTTTGAATGCACACTCTCCCATCACCTAAACCAAGGCAGTGATTCATTATATGACTCCTGAATGTACACTTTAATCAATTCAGTGTCCTTTCTGCCAGAGCATTTGATTAAGTATGCATATGATTCAGTCTCAACAAAAGAGAGGACGGGATCTGAAGCTGGAGTTGCTGAGTGTGCTTCTCTTTTCTTTACTTCAAAAATACATCCGAGAATGTTATTTCTTTGGGGATAGTCCTGGCCATCCATTCACTCATCCATCTATTTGTTCGTCCTCCACTCATTCATTCATCCAGTCAACAAATGTGTGTACAGGACCTACTATGTGCCAGGCATTGTGGGGATCCATTGATGAATAAAACAGGTGGTCTTTGCCCTCATGGAGCTTCCAGCTTGTAGAAAATACTGGCCAGGTAGATACATCAATGCAAAATTATAACTTTAGAAAGTGCTCCAAAGGAGAGGTTCATGTTTATAAAAGACTCTGAGATAAGTATCGCAGTCAGAAAGAGTTTTTTGAGGAACTGCTTGAGCTGAGAGTTCAAGGATAAGCAGAAGTTAACTAGTCAAAGGGGGGGAGAGAACAACAATCCAAGAGGGAGCAGCATGTGCAAAACCCCTGTGGCAGAAGTGAGCTTGGCAGGGCTGACAGCTGCCAGCAGACAGTGAGGTTGGAGCAAATGGAATGAGCAAAAAGCCAATGGAAGTTGTTCAAGATGAAGCTGGAGAGATGGAAAGGGCTGGAGGCTGTGTTGAGAATTATATCCTTTATCTTAAAGATGCATGTGGCTTCCATCTGAAAACTGGCTCCATCTATTATTATTATTACTATTATTATTATTATTATTATTTTGTCATTTTGCCATTTCTTGGGCTGCTCCTGTGGCATATGGAGGTTCCCAGGCTAGGGGTTGAATTGGAGCTGTAGCCGCTGGCCTATACCAGAGCCACAGCAACGTGGGATCCAAGCCGAGTCTGCGACCTACACCACAGCTCACGGCAACACGGGATCCTTAACCCACTAAGCAAGGGCAGGGATCGAACCCGTAACCTCATGGTTCCTAGTCGGATTCGTTAACCACTGAGCCATGACAGGAACACCCCCATCTATCTTTTAGATGGCCAGCACTATCAAACCAAACCTGTGCTTATTTTGAACTTAATTTCTCTTTTTTTCTTTTTATGGCCACACCTGTGGCATACGGAAGTTCCCAGGTGAACTGCTGGTAATGCCAGACCCTTAACCCACTAAATGAGGACAGGGATCGAACCTGAATCCTCAGGGACACTATGCCAGGTTCTTAACCCACTGAGCCACAATGGGAACTCCTTGAACTTAATTTCTAAGTCCTAAATAATTTAGCTTATTAAGTTATTTTTCTTTTCATAACACACTGAAATCCAAGCTTTTGATTCTTCTTCTCTATTTCCTTAGAGAGAAAAATTATTCCAAAAAGTAATGCAGTACTTCTTTTATCTTCTGGATGCACAGCTTTGAAAACGCCTTCTAAATAATCCCTCAGAATCCTCAGATTAATTCATAAAGTTATCAGAGAAAATAAAATTATTAATAGGTATAGGAAAGATAAGGGATGATTTAAATATGTCATTAAAGGTACTTCTGTAGAATTAAACCTTAAAAAAAAAAGAATATAAACTTTATCTTAAGAGGCATGGGAAGCCAATGAAAGGTCTTAACCAGGCGATTGACATGGTTTGCATTTTGCAAAGAACATTCTGGTTAATATGAATACAGATTAGAAGGAAGAACTTTTTGTGGGGGGTTCAAGGAACAAACAGGCCCAGGAAAAGGGTTGCAGGGAAAGTGGTTTCCCCAGGGGAGATCCACACTCCCTGAGAGAAAGGAGGTGATGAGAAAGGAGAAAAAGTTTGAGGCTGAGGGGAGTCTGCTGGTTTGACAGGGTGGTAGGAGGCTGAGAGATGGGGCAGACAGAAGTTCGGATCAGTGAGGGGCTAAATGATGGCCCAGCCATGGACGAAAGCTGGAGGGCTCGTGTGTCGGACGTTAACTAGTACAACATAAAGAGAACCGAGGAGCACGAGAATGTGCCTGAACGGACTCTTTGAGGAGGACAGGCAGCCAGCTGGGGTGATGGCAGGCCCACACGCTGGGCATCCTGCCTGTGGCTGTAAACTTGAATGCACCTGAGGTTGGCAAGCCAGCATCGGGGAACCCCAGGAGCCAACTTCCAGTCTGAGGCAGCTGGCAACCCTGAACCACAGCACTCCACTCACTTGTCTGATCTGGAAACTTTTACGTTCTAACCACTGTAAATATGCCCAGTGGCATGGCTGGACATGCTCAGGTCTCCAAATGACCTGAGAACATGACCACAGTGGGGTACAGCTGGCCCAGGCCTGGCTGGAAGCAGGGTGTCCAGGGCTGAAGGGACAGCTCAGTGTCAGCAGCAGCTGAGGGGAGGTTCAGCCCCAGGCCCGGCTGGCTGAAGGACAATCAAAAGGGCAAGATGCTTGCCACAAGCAACAGCACACACAGGTCTTACAGCAGGGAGGAATTTATGTAAAATAAAAAGTGGGACAAGAAGAACATCTGGGACCATGAAAGGACATATTCACCTGCTTCTAATTATATGGAAGAGCCGGTGGGGGAGAGGCAGGGAGACAGGATTGTGGGGGCTGCAGGAAGTGTTCTCAGCAGAACCACATCCTCAACTGCTCTCAGACCAGAGCCTTCAGAAAGCGTACCGGCCCCGGGGAGCCTGGAGATGACAGGAGCGAACAGAAAATAAACTGCGTTTGGCAAAAGATGCACGTCCTAAGTCTGCGGTGTAATAAACAAAGACGTCAAACGTGCCCCTGGCTGCCAGGTGCCAGCGTTCAGGAATTCCTTGCTCTGTTAGAATCTGCAGAGGAATGAGCTGGGCCGGTGCTAATTAACTGCTTTGTTGTTAATAACGGGTCACACTTGCTGAGAACTTACTGCGTGCCAGACCCGGCGCTGAGAGATTTGATTCCTATCACTCCTGTTCTTTAAAGGGAAGGGGATGTAGCTCCTGGACCACAGGCAACGAGGCCCTGGATGAGTGCTGATTCTCTTGATGAGTAGCTTGCATCTAGTTAGGGACCAGGCCACAGTAGAAAGCGATCCAGAACCGACAGACCACGAAGTCAGAACATGATGTGCTTCTGAGGTCACCGGAGCCAAAGGTCACTCCGAAGACGAAGGGCCAGCTGTTTACCACCCGAGACCGCCTTTCCTACCATCTGCCCGAGCAGTGCTCCCACCGTGTGTGGGCCAGGGCCACAGGGCAGCAAGGGCCAGAGGAGCAGAGGACTGAGGGAGATTTGGGCTTGCATACAGGCGGCCCTGCGCCAGACCCGGCTCTTCCACTGCTGAGCTGCGGCATCAAGGCGCTGGTAGGTCCCTTCACCTGGTGGGGGGGGGGGTTAATTTCCTCATCAGAAAATGGGAGTAATGACATCTTGTTCTCAAGGGTGATGTGAGAGTGATCGGCACTAATCACGTCAAATACCCAGCACATCACGAATCTCAAAGAAGGAAATCAATAGGTGTAATGGGGGACACAGAAGACAGGCCGAGCCAAGATGCTGATGTTTGCCTGGAGGCTTGCCATCTGGGTCCTACCCTGCTGGTCTCTGCCAGAGCTCTCAGGTTCCTCTAGCCCGTTTGCGATGTTCACCTCCCCTTTTCATGCGTTCACTTCTAGTGGAGGGCACTGTCAGAGGCCACCTTCCCCCGGGGCACGCGGGGAGGGATATACCCCCCGGTCAGCCCCCAGCCACTAAGTGACATGTACTGGAGCGAGAAAGCCCAGCCCCCTCACGTCAAGGCAGAACGAACCCTGAGTGTCGTCTGTGCTGAGTTTCCACAGAATCAAGCAAGGCTGGGGCCCCTGAAAGCTCACCCTCGGCTCCCATCGTGGATGTCTTCTTCACTGCTCACCAGGTTCCTGCTACACAGGTCTTTCAGCCTTGAACATGCCAGGCTGTCTTCAGACAGTTCTCCCTCCTCTTAGGACACTTGCCCCTGTGCTTGGCCAGCTAATTCCTCCTCACTCTCTAATCTCAGCCTCCTTGGAGCAGCATTCCTTCAGATTCTCCTCAACCTAAAGCAGGTTACTTCTCTGGAATGCACCTTGATTTGAGTCTATTTCCTTATGTTCTGTCACCCTCTCCATCAGCTCTGGGAAGGCAGGGACCAAGGCTATTCTGTACCCTGTTGCATCCCCAATACCTAATAATCACCTGGCTCACTGCAAGCTCCCAATAAATACTGAGCATGAGCCGTGAGAAGCCAGGGAAGCTGTGTCCAGGGTCCCACATCAGGTTCTTCCTGGGCCCTGACCCAGCCTGTGGTCTGAACCCCGCAGGTTTCTCACACCCCCCGTCAGGTTCTCCAGGCTTCCTAGCAGTTCTGAGAGCTGCTTGATATCTTCCTAATCCATTTTGATTCTGCCAAAATAAGATGGGGGTCAGTCTCTCCTGCTGGCACCGAGAATTTGGGCCTGGAACACATGCCTCATGGCAATGACTTACTAATTCATCTGTGGATTTCCATGTTCAGCACATGTTCTTCTCTTTTAAAATATCAAGAAGGAGTTCCCGTCTTGGCGCAGTGGTTAACGAATCCGACTAGGAACCATGAGGTTGTGGGTTCGATTCCTGCCCTTGCTCAGTGGGTTAACGATCCGGCGTTGCCGTGGGCTGTGGTGTAGGTTGCAGACGCGGCTCAGATCACGCGTTGCTGTGGCTCTGGCATAGGCCAGTGGCTACAGCTCCGATTAGACCCCTAGCCTGGGAACCTCCATGTGCCACGGGAGTGGCCCCAAAAAATAGCAAAAAGATAAAAAAAATAAAATAAAATATCAAGAAAATAGGTGCACTCTGTAACACATACAAGCTTCTCATTCAGCCTGAGAAGGGAGTCTGGGGTGGTGGCTCTCTGAGCTGGTGCTGTAGATTCTTGGTTTGCCCTGGGGTCGTTTCTAGCCTCATTAGTGGCTCTTGGAAAAGTAAGAAGGGTTGGGTTGAACAGGGATAGGAAATTCAACATATTATTGGCATAATCAGCAATGAAGGTGGTTACGGATATCATGCAGAATTCTCAGGTTTGGGTCTGTACAAAGCCAGGTAAGCTGGTGTGATGGGTCTTGGATGGATGGTAAACACCAGCTGGGGAGGGCACCTTGAATGTATATATATATTTTTTCTTTTTTGGCCATTCCACGGCATATGGAGTCACTGGACTAGGGAGCAAATTCAAGCCAGAGTTGCAACCTATGCCACAGCTGTGGAAACATGGCATCCTTAACAATGCACCGTTTGGGGATCAAACCCATGTTCCTGCTGCTACAGAGACACTGTGGATCCCACTGTGCCACAGCGGAAACTCCCTGAATGCAATTTTTTTTTTTCCAGCCATACCCATGGCAGGCAGAAGTTCCTGGGCCAGGGATTGAACCCACACCACAGCAGCGACCCAAGCTAGAGCAGTGACAACGCCAGATTCTTAACCCACTGAGCCACCAGGGAAGTCCTGGGATGTATTTTTTAATAATCAAGGAAAACACCTCAGATATCTAGTTCATATTTCTAGGTATTCACCCATACTCTCTGTAAAGCATTCCTCACACCATGGCATACAAATAAAAAACACAAAGAATCACAGGAAAATTATTCGATTTCCCTCTCCACTGACGTTATCACCATGCCCACTTGATGTGGTTAAAAACCGGACTGCTTTCCTCTTCTCACCCATACCCTGCTGGTTACCAGCTGCAAGAACACATCCTGTTCATTCTAAGGCCATACAGATGTGGTGCCTGATCCCAAATCTTGTGCGAGATTTTGCCCAATTTCAGTTTGGTGGCCAGCCTCTATGGAAATTTCCCTTCCAATGAACGACAGAGCGTCAGCCATTCAGAAGAATCATGCCGGGAAGAATGCGTTTGCCTGAAAAGGCAAACCTTCCTGCTCAGAAAAGATTTTTTCTTTTCCTGCCAGGAAAGTTGACAACAGACTGGAGCACTGCATCTTCGCTCACGGGGTGAACGACAACATCATGGAAAGAAAGGAGACAGGGGTGGGGGTGGCCCTTGTGGGGTTCCGATCGGTGCTGCTTTGGTCTTAGGAGTACAGGAAAGAAATCAGTTGAAAAGGAGAGCTTCTTCCAAAGAACTCTTGATTAAAAAAAAAAAAAAAATCACCAGAGTGCTCAACATGGAACAGTAACGAATGGAAGTGGTATTTGGGGGGCGTACTAGTGACTCAGAATCCAACAACGGGATGTGAGGCAACATCTTCCTGGATCCCACAGCTCAGTGTTCTAATCAGAGGCAATACGCCAGCGGTCTTTTTTCATCTACACAAGGGATTCCACCTGTAGGAAATCTGTTAATTACTTGTTAGCTCTTAAATGGGAACACTGCGTTCTACCAGAACGTTCCAAACCTTTCATGTAAGGCATGTATTTCATCTTATAAAAACTTTTTCTTTTGGGAAGGGGGCCATGGCGTATAGTGGCTTGATGTGGGATCTCAGTTCCCAGACCAGGGGTCAAAGTCGGGCCGCAGAGGTGAAAGCGTTGAGTCCTAACCACTACCTCGCCAGGGAACTCCCTCTCTAAAACTTTTAAGCCAGAGCTTTGACAAGGATCAGTGAATCCTCATTCTCCTTTACCTTCCAGGTGAGGGTCTGGATTAGCCGTTAAATGGCCGAAAGGCTGAGAGGACGGACAAGGCAAGAGCCAACTGCAAATACGTGATTTGCCAGAAGCGTTGACCCTAGGGATGAAGGATCCCAGTGCGATTCCATTTCATCCTGTTAAGTGTCTGTTATTAAAATGACTGTGTGGACTCAGGGCAACAAACTTGTGGTTGCCAAGGGGGAGGGGCTGGGAGAGGGATGGAGTGGGAGGTTGGGGTTAGCGGACATAAGCTACTATATACACAGAGGGGGAAATCAATAAGGTCCTACTGCATAGCAGAGAACTATATTCAGTGTCCTATGATAAACCTTAATGGAAAAGAATGTTTAAAAAGAATGTGTGTGTATATATATGTATAACTGAATCATTTTGCTGTACAGCAGAAATTGACACAGCATTGTTAATCAACGATACTTCAATAAAAAATAAAGAATTTTAAAAATTAAAAAAGAAATGATGGCGTTCCCATCATGGTGCAACGGAAACGAATCCGACTAGGGACCATGAGGTTGTGGGTTTGATCGCTGGCCTTGCTCAGTGGGTTGAGGATCGGGCATGGCCATGAGCTGTGGTGTAGGTCGCAGATGCAGCTCAGATCTGGCGTTGCTGTGGCTGTGGTGTAGGCTGGCAGCTACAGCTCTGATTCGACCCCTAGCCTGGGAGCCTCCATATACCGTGAGTATGGCCCCAAAAAGAAAAAAAAAAAAGGCTGTGTGGACAGTTTCCTGATGTGAGGACAGGCATGGAATGCCCACGCCCTGGGGCAGCTTTGACCTCTTCATCCTAAGCCCAGATTCCTATTCATTCCATACCAGTTGATCTTGTCTCTTGCTTAGAAGTGAGGGTTCATGAAGGTGGCAGATTTATTTTCTACATGAACCCTTCCCAGCCAGGGTGTTAGAAGTGTGACCTTTCTCCAATCCCCACTCTAACATCTAGATTGTGGTGGCTCCATCGTTATTGGAAAACCAATCAACACTTGGTGTAAATTTGTCGCGGCAATCCTGGCTCTTCCATGAGAGGGTGAAGTGTCCCCTGAGAGAAGTGAACGCCAGGGGAGGCCATGCCAAAACCTAGCATCATTGTCTAGCTCATTGACAAAGCCAGTTCGAGGCTGCTGGCTCTCTCCTGTGTGCCTAGACCCTGAGTCTGGGTGTCAAAGGATAAGCCTGCTCTTCAGGGCTTGAAAGATAATAAAAGGCAGCCAAATGCTCAGGACCCTCCTTGCCACCAGCCTCTCCCACATCCAAGCTCCCAGCTGCTGCACCTCCCACATCCTGAGGTCCGCTTGCCCACTGCACTTGACAGAGGATACAGAGTTATACAGAGAACAAGAGAGAAGATTCAAGGACCTGGCAACTAGGATGTGGCCCCTTTAAGTTACTCAAACAACTTGTTTTTGAAACACCCAGTGTTTATCCATGGAGTAATGTGATGGGGAAGGCTGATGAGGTTTCAGGGAAAGGTCTGAGAACGATAAAAATAGTCTTGGCTTCAGAGTGGAAACCCAAGCCCTGTCAAGGGCACTTCCAGACAGTTTTTCCTTTGGCTGGTCACCACGGGGAGCGTTCACATAACAACAGTGTCCTCGAGAACAATGTTGTCCCAACTGGGGCTGACCGCAGAAGTTCTCCCTGGGGGGCCTGGTAGCCAGGGCAGACAAGGTCTCGGTGGACCACAAAGCTGACATCCTGGCTCAGAGTCTTTACCCTCCAATTCCAGTGCCAAACCACCCAAGCCACCCAGCTTCCCCCACTGCCCACAGGAGGGCTAACTCACCGTCATCTCCTCCGGGTTCCCACTTGCCATCTCCACCACCCTTTGGGCAGGGTCCACCTTCACCTTGGCACGGGTCATGAACTGGATGACAGAGGAACTGTCCTGTGGAAGAAACGACACGCCTCCCTGTAAGGTCTGCCCATTGCCATGGCCGGGCCTCCAGGTCCCAGGCAGAACTGAAAGGCTAAGATGCCATGGGGACCGGACAAAAATCTTTTATCACGGAACAGATTTCCAGCCTCTCTCTGGAGGATTCTTTCCTAACACGGCAGATGCTGAAAAGCCCTGGAGTTTGGCCGAGTCATCAACACACGCAGGCTTGTGTGCTGCGGTTGCCAAGGGGTAAAAGCCAGATATTTGGGTCTTGGTATTGACATCTTCACAAAGAGTAGAGAATAAATGAAGCTGTTTAATTGTGTACAACAAATCAGGGCCTGGCATTCCATCGAAGGCATTTGATTTACATTGCTCAAGCATCTTCCCGCCTTGACCACAAACCTCAAATGCTTCACAAGAGTTCCTCTTAACTCTTTCTTTGCTCTTAAATGCAGCTACTTTTGGGGCTCAAAGCCATTTAAGCTGGTGGCGAGATGAGAGAGGGAGAAGGATCTGGCTTATAATTAGGTGATGATCTGAGGAAAAGGGGCCCGGGTGGCAGTGGAAAGGGAAGACTCGGGAAGAGCCCAGCAGCCAGAGCAGAGTGGGAAGCCTTGGTGTGGGCTCCGGTGCAAGGCCACCGATCCAGATAATAAGAGAATGGCTCCAAGGCAGGGATGGAGGAGGAGTGTGGAAAAACACAGGGGTTGGCAAAACCAAGGCTTAGGGAAAGAGCCAGAATGTCCAGCCAGTGGTCCAGAGGGGCTGCACTGGCTATGGAGGGAGAGGCAGGCCGGCTCCTGTCGTGGAAACAGAGGGCAGACAGCCAGCACCCAGGACCTTCAAGAACCCCCTAGTCCTAAGTAAGAGACAAGAACATCAGCTGGTACAGAATGAGTAAGAACTATTCACTTTCGACGTGAACCCTTCCCAACCAGGGTCTTACACACATGAACTTTGCTCTGATCCCCATCCTATAATATCTAGACTTGCGGTGTCTCCATTGTTATTGGAAAATCAGTTACTTTTTCCTCTGGAAGTAAATCATCTTTGTGAATTTTTCACCCTCGTAAATTTGTCATGGCAATACTGGCTCTTCCATGAGAAGGTAAAGTCTCCCTTGAGAGAAGTAAATGCCAGGGAAAGAGATGCCAAAAACTAACATCATTGTCTAGCTCATTGGCAAAGCCAGAGGGTGCTGGCTCTCTTTTCTGTGTGCCTAGGCCTTGAGTGGCATGACCATGTCAGGGCGTTGGTTGGGCTCACGTACCCACCCACGGTCACTCAGCTCGCCTGCCATGCTAAGAGGTCCATAGCCCATGCTGGCTCTGAACCCACTTCTGGTTAAACCCACCCTCCAAAATGAAAGCAGGGGACTCTCTCTATAGAAAACTCTTCCGAGGGGATCAGCTCATCTCTTCCAAGGAAACCACAAAAACCTTCCTGGGAGGACACATGGGGATGCCACCCTGTGGACCTGATCTGGGAATTGTGCACTAATTATTATCTTTTAATAAAACAGCAATAGGAGTCCTCATTGTGGCTCAGTGGTAACAACCCTGACTTGGATCCGTAAGGATACAGATTTGATCTCTGGCCTCGCTCAGTGGGTTAGGACTCTGGTGTTGCTGTGAGCTGTCAAGTAGGTCGCAGATGCAGCTTGGATCCCATGTTGCTGTGGCTGTGATGTAGGCTGGCAGCTATAGCCAGGATTCAACCCCTAACTTGGGAACTTCCATATGTCATGGGTGTGGCCTTAAAAAAGGAGAAAAATAAATACACAAATGACTTAAATAAAACAGCAACAGAACACACATGAAGGGCTTCTGGGAAGCCCGTCATTCAAGGGAACTGCTCCAGTCAGCTCACGCTAAGCAGTAAATAATTCTGTACACAACACTCTTTTACCAGTTGAACAGTTTGGTGGATTTGTGGTTTTATGTGTCAGGATCTCCTGTATTTTCAATCTAGATCATCATCATCATCATCATATCATCTTGGATGCGGCTAATGACAATAATAACAACATGATGATGATAGCTGTCAAAGTTAAAGGCTGAGCAGATGAAGAGCCTGGCACACAACGGGCCTCTAGTGGGTGCAGAAAACAAACACTTTGAAAGAAATCGGAATCCCCTGATAATGAAAAACACTCAGATCCTACATTTCGAATGAAAACTTGGTAAGGTCCAAATGATAAAACCTCAGATTCCCTTGTCTGGGGCCAGACCTTCAGGTCAAAGGAAAATAAACAAAAGTCCAGGAGAACTGCAAGGCTAGTGATGCCCCATATCCTTGCGGGGGGGGGGGGGGCAGGAGGGCTCCTGGAGCCCCCAGAGAGGTGTGGCTGGCTTCGGGAGACCCACAGAGACTTTGCTCCACACCTGGAATTTCTGCTGGAAGGGCCCATGCAGGGAGACTGGTCCTTTAACACCCACATATGACATCCCATGGCTCCCTACTGAATTGGGGTATAGACTGGGCTGGATGGCCCAAGGGCACAGTGGTCCGTGGAAAGTGTTCTTTGGTAAAGGATCATCATTGATCACTGAAAGAGGGAGACACAGAAGACCAGGGCAGAGCTGGGGACAAGGCAGGCTTAAGGCGCTGTGATTAAATGAAGTGTCGATGACTGAAGAGCAGGCAGCAGCCGTCTGGGTTGAGGGTGAAGGGGAAATCAGAATGGCTTATCACCATCAGTGCCATATCAGGGTCTGTCAACAGTGGCAAGTGTGGCAGAGGGAATAAAACTGCCACTAGGGCCATTTGTCAGGAGATGCACAGGACAGGAAAGTATATAGAATCGCAGTCTCTCAACCTGACCTGGGGACCCAGGCCAGGAAGACACTTCCCGTGATGCGACATTCTGGACTTAAAGGGTGGCCAGAGGTGCTCTAGTTCACACCTGGTCCTCTCCCAACACTGTGCTTTTTTTTTTCTTCCTTTTTGGCCATGCCCAGGCATGAGTAAGTTCCGGGGCCAGGGATGCAACCTGTGCCAGGGCAGTGACCCCAGCTGCTCTGCGACAACACCAGATCCTTAACCTGCTGCACCACAAGAGGGACTCCAACACTGTCCTATATATTTTTATTTTAAAAAAATTTTTTATGGCTGCACCCACAGCATATGAAAGTTCCCGGGCCAGGGACTGAATCCTGAATCCAAGCCACAGCTGCAACCTGTGCCACAGCTGCAGCAACACTGGCTCTTTAATGCACTGTGCCAGGCTGGGGATAGAATTTGCACCTCCACTGCAGGGACTCAAGTGGCTGCAGTGAGATTTTTAACCCACTGTGCAATGGCAGGAACACCAACACTGTCTTTTTAGAGAGAGAGGTGCAAAAGGGAAGCACTGCCGTGTGAACTCCAATTTGCCCCAAACAAGTTTCCCTTCAAAGAACCAAGGGAAAACAGAACTGTTCACAGCTCTTCATGGTGTAGGGGCTACACCAGCCAGAGATGGAGAGTGGGTAAAACATCTCATATCCCCTTGGACCTGTGACGTATCAGGCCAATATGTTACTGCCTTGTCTAATTTTTTAAAAATAACACTGGAATGACTTTTCTAACGATGTTCATTCATACAGTTTCTATGGACTAACACATTTCGTTTTCCCAAAGGAAAATAAATAGCATCTCTGTGGCTAACATGCCTATTTTATCTTTGCGTGTGATTATTTTAAAAGCATCTTGTTGGATGTAGCCTTTCCTACATAGCAGCTCTTGTGTTAAAATAAATCATAGTGAATTTGTATGACTGTTTTCAAGGGCCATCAATTCACTGACTGAGACATTTTTTATAAACTTTTTAATAAACTCTTAACAACAAAGTGAGATTCAAAAGTTGAAATTCTATGAAACAAGGTGTCATCTAGATAAGGGGTTGGCAAACTATGACTTGTGGGTCAAATTCGGCCCTTTGCTTGTTTTTGTAAATAAAGTTTTATTAGAACACAGCCACACCCACTTGTTTGTGTATTGTCTTTGGCTGCTTTCACAATACAAGGTCAGAGTTGAGCAGGGATAAGACACTGCTGAGCCCATGAAGCCTAAAATATTTATGGCCCCTTACAGAGAATCCTGAATGAAAATGTGGTTCCCAGGAGTTCCTGTTGTGGCTCAGTGGTTAATGAACCCAAATAGTATCCATGAAGATGTGAGTTCTGTCCCTGCCTCGCTCAGTGGGTTAAGGATCTGGTGTGGCCATGAGCTGCGGTATAGGTTGCAGACATGGCTAGGATCCTGCATTGCTGTGGCTGTGGTGCAGGCTGGCAGCTATAGCTCCGATTCGACCCCTAGCCTGGGAATCTCCATATGGTGCAGGTGCAGCCCTAAAAAGACAAAAGACAAAAGACAACAACAACAACAACAAAAAAAAAAAAAAAAAAAAAAAAAAAAAGAAAAAAGAAAAAAGGAAAGAAAACAAGAAAGAAGGAAAGAAAATGTTCCTAGTACTGGCATTGCCTGGAAGTCTGTCAGAAATGCAGAATCTGAGACTCCACCCTGAGGAATCTGTGTTTTAATAAAAGGTAATTCTGATGTAAGCTAAATTCTGAGAAACTTCTGTGCAAAAAAACACATAGGGAACTTGTGCAAATGGGGATGCTGACTTGATAAGGCTGGTGTGGAGTCCAAGATCCTACCATTCTAGTGAGCCCCAAGGTGATGTTGGTACTGCTGGTTCTCAGACCACACTTTGAATAGCAAGGGTCTGCTATGTTTCCCTGGCATCCTCCTGCAGCAGAGTTACCAATTCTGCAGGGTAGTTTTAAAAGGGGAAGGCAGCATTCTTCCTGAGGAAACCAATTCAAATGGCTTTTTTTTTTTTTTTTTTTCTGTCCATGCCCACGGCATGCAGAAGTACCCAGGGCCAAGGACTGAACCTATGCCACGGCAGCGACAACACTGGATCCTTAACCCACTGAGCTGCCAGGGAATGCTGTCAAATACTTTATATGAACCCTGAGAGTGCGGTTCCTCAGACCTTACCTTCTTCAGTATTTCTGTGTTGAGCAGCATGTAAATGTCTATAGTACGACTTTCTTCTTTAGTGAGTGCACTAAGGTTACAGTGCAGTGTTAGGCAAGAAATTCCTGGTTTTTCACAGTCCTGGGAAGAATAATCAGAGAACTGTCAAATGGTATTAAGGACAAAGACAAGAGAACAGCAATTTATAGAGCAGATGGTTGCGAGAGCTTTTATTCTGGAGACTAAGGCGATTCCAGGCAGAGGTATTGCACAGGAAGGTGCAAACATTTCTTCTTGCCACTAGAGGGCAATCAAGGGACTTCCTGTCTGGTGGGCACCAGAACATGCCTTCAAGTCAAAGCTTACTGGTATACCGTACCCTAAAATTGAATTGTGCAATGAGAAAGAATTGTTTTTTAAAAGAAACACATTTACATACTCCAGAAGCATTCCTCTTATGAGTTCTGAACCACAAGATGTATTTCCTTCATTATGCGATTTCTGCCTAAGATGTGATAAATACACTTTCATGCCCATTTTTTAGGTTGGGCAAATTAAACGACTAAGAAGTCACATGACTCAAGAAACCACATGTGAAAAGGAAAACATACATTAACCAAGAAAACACTCAAATTATAGCTAGGAACCTGTAATTGGAAAAACATGTGACTCCATCTTCAATACCTTCACTTCTTTAAAAATTAAAGTATAACTTACATATAGCGAACAGAATAAATCTTAAGGGTCCATCTTGATATATTTTTAGATATGTTTATACCAGATCAAGAGGTAGGATAGTCCAGCACCTAAGCAGTTTCCCTCATGTCTGTGCCTATCAATATTCCTCTAAAGGTAACCACTATCTTGCCCTCCATTGCCATTGAGAGGTTTTGCTATTTCTGAACTTCATGGAAGTGAAATATTACAACATATGTCCTTTTGCCTCCAGCTTCTTTCACTCAGTATTATGTCTGTGAGATTTATTCATGTTGTTGGTGTAGCCATTTTTTATTGCTTGTAACACTCTAGTGTATGGATACACCACAATTGTTTATACATTCTCCTGGTGATGGATATTTGGACGGTTCCCAGTTTGGGCTATTATAAGATTGCTATGAACATTTCTTGCCCATGTCTTTCAGAGGATACATGTACACATTTTTTGGGGGGGACATACCTGGGAGGAGAATGGCTGGGTCACAGGGTACAGATATGCTTAGTTTTAGCATACACTGCCCAACTGGGGTATACAAAGTGGTTGTACAAGAACCATCATTCTTGATTAGATTCATACTAGTGGGAGAAATGTTTTACTTTGCGCTTGGTGGGTTGCGAAGGTTTTCCCTTTGCCAGCCAATGGAATTTGAAATGTGAATTTAACACGTTGATGGAAACTTTAGGCTGAAAAATAGGAGTTGACTACAGTCCTTGTGACTTTCTAAGCCAATTGATTAAAAGCAGATTTGGGAAATAATAAATGCCAAAGAGAAAACTGGCCTCTCATCTCAGACTTGCCTTCGTAGCGAGGACCACCCATGTGAACCCAACCAGTAAGCAAATTCTTACCAAGACTTTTCTTCCCGACTTTGTGAAAAAAGCAAATATTGTATGGAAGATATTTTCTTGTTCCTGAGGGATGATGCAGGGAGTTGGGTTCTTCTGGAAAGAGCAGTTTCCTTTCTCTTGGCCCACCTGAAAACGAAAAGAAATTTGTCAGAGTGGTCCATTGCAAGATCGCAAGCCTAGAATCTGTTATTGGAGAAGTGGTTGTGTAGAGTCCAAAGTCAACTGTTCCCTCTGGTCCATTCTCCACTGAACAATAGTGGCTGAAAAGCTGAAAGACAGAAGTAGTAGCATCAACAAGGCTAAATAATGAAAAAATAGATGCCAAGTCATTAAGTAATTAAGATGAGATGGCACTCAACATACAAGTGAGATGTGATCAGGGAACAGTGAGACTTAAGGAACAAAATCAACTTTAAAAACATCCTTACAGTGACTCTCTGAGGTGGGCATTCGTGTTCTTTGTCTGGATGAGAAAAATGAGACCCAGGTTAAGTCACTTGCCAGTGGTCACACAGACCAGAGCTCAGGTTTTGAACTCAGATCTTCTGAGATCGAGCCTTCATGCATGGTCCACTGCTAGAGGTTTTCAAATTGTGTTCCATGGAGTCCCTAGGGTGTTGTGAACCCCCTCAGTGGACCCCCTAGAGAGGACAGGGGAACCATGAAGGACTGCTGTGGGCCCCCATATCTGTTCCTACTAGAGCATTAATCACACATAATGTCATTTAAAACCAGAGCTCTGCTACCAAAAAAAAAAGGGGGGGTGGGCATCCAGTGCAGTTTATATGCCCAGTGAGCTCTTGGTGACTGAGCTGACTTTGCTTCTGACAGCTTCTGAAAGGCCAGTGGAAAAGCAGTGCTGAGTAACAGTAACCTTAAAAAGAAAACAAATCAAAACAACGATGTATAGTCTTCCATGTTAATTTTAGAATAGCACCATTGGGAGTTCCCATAGTGGCTCAGCGGAAACAAATCTGACTAGCATCCATGAGGACACAGGTTTGGTCCCTGGCCTTGCTCAGTGGGTTAAGGATCAGGCATTGTCCCAAGCTGTGGTGTAGGTCGCAGACATGGCTCAGATCCTGCATTGCTATGGCTATGGCATAGACTGGCAGCTGTAGCTCTGATCTAACCCCTAGTCTGGGAACCTCCATATGCCAAGGGTGCGGGCCTAAAGAGTATATTAAAAAAAAAAAAAAAAAAAGGATGACACTATTTTTGAATCCTGAATTGAGGGATTTTGAAAAAAATGAAGTCTTTATATATCATCATATCACACTGCCAGTAGTTGAAGCCTTGACATAACTTAGGGTCAAGTTGCAAAATTAATAGTTAATAATTCATAATTTAGAACGGTGTTTACAATCCAATTTCTATCCAGAATGATCCATTTAAACTAAACCTTCCTATCTTTAATACCCTTGAGAAAAATACAGTGTAATTACATTTATTCAAAAATGTTTCAGCTTTTCATTCATGGTAAGGAGGAAGGCTTGGTTTAAATTTTTTTTTACATGAAAACTTCTAACCTAAGCTAACAATATTAATCTTCAGTGAATTATAAGACCCCCAAATTTGCTAAATTAATCTGTTTTATCTTTGGTCTGAACACATATGCCAGGATTTACTAGATATGACTGAAAACTAGATGAAGGTTTATTTCCCCCAAATTAACTATTAGAAAAAAGTATGTTGCCTTTAAAAATCTCTCATGGTTTTGAGACTTACTGTCCGTTAAAAATACCTCATAATTTGGTACTCTTTTGATTGCTTTATTCGAACCACAAAATCTGGGAAGGCAGACCAGCCCGAAATGGTCTCGATCAATATTGGTTTTGGATGCTTTTCGAGGTCACTAGAGGGAATTAATGGCAAGGAGATTTAACATAGATTTGGTGATTATTCCCAGGGTGCAATTGTAAGTTGTGATAAATATTTTAAGGCTTACTTTAGAAAGCAAAACATAAGTTGCTTATATCAAGAATAATCACTTCTAAGACAAAGGAGAAAAACAACTGCTATAATGTTACACAAATGGGTATTTGTGTCTTGCAATAACGTTTTCCCATCAAACATGGATTCGGAATGTTTTGCAATTCAAGTAAATTAGATGAAGACGATACGCTTTGAAAACCACTGGCTAAAAAAGGGGCTTAGCAACGTTATCCATTTGTCTCAAAAGATGCACATCTGCAATGTATATTTTGTGAAACGCAGAGTAACATAGTGTATTATCCTTATACAATTTTAAGTGTGCAACGACATGATTTGGTGGTAGTCAGTTGATAAGTCTGATGAATCTTGACAAAGGAAATCACCCACATACCACTACTCCACTGAAGAGACAAAATATGTCCATCACTCCAGAAAGGTCCCAATGGCCCTTTTCAAGTCAATTCCCATCCCTCACATCAAAAGCGATCACAGTTCTGCTTCCTGTTAAGATGACCCCAAAACAGTTTGTTACATTTACCTCACTAGAAAAATGGGAGAGTCGTGTTCTCTGGGGGTTGCCCTGTATTTGGGCATATATGACAGCACCCCACAGACAGAAAATATTCTGCTTTTTGAGCATTTGAGGACTTGAAGGTATATGCTCATGTTAATTCCAATTCCATTTCACTCTGAAGCCGGTGGGTCTCCACTTGTCCTGTTTGTCTCCTGGAGTGGATATGTGCTGAAAGGCCACTAGAGGAACGGTCCTTCTCAGTCCTGTGACAGTAACATTCCTTTGCTGAAATGACCAAGCCTGGCCACCTGAATGCATTTGGTCTGTGTCGAGAGAGAGAATTCGGAGTCTTACAGGATACATCCGTTCCTAATTAAAATCAGGGATTGCTCAGAGCTCCTCCCAGCTCTGCAATGAGAGATTCCGGTTTCCAGGCAGGGTGGGGCAGTACAGGAGCAGAGCCCCAAGCCAGCCAGTTTCACCGCCATCCCCACAGGATGCTCGCACAGTGAGGCAGGGGGCCAGAACCTCAGGACGAGGAGGGGAGGGCAATCTTGGCGCCAGCACATGCTCCATCTTCCTCTTTCCTCTGAGAGTCTCGAGCCGGAGAACAGGGTGATGGTGGGGATGCGATGAGATCTGATGTGACATCTGATCTGCCCCAGGAGACTCTGGAGAAGGGAAGTGGGACTGAGCCTGCGGTGAATCAAAGTCTCAGCCAGTTGTGCTCCCCACTGTGGTTACATGGGACTCATTTCACATGGGGAAAAACATTTTTCTGGGAGGTTCAGGGTGGTCCTCTCTCCAAGGAGGCTGAGTGTTGCTTTGAGCTGTAAGTGTCTGGTTCAGACCAGCTAATGTGGTTGTAAGATGCTCCCTCAGCTGAAAGTGAGCAGCCCAGTCTGTGGGCAGGGTCACGAGGGTGAGGGCCTGTCCTGTGTGTGGGTAGAACGTATGTGTGATGGACACAGCGGTACCCGGCACTTGTGCAGCCCTTATTGTGTGCCCCCTGTGAGGTGAGTGCCACCACCATCAGCATCTTACAGATGGAGGAGCCTAGAGGCAAGAGGAGGCCAGGTCTCCAGGAGGCAGGCAGCACAGCCGGGCAGGAATGCAGACCATCCAGCTCCACAGACCTGCCTTGCAACCACTCCTCTGCCTCTTAGGTACAGCGGCTGAGGATGCCTCTGGGGTAGGAGTCATGGGTGGGCAGTGGGGAGGTGGAGGGAAACCATTCCTTCCTGTTCTCCCATCGAAGGAAAGGAACCACGAGCCTACAAGTCCAGGAATCCCAGAGTCTACCATCCTGACCCACTTCTGCTCCACAGCAAAATAAACTGTGGGAGATAAACTGCCTGTTGGCTTGGAGGCCAGGCTACTCCATGCTGTCTCGGGCTGGAAGGGGAACAGAACACCCTGGAATGTTGTTTCTGGAAGGCAGCGCCAAGATCATGCGGTCCTGTGGCCTCGGGGCTGACAGATAAGGAACGGGAGGCCCTGAGTGCCGGTCACTCGTCATTGGTTGCTGGGGGCGTGCGGTACCCAGTGAAGGAATCCTGTGGCGCAGATGGCCTTGACGAACTTGATGGTCCTGTGCTTCAGCTCCTAAGAGCCGTGCCAAGTCAGGTCTCCAGGGGCTCAGTTTCCTCATGTGTGCAATGAGGATGGTGGCCAGCGTGGTCACCGAGGCTGTCCTCAGTTGCTAATTGTGCCTTTTGAAGACCATCTTGCATTTTCATTAGAATCTGGGGTCACCTAATCTCCTGCTATGTAGACAGCAATTACTGACTCCCCACAACCCAGTTCTGACCCATCTTTGGTGGTAAAGTCATTAAGGGGGAGCAATGTTTTCTTCTTGCAGACAATCCAAGCACCATGGCGCCAAGGTCCAACAGCTTCCCTGGCCAAGGACTCTGCGGCCACTGCCCCCTGCTCATCCCTGCCCACTCACTTCTCATCAATTTCCCAGACTATCTGGGTCCAAATGCTTCCCATGACACCGTGGTTCCTCTTCCAGGACCTCTGGGAACTGGAAGAGGCCGGGTCTACTGGGATGTGAATAA
Source organism: Sus scrofa (assembly GCF_054392235.1). Taxonomy (NCBI): domain Eukaryota; kingdom Metazoa; phylum Chordata; class Mammalia; order Artiodactyla; family Suidae; genus Sus; species Sus scrofa. Next base: position 37,351,350 of record NC_139395.1, on the reverse strand, counting down.
AAGGACTTTCCCAAGCACACAAGAAAGGACAAGAGGGTGCGGGACCCAGTGTCAAGGCGGAATTCTGCCAAGGCAGCTATTGAGGGTTTGCTGTGGCCAACTGGCCTCTGCTGTGCCCCTCATCTCGACCCCAAAGAAAACACTGTGCAAGTTGAAACCAAGAAATGGTGGTGATCTGGGAATTGTGGGGAGCCCAAGAAAATGTGGACATCTCTTGGTGGCAGAGTCCAGGTCCGCCTTGGTCAGGGGACCCTTCAGGGTCAGAAGCGTCTAAGGTCCCAGGCCTGTCTGAGGATGAAATGGCTCAGTACATTCTAGGTGGTCTGGCAAAATCTCACTTCAGGAAACTCTGGGTTCAAAGGATGAGTTGGGGCTGATACATGGGTATAACGCTGAAAAAGAGAACTCTGTGTCGAATGTCACCATCACCTGCCACCAGCTGGAAAAGGGCATTTAGAGCTTTTACAAGACTCTCTAGGATGCAGGGGTCTGGAGATAAAGAGGTTAGAAGAAACAGGACACTTCCATGGTGTAGCCTCAAAAGAGGGGCCTGTGCAAGGTACATCTTAGAGTTGTAGGCCGACCGAGAGTAAGAGAGAGGACACAGCTCTCTCCCAGGTTCCCAGAATAGAGCAGCCTTAACAGAGCCCCTGTCCCTGGGCCTGGAGGGACAGGAAAGTCCTCCAACTTATTTTCTAAACCTCTTGCTCCAAGCACATCACCATGGAAACCATTTCTAGTTGCTTAATGCTCCATCTCTATGCTGAGCTCAGATATAAATGGGAATCATGTGTGCTATCGTTTTAAGACCTATGGAATACATCAGATAATCCTTATAACCTTCTTGCACAGAGGGTACTATTATCAGTAGGTGACCATAAAGTTTATTGTCTAAACTGGGACATTTTGAGAATGAAGTGGGGGAGTCAACCAGATAGACTAGCAAGACAGAGACCTAGGTCAGGGTTGGGCCAGGCAAACTGGGCTATCTGGTCTCCTTAAGTTTCACTCCCATTTGACAGATGAGAAAACCGAGGCCCAGGGAGGCTAAATAACCTGTCAGGTACCCATCAGCTTTGACTGTGGGAAGAGTGTCATCTCCAAAACTCTCTGAGGGGCAACCTTTCTTGTGCCCAGGCTGCAGAGCCTCTGCCTGCCGGGACCATTTCTGCATGATTTATCCTTTCGCAGTCTGCAGAGCAGGGCTCCCATCATGAATATCCACCTAGTCTACAATTCTCTCCCTCAATAGCAAGTCGGCCCCTGTCCTGAATTGCATTTCTGATTAGGAGGAGGTGTCACTGCAGGTGGGTCTTGGTGGATAAAGAGAACTTCTAGAGAGTAAAGCGGGCAGGGGCAGGGGATTCCAGGCAGAGGGGAACAGCATATGCAAAAGCATGGAGGTGCAAACAGTAGGCTTGAGAGAGTCTAAGAGTTCACTGTGGTCAAGCCCTGGATGAATGCTGGGTGGCAATGGCCAGAAACAAGGTGGGAGACTCAGAGGAGGGCCTTGCAGCAAATCTTAGAGGCAGGACGTTTTTCAGAAGGTGGATTAACGTGTCTCAAAGTTAAGGAACCACTTCTCACCTCAGAGATGTGGTATTACTGGTGTATTTTTAACAGGCTAAAACATGGATGCTCCCTTTCTACCAGCATTAGGCTCATTCCTTAACCATATTCCAGCCGGCTGGGTTCTAGGGATGGGAAGGGTCACCAAAGTGTCCCTGGCCTGTTGCCCCTTGGACACAGTACATGGGAAATAAAAGAGAAATGGGAGATTCAACGAGTAGAGGAATAAACTCAATGACAACAGCACCCTCCATGAGCCATGCTGGGCAACAATGTGGGTCTTGGGTGAAATTTGGTCTAAAACTATGTTTGTTGAAATGACTTGGATTAAAGGGGGCTACGGCCATTTTTAAGTAACACGTGTTTCACGTTAAGTCGCGCTTATCTGCTAATCATTGACTTTCTGGTCTCTGTTACATCCTTGGGCCACTTTTCTATATCAGGTTACACTGATCACAGCTGATGGCAACTGGGTAAACACGACCCATGCCCTGACTTACCACCTGCTCCTCTGAATTCACACGCCCCTTGAGCTTGAAAACCTAGAGAATGCTGTAAATGCCTACTTTGCTAATTCAATTATCTATATTGCCTGCTCTTGGAACCACGGTATCAGAATAAGTCTCTTTTCTCCCACGGGAGGCTGAACAATGACCACGAGGGCTTTGCTGATATTAATTTTAGAGCTCTAATGTTTGAAATAAAAATAGCCCTGATAAAAGGGTCGAGAAATGATACCACCTGGTTAATTAGACTGATCTCAGATGTTTACTACTAGGAAGATAAATAAGAGCTGCACATTTTCCGTCCAGAGAAATGTAAACTCTGACAGATTTTTAGTCTTAAAGAGCTCTTTGTATTATCTCTTATGTTAAATCACATTACTACGATTTACTATTGTTTCTTGATATTGACCCAAGAGAGATGACAATATTTTAATGCTAAATCCTTAAGACAAATATGGATACGTATCACCATTCATTCCAAGGCTCTATAATAATGCAAACCCAGGATAACCTAGAAGGGGTGGGTGCTCAACGTCTCCACTTATTCCCCTGGATGTCTTCAGTTGCCACGACACTATTTAATATAAGGGTAGAAAAACAGTGATCACCAGCTTGAGTAGGTCCTTCTCATGGATATGCCTATGTTACAAATGTATTTGAAAGGCTGAGAGGCCAATTTTTGTGTGCGTGCATCCTCTAAAGGTAGGAGTTCTGAAAGCATTCTTTGGCAGACCTTTTGCAAGAGCTATGGATTGTCTGGCCATATGCAAAGGGTCCCCCTGCTTATCAGTTTGGCAAGTTTTGATTTTCTGATGTTTACCTTTGTGCGTAGCAAGAGACTCCGATGTGTTCATACAAAGAGACAAAAAGGAAAACCATTCTGATGGCCACCCCAAGACGAGGTGAGTGAATATGAAGTTCTAGTTTGGGACAGGCCCTCCTGGCCTCCATCCTCAGGTGAAGAGCTGTGTTCTCCTTTCAAACTGACATGGGCAAATAAGAGCACAGAAGAGCCAATAAACAACAGCCTCCTGCAGCGTTGGGAATGAAGCAGGAGGAACAAGAAATGTAAGAATGACCTAATGTCTTTTTAGAAAAGGAGAGGCTTTTCCTAAGAAGACTGAAAAGATCCTAACTTCAACTCTAGCTGTCTTCTCGCTTCCTAGTTGAAAATTATCTTCTAAGTAAAAGACTTGCTCACTTTGTTGGACAGCAGAAATTATAACAGCATCATAAATCAACTATACTTCAAAAAAATCTTTAAAAAATGGAAAAAAAAAAAAAAAGCAAAAAGAAAAAAGACTTGCCTCCCCAAGCACCTTTCCCTCCCCTTAAGGCCATTACCACCGTGGGAAGCTGTATTTGATCTAAAAGTTCAGGGTGTTACTGAGACCAGAACTGAAACAGAAAATAAAGGGGACAAAGCCTCAAGTCAACATTCCAGAGGAAAGAAAGAGCAGGATCTGTTGGACGATTCTGACCTCTGTATGCATCGCCATTATTTCATAAAAGATTGTCACTTCTTAGGATAAAAGGCAGTGCTTTTTTTCCCCACCAGCGCTCGAGTTTGGCTGAAACAACGGCGTTCCTCCCCATCCCCCACACCCTTTTCCTCTGGGTGTGACAGGCCAACATGCTGAAAAGTCAAGAGTTCAGGCCACCACCAGGCTGCCCTGGAAAACAATTCATTTACATTCAATCAGAGAAAGACAAGCGCCCTCCCCCACCCCCACCCCATGCAGCCCGGGCATGGCCTCTTACTGGAGTTAAAGTGATACAGATGGGATGTAGTTTCAGAGAGGCAGTGACACCAAAGAATTTCCAGATGTGGTTAGACTCTCTTTAGTGAAAAAGGGAGACAGAAGTATGTTATCTGAGCACTTGACGTGCATGCCAAAAATATTTTCCTTCCGCAGATAATGAAGCATTTTGGAAGCGGAAGGGTCTGATGATTTGGATAATAAATGAGCCAGTAGCCCCCATGTGGGACATAACACAGTCCCTGGAATTGTACTGGTTTATTTAAGCTCCGGTTCTAGCTCTTAACCCCACCTTATGGTATAGAACCAAGTTCATACCCATCTAGAGGATAAAGCAGCTGGCCTGTGGACTCACTGAGTTATCTCTGCATTTATTAGAAGCATCACTTTACTATTACTCTTTTGCCAAAATAACATTTATTTTCTGGATGCTATGTTTCAGGTATGAGCATCTGTCTAAGCTTTTTTTTTTTGTTGTTGTTGTTGTCTTTTTGTATTTTTAGGGCCACACCTACGGTATATGGAGGTTCCCAGGCTAGAGGTCCAATGGGAGCTGTAGCGGCCAGCCTATGTCACAGCCACAGCAACGCAGGATCTGAGCTGTGTCTGCGACCTACACCACAGCTCACGGCTGAAACGGATCCTTAACCCACTGAATGAGGCCAGGGATTGAACCCATGTCCTCATGGATGCTAGTCAGGTTCATTAACCTCTGAGCCAAAACGGAAACACCCTGTCTAACCTCTTACACTGCTTTTCTGGGGGTCCATACATCGGAGCAGTGAAAAGAGAAGCCTAGATGGTATTCATTGAGTCTGAAGCTTCAAGACTTCATGGGAGGCCTGAAACATGTTCTTGGTCCTATATTTAGATTCTTCTGGAGAAGTAAGCGGCCTTGCCATCCCGACAATTGGGGACATAATTACTCCTCAGTGTCTAACAATATTGAGAAGGTTCCTTTTGCTCTGAAGAGACTTGGTGTGTCTAACAGAAAGGAGTTTTCCTGTTTTCATGCTTCCAACCCACTCACAATTAGTCCCTGGTAGGTTCAAAGAGAACCATGTGCCTCTCAGCAATGACCGATGTGGTCTGTTTATCCTCATTGAGATTTCCTGTTGTCGACTTTGGTAACAACCCATCACCCTTGCAATGTCTCGGGCTATGTGGCTTTTAAGGAATGGAAAAAAAAAAAAAAATGAAGGGAAGTAAATGGCATAATCACCAACTTTCAAGGCCAATTCGTGCCAGACAGAGAATGTGCACCTCGGTATCCACGAAGCCTTAATGCTCCCAGATGTCACGCCAGCCACATGCATGAACCCATGACCCTGATACGGCAGTGCCCTCAGTCAGCCAGGAGACGCCCTGTTGCGGGATTCATTCGCTCCGTCCACATGGGCTGAAGGTCAGCCTCTGCACCACTCCCTGCACGCGCAGCCCAGGCGGCAGGCGTTCCCCACCTCCCAGAGGCTGCAGGAGAGCGTAAGCTGTGCCCAGGAACACACACGCTTCCTCCCTCCAACCCAAACTAACACTGACCCAAGAGCCCAGGAACGTAACTCTCATTCTAGAATTTCACCAGCCATCTCCCCTCTTTTAAGGTTTGACTTCTGTTGAGAAAAAAAAAATTAAATTCAACCTAATCCTGACCATTTCAGGAATCTGACTATTCAGCTCACATTTAGACAGGTGCAGAAAGAAGAAAAAAGAAAAAAAATGGTTTGAGGCCATCGCTGAAATCAACAGACTTGGTGTGTTGTGTGTGTGTGTGTGTGTGTGTGTGTGTGTGTATGTGAGAGAGAGAGAAGAGAATACGTTTTCATATCTGACCAAAATGTGTGGAGTTTAAATTTGCTCTTAGAAGCCCTCATTTCTCACAGTTTTACATTTTTACTTCTTCCTACATTGAGATTATAGCAGTCTTTGTTGTGGGTTTACGGAAGTTGTCAAAACATCCCTACTTGGGGATTGCAATTCAATCCTGGGGGCACAGGGGTGCTTGTTTGATGTGCGGCAGGGTGTGTAGGTGTCTAATGACACACACCCTATCCTAACACACAGAGACATATTTGTGATGGTGACACAGACTGGGACAAACCAATACTATCATTTATCTGAGCACATCCTACGATCCAGGCACCAAACACTGGGGATACACAGAAAACAAGGTGGCCATGATCTTGACTATCAAGAGGCTTTTAATCTTGGGGAAGAAGATGGCCAATCAGAAATACTAATTTCAGACAGTGGTGAGTGGTATGAAGAAAACAGCACACAGGGAAATGAAAGTTGATTGGGGGTTTGCAACTTTTCCAGAGGAGGTCAGGGAAGACCTTCCCAGAAAGGTGAACTTTGGGCTCAGACATGCATTGAGAGGGAGCCAGCCCCACAAAGATTTGAGGAAGTGTGTTCTCAGGACAGAGAGGTGCAAAGGCCCTAAGGCAGAGCTATCAGGGAAGACATCTGGGTAGGCTCCATGGAAGAGAGGATGAGTGACCTGGGTCTTGAGGAATGAGGGGGCTTTCCACAGCCAGAGGGAAGGGAGAAGCATTAGCAAGGTCATGAGGCCCACGGAAGTGCATGGGGGGAGGGGTGTCAGCAGCCTCTGGTCCAGAGTGGCTGGAAGACAGGGTCGGGGTGAGGTTAGGGGCAGAGGACTTTGCAGAATATGGCCTGGAAAGGTGAGGGGGAAGTCATGCAGGGTCTTGGTCCTCATGGTTTTGGCCATTAAAATCTCCCTGTTATCTTTTTGCAGAGAACCTCAGGGTGCCTCTGAGGGCTACTCAGGGAAATCATTAGGCGTAAAAGCACATTTTCAAATGGTAAACCAGCTCTTCCCCACCAGCGTCATAACCATTTGTAACAAGGAGAGACTGGATAAAGGGGCATAGTATTTGCGGCTCGGTTTTGAATTTTTATTGATTTGAAGAATACAGAGAGAGCCAAGAGGATGAGTCAAGATGGGAAAAAGAGAACTAACGGAACTGTGACCTGTGGGGGGAAGAAAAGTGGGACAAACCCAAAGGCACAGTCCAGCTTCTCCACAGAAGGAGCTCGGCAATGGTTTTCCACTTTAGCCCAGCAAAGGTCGGGAACTTAGAACACAATGAACTAAAGACAGTCATAAGAAATGGGGTTCAAGGGATATCAGAATGGCTTCACCAGGAGAACTTGCTGGAAACATGGGTCTGTTGTACTGGGGAGCTGTCTCAACTGTATTCTGTCCAAAGGCAGAGGGTTGAATCATTAAACTCCCCCAACCCACCCAGGTAGCTGAAAAGCTACCTGCTCCTGCTGGAGAAGGGTTTCTTCTTTTTTTCCCCCCATTTCCTCCCTTAGCCCCTTATCATATAACATAAACAGTGTTATTAACAGTTAACTTTACATGACACTATTTAAGTTACAGGAGGTCAGGGAAAAGAATGACTATCACCCAAGGACTTGGCATCCTGGCGCGGGTGTCTAAAACTTAAATTCTTGGTAGCAGGAACTTTCCGACCAAGATGAAGCTGATGTGGTTTAGGGTGAGCCCTCAAGTTTCTACAGAAGAAACTGAGATGAAGGAGGGAAGAAAAAGAAGCATATTCATTTACCAAGAGGGAAAGGAGTACATATTGGGAAAAAACAAAGGTGGGGGGAATTGTCCAATTTTGCTTCAAGTTACCTGCTGGGTTGCTTTCAAGTGGCAAGGCTGGCTTATATAGAAGTTAAGTCTTGGCCTCCGGCAAGCCTGCTGCAGGGAGATTTCTTGTTGCAATTACCCTGCAAGCCTAACTAAGTCATAAAAGCCAAGATGTTCCTCACTCAAAATGTGCCGTAACAACCAGCCAGCTTCAAAAATTGGTGTTACTGTCAACGCTGTGGCCAGGGAAAGAAGTGATTCACTTTGTGGCAGAGAGCTCCCCCACGGTGAGTGCCAAGGAGGACACACACACAGAGATTCCTGGTATCCCTGCCGCTCAGGGCAGCATGGGGATGGGTTTTTACAGGAGAGAAACCAGGGAGGGCTAAAATCAAGGAAAAGGGATTCTCAGGAAACACAGACGTGGCAAGGCCTTATGAGCAAAGATCATCTTACCAACTCCTGAGACAGCTTGAATCCCCCCCTCAGCAAGACCTGCCCTGACAGCTCTACAGAAAACCACAACCTTCTCCACTCTATGCCCCTCGCCTCCTTTGCTTTTCTCTGAAGCCTTCCCCATCTTGGAATGTATGTTTCACTTATTTATTACTTGCCTCCACTAGAAGGTAAGCTACTAGAGGGCTGGAAATTATTATTTTTTTGGTCTGTTTTTGTTCCCCACAGTAACCCAGTGCTTGGCATAGGGTGTGTGCAAAATATTTGCTGAATGAATGGAGGAATGGATTAAAAAATCCCCACAATATGGGAGTTCCCGTCACGGTGCAGCATAAATGAATCCGACGAGGAACCATGAAGTTGTGGGTTTGATCCCTGGCCTTGCTCAGTTGGTTAAGGATCCAGTGTTGCCGTGAACTGTGGTATAGGCTAGCAGCTATAGCTCCGATTTGACCCCCAGCCTGGGAACCTACATAATGCCTCGGGTGTGGCCCTAAAAAGCAAAACAACAACAACAAAAAACCCCACAATAGCCTTTTGTGGCAAAGATCATCATCACCACTTGATAGACGAGGAAAAGGATGCTCAGAGAGAGTTAAGTAACATGCTTTTAGACCAGAGCTTCTCAAATATTAATGTGCAAAGGAGTCACTGGGGGATCTTGTTAAAACCTAGCTTCTAATTCTGCGAACCTGGGTGGTGCCTTAGTTTCTGCCTTTCTACGTTTCTCACTTACAGATGATGCTACAGCTGCTGGACAGCTACAGGTCCAGACAAAATGATGTAAATGATGTTAGGAGGTCCTGCCATGGCTGTACAGCCCAGTGGTTAAGAGAGGACATCAATCTCACCATTTACCAACCTGTGACCTTGTCTGGATGTCCCTTTGTTTGTATCTCTGTTTCCTTACCAAATGATAATGACAATTAAAAGAAGAGTTTGTCCAGATAAAGTATTTGGTACAGTGCCTCATCTGTAAAAATTTATTATCGTCATTATGATTATTGTTATTACTAATTTTTTTAGCCTGAATCTAACAGCTCCTTCTCAGAATCCTAACAGAGTAGTATTTTTATTTTCTATTTCGCCACTATAGGAAAAGGCTACATTTAAGCTGAGAACAATGACCAACCACATCTAGCACCAAAACATTAGAAATTTCTACTGAATGTAGTATTTGAGGCAGGATCTGAAAAGTGGAAATGTTAGTATTCATATTTTAAATTCTGATAGTTTCTATCAAATTGCCCTTCACATCAGTAGTATTTGAGAGTACCAATTTTCCCTCATCTTCATCAACAAAGTATATTAACAATTTTTTTAGATTTTTGCCAGTTTAATGGGGGGGGAAGCCTCATTTTCATTTGAGTTTGCAGTGCTCTGATGCAAATATTGGTGAGGCTAATGTTTGTCATCAAAAGTTCTTTTGTGAATTTCCTTTTCCTATCCCTTTACCCATTTTGACTTTTTCCTTATTGATTTGTGGAAGTGATTAATTATGTTGCCATTATAGTCTCCCAAATATCTTTTAGATTTGTTTCTGATGTATTTGGATCACACAAGAGTTTTGATATTTTTATAGATTTAAATTTGTCAAATTTTCTTATGGGTTCTACAACTTACGATTTGCTCAGGAAGAAGAGGTTATCTCATCCAAAGACTATGAAAATATTCAGTACTTTCTACTAATACTTCTTTATATATAACTTTTTAAACCATCTCTTTTTTTTCAGTGTGGTGCAGGTTTTCTATAATTTCTTCCCAAGTGAATAGACAATTTTCTTCATATAGTTTTTTTGTGAGGGAGTCTATACACTTTCATTGTTTGGGGTGATTATTTCATTAGGTTTTTTTGTTTGTTTGTTTTTTGCCACCTCCTCTCCATCCTCCCCTCTTGAACTCAAACTATGTGTATTTTGGTATCTTTTATGTTGTCCCACAGGTCTCTGAGGCTTTACTTATTTTTCGTTATAGTTGGCTCTCCTTATCTACACATTCTGCATCTGCAGATCCAATGAACTCTAGGTTGAAAATATCTGGGAAAAAAATTCCAGAAAGCTCCAAAAAGCAAAACTTCAATTTGCAGCATTCTATCAACTATGTACATAGCATTTGCATTGTATTGGTTATTGTAAGCAACCTAGAGATGATTTAAAGAATATGATAGAGATGTGTGTAGGTTATGTGCAAATACTATGCCATTTTACATAAGGGATTTGAGCATCCATGGAGTTGGGTATCCATGGGGGGCTCCTAGAATCACTTCCCCACAGACACTGAGGGATGACTGTATTCTCTTTTCTTTCAGTTCTTCAGATTGATTAGACTCTACTGATCTATCTTCATGTTTGCTGATTCTTCATCAACTCAACTCTGCTACTGAGCCCTTCAAATAATTTTTTTTGGTCTTTTTTTCTTCTTAGGGCCACACCCACTGCATATGGAGGTTCCCAGGCTAGGGGCCCAATCAGAGCTGTAGCTGCTGGCCTACACCACAGCCACAACAACAGGGTCTCTGAGCTGTGTCTGTGACCTACACCACAGCTCACGGCAATGCCAGATCCTTAACCCACTGAGCGAGGCCAGGGATCAAACCTGCGTCCTCATGGATGCTAGTCGGGTTCGTTAACCATTGAGCCAAGAAGGGAACTCCAATTTTTCATTTTACATATTTTACTATCAACTCCAGAATTTTTACTTGGTTCTTGTTAAAATTTCTGTCTTTTTATTCATATTCTCTATTTGATGAGTCATTGGTATCATACTTTCTTTTAATTCCTTTTTTTTTTTTTTTTTTTAGGGCTGTACCCATGGGAAGTTCCCAGGCAGGGGTTGAATCAGAGCTGCAGCTGCTGGCCTACACCATAGCCACTGATCTGAGCCTCGTCAGCGACCTATTTACCACAGCTCACAGCAATGCCGATCCTTAACTCACTGAACAAGGCCAGGGATGGAACCAGCACCCTCATGAATAATGGTCGGGTTTGTTACTGCTGAGCCACAACAGGAACTCCCATACTTTCTTTTAATTCTTTAAACATGTTTCTTTCAGTTTTTATCTTATACACTTCTTTGAAGCCTTTCATATTTGTGGGAATAAAACTGTGAAAAATCATATAATTTAGAAGTCTTTCCCATATGAGTATAGTTCCTAGTGTTATCATTCCTAGTGTTATTTTGGCATTATCACTTTTTTCATGTCTTGATCAAATTTGCTGTAGGTGCATCTATTTTATTGGATGAAAATCCTCAGCTTTTAGTTTTGTTGATGTAGAATAATCTTGCTGTTTTTTTTCCCCCTATTTCATGACTTTTACTTTATCTTCAATAATAGCTTCATTTCACTTTCTTAGAGTTGAATTTGATGTCCCTTTTCTAGAACTAATGTCGTCAATTTAGATCACTTTTTTTTCAATCTTTCCTGTTTTCCACTATTAAGCAGTGACATTTTCCTCTGTGTGTGTTTTGTCTACATCCATTAGTTTTTTTTTTTGTTTGTTTGTCTTTTTGTCCTTTTAGGGCTGCACCGGCAGCATATGGAGGTTCCCAGGCTAGGTAGGGGTCTAATCAGAGCTGTTGTTGCCGGCCTATGCCAGAGCCACAGGAATGCCAGATCCAAGCCGTGTCTGCGACCTACACCACAGCTCACAGCAACACCAGATCCCCAACCCACTGAGCGAGGCCAGGGATTAAACCCGCAACCTCATGGTTCCTAGATTCATTTCTGCTGAGCCACGGCAGGAACTCCAACATCCATTAGTTTTCACATGAACAAGCTTTCACTGTCATTCATTTCTAATTTGTTTATCCTTTCCTCTTTGATTGCTTTTTTATCTGTAAAGTTAATTAGAATGGTATTTAAACATTCCCAAGTAGTTCTGTTTTTGGTTGGTTGTTTAGCTAAACCTTTTGTTGTTAACTTCCAAGTTTATTGCATTGTGGTCTGAGAATGTGGCTTGTGTTACTTTGACTTCTGAAATTCTATTGGGTTTTGCTTTCGTGGTATAATACATGGGTAATTTGTGAAAGTTCACATATGTTCAAAAAAACGTGCATTCTTTATTTATGTACTAGGAACTATTTTAATTGCTTCATATACATTAACTTCTTCCATCCTCACAATGTGAGGCAGATAGCCCATTTCACAGAGGAGGAAAATAAGCTTGGAAAGTTTAGATAAATTCCTCAAGGTTACCAAAAGTTCGTAAGGAGGGGCATACTAATGAAATCCAGACATTCTGACTTATTCTGTCTTGGTCTTTCTCTAAGAGACCATAATTTTAGCTGCATTATTCAAGTACCCATCTGATTTTTGGGCTAAGTGTATTAAAATTTCCTGCAATAACTGTGAATGTGTAAATTTCCCTTTGTTTTTCCATCGTGTATTGCTTTATATGCTTTTTTAAATAGCTGTCTGATTTGTTATATTAAAAAGTTAGTTTATATTACAAATTCTCATTGGACTGCATCTTTAATCATTCTAAAATATATATTTTTTTGCCCTCTTTAACTTTTTTTTTTTTGCTTCAATTCTACTTCGTTACTAGTACTGCTATACTTGCTTTCTTTTTGTTAGTATTTGCCTCTTCTTTTTTGGATGCCTTACATTATGGGTTATTTTTAAAAGTGTGTCTCTTATAAGTAACTTATGCTTGGGTTTAAAAAAAACCCAATCTGCAAGTCCCTGTCTTTCACTAGGATATTTAATTCATTCTCCATTACTCTGAACACACACACACACACACACACACACACACACACACACACATGGTTTTAATATATATTTATATACAGATACAAAATTTTTTGTCTTTTCCTTTTTTGTCTTTTTTTTTTTTTTTTTTTGTGCCTTTTCTAGGGCTGTTTCCCACAGCATAGGAGGTTCCCAGGCTAGGGGTCAAATCAGAGCTGTAGTCACTGACCTACACCACAGCCACAGCAACGTGGGATCCGAGCCGCGTCTGCGACCTACACCACAGCTCACGGCAATGCCAGATCCTTAACCCACTGAGCAAGGACAGGGATCGAGCCCACAACCTCATGGTTCCTAGTCGGATTCGTTAACCACTGCGCCACGACAGGAAGTACTGTCTTTTCCTTTTTCATGAATTCTCTTTAAGTTCTTATTCTTCAGTGGTTTGGATGTCCTACATTTTTATTTTTCTAAGTTGCCATTAAAATTTTTGCATATTTAACCTTCATTTTATTAAAGCTTTGAGTAACTGGTACACAAACTTCCCCCAAACAAAACAAGAATCTTGGCTTGATTTCACTCCCATCTTTCCAGCCTCCTAACTTTTTCACTGAGATCATTTGAATCTTCATTCCAGATTGTTAAAAGATAAGGGAATAATAAATTTAACTGGCTTTTGGGGGGTCCTTTTTATACCATATTCTTGGGAAATCCCTCAAGTTTCCAATCCACTACTAATTCTCTTATATCCATTGTATTACACACTCTCATACCTAAGTTTTTATTTGAATGATACAAGTTTTAAATTTACAAAACTCTAGTTTATTCTATTTCATGGGAACACTGCCTTTTTCCCGGTCTCTGAAGGCATCAATTTTGCCCATTCTATAATCTTCTGTTTGCCTCATTACTGCACTTCTGGTGTCAGTTCTTTTGATAGCAGTTGGTACCTCTGTCTTGGGGTTGATGCTCCTCATTAAATGGGTGATTCCTGGTGGTCTGCTCATCATCTGCCTGTTCTGTTGACTGCGTCTGCCTCTGGTGACTGAGGAGTGGGCAGTGCTCCCAAGAGGGGTGTGCAGGACAGTTCAGGGGAAGCACACACACTTTGAAGTCAGACAGACCTGGCTGCAAAGCCAGCTCTATGACTCACCAGCTGTAGATGCTGAGCAAGCCTCTGAGTCTCGGTTCCTTAATTCTGGGATAATGACTTTACCTTTCGGAGTGGCTGTGTGGGTTACATTTGACAGCACATGAAAAAGGCTACTAAAGCCTCAGGACCGCAGTAAGTGGTATTCATTTTTTTTGTCGGTTATTCAGGAGAAATGTTTTCAGTCTTTAGTCTTTGATTAAATGTGATCGATTTGATGGTCCCGTCACCACTTTCACGGAAGCTTCCCCAGATCATCTTGGATGAAAACAACTGAGTACTCTCTTTCATTTTTTTTTTTCCCCTTCCCTTTTCGGCCATGTCTGTGGCACGTGGAAGTTCCTGGGCCAAGGATCAAACCCACATCACAGCAGTGACCCAAATGGCTGCAGTGACAACACTGGGTCCTTAGCCCACTGAGCCACAGAGGAACTCCCTTCAGTCCTCTCTTTCTTAGTTTAAACTTCTGTGTGGTCAAAGATTATCTCAGACACATCTTTTCTCCATAGGAATAGGGGCATCATCATCACAAATTAATTCAAGTTCTCATATAAACTGACTTATTTTGGCAGAAATTAGATCATGGGCAGCCCTGTCCGGTGTGCATGTGTGTGTGGGTGTGTGTGTGGGTGTGTGTGTGTTATAATTTACTAAGACATAAGTCTTGCCACCAAACTGGATATTCTAATGGATATTGGTATTGATATTCATCAATAGACTAATGGTATCCCATGGCAAAGTTACTGAGGTGTCTCCTTGGAAAATTTTCCTTCATTCCCACCTGATTTCACTGCTTAGAAATTAGTTCAGTCCTTTAGAATCACTGCCCGGAAAAAGGGTAAAATAAGCCAGAGACACAAACCTTTTCAGATGGTTTTGGAGGAGGAAGAAAGAACGGCACAGCCTTTACTTCATGTTTCTTGTAGATTAACATTAGTGTTCTTTGAAAAACCCAGGACTTTCCCCTGGAATAAAGTTCTAGCCCTTTGCTCTCTGTAAGCTGTGGCATTTATGACTTCTTTTCTTCCTGCATATTATTAAGAGCCAGATCCCAAAGCTGCCTCCTCCAATGTCAGGAAGTTGCTCATAGGCAGGTTTTCAGCATCAACACCTAAAGCCCAAGTCCTGGGACAACTTCCCATCCTTTCCCTTGACCCTTCGTCCCCTGTGAGTAAACCTAACATTGGAGCAGGATCCCGTCCAAGTTCCAATGGTCTTCCCTTCATGAACTATAAAGCTTGACACATGTGCTACCCTGGTCTTCTCCTAGGCCTGTGTGCAGGGGCTCTGCTAAAAGGCTCATCTCAGGAGTTCCCATCATGGCTCAGTGGAAATGAAACTGACCAGCATCCATGAGGATGCAGACTGGATCCCTGGCCTCCCTCAGTGGGTTAAGGATCCGCTGTTGCCATGAGCTGTGGTGTACATCACAGACGTGGTTGGATCCTGCATTGCAGTGGCTGTGGCGTAGGCTGGCGGCTGCAGCTCTGATTCAACCCCTTGCCTGGGAACTTCCATGTACTGTGGATTGGGCCCTAAAAAGACAAAAGGAAAGGAAAGGAAAGGAAAGGAAAGGAAAGGAAAGGAAAGGAAAGGAAAGGAAAGGCAAGGCTCATCTCTGCAGCAGGCCCACAACAAAGTGAGGTCATGACATTCCCAGACCAGTTCCCATTAAGGTGAGTGAAAGAAGTTATATCCAAAATCCAAACAGGAACTTTCTTTCAAGAGCAAGTGGCCATGGCTCTCCTCACATGGTTGACTGGGCCACAGGAGCCACTGTCCCCCGCAGCAGCCACATCTTTTTCGGGCAACGTCCTTGAAATGCACCTGGCCTTCCACATCCCTGAGTCAGAGAAATGATGGTGCAGGTTCACAAGCACACACAGACGCTGTCCCCCCCAAAGGACAACTGTCACAGGAAATGACTATGGCTTAGGACTTCCTGTCACATGGCCTGGGCAGCTATCTGGGGGGGATGCTCTGCAGAAGGTGTAGAGAGGTGTGACCTTTGCCCGTGTGGTCTAAGAGGTGGGCAGAGAGAACGGAGAAGCAGGTGCAACTTCCACTGTAGTCCTACACAGCCGACCATGCCCCGTCTGGAATGTCCTCGTCACGCTGTCTCCTGGTGAACACCCCCACAACACCCCCAAAAGCTCTGGCTCCAAGAGCCTGCTCTGTGAAGCATCTGCTGCCCCCTCCCCAGGGTGGGCTTTGTACCTCCGGCACCATGCCTGGGTCTGGGCGCACCTCCATTACTTTGGATGCAGTGCTGCAATTACACTGCACAGACCTCTCTCCTGTGAGACTGAACTTATTCCAGGGCTGCATGATTTATTCTTTTATCAGAGGCTGGCCCTCATCAGTGCTTTCTCTGCCAGTGTTTGCAGAATAAATCAAGAATGATCTATCACTGTGGTGATTTTATTTTAGAGGGGCCAGAAAAGTCTGTCACTCTTCCGTCTCTCGCTCTCTATTATTTTCATGGTTCTCCCCACACGGCCTCCTGGTCACTAGGGTCAGAGTGGCCTGCCCACCCTTTGGCTGTGGTGTGCAGAGTCAGCGTCTCCGCAGGACTCAGCTCAACCCCAGTGGGTGGGAGGCAACAGGAACTGAGAGCCATTCCTCAGACCAGCACCATGGGTGTTTCTAAATTGAATGTGAGCAGGGTGGATGAGGCCCAGGACATTTGCTACAAAGAAAGAAGATCAGGACCACAGCTGGGTGGTGTATGAAGGGGTCCCACTTCACTGGGGTCCCTATACCAATCTCTCCCACATAAGCAAAAGCACTCTTCACTCACAAGAGGCTGGACCTTAAGAAACCCTTTGGGAGGATACAAAGGACTCTTTGGTGAAAACTAGAGGCAGGTCTTTCCTGCCCAGGGACCCTAGCTGCAGCCCCAGATACTTCTGAATAAATTCTGAACCCACAGTGAGAAAACTGCATCCTAGAGTCAGGCTGTAGGTGTTGCGATGGCTCAGGCCCATGGGGCCAGCACACCCACCCCCAGCAGTCTCTACGGCATGACTGATGCCAAGGGCACCACGGAAGGGAGAGAAGCCATCTGAGGGTACCATGGGGTGTGGGGAGGGATGGCAGACATGCCCCCACTCAGTGCCCTCTCTTTGCCCCTGGGCTTCAGTTGGCATAACAGGTAGCTGGCCAGGGGCTGCCCAAGGCTGAGGAATGGTGGTGGCTGGGGGCGGGGTATGGGGAGGGGATGCCCCTGGGCCTTAAGGAGTGAGTCCAACTTGCACCAAGCCACCCAAATCCTCAGAATGAGAGCCCTGCTCTATTCAAAGTCCCAGAAGGCCAGAGAGGAGGACAGCATGACCTGTATAAGCCACAGCTGCCCCGGTGGGTATTCTCGGGCTCTGCTGAGCAATGGAGTGGCCAAGGCTGAAAACTTGGCTGAGCTGAAAAAGGCCCTTGCTCTCAGCTCTGTGGGCATTAGGGCAGAGGGTGTACTGTCCGCTGGCCTCTGAAATAGTACTTGGGACTCTTGCCTCATCACTGCATCTATCATGCACTGCCTTTGATGTTTCTAGTCCCATCATCACTCTCTGGTGATATGTGTTCATGAGAACACAATACCTCACCGCTTGCTTAGTGAGGTTTGCCAGCAAGCTTGATTTTCCACACCACGCAGACACTGAACACGGGCTGGGGTATCTGAACAAAGGCTTGGCCGTCCTTGAGAATTCTGTTACGAACTTCTGAAAAATCTTGGTACCGTGCTGAAAACCCAAAGCGTTTGCATTGGAGAACGCAGAGAATGGAATGCAGCCAGCTCACAGCACTTGGCCTTTTGTGAGTCCACTCAGCTGGACAACCCGTCGGGCAGTTCTGCAAATCTTCAGCAAAACTACTTCTCGTGCCTTCCTGCCAAGCCAGTCATTTATAAACACATTCCAAAGTCCTTTCGAGAGGCTCTTCCTTAGTCCGATGATTAGTAAAGAGAAAAAGGGGCCTACTTGGTGCTGAGACGCTTTCAGAATCTGAGTGACTTACATTTCCTGTTTTGGTCAACAAATAATTTTGTTCATGGGGGAACATTTTTCTCTACAACACTGTAGATGTTTATGCGAATGGCTCATAGCACATGCTTTATGAGGAGAGAGTCCCCAGACGTGGGCGAAAAGCGGGGTGGCTGGTGAGATGAACAGCATTTAAGGGGGCAGATGGGAGCACGTGGGAGGCGGGAACCTTACACTAAGTTCAAACTGCAGTAGGCGGTTGGCACAGAGCACCGAGCAGAGGTCTCCTCTGCTGTTTCAGCGGAGCTCCCAGGCATGGGCACCTTGCAGGGCAGGGATGGAACCATGAGGGATGTGGATGGGTGAGCAGGCAAGCTAGGAGGGCACCTGTTCCATGTTCAATGCTTCATGGGGTCCAGGGTTTCAGCCCACGCTAGAAACCATCATCGCCATCACACAATGCTTTATGAGCCTCCCGTGGGCTGTGTCCTCTTCAGCTGTGGGCCTTGCTGCCCTGACTTTCAAGCTATCCGTGGAAAGAATGTCCCTTTGTCTGGCTAGCTGTCCCTCCTAGGCCCCAAAAAGAGCAATGGCTCCATGATCCCCTGGACGTGGACCACACGCCCTCCCCTTGGGGAGTGACTCACCCAAGCTCCAAGTGTCCCCTCCCCAGGAGGGCTCATGCCCCCACCCAGCCACTGCAGACCCCCAGGCATGCTGAGGCGATTTCCATCAGCATGAAAATTTCTCTGACTTCATGTAGAAAGAGTACATAACTCGGTTTTGTACTGTGGATTTTTTCTTTCAGCCTAATATCAAATACTGATTGATCATGTATTATATGCCAAGCATTGCTCTAGGCCCTGGATATACAGCAGTGAGCAGTTAGAAATCCCTGTCCTCACATCGCAGGGGGCCAGGAAGAGGTGGATAAACCAGTCAAACAGGAAACGCTATGGTATGCCACCTGGTGAAGCAGATGATGGTGAAACAGGAGCAAGAAAGAGGGCGAGGGGCACTGGGACAGAGGCTGGTCAGGGAGGGCCTCCCTGAGGAAGTGATGTTTGAGAAGCACCTGAAGGAGCTGAGGGTGGAGGTCATGTGGCTCTCCGGGGACAGGGATGCTGGGGAGAGGGAAGATCCTGTGCAAAATTCAGGAGATGGGAGAGTGTTGGCTATGCTCTAGGACCAGCAAAGAGGCAGGATGACTGGGAGAGAGAGAGTGGTGAAGAGGAGGGGAAGGCAAGGTCAGAGAGGAGTAGGAGACAGGGTATGAGGCTGGCTAAGGGGCTGGAAGAATTTGGGGGAGGGTGGGGAGCCATTGGAGGGTTTGGGGCAGGAGAGACATGACCCGATTTACATATAGAAGGCTGGCTCTGCGGCTGAGGCAAGAGCAGACCACAAGAGGGTCAGGGCAGAGACCCAAGGGAGGGGCCACTGCCATAAACCAGATGCCAGGAAACAGTCCCTTGGACCAGGGTGCTGACAGTAGAGGGGTCCAAAGCAGTAACATTCTGATTTTTGGGGAAGGGTTGACTAATAAGGTTTGCTAATTAATCAGGTGTGAAGGGTGGAAAGGGGCATCGAGGATGACCTAAGCCATTAAGAGGACTGAGTAGTCATTTGCTGAGATGCAGAAGGTTGTGGGGGATGCAGATTTGGAGGGGTTCCCACTGAGAGTTCAGGTGTGCATCAGACTGAGATTTCCTGCTAGGTATCCAGGTAGAGATGGCCTGAAGGGAGCTGGCTATTAAAGTCTAGGCTTTATGGGAGAGGTCTGGGCTGGAGAGCAACATCTGGTGTCATCAACATGGCTTTATATGAATATAAAGCCATGAATATGAGAGAGATCTCTGAGACTGGGTGTGAAAAAAAAAAAGAGGAGTTCCCACTGTGGCGCAGTGGAAACAAATCCGAGTAGGAACCATGAGGTTCTGGGTTCAATCCCTAGCCTTGCTCAGTAGGTTAAGGATCTGGCATTGCTGTGAGCTGTGGTATAGGTTGCAGATGCAGCTTGGATCCTGTGGTATAGGCCGGCAGCTGTAGCTCCAATTTGACCCCTAGCCTGGGAACTTCCATGTGCTTCAGGTGTGGCCCTAAAAAGCAAAAAAAAAAAAAAAAAAAAGGGCCTGGGCCCTGCAGAAGTTGGGGAGATATGGACAAAGCCAGAGAGAAAGGAAAAACCAAGGGAATGCAAAGTCCCAGAAGCAAGGAGGCAGGCAGAATGACCATATGCTAATTGAGACAAAACCACATACAGTTGACATAGGAGCAAGTAGAATTGCATATTCTGCATAAACTTGAGTTTCAACCTACACTTACATCCTATGAACTAATCCTTCTCCCTCAGGCGTCAGTGGCCCTTTGAGAATCTTTATGAGCGGCATGGATCTTCCCCTTAGAAAAATACACTCAGACATGCACAAGATGCAGGCAGTCACTAGTGGTTCCCAGAGCCAGTAAAGTCCATTCCAGAAGTGAGGTTCATAATCCACCCCTGCCCATCCCCAAAGAGGTCCTCTCATGGCATTAACCAAACTGTCTCAATGTTGAAATTCAAGTGTTGTAGGTCTCCTGGCTTCTCCAGGTATGTTTCCAAAGTTTAGAACAGATGGGCTAACCTTTCTGGGCTCTTGAGTGGAATAAAAAATGTGAATGGCTGGCTCCAGGTCTGAAAGCAAGGGTGAAAACAAATGAGTACTCACCACCATCTCCTGGACATGAAATATCTCTGCTCCTCCGGGTGACAGGCGATTGGGGAAAGAGATGCTGACAGATGACCCAGGAAGGGTGCTTGGCCCAGTGTTATAGACCTGTGGGTGTGAGACACACAGCAAGTTTTAACTGAATCAGAGATCTTCATTTCATATCCTGTTACATACACTCTAAAATCCTTTAAAGGGATACATAGACACTCAAGGGTTTGGGATCTGGAAAGTTATAACTTGAAGTGAAATATCTGATGATGGGAGAAATCCTAATATGCACTTAGAAACCCCCAAACTTTCAAATTACCATGTTCCCCCCTTTAATATATTCTGGCCTTCTGGCTAAAAATTACGTTTCTTTTTACACACCTGGAAACTTATTCATAGGCTACTATACTGGGTGGGAATTGAGAAATAACCTAAATTAGTAGTTCTTGAACTTTGGCATGTATCAGAATAACCAGATGGGCTTGTTAAAATGCAGAAGGGGCCAAAAACCTCCAGAGTTTCTGAAGTGGTAGCTCTGGGTGGGGCTGAGTGGGGGCCGGAGGATTTGCATTTCTTATAAATTCCCAGGAGATGCTGATGTTGCCGGCCCAGGAAACAGACTTTGAGAACCATAGATTTGGTTCAACCCCTCCCCTTTTACAGTTTGAGATAACTGAGACCCTCAAAGACAAAGCGAGTTGTCCCCAAACCAAATGATCTAACTTACAGAAAGGGTTATTTTTAACTACACCATCTAGCCGATTTGGCTTCTCTGTAACTTATAGCTAATCACTTGCTAAGACTGTGTGATGACATCTGTGCACCTTTTCTCCATCCCAGCATCTGGTCCTATAAAACTTTACCCCTATTACCTCCCCCCAGAGTCCTCCCTATTTTCTGTCTCCAACAGCCCATCATCTCCTGAGAAGGAAGAGAAAAGATGGCGGCCACAAAAAAGACCCATAAGGGAAAGGAGATGGAGCAAAGGCTGAATATGACCCTCAAGGAAGAAATGGAAGACAAAAGAGAGTTAAACAGAGGGTAGATGTGTATACAGAAAGTAGATGAGGGGTTGCCTAGGGCTAGCGGGTAAGGGGAGTAGGGAGTGTGGGAGGCAGAAGAATGGCTTCCCAAAGATGGCCACGTCCTAACCTGGGAAACTGTGAATACGTTATGTTATGTGGCAAGGGGGATTTCAGGTTGCCAATCAGCTGACTTTTTTTTTTCTTCCTTCCTTCCTTCCTTCCTTCCTTCCTTCCTTCCTTCCTTCCTTCCTTTCTTTCTTTCTTTCTTTCTTTCTTTCTTTTTAGGGTCACACCTGTGGTATATGGTGGTTCCCAGATTAGGGGTCGAATTGAAGCTGTAGCTGCTGGCCTGCACCACAGCCACAGCAATGCAGCATCTGAGCTGCGTCGACCTACACCACAGCTCACAGAAATGCCAGATATTTAACCCACTGAGCAAGGCCAGGGATCGAACCTGCGTCCTTATGGATGCTAGTCATATTTGCTAATCACTGAGCCACAATGGGAACTCCTCAGTTGACTTTAAAATAGAGACATTAAGCAGTTTCCATTGTGACTCATCAGAAATGAGCCTGAGGATGCAGGTTCAATCCCTGGCCTTGCTCAATGGGTTAAGGATCCAGTGTTAAAATAAAATAAAATAAAATAAAATAAAATAAAATAAAATAAAATAAAATAAAATAAAACAAAATAAATTTAGGGAAAGTGCCAGTTAAGTGGTATTTGTAGCCCTAATAAAGGTTGGAGAAGATAGTTCTGTTTCCTAATGAACCACCCATGTGATCATTCTTTGCGAGAGCATATTTTTAGGGAGTATTCTCTCTTTTTTTTTTTTTTTTTTTTTGTCTTTTTAGGGCCACACCTGCAGCATATGGAAGTTGCCTGGCTAGGGTTCGAATCAGAGGTGCAGCTGCTGCCTATGCCACAGCTATAGCCATGCGGGATCTGAGCCCTGTCTGTGACCTACACCATAGCTCATGGCAACACTGGATTCTTAACCCAGTGAGCGAGGCCAGGGATCGAACCCACATCTTCATGGATACCAGCCAGGTTTGCTTCCACTGAGCCACAATGGGAACTCTGTCCCTAAATTTATAAATAGTCATTTAAGAAAAATAAAATAAAAAGAACTGAAACTAAAAACCTAAAAAGAAATTAAGTGAAATAAAGGGAGATAAAACATTGTGCTCCAAGTTAACCCATGAAAAAACAAATAACTCACATTTCCAATCTTTCAGAAAGTAATGTTAAGACCCCATTCATTACCCTGTACTAAACAGATTATACTGGCCTCTGGCTGCATGGAGTGCTGAGTACTTGGGATATGGGCTTGGGCCACAGATTGAAACAGTCATATTTGGATATATTAGAGTAAATTAAATACATTACTGAAAAAAAAATTATCTTGGAGTACTCAGGCAGATGCAATGTGATGACAAGGGTCCTTGTACAGGAAAGAGGGAGACAGAGTCAGAATGAGGAAAATGTCATGTGAGAAAGATCTAATCGGCCACTGTAGGCTTTGAAGACAAACGGGGTTGTGAGCCAAAGAATGCAGCAGCCTCCAGAAGCTGTGAAAGGTAAGATTCTTCCCTAGAGCCTCTAGAAAGCAAAGCAGCCCTGCTGACGCTTTGGTTTTAGCCCAGTAAGACCCCTTCCAACATCTCTTCTCCAGAACCACAAGATACAAAATTTGTATTGTTTTAAGGCACTAACTTTGCAGTGGTTTGTTACAGCAGCTGTGGGAGAATAACACAGGGACTGAGTGCTAATGGGTATGGAGTTTCTTTCCGGGGTGATGAAAATGTTCTAAAATTAGATTATGGGGATAGTTGCACAATTCTGCATAATCACAGAATTGTTGAACAAGTCTTGGCATTGTAGACTTGAGTTATTTATTTGCTTTTCTGGCCACCTCTGCAGGATGTGGAAATTCCTGGGGCCAGGGATTGAACCCACACCACGGCAGGGACAGTACCAGATCCTTAAACTGCTGAGCCACCAGGGAACTCCCTGCGTCGTACACTTTAAACAGATGAACCTGGAGGTATATAAACGGTATCTCAATAAAGATGTCTTTTTTTTTTTTATTCTTAAAGATGGGAAGGAGGAGTTCCCGTCGTGGCGCAGTGGTTAACAAATCCGACTAGGAACCATGAGGTTGTGGGTTCGGTCCCTGCCCTTGCTCAGTGGGTTAAGGATCCGGCGTTGCCGTGAGCTGTGGTGTAGGTTGCAGACGTGGCTCGGATCCCGCGTTGCTGTGGTTCTGGCGTAGGCTGGTGGCTACAGCTCCAATTCAACCCCTAGCCTGGGAACCTCCATATGCCGAGGGAGCGGCCCAAGAAATAGCAAAAAGACCAAAAAAAAAAAAAAAAAAAAAAAAAAAGATGGGAAGGAGCAAGCAAGAGGAAGAAATGATACATTTTGTGGTGCCCTGGGGGCTAGAGAGAGAATTCAGGCATTCAAGCGATCTTTGAAGCCAAGGTCAGAAGAGCAGAGCCAGGAGGTGGGCTGGACATGCAACTGGTCTTCACACTTGATAGAACATGAACAGATTTAGCTCCAGTCATCTTGTCCTAGAAAACTGTGTCTTTTTTTTTTTGCAATAGTGGGTTCTGCTTCAGAGAACAGACACAAAAAAATGATGGAGTGGATGAGGAGTTGTAGCCAACTCTTAATTCCGAAAGAACACTATTCACCCAAAACAACAACCCGAAGGCACCAGAAAAGGAAGAACTATCCGACCACAATTGAAATAGCTAATTTGAAGTGAAACCTGAGAGCACAGAAGTGAAAAGAAACCTATTGCCCTGTCTGGGAAATCCCAATGAAAGCACAGTTCAGGCGGGAAGAAAAGAAGATGATTTCGTTTTGCATTATTTCACCCATCAGAGCCAGACGAGTGGGAGAGCTTGTATTACCTTATTTATTTCTAACAAATGTCTTAACGTTTGACTCTCTGCAAATGTTTTCATGTAACATCTGCATTATTTTTCATCACTATTTTTCAGGCGAGGGAAGCAACTGTCTTGATAAAAAAAATACTCTGAATGGTCAACAAATTATTACGTCTCTATTTAGTAAACTTTGATGAAACAGAAACCAGGTCCAAGACTAGTTATCTCTGCCATTTCCCCATCAGCACTTGCTGTGGAGTTGTTAATAGTAGATTTGAAAAGATACAGAAAAAAAACCTCTTTAGATGGAAAGCCTGCTTTTCTGCAGGAGGGATGTTGGCAGAATAAGGAAATACAGAAGAATTTTTTTTTTTTGCTTTTGTTTTTTATGTTTTTGTTTTTTGCTTTTTAGGGCTGCACCTGAGGCATATGGAAGTTCCCAGGCTCGAGGTCGAATGGGAGCTAACAGCTGCCAGCCTACCCCACAGCCACAGCAATGCCAGATCCAAGCTGTGTCTGCAACCTACACTACAGCTCACGGCCAACACCAGATCCTTAACCCACTGAGCAAGGCCAGGGATCGAACCTGCATCCTCTTAGATAATAGTAGGGCTCGTAACCTGCTGAGCCATAATGGGAGCTCTTATAGAAGAAATTTATCCACACTTCTGAACCCATTCTCCCTCACTCCATCTTTGGTGTGGGATCGCTATCACCATCAACCTGGTCCGTGACTTTCCCGTAGGATGGGGAGAATGACAATCATGCCCAACATGAGTCATCAGAGAATTCTCAAGGAAACTGTCAGCTCTGCTAACACAAGAGGATTTCCTTCTAATTAGTGACACACACTATCCGACTTTCAGACCCAGCCAACTTTCTTAATCCTGAATGGAATGCTATCTACTTCCTTAGGCAACTGGTAATTAAGAGGTGTATCCGAGGGTCATGCCAATCACTTACTCCCGGGGTCCCGATTCCCTAGCCTGGATCCTATGACAGGTCAGATGTGAAGAAAGCTCTCTTCCTGAATACGAAACTTGAAGCTCCCTGTAAAAATGCCGTCAGAGGTGATGTGACCACAGGCCCTCAGGTTTCTTGCTTTCTTTTTAAAAGAGGGTGAAAAGACCATGTTGTGTATCTTTGGTATAACAGTTATTCTTTTTTGCCGTCCCCTTTCCACACCTACACCCTCTTCATTACACGATGTGTGCCATTTGAACCCTTCTGAATAATTTTCTTGACTGTATCTTTTAACGTAAGACACCTCAAACACTATAAGAGTAGGTAAGTAATTAAAATTAAAGTGATTTGCTTATTTTCATTTATTTGTTTTGGCCATGCCTGCAGCATGCAGAAATTCCTGGGCCAGGGCTTGAACCTGCACCACAGCAATGGTAACATCAGATCCTTAACCCACTGAGCCACCAGGGAACTCCAAAATGTGAGAAAAAGAATGTATATATGTGTATGACTGGGTCACTATGCTGTACAGCAGAAATTGACAGAGCATTGTAAATCAATCATAATAAAAAATTATTTAAAAAAAACCTTCAAATTAAAAAAAAAAGTGATTTAAGCAAAAAGAAATACTCCATCTGGCTTTTATCGGTTTTCTAGTCTATAACAAAAAGCAATGGAGAAAAAGAAACAAATTCTGAGAAGCAATTCAGAAACACAGAGGTCTATTCTCAGCAATTACTCCAAGGTCTCAAAGGCAAGGCTAACCCCAACTTTCCCTTTTCCTCTGTAAATCAAGCACAGGGTATGACAGCTGGGGCTTAGCTGGCCAGGCGGCGCCCCCTCTCTGGGCTGGGGATGTGTGCTATCCATCACGCCTCTGGAGGTCTCTTGCCCGGGAGAACGCTTCGGAGAAAGGAAGACCATTGTTTGTGAGAGACCACAAATATTTTACTGCCTCCTTCTCTGGACCCTCACCCTGTCATTATTTGTCATCCCCTTGGTCCACCTAGGAATGGTCACAGGGAAAAAAATAATTACTTGGCCATAGCAGTAGATGCCAGATCTGGAAGCCAGCAAAGCAGAGGCTCTGGGAGCTAGTGCTGGAGAGACTCATGTGGGACAGAGATGATGGGGCACTGTCTCCATCACTTCAGCCCAGGCTCCTGGCAGGTGCTGGACCACACAGGGTTGTTTAGGCTATGCCTGCCCGGGCCTGGCCCCAGCTCCACTGTGCCCAGCTCTGCGCCCTGCAGCATGTCCTCTCCCTCTTGGGCTTACAGTTCCTGCATTTGTCAATTGCTCTGAAGGCCTAGATGCCGCTGAGTCCCTCCAGGTTATGTTCAAAGACACTGCTGTTGAACAGTGCAGGCCTGGGGGTTTGCAGTTAGAGCAGAGCTCAGCAAACTATAGCCTGTAGGCTGAGATCTGGTGCGCCACCTGTTTCTTTCCAGGCTGTGAGCTAAGATGGTTTTATATTTTTATTTTTTATTTGTATTTATTTATTTTTTTGTCTTTTTGTCTCTTTAGGGCTGCACCCATGGCATATGGAGGTTCCCATGCTAGGGGTTGAATCCGAGCTATAGCCACTAGACTATGCCAGAGCCACAGCAATGTACAATCCGAGCTGTGTCTATGACTTACACCACAGCTCATGGCAACGCTGGATCCTTAACCCACCAAGTGAGTCCAGGGATCAAACCTACATCCTCATGGATGCTAATTGGGCTCATTAACCACTGAGCCATGAAGGGAACTCCAAGGTTTTACATTTTTAAATATTTGGGGAAAAAAGTCAAAAGAAGATGAACACTCCATGCTATGTGAAAATGATATGAAATTCTAAAGTCAGTGCCCACAGCTCAGTTTCCTTCGTGCATGGCTAATGGCTGCTTCTGCACTACAGAAGCCAAGTTTGTTTCTTTTTTTTTGTTTTGCTTTTTAGGGCTGCACCCATGGCATATGAAAGTTCCCAGGCTAGGGATCAAATCGGAGCTGCAGCTGCCAGCCTACGCCACAGCCACAGCCACATGGGACCAAGCCGCGTCTGTGGCCTACATCACAGCTCACAGCAATGCTGGATCCTTAACCCACTGAGGAAGACCAGGGATCGAACCCTCATCTTCATGGATACCAGTCAGATTCGTTTCCACTGAGCCACAATGGGAACTCCCAGAAGCAGGTTTAAATAGTTGCTTGCAAAGCTGAAATACTTTACCCTGCAGGCCTCTGCAGAAGTTGGCCCACCCCTGGTTTAGACAAGGACCTGTCCTTCACAGTGTCCACAGTCCACACCAGGTGGACCTCCTGGACATGACGCTCATGTGATGGGGAGAACTAGCCCTGCTCTGCAGTGCACTTCCCCCAGGGGGAGTTTCCACCGCCCACACTGCTTTGCTCTTGCGAACCTCCACTTCAGAGAGGCTGTCCCTTTGTGGGAGGAGGGGGCTCCTCACTGAGGCAGCATGTAGAAGCCCAGGAGGAAGGGGACATGGCAAATTCTAGAGGTTGCCCTGCCCACAGTGTGAAGAACTGATAGAGGACTGAAAGGGGCGCTTTGGGGCCATTTGGGTGGGGATGTTGGCCTGGGCCTCAGCATCCAGGGGCATGCATAGGAAAGACCAGTGTTCCTCATGCAGGTCCCCCTCCAAATGCTGAAAAGCAGAGGGGTCTACACAGCAGGGTACCAGACGGCAAAGGGATTAATTCTGTGTGTGGTTATGGAACACACACACATACACACACCGCCCCAGCCAATCAGCTTGGAAGAGTTTGTTTTAGTAGATGCCTGGCTCTTTCACTGCCTTCCAGTAGCAGGCACATCCCGTGGGGCATTCCACTGGTCCCCAGTGACAGAGAGGGCCTCCAGGGTAGGTACCTGAAGGGTGACGTTGAGGGGCTGGAAATGACACTCCAGGTCATCCAGCTGAATGAAGTTGGATGCTTCCACAGACTCGCCATACACAAAGGAGGTTGGAGACGTGATTCTGAAAGAGAAAAGCATGAATTTGTCATCCCAGCCCAGGGTCACTGCTTTCCTGGTAATCCAAACATCTGTCTCTGTTTAATCAAAAACTTGGCTCCCCCTGTGTCCTCCATCAAGTGCTTCTCTTCAGGAACTATTCCTTCTCTCTCCTATATATGGACACAGCCAGACCTGTGCTTTCCAAACAGACATTTCCAGTAAGGTCTTGTCATCTTAGGTCAAATCAATAAGCTACATATACAAATAGGTACTAGGATTACATTTCTAAAATGAGAAAGAAGATGGTAGCTCTAATTTTTTTTTTTTTACTGGATTAAAAAATTGCATATGTTCTGTTTTGTCTTTTTTTTTTTTTTTTTTTTTTTTTAGCTGAGCCCTGGGTAAGTTCCCAGGTGAGGGATCAAACCCATGCCACAGCAGCAACCCAAAGTGCTGCAGTGACAATGCTGGATCCTTAACCTGATAAGCCACTAGGGAACTCCTGTGGTCATTTTTGAAAAATGTTCTGCGGATTGAGGAAGATGACAGCAAGGTTTAAAGAAATAAATATAAATGAATTATATTTGGCATACTAAACCCCACTCTGTGACAAATTCATTTAAAAAAAAACATTTTCAGACTACCCAAATTACTAGAAATGAAGTATTAAAAGTTAAGTCCATTTAATGATAGCCTTTTTCTTTAGATTTCCAACAATGGCTACATAAAATGTGATTAAGAGTTCCAACTCGGTTTATAGCGATGCTTTCAACGTTGCCCACATAAACCAACCCAGACTCACTTAAATTCCCAGACAAATAATGGATTCTAGATGAGATTCCAGAAGCTATACACCTGCCTAAACACAATGGAAGATTTCTGGTACCAGGTCTGAATGGACAGCGATTCATCCATTTAGAGATGCAGTGAGTTCCTGGTATTACCCAATAGCAAGAGCTGGTTCATTTAAACCCCCCTGTTTTATGTGCCCAGAAAGATCACAGGTTGACTCGTTTGTTTAACTAACACCTCACAATGAGGCCCCCTGGGCCTGACAACAGGATGGAGTGAGCCAGTGTTTTCTCTTTTGTCCCCAAGGACAGGACTTGGTCCTGGGGATATTCTCACTGTGCCTCTGAGGGGACAAGTAAATAAACTCTCTGGTTAAAAATAGAGCCATGAACAGAGGCAAATCTGTTAATTTGCAAATATATTCCACCAATGCCTCGTGACTAAAGAACGTGATGAAAAATGCCAAGAGGTGGGAATGCCCACCAGGAGACTCAGTCCCCAACACCCAGCAGAGCAGGGGCTTTGCCCTGGTGGCTCCTGCTGCAACGTATTAACTTCTCTCAGAAGCACTTGGGAAGTGAAAACTGAGAAACTCTGAACTTCCAGAAAAGTTCAGCTTGCCTGAGGGGCAAGGGTTCAACGGGTCCTCATTTGATCTAAACTAATTGTGCAAATCCTTTTTCCACTATCAAAGAGGTATGTGCTCTGGTTTCTGAAGCCGGAAACAGGAACTGAGAGCTCATTTTTCCAGGCCTGGGTTTTGGCTGAAAACCGCCCAGGGTTGTTTTGGGTCCCCACAGTCTGCAGCCCTGCTTTTTCCAACGGCGCCAGCAGCGCTGAGTGGCCGTGGACTTCACCAGGGCAGGTGCTGTGCCCGCCGCCATCGTCTCTGCCCGCTGGCCCGGCAGAAGAGCGAACAGAAACACGCAAAGCCAGTGCTGACTTCAAGGCTAATCTGAAAGCCGCCCGGCCTTCCTGGGAGCCGGCCAGGCCATTGGGATGCCTGTGGCTGTGACCTCCGGCCCAGAAGCCTTTGGCTGAGATTTTAATCCAAGAAATCAAGCTGCCTGCCACCACATGGTATCCCAGAGGGGTGGGCGCTGGGAAGAGATGTATGTAAAGGTGTAGAGAATGTTCAAAGAAATTGCGGGGCTTATACTTGTCACTACATGTCTTGTGTTACCTACCAGGTGGGTGGGGAGCTGGGAAAGAGGAGCAAGCAGGGAGGGAGGAGGGCACAGTTACTGTACACGAAGCCTCAGCCGGCGATTCAAAGCTGGGCAGAAGTGGGCTGACCACCGGCTCCAGGCCACACTAGCAAACACAAGAGAAGCACAGGGTTCTGCTCCGGGCAGCTACGTCCCGGCTACTCACCCAGTGATGGATGTGTCCACCTCGTGCATCAGCGGCACCGTCAGCATGAGGGTGTTGTCATGCAGGGACTCGGAGCGCTCAACGTTGCCACTGTGTGGGGCAAAAGAGGAGGGCGCAGTTCAGCATAGCCAGCCCACAGCAGGCATCTTCCCTTCCTGTCACAGCTCTCTGTTCTGCATATACATATTTTTTTGGGGGGGGCATGCCCTTGACATGCAGAAATTCCCAGGCCAGGGATCGAACCTGCACCACCAGGGTAACCCGAATCATAGCAATGATTAAGTTGGATTCTTAACCCACTGAGCCACAAGGGAACTCCCATTCTGCACCTGTTTACCCTTAGCTCAGCTTCCGGTCTCTGAACAGCTGTCGCAGTGGGCCCTCAACTGGTCTCAGTTGTGTTCCCCTCACAAAGATGTGAGTGTGAGCAGTGTATGGGGGGTGGGGGGTAGGGGGGTGACTCTGGGAGACACCAGTGGGGACTGGAGAAGGGAGAGAGGGAAGGTAAGCAGGCAGTCAGGGCACGCAATCCAGGAGAACAAGGCACCTGGGCTGTCTCTGGGCTGGGAACTCTGGGAGGCAGAGTGGAGTATCCACCCCAGTCCAACCAACTACAGACACCGGAGCTGATCCAGTGACTTCTGAGACTGCTGGGGTGTGGATGGCATTGATTCCCTGGCACTTGCCCTATACAGGTGGGGTCAGGCCAGAGAAAGCCTCGGGAGAGGGGCCGGACCTGGGAGCTGTGCAGTGAGTGCATGGGAGAGGTGAGTGCTGATGGTTGTGTGGGCACCAATGGCATGTGCTGCTTCTACAAGGCTTGTCCCAAGGATTATGGGCCAGCAAAGTTAGGGCACTACAGCCAGGAAGGGGTTGGCTGGACTTCAGCAGCCATTCCCCACCTAGAGGCATCAACCACCATCCATGGACAACTACACCCAAGAGAGAGCCCCCGACCAACCCCAATCTGATAGATATCCTGGGAGCTTCTGCTGTGGATTTGGCTGGCTCCAGCATGTTCACACACAGGCCTTCCTCTCACAGTAAGGAGGCACAGAACGGGCACTCTTGCAGAGTCATTCTGGAAAGGCATATGCAAGGGGGCTGATGCTGTTGAGGGCCACCATATGCAGGCACATAACTCAGGGTGACCAAACTGGGTTGTCCAAGTAACCCCAGAGGGAGGGGACTACTTTCCCCTGACAGGTAAAGGAGCAGCTCAGATAGACTAGGTAACTTGCCCCAAGAACCCAAACCCCAGGTCAGTCTCCAAAACCAGTGATTTTCCACTGTGATGCTGTCTCCTAATACCAGATTTAGGCGGCTGGGAGAGGGGAGA
This sequence comes from Sus scrofa, assembly GCF_054392235.1. Classification (NCBI taxonomy): domain Eukaryota; kingdom Metazoa; phylum Chordata; class Mammalia; order Artiodactyla; family Suidae; genus Sus; species Sus scrofa. The sequence continues at coordinate 37,319,569 of NC_139395.1, read as the reverse complement.
AGGAAGAGGAGCAGAGAGAGAGAGAGGGAGGAGGAGGAAGAGAGTGAAAACCTAGTTTCCCTTTGTTACTTTATTAAATTTTAAATCTGAATTGTGATGATTATTCCAGGGAAGCAATTGCTTTGGGAAAAAGCATGGCTATTGAGTACATGTTGGTGAACCCAGCACCTGCATTTGGTTCTATCGCACAGAGAGAACACGGCATCCCTGGTGAAAGCCAAGTTCACCCTCCAGGGGGGGAATGTAAAAGTCCCCACAACCTGCTGTGGTTTGGCCCCAGTGCCTCTGGACCACTCCCCATCACATCATTCCCTGAACCATGCAGAGTTCCAGCCTGTTCCCTGCCCTCCCTCTGCCCCCACGGCCTTCCTCTCACCACCAGCGAGTGCTGAGCACAGCAATACTTCAACAGGCTCACATCCCCTCCTCTCCTCTCTCCTATTGTTCTGGAACAATGGTGCTCTGTGCCTCTGACCCCTGACTCCTCATCTGTCTTCCGCCTATGGGGCGGCATCCATCACAGTTTGCAGAAGCAGCTGGATCAGATGCCCACCTGGCCTCCCTTCCTTGTCCTTCCTTTCCCAGGGGACAATAAAAGCTCTAAGTCACTGCTTCGGGCAGACCAGAGGTGACGCCCCAAATGGATGGGGGGCTGGCAACGCCCGGGCCCGCTCCTCCCCTACCCAGCATCCTGCCAGGTCTGAGTCATCGATTCCTGGTGGAAGCACCACCCCTCGCTCTGTCATTTGTCCAGCCACCTGTGGCTGCTGGCAGCTCAGGCTCGACAGTCTCATCTGTCATTGGGTGACTGCTCCAGACTGAGTGAAGTTGAAAAGTTGAGATAAAGAGGCTGAACATCAAAAGGCTTCCAGTGGCTCTGCAAGCTTGTGACTTGGGAGACTTCCCATCGTCTGCAAGGCCAGGCTGCTAAGAGAGGAGCTCTTGAGAAACTGTTTAGTCTCAACTCTCTGTCCTCCTATATCCACAAGTAGCCAGGGGATCTTCAAAGGGTGGTGATGAGAAGAAAGGGACAATTGAGATTTGGACTGCAGCATCAAAGACTAGGAGCTTGAAGGGCCTTCCCATAAGAGCAGGGAGTCAAGTGCTATGGGTGCTCTCTGGGGTGGTAAGACCAGATTTTCACCCATGTCTGGAGAGAAATGGGTACCTGAAATATGCTGCTGAGTGTTTAGCACATAATATAGCTTCCTTAACCTCTGTGCTTCAGGGAATCAGAAGGTTCTGATATTTAATTATTTAAGCTATCAATACTAGGTGTTCTCTAATGCTATAGAGAATTATAAATGTACATAAAGGGATGTTTCTGAATGTAAGGTAAGTTAAGGTAAGGTAGGTTACTAACCTTTTTCTTATGTGTCCAGCACTGCATCTGGTAAGTTGTAGGTATTTCATGGACGGGTATTGTACACAGTATGGAGTAAGGGACCACACGGGGTAACTGCTTGATAAGCTTTTTAAAAAATCTCAATGCCCAGATCTCACCCCAGACAAATTAGATGACAAACCCTGTAGGGTGGACCAGGCACTGGGAATTTTTAAGGCTCCCAGGTGTTGCCAATGGGCACCTAGGATCAGGACACCAGTGGTCTATGGACACGTGATTCTAGAAGGTGAAGTTTCCACCATGGTGTTGTTCCTCTTCTTTGACACCTCTGATTAGCCCTGAGTGGGACTGGGAAGCAGATGGAGTTTCCACCTTTTTTTCTTTTTTTGGTCTTTTTAGGGCCTCACCCTTGGCTTATGGAAGTTCCCAGGCAAGGGGTCTAATCAGAGCTGCAGCCGCCAGCCTATACCACAGCCATAGCAATGTGGGATTTGAGATTTGTCTGTGACCTACACCACAGCCCATGGCAACGCCAGATCCTTAACCCATTGAGCAAGGCCAGGGATCGAACCTGTCTCCTCATGGATACCAGTTTGGTTCACGACTGCTGAGCCACCATGGGAACTCCCAGTTTCTACATTTTGACAAGGAAAGTTCTTCCATGCCATATTTCCTCCCCAAATATTCCTTCCCAGGAGCACTGGCTGCCCAGGTGTTAAGAGACTCAGACAGCACATTGATGGATCTGCCCAACAATGGCAAGTTTTCTGTGGATCCCAGAAATAGCAGGAGAATGAGGATTTTCAGGTCTGAATGAGCATATGTCCCTGTTATCAAATCCAACAGTTTTGGGGGTTTCCAGTGTGGCACAGAGGGTTAAGGATCTGACATTGATCCTTGGCTCGGAAACTTCCATATGCTGCAGGTACAGCCATTAGAAACAAACAATCTGACAATGGGCAAGCCATTGCATCTTATCACTCCCCTCTTCAAGAACTTTCAGTGGTTCCCCACTACCTTTGGAAAGCAGTTGAGATTTTCTGGGCTCTCAGCCCCTTATCTTCTTTCAGCCCCGTCTTCCGGCCACTGCCCTCACACGCTCCCCATCCTTCCTCAGAGACAGTACAGGAATCCCCAGCGCACTCCAATGCCCACCCCCATGTGAGTGTGACAGAGCAGGCCATGCCACGCACATCCTCACTGCTGTGCCTAGGCTCCTCCAGCCTGAAAACAGATTCCTCTATTCAAATGCCACCTCCTCAGTGAAGCCCTTCAGGATTCTAGCAGTGGGAATAAATCTACCTTCTCTATGCTTTGCATGTGTTTTTATTAGATAACAGCCATGTTTTATGTAAACATGAGTGTGAATAAAAAGTAACTACGTCTTGCATTATTTCAAAACTCGCAATCCCAGCCAATTGTCATTTCTGATGAGAGGCTATAACCCTGCAGTAATGCTACCTGGACAGAAAGCAGGAACAGTGTTGCACTGGAAGACTGTGCAGGATTTGGGAGACTGCCGGGCTGTTTTTTTTTTTTTTTAAGGCTGAATGTGTGGCATATGGAAGTTCCTGGGCTAGGGGTCGAATTGGAGCTGCAGCTGCCAGCCTACATCACAGCCACAGGAATGCGGATCCAAGCCACACACCTATGCTGCAGCTCACAGCAGCAACAGATCCTAACCCACTGAGCGAGGCCAGGGATCAAACCTGCATCCTTACGGACACTATTTTAGGTTAACCTGCTGAACTACAATGAGAACTCCTGTTGGGCTGTATTTTAACTCACTGTGTTTCTTATTTGCGTCTGCTTTGCATAACCTGTTGTAATATGTAGGATACAATTAGTGTTTGTTCAGTAAGTCCAACTTGTGCTGAGCCAAAGGCCAGAAAGTCATTCCTTTTGGAGTGGAAGTTGTATATGATGACACACAGTAAGGAAGGTTCAACAACCACTGTGATGTGCTATGCTTTCATTTTAAGGAGAACGTACATTCTCTAAAATACCAAAGAAAATGCTAAAAAAAGAAAAATAAATAAAACAACCCACAAATAGAGAAAGTAGCATTAAAACAAAAATATGCTATGGTGGTTGTGGGTCGAGGGCTCTGAAAATGTATCTATGCTTCCAGCTTCACTGTGGTTCCCAAAGGAAAAATAATTTTCTTTTCTTTTTTTTTTTTTGTCTTTTGTCTTTTTAGGGCCATACCTGAGGCATATGAAGATTCCCAGGCTAGGCGTCTAATCAGAGCTGTAGCTGCCGGCCTACACCACAGCCACAGCAATGCCAGATCCGAGCTGCATCTGTGACCTATACCACAGCTCGTGGCAACGCTGGATCCTTAACCCACTAAGTGGGGCCAGGGATCAAACCCAAATCCTCATGGTTTCTAGTCGGATTCACTTCTGCTGCATCATGATGGGAACTCCCACAAAAGGAAAATTAACCTTAATTCTCTGAGTTGTAAATGACTTTGAGACTGAGGGAAGCCTCCAATGAAAAAATAAATAAAATAAAGCCTCTCGATGTATGCATCCCACCAATCCCGGGCTGTCCCCTGGTGGGTAACATTTGGTGGGGCCTGACCTGAGCTTCCCCAGTGTTCAATGCCTTCAGGCTTTGAGAGCAAAGCCACTAATGAGGAAGAGGCAAGAACAGACTGTGGGGGATGGTGAAAGAGTCAGGACTCGGGAAGAATCTTGGTCTAACCTCTGGGTAATTGGTGTTTTTGTGGAAATCCAAGACTCATTCAGCCTCGGGTGAATGTGACAGGATGTTAAAATGCAGGTTTGGCTGAGGCCTAAGGGATGCCAAAAATTCAGAGGAAAGCACTAAACCAGGATTTACTACGTCTGGTGGCAAGAATCCAAGATATAACGTCAAGGATGTAGCGGAGTCTGGAAAGGAAGACTCCTGGAGACAGATTCTGGAGAAAATGGTTTGTGGTCGGGGGTGGGGGGAAGGGTGTCTGCCTTTTAAGTCGAGCTTCAAGAAACCTTGTTTGGAACAGTCAGATGCAGGCCCAGGAAACATAAGGGGAAGGGGCTGCTGGCTTCCCCTCCTCCTGACCCCACGAGGACCACCTGCATTTCCAGAGACTGTCAGGACAAAGACTCCTGTGTGGGATCTATATGCAAGAGCCAGTGAGGGGTCACCTTTGGTCCTGTCCTGGGCACAGCCTTGGCAGCAGGTGCTGAAGGCATCTTCAGCCGCCTAGAGGCAGAGGTTGGAGGAGATGATGAGGGAGAAAGCCCAGGTGAGCATCCCCAGGAGTGGGGGTGGGGGTAGGGTGGGGTCTCCAAAGGGGAAGAGCCAGCTCTGGATACCTGCCCAGCCCAGCGAAGAGCCCACAGCAGCACCTGTTAAGTAAGACCTTTCCTGTTTCAGGGTTATCTCTCACAACCGCTGCTGTGAGCCTGGGGGACTCTCCAGAAAAGGGGGGAAAGGACTAGTAGAGGCATCAATGGAGGAAAGCTAGACCATTCCCTGAGGCAGGCCTCCCTCCTGTGGCCCTGCCCTGGCGGAGGGAAGGAAGCCTTGACTTGAAATTGAGTTTTGATGATTTCATGGGACCGGACACTTTTATTACAGATTTTGTGAATTGCTTTGAGTCTTGAAGGGACTATAGGACTTTGCATCAACCAAGAGCAACCTGAGAACACACAGGACTGTCCTAGATTGTCTCCAAGGATGAGGAAAGAACTAGCCCCACCAAGTGGGTTTAATGAGAGTAGGGATGAAAACCAAGTTGCCTTAGGATTGCTAGCGAATGCACTGTGCTTGCTGGATGAATCGTTATGCTCCCATCTCCCTCTGACATCATATGTGCATTTGTTCATGATCTGTCCCCTGCCGCCCCCACAATGCTCCCCAAGAGAAGGGATTTTGCCAACTTTGGTTCCTGCAGTATCTCCCCTTGTGTCTCGCACAATGGCTGGTTGTAGTAAGAGCTCAGATAAACTTTTCCAGAGTGAGTGCAGCTCAGTGTCCACCCTGGGCTGCGCTGCTCTCCTCCCCGTGCTAAGCTGTGTTTGCCTCCATCTTTAGACTGACCCATTTGACCCATCTGATGGATGATTCCCTCTCATCCCTGCTCCTTTCTCAGGTTCCACTCGACGCTTTAGACTTGATAAGATATGCATGAGGTGAGAGGAGTGGCCCAGGGCAGGCCCCCTTGCTCTACCCGGAGGTCAGATGCAGGGCTGAGCTGGGGCCCATTACCCTGTATCATGGGCCTCATCTGAAGAGTCTGGGAAGGGACCCTCTCTGCAACTCGGAATGTGGGACCAGGAGCTCCTTCTCAGTGCTTGGGGGCACTGTGCTCCTTGGAGGAAGGCTTGGGTTGAACACCCTCATTTTAGAGGTGACCATGTGCGTGGGGGCCTTAGTTTCACAGCGCTTAGCCTGCCTTGCCTCACTCTGTGCCCCGGACCCTGTGGGTCTCCAGGCTTAACCATGTGCTGATCTTGATCACCTTTTCCTAGGGGACTTCCCGCCCCTGGTTCCCTGGGTGACTTTCAGTCCCTGGTTTCGTGGCCTGCTCACCCAGTGTCTGGCCTTCCATCTTCCCAGCCTCCATGAGCTACGAGGTTCCTGATTTTGTTTTCTCACCTTTTTCTGGGGATCTTGTCTGACCTTGGCCTTCAGGGTGTTTGGTTCAGACCTCCAAACCACCTCTGGCATAGACTTAGGACTCCTGAAAGATTGACTTGGAGATTAAGGCAACTAGAGAGAAGATATGATAATTGAATGCCTGATCCTTCATCAGCTTCTGGACCAGTGAAAGAGCGGCTACAAAGTCATTATGGGGACAACTGGCACAACTGGAAAATGTGGACTAGAGGTTAGATAATAGTATTGTATCAGTGTTAAATTTCCTAAATTTGATAAGTATGCTGGGGTTATTTAAGAGAATGGCCTCATTCTTAGGAAACATACTCTGAGGTAAAGAGGCATGATTTCTGCAGCTTCCTTTCAGATGGTTAAGGGAAAAAAAAACACAGAAAAATAATGATAAAATAAATGAGGCAGACCATCAAGACTGGGTGAATCTGGGGACAGGGTGTCTGGGAGTTCCTCACACCATTCTCCGCAGCATTTCTTTTAACTTTAAAATCATTTCCAAATAAAAATTCCAATAAAAAGGTTGCCTTGGGTAGCCAAACTACACCCCCAATCAAAACTTGTATCTCCCTATTCACCTACCTAAATACCTCGCCTTCCAACCCAACCATCAGCCAAGCGCCACCCAGATGGCACGTGAAGGCACATGTGGATTCTGGCTTGTGGAGGCAGCACATGACCCCACAGTCCCTCTCAAACCCTTGGCTATGTTGGAGAGAGAAGGGCAGGAGCTCATCACCACTGCATTGTCCCCTTCCTGACTATCTGTCCCCTCCGCTCCTAGGACAAGCCCTCTCTTGAGGACCATCTCTTGGGGACCTCTACCTGCAGGCTTGACTGGGCCCTCAGGCTGCAGGTGCCCTCTCCCCGAATCAGGGGATGCCATGGCACGTTCGTGAGGAACCCACAGAGGACATCTGTGAGCTAACCAACCATGTGAACTTGGGTGGGTGCTGACCTCTCCAGCCCTGGCTCTCCCCAGCTGTAGAATCATCTCCTCTGACCGGAAGATCCCCAGTCTCTCCCAGTTCCATGTGACCTGGTGTCTGCACAAGCAGAACCAGGTAAGCACCATCCTTGAGAGACCCAATTCCACCCAGCGCTCTGGGGCTTTATCACTGAGCACTTTCTTCCTCCTTGGCATTTTGGGCAGCATCATCAAAGCGTGACCAGGGCATGACCTTTCTTGGTTCCATAAATCTTTCATCTTGGAAAAAAAAAATGTAAATCCCCCTTACCTCTGAGCAGTAACAATGAAGCTAAGAACTTCCTCTTCCCCAGACAGGTGGCTTGTATCAAAGATGACGCTGAATTCATACTAGGGGAAAAGAAAGTGACGTCTGGCATCTGCAAGCATTCCAAACTCAAACGCTAGTCTTCTGCAGTTTATGACCTCCGGACGCTCATGTGCACAGCCAGCTTTACTCTGTATGTATATATATCTCTCTGATCATCAGGCCAGAGGTACAACTTTAGCAGTAAAACCCAGCCCAGAGTCCACTCTGGCAAGAGGCCCGCTGTCCTTTTCAGCAGCTGCGGTTCTCGCTGGGAAGTGATATGCCTGAACTCTTAAATCAGGACTTTCTAAATTTCATTCACACACCATCTTCCCAAATTTTGCCACATCTGCTTATCACATCACCTGTGATATGTACTTTGTATCTTTACTGCCTCACTCTTTCTGTTTAAAGACTTTTTTAAGGAGAAAAATGTATCACAGATGGGAATCCAGGGTCGCTTGCCATAAAGGGGAGGTCATCATAAAATAACTGTTAACAAAAGCAAAGCAGTGTTGGATTCTGTTGCCTGGTGAAGCCTCTGAGCCTGGAGTCTACTCTATTTTGATAAAAAGGGAGATTAACAAGGGATAGGGAGGTGTTACAGATATGTCAGCACTACCACAGACTTGCTCTCGCCCTGGGTTGAGATTGAAAGAGCATTGAAAAAGTAATAATTTTCTCACCATTAGAGTTAACACTGTTTAGCGTGGTGTCCATATATCACCCAAGAGAAGCTCATGAGCCGCCTGCAGTCACCTCAGGTACCCATGGTACCCACATCCTGTGGGTTGGGGCATGCTGCCCTAAGCAAATGGTGTGGGAATGTGGGAGGACCCCTTGGGCAGGGCTTAAAGAGCCAGGCTCGACCACAAATTGACTATGTGACCTTGGCTGAGACACCCAATCTCTTCACAGCTCCAAAAAAAAAAAAAAAAAAAGTAGACAAAATGTTCCTTGAATTCCATCAAGTTCTGAGAGTCCATGACTTATTTAATATCTAAATATTTGAGTTCCTTTATTTATTTATTGGTCTTTTTGTCTTTTTAGGGCCACACCTGCGGCATATGGAGGTTCCCAGGCTAGGGGTCGAATTGGAGCTGTAGCTGCTGGCCTACACCACTGCCACAGCCACGCCAGATCCAAGCTGCATCTTGGACCTACACCACAGCTCCTGGCAACATCGGATCCTTAACCCACTGAGTGAGGCCAGGGATCAAACTGGCAATCTCGTGGTTCCTAGTCAGATTCATTAACCACTGGGCCACGATGGGAACTCCGGAGTTCCTTTCTGACCAATTCCAGGCAATGGTCTAACTTTGCAGTTCCAGATTCTACTAAACTGAATGCTACCTGAAAGGAATGAACATGGGACCATGACATTGGACCACCTGTAGTGGACACTGGACATCCCTTTCTGGGAAGAAATTTCTGTGGCAGTGAGATGTGTCAGCTTTCAGGTAGGGTGGGGCATGGAGACAGGACAGGAAACAGAGCTGGAGGACACAAAGGAAGGAAAAGTCAAGGGTCCTGTCCCAGCAAAGAGTCCGAACTGACAGAAGGTGTGAATTAAACCCTCTAGAGATCAAAATGAGGTGAGAAGCAAAACAATTTGGGCACAGAGCCAAAATCAGAGCCAGAGGCCTGGAGGAACAGAAGGTCAGGAACTGAGCAGGCTGGTCGTGAGACAGAAACATACAGCCAGCAAAGCAAGCAGAGAGCATGCTTATGAGGCTTAGCAGGTGGTCCAGGGCCTCATGACCCATGGGGTCTGAGGGACAGGAGAGGACAAGCCAGGCTGTGGATAAAGGGTGTCCCATCCCTGCTGGGTCACTTCTTGGGCTTTCTCTCCATGGACTCACCCCCAGATCCCCTGCCTCTAGGTTTAGCCTGGCTACAGGTCTTAACTTCTCTATGTGAGAGGAAGGGAGTGGCATTAACAAGATGGAAAAAAAAAAAAATCCAACATCCAACATTCATCCGTCTGTTGACTATTTTGAGAGTTGATGAATTTTAACAAAATGTAATGTCCCAGAAGACAACATTGCTTTATTTTTGTTGTAGTCATTTATTCACTTTCTCTTTAGGGTTAGTGATCCTGGATCCATCTGTGATAGTGACATAAGTTTTCCTCTTAAAAATAATCTTTAAAACTAGAAAGATACACCTCAGATTTGATATGGGATGGAGGCTGGATTTTATGATACAATGGCCACTCTCAAAGTTTTCAATTAAGTCTATTTTTCTGCGGCTCAAAAGGTTTCAAATAAATGTCTGTGTGTCCGGGGAGAGGCTGCACACTTCAATACAGGCAATGATGTCCCAAAGTTCAGGGTCTTCCTCCTGCATCCTCACCCTACCTGGTATTCTGCCAGCTTTTCTAAGGGCAGCCGCCTCTTGAGGCTTCCCTTCTCTTGGGATGAATGTGGACAGAATGAGGGTCAGAGCCAGAAAAAGGCTGAGGAATCATGGATGTAAGAGCCACCAGAGTCTGGAGCAGGCACACTCAAGGAGGCTGATGGCTTCAAATGACTCGCTAAGAAATGAGCAAATCTTTCTTACCAGACAGTTCTCACAACTGGTCTGGAAAACAGCTACTTCGTCCCAGGACCAAAAAGCCTTAGAAATTAAAATGATCTGAATGTATAGCACAGGGAGGAGAAACGGTTTAACCTTTCATTGTCTTTTTAGGGAGGGGGCAAAGGAATATGAAATCTCCTTCAAATCATAACAGAGAAAACCATTTCCATTTTAAGAGGCAGACCTGGTCTTTTAGAGTCTAGTTTTGCCTCCAAAAATCACATCTTCTACATCTTTGTGTCTCCTTATAATGATGACACATACTAGAACGTTCTATGAATCTCCGAATAGGTTAGACCATATTATTATTTGAGCTTAGGAAATTTGGGTCCTTACAAACACCAATGTGACTGTAACTTCTTATACTTTTTTTTTTAAATGAAGTGCAATACAATTATTTACTATATTTAAGAATTTTAAGAGCTCTCTTCAAAAAATTGCGAGTGCCTGGTAGAGTGACAGCTAGGACTATAGGTCACTAGCCCAGGTCACATCTTTTCTTACGCTGTCTCAGGGACTCTAAGTGGCACGGGATGTCCCAGAAAGAGAATGTTTATGCCAGCCAGGCGATGCTTGACAAAGTGCAAAGGCCATGGTGTGTGTCTCACGTTTGGGGTGTGTCACATGGATCAAGGGGAAAGAGCATACGTGCATGGCCCCTCTGGAGCAGACTTGGAGATGGCCGTGGATGGGGGTGGCCCCGCCCAGGCAGGGTTTTGCTGGCTACTCCAGCTGCCGAGGGAGGCAGGGGTGCGGAGGAAATCTTGGGGAGGTGGCTGGCAGAGTGAGCGGCCAGTGGGAAGGGCCAGGGGCCTGCTTCCAAGGAAGTGCCCTGTCCCTTACCTTTGACTTTGACCTCATGAAAGGAAATCCCACGCTGCATTTGAGGAAGTCTGACTCCAGCAGTTCACAGGAAATGCCCATTTCCTCCTGAAAGACAAAAGGCACCAACAGGTGGGCTGACTGCACCAAGACAGGTGTGTGGAAGGGGCTTCAGGGAGGCTGGGCTGGACTTCAGCAGACACGGCCCTTCTTTATGGAAATTCCCAGATGACGGCTGCTGGGGGCACTGCTGGGATGAGGAGCCTCTGACAGGCCAGGGCCCTGGTCCTCCTCTGACTGCCCACCCATGCCAGAGGTTTCCTGGGAAGATGGTGCAGAGGCCAAAACCCCTCTGCATTCTTCAGCAACGCTTTGGCTCTGAATCCTGGTGCTCTCCTGGGGAAGCGGGCTGGGCCACACCTGAGCTGGATGCTTCCTTGGGTTTGGATTAAAAGGCATCCAAGCTACCTTTCTGGCCCCTCTCTCCCATGCCTATGCCCTAATCCTGCCTTTCAAGGTCTTACTAGTTGAGGAAAGACAAACACTGAGAGAATCACATCAAGGATTCACAGGGATTCTTTCTACAGCCTGAAGCAATGAGGGCTGAGTTCCCCCTGCTCCCTGCAAGCCTTCCGAGGGTTGGGTTGTGTGCAAGGGCAAGGAGGGGTTCCCAGCAAGGCCGGCCTGGGCTGGACTCTAGAGCTGCTGTCTTCCCACCTGGACACATGGTTTACAACCAAGTTCAAAGGAAAACAGGAGGCTCTTCCTAACTCCCAGTCACTGTGGCCAAATCAAGACTTCCAAGGGAGGGAGAATGTTTGCAGATTTTGGAACAGGAGAAAGCACAGAGCAGAATGAGCACTTGCTGAATGCCTAGAAGCTGGGGCCCTGGAGTTCAGTGAGGTCACATGACTCCCCCAAGGTCTGTCGTTGCCATTTACCACCTGTCTCCTTCTCCTTCCAAGGACCTGATTTTCTGGAGGGAAGGAGCATAGCCAATAACACAATGGCAGGCAAAAAGAATCAGCTTGGCTTCTGGCTCTGGAGCACCATCCATGCTCCCTCCTCTGATCTCTAAGATGCACTCAGACCAGCTTTTCCAGCTAGATGGGTAAAGTAGATTTTTAAAATGTGTGTGTTCAATCAGGGAAAAACAAATGTGGGGAGTTCCTGCTGTGGTGCAGTGGGTCAAGGATCCAACTGCCGTGGCTCAGGTTGCTGAGGAGGTAGAGGTTGGATCCCTGGTCTGGCACAGTGGGTTAAAGGATCTAGTGATGCTGCTGCTGCAGCATAAGTTTCAACTGCAGCTTGGATTGCCTGGCCTGGGACCTTCCATACGACATGGGTGTGGCCATAAAATTAAAAAAAAAACAAAATGTGAGCCTTCACCACAAAATACCTATTTAGGTAAAAGATATACATGTACACAACTATACTAATATCTTACAAACATTAGCAAACACACAGAAAGTAGAAATGACTTGAAAAAACCCCTCATCTGTGGGATTAGAGGTCAAGATAATAACTGGGGAGGCAGGACATGGAAAGGAGTTCTTGGGGTGTGAGGATGTTCTCAGGTGTGATCACCGTGAAAATTCACTGAATGATTTGTGTGCTTTTGCCTGTTTTCTAAACATCAATAAAACTTTAAACAGAATATGGCAACAGAACAACAAAGCCCCAAATGGAAGGAAATAAAAGATAGGAAATATATAAATCTAAAAGGAAATTGTAGCTTATCTTTCAGCATCCAATCTAGATGTCCAGTGGGGATCACTGATCTCTGTGACTGTGAATTTTCTAATGGTTCTCTGTGACCTCGGCAGCCTTCATGCTCACATGGGCCTGGGACCCCCTGCATTAGAACTGATTTGGGAGCATCTTAAAATTACAGATTCCTGGGCCATAGCCCAGGGTCTGGGTAGGCAATGGAGTTGTCTCGGAGTAGACTCAGACTGTGGGGCTTGAGATAAGCATTTTCAGCACAGGGTGGGTGGCAAAGTAAATTTCTGCTGTGCAATGATTTGGGAGCCACGGCCACAAGTCTGCCTTTCTGCGGTTCATTCCACAGGCTGCTCGGGGAAGCTTCTTAAAATGCCTCTCTCCATTGTGAGCAGAATAAAGCTCAACACCTTAACATGGGCATCCATTTGGCCCCTACTCTTCTGAGCATATACGTTACTATTCTATTCTTTCCCTGGCATCACTTCCGTGCTTTTGTTTAAGTTGTTTCCACTGTCAGGAACACCTTTCTTCGGCCTTTCCTCCCAGGTCTTCTTCACCCATCTTGCCCCCAGACACTCATGGTTGGTAAGTTCACATACGTCATGTGGACGTGGCACAGGATTCAGGATGGATGGAGCATCCACTGGGTGGCTGAGTCATCATATCCCCTCCCACGACCAGCACCAAGCTCACAGGTCTGAATGATGTTAGTCCCTGGCCTGGAAGACCTCAAGGCTTGGAAGTGGGAGACCTCCCAGCAGAGAAACTGTCCCTGGCATGGCAGTATGAGGGCCTGCTCTTGGGACCTGGATGACACACTGACATATTTCAATAAGGAAAACCAGAGAATCATTTCTCAAATGTGGTCTCAAGAACAGCATGGCCCAAAGATTGGTTCTAATGATTCAGTATGGGTGGCTTCTTGTCACCATCCCTTTCCTCATATTGGTCTCCCAAGAGCAATGTCCACCACTGGCCCAAGTAGAAGCTACTCTAAATCCTAGCTAATTGGCCTGTAGGGATTAGAGGCAGTGAGCCCAAGCCTGGGTGACCTCAACTCCTTGGGGGCAATCCTGGTTCACATCCTGGTATAATTACTCTCAAGAACCTCCATGCATATACATAAATTACATTCATCAACCCAGTTCCAAACTCCTTTTGTCAACCTGAATACCTCACTGGAAATCCCCTTCAAACGAGAAGAGAGGTTTTCAACTGAAGTCAAAGGTCTATCTATTCTTAAAGATTTATTGCCCTGAAGACGTCTGGTCACATGGATGTGGAGGGCTGACTGGGGCTTAAGAATTTACTCTGGCATGTGAGGGGGCCTCCATTTATTTAGCTTTGACCTAAGACTGCTTCTGATGATATGAGAGCTGCTGAGCTACCTTATTTTGGTTCATTCCAAAATGCTAGAAAATAACACTTGAACCAGCATTTACTGCACAATTTCAAGTCTCTCTTTCATTCTTCTCAGTCTAATAGGAATGACAGAATTCTCGTAGAACCTTGGAGGGAGACACGCAGAAAGAGGGAAAACCAAAGACTTCTGTAGAAATGACAGTGCTGAGCACAGGGCTCATGACTCACGTGCTCCTGGATGGCGCCACAGGGAGGGAGGTCATGGACTATCCTTCTGCCACCTGTCAGTACCGGCACAGCCCTCCTGTGACTATGTAAGTTCCCATGACCAAAAGGCCTTAAGACTATACTCTGCCCTCCTACTGCAGCTATGAGGGAAGGAGGCCTCCTAGAGAGTGGGCTTTGGCAAACGCTAAGACTCCTGGCGTGGGCGGCCCAGGTGCTGCACCCAGAACACCTTTACTACATGGGTTCCAGTTCTCCGCTGAATGGGAGCCACAGGGCCAGGGCGGGGCGGGGGGGGTCACCCTTCCTCACCAGCATTCTGCAGCCCGTGATTGTCATGGGAGTGAAAAGCCACCCCTTTGCCTCAATGAGAGACCAGCTGTGCTGTGCAACTCCTATTCCAGAGAACCCATGGGACCAGGCTGATAGCACACTCTTGTGTGGCTCCTTCCTCTGTCCTATTCTGTTCCCTTCAGCCTCCGTCTCTCAAGAGCATTTCCAAAATAAGTCACTTGCACAGGAAACCCCATCTCAGGTTTGGCTCTAGCAAACCTTACTATGAACAATCTTTTTCTTTTCTTTTTTCTTTTCTTTTTTTTTTTTTTTGGCCACATGCATGTGGAAGTTCTTGGGCGAGAGATTGAATCCATGTCACAGCAGGGACATAAGCCTTAACAAATCCTTAACTGCTAGGAACTCCAAGACAATTCTCTCTATGGATGAGAGTTTCTGGAAAGTCCTGGGCATGTTCCCAGGGTGAGGAGAGGCAATGGAAGGGGAACATACTAATAAATGTTGTTCAATTCCATACTAATCACGAGAAACTCCCTAACTGCCTGTTATGAAGTCGGCATAGCTGCTCCCATCAGGGGAGCACTTTACCTGAAAGCAGCATCAGCACCCACTTTGTCCTGGTTTCAGATCATGTCTGGAGCAGAAACTTATAAAACAGGATCATTATGGAGCCAGGTACCATCTGCCCCTGGTTGTCACGCTGGCACCCTCTAGGCATAGAAAGTTCCAAGGAAACTTAGAAAATGAATTCTAGGAGTTCCCATTGTGGTTCAGTGGGTTAAAAACCCACCTAATATCCATGAGGATATAGTTTTGATCCCTGGCCTCTCTCAGTGGGTTAGGGATTCAATGTTGCCACAAGCTGCAGTGTAGGTCACAGATGTGACTTGGATCCCATGTTGCTGTGGCTATGGCATAGGCTGGCAGCTATAGCTCCAATTCTACTCCTAGTACAGGAACTTCCAGATGCCGCAGGTGCAGCCCTAAAAAGAAAAAAAAAAAAAAAAAGAATTCTGGGGAGATGTGGCTACACCGTTCCCTGGCTTTATGCAACATTAGGAGTAGTGATCTAGTTGGGGGATGTGCTTATTATCTCTAATGAGCATGTATTACTCACCAGGAAATACAGGGAAGAGATTCCAGGGTCCGGGAGGACCAGGCTTCTCCTTGGCTCTGACTCCTTTCATGCCCCAATCATGGCTTACAATGACTTCAGCTAGGAGAGCTTAACTTCAGCACTGCTGCAAGGCCTGTGATTACCAGTTCTGCTGGGGAACTCAGACCAGTGAATAGACTCTACCCTTTGTCCCTGAATGCCAGACAATGGAGAATCTGATTACCCAATGCAAATTCAGTGAAAATCTACTAAAACCTTGCTGCAAAGGTGCAGGCTTCCTTGAAAAAGCCACTCAAAGAGCCACGGATAAATCTTGATCTGGCAGAGTTAGGTCAATGAACTGTTGAAGTCAAAATTATCCTTGGAGGATAATACTTTAAGATGCTTCAGAAGATAAGGATTTAAATTTAAAAGATCAAGAGAAGCCCTTGGGGCATAGCAACAACCTTCTGTTGACTGTCCTTAAAAAAAAAAAAAAAAAAAAAAAAGCAAAATATGAAGCAAAGAATGTTACCTTATGATATAACAGGAATATTCACATCCCAAAGCTGCCCATCCAGAACTCAGTTACTTCTCTGTTTCAGAAATTAATGGGCTACTATTTTAAAGATGCTAATAAAGCAAATTATCTTTAGCTTTGGGTCTAAGATATCCTTGACAATTATAATTACAATCGTACAAGAGCTGCTAAGTGTAAAATAACATACACTTATTTTCCCAATTTTTAGTTTCATTTTTCAACTCAAGTCTCAATCAAAACTTCAAAAATTTTACTATGAATATTTTGGACCCTATTTTAAGGGATTCACAAAACTGGCCTTTTTCCTGGTCCTACTTTTCCTAGGCTAGCCGGGCATCCACAGCCATAAAATGCTATCAAGATTTCTCCCCGGAGATTGAGTGCTTAGGTTTAAATTTTCTAAAAAAAAAAATTTTTTTTTTTTTTTTTTGTCTTTTTGCTATTTCTTTGGGCCGCTCCTGCAGCATATGGAGGTTCCCAGGCTAGGGGCCGAATCGGAGCTGTAGCCACTGGCCTATGCCAGAGCCACAGCAACGCAGGATCCGAGCCACGTCTGCAACCTACACCACAGCTCACGGCAACGCCAGATCCTTAACCCACTGAGCAAGGGCAGGGACCGAACCCGCAACCTCATGGTTCCTGGTCAGATTCGTTAACCACTGCGCCACGACGGGAACTCCATTTTTTTTTTTTAATTTTTTTTTTTTTAAGCCAAGACACATTACTCTCAGGATCAGGAAAACATCAATTAACATTTTGTTGTTGTTAGAACACGTGATGAAAGCATACTTAGTTTGTGCATGTTCACCTCTGCATTATTAGAGCCTGGCACTGAGGAACACGAGTTTGCACTTATTACTTGAATGGGCCTTGGCTCCTCGGGGATTTGGATGAAGGGACTGCAAGAGGCAGCTTATTTGCTGGTCTGCCTGGCATGGGAGATGCTTGCCTTGGCAAAGGCCCTCTCTTTTCCAGACATACCTCGGCCGTCCCAGCCCCGGGAGCTTGGCCAGTGGAGCCAAGCTCCAGCCCTGCTTGTAACATGCGGTGTGGCTGGCAGGAAGAACCAGACCTTCAGATCGTGAAGTTAGTGAACCTCCTTGGCCTCCGGGGTCCTTCCTCCCAATCGCACAGCATTTGATTTCACAAATCCGCAAAGTTGGGTCAGGGCTTATGCTGGGTGCCTGAGAAAGCGTGAAGTTGAACTTCCCGTTTGTTACTTCCTCACGTGCTTGTCAAACTGAAGATGGTCCTTCACGTCCCATGCCTGGCTGCAGTTTCATGTTCATCTAAGACCCTCTTCCCTTCTTCCTGGCACATGAGGTGTGACCCCTGTCACGTGGTAAGCTCTGCGTTAACTCCTTCAGTTAAAAGAGAAATCAGGTCTATTTTGGAAGCACTTTCTCTCCAATTGTCTAATTAACTGAGCAGTCAGAGGTGAGCAGGGGTTCCCAATGACCTGGCCCAGGGAGTTCATAGAAAGCTCATTCCCAGGAAACACTCTATTGGCCCCACTCAAGGATGAGTCAGCCTGAGCCTCACCAGAAGAAACAGTTCTATTCCTAGAGGGGAATCCTTTGGGGCAGGGCCCATGAAATTCCTATGCCTGCAGAAAAGCATACGGGCTTGCAGCATAGCAAGTGCACGAGCTTTGGCACCGGTGTCCCAATGTTGACGACTGGCGCAGAGATGTAACAACTATGTGTGGTCAAGGAAAACCTTTCTACAAGCCTCCCTTTTCTCACCTGTAAAATGAAGCCATAACACCTGCCTTACATAACGGGTGCTGGCCTGCTACTGCTGATGGCTGGAAAGGATGGGCGTATGCCACTGGCCCCTACTCAGTAGTGGCTTACCACGTGCCAGGCAATTCCTGTTTTTATGCCCATTTTACAAGGAGGAAACTGGAACACACAGTTATAGCCCTTGCCCAGGGTTTCCTAGCTGGCAATGGAGGAATGGATCAGAGAGGGTCTGGGGTGGGGAGCGACAAACAAGAAACAGACAGAGTCCCCTCTCCACCCTCCCCAGAGAATTCACTGAAACTGAGCCTGAGTAGGTGGGAAGCATAAACCCAATGAACCACACGCAGCCTTTAAGGAACCTGGAGCCCATGGGATTCTAGGACAGAAGCCAATTCTGGCTGGTGGCCTGGCAAGGCTGGGGCAGTAGTTCTAGACCTCCTGCCACAGAGGGGCTGGCAACTAACAGCTGGAGGGAATAAAGGTGATTACCCACACACGTGGGGCTTTTGGAAGAGCAGGCCAGGTAAGTACTACAAAGCAAGATCCTTTAAAAAATTCTGTCTAAACCCTCATTTGGAAGCAAAGGCCCAGACTCTTCTGGGTTTGTTCTTTCCAAGCTTAAAAAAGCGGAGCAAGCAGGAGCTAGAGTCAAAACAAATGTTTGAGACAGATGAACCACATAGCTGTTAAGGCCAAGCTCCCCTCTGAAGCTAAGGAGAGTTCGATTTGGAGCACGTACTTTAAAGAGCCCGGTACGCATTGCATTGAAGGCAGAGGGACATCAGCTGGCCCGGGGGCTAATTATCTCATCAAAGTGGAGACAGGGCAGTCTTTTCCTCAACTCTCTTCTGGGACCTTAGAAAAAGGACTTTGAAAGCTTTAAAGGGGGTGAAAATAATATAATACTGTATTTAAAAAAAATATGAATTAGAATTGACTTGGATAAGCTGTCTTATTCCCGTAACACGCCTCTCCTTGTGCATTACCTCAACTCTATTTAAAGCTAATCTTTATATTTTCCCAGGATGAAGACAAATCAAAACACTTCCCCAAATGCTGGTGACTGCCCTCTTCGTGATGACAGTTAGACAAACTTAAGAATCTAAACAAAGAAATAAATAAAAGCAAATCCACGAGCTCTGAGTGAAAAGCCCAAAGTGAAGAGACCAGTAATCCGTGTCTTCTAAGGCTTAAGAAGTATTTGATTTTCACCCAGGAAGGTTTTCTTATTCTGCAGCTTTTTTAAAAAATAGTTTCTATCCTTAGATTTAAAAAATATCTCTCAGAAACTGCAACTTCTTGATCAACAAACTAAGAGTTCAAGGTTGAATTCCATGTCAGGCATCAAATTATTTTGATTTTCTGTCACTCTTCTCTTTGGCCCTAGAGGCTGGCTGAAAACTCTACAAGGTGGGGACCTCTCTTGAAATGAATGGAAAGAATTTCACATAACGGCAGGAAAACAACTTATGAGTGGTGTTTGGATGGAAGGGTATTGTAGGAGTCAAGTGTTTGGGGGTACTCATTAAAGGCCTGGCCAGGAATGCTGGTTATGAGAGATGTACTTACACTGAAGAGCTTCACCCCACCTACCAGCCTACTTATATGCCCACATGCTCAGAACGCATTTGTAAAGCACCTGGCTGCCAAGGGCCTTGTTACTCCAAGGGTGGTCATTGGACCAGCAGCATCAGTATCACACGAGGGCTTGCTAGAAATGCAGATTTTCAGGTCCCACCCAGACTGGCTGAGTTAGAATCTGTCGTTTCACAAGATCTCGAGGTAACCTCCGTGAACATGACCATCTGAGAAACCCCACTCTACATCCCTCGTCAGTGATCCACCACCACTCAGGAGACACGATGCCAGGCCATGGAGATCACGTTCCTATGCTCTCTGCCCTCCAGAAAAAGATACACACAGCTCATACTTTTTTTTTTTTTTTTCCTTTTTACAGCCACACTGTGGCACATGGAAGTTCCCAGGCTAGGGGACGAAGTGGAGCTGCAGCTGAAGCCTACACCACAGCCATGCCGGATCCTTAGTCCACTGAGCAAGGCTGGGGATGGAACCTGCATCCTCATGGACACAATGTTGGGTCCTCAACCTGCTGCACCACAACAGGAACTCTACAGCTGAGGCTTTTTGAGGACTACTGTCTGAGTGAGGACACATTTTTCTGGAGCTGGGGACCCACCTATTGACATGTTTGGGTTCCCCCCAAAGCAGACTCTGGGACAAGGCCTGGGATTCGAGTAGTTTGGGAGGTGTCCTTACGTGCTCCCTGAAGGGGTGAGGATGTGTGCCACCAATAAGTGAAAAAGCTGGGCCATGTCTCTGCCAACACCTGCCTCTCCTTGGCTGAGCTATTCCAGGGACATTGAACTTCTGTTGGCCACAGATGAAGAGGAAATCCTAAGTGAGGCCCTTGCCCCAGCACAGCACCCCTGGAGCATGCTGCGGGCTTATGCAATTGTGTTTCGAGGGGCAGCTGCTTACTAATCTCTCTCCTCTCCATGGCACATCCTCTTTGCTACTTCTGGACACAACTCAGGACTGTCCTGCAAGAACTGGCATCCTCTCTCCTTGCTGCCACAGTGGATCAGCTCCACTCTCCTCCCACCTAGGCAAGTGGAAAACAGCTTCTCTGTGGACACCCTGTTCTCAGGTGCCCCCAATCTGTTCTACAAGCAGCCCCAGGTGAATCCTAACATAACCACTTTGTTCACTGTTACTTGAAAGCCTTCAAAGGCTATTATCAGCTACACCTGTCACTGATTCCTAACCTGGGTGTACACTTGAATGACTGGAACCACCGGAACCACTGCCATTGATACCATGCATAGCTGTGTAGGTTGTTCACTGCACAAGAGACCTGCTTGAGGAGGGGAGGGGTTGCAGTCCAGCCCATGCTGCTCTCACCAAGCCCTACACCTTGGTAAGAGGCTGTGGACCACCAGAGGGGGTACTTCTCTGCAATTTGTATAATAATGCTAGAAAGACTTTGTGGAGAGCCATAAAAAGCCCCCATAGAAGCCTCACTGTGGACCCAGTGAATCAAAGTACCTGGCACAAGCCAGCATTTGTTGAAGGTTTCCTGGGTGATTCTAATACTTACCTACTCTAAGAACCCTCAAAAGTTAGCTTACACCTAAATCCTTATTAAAGACGAAGACTGCAAGCCTCATCTTCCAGATCAGAATTCATTAGCACAAAAGCAGGGTCAGGGAATCTGGATTTTGAATCACCTGAGGCAAAGGATCAGTACCAGCCTTTGAAACACTGGCCCTGAGGGCGAGCACAGTCGCTGCCATTTTGGAAGTTAAGAGAACAAGACCCAGACCCAAGGGGAAAAAGTGCTTTCCCTGGGGTTCTAACCCTGGTGCCGACAGAATATCTGTTATTACGGCACCCAGACTGGAGCCCTGCCTGCCATGCCCCAGAGGCAGGGCTCAGAGAGGCGAATTCTGCAGGGACCAAGGCCGGCCCCACTGGGGTGCCTGCCCCCTGCCCCCCAGGAGGAAACCCATCCATTCACTCAACAAATGTTTCTTATTTTTTCTCAGATGGGAAACAGCTTCTGTAGGATAATTCTTACATCTGAGACATGCATGTTTTCTGCTACGTCTTACATTCCTTTGGTCACTCCCTTGCGCTTAATAACTATCTACTAAGCAGCCTTGATGTCCTGCATTGGGTCACAGGCCTTTATCATACAGTCCTTGCTCTCTCCAGAAGATGTTCCCAGCCTGGAAGGCGAGAGAAGGACCAAGTTGTCTGAGAAACGACTCCTGTGATGTGTGCTCGGGGGGAGGTGACTCAAATCCCTGAAATCAGTTTGCCAATGTCAAGAGAAACTTAAGCCTTCCCCAGCCTCACTGTTATTAGTCCTATCTCATTATTTTCTTTCCATTTTTTAAAGCTTTATTGAAATACAGTTGATTTACAATGTTGTAATCATTTCTGCTAGTCCTATTTCATTGTTATAACTTATTATATACTTGATTAGATACTTTCATTATTACTCATTATTATTACCATTGCATTAACCCTCCTTTTAATTAACTAAACAAATTGGTAAGTTCTTTAAATTATGGAATCCAAGACCTGACAGAATGATCTACCAGGGGGTCTCATTGGTGCCGACTTCAGTGAGAAAATTTAGTTCGTCATGTGAACACACAGTTCAAAATTATGACAAATGACAAGAATCAAAAACACCGCTCATGAAACAGCAAGAGCCAGCCAAAGGTCCTCTGGTTCAGACCTGTGTCTAGCAGATTAAAAGCCTGAGAAGAGGCCCCTGGAGTGGGTGCGGGATCTGTGCTCTGTTATTCATTTATTCAATAGACATTATTGTGGGTTTTTTTGATCACACCCACAGCAGCAGAAGTTCCTGCGCCAGGGATTGAACCTGCACCACAGCAGCAACCTGAGCCACAGTAATGACGGCACTGGGTCCTTAACTTGCTGAGCCACAAGGAAACTCCTTCACAGACATTACTGGACTAACCAGGCATGGGGGTCCACAGGTATATCCCTGTTTTTAGCCAGCTTTTCTGTTATAAATACCAGACGCAGAGTAATTGCCTTGGCGGCTGATCTGATAGAAAAAACACATACCAGTTGAGGGTTCAAGCTTTAAGGAATGCCCACGAGAGAAGGGCAGAGTTGGGAGCACGGGCTGTATCTCAGGTAATCAGATTGAGTGCACAGCAAGGAAAAGCCTCGAGGCCAAGGACCTCCTGAGTCAATATAACTGCAACTGCCAGCATTGAATAAGGACTCACTAACAAATAAACGCCAGAGCTGAGTGTATTTCCAAGAACAATAGAGACAAGCTTTGTTTCCTAGGATGACACTTGCTTTTCTCTATATGTGGTTTCAACATTTTCAATTCATTGGTTAGTTGTTTGAAATGAGTTTCAGAAAGAGGAGGAGTTGCTTTTGGTTATTTTAATGGTGAGGTTTTTTTTTTAAAAAACCCTTTTTTGGCTGCCCATGCTGCATATGGAAGTTCCCGGAACCAGGGACTGAATCTGAGCAGGGGCTATGACTTACCCTATGCCACAGCTGCAGCAATGCCGCTGTGCTGAGCCAGGACTGAACTGGTGCCTCCACAGAGACAAGCTGGATCATTAAGATATTGTATCACAGCAGGAACTCCTAATGGCGGGTTATAAATTCAGCCTTGCTGGAGTTGTTTATGAAAAATTGACAATTTTTCCTGGCCCTTTACAAGAAGGATGAGCTGTAGGTTCCTAAGATGCCTAAGCATGTGTGTTCTGAACTTGCTGGAATAAACGCAATTTAGGACTATATCCAAAGTGGGCTTGGTTGCAGGGGGAGATTGCACGGACTAGTTTATTTCTTCCTTCCCAGGCTCTGAGCCTGCAGGAGTAAGAGACTCATCAGCATTTTCTGGGTTTCTCCCTCACGGGACAGTTTCATCCATTCTTTATTCTCCTTTTGAACATGTTTCACTTGTCTGGTTTCCCACACTGGTTTTCGGTTCTGCTTCGGACGGCGGTACAGACACACACCATCTCACTCACAGCAGGGCGTGGGGAGGATGGGTAGCTGGTGCCAGCTGGGCTCCATCCATGTCCCCCCATCCACTGGGACCTGTATGTCCTTTGTTGGAGGAGGGCCCTCGGGCACTGGAACACAGACAGATGGAAAGGCTTTGGAATTCACACCCCCTGGAGGTCCCTCAGCCAAGCCCCTGTCCCTGACTGGGACACTCTGAGGTATGACCTATACTCTGGATTGTGCCAAAGTGACCTACCTTCTTTCTCCCCGCCGCGAGGACTCTGATATCATACCTTTCCTTGGCCTCCTCCCCACTCCCTTCATGGTTTCTCCCGGGAACACATCCTGCTAAATTACCTTTAAAGGATGCCTCGTCTCAGGATTTCATTCTAGGGAGTTCAGCCTGAGACAGCTGGAGAGAGGCCATCACAGAAACACTCGATGTCCCCCCCTCACTCTGTGCCTCAGGGAGGGGGACGCCCACTGAAGCACATCAGTGGAGCCTTTCAGGCTTTGGGAGAACGGCCTCCTGGGTCTTGGAAACCTCTCAGGCTCCCTAATGCACGATGCAGGGCTGAGCTGCTTCCTTGGGAATGCTGGTTCCAAGCAAACTAGGGCCTTTGCAGACAACGAATTCCAGCCGCCAAATGTTAAGGATGGCAGCAAAGGCAGCTGTGCAGACTTATGTGACTCACGTATTGATTTTAATTCACTTAAGTGCCTCTTAAACATGGACTCATTTAATTATTGTTCCTCAGCGGTTTCTCTCGGTCCACTTCGGGAAAGATGCCTTCTGTACTGTCCATGCCAAACTGCTGGCAGAGGCCCCGAATGGCCACTTAAAGCTGCTTTGCTTTTCAGTTTACAGACATCTGGAGGGGAAGGACCTAGGACTGTGGAAACTTCCCAGCCTGTGATGACATGATTTTTTTCAAAAGGACTTAGGTTCAAATCTTAGTTCTACCACTTACCAAATGGCACCTTAAGTGACCTCCCCACAAGAATACCGAGAGCAATTCCCATCCCTCAATCTTGCTATAAGGACTAAAGGCGTTACCGTTCTGGCTGCTACCATAGCAGTTGTGGATCCTATTAAGCTCCAGAGCAGGACTTTTCTAGGGTTTTCCTTGTTCAGCCACCTACAGTTGCTGGCAAATCCTTAGGCTTTAAACCACCTCCAGAATAAGGCCCTCAACTTGGCTGGGCTGCCTGAAAACTAACAGCTAATGTGTATTGAACTCGGACCATGAGGCAGACACTGCTTTTAGCGCTTGGTGAGGATGAACTGATTTATGCTTTTTAACCACTTGACAAGGTAAGTGTTACATCATTCATTTTGCAGATCAGGATTTGGAGACCAAGGGAGGGTGCAGGAACCACGCCAAGGTCACACAGCAGCCGCACAGTAGAGCTAGAACTCGTGTCCGGCAGGCTAACCAGAGCCTGTACTGCCTCTCAGATGCTGGCCTGCAAAGGGGCCTCAGGGTGCATGGGATCATGGGTTTTCTCTCCTTTGCTGTGCCATAACCTGACTAGTTCTCAGATGTTTTTGTGCATCAGAGCTACCTGGAGGTATGTGAAAACACACTCTGCTGGGACTCACCCATAGAGGTTCTGATTGAGCAGGTACAGTCTGGGGAGGGGCCCATGAATGTGCTTTTCTTTTTTTATAATGATTTTTATTTTTTCCGATTTACAGTGTTCTGTCTGTTTTCTACTGTACAGCAAGGTGACCCAGTTACACATACATGTATACATTCTTTTTTCTCCCATTACCATGCTCCATCATAAGTGACTAGACATAGTTCTCAGTGCTACACAGCAAGATCTCATTGCTTATCCATTCCAAAGGCAATAGTTTGCATCTATTAACCCCAGATTCCCAGTGCATCCCACTTGCTCCCCCTCGGCAACCACAAGCCTGTTGAATGTGCTTTTCTAATCAAGTCCCAAATGATGTGGGTGCTGGTGTCAGGAGACCACCTGTGGACAGCACTGACACTGGAAACACTGGTTCCAGGCAGGACACACAATGGGGAACAGTCACATGGAAAAGAGTGGGGCTTGGTTGCCTGAGCCAGTGGACACCCGAGGGGATGCTGTGAAGTCTACAGGGCCCCTGCCACTGCTGTATGGGAACCTCTGTGGCTGTTACCATGACACCCAGATGTCACCTTTCTCCAGGTTGCCTCCAATCCCCATTCTATAAAATGGGGCTAAAAAATGAACTTTTTTTTTTTCTTTTTAGGGCTGCACCTGTGGCATACGGAAGTTCCCAGGCTAGGGGTCGAATCGGAGCTGCAGCTGCCAGCCTACATCACAGCCACGGCTCACGGCAATGCCAGATACTTAACCCACTGAGTGGGGCTGGGGAATCGAACCTATGTCCTCATGAATACTAGTTGGGTTTGTTACTGCTGAGCCATGACGGGAACTCCAGAAAATGAACTTTATAGTGATGTTATGGTGAGGAAACACTGACAGAGAACCAAAGGGGGAGGAGGAAATGGGCAGACATTTATAGGGTGCCTTCTTCATGACTGGCCCTTGAAGTACCATCTTATTTAATCCTGACACGGTGAGGCAGGTTTCACGATCCCCACTTTACAGAGGCTCTGAGCAGTTGGGCAACTTGTTAAAACGTGTGCAGCTACTAAGTGGCTGAAGCGGGTTTCAAACCCAGGTCAGTGTGGCCCCACGGCCCCTGCACTTCCTCTGCCCTGGGCTGTGTCCCTGTGACCATCTAGATAGGGAACACCTGGCCCCGGGCATAAATGGCACCGAGTGGGCTGCAGAGAGAGGCCTGCGACCCCATGTGCAGCTTTGGCCGGGGAGGGAGGGACTTCACAGGCAGCGATTGAAGCTCTGAAACAGACCCTGGTCTGTGTGGGGTTCCCCAACCAGAAATAAAAAGGTCAAATGTTGTCTCATCGGCTCCGGGATCCAGGGCTCGTCCTCAGCCCAGACAGAAAGAGCAGTGTGACTGCAAGTGAAGGGGCCCCGGGCCTTCAGAAATGGCCAGGAGACCCCTTGCTGGCCCCCAGTGTGCCCATCCGTGAGTCCTGACTGGCAGCTCCCTCGTGAGCAAAGCTCAACAGGCTTTTTATAAAGAGCAAAGAGCGTTTTCTTTGGCACAAAGTTCAGATTTCCTGCCCTGTCCCAGTGACCTTGGCGGGGGTGGGGGGAGCGTGGACGTGCCCCCCGCCCCCAGACCCCTCTCCAGTGCCAGCAATCTCAGAGTCACAGCTCAGGCTTTCTGCTTGTTTCTCATCTTCTGCATTTGAGGCCCTTCTCCCTCCTCCATCTGGGGCTCAATCTACTACCCCCACCCTGCCCGTGTTTGCAGACAACAGGCAGGCCGTTCAGTTGGAACCTTCTAGATGTGGGGCTGTGAGGAGGGGGGCCTCCCTGTCATGAGCACCAGCTCTGTTTCTCCTCAGCAGATAGTTTGAACTGCTGGGAAATGACACGTGTGGGAAAAGAACTCTGGGTTTAAATCTTAGGATCCGAGCAGCACTAAAAGGTGAAAGGAAAAGTCACATGAACTTCGAGATGATAAAAGACCCTGGTGTTGTTACCCAGGGGGCTGAGTCCTCTCAGCGTTTCTGAGAAGCTGACTTCCTAACTAGAAATTCCACCCACTCCACTGGCAGGTCAGCATCCCACACCACAATCTCCAGCCACTGGCGTTTTAACCCAGTCACTTCCAGAGCCATTGGTCATGTCTTAGAGTTCTGAGTGGACACTTAAGATGGCCACAGAGAACTTAGGTGTCAGGACTCGGGTGGCAAGATCCTCTTCTTCCATCAGTACGAGCAGGCCTGGAGGATTAGGACCCATTAACTAGCAGGAGACTCGGCCCCAGTCACTCATCAGAGCCCAGTTTCTACTTTGGGAAGTTGGGTAACAAGGTGGGTAGAGACACCTGTGTCCTGCCACCTGCATCCATCCAGCTTTTTGATGACTCCCTGACAAGCTCCCTCTGGGGAGCCATCTTCTCCCCACCCCCAGCCCAGGAGTTTGGGGGGCACTCTACCTCACTCCCACTCCCCTAGAGGTGGGCCCTGTGACCCAGGTTTATGCTAATAAGACCAATGAGACTCAATGAAACTTCTGCTAGGATTTCTGTGAAATGAGGTTGCTCGTTCACCCTGACTTGGCAGCTGTTTTACCATCCTGAGGAGACAAGCTATTTGAGAATGGGGCCAGGACAAGAGAGTGAGACACTGTGACAGTGTTCTGAGGCCCAACAATAATCTGTGGCCAAGGCCAATCCAAGGTTCAATTTTCAAAGCAATTACTTTTCACTCAAGCCAATCTAGCTTTTCTATTTCTTGCCACAAATGGCATTAAAATCTCACAGTGTTCTGAGATACAAATTAAATAAAAGTCCTTGAAAGGGCGCAGCAGAGGGCAGGCTGGAGGAGAGCCCATGGAGTAAGCCCCTGTGCTACAGTTCTGGGGCTCAGCTCCCCTGAGCTTTAGGAAAGAGACTCAGCCCTGACGGTTCCAGGCACCAAGCGGGGAGAGGGGGGGTTGTGGTGCTCATCAGAGGATGTTAGAGGACACATGTGACTGTCCAAACTGAGGGGACACTCTGGCCACATGGACTCCATGGAACAATGCTCTAAGTCTGAAGAAGCCTCAGAGCTGACCTAATTTTCTCAGACCCTGAATTATAAAGATGTCTTGAGTTTATTCATATCTGGCCAAGGTGTTTGGGCTTGCTGAACAGCAGGCCTTGCCCTCGCTCATCCACATTTGGGAATGCTGCTGTTGGACTTTGCAGGGCCAACAGATTAATTTTTTTTTTTTTAATGGGCTCACCTGCATCATATGGAAGTTCCCAGGCTAGGGGTCAAATCAGAGCTGTAGCTGCCAGCCTATGCCCAGCCACAGCAATGCAGGATCCTTGCCCCACTAAGTGAGGTAGGGATCAAACCTGCATCTTCATGGAGACTATGTTGGGTCTTTAACCCGCTAGTCACAATGGGAACTCCAATTATTTCTGTTTTTAATGAGTACCAGGTACTGTCGCAGCACCTAACTGCAACACCTACAGCACCTAACTTTGTAAGTCTGTAACATCCATCCTGAGCAAGTACAGTATCAAATATGTCCATAAATTATTTGACACTCCTCTCTTCCCAACTTAGTGACACGAGTCTAAAGAATAGAAGGTGGCAGAAGTGATGCTCGGTGACTTCGGGGAGAAGGTCACAAACAGGTGAGCTTCAGCCTGGATCTTGCTCTCCTGGCTGGTTCCTACTGGGAAAGTCAGCTGCCATGTTGTAAGGACATTCGAGCAGCCTGTGAGAGGAGTCCACACAGCCAGCTACCCTCACTCACTTGCTGTCCGTGTGAGAAGCCACCTGACAAGCAGATCCTCCAACCCAGTCAAGCCTTTAGACAAGAGCAGCCCTAGCCAACATCCTGACTGCAATCTCCTGAGGGACCACGAGCTAGAACCACCCTTGTGTTCCTGCCCCAATGTGAGGGGTCATAAATATTTGCTGTTGTTTTGTTGGGTTTTGAGGTAACGAATACAGTGGGCATTGATCATTAGGATCTATGGACATCAGGAAGCAGAGACTCAAAGTCAGACCCAGGGGAGAGGGACTTTCAGTAGGGCCCCATTCACTTGGCTCCAAAACCAGTCTTGCCTCTTGTGTCCACTTCAGGGAGCCTGCAGATACTCCAAGTCTTCCCTGTATTTTGGCCATAAGTGGGAGCCCCAATTTATTTACTGGGGCAAATTATCAATAATGTTCCTTTTAAGTTCCCAAAGCATCCCAGCCTGTGAGATTGTATGGTTAACCGCCCCCCCCCCAAAAAAAAATAAGGGATCCGCCTCTCATGTTGAGGCCTCACAGTCCCTCTCAGAGGACAACCTGTAGCCAGAACGATTCTGCTCAGTGTCCAGGTGAGAGGTCTGCTCACCCAGGATCCAGACACCCTC
The DNA here is from genome assembly GCF_054392235.1 of Sus scrofa. NCBI lineage: Eukaryota > Metazoa > Chordata > Mammalia > Artiodactyla > Suidae > Sus > Sus scrofa. Next base: position 37,290,443 of record NC_139395.1, on the reverse strand, counting down.
CCACACGAACCACACTTGGAGCCCAGCCTCCAACACTATCTTTTATTGTTATCAGTCTATTTTTGTGTGAGAGGGAGGACAACAGTGATTTCTTGATGGGATTGCCAGGTCCCTGATTCAGGATCAGTCTCTGTCCTTAATTATGAGGTAGGACAGTAACTGTCATTAAGCCGATGGGGAGGGAGGGGTCTGGTCCTGGACCTGCCACCCACTAGTCCTGTGACTTGAATGACACTGTGTGGGTGGCCATGGCTAACACAGTTCCTGCACACAGCGTGGTGCTCCTACCCTTCTCAGCACAGTCCGGTGCCGAACGTCTGTGCGCATCACTCCATAACAGTAAGTACCCCCCTGTACATGCTTTTCTCTCTCACAAGAGTCAGATGGAATCCTTTCCACCTCCCTATGTCAGAATGGAAACTTCAGAAACACTGGATTCTCGCTTTCTAGGCCAGACTTGCCCAAACCTCTCAAAGGTGCACTCTACTTCCTCCCCATTGGACAAGATGTGAGGATGACAAGGCCTCCCAGTACCTTCTCCATCCCCCCTGCATCCACACCTCATGCAGCTCTATACTGCAGGCTCCTCCCACCACGAGACAGACTTTATACTTCACTCTGAGTCTGGGCGGAATTCATGACTTGCTCTAACTCACTGAACGCCTGTTCCAACCCTCCTCTCAAGAGGCCTTGGAACCTCTATCCACTCTCTTGGACCCCTGCTGAAGCCACAGAAGTCTGAGCTAGCCTGCTGGAGGATGGGATCCTCCAAGCACTGTCGCTCCCACTGACCCAGACAGCAGCTGGGCTCCAGCAGACCTGCGAGCTAACTGCAGACGCCTGAGTGAGGTCAGCCAAGGGCAGCTGAGTGGCGCCCAGAGCTGAACAACGGCTCCCAGAGTCACGAGCAATATTAAATGGTGGTTTATGATGCTGCCACATTTCAGAGTGGTTTGTTATAGTAGTGGATACAGAGCTGCTGTGCAGCGTGAGTGAGGACACCTGTGCGTTACCGAAGCCCAGTGGAACCGACAGGAAGTGCTCGGGAAGGGGTGGGCACGATAGTGTGCTCACCCAGGCAGGGGGCCCAAGGGAGGCCCTGGCTTGTCCACACTCCACTTTGTAAGAAGCTAAGGGCACCCCTTCTTAGTCGGACTCTAACATGAGGAAGAAGTGATATCTAAAGGTGAAAACAGAAGACCAGAGAGACAAGGTGTCAGACAATAACTGCAGAACAGCAGCAAGGATTTCCCTAGGCTGTGGGTGGCGGGATCGCACGATTAAGCCCATCCTCTGGTGAGGGGGAGGACAGGGCCTGGGACGTGCGGAATGCGCACGAGAAACTCTGGCATCACCCCATTTCACTCTGTACTTGTGTCCCATGGGGGCTGGAGAATGAACCTCTGAACACAGACAAACATATCAACTTAGAATAGGGATGACAAAAAAATGGCTGTCCATTTTATTTACTGTTCCCAAAGCTTTAAGGCACTCGAGGGTACCACAGATAGAAAGAAATACAAGAACACAAATACAGTAAAAACAAGAAACGTGTTTCATAAATTCCTCCAAAGAAACTGTTTTCCTCATTGGCTGAAGGTACAGCCACTCCCAGAGACTCCACTTGAACAGAAAACAGCTCACTGGTAAGAGTGTTTCTGAACTAAATATTTGTAAACTGGTGAAGCACATTTAGCTTTTTATTTGAATTGCACTTACCTCTGTTAAGATGTTTTTAAAATTTTCAGTACTAATCCTTTTGTAAATACAAGAAACTTGGGAGTAAAGTAATCAGTTCCTTATTTACCTTTTGTAATGTCTGGACTTGATTTGTTCGGCTCAAAATAAAGTTTCTTGCACAGTATAGTTTCAATGTCATAATTTTTCAGACATCTTCATTTTTTTCTTTCTTTTTCTTTCTTTTTTTTTTTTTTTTTTGGACAAATCCAGAGCATGGAGAAATTCCTGGGCCAGGGATTGAACCCACGCCACAGCTGTAATGAGCGCCACAGCAATGACAATGCTGGATCCTTAACCTGCTGAGCGTGAGGGAACTCCCTCCCTGCCGCCCACCCCCCCCCCCTTTAATGTATATCCAGTGTCAAGAATAGGTCAGGAAGAGTGAAGGTCTAGATTCAAACACCCATACATCTCCCTCCAAAAACAAATTCTTCCTGGCTCACCTCTCCTGAGAATGCAGACTGTCTTCCCTTTGGACTCATGGAAAATCTCAGCTAACTGACTGTGTCCAGGCGAAGAGTTTGCTCCAATGGCAGAAAGTAGCTATGGACTGAACTCAGGTTCTGAGACCTGGGCTGGGACTGGGGTCAGAAATGGGTTTAGCATAAGCCTCAGATGCCCTGTCCTGTGTCGTTCCTCCTGGCCCCACTCTGATTCCAGCTCTGGTTTGGTGGACAGTTCCATGCGCTCTCGCACTCAGCTGCAGCCCTTGCCAGGACTGGCCAGTCCACTCCTTCGGAGGCAGGCCTCAGCTGGCTGAGAACGGGAGCCTGGGAATGGATGCTCCAGTCTACTGTTCTCCAGCAAACACTTATGGGTGACTTTCTCTACTCCTCAAAAGGTCCAGGCACCAGCATCAGTGGCCTAAACTACATACACTCGTGTTGGCTTTTCTTCCTGGTTCCTGGGCCTCATAAACCACCTGCACCCACGTCCTCGTTTCAGGCTTTGCAAATGGCAGGCACCAATGGCCAGGGGTCCGTCAACCTTAGGGAAATGAATGGTCTGAAAAAAATAGCACTTTGGGAAAAAGCTGAATCAAAAGGCTGAATAGTCCTACAGAGGCTGAGAGGGAGGTGATGGGGAAGAAGCCTCCTGCCAGCTTGAAGGGCTACCAGGCAAGGTCCTTAAGGACAAATGGCCCCTCTGGAGCAGGCCAGTATGTGCGCAGGGGGAGCGAGAGAGAGCCAGGCTATAAGAAACTAACCTGCCTAGGTTCTTGCTCTCCAAGACCAAGCTGCCTCTAGTCTTACCTCTGTCCTGCATTTCCACCCTGATGGGAAGCCCATTCCATGGAAACTGCTGGACCATCAGTCAGGCTTTTCATTTTCTGTTGCCTTGATCCTTAACCCTCCATTAAGAAGAGAACAAATGAATGACTTAGGAAAAGGAAGCTACCACATGGGGCCTGGCGCTGCTAGAACACTCCTTTCCCAAAGAACAAGCCGGGTATGCGAAAGCTGTGGCTTTAAAAGAGCCCAGATGCTCTCCAGGCGGGCTCCTTCCCCTCCCTGCCCCATAAGCCCATGAGGCACAAGCGAGACAACATGGTTGCTGCACACTTGCAGCCAAGGAAAAGAAACTTCATTTTCCAAAGCCAAAGCCAACTGGCTGAAAGCCGATGCCCAGCGTAGGTAAAGCTTTTCACAGAACACACAGCGTCACCCTGGGAAACAAGGCCAAGTGTCAGGGGTCTCCTGCACCAAACACACTTTCAGCTGAAGAAAGAAGGAACAATCCTACATGGACTTGGTTTTCTTAAACAAAGACCAAAAAAATCAATACGCTGTTTGGCTCTATGACTTTCGGTAGACCATCTCCTTCTCCAGGGGCTTGTCCCACCTGTGACATGGAACCTTTTTGGGCTGTTACAGCCTGAGCATCTGTCCTCCTATGACAAGTTCAGATTTAAAGCTTGGAGCCATCGACTGGTTACCGACCATCAGCAGTGACCAAATGTGTAAATGGTTCTTTTGTGATGATAATTCTGGTCTCCATGAAAAAACTTCTGTTTTCGTTAAGGACAGCTTTTTATGGCATCTCTTCTAAAGTAAGGGGAAATGATAAATGTATGCTGTTTCTTCCCCAGACTTGTTAGATTAAAGCTTTATCATAAACAAGTATATAAGCTTTTTTTCCTTTGCTTTTTTGGGGCCACACCTGCAGCATATGGAAGATCCCAGGCTAGAGGTTGAATCAGAGTTGTAGCTGCCGGCCTACGCCAGAGCCACAGCAACGCGGGATCCAAGCTGTGTCTGCACCTATACCACAGCTCACAGCAATGCTAGATCTTTAACCCGCTGAGTGAGGCCAGGGGTGGAACCTGCATTGTCATGGATACTAGCCAGGTTCATAACCCGCTGAGCCATGACAGGAACTCCAGTACATAAGAGGCTCCAACGTTAAGGCAAACAGAAGCTGAAACACAGGCTCAACCTTCCTCCCTGCATTAGCCTGTGGACATCTTCCCAGGGGATTGCTTAGGGCTTCAGCCTCAGCTCTGCCCCTCCTCTCCCTCACTCACCCCGTTTCAGCCACACTGAGCTTTCCTGCAGTGGGCTGTGTACCTCCTGGTCTCAGCATCTCTGTTCTTCCTGAACACCACCCTCAGGGCCTCAGGGACATCTCCCCATGGCACCCAAGCAGGCTCCACTCACCACAGTTACAATCAGTTTCATCAGGAGTTCAGCAATGACCCCAACAGACTGCAAGCAGATTGAGGGCAGGACCTAGGTCTGTTTTGCTCATGTGTCTCTTACGCCTAATATGAGTTAATCATACAACTTGTATCTGCTGAATGAGTAAACAGCATCCTGATTCCACTTACAATCTTGCCAGCTGCTAGAGACACCATTCTCAGCACCCACTTTCCCATTTGTAAGTTTGGTACATGTAGCAGGGAAGTTAGTTTCTTTTTACCTTAAGGCTATAGGTTAATGGTTTTCTGCCTCCCCAAGATCTAGTTCTAAATCATGTAAACCAGGGGCTCTATGTTCTTCACTCAGTCTCTTGTTGATAGAGTTTTGACTTATTTAGAGTAAAGCTTTTATTCCATGAAAATCACAGATGTCTCCAGAACCCTGCATCACCCCCACTGAGAACATGGCCCAGGATTCCAGCTGCTACATGATATAACCTAACCTACCAGTTTCACTGGTGCCTAAAAGAGCTTCGGACCCACTCTGCTCACCAGCATCTCTTCTTCCAGCTGTTCTATACTCAATAGGTAAAGGTTAAAACAGGAAGGACTGGGTTATTTCCACCTTCCTAACCCTATTTAAGGACAAAGAATCCATGAGTGATCTTCCTTTTGTTTTGAGTTCACTTGGGGACAAATTAATCCCTGAGAAGAAAACCCAAGGGGGAGGCTGCTGTCAGCTTTCCAGGATCCAGAGTAAAAACGCGCAGGCACCTGAGGAAAGCTTGTTCCAGGAGCAACTGGTGGGGAACTGGGTCTGGGTGCCAATACCCTTGGGATACTGAAGAGAGCCTTGTTCAGACAAATTGCAGCTTGTTCCGAAAATTCGTCAATGCTTCCTTGCCCTTTGCTTCTTGCATTAGAAAAGAAAAAAACAAAAACAAAAACCAAAACCAAACTGATGACGTAATGAGAAAGATCTAATTTATAAAGCACCTGGCAGTCTAGAGTGTAAGAGCTAAAGTCGAGCCACGTGGGTAGCCAGCACACTGCATGAGACATGTAAATAAGCCTCTTTATGCAAAGAAGATGCATTCCAGCATCCTGGAGGCAACCTGTCTGTACCTGAAACCTCACTTTGCCACTTAACCAGCTTCCGCTCTTCCTTAACCTCACTAAGCCTTGGTTCCCTCACAAGGAAAACAGTTCATAACTGAACGTGTCTCATTAGGTTGCTGTGAGGATTAAAAGTGTTAATACAAGTTAAGTACTGAGCACAGTGCCTGTCACATAAACAATCGCTCCAATAAGGATCAGCTCCTATTGCTGGATCATGCCCTGTATGTCACAAGTACGGAAAAAGGATGTAAGCTTCATACAGACAGATGAGTGAAAAGCACATGAAAAGATGTTCAACATCAAGAATTATTAGAGAAGTGTGAATGAAAACTACCATCAAGTATCGCCTCAGACTGGTCAAAATGACTATCCTCAAAAAGTCTACAAGCAATAAATGCTGGAAAGGATGTGGAGAAAAGGGAACCTTCCTACACGGTTGGTGGGAATGTAAGCTGTGCAGCCACTGTGTAAAAGTGTGAGGATTCCTTAAAAAACTAAAAACAGAATTACCATACGATCCAGCAATCCCACTCCTGGGCATACATCCAGAGAAAAGCATAACTTGAAAAGATACATGCACGCCAAGGTTTATTGCAACACTATTTACAATAGCCAAGACATGGAAGGAACCTAAATGTCCATCAACAGAGTCATGGATAAAGGAGATGCGGTACATATGTATATGGCGGACTATTACTTGGCTATAAAAAAGAATGAAATAATGCCATTTGCAGCAACATAGACAGACCCAGAGATTATTATACTAAGTGAAGTAAGTCAGAGAAAGACAAATATCCTGTGGGATCACGAATACGTGGAATCAAATAAAAAATGATACAAAATAATTTATTTACAAAACAGAAACAGACTCAAAGATTTCAAAACCAAACAGTGATGGGAGGGATAAACTGTGAGGTTGGGATTAACATATATACACTGCTGTGTATGGAATGGATGAGTAACAAGGACCAAATGCAGAGCACAGGGAAATCTACTCAATACTCAGTAGTGACCTATATGGGAAAATAATCTGAAAAAAAAAAAAAAGAAAGGATTTTATGTATAACTGATTCACTTTGCTGTACACCTGAAAATAGCCCAATATTATAGGTTAACTATTCTCCAATAAAAAAATAAACTAGAGAGAAAAAAGAATATAAACTTCTTGCTTATTTTTGCAAAAGCCAAAAAAGGAAAAGGAAAAAAAAAAAAAAAAAGCAGAAGCCTGACACCTACAAAGAGCATACAAGACAGAAAACTACATATAAATCTCATTTATGAAAATAGATACAATACTAAATAAAATATTAACACTCTGAATCCAGCAACATAGGAAAAGAATGATATACAATGACCAAGTAGAGGATGGAACTTTAAAAATATAGTTGATCTCACTAAATGTCAAAAAAGAGCAGCAATATGAAAGACAATATCTCAATATTTTAAGCATTAAACTTTTTTTTTTTTTTTTTTTTTTTTTGGTCTTTTTAGGGCTGCACCTGTGGCACATGGAAGTTTCCAGGCTAGGGGTCGAATCAGACCTGCAGCTGCCAGCCCACACCACAGCCACAGCAACGCCAGATCCAAGCTGCATCTGTGACCTACACCACAGATCATAGCAATGCAGGATCCCCAACCCTCTGAACAATGCCAGGGATCGAACCTGAATCCTCATGGATACTAGTTGGGTTCAATGACCGCTGAGTCACGACAGGAACTCCTAAGTATTAATAGTTAAGGAAAAAAGTTATAATTTCAGTGGCCTAAGTGATCGAAAACTTTAGATTTAAATGAATTAGACTGAGCTTTGATGAGAACAAATACTTTTACGAGGTAGGTTTACAATAGGTTGTGTCACAAAGATAAAATACTCCAAACAGGGTCATTTGAAGGAAAAGATCATGATCACAACAACAAAAAAAAGTCAAAGCATCTCTGATTGGCCAGATTAATAACCGGAGACGTGCCTGCTGTAATGAACAAAACCTAGGTATGAAAAAGAGGACCTGCCTGTTTTAGGTCTGGGTATCCAGAAGAAGACCCTGAGATGAGGATTCCTGATCAAAAGATGCCTAAGAATGTGCTCCCGAGAGTTCTCATCATGGCTCAGTGGTTAATGAATCCGACTAGGAACCATGAGGTTGCGGGTTCGATCCCTGCCCTTGCTCAGTGGGTTAACGATCCGGTGTTGCTGTGAGCTGTGGTGTAGGTCGCAGATGCGGCTCGGATCCTGCGTTGCTGTGGCTCTGGCGTAGGTTGGCAGCTACAGCTCCGATTTGACCTCTAGCCTGGGAACCTCCATATGCCACGGGAGCAGCTCAAGAAATGGCAAAAATACAAAAAAAAAAAAAAAAAAAAAAAAAAAAAAAAAAAAAAAAAAAGAATGTACTCCCAGGGAGCTGAGTGTGGGAGCAGGGAAAGCTGGATGGGGGCCAGGGAGGAAGTCAGACACGGATGTGTGCCCAGGCTGAGTCCCACAGTGGGGGCCTGACCTGAGCCCACGGGAGCCCAGGAGTAAACCACACCTCAGAGCTGTCCCGACCTGGGGTGCTGGGCTTCCATAATGTGCCCCAGAGAGTCACTGGTCAGAGCCGCTCAGGTCAGGGCCCTTGGGACAGCTCTTCATGACTACAGGTAGAGCAGCTCTAGGAGCTTGAGGTCAGGTCCCTGCCCAAGGGTCACAAGCGCTGAGTGTTAAAAGCAAATCCAAAGTGGAGTGTGTATGAGGTAGAGGAGCAAAAAAGGCAGGGATGGAAGGGGATCGGGATGGAACACCCGCCAACACTGTTGACTATGTGGGCCCACTGGATAAAGGACTAGAGCAGAACTGTCTTGCCCTGGGGCCATGCCGCAGGCTCTAGACGGTTACCCTAACTCCTGGGGGAGGTCAGGACAAGCGTAGCTCCAGGAAGACATCAGAACCTTCTAATTTCTTCTGAATTTAATTTTGACTCCAAATTAGACTCAGACTAGAGATAATAAAGAAATTTAAATCTCAGGTCACAGCACTTGCGTAATTGGTTTTTAGTGTTAGCCTATTGATTGGTGAATCATGATTTGCTTGTTACGGTATTGAGAGCATTTTAGAGAGACTTAGGAAAAAAATTTAATTGATTTAGCTTGCGTTTAAAGCTAAATGGGAAAAATCTATTAGGTTGAAACACTTGAAATGGCCAATATTCAGCTATCTTTGACCCACTGCAATATCCATTTCATATGGTTCAATATAAACCTCCTAAAGTCATTTTTTTTTTTTTTTTTTTTTTTTTTTGTCTTTCTTGCGTTTTCTAGGGCCGCTCCCACAGCATAGGGAGGTTCTCAGGCTAGGGGTCGAATTGGAGCCGTAGCCACCAGCCTACACCAGGGCCACAGCAACGCGGGATCCAAACCGCGTCTGCAACTTACGCCACAGCTCATGGCAACACCAGATCCTTAACCCACTGAGCAAGGCCAGGGATCAAACCCGCAACCTCATGGTTCCTAGTCGGATTCGTTAACCACTGCGCCATGACGGGAACTCATAAAGTCATGTTTTTAATTTACCTGTTATGCAAGTATTGTATGAATATCTGTAAAAGGGTAGTTGCTTCAAAATAAATGAACTGGATATGAGACAATAATACTAACAGAAGTCACCATTCCTTTTTGTGCATAGTAACTCTTTAGATTTGAAAGGATTTTACAAATGGACTGAAAACATATTTGACAAGATGTCTACATCCATCTGTGTTAATGCACTTCCTTAACATCATTAATAAAATATAGAACTCAGGTCTATAACTAGCATTGTATCCCACTGAAGTTGAGAGTGAGCAAGGTGCCTGCTGCAGTTCCTCACTGCCTTGAAATGAACGGCGGAGCGCTGCTCCAAAGGAAGAAGTGAGGTTTGAAGATCGGAAAGGAGGGAGTAACATCACTCTTTGCATATGACATGATTTCTACCTTAAAAAAAGGCCTAGTTCAATGCAACTGAAAAACGAAGATATAAGTTCAGTAAAGTCACCCGTTAAACTTATGCCAAAATTGAAAGCTTCCCACTGCCATATATGTAAAAGCCAGCTATAAAATGTAATGGAAAAGGACTCCATTCACAGCAGCAAATATCCAGGAATGACAAGAACTGTGTGCAGGATGAAAGCGGAGAAAATGATGACGTTCTTTTGAGAGAAAGAGAGGAGGGAAAAAAAGGAGATGAAACAGCAGGTTCTTTGAGGAGAAGTGCCCTAATTGGAAAATGCATATATATACATATATTCTTCCAAATTCCATATTTAAAATCATTCCAAACACATTGCTATGAATTTTTTAAAATCTGATCTTAAAAGAATGGCTTATTTGAAAGAATAAGCATGTGACACAGCTGAAGAGGCTGAGTGCTAAGGGAGAAAATTCTTCTTTCACATGTTAAACTGTCATATAAAGCTTCAGCAATTATAGCTCATGGTATGACCCTGAGGCACAGAGATCAGGGGACAGAACAGAGGAATCCAGAAACAAATGTAAATGTAAATGGGAATTCAGAACACAGAAAGGAGGATAACTTGAGTCAGATAGTGGTGCCGGTGAGTAAAGGAATGTCTAACCCATCTTTTAGAGACATCTGACTCTTCAGGACTACTTGGAAGAAATCAAGTTGGATCTCCACATTTTTCTCCTTAGGCCAAAGTAAATTCCACCAAAAGCTGAATTAAAAATGTAAGTTTTTTTTTTTAGAAAAAAGCTATTAAGTACTAATAAATATTTGGGTAGATATCTGGGGGATGGGGAGGAATTTCTAAGCCAACACCAAAGTCAGAAGCTATGCATCAAGGAAAAGACAGATGAATTTGACTACATAGTGACTAAATAGTGACAAATTTGAAAGACAAAAGACAACCTGGGGACAAATGCCAGGGACAAAGGGCATGTTACTATTTCTGGTTTAACATCCACAAAATACTCCACATGTCTCTCACATAATATATATTCAAATACATAAGTACATAGAAATTACAACAGGAAATTTGGAACAAACATATGCCAACAATTCCTGGTGGTCATAACTGGGCTGTGGGGTCACAGCAGACCTGGCTCCCTTCCAGGCTGGGAGCACCAGAACCCTGTCTGATCTCAACACCAGGAGACTTCTGGGAGGTGAGGTCCTGCCGGGTGCTCCCTGGGGGCAGGGACGACACATGATCCACCTTTGGGCCCCTGGGTCCCTTGTCATACAACCTAGGTGCTCAGGGGATGTCTAGGGAATTGTCACCTCTCATTTTAGAGGAGGGCTGGGTGCATTTGGAAGGGCTGAGCTTGCATAGTGAGAGAATATCTACCTGCTGAGAGGGTACCCTAAGGTGACATCCTTCCCAAATGTGACTCTCACAAGAGTGTCATCCTTAGAAGGAGTGTGATCAACTCCTGCAGCTGACCACGTGGTGGGGTCCCCACAGCACCCACTCTCCAATTGGAGCCCCCCTTCTCCTTCCAAGATAGTTCTCTCTGCTCAATGCCAGACATAGCAGGCCAGTGTTCTTCCCTCCCCTGCCAGTAAAGCTTTAGAGGGCTGCATTTTACCGGCTGGGCTGAGTCAGTGCCAGCAGGACAGAGCTCTCTATCCAAAGGCCACAGGCACTGCAAGGTCCTTCTTCAACTCTCTTGGAGGGAAACTGAAACCTTGGCCTATAGCTCTAACCACCTGGCCACTCACAGGAACACATTGGGGACCATCACTGTCACACCCACCCAGGTGAAGGGAAAGCACCCACATAGTGGACAAAACATAGGCTTGGCCTCCAGAGAGACCAGGCTCAGATCCCAGCTATGCTGTCTCCTAGCTGCAACATCCTGAAACTGCCCCATCTGCCTGGAGCCTCAGTTTCTCCATTTTTTTTATTTATTTATTTATTTATTTATTTATTTATTTGTCTTTTGTCTTTTTGTCGTTGTTGTTGCTATTTCTTGGGCTGCTCCCGCGGCATATGGAGGTTCCCAGGATAGGGGTTGAATCAGAGCTGTAGCCACCGGCCTACGCCAGAGCCACAGCAATGAGGGATCCGAGCCGCGTCTGCAACCTACACTACAGCTCACAGCAACGCTGGATCGTTAACCCACTGAGCAAGGGCAGGGATCGAACCCGCAACCTCATGGTTCCTAGTCGGATTCGTTAACCACTGCGCCACGACGGGAACTCCAGTTTCTCCATTTTAAAATGAGGCTTAGGAGTTCCCGTCGTGGCACAGTGGCTTGCTCAGTGGGTTAACGATCTGGCGTTGCCGTGAGCTGTGGTGTAGGTTGCAGACGCGGCTCGGATCCCGCGTTGCTGTGGCTCTGGCGTAGGCAGGTGGCTACAGCTCCGATTCAACCCCTAGCCTGGGAACCTCCATATGCCACGGGAGCGGCCCAAGAAATAGCAACAACAACCAAAAAACAACAACAAAAAAAGAGACAAAAGACAAAAAAAAGAAAAAAAAAATAATGAGGCTTAAAAATACCACAGGTGATGGAGTTCCTGCTGTGGCACAGTGGGTTAAAAACCTGACCACAGCAGCTCAGGTCACTGGGGAGGTGCGGGTTCGATCCCTGGCCCGGTGCAGTGGGTTAAAGGATTTGGTGTGGCTGTAGCTGTGGCTCAGATTCAATCCTGACCTGGGAACTTCCATATGCTGTGTGTGTAGTCATAAAAAAAAAACCAAAAAAAAACAGTGGTTGATTCCCAGTTTCACAGGTGGGTCTGCTGTCTCACACATGCCCTGTCAGCCCCCTCATGCATTGTGTCTGTCTTTCTAAAAACAGGCCCTTGGAGCACCAAATAACTCACAAATTTACTCTCTAGAATTCCCCCTGGCTGAACTACACCTCTGGGGGGCTGTGTGCACATGAGGCTTCCTTACCTGCCGCATATACTGGGAACTCCCCGAAAGCAGAGGTGGCCTTGTGGACACCAAAGCTTCTAGACAGCCCGTGCAGTGTGAGGACTGCCCTTTTTCCAATCTCCGTAAATCCTACAGTCTGTGGACCGCTCTTCCACATCCTTCACTCCATCTCAGTGAGGACCAGAAAGAAGCAAATGAAAAAGAATGAACTGTGGCAGGTGATTGCGTGGGGCGTGGCAAGGGAGGCTGTCCTCGCCTCTAAGGCAGTTATGAGGGAGGGGGTGGAAGGGTCACGGCAGACCCTGTTGGTCCGCATCCCTGCCCTGTCCTTCCAGCTGCTGGCATCTACATTTTTTCACCCAAGGGCTTTCTCTGGTGACAAAGCTGCTCTGGTTTCCTCGGGAAGGCAGGCCACAGGTATCAGGATGTTAACGCCCCTGGGAACAGGCCTCAACCACTGAGTGCTGGGAGGTGGTGGGTAAAGCCCTGGCCCGTTAACCGCCTGGGCAGCATAACTCTGAGCTGCTTATTCCAGGGACCCGGAGGACCCAGTGGGAGCAACCTGGCTCTCTGCAGGAGTACCTGGCTTCCTAACCTATCCGCTTCCAGCTGCTTTCTTCCCTCTCTCTCACTTCTCCTTCCCCTACCTTCACCTCCCAAACAACTTAGCTGCATTTGAATTCTTTTCTCAGGGTTTACTTCTGGAGAAACCTAACTAAGACACAGGTGTCACTTTTGGTTCTTTGAAAGAACCCACAGCACAGATGCTTTTGAAGCTCGTGGGACTGTAGCTCAAGTTCCCAGCCCTACCACTGACCTGCCAACCTGGGGCCACTGCAGACACCCATATGGACAAAGGGCTACTCTGCTGGCAAAGAGCTACTGGCTTCAAGCAAAGAGGAAGTATAGAAAAATCTGCAGGCATGGCTTTGCCTTACCACCCGGCACCCCTAAAAGGGACAGACACAAAGCTTCCCTGAGTGATAAATTTTAGCATCGAAGGCTTGATCTTGTACAGCAAGATGCTATCACCAGGTGGGGGTAGCATTTCCCCATTTTCTCTGATCCTTGGTGGTTTCTCATTCTGGGGAGATAAGAAATTAGCATGTCTTCACCAAAGCACTAGTCATTTAAAAAGAGCACTGCATACTTAAAAACTACTAGTGCAATGTAAAACCTAGTGGAACTGACAGAGTCACCATAAAGTAGGTAGAAAGATAGAAATAGCCTTCATCTATCTATGCATGCATCCACCACCCATTCCCTTGTTCATGCAACCATCAACAATATTGAGATCTGACTACATTCCAGACACTGTGGGTGTTAGGGATGAATCAGGGACTATAAAGTTATTCAAGACAATCAGCAACAGGTGTTATGTCCAAGGATTGGTTCCATTAAGAAAATCGCAAAAGAATGAAATGGGCATGTTTGGAACAGTGGAGTTATTTCTAATTAGGTGCCACCTGAGCAGAGGCAAGAAGCTACTGAGGGTGTAGGCCATGTATGCATCTGTGAGAAGAGCCAGTGCAAAGGCCCTGAGGCAGGAATAAGCTTGGTGTGTTGCAAGGAACAGCAGGGGCTCTGCTATACCTGACTATGGCCAAACCACATCTTCCCAACAGGTATTCTCCAGGGTGACTTTCAAAGAAATCCTAAATGCAGTAATGCAGAGCCTGAAAGAACTTTGGCAGAAGGAAAATAAGATAGTAATGGTGCTGGTCATTTGCCTATCTGTCTGTGATGCATTCTCCCTTTCTGCTTTGTATCTCAGAGACACAAGCTTGCAAAGGACCCCTCCCAGGTTCCTCCTGTGGAACCTCCCTCCCCGTAAAAAGAATGTAGCTGTGTTTGGGATGGCAGTGGTCCGGCCAGGAAAACTTATCTCCCAACCTCTCTTGCAGCAGGGGTGGCCACGTGACATGGTTCTGGCCAATGAGATGTATGTGGAAACTGCTACGTGGAGCTTCATAGGGAAGCTCTTTCCAGGCGGCCAAACCTGTTATATTTCTTCCTGTGGTGTTGGAAGTAGAAACCAAGAAATAAAATGTATGAAGAAAGGCTGAGTGGAAAGACAGAAGGAAGTGGGTTTCTGATAGTGTCATGTTATTCACCAGTCCTGGAATGTCCACTTCGAGATTTATTGTTACAAAAGAAAAATCAAAATTTCATTAGGATCAGCTACTAAAAGTTGGCCTTTCCATTACTTGCAGCCAAACACATTCCAAACTGATTTTTTGTGTGTGTGTCAGGGGGGAGGGGGGCATACCTGCAGCATATGGAGGTTCCCAGGCCCAGGATCAAATCAGAGCTGCAGCTGAAGCCTACACCACAGCTATGGCAATACCATATCAGAGCTACAACTGCAACCTACACCACAGCTTATGGTAATGCTGGTCCCTTAACCCACTGAGCAAGGCCAGGGATTGAACCTGCATCCTCACAGAGACAATATGAGCCACAGTGGGAACTTCCCTAACTGATCTTTAAACCCGGGTGCTTCATCTACTTGCTGAGGAGAGCTGGACAGGCTGGCTAGTTATACTCAGGTGCCTGGGTAAGAACGGTGCCAGTGGCCAGCGGGGAGCAGGGATGCTCCTTGTAAGTCTGGCCTCAAAGGGATGAAACATCCTGGCAGGTTGGACTGTACTGGACCACAGTTGTGTATTCACCATCTCTATTAAATCCCAAGGGCCTCCACAATTGCTGGTTCCCTGATTCAGGAGCATCCTTTGTGCAGCTGATACTGAGAACATCACACACACAGCTCAAGAAAGCAAAGATCTTTGTCCATGTGCTTGGAATACACTCTCAGATTGCATAGCACACCTGGTGATGGAAATCTGACTGTAGCCAGTGCTTTTAATGGTCCATCCAGATCCCCTGGGACCCCCTTGATACCCTCACCCTTGGGCTTTAGTGTGCATTTTCCCCTATGATCCAGCACTCGTGGGTCTTCTTCAAGGCCTGCCCTCAGGTTTCTGGAGTCGCTGTGTCCATGCCTCCCCCTCAAAGGGTGACTTCATGACTTCCATAAGTGGCCCTTAACCAATGATAAGTGCTTGTGGGAGAAGTGAAGCTCAGCTTCTTGGCCTTGAGATGAGGTGGTGCTGAGGCATGACCCACACTTCAGAGCACAGGCAAGCTCACCCTCGATGAGGCTTTGCTTGAGCCAGCACCCTTTCCTGCCCTGCTCCCCCTACCCCAACTCCCATGAGGAACCACTATCCTCCCTACTCTGGGGAGCACATCCCTCATGAATCACTTGACATAGATCCTCAACTCAGGATCTCCTTCAGGGAAACCCACACTAAACCACCTAAGTTCTTCTTCTTCTTCTTTTTTTTTTTCTTCTTTTGTTGGAGTTAGATGAATTGCGGGGCTTTTTTTTTTTTTTTTTTTAAGAGGCATTGTACTCCTTTATAAAAAAGGCTTAAAATCTAAGATTCCCCCTTTCCTCTTAAAAGAGGAAATTATTAAATTGCTGTTTTGCAGTTCATTAGAAAGAAAACACAGAGATTGAACACATGTTTTCTACACTCTTCCTCCCTGCCCCCTGCCCAGCCCCCACCATAGATTTGCCTAGGTCCTGCAGCTCTGGAAAACGTCCTTTGTAAAAGATCCTTGGTGTAGCCACAGCTCTGTTGACATTTCTAAAGCCAAGCGCAGCCTTCTTTCCCAACACAGTGAATACACAAATGCAGCTTTTCATAGACGTGAAAGCTGAGCCCCACCGTGGAACACCAAGGCCACGTTGCGATTTGACATGGGTGTCTGAGGTTCTCCACTGCTTCCTCACCATTGCAGAAAGGGCCCGGCCTTCCTCCCAGGCACAGATGGCACTCTGGGTTAGGATGGCTCTGATGAGGGCCAGAAAAATGCTAGTGCCACAGGTAATCCAGGTGAGGACCGGCAAACCCAGCCTGGTCCCATACTTGTCCTCTCCAGGGGGACAGTCAGGGCCAGCAGAAACAACCCAGAGATGCCAAGGGGCTCCAGGGAACATGAGACTTATCTCTGATGAGCAGGATGGGGCAGACCAACAGTGTGACAGAAAGAGCTCACTCTGTTAGAGCCTCAAATGGGCCTAGATCCAGGTGAGCTTTTTCTGCCTGGCATTAAGCAGGGAGTTCAAGGTAAAGCACCAGGGGGCTTGGGGCCCCGGATTAAAAACAGGAAAGGGGCAGAAAAGACTTATTATTTCTGTGTATTGATATCCACCCTCAAGGCTCTCTTACAAGGGCAAGCAGCAAGTCCATTCATCATCTTAATGGCCCGGCTAAGATGACTATAAACATCTAAAGGTTGCAGTTTTACTCGAGGCTACTATTAACTTGACGAGAGACACCGGAGAAAGCAGAACACAATGAAAATCAGTTCCTGCCATGAGTGAGGGCGGTGGCAGAGAGCAGGAAGGCTGTTTGCCATCTGTTCACACGCTGAAGGATGAGGGGTGTGCCCTTCCTTCCACAAATCCTTCCGAGGCGCAATGTTGGACTTCCCAGCTCCACTTAATTGATTTCATTTTAACCAGGTGTACGCATGAGGCTCCTGGGTGAAATCTTCTGTCTGAGAACAGGCCCGGGCACTTGCACAAATATAGAGGTATGCAGACTGGAAGGGTCTAAACCTTTCCTGCTCTACCTGGGTAAGAAGCTGGATCAGCCTTATCGCAGGGCACCATCTTGAGTGGTTGGCCTTGAACATGAGAAGGAGGTTCCCCTTTCTGGGGTAAAGGCAGATTTAAGCTGGAAGAATCGCTTTACAAGGGAAACCAACTTATGAACCCTCTAGGACTCCTGTCATAAAGAATAAGCCACTGAAAGCTGCAGAAGCTGCCCTGGTGCTTTTCCACCCCCGAAAACTGAGTTTAATTCAGAACTGAAAGCACTCACTCCTCAGAAAGAGCAAAACTGGCTTCCTTTCCAGCAAGTTCCTATGTTGTGAAACCTCCCACATTAGACCTTGTCATGGAAGAAATAAAAGGACATGCACCCATCCTTCTATCACAATGTCCCTCCAGGAGACTAGGGGGTGATACAGCAATTCATCCAGTGACTTATGGCCACTGGGCAGTAACTTCCTTCTTATGAATAGGAAGTGCTCTGAACGTGATCCAACGCATCCCGTGGAGGCTCTGCGTTCTCCCCACTGGACTCATGACCACGTGTCCTCCTCCCCTCCCTTGCCCACCCACCCTGCCCCAAGATCGAATCCCACTTCTGATGTCCCTGTACTGTTTGGTTCTTCTTGGCTCTTGCCCCAGGATGTCCCAGCCTCTGTCCTTGTGTCTTTTTGCTCCATCTGTACCTTCAGTCTGGCCCATCACTGCCTGTGATAAAAACCCAATTCCGCTGCCAAGCTTCACAGGGCTTCACATGCCAGTGGACCTCTGGGTGGGTCCTCTCCTGGCCCTGTCTCTACAACCCACTGTTTTTAAACCACATCATTCTCTTAGTTCTCTGAATTCTGATTTTTTTTTATTGCATGGATCACATATTTGAACCATGATATATCTTGGATTTGAAAAAGTCAACATTCCCAAACCAAAAATTCCAATATTTCAGCAAATGGTATGTAAATGAAAAAAAAAAATCAGCAAGTATTATTAAAAGCAAGCAGAGCCACCAAAGCTAACAAAAACATTTAGCTGAGCTGACATTTACTGAGCTTTCCGTTATTTTCATATAATTTTATTTTTTAAATAAAGGCAGTTTATTAATTATAAAAATAGGCTCGGCTCAACACTATATATTTTTTTTTGGCAAGTATGGAGCCACACACACACAGCCCTTTGTGAAGACCATAGGTCTTGATTTTCCATTTAAAAGAGTCAACACCCTCTGACTCACAACCTCTGTTTTATAGTCTCATTTTTCTCCTCTTTCCCCTCAGCATTTAGTCTTGGTCTGAGGTGGGTGATCAATATATACCTTCCAAGTAAATGAATGAACTATAAAGCATGTGCTTAGTGTGGTGGGGAGATAGGCATTACCATGGAAGGTATGCATCACATACAAGTAGTGGTGTTGGCCTCATTTAATCCTCAGCCCATCTCATTTTATAAGAAACTGAGGCACAGACAAACATAACCCTTGGCCCAAGGCCATGCTGGTTGCAAGAAACAGAGCTGGAGGTTCACCTCTGAGTCTGACGGTAGCCAGAGACTCTCTTCCCCTCTGCTCCACTTTGGCGGCTCATTAGGTACTTCCAAGAAATTCTAAATTCCTCCAGCTTAAGCTGCTTCTTGCAATCACTGCAGAGTACAAATACTCCAGCATGCAAATAATTTTCCAACGTTATTAGTTTTAATAATTCATAAAACACCCAATTTTCATTGCAGCACTATTTATACTACCAAGACATGGAAAAAACCTAAGTGTCAGAGGATTGGATAAAGAAAATGTGGTACTTATACCCCATGGAATATTACTAAGCCATAAAAAGAATGAAATAATGCCATTTACAGCTACATGGTTGGACCCAGAGGTTATCAGACTAAGCAAAGTCAGACAGAAAGACAGATATCCTATAAGATCTCTTACACATGTAATCTAAAAAATGATGTAAATGAACTTATTTACAAAATGAAAATAGATTCACAAACACAGAAAATAAAATTACCAAAAGGGAGAATGGTGGGCGGGGCAGGGAGGATAAATTAGGAGTTTGGCATTAGCAGATATACACGACTATATAGAAAATAGATAACCAACAAAGAGGGTTGGTTAGCACAGGGAGCTACATTCAATACCCTGTAGTAACCTGCAACGGAGAAGCATCTGAAAAAGAACGTATAACAATCACTTTACTAAGCAATGAAACTAACCCAACATTATAAATTAACCATAAAAGGGTACAAAAATTGTGTGAACACACTACACTTGGGTTGACCCTCTCCAGTTCCCTCCTTCCCTTCAACACACAGTCACACCTCAAGCCCCCAAACTCCAGTCTCCGGCTGGCTTATCTGCTACCCAGGGGTGGACATGAAATGCCATCACGGCTGCAGACAGACTACCAGAAATCCAGATCCATGTGCCAAACATGGAGGCAAAACAATGGGACTGGAACATGTGGAAAACAGCTAAGCAGGAGGTCATGATCGGTGGCCTACAGGCTGGATGTGGTCAGCGGACATGTTTTCTTTGGCCCTCACAATGTTCAGAGGATATTTTAATTAGCTGCCAAAGCCATGAGATTTCACAGAAAAATGTGGATTTCTGGCTTTTGTTGAAAAATAGGAAGTCTGGCAAACTGGCTCTCACTCCCACCTGGCAACCAGGGACCGTCCCTGGGCGTTGGCTGCCTTCTGTGGAGGAGGCTGGAATCCCCCATTTTCCCATAGTCTCCACTGCTTCCTACTGTCCCACACCTGGTCCCTATTCATAACACCTGCCTGGCTCTGCTCCTGCAGACTGTTATATGTGCACCGTTAGAACCCAGTAAGTTCTATGAGGTCAACTTACAAACCTCTGGAAGCCGAGAGATGAAGAGCTCAGGCTGGAGGTGCTGGTGAGCCCTACCCAGACGGGTGTGCACCTTGGTGGGTACCCCAGCCCACTTCCAGATGCCAAGGTCCGTTTCTCTGTGCCTGACAGCACTATTCCAGCACTGTGTCCTTGCTCTGGCCACACACATTACACAACTTTAGCACTGGGGAATGAACACTATGAGAAGCTTTCCACCACTGACTCTCTGGGAGGGGATCGAAACCCCCAACTCCCTGACCCCTGAGGCTTGTGTTACATGCTGCCTTCCAGAGTCACCCTGAGATGAAGACCCATCACCTACTATGGCAGCTGCTGTGAAAATATCCTCTTCACTAGCGGCCTCTCCCTGCCTGTTATCACCTCACCTCCTTCCCCGTGTTTCCTGCCCCTCCCCAGTAAACGAATTGCCCTCAATTCTCTGCTTCCAGGTCAGCAGTGTCTGGGAGACCCAAACCAAGACTTCACGCTGTGGAGAAAAGCCTGCATCAGAGGCCTGCCTCGTTTTCTCTTCTCTCCCTGCGTGGCCTCCTCTAACTCCCTGGCAAGCTGCCGTGTGCTCTTTGTACCCGAGGTCAGCTAAGAGCATTCCTGCACCTGCTTGAAACTTACGCCATGCGCCTGCGGTGTTTCCACGTGTGCATAGCGGTCAATACCAGTTGTACTCATGATCCCAGTCCTTTCCTTTGAGTTTCTCTCTTTCGGTCACGTGAGGCATTCGTGTGTGCAGGAGTCCTCCCTGACAAGCAACCTCAGCATAGATCGAGTAGGTAGCAGCAGCCCTCCTAAAATACCCTGAGGTCACCCTGCACGAGAACAGTACTGGTCCTTTGTCCCATATGGACAGCCTCTTTCCATCTTCCTGGATTCCTCTGTCCCTACCTCCTCTGCCCTCCTCTTCTGTCTCATTCACGCTGTAAGCCCAGCTCTTGTCTTCACCTCCCAAATAAATTGGCCCACCTTCCCACCCCTACCCCCCCCACACACACCTACCTGAGCTCTGCAACACTGGTACCAGCCGACACTAACTCCATAGAGGCCCATCCGTCTACCCCAAGCACTGATGCAGGAATTCTGTCCAACCTGAGACTAGGTGTTACAGTAACGACTTGCTTCACCTTGTCATCTCTGTGCTTCTCAGCATCTCTACAGAGCAGCTGGCATCTTATACTTTCATAGCTGGCTGACATGCCTTTCACCCTATTAGGCTGTGAGCTCCCTGGGAGCAGGGACCAGCTCTTACTCATCTTTATGTTTCTCAGCAGCTGGTATAGTCCCTGGCACCTAGCAGGTGCTTTATCACTGCTATCCAGACAAATCCATTCCTGTTCCACAGATACAAGAAGGGCCAAACCCCTATGTGCCAAGTAACCACAATTTGACTTTATTTTGACTCCAGCATCATAAGGGTATCCCAGTCAGGAAGGCACCATTCACATTGTGTTCTATGGCACTGTGTCCTGGTGGGGGGGGGGGGGTCCCTCACATAGAGCCCAGTGTGAATGTGACCCTGAAGCTGTGTGATGCAGTGATCTTCCAAACCATGTTTTATCCATTCCTCCTTATTCTCTAACTGTACGTACCTTTCCCGACCCTAGCCCCTAAGAGATCCCTCCCATGGCTCCACAGAAGGCCATGATACGGCCACTACATGCTGTGCTCCAGCTGGACAGCCCATACCAGCCAGCCAACCAGCTGGCAGCCCCAACACATCAAGTCCTATTTTTTAGTGTTTTCATGCGAACTTTATGTAGGCAAGAGAAAAGTCAGTAGATGGCCACCCAGGTGCAGCCCTCATTTTTGTTTTTGTCATTTATTTTTAAAATATTTATTTATTTATTTCTGTATGCAGCATGTACTGGCTTGATGTGGGTTCTAGGTCCCCAGTCAGGGAAAGAACCAGGTCTACAGCAGTGCAAGTGCTGAGCCCTAACCACTAGACCACCAGGGAACTCCCATGCAGCCCACATTTGTAGAAGCAGTCTTCCCATTAAAAAAAGGAACTAAAACACATCTATGAAAGGAGCATCTCACGAGCTAGAAAAATCTCAGGTGATACATATATTTGTTTTGTCTTTTTTTTTTTTAGGGCTGCACCTGTGGCATATGGAGGTTCCCAGGCTCCATACAAAGGTTCCCAGGGTCGAATCATAGCGGTAGCTGTTGGCCTACACCACAGCCACAGCCACAGCAAGGCGGGATCCAAGCCACACCTACAATGTACACCACAGCTCATGGCAAGGCCAGATCCTTAACCCACTAAATGAGGCCAGGGATTGAACCCCGTGTCCTCATGGATACTAGTTAGATTCATTACTGCTGAGCCACAATGGGAACTCAAGTGATATTTTTTGTTCAATCTCAGAAATTAATATCTTGCTAATTGTGTGCAATCTTGTATGCGCCAGAGACTGGAGACCTTGGATTCAGGGTCTGGGTCCTGAGTTACTTTGTGACTTTAGACAAGAGGGATAACCTACATGACAAAAGAATCTGAAAAAATATATATATATACATATAAATATATATATATATAAGTGAATCACTTTGCTATAAATCTGAAACTCACATTATAAATCAGCTACACTTCAATAAAAAAAGAATAGATGCCCCCCCCCAAAAGACAGCTGGCCATCCAGCCATCCACCCACCTAGCCATCCACTCACATCACCTGTGCAGCCAGGTGAGGGGCCTACATAGGTGACACCTGAGATGAGATGCCAGGTTTCAGCTCATTAAACACTATGGGGGAGGGGTATTCCTGGGTAAAGGCAACTTCAGTAATAAATTACAAGTGGACTCAAGTCTGAATGTGAGGGATGGTAAAGGAGACTGGGACAGAGGGGAGGCAGGAAGGGCGGGGCAGGCAAGGATGACCCAGCCACATCCTCTCAGTTACTACAGAGCTGGGTTCCAACTCCTTTTTCCTTTCTCAGTCATGGTATTTATTAATACTTATTTTCTGGCCACACCCACAGCACACAGAAGTTCCTGGGCCAGGGACTGAACCTGAGCCACCCTGGTGGTCCGAGCCACAGCAGTGACACCAGATCCCCAATTTTAAGGACATCAGGAAATTCCTCAGTCATGATATTTGAACTTTAATCATTCGAATAAATTAATTCATTCCAAAATACTCAATTTATGAAATAATTTGATTTCCTAAACTCATCAAAATATTCTGGGAATAAATCAGTATGCCAAAGTACAGACAGATGTTCATGACTTGCTAATGGAAAACATCCAGGGCACCAACGGTGATAATGTGTGATAAACAGTGATCTGGTCTCATCTCTGAACTGGTTTTTCACCACAACTACGAGAATTCTCTAGAACATGTACATGCTGGAGATGATGACGGTATCACCACAGAGAAGGGACCAGACACACAACCTTGTGGAGAGGGTTTCACAAGAGAAGAGAGATGAGAGGCAGTCTGAGATACAGACATTGCACTGATGCGCTGCAGGCATTTACGGTTTCCTCTTTGACTTTATCAACATGCTTTCAAGGTCCAGGAGGAAAAAAATCCTAACAATTGCAAATGATCCTCCACATCAAGGAACAGTCTCTGCAGGATACCTTCAAGATTCCAAGCTATGATGAAAGTCAGCAAATACCTTCTTACCTTCTGCCACATGTTGATGAAGAAGAGCTCCCGGGAAACGTTGAAGGATACGTTGGCATCATAGGCATCGTCCCCGAGGTTGGAGATGGAGATGTTTAGGGATATGTTCTTCACAGCCCCAAGGGCTAGATACGGGGTTTTTTCATCAATGCTGCAATGAAAAATGGGCAGCAATGAATGTCCTAAAGCTGTCAGTACTATAACATGAGGTGTCGGGGGGTAACTAAGAGGAGGGGGCAGAACCTCCATTGGGGTCAGAACTACAAGTCCCAGGAACCCCACTAACTAGCCATGCACCCTGGGGCAATCAATCAGCTTTCACAGGCCTCAGCTTCCTCATCTAAGCACGATCGCTCTGTGGTCCTGTGTGGCCTAACTCACTAGGCTGTTCTGTGGCTCATGTGACATCTAGTACCTCCAACTTGAAAATGCATAAGATTTAATAATCTTTGCATGGAATTCAGTCCCACAGTAATTCACTCAAGCTTTTCTGAGCACCTACTACAGCAGCTGTCACTACTCTCTGTGCTAGAGAAAGCAGGGAACTTAAGAGCTCCTGCCTTCAGGGGACAGAGAACACATGCACAGAGAAGCAAACATACAGGTGAGATTGTGATAAGAGCAATGGAGGAAACTTACAAAGGATAAGAAGGATTGAGGGCACCAGGAAAGGGAGTGGGGTGAAATTTTATTTTATTTTTTAATTTTATTTATTTATTTTTGGCCATGTCCGCAGCATGCGGAAATTCGCAGGCCAGGGATCAAACCTGTGCCACAGCAGTGACCCTAGCCACAGCACTGACAATGCCAGATCCTTAACCCACTGAGCCACCAGGAAATTCCTCTGCCTCCCTTTAAAATCCAGAAGCAGCTTATTAGACTTCCAACCCTTTGCAACCCAGGGATTAAACATTTGCCATAGCAGTGACCAGAGCCACGACAGTGACAACAAGGGATCCTACTGGTAGGCCACCAGGAAACTCTTGGGTGTAATTTTAAAGTAGCTGGTCAGGGAAGCTTCACTGATGAAGTGACCTCTTAGGACTAGCCAGAAGGAAAAAACAGGGTAAGGTACACAGATATCTGATCATAAGCAAAGGAAAATTCATACCTGGTGTGTGTGTAGCTGGGGAGGAGTGAGCGAGAGAAAGTGGGAGGAAACAGGTTTAGCGATGAAGGGAGCGGGGCAGGTAGACCATGCAGGGCACTGCGGGCCATCATGAGGACCTTGGCTTGCCTCGGAAATGAGAGCTCCTGTAGGGCTCTGGGCAGGGCGTGGCGTGACCTGACTTCCACGTTTAAAGGCTCACACTGGTTGTGATGTGAAGAGTCTGGAGTAAGTGCTTGGGGGTCAGGGGTCAGGGGAGCAGAGAGCCTGGTTAGGAGGTTCTTATAATAACCCAGGTGTAAGAAGATGGCAGCCATGACCACAGGGGTGGTGATAAGAAGGTCTTATTTTGGATGTGTTTCAAAGGTTGTGCCTTTGAACAATTTTGCTCATGGGTTGACTGGATGAGGGGTGTTAGGGAAAGAGAGAAGTCCAGGATGGCTGCAAGGATGTTGATTCAACAACTGGAAAGGAGGAGTTGCCACTTATGGACATGGAAAAGACCATGGATATATAGAAAGTCAGCAGAGAACATCCAAATGCCTATTGGATTCTTCAGAAGAGTCGCTGAGACAGCTGGATGCCAGGGTCTAGAGTTGGAGGAGGGGTTGGGGGTCAGGGCTGGAGATACGCCTTTGGGGTAGACAAGAAATGATCACTAAGTAGATGCATGTGAGTAGAGAAGGGATCTCATGCTTAGGAGTTGAACAGGAGGAGGAACCAGCAAAGGAGACTGAACAAGAGTGGCTCAGTAGACAGGAGGGAAACCAAGAAAGATGGTATCCAAACAACCACATGCTCTAAGAAAGGAGTGATCAGTTTCGTCAAATGTGGCAAACTGACGTGAAGAATTAGAACTGGCCACTGGTGTTAAAACCATCTGGAGGTCATTGGTTATCTGGATAAGAAGTGCTTAAGTGCAGTGATGGGGATGAAGGCTTGATTGGAGGAGCTGCTATAAGAGAGGTAGGAGGGGAAATGGAAACAGTGAGCACAGCCAGCTCTTTGGAGATTTTCTGTAAAGGCAAGCAGAGAAATGGAATGATAGCTGGTGGTGGAATGAGTTCAGGAGAATTTTTTTTTTCTTTTCAGATGGGAATTATCATAGCGTATTTACATGACCATGGGAAAGATCTACTAGAGAGGGGCAATTAATGAAGACATGACACAGGGCACAATTTCTGGATGGCCTGATGAACCACCAGAGGGACTGGCCTCAGCTGGTATCAAGGAGAAAGTGGAGAGCATGACCCAAATGCATTAGAAGATGGGGGGGGGGAACAAATGAAGTTCCCCTGTGACTGCTTCCATTCTGCAGTGAAACAGAAGCAGCATCAAAGACTGGGGAGGCAGAGGAGGAAGGAATGTTGAAGGGTGAGGAGATGGAGGAATATGGCAGCTCAGGAGAGTGGGGGAGTGAATGGATCGTCAACGGGATGATGACGGGGATGAGGGCAATGGTGGTGAGGAGGAGGATGACGGTGAAGATGCATAAGAAGGATTATTCTTATATGATGTCAGCTTTGGACAAAATAAATCCACGATTTATTAACTGCCAACCAGTTAATGGCAGATGTGATTGAGCCTATGAGGGTTTGAGTAATGGACGTTATTTTGGGCCACTCAGCATCCAGACACCTTCCTATCTGGGCTAATCTCCAGATAGGTGGGTAGGGCACATCAGCAGAAAGGGGCAGATCCTCCCCCTCCCCTTCTCTTGGCCGACAAGTGTGGACACCTGACTAAGTGCAGTCATGTGATCTCAGGATGATCAAGTGGCCTCAGTTGTGGGGGACAGATGCTGCTGACAGTGGTTATGAATTTTAAGGGCTTCCTAAGGACACCAGAGCCTTCTGAGATCATCTCAGGTGGTTACATAGGAGTTGAGAGGCCAGAGGTGGCATTCTGGACTAAGCCTTCCTCTTCTTCCTGCTGATGCTCTGAACCAGACCATATTCTTCCAATAAGTTCTTGTTTCCACTTAAATTAACAAGACCATGTTTATTGCTGTTTGAAACCATTAATACAGCATGAAAGGAAACTCTCCAAAAATCTCAGTAAGCTATAATGCTTTGAAATATGGGTTTCTGCAGGGAGGAATCATCATTATCCATCCATGAAGAGAAGACCTCACTTTCCTGCATGCCTGGCATGTCAACAAGAATAACATGTGCAGTGAGAGATCTGATGGCCTTGCTCTTGGAAGCCAGAGCTCAGAGGATCCAAAAAAGATGTAAAAAATTAACTTGGAGAAAAGTTTCAAATTCTTGAATGGCCTCCAACAAATTAGGATCCTGACCTCAAGCTATTGTGGCCATTATTTATTATTGTTGGCCATTTTCATTTTAAACAATTGATGGGCTATTTCTGTCCTCCTGTTTGCTTTTGTAAGATTAAAGGAGTAATCCTCAGGCCTTGAAGAGTTATGAGAGAGTGTTAGCTTTGCCTTATCTCGAGAAGGAATTGCATAAGCACCCACAAGTAGCCTCAGAGAGTATCTGCAGTTTCCAAATGGAATATTGAGCAGAGAGACAAGACAGAAAAGCACAGGACTGTGGGGGAGGGGCTGCTTCCTCATTCCAGTTTTGTTGTTCCTGGGATCAGTCTTCTTCTCTTGCGTGTAAATGGCAGGTCAGGGATGTCCAACCTTCTGCCAGCCCCTAAAGCTTGGGCCTCTGTCACTTAATCATGCAACAAGGTCACCGCCAGGGTTTCAAAGTCAAGTGATGCAAACATGGCTCTAGGATTAAGGGAAGCCAGGCACCTTCCGGGGCTGAAAGTGAACTCAGACATTTGACAAAAGAAGCCTCAAAGCTGTTTTCACTCTTTCTCCACTTCTAAAAATCCATGTGCAAAATAGGACATCTCTGCCTCCAAAGTTATTTTTAGAAATGAAATGAAGTATTTGCCTGGTGCTGGGGACTTTCAAACACGTTGTCCTGAAACCTACAACAGCATGAACCGTTCCTGATATTGGTCCCATTTTTAGAGATGAGGAAATCAAGATGCAGGGCGATAAGGCAGCCGACTTGCTGGGCTTAGAACTCAGGGCCTCCTGTGCCTTCAAAGCCCGTCCCTTTCCACTGCAGCCCAAGTTCTCCAGAACCTTCCCTGCTACACCCCCCAGGAGGCCCTTTCTGGTCTCCCTTCTGGAGGAAATAAGTTTCTCCATTTTGATCTTCTCTAGCCTCAGGGCAACACCAGCCCATCATGGCATTTCCCAAGGTTGTGATGATACATTTATTTGTGTGGCTATTTGATTAAGGATGGTCTCTCCCTCCACTAGGATCGAGGCACCAGGGGGCGGGTCTGGGTTTGCTCATCATGGAGCCCCCAGGGATGGAATGATAACTGGCACATATCAGGTGCTCAACAAACCCCTGCTGAATGAATGAATGAATGAATGGCATTCATGACACCCCATAACAGATCACCAGTTCGACCTTCACAATTAGAGGTGAAGATGCTAAGCCCCCCAGAGGGGAGCCCACATTGATCAAAGTCACTTGGCTAAGGAGGGGCTGAGCTGGAGCTGGTACCAAACTTCCTTTTAGATGAAGGCTGTCTGAGCCACAGCTCTTATATAAACTCCACTTTGGTCAGGAAGGGCTTTGGCAAGAAATGTCTTTTGATGACATCTGGGGAAAAAAAAAAAAAAAAAAAAAAAAGGATCCCACAAAGACCAGTGTCTCAGATAGGACTGCTACAAGAAAAAAATGATGAGGCACAGTGTTTTGGGGCCAAACATTCCATGGGTGCTTACTGATTTATTGAAAAACAATCTTTCTAATTTTCAAGGTATTTTACTCTCTGAGAAATTTTCCCATTAATTCTAATTAGCCTGTGCAGTCTTTTAAGTGGGTCAGATGTCTGCGTACACCAATGACTCTGGTGTACTTTTATATGAAAAGCATGATTGGTCATTAACATAAGGGACAAAGTGTAGTTTCTCTAAAGCTTATTTTACAGCACACATACAGCCTGCTGGAAACACAGACAACATGCCGGGTTTATATTTAAGTATAGCACCAACTCATTCAACAAATGTCAGATGCTGCTACTGATGTTTTGGTAGCTTGATGGGGCCTGAGGATCACTGTAGAACCTGATTCTGACTCCACTCATCACCATATATTAAAAGTACACAGCATTCAAAGTTCCTTATTGGGTTAATGCAATACATACCCATATCAAATCACCATATACTAAACCACAAAAAGCCACTAAAGCAAATTATTCCCTTTCTACCATCACAGAAACAGTTTTATGCAGATAAATTTTTTTGAGAAGATGCCAAGGAAAGAAATCAAAGTAGCTGAATGAGGAGTTCCTGTTGTGGCTCAATGGAAATGAATCTGACTAGCATCCTTCCTCATCCATGAGGATGCAGGTTCGATCTCTGGCCTCGCTCAGTGGGTTAAGGATCTGGCCTTGCTGTGAGCTCTGGTGTAGGTCGCAGATGAAGCCCAGGTTTGGCATTGCTGTGGCTGTGGCATAGGCCAGAGGCTACAGCTCCAATTCGACCCCTAGCCTGGAAACCTCCATATGCTGATGATGCAGACCTAAAAAGACCCAAAAAAAAAAAAAAAAAAGGCAGCTGTATTGTGTTTAATTAGATCATATTACACTCTCCTTAAATCTTTTTTTTTTTTTTTTTTTGTCTTTTTGCCTTTTCTTGGGCCGCTCCTGTGGCATATGGAGGTTCCCAGGCTAGGGGTCGAATCAGAGCTGTAGCTGCCGGCCTACACCACAGCCACAGCAACGCGGGATCCGAGCCAAGTCTGCAACCTACACCACTGCTCACGGCAACGCCGGATCATTAACCCACTGAGCAAGGGCAGGGATCCATCCCGCAACCTCATGGTTCCCAGTCGGATTCATTAACCACTGCGCCACGACGGGAACTCCCCTTAAATCTTAAAGATATAAACCAGACCTTACTTGTATAACTTGTGGTTATAACCTATCTTCATAAAATATAGTGCTTTCATTTTCTTTAGCTGCTAGCTTAAATTTAGCCTGAGTGAAGGATGCTAAGACAGCAATTAATCAAGCACATTCTAGTCAACTGCATTTCAGTTTACAAAACTTCCTGTTACACCATTACTTTGCTCGCCATTATATCTGTGAATCACAACTGTTTTGATGATGACAACTAGGGATACTAGCATAAGGATGGCCAAATTCACCTCTTCTTCCTTTCTCGCCTTCCTCCTTCCATCCATCCTCCCTTCTCGTCATTTATCCATCTATCCATCTAGCACTTTTTACAACTACCTTCTCAACTTAGGCACCAGGGATACAGGTCCCAGCCCTCAAGGACTTCACAGTCCAGTGGAGGAAACGAACATGTGAGACACAAACTGATGTCAACATATACTAAGTACTGACTCTTAGGGATAAGGAAACATCTTTATGAGACCCCTTAAGCAAGAAAGGATGAGGAAGGGATCCTGCAGCAAGTGGGGGTAGGGGAGGGCCATGGGGGATAGTAGGCAGGGTATTATCAAGGAAGTGAACCAGGAATCCTTCAATTAATGGAATGATAGCCCTGTCAATAAAAATGTGGCTAAGATGGCTGTACACACACACACACTCCCTAGTTTTTCCATTTATGGAAATCATATTTTAAAAAATTGTGAAGCAGAACATATTCTCCCACAGGAGAAATGTCAAAATTGGACACCGCATTCCTGAGTAAGGACCCAGCATCCAACCAATCACAGACATCCTCAACAATGTGCCGTAAAAGCAATGGCATAAATGATAGCCCCTGCCATTTAAAGTCATAAACAATGCTTCCTATTCTTAAAAATGGGCAGATATTGTAAAATCTGAAATGGAATGTGACAGCTGGATGGGGGCTCATATGAGTCATCATTTTGCAGATGAAAGCCAGAACGGACCACTTCCCTGAGGCGGCCCTCCTAACCCCTGCACCAGTGGTCCTTCCTCAGTTTCTGTCGCTCCCAAAGTACATAAAAATACAACTCAATGGTGTGAGAGTTCCATAAAACTTGTTTGGGTGTAATGAGACAAGAAGTGAAACTGGGGGTGACTTCTTAACATTTAGAAATATCTAGAATTTCGGGAGGTATCCTCATCTCTTTACCAAAGCTATTATGAGTGTTAGTTTTTCCCTTGACAACTTTACTTGAAACTAGTGGAGGCTTTCAGGATTACTCCAGGTGCCTTTTACAGCTCTGCTGGGCAATCTCCTTCTTGGCACTTGGCAACTATCAGAGCTTTTCAACGATTAGTGCTTAAAATCACAAACATGAAAAACCACATAAAACCACAGTTGCTCATCTGATGTCTACCTGCAGAGGAAAGACAGAAAGCACCAAAAATAAACTGGTTATTGTGCAAAGGAGATACCTCACGAAACTGATAGGACAAGTCATGCTGAAGGAATAGATGTAGAATAAGATGCAAGAGAAATCCAGGGGGAAGAAATCACTGAAGATTGAGGTTATCACAAGAGGTTCCCTGAGAGATGGAGAATAATGAAAATCTTCTAGAATGAAGAGCGTATGGGGTGAGGGATGGGCAGACAAGTAGGAGGGACAGGCAGAGAAAAAACCCAACAGATAAAGGGATGGAGGTAACTCAGAAATAATGTGGAAAGAGGCAGGAAAAGGACATCCTTACCAATTAAGTGGGTAGGAGGCAAGTAGAATATGTAGGATGTGTCCAGATTCCCATGGACCCTGAATGTTAGAGTTTAGGGTGGATCCTCTAGGCCAGTGAACTTGAGTCACCAGTGCCAGGCGTGTTGCAAATGATTTGTTGACAAACAGTAAGGCACCAAAATGAAGGTATTACAAAACATAGTAGGCTGTGGTGGTTCTACTCCTGTTCCCCAGGGTCTTATCACCATAGCCTTCAAGGCTGCAATTCCACCTGCCAACATCTCCATCTTTTGCTGGAGGCTGTTTTCTGCAGGCCAGCTAAGTGCTTAAGTACTAAGCCCTTGACTTAGCAGCAGCCCTCAACCAACAACTAGCAAGAATTGGTGTATAATAACCCCAGCTCCCTCAGCTATTGAGTGAGACAACTCTGAAGGGCATGTTCTAGATCTGAGCTGCCAGACACTGGAGCCACTGGTCACATGTAGCTTTTGAGCACCTGAAATGTGGCAGGTCTGAATTAAGTGTAAAATACACACCAGATTTCTAAGACCTAATGCAATAAAATAAAATAGGATTTAAAAATCTCAGTCATTGTTTTAGTATTCATTATACATTTACATGATTTTTGGTATACTAAATAAAAATTGTCCACTTTAATTTTTCAGTGTGGCTACCAGAAAGCTTAAAATTGCCTATGTGGCTTGCATTTTATTTTTATTGGTCAGAACAGTTCCAGATTCTCATCAAACTCTAGGTATTTTACTTTTAACCTATAATATGATTGATCTGTACTTAATTTTCAATGGCGCCCATCTGCTTGTGTTACTTATAGAGGTCTAGGGAAAATAAATTGGGGTAAAAACTAAAATTGAGTATTTTGGTGGGGGGGCACATCTGCAGCATGTGGAAGTTCCCAGGGCAGGGAATGAACCCATGCCACAGCAATGACAATGCCAGATCCTTAACCTACTGAGCCACAATGGGAATTCCCCAAACTGAGTATTTAAAGAAAGAAAATTTATAACATTTAGCTCCTGAAACTCCCTTGCTTGTAAAATGATGTAAAAAATACTGCAAAATGGCCAAAAGGAAAAGGTGTCCCACATATGTACTTTTCTTCCCCAGAAAGTTATTTTGAGTTGTACCAAAATCTGATGCCCCAAGTTGTACCCCAGCAGGTGAACCTCACTGGTTACATGCAATGTGGTGAGAAAAGGAAGTGAGCCACGCAGCTCTGGTCCACAAGGAATGTCTCAACTCATCCATCTGGGCCACAAGGAAGAAGTGATGTGCTGACTCCCGTCGCTGGTTGAGGGCTGATGTAGAAATGGGAGGGCATCTATTCCCATCACCTCTGGCCTGCTACCCGTAAGCAGAGCAGGCAAAGAGACGCAGTTCCTGGAGCCGGATGCCAGGCCAGCACATAAGGGTAAAGGGAGCTGCTGGCACTGCCAGTGCCTGCAGTGGAGCCCTATACCAGCTTTATGACCTGTCGAGTGAGGCCTGATGTTGGCAATTCAGATCAGCTAATCCTGTTATCTCTGTGTGGAAGGGGCCAAGGCCTTGGAGGAACCCCACTCCACCCCTTGTGATCCACATCTGGTTCACTTTCCTTCCTGTACAACTGTCACAAGGATCCATCTCAAGGGCCACAGTCTCCCTTTCCTCCCACAGTTCCAGGAAGCACGGGTACGGGTGACTGAACTCACCCCTAAGCCAGGGCTGAAGGCCAGTGGTTTGCTGTTCTCGAGGCCTATGTCTGGCAACCGCTCTTAAAGGAAGGTATGCCTGCTGTGCAGGTTGTTAACTATATTGAATACTGTCCCTTCCCTAAGCCCGTTAAGGTAAGACTCACAGGATGCTACCCTTGCTGAATCCGAGGGTTTTAGATTTCTGAGCCCCCCCCCCCCCCAATTCGCTTTGGGGAGAATGCCTAGGGACTGATTTGAGGAGATACAGATGGCAGTGAGCACAAATTTTGGAGCCCATTTCTGGAGGGTATGCAGTCTCTATGGGACTGTCCTCGGCTTCCCAACCCAGGAAGGCAGCTGCTGATACCTCTAAGGCACAAGTGTTCCCACCACTTTGTCCTAGAGTGTCATTGTAGTGATGATTACTCTTCAGCCTCTGCTCACCTCTACAGGCTGGGAGCTTTCACACCCAAGCCTACTGCTGCTGGTGAGAGCTGTTCCAAAGCCCCTGGGATTGCTACTGAAGCATTTGCATTTAAAGAGCCAGAACAGAGGTCTCTTCCTCTGTGATACAGGCAATTCCTCTTCGGAGCAAATTAGTGATCTATACCAAACAATATAAAAACCCATTCTCAAACCCCCAATGGTTCTATGTCTCCAAAGAATAAAGCTGCCAAGACCAGCCTTTAGCGATATGCTGCCCGGGGACTGCCCTTACCACACCCTGTACACATGGAATAGTAGGAAGGCTAAGCCATGTCCAGGGGAGTCAATGAGAAAAATGTCTCCATGATAGAGGTGGGATAACATACCCATTTTTCTAAGATCAAAGTTTAGAGGTTATGGACTTCTAAAGCTGAAAAGGACTTTGGAACTGATTACAAACCAACCTCCTCCCAATTTCTCAGACAAGGACATTGAGTATTAAATAAAGTAAGTGGCTTAAGAACTTAGTTGGTACCTAGTGGTAGTGCCAGGATTCAAACCCACTGTTACCAGCCCAGGTCCAGCCAGGAGAACAGAGTCCACGCCAGACAGTTCACTAGAAGGGATTAAAATGGGGACGAGGTGAAAAGGTGCTAGAAGAGCAAATAAGAGGAGGTGAGGAAAACCAGCGATTAGAAACCACTATCACCCATAGAGCTGGAGGGACTGAGGGAGCTGCAATTGCCAAGAGGGGTTGAGCTATTGCCAGAGACGCTGCTTGTAGCGGGTGGAGCTAGGGAGAAATACCTTGACATTTCTCCTCTTCCCAACCTCTCACCAGTGCTTCCACTGACCAAACTTCACAAGAAGTCTGTTGCCAAAGGAGCCTGGGAAATGTAGTTTTCCAGAGTCAGGTCGCTATGAGCAGAACAAAGAAAGCAGATTAATGTACTATGTCTTTAGATTTGTAGTCCCTTGCTCTCAGCTTGTAATATGTTAGGAAAGTTATCCTTTCCTCAATTCTCATGTGATGGAACTCTGAACAAGGAAAACCTGAGTCCCAGCAAGGGACTACAAAGGGGTCAGTCCTCACAGAATGTTCCAGCTGCAAGCTCCAAAATTTCTCTCTCATACAAGGGTGCAAATTGTTTTTGTCTTACTGGCTTATTTTAATTAATTTTCTTAGTTACTTAGTTTAGTTTTATTGCTTAGGATCTTGGATTCCTGCAGATCTCACTGAAACTTCAAAGTACACAAGGTCCAAATACCAATTTTCACTGCTGTGAAAAATCACTACATTTCCCCGATTTTGAAGGTTCTAGCTTGGTGGCAAACATTTAGGAATTTATTTTATTAACCAAGACCACACAAAAAGGTATCACTTCTTTTTTTGGTAAAAACATTTTTTTGGTAAAAAAAAATCACCAGTGTCCAAAAAAGATAACCATACATAAAAGGTACAATTTTGAATATATTTAAGAAATCAAATCTAGCCTTGTTTTGTATTTTAATACACTCTCGAATGGAAGGAGCTGTTATTTTTGGTCGACTATTCATCCTGTACTGTGGTTATCCTACAGCTGGCCCCACACAAGCCCAGACCTCCAACAACCCCTGTGGTTTACAGTCTCATCCCAGAACTACCTGCTCTAACCCATGTGACCATCCTCATGCTGACCTGCTCCGGATCCTCACACTTCACATCCTACGACACATTTCACTTTGTTCAAAACTCAGTGCCTCATCTGGGACCCACCTGCTTGTCAGGTGTGCTCAACCTACATACCTCTGCCACCATTCAGCTTCTCCATCTGACTTCGGTTTCCCTGGATACACAACCCAGTTATCTGGCCGGGCTTCACCTGAATTCCTGGGTTGATGCACTTAGCTTGTCCCAGACTCCCACCAGAGCCTATCTGGGCATGTGTCTACTTTCAAATTCCCTTTGAAAAATCTAAACAGGGAGTTCCCTGGTGTCCAGTGGCTAGGAATTCATGCTTTCACCAATGAGGCCCAAGTTCAATCCCTGCTCTGGGAACTAAGATACCACATCAGGCTGCTGCATGCCGGCAGTAAAAACAAAAACAAACTTCTATTTAAAAAATTTAAACCGCATCAACCTACATTAATTAATTCTTACTTGCTTTATTTATTTATTTTACTTTTTAGGTCCATACTCCTCAGCACATGGAGGTTCCCAGGCTAGGGGTCGAATAGGAGCTACAGCTGCCGGCCTACATCACAACCACAGCAAGGCAGATCTGAGCCGTGTCTGTGACCTACACCACAGCTCACAGAAACTGCCAGATCCTTAACCCACTGATCGAGGCCAGTGATCAAACCCACATCCTCAGGGAGACTAGTCGGATTCATTTCTGCTGCACCATGTCAGGAACTCCCAACCTGCTTTTGCTTTAAAGCCAAAACTTTAACAAGCTTTAACATTCATACTGTTTATATCCCCCCGAACTACACAAA
Organism: Sus scrofa; assembly: GCF_054392235.1. Lineage (NCBI taxonomy): Eukaryota > Metazoa > Chordata > Mammalia > Artiodactyla > Suidae > Sus > Sus scrofa. The sequence goes on along the minus strand of NC_139395.1, from coordinate 37,254,638 downwards.
CCAATCATACTATGCTAAATAGAACATGCTATCTGTATGGCTGTAGGTTTTAACCTTCTCCAACAGTGGGCTATTTTGCCACAGAGTTTGAAATGTGCTTCACATCTTAAAAGGCTTTATAAATCCCTTCTAATCAAGCAAAACAGACCCACATGGCTATTAACTCCAGGCAGAGATCACAGGGCACCTCTGTAAGGCATATCCACTAAAGCTTACAGTGGCTCAGGGAAATGATTCCTGGGACTGAATTTCTGCTTTAAAAATCGCTTATATGAAACCGGAAATACCTCTATCTCCCTGTACACAATCCCCCACCCCGAGATGGTTTTATGCTCACAAAGTAAGAGAAAAGCATTTACTTAGGTGATCTGGGCTAAAGTAGTAGTTTCCCTAGCAACATTCAGATCATTCCTGTAAATACCTGTTTCTTTTTTTTTTCTTTTTCCTTTTTGTCTTTTTAGGGCTGCACCCGAGGCATATGGAGGTTCCCAGGCTAGAGGTCTAATCGGAGCTGTGGTCGCCGGCCTACACCACAGCCACACCAACCTCATGTTGCTCACAGTGGGATCCGAGCCGCGTCTATGACCTACACCACAGCTCATGGCAATGCCAGATCCTTTACCCACTGAGCAAGGCCAGGGATCGAACCCATAACCTCATGGTTCCTAGTTGGATTCATTTCCACTGAACCATGATGGGAACTCCTAAATACGTGTTTCTTAAAAAATAAAATAAACAACAGGAATTTCCTTTGTGGCTCAGTGGTTAAGGAACTCGACTAGGATCCATGAGGTTGCTGGTTCCATCCCTGGCTTCGCTTAGTGGGTTAAGAATCTGGTATTGCCATGAGCTGTGGTGTAGGCCGGCAGCTGTGGCTCCGATTCAACCCCTTCTACTGGGAATTTCCATATGCCACGGGTGCAGCCCAAAAAAGCGAAAAAAATAAAAATGAAAATAAAAATAAACAACAGGTCTGTATCCTCACTGACTATGCTAGCACTGATGTGGTCCTAGTTCCGGCTCATTCAATAATTCCTTTAGTGATAGAATCAGTATTTGCCTCAGAGGCCACCCTCTTTCTAATGAGGCAAACATCAGAAGCCAGAGGGACCTCCTTGTCTCTCCAAGCAGCTCAGACTCCTTCCTCCTGCTTAACTGTGAAAAGAACTGCTGGTTCCCAGCTAAAGAGGAATTCAAATCCTCATCAGCCTCTACTTGAGGGGTAGTTTCCGGAATCGCTAAATCTCAGGACATCTGGAACAAATCAGGTCCACTCACTGTAACAACTGGATTAAAGACACACAATACTTTGGGGGGCAGAGGAATTCTGCCCCCCCCCATCCGCAGCCTGCCCAGGGGTCTGATGTCATGACGGGGATGGTGTGCAGCAGCGTTTGACTCGATCAGCAGTGGTGAGGGGCCACCCTGTGCCACCCACACGCTGCCCGTTAAACCGGACCACGACACACTCAAAATGCAAGGAGTGGACCTGCATTTCATGCACCTTCTCAGGCCAGACAACTCGAGAGAGCCCAAGTCAGTAGGACCACCATGGTCCCTCCACAAATAACTCTGTCAAGGCCATCACTGTTCCCTGTTTCTAGCTCAAGAGCCAAACGGGGGATGTAAGTGGTCACAGACAATAAAGCTTTCTTTTTTTTTGGCCATGCCCACAGCATGCGGAAGGTGCCAGGCCAGGGATCAAACCTGAGCCACAGCAGTGAAGATGCTGGATCCTTAACCCACTGCAGCACCAGAGAACTCCCAATAAAGGAGACTGAAATTACACATCTCCCTGGAAGTGGGACCTTCTTCCTGTGACGTGAGCAGCCACAGGGGCCTGGGGAAAGTGGCTCTTCCCACCTGGGTCCCCGAAGGTAGAAACAAAGAACACCTGCGCCAGACGCCGCCCTTCAAAGACCACAAGTGTGCCCACCTGTCCACAGAGTGGCCCCTGCCTTCATCACCAGGCCCAGTTTCTCTGCTTTGGGTCTGAAGCCTGGGTTTTCTTGGGCTCATCAAAAACTCTGACAGCCAGTCACCTGGGTCTTTAATGAACCCCAAACAAGGACTGAATGTTTACTTCATGATCAGTGTATCACCGAGGCTGGGAGCTACAGAGTCAGGGAAAAACTTCCTCCACTGGCTTCTAAGTTTGGTCTCACCTTAAAAACAAGAAAAAGGTAATATGACACCAGCCTTAAAATGAAGACTTCATAAAAGTCTTTTGTCTACTCCAAGAAGCAGAGCAAAACGTTTGTTTTTCCAACACGCACCTTTCCCCCAGTCAGGAAAAACATCTAGAATAGGAACTCTGAACCTGTTTTTGTGCCACCAGATACTTGTGGCAGTCTGGGGACATGAACGGACTCCATCTTGAGGTGTTTTTAAATGCATAAAATGCAAAACAGAATTACGAAAAAACCAGCTATACAAACCACAGTGATAATCATATTAAAAATAGGTAGTTTACTAATACGTGTTCTTTTTAAAGGAGCACTGAGTAAGTTTTGGTGCTGGATCAAATGACTATCACAGCTCTGAAGGAGGGACAGATGTGAAGGATGTCTTGAAATACCTGCAGGCTGGAATGTGATATGAAAATACACATGATTTCTACATGTGACAGTCACAGGTCCTGCTAATGTCACTGGGCTTTGTCGTCTACAGTCATAATTGACCATGATGCTAAATTTCACTTTGAAGTCAGTGTAAATAAAGCGTGATCATTTTCCTACCTAAGTTCACCGACCACCAGGCTCTGTCCTACAGACGGGAAGGAGAGGCCAGGAGGAAGGAGGAAGGGATGGCATCCTCAACTCTGATACCAGGAGGAAAAGTAAAAGGGCATTTCTGGAAGGTGAGAATATGAGATTTGTAACTGCCATGGGTTTTATCCACCTCAGTCTCACTATCCCAGGTCTAACCATGAACCATCTTTGAATGTGTCAAACCCCAGGGAGGCTGGTCAGGGAGGTGCTTAAATCTGAATTTTCCCCTTCCCGCCTCAGGAGATTAAGTTTTCTGTGTTCTTCCAACACAGAGAATAACTTTCTTCCAGAAAAAAAAGGTTTTTTTAAATGTTACTTTCTTTTCTTTTCTTATTTTTGTCTTTTTAAGGCTGCACCTGCGGCATATGGAGGTTCCCAGGCTAGGCGTCTAATTGGAGCTACAGCTGCCGGCCTGCACCAGAGCAACAGCAACCCCAGATCCAAGCTCTACACCACAGCTCACGGGAACACCGGATCCTTAACCCACTGAGCGAGGCCGGGGATTGAACCTGAAACCTCATGGTTCCTAGTTGGATTTGCTTCTGCAGCACCATGATGGGAACTCCAAATGTTACTTTCTTTTTTTTTTTTTCGTTCTTTAAGAAACACAATTGTGGACTGAAACAATGTAATTTACCTCTTGTTCAAGTCTCATCATCACAGAAAATGTTCTCAAAAAAGCACCCAGCCAGTGCTCCTGACCAGGAAGTCTGCTCACCCTACCTGAGTATCTTTTATGCCCTGAGGACGGTAACTGCCTTCCTCTCCACAGGGAATGCCACCTATCACAGGGCACCCTTCTCCTTTTTCCTTTTATCTATGTTTCTGGATAGTCCTGTGTCTTTAAAAACAAAGTCCTGGGGAAGAATCAACCGGAAGTAACCCTAAAAGACACAAATTTCCACTCACCTCCTGAAAGGCTCTCCTACCCCTTACTCCACAGGCCTTGTTTTTGTAGGTTTTTTTTTTTGTTTTTGGTCTTTTTAGGCCTACACCCATGGCATGTGGAAATTCCTGGGCTAGGGGTCAAATTGGAGCTACAGCTGCCAGCCTACACCACAGCCATAGTAATACCAGATCTGAGCTGCATCCTCAGCCTACACCACAGCTCACAGCAATGCCGGATCCTTAACCCACTGAAGAAGGCCAGAGATTGAATCCTCATGAATACTAGTCAGGTTTGTTACCACTGAGCCACTATGGGAACTCCAGGCCTGATTTTTAAAAATCCCCAAACCCCTCCAGTTACAAGACAGCAGATGAAGAGGCTACTGGCCACTGTTGCACCCACTCATATCTGATAAGTACACTGAATTTGGTTTCCTTTTGAAACTCACAGCTCTGAAAAGGAGTCAGACTTCCTGGCCAGCAGACCTAAGAAGGAACAGACAGAATGTGAGGTATGAATTCTCCAGTGTCCCAGGTGGGGTTCCCTGGCAGCAAGGATGTGGGTGGTTGTTGGGGATGCCACGGGAAGGAGGATGGAGCAGGGAAGGGTCTGAGCAAGGCCGTGAGCTTGGATAGATTCTAGCCCTGACCTGATTCAGGGGTCTCTGGAGCATAAAACACAGCGTGAAATTACCCACACTGGAGGCAGGAGGCTGGCTTTCTCTCCCTCAATCAGCCAGTCACTGGCTGAGGGCTGCCCAGGGTGGGTGTAACCTCCCAGGAGGCAAGGGCCCTCTTCCAGATCAGAGGAGGGGCAGCCATGAGCCCTTGGCATCCAGCACCTAGTGGCAGCTGGGAATGGGGCACCTGCACAATAAAAGGGATCTGGGCGTGACACCAACAGTGTCCACCCAGCCTCGTCATTTTTGGATCAAGATCACCTGGAATGGAGTCAGGGAGAAAGGCTCCTAAAATCTAGAAGTTCTTTCCCTAGTACCTATCCTCTCACTGCAACGACAATGAGCTGGGATTTACGGGCACCTCAAGTTTTACAAAATCTGTCCCCTTGGCCCTGAAGGGTGGGGTGGGGGCCACCAGGAAGAAAGCCAAAGGACCATCCTTCTGCAGCCATGATTCTCTTTGCTTTACCAACTGAGGAGAGAAGCAGGGCCGCTTTTCTGATTCGCCTGAGGTTATGTCAGGTGGCTCAGAACAAACTTGGGAGAGATGCTAATAAGAGGGTGTGTGCAAGAAAAGTATGTACGGGGGTGAGACTGACTTCAGAAAACAAAACAACTGTGCGTCGTTGGAATTTGGCTTTTCTGACGGTAACTAACTCTGTTCTGGAATGGGTGCGTCTAGTGTTCGTGGCAAGTGACCAACAGCACAGTCACACAGAATAAACTGCAAAAATCTTACGGAAAAAATAAACCCAACAGCACATGGCTCCCCATTTGCTCTTGATCTGAGAAGTAAGGGATCTAGGTATTTCATTCCTTTCTTTTTTTTTTTTTTTTTTTTTTTTTTTTTTTTTTTTTTTTTTTTTGGCCATACCCACGACACGTGGAAGTTTCTGGGCTAGGGAGTGAACCTGCACCACGGCAGTGACCCAAGCCATAGCAGTGACAAAGCTGGATCCTTTAATCACTAGGCGACCATTATATTCTTTTGCTAAGTCCTTTTCTTAGGTTGAAGATCCAGTGAGAAGGAAAATGACAGCCATATCATTTTGGTTCTACTAGAAAGATGCTAACACACAGAACCTGCAATGGTTGGCTCTATTTGGAAGCCAAGGAAAATATTACCAATAATATATTTTTAGGTACTCCTGTGAAGCAGGTCCAGCCTTCCCAAGTGGCTGGGGAGGGTGCTATGAGCATGGTCCTAGACTCTTCTATGGTTGCCATGGATTCTCCTTCAATTCTGTCTCAAGGCTTCTCTATGGATTCCCCATCCTCTTACCATCCAGATGGAAAATCTCGGTCAAGGTCTGCTCAGCAGGGGTAGGGCTGTCCCTGAAGCTCAATATTCAGAGGGATGGAGCTCAGCTGCTCGAGGTTGATGGGGCCTTGCTCCGAGATGGGTCAACCCTTCAGGAAACTACATATCATATCCTCTTGGAGATAGGAAGGTAGTTCTACCTGGTTAGTAGTGTGTCACAATGGGAGCGAGAGACAGGCCAGGTCCCCAAGCTGTCATGATCATTTAAAGACAGAATCCACAGATCTAACGGCTTTAATGTTGGAGTTGGTGTCCTGAAGGTCACAACAGGTTTTATCCTGCTACTGCCATTGAACTTTCTTTCTGACTTTAGAGAGTGACTGAAACTGCTGCCTATCTGCCTCTTGTTCTGCACCTGAAATGCTATGCTATCCATGAGAACCACCAACCACAAAGAAGCTGCGAGCTGGGCTTGTTTCCATCCTGCCTGAGCTATTTGTAGGACAGTGGAGTCACCATCTGTGCTCATCCCGGGGCTGGGCTGGAGCCAGGGCTGCAAAGAAGCACAGCTGTGTGGCCCAACTCCACCCAGGTCCCCCACCCCCACCTCCGACCCCGGATGATGGAGGGAGCAGAGGTCTGAGCCTCTCTGCCTGGGATGTGCCCTGGACACTTCCCTTACCTGTGGTTGTTCTGGCCTCAGGAAAACGGGAACAAAGCTCCTAGGCCTGTACTTGGCTCATGGTTTTTGCGACAGCCCAATGCCCAATGCCCCAATGCCCACGTGGTTATGTCCCAGGGAGAGACAGGGAAAGGAGTAAGATGCAAAGGCACCAGGAAGCCAAGTCACCACAGCAATGGAAAACATTAGAGGTTTGGGAAAACGTGGAAAGAAAACACTCCTGGGAAGGTAGAGGGAAAAAAGCCTTGGCATCTGCAGATGGAATAACACTCCTGCTGGCAATTCCAGAATGAATTCAGTGACGAAGGTGCTTTGAGAAAGCGGGTGTGGCAGACATCGTTCGTGCCCCTGCCACCCCCCCCCCCCATTCTATCTCCAGTGCTCTCACTGATGTCTGGCTACCAGTGTCTGAATCTTTGCGGCTGAGGGCCTTTCTTCAGAAGCAGACATGGCCACTGTCTGTCACGGGCTGGATGGGCCCTCCCAACCCCAGAGGAGCCCTCCACCAATGACTCTCCATAGCTGGTGTACAAACACCCTGGCCTCTTCACTCCTCAGAGGCAATAATTGTGAGTGTGAGTCTCCCACTGGTCCCCACTGTCTCCTTGCAGGATAAAGCTCCAGTATCCCTGTGGCAGCGGGCCATGATGGGCTGATTGATGGGCTCTCTCTATTTATGTCCTTTGTCTTATGACACTGAAGTGCCTCCCATCAAGAAGCAGAGTTTGGAGCTCCCTTGTGGCTCAGCAGGTTACGGATCTGGTATTGTCACCATAGCGGCTTGGGTTGCTACCATGGCACAGGTTCAATCCCCGGTCTGGGAACTTCTGCAGGCCAAAGGTGCAGCCAAACAAAGAAAAAACAAACAAACAAATGGAGTTTTAATTTCCCTATCTCATGAATCTGGCTGATCCTGTGACCTTGCTTTGGCCAACAGAATGTGGCAAAAGTGACAATGGAACTGGTTTTATAATAGGCCTCATAAGGCCTTGTGCACTGTGCCCTCATTTTTGGATCTCCAAACAGAGGCTCTTAGCCAACCTGAAGTTGGCTGCAGATTCATGGAAGCCCCGGAGACCAGAAAACCTAAAAAGCTGAGCCCCAGAATCCAGAGCTGAATAAATGGTAGCTGTTTCTAGGCATGAAGTTTCAGGGTGATTTGTGACACAGCAATAACTAAATTGATTCACTGGTGTATGGTGCACCCTTATGGGTAGACTTTACTCCTCTACCTCTGCTCCCTGTACTTCTCAGATGACTTACACTCAAAGCCTTGGCTCAGGGTTGGCTTCAGAAAGAACTCAAACTCAGACAGGGCGGAGGGCCTCGTTCCCTGCGTTTCCAGGAAACGCCCTCATGTTCCCATTATTATAATGATCGCAGTAAATTACAAGGACTGTTTTCACGTTTGTTTCCCCTACTAGACCAAGAGCGTCTCGATGTGATAGCTTGTCTCTCTTTGCCTCCACTAAGCCTGGTACATCCATAGCAAGCTCTCCATCGATATTTGCCACAGAAATGAATATATCAGTGGGGTAGCACTTCTTGTCAGGTGAGGAGAAACATTCTGGAAAAGTGCTGCACCCCTTCAGTACCTCTTTCAGTGTGTGGGTGTCTCCACTTGCTTTACTCTACTGATCACCTTCCCAGGGGGTTACACCCCACCCTCTGCCTAGGTGACTCCTGCAGAAGGCCCACCCACACACCCATTCATCCTTGATGTGGTTCTGAGTTGTGAGGGAGACACCTACTCTCTCCTTTAGGGAACCCTCATCAGAGCAAGGGAGGGAGAAGAGTGAGGACGAGGACTCCCTTGACTCTCCATCAAAAGGATCTATTCAAAAAAAAGGGAAAAGAAAAGAAAGGAGTTCCTGTTGTGGCTCAGTGGGTTAAGAACCCGACTGGTATCCATGAGAATGTGGGTTCGATCCCTGGCCTCGCTCAGTGGGTTAGATCTGGCACTGCCCGCAAGCTGCGGTATAAGTCGCAGATGCGGCTCAGATCCTGGTGTTGCCATGGCTGAGGTGTAGGCAACTGCAGCTCCAATCTCACGCCTAGCTTGGAAATTTCTACATGGTTCAGGTGGGGCCAGAAAGAAAGAAAGAAAGAAAGAAAGAAAGAAAAGGTTCTATTCATTGGACCATTTCACCTTTCAAGAACACATCATTGAAAAAAACTGTTCCAGTTCCCAGAAATTCCAGAAATAGCCATACAAAAGCCAGCTGCTCCCAATCAACAAACTTCTTTTGTACTTCCCTCCCCGCCCCCTAAATCAGGGGCAGACAGTGAAGGGGGAAAAAAAGAATGAATCACATGACTAATATTCTGGCAAGAGCAAAAGCTTTCCAGGTTCTGATCGGCTCCCACTCACCTTCCTTCATAAAACAACAACAACAACAGCAATAATGGTGATGATGTCATATTTGAGGGAACTGCTGACAGGCCAGCCACAAGCTCATGGTCAAAGGTGAGGCCCTCCAAGGTGAGAAAATCCAGCCTACGTGGATTTAGAATGTCCTGACTCGATGCTTGAACTATCATTTTGACCCAGTAGGACAGGTGTCTGTGGTTTCCAGAGAGAAAAGCTCTTTGACAGCGCCTCATGTGTCAGACAGCATGCGGGAAGATGAATGGGATGGATGGAAGCCATCTTTGAGGATGGATGGTTTCACCCATCCACCTCCTTTCTGAATTGGGGCTTTTCACACAGGGAAGGACTTCCCCTGCCCCCAGCTGCTCAGCCTTGGTCTTTCTGGTCCAGAGCCACCGATGATCAGCCACTGACACCAGTAACTAGGAAGAGAGCAGGATGCCGAACTGGACATTCCCAGCTTTAACCCTACCCCTGATGACCACCATAAGCCCTTGAACAAGTAACCTGCCTTCCTGAGCCTCTGCAACCTCCTGCTAAAAAGAATGTAGTAATATTTACTTATTTGAGTGTCAATGACCCAATTAAATGAAACAATAATGCTAGCTCTCATGTGCTGCGCGCTGACTATATGCTGAGCTTTTGGAAGCACTTAAACAGGTTTTAATTCATTAAATACTCAAGACAACTTTGTAAGGTGTTGCTGTTACCTCTCCCATTTTACAGATGGGGATATAGAGGCACAGAGGTGTGAGGCAACTTGCCTGAAGTTGGACAGCTGGTAAGACACTACAGTGGACTCTATAGGGTACTGAGTTCATGGTAGGACCTCCATAAACAGGCATCTCTTCCCCTTCATGAAAGAGGACAACTTTAGTTCCACCCTGTGCTAGGTAATTGATGATCCTGGTCACTCTGCTGCTTTTATGAAGCTCAACAGGGAGTTCCCTTCATGGTTCAATGGAAACAAATCCACTAGTATCCATGAGGATGTGGGTTTGATTCCTGGCCTTGCTCCGTGGGTTGGGATCTGGCATTGCTGTGAGCTTTGGTGTAGGTCACAGACACAGCTCAGATCTGGCATTGCTGTGGCTGTGGTGTAGGCCAGCAGCTGTAGCTTCCAATTTGAACTTCCATATGCTGCAGACAGAGCCCTAAACACCAAAAAAAAAAAGTGTGTGGGGGGGGGGAACAATTTGTTTCCAACTTGAGATGGCTCTCTGGGGCTACTGATCTTCCTCTCGAAGGCTGATCTTTCATGGATGGAGTCAAGGGTGTTGGGAAATGTCCCACCCCCACCACAATAACAGCATTACTAAAGCTACAATCATAGGACTGTTATATGTGGCCCACTAGATAGTTCTTCCAAGTTCATAACTATTCTTCCTGTGCCTTTTCACCTTCCTGAAGAGGTCTTTCATTATTGGAGTTGGTTACCCAGAAGGCACTGAAATTTCCACCACTCTCCTATGGGATGCATCAAAAATTTTTTTTTCTTTAACTCAACTGCCATACTGTATACTTCTCTTTTCTTTATCTTAATCACATGTGATATATTCCTTAGGTACTATGAGCAGTCAGACAGATGAAGCAAAACACAGTCACACCATTTTACAAATGGAATATTCAGTCCCATTTAAAAAAACCAAACAGCTTTCTCCCTATCCCTGGACATTCTGGAAATGGCATGTTTTGGAACTAGGCTCAAGACTATTAAAGACTGTGGACTTTTAATTGAGGAGTTGATTGTTTTAAGAGACAACAGGCCTGCCAGAACTCATGCTCTCTGGAGAGAAAAACAAAAACATCCACGAGTCCCAGTCACAGATAGCATTTCCTGGCTGGATCCTGGCCACTCGGGGTGACTCAGTCAGCCTCAGATGTCTTTCCCTCTGTCTTCTCAAGACACAGGCTCCTCAGTCTGGTGGTACTTGGCTGCTTCCCACCAGGGCGCCTTGTGCTGTGCTATGTATCCACTCATCGGAGGGGGTTCTCTGCTACTCCATGGCTCTCTAGCTTTTCAGTACAGCTAACAGGAGAGCTAGGCTCTAAAGACAGCAGAAAAGGCAAAAATTGTGTTCAAATGGTCCTTTTGAAGCCCTTAGGGAGGCACTACGTTGGAGACCAACACTACATCTCTCATAAGTCCAAGCCTGCTCGAGACCAGGGGTGGCTGCTCCGTGGACCCGAGCCAGGAACTACAATGACAGAGTCGTTGACTCAAAACTCAAGCTGGCCCATCCTTCACTAAATGGAACAGAGAACCCAGTGACGCAATGACCCACAGCATCTCACTCTCAATCCCCTTCCCCTCCTTTCTCCTCTCCCTTCCCCTTCCCTGCCCCTCCCCTCCCCCACTTCAGTATGCCTACCTGCATTCTTTCTAAGGTTAACTGCATGCAAGCTCTGCCCTACCCCCAGAGCTCTACTCTAGCTTTAGGATGAAACCCAAACTCAAAAATATGTCACAATCTGGTCTGTCTGCCTCTCTCACTCTTGCTCTAGCTCTCTTTCACTCACTCTCTCTCTCTCACACACACACACCCCCCTCAAACATCTTTGTTTCAAGCATTTTTGCAGCAAACATTTTCAGCACAAAACTAAAAGGCCATAAGGCCACATAACTAAAGTCCATTTATCTTTTTTTGCTATGAAAGATAAAAGAACTGGTTGATCTATATTACATAAATCTTAGCCTTCATAATGGTCTATATAGTGACAAGTAGACAGGCAGTCTTGAGGCAGTAGATGATAAAAGCTATATATATTGGCTTGACAGGAAACAAAGTGATAAAACTTACTGAAACTATGAAATGAGAGTAAAGCCAGCTTGCATATTATACCAGACAAAGCTAACATATCAGTTTGCAAATGCTTTAGTACAAAGCTGGACCCACCTTTCCCACAGAACCCTGGAGTGTCTATCAGTGAATAAGTGACAATATGCTGAGAATACACAACAGTGTAGAGGCTTTCACGACACGACATGAAGCTCAGGTACAAAAGTGCATCTTAGTGTTTGGAAACTGATCTCTCTCTCCACGGAGAAAGAAATCTTAGCAAAAAAAGAAAAAGTGCGATGCTCAATGGGCAAATGAATCACATTTTAAATGTATTCACGTATTTTGTATTTCGCAATAAAGTCTTTTCAGTTTTGTTATTCATTTTTCATGTTTTGTTATGGCCTGTCTAATGATGTTCTTTTACTTTTTATCTTTTAGAGCAAAGGTGCCTTACAGTCAATGAGTTACGCAGTGAAAGCTCAGCAAAAACGCTTGTGGCTTGTGTGTCTGCAGCAGAGACGCTCATGGCAAAAATACTTCCTGACCACCTCCTTCACTCCGGATATCTGCAGGTCTGCAAGGAATCCTGCCTTCTGCACCACTGCACCTCCGCTCACATTTTCCCTCTGCCCAGAATGCCTGCATCCTCCTCATTCCTCTTAATTCCTCCTCTTGGAAGCCTCTCCAGGGCCCTGTGATGACCCACCTCCCTCTTCCAGCAGTGACCAGGCACTGACAGCACCCAGCCATACTGGGCGTCTCCGGGGAGAGCAGAGCCTGCATGCTATTCATTTCTGCAACCTAGTGCCCAGTTCTTCCCTGACCTGAACAAGGAAGGAATGTACATCCCATCCCAGGCAATCCTGAATCCAGAAAGTCACACGATAACCAAAGCAACTCAATCTGGTTCAAACCACCAAGGCTTGGTCAACCAAATGCAGACCTTGGCTTCCAAGAGCAGTTTTCTGACTGTGCCTTCTCTCACTTTGTGCTTAGTTCTCCGGAGAGATCTGGGGAAATTCAATGTAACTGAAACCTTGGGCTTAGTTCTCTATCTCTACTTATCCAACTACCAGTTAGCGTTTCTCTGATGGCTCCCTTGGGGACAACTATGGGCCCAAGAGTCTCATGAAGCTTTGTTTAATGGGGGATCTGGCCCAAAGGCTATTTTGTGAGACCAAGCGGCCTCCTAGGAAATAACTCATCCCAGGGAGAGGCTCAGAGCTTTGGTCCAAGGACATTGTTTCAGAGATTTGGAAACTCTCCTCCCCCAACTCTCTAGGTCTCATGCCTGAGTTGTAGGAAGATGGAATTGCAAGAGAGGCTGAACTAGTCCCCAAAAGTATAAGGCACCAGGAAAGTGACAGAGCCACCCTGCTCTTTACATGGTAGAATAGATTATATTATGTTTTTTTTCCATTTTTTACACCTCTCTATATTCATCTCCTTTGCTATATGACTCGCAGGTCCTCTCATTTTCTCTCATTTGAGATTATTTTCCAGTCCCTTGACTTTGAGTTTGGTCATATGATTTGCTGTGACCAACAGAATAAGGTTGACGTAAGAATGCATTAGTCCTGAGCCTAGGCCTTAAGAATTATCACATGTTTCTGTTAGTCCTCCACTGTGCCATGAGAAGCAGCAGCCCAGGCTAGCCCTCTGGTTCCAGCAGGATAATGAACAACATACAAAGCATAGCTGAAAGGGGTCATCTTCTTCTAGTTGGGATACACCTACCTGCTGCTGCACCCCAGATGTGTAAGTGAGTCAGCCAAGATCCAGCTGAATTCAGCCTGGACAAGCCAAGCCTCAGCAGACTTGTAGACCCAAGAAAATAAATGATTGCTGTTTTAAGCCACTGAATTTTGAGTGGTTTGTTACGCAACACTTTTTTGTGGTTCTAGCTAGCTGATACATACGGGAGTCTGGGCCCTGGCCACCATACCAGTTGTTCTAGTATTATTGATTACTGGGTGCAAAGAGCAGACCTGGCTCTGACCAATATTCTTGAGAGGCCAGGGTGGAGCAGTGGTGGCAGCTTTAGCGACAAGTTGCCTTATTGACATAAGCCTTAGGTTTTATATCTTAACATATCAAAAGCATAATGCAACAGAGATGAATTTGACCATCCACTAATAGGCAGCAAGAACATCAGGACTTTTCTAATATTTAACCTCAGAGCAAGTGAACATTTTCCCACCAAATGAAGCTTTCCATGATCCAAAATAAATTTCTACCATTTACAGTCTGCCTCAAGATAAAACAAATCCATATATTTTTAAGTGACTTTTTCCCTAAAGAACTTTTTGGAAGACCCTGCTAAAACTAAAAGTCATGATCTGATAACTTATGAACTTTCTTTAGAACTGGTTTCTCTAATAGTCCCAGGAGGTCCTTCTTATTAATGTTAAAATAATCCAGTATCTACTCATCAGTTTGAAATAATTTTCTAAGCTTGGCAAAACATGAGCTACTTTAATCTTCCACTCTTGTCCTAAGCAAAAGTAATGATAATTAACACTTAAGAGGTTTGGATGAGTATCTGTGTTTTTGTGTTGGGGGTGGGGTTACATCTTCTTTTCCCCCAGTAAACACAAACAAAAGAAGACAACTCTTAGTATTACTTCCCTGAGATGAATAATAGATTATTTATCACTGGAAGTAAAAGTGTCCTTGTGTGGTTATTGGTCCATGATGGGATATTTCTTTCACTCCACCCAAACTTAACTCTCATGGTCAAGGGACACAGGGCAGCATTTTTGAGAACAACTATCAACACTAGACATTTTTGAGAAATGGTAATAAATAGCATACAGGCTAAAACAATCTCTTAGAACGAATTGTCTTGAAAGGACCCCATTCTCTGATATGTGGCTTAACATCCCAGGACCAGCACCTTCATCCCAAAGGGAGTCTAAAACAAAAGGTGGGCAGAGAGGAAGGAGAAGGCCTTTCCAGAAGGTTCACCTTTAGCTGGGGGTTCACCTGGGAACCGCTGGTGAGGTGGGAGGAAGCCCTGCTCCAGGAGAGAGGCTGCCTGTTCCCTGGGTCAAGATGGCCACCTCGCTCCTCCACTCCTCCCACCGCAGAACCATTGGTTGTTAAGGCAGATGCCACTGCTACTACATGCAGAAAAAATAAAAGCAATCTTTATATAATAATACATGAATCATATGAATTGTCCCAAACAGTTACATACTGGCAATTTCATATGGTTCAACTTCATATAAGAAGTAAACACAAAATAACCTCCTATACACAAATGCTCAGGAAAGTTAGAGATATAGGCTAAACTGTGAGATATGTGAGATTGCATACAAAACAAAAACCAAACCACTCCTTCCTAAAATAATAGCTGTTGCTAAAATTACTGTATAATATGCTGTTTTTAAAGCCACAACTTTTCATTGTAACCTATGTACTTTGCAGCTGCACACTTTGGGCCTGGAGTCAAGACAATCAGCTTCCCCAGAACAAGTCAAGAAAGGGGCACGGACTCACCTGGAGAGTAAGAGGTGACCCTGAAGCTGCAGGTCGGCAGCACAGTCCTCGGACCGGCAATTCCTTTCAAACACGGTCTGTGAGGGAGACGCAACAGGAAGGTTAGAACAGGATCTCGAGGCAAAGGAGTAAATAAGAGCGAACCACTTCCTTCCAAATCAGCGGGAGTTCTTCCTGTGAGACCCCCCAGTCCCCTCCCCGATGAAGCCCGCTCCCCGCAGGGCAAGGGATCCTCAGCAGTTAACAAGGAAGCTCAAGTCCAAGGTGGCCTTGACCACAGAGGACACTCCTTATCTGACTCATTTCTTAGGCTCCTCAAGAACTTCTTCGAGGGGGTTTTTCAAGAAAGGTACCTGGTTCTCTCCAGCTTTGAGAAGATCTCTCAGTGCTCTCCCACAGAAGTGAATAATAACCCAGGTGTGTCATGAAGTCTTAGGTTACAGTCTTGACCTTGCCCTCTGCTGTCTTGGGGAAGCAGAAAACCCATACTTGAGATGGGCTCTGCCTGAGCGAGGGGATCATATTATAATTTTTAGCACCAAAGGGAAAAGTCAAAGGCAATTAGACTCTGAGGCTGAGGGCCCCACAACCGGCTTCAGGGATACTTTCCCATGTCTTGGTGGGGCTGCCAGGAGTTAACAGGGACGGGGCATCCTTTCTGTAACCAAGACCACGCCTTGAGGGCCAAAGCCCTACCCAGCACTGGGGCCTAAAGCTCCTCACGCCAAACCCAACCTCTTTCAGGAGGGCTTGTGGCGTGTGCCTGGGTCTGTGTGTAGAGGACAGAGGGAATCGGGAGTGGCTTTGGGAGGAGTTAACAATTTTCTCCTCTCTGCAGCCCCTCCCTCAATCTGGTCTCCACCTCTCCCGGTTCCAGGCTCTCTGTGTCTACACTGACAAGGCTCTTCACTACTGTCAGACGCCTGTGATCACTCTGGTGGGATTTGGGAGAAGAGCTGGTGGCCATTTTTCAGTTGTCATTTATTCACTCTTCAGCTTCCTCATCATCCCTGCTCATGTCTGTGGGCCGCCCCCCAACCCAGAACAGAGTCCCAGTGATTAGGCCCCCTCCCACAGGACGAGCCCAGGAGGAGGCTTCTCAGAGGGGCCGCGTGGACTCCAGTGAACGTGCTGGCCAACAAACAGTCTAGACCCAAGCAGATGGAGTCATTTTGCTGATGGAAATCCAGATGCCCATGTCACGTTTCCAAAAGATGTTCCAGGCAACATTCCCTGCCTGGAGTGTGGGGGAAGACCTCAAAGTCTTGGGACAAAAAGAGGACATTCCCACATTCTTTTGGACAACACCGTGGGCAAGGAGAGAGCCAAATTTCCAGGGGATTTCAGCAGAAGGCATGTGCGATTTACCTGCCATCTCCATCAGGGAGAACACAGGAAGAAGTAGATGTGATGCCACATGAATATCTCAGGTGGGAGAAGGAGGCTTTCTGAGGTGAGCAATGAGGAGAGACACCAAAGGTGGATTTAGCCCCCAGCTCAGGAAGGCGTGAGGTCCCTCCCTGACACGCCCCCACCCCCCCCCCCCGCCGTGTCTTGCCCCTCACTTCCTATTCATAATGTTAGTTGATTTTCTGCAAGAGAAGGGCTCATTCCAACTCACAGGAGCTTCAGGCCCCACTGAACCCAGCTTCTGCCTCGGCTCTTTACAAGTGTCTCTCCCATTTTACAGGCAAGAGACCATTTGACTTCCTGCCTTCAGAGGCGGGGTGGGGAGCAGGTGAGAACAAACAAGTCAGAAGTGACCTACAGATATCGATCTGGTCCCTGCCCTCCCCAGCTCCGTCACTCTGACTCTCTCGTGGCAGCCACCCCTCAGACTGCCTTATAACTTCCCGCCTCAGTGTCTCCCCACAAGCCGATCCCAAATGCCTCCACCCCGTTCACCGTGGTACATGCCCTCTCATCCTCTAACGAGTGAATCAAAAACCACATCCCTGAGCCCCCATCGAACTTGGGCTCTGACGTAGGCTCTTGCAGTTCACACGCTTTTCTTTCTACCGCTCATCTCCATCATAGCTGCGTAATTTTACGGGTCTCCCCTCTGCTAAAAATTATGCTCCTTGAAGATGGGGACCATACCGGTCTTGTTCACCCCAGTGCCTGCCCTCAGAGCCCAGTGTGTAGAAGCTGCTCAGTCAACACTGGAGGACCACACATGCTCTGAGAGATGTGGTGGCCCCTGAAATAGGGAGCCCAAGGGTGGGAGCTCCAATCTGGGCTAATGTGAATACACTGCTTACCAATACCAAAGCTGGAGACCCCACACGCAGCACCTGTCCCTCAGCTACAAGCAAGTGCAGAGCCTCCCAACGAGGAAGTGGCTGCTTTGGAAAAGCTCTGTCCTTGGTCTGACTTTCCCTTGTACTCTGCTATTTCCTGTCCATCAAACTAGCTTCTCTAGCTTTTGTTAAATCCTCTAGTGCTGCTAAATTTCCATCCAGCAATTTAGCACACACAGACAGACACACACGCACACACATTGAGTGAGTATTTATAGCGATCAGCTAAAATGAAGCACAAACTATCATAAGAGGACAAAGCACAAGCTTAGAAATTAGGCCAGGACTCAATTTCTACATTTATAAAATGTAAATAACACCTTCAGCGACACTCTTGTCAATGCAGATTCGCTCTTAGCTGGCGGGTGGGAATTTGTGTCTATTACCCTGTGTTTGCCTTAGGCACTGTGCGTCACTGTTTACACCAGCAAATGTGAGTGACAGCTAAGGTGTGTAGGAGTGAGCGCCATGAGGGTTTCCTAGTTGACAGTGCAGTAAGAGGATCATGGAGCCAGAGCTAAAGTGAATTTTGCTCTGTGTGGATGACTGGACTTTTTAAAAGTCAATGCACAGTGTTTCCCATTACAGTCCTTACGATGTGACTGTGCCATTTCCTCCCGTAGAGAGGCGGAGTCGATGCTGCACCCCCTGAAGCTGGGTGGATTTGTGGCTGCAGAGGAAGTTGTGTTTTGCCATCTTCAAGCCTAGTCATAAAAAGAAATTGAGCTTCCTCTGAGTTCCCTCAGGGCGTTTGCTCTTGGAATGGTGCTACGATCCTGTAAGGAAGCCCAAGCTTCCCATAGAGAGGCTCATACGGACAGAAAGTGACCAGCAGCATCCACCCGAGGCTGCTTGAGACAGTCATCATGGAAGATGGTCCCCCAGCCCCACCAGGCTGCCCCAGCTGACACTATGTGGAGCAAAGATGAGCTGTCTGAAGCAGGCCCTGCCAAATTTCCAGTTCAGGGGCAAAATGACTGACTGCGGTTATTTTAGGCCACCAAGTTTTGGGGTCATCCGTGATGCAGCAATAGATGCGTGGACTACTCCTCAACCTAATGGCCTCCCCCAACTTGGGTAAGGGCATGAACAAAAGTGGGCTGGGCACACCAAGCCCTGGCAGAGCCTCGGCTCAGGCAAGACCCTCCCAGGCTGGGAATGGAGTTGTCTTACAGGTAAAATATCAAGACAGCAGGGAATCAAGAGACCAGGGTGATCGCTGTGGAGACTGAAGTTGAAACTCAAGAGTTCCTAGGTCAGGACCTGGATTCTTCTCTCTGGGCAAAAGACCATTTTGCTTCCGGAGGAACTGAAAAACATCTCTCTGGGGCAGAAGCGTGGGCAGACTGAAGCCTCAGAACGCTAGCTGATAGCACAGTTTCCAGAAGCCAGTAAGAACTACTTCTCCTACCTAACGTGTGAGGAGCACAGGTTCTCCCTGATACCAGTGAGCCAAACTGCTGGTTTTCCTGGAAACCCAACTTCTCTGCCTGCTTGTACCCATACCTCCCTCGTCTTCTGTGCAAACACAAGCTTGACTGCCTAAATCAGGCAGATTCCAGCCCAGGAGTCTCTCCCACCTCCCTCCAGCCTCGACCTCTGGCTGGGAAAACCCTGTCAATTTTTTTTTTTTTTTTTTTTTTTTTTAACCTGGAAGTAGCCTTTCTGGAAACTGGAAAGAGACCTAAGAAGCCATCATTTCTGACTCCTCTCTGGTGAAAAGAGGTTTAACCCTTTCTCTCGGGAGATGACCATTTCCTGCCTCAGGCTTTATGGTCTGGATCCCAGCAGCCTCTTTAACCCCATGAACTAGATTTCCATGTGGACTCCTTCCTTAGGCGGGTCTTCACCTCAATTTTCCCTAAAAAATACACTTATCTTTTTGAAATCCTTTCTCCAGCTTCCCCTCCAATCCAAAAATCTGTTTATTTTACAGCAAAGTTGGCACATTTTTTCTGTAAAAGGCCAGACAGAAAATATTTTCAGGCTATGGCCATATGGTCCCAGCTATAACAGCTCAGCTCCTCAGCTAAGGAGCGAAAGCAGACCTAGGTAAAGGAGTGGTCGTGGCTGTGTCTCAATAAAACTTTATTTATAAAAAACAGGCAGCAGGCTAGATTTGGCCTGCAGACTGTAGTTTGCTTGCTCCCATTCTAGAATATTTGGCTACTGATTTCCTCATTCCCTATAGGCTGGGGTGGTGGGAAATACAATGAGTTCAGGTCAATGTACAGTTTGTTCTGAAGCAGAGCACAGAGGCTGCAGTTAGCTGGATTTTGCCACCAAGGCCACACCAGCCTTGGGTGTATGTGATTCAGGGCTGCCCTGGCCAAGGCTGACTTCAGAGAGGCAGTTGTCCGCACCTGGGCCCATTTTCCTTCTCAAATCTGCACTAGGAAAAAAATCTTCCCTTCTGATCTAGCAGGAAGTACAATTCTTAGTCTCTTCTACCTGTCCTGTTCAGAGGAGGGTCAGTTGCTTGGACTTGGTGATATTAGCGTAAAAACAGGTATAGTCATTGGCATAGGTTGGACATTGTTTATAGGGTTGCTCTGGCAACCTGGTCCCATGCTGAGGCCTGAGAAAATAGGACAATCAGATCAGGTGGGAATAAATGCTTTTCAAATCCCACCCCAAGGCCATTTTCAAGCTAAAATGAAGAAAACATTTCCTGACAGGCAATATGACTTTGCAGAGGGTCTCTCCCTGGACAACAGGAGGGACAGTGCTGAACTCTTGCTCCTCGCATAGCTCCCTGTAAGGTCCCAGAGACCCCAGCCATATGCATTTCATTCCTGCAACCCCAGCACCTAGCACGGTATTAAACATCTGTGCGTGTGCGTAAAAGCCATGACCTGAGTATAAGGGGTTTCTCCTTCCCAATTCTGTTTTAATGCTTTTTCCAGAATCCGACATTGTCCTTAACGTGGCACATTAAAAGAGTTCAGAGTGGTCCCAGGAATTTCAGCTCTGTTGAGCCCTGTGCTCAAATGGAAGAAGGAAAAGTCTCAGCGCTTGGTACTTAAAATCAGGTCATGCAGGAAGACTTGCTTTCTAAAGAACAGTATGTCCACAAGAATAAATGAAATACTTTGTAAAATTAAAGCTGGGAAATTCCTTCTATTTCAGGAGTCATCCTTTCAGATTTTGAAATCATGGGAAGAGTCCTATTGGTCTCCCTCTAAACAACAAGCCTGGTATTTGATTTTCCTTCATGAGAAAACTGGAGGTGATAAATTCTTTTTCTTTGGGCATCCTTTGGTTTACTCCATGGCCCTGCAATTCACACAACAGCCTCCTCTGCCTAAAGGCAGCATTTCAATGCTCTAGTTCAACCCCCATGAAGAACTGAGTGGGAGGTGGAGCTGCTCAGGGAGCTCCTGCCCACCTGGGCCTGCACTTGGCCTCTGGACCCTCCCAGTGCCCTTTCCAGGTCTGTCTGGGATGAAGTGGCCTTTTCTAGGCCACATTTCATGTCCCTTTACAACTCAAGCCATCAACTCTGCTCTAGGCAATCTCCTGCCCCTGAGAACCAGAATTTCCTTCCCTTGATTTTTACCCTGGAATCTTTTGTATTCTATGTTTCATTTATTTATTCATTTAAAGTGGCTGTTAATTAGTCACAAGAGGCAGAAAACAAAACCAACAAGTTCAAATAAATGGGCTGCTGCTATCAGAGAAAAGGAAGACTACGCTAGCCATGCTTCTAAAAGCTGCTGTTGGATGTAGTCCGGCAACGAGGAGTGAGGAATATGGCCCCAAAGTGGAGAGGATTCCAGGGAGACCGCTCCTCACCTGTCTGCAAGGACATCACCTACCTGGGCCTCAGGAATAACTTCAAATAGCAAGTACCTGGCCTTTGATTTCCTAGGTCAGCAGTTCTCACTGTGGTTCAGTGGTAACCAACCCGACTAGTAATCAGGAGGACACGGGTTCGATCCCTGGCCTCACTCAGTGGGTTAAGGATCTGGCATTGCTGTGGCTGTGGTGTAGGCTGGCAGCTACAGTTCAGATTTGACCCCTAGCCTGGGAACTTTGATATGCTGTGGGTGCGGCCCTGAAAAAAGAAAAAAAAAAAAAAAAAAAAAAAAGGTAACCATGATTTCCTTGATCATCTCAGAATATAATGGGGGGGGGGCACTAAGATTTCTCCTCCAGCTAGAGGCTGTCCACTGGAGGTGTGCCCTTGCTCACTTACACTCATACATATTCACATGCTTGTGGGGAGGTTTTCAATTAGGCAGGACAATACAGAAATACCCCAAAAGGCTGAAGATTCTGGGGAAAACAACTATTTTCTCCTAAAATGCAGTTTGCAGAATAAGACACACTTTTTTCCCCCCAAAATTGAAAGATAATGATGGTAATTTGGTTTGCTAATAACATTTTGTTGAGGATTTTGGCATCTATGTTCATCAGAGATATTGGCCTGTAATTTGTGTGTGTGTGTGTGTGTGTGTTGTTCTTGTCTGATTTGGGATTAGGGTAATGCTGGTCTCATAAAATGAGTTAGGAAGTGTTCCCTTCCCTTTGATTTTTTGGAGGAGTTTGATAAGAAGAGGTATTAAATCTTCTTTGGATATTAAAAAAAAAAGGACAAAAAGAAAGAATCCCATGCTGAAAAAAACTGCAAAGATAAAGTATAACACTGAAGAAGAAACTGTGAAAATTCAACAAGTGACTACAAGTACAATCCAGCCTTTGATAGGTAGTTATACCCTCTCCTTTGCTATTTGTTGTTGTGTGCTTTGTTTTTTGGGTTTTTGTTTGTTTGTTTGTTTGTTTGTTTGTTTGTTTTTCTTTTGGCTGTGCCTGCAACATGTGGCAGTTCCTGGGCCAGGGATTGAACTCCTGCCACAGCAGTGACCCAAGCCACTGCATCCTTAACACACTGTGCTACAAGCAAACTCCTCTCTTGTTCTTTGGATTAATCTTGCAGGAAGCCTGAGACAGAGACACAGCCAGACTTCCGTGGTCAGTAAGGTTGAATTATGTCCTTGTTTTCCTCACATGTACTCAAAGCTAGATGATTTTCACACATGTTTCACCGGGTGCCCTTTCTAAAAAGATTAGCCAGAAGCTGATGCCAAATAGCTGACGCCTGTAAGAGCAGGACTGATCTGGCTGAAACAGGGGAGCCAGTGGATACCTCCCCCTCTAAAGCTCCTCCTCCTCCTCCTCCTCCACTGGGCCAAACTGCCCCCCTAAATCCAGGTGTGTGCTCTGGAACCCCCAGGCTGGATGGTCTCTGACACCTGTCTGGCTCTTACGTCTGGAGTTACTCTGCTCTCTCCTCCCTGCCAACTCAGATTTCCATTTTCTGCAGAGATTGTATATAAGATAGTGAAAATAAACGTTAGAGCTGTAAATAACAGCATTCGAAGCCTTTTGGGCACCTCATCCAGGAAAGCATTACCTAATGTCCAGGCTGAACAAACAGTGAATTTGCGTGGGCACAGCACTGGCATCCTCCACACCCAGGCACTGAGGCACTGGGGTGGGAGGTCTAGATGGTGATCCGTTTCCAGCACAAGGTAGGGTCAAAGTTTACGGCTTCAACATAGTTAGACATTAGCATGAGGGTAAAATAGCTCATCTTCCCCTTGAAAGATGGCAAAATGAGTATTCTCAACAGAGCCAATGGCTTGCCTTTCACCAGCTGTACCTCTTGCATCTTGGTCTTCAAAAATATATACTCAGATGGACAAAGGTATGTGATGTAGGTAAATCACCCAAAATCACAGGCAGTGCTCTCCTCCCTGGGAAGAATTCTTAGAGAGTTCACAGAGCACATTTCTTTTAATAATATGACTTTGCTGAATCTGCCAGTGAAGAAATTCTGATATGAGGTCCAACCTCTGCAGGAGACCTTTCAGAAGAGCCCTTTCCATAAGATAAATTTACTGAGCATCCTCAATGAGCCAGGCTGGAGACTAGGCATTGAAGATCAACAGCTAATAAGAAAAAATAGATTCCTGTCTGCACTGGGCTTCCATTCTAGTAAGGGAAATAGGAAAGCAGTTAGACAAATCTGTAATAATTGTGACAGCTGTCATGAAGGAATCAAATAGTCAGCTTAGGGAGTTCCCACTGTGGCTCAGCAGAAACGAATATGACTAGTATCCTTGAGGATACAGGTTTGATCCCTAGCCTTGCTCAGTGGGTTAAGGATCCGGCATTGCCGTGAGCTGTGGTGTAGGTTGCAGATGTGGCTCAGATCCGAGTTGCTGTGGCTGTGGCATAGGCCAGTGGCTACACTTCTTATTTGACCCCTAGCCTAGGAACCTCCATATGCCGTGGGTGTGGCCCTAAAAAGACAAAGCAAAACAAAACAAAACAAAACCCAAAGAGTATCTCAGTCAGGGGATACAGGGTAGTTGGGGGGGGGTGGCTCTCTGAGTAATAATTAAGCTAAGACCTAAAGAAAGAAGAAACGGCTGCAAAGAAAGCATGGCAAGAGCTATGCAGAAGAGGTATCAGCATGTGCAAAGGGCCTGAGACAGGAAGTGGCTTGCTAAGTCTAAGGGTGGCTGGAGTGTAGCAAGGGCAGCACTGGATGATGCTGGAGGGGCTGGGGCCCCTTGGGCAGGGTCTTTTGGGCCACAGTGAGAGTCTGAATGTTGTTCTAAGGGCGAAGGGAAGCTATTGGTGGGGCGGTGTTATGCACAGAAGTGAGCTGGTCCAAGTAAGAAATGCTAGTGGTCTGAACTAGAGCAATGGCAGTAGAGATGGAGTAAAGAGGATGGATTCATGAGCCTTTTGAGCTTAGGGTGGTACAGCTGGTTCTTGAATTCAGATTGTACATCCATGTATTTGCCCCCTGTGGAACAAAGGGGCATCTCTGTTTCTATTTTACAGACAGGATCATCTGCGCCATATTTTAGATTCCACATATAAGTGATATCGTATGGTATTTGTCTTTTTCCTTCTGGCTTACTTCACTTAGTATGAGAATCTCTAGTTCCATCCATGTTGCTGCAAATGGCATTATTTTATATTTTTTATGGCTGAGCAGTATTCCATTGTATATGTGTACCACATCTTCTTAATCCATTCATCTGTTGATGGACATTTAGGCTGTTTCCATGTCTTAGCTACAGTGAATAGTGCTGCGATGAATACAGGAGTGCGTGTATCTTTTTCAAGGAAAGTTTTGTCCAGATATATGCCCAGGAGTGGGATCGCTGGGTCATATGGTAGTTATATGTTTAGTTTTCTGAGGTACCTCCATACTGTTCTCCATAGTGTTTGTACCAATTTACATTCCCACCAACAGTGCAGGAGGGTTCCCTTTTCTCCACACCCTCTCCAGCAGTTGTTGACTTATTAATGATGGCCATTCTGACTGGTGTGAGGTGGTACCTCATAGTAGTTTTGTTTTGCATTTTTCTAATAATCAGTGATGTTGAGCATTTTTTCATGTGCCTGTTGGCCATCCAAATGTCTTCTTTGGACAGTTATTCCAAGGGTGGAGGAGGGAGGGAGTAGGATGGACAGGCATTTGGAGGTTTGGGGATGCAAACTGTTATATTTGTAATGGATGAGCAATGGGACCCTACTTTACAGCAAAGGGAACTGTGTGTGACTGGGTCACTTTTCCGTACACTAGAAATTGAAGAAACATTGTAAATTAACTACACTTTAATTTTGAAAAAAGCAAAAATAAAATAAAGTCAATAACTTTAGTCACACCTGCAAAGTCCCTTTGCCACGTAATGCATCATATTGACAGGTTCCAGGAATGAGGGTGTGGACATCTTTGGGGGACATTCTGTCTAGCCCTGACCAAGTCTCTTTGGGGGCCTCCTGGGCAAGCATGAGAGCAGTTATCATTTCCAAAACTCTACTCTGGGTACAGGGTTTGAAGACAGGGTCTTGGTCATAACCACTGGTAGGCTCACCTGAAGGGGAAACAAAACACAAGGGCTACTCTGCACGGGGAATCAGTCCAATGGCAGCTCAGTACACAGGCTGGCCAGAGCTTTCCAGGATTGTTGTTTTGTTTTGGCTACGTCCATAGCAGGCAAGACTTTCTGGGCCAGGGATCAAGCCCACACCACAGCAGTAACCAGAGCTATAGCAGTGACAATACTGGGTCCTTAACTGGCTCAGCAACCAGGGAACTCCCAGGATTGTTTCATTTAGTTCCTCCCGTACTCTTTCAGCAGCTGAGACCCACTAAGAACTGATAATGAGTCAACTCTCTGGGTGTATCAGATAGCACCTTCACAAACTCACCTGTAAGACCTTCCTGGGGCCATTGGGAGAGCTCCTGGCTGCCCCCCATCCTGAACTCAGGCAGATCATCTCCCTGAGGCGTGCTCTGATCTCCCACACTCAAGAAGATGCAGTGATCTCCTGACTCTTGCAAGTGCAATCAAGTCCAACTCCCTGGCCAGTGAACAAGTGGCCTCCAGCCCTGAGAGCCCATCTCCTTCCCCTCACCAGATGTTCAGTCACATGGAAGACCACCACCAACATCCATCAGTTCCTCCTCTTCTGTTGGTCTGTCAAACCCCTCCAGCCCTGAACATCCAAATTTGACTTCTTCCCTGAGGCTCTGGCCAATTATCCCTTCTCCATAGAGCATCTCCTCCTCCTCAGCTGGAAGAGGTCTCCAGAGTGCGATTCACACACACTCGTCTGAATCTCATTTTCTCTCTGTGTAAGTTAGTTATTCCTGGACAGTCTCTAAGTCCACTGAAGGCAGCAATGTTTCATTTGTCTTCTTAATCAGGTCTTACATGTAGTAGGCACTCAATTAACTGAATTGCTCTTGGACAGTCCTTTTCTTTTCCTTCCTTCCTTCCTTTCCTTTCTTTTTTTTTTTTTTTTTTTTTTTTTTGTCTTTTGTCTTTTTGTCTTTTGTTGTTGTTGCTATTTCTTGGGCCGCTCCCGCGGCATATGGAGGTTCCCAGGCTAGGGGTCTAATCGGAGCTGTAGCCACCGGCCTACGCCAGAGCCACAGCAACTCAGGATCTGAGCCGCGTCTGCAACCTACACCACAGCTCACGGCAACGCCGGATCGTTAACCCACTAAGCAAGGGCAGGGACTGAACCTCATGGTTCCTAGTCGGATTCGTTAACCACTGCGCCATGGCGGGAACTCCCTTTCTTTCCTTTCTTTCTTTCTTTTTTTTCCTTTTTAAGGCCACACCTGTGCCATGTGGAAGTTCCCAGGCTAGATGTTGATCTGAAGCTGCTGCCAGTCTATGCCACAGCCACAGCTACAACAACATGGGATACGAGCCACATCTGTGACCTAAACTGCAGCTCATGGCAGCCCAGGATCCTTAACCCACTGAGCGAGGCCAGGGATTGAACCAGTATCCTCATGGATACTAGTCAGTTTTGTAATTCCCTGAGCCCACAGTGGGAACTCCCTATTTATTTTTCTTATGGCTGCACCTGCAGCATATGGAAGTTCCTGGCCCAGGGGTCAAATCAGAGCTGCAGCTACAACCCAGGCTGCAGCCATGGCAACACTGGATCCTAGCCATATCTGTGACCTATGCTACAACTTGTGGCAACGCCAGATCTGTAGCACATTGAGCAAGGCCATGGATCAAACCCACATTCTCACAAAGACAATGTTGTGTCCTTAACCCGCTGAGCCACAGTGGGAACTTGCTGCATAGTCCTTTTAAATACTCCTCTGGTTAATGAATGAAATACTTTGTTGTTGCTTGTGTATCAAATATTTCTTGAGGAGAGAGAGGAACATCTCTGCTTTCCTTAAATTTTTAAGGTAAAATACACGCTCATCAGGCTGTATGTCCTACAGATGTTTGCAGGGTTAGAACTTCAATATCTGCCAAGTGCCCAGAATCCCAATCCATCCTCAGCTTGAGTGGCAACCCCACTACTCACTCGGACAGCTTAGCACCTACCTGGAGCCCATTTTCTCCCAAGACTGCTCTTCATCCAGAAGAGAGAAGCCTTGGCCTCCTGCCTGATTAACTCACTCCCACTCAAATGCCTGGGACCCATCAGTAAGCCCGTACTTAACATGCTCCAGTCACCGTCTCCATGTTATATACACGGTCTATGTAGCCAATCCACCTGACCTAGACCCTCAAGGGGGGAAGACTCTGACTCCACGAGATTACCACAATTTAATCCACTCCACTGCACAGTCCTATGTATCAACAAGGGCTTGGTGACTTTTAGTTGAAAAGGCTAAGCCATTTAAATCCTAATTTTATCTGACAACATGACTTGAAGCACTCCAATGAGTTTATTCCTTCCTAGGAAAGAAGTTGGAGCCCTTTGTGGAGATACTCTTTCGGTCATATATACACAAGTTAAAAATCAGCTCTGCCTCCTGGAGTGGGCCCAGCTCTCAGAATCTTTCCTCCCATCAAACTGAGCCAACATCTGGAAGACACATGGAGGAAGATCATTAAATTACCTTCCCCCTCACCCCATAATCAGGAAAAGGAGAATAAGCAAGGATCATTCTCCCAGAATTTTTCTCAGGCTCCTGGACAATCTTCCCAATCTAAGGACAATATTTTTCTTTTATTTTTAATCAAAGAGTCATATGGTTAAAATAATAACCTTCTGCCACACACCTTCCTGTACTGAACCTTCTCTCCAGGGGAACCACTATTATTCTTGTCCATTTATGTTTCTTTTGATGGTTACTTCCTTATCTCTAGCAAATATATTGATATGTCTACTTCCTGAGTTATCAGATTTTGACATTATCTCACTGAATTCCTTCCAAGATAGATAAGTCCTGAACTCACCTACATAATGGCCCATCCCACTGTGCACCTTCCTAATTTTGGCAGGCAAATCATTACTCTTAGCTGCTCTGCTGCACTGGTTCTCAAATGTTAGCTGCTTCAGAATTACCTGATCAGCTTGTTAAACTCAGATCGCTGGGACCTATTCATAAGTTTCTGATTCAAAGGGTCTGGAGTGGAGCCCAAGAATTTTCATTTCTGACAACACCCCAAGGGAGGCTGGTGTTGTTGGTTCAGTGACCACACTTTAAGAAGCACTGCTCTACTGGTAACCTCTACAATTTCAAGTAATAAACAGCTTTTTCTTGTTTGATCAAGTTTTTCAATATCTCTTGGCTCACCAATTGAAAAGATTACAATATTAAAACAACTTCTGTTCTATTTTTACCTCTACACAGTAAAATTTAATGACATTTACATTTTATACTATAACCACAGCTCTGATTGGGGGCTTGATTGTAAATACTGAAAACCAATAAACAGTGCTGTTATTATGGCCACATGATTACTGTTCACAGCAGAGCCAAGACAAGTGTCATGATTATATTTCCTCCTCTAATAGGTGAAAAGTTAAACTATGAGAACCTTCAAATTTTATTGAAGAGAGAATGCTTCTAATATTAAGGTCCTTCTCTTCCATATACTCTTTTACTTGCCTAAAATCCCACCACATTTTAAGTTGTTTTATATGTGAATCATGATGTATTTTTATTTTTCTGGGAGTTTTCGATTGCCTTTATTTTTTCTTTTCCATGGGGAAACCATATATTCCATCTGCACTGTATCCTGAATATTTGCTACTTTCTATTGCCAGCTTCATTCTTCTTGAAGCTCACTGATACCTTTTTGAAAGTGATCACTGTTTTTTGGACTTGGTGCATAGTTGTAATCCTGGAATTTCTTGTCACTAGACTTCTAGGAGTTAGTTCTCACATTTGACAACTTGCTCCTTCTAGTTGTCACCCTTGTTTTCTTGGAGTGCATCTCAGGTAATTCCCTTGGAAGGGTTATCAGGGATGTAAACTTTCCGGGTCCTTGTTTATCTGAACAATGACTGTTTTGACTTCATGCTTGACTGTTAGGCTAAGTGTAAAATCTTAGTTTCAAAATCACTTTCTCTCAGAGCATTGAAGCCCTTCTTTCACATATGTTAACTTCCAATCTTGCTAATAAGGAGTCTGACTAATTAAGTTTTAAGTGGGCATATATCCCTATCATCATCCTGTACTCCCTGTCCTAGAAGCATTTGTAATTTTCCTTAAGTCTTAAGAGTAGTGATAGTTCAAAATGATGTATCTAGGATATTTTTGTTTTATCCTGCTTGCAAGTTGGTGGGTCCTTTACATTTTAAAAGTGTTTCTCTTTAATTCCAGGAAATTGTATTCCATTATCTCTCATAATTTTTTTTTTCATTTTCTGTTTGCTTTTTCTGATATTCCTATTACTTGGATGGAGGACCTTGAAGATGCATCTTTTGGCTCTTTTCTATTCATCTTTTAGTTTTGCTTACTGCTTACTGGTAGATTTCTTATCATTTTCTTCTATTAAATTTTTGGTTCTGCATCCACATTGTTAATTTTCAAGAAGTTTTTCCTCATTCTTTCTTTCTTTTAAAAAGAAAAAGAATTCCTGGCACTTTCAAGTGGATAGAAAGTATTCTTCAATTTCCCTGTGTTTATTACATAGAGTTTAAGTTGGGTTTGGTTTGGGTTCTTGCTTTTTTAGGAACACACCTATGGCATATGGAAGCTCCCAGGCTAGGAGTCAAATGGGAGGTGCAGCTGCTGGCCTATGCCATAGCCACCACAATGCTAGATCCTTTAATCCACTGAGCAAGGTCAGGGATTGAACCTGCATCCTCATGGCTATTAGTTGGCTTCTTAAGGCACTGAGCCACAATGGGAACTCCTAAATTGTTTTTTTTAAATCTTTATAATCTCTTATAAATGTTAAATATTTTATTTCCTTCTGAGTCAGTTATTCTGTATGTGTATTTCAGTATTTTTTTCCCCCTCATGTCCCCCATTTCCCCTCAATTTCAGATGTCCTTGGGTGTCCATTCATTTTAAGAATAAGGTAAAAGGGCTGATTGGAAAATCTGGGTGTTTGGGTGGAAAGTGGGAGCAGAAGGTAGTTTTTAACTACATTGGCGGCTCCAAATGTCAGGAGAAATAAGACTTTCCACTGGGGAAACAGGACCAAACAGTTTACCCAATTCTTTAGAGAAGAATATGCCTGGTTGCTTGCTCTTCTGCATGCCTGAAGTATGTAGGGGTGGGGACAGGGGTTGAAAGTCAACTCTTCCATACACCAACCTTCACTTAACCACTGCCTTCCCTGTTTCCAGCCCTGCTTCTCACTCTTGCACTCCTCGAACTGCTGACCTGGCCATCGCTGCAGCCTCTCTGGACCCAGGGGTAGACAGGCATCCAGCCCCTTCATGTGCGTGCAGTGTTCACTCACTAACCCTCTTCCTCCTTCTTTGCTCACTACAGAAAATTAAGGGACTCTCTCACTGGGTGACACCCTTTCCCCCACAGCATTCCCCTCCCTGTTTGGATGTACTGATTTATACTCACGGTAACGTATGTCTATGTCAGGAAGCATAGACATAAATATTTATGCTTGGTTGAACATGAATCACAGGAATAGCATTTTCATACTAATTTGTCCCTGCATCTCTGGCTTCAATAAGGCTGCCTGAATCTAAAAATGTCAGTAGAGGTTCTAAGATGCTCTTCCCTCAAGAAGGCCCACTCTGTGCCACTGATGGGCTGGTGGGAATGAGGGTTGGGTTCGCTGTGGAAGGGATGCCCAGAGCTAGCAAGACACTGAAGAGAGGAGGCAACCACTGCACTGTGTCATTTCAGAGGTAAAACAAGCACAGGGTACCCTGAAATGATTCCCAGCACCCCGAGTTTGGACCATTCCCAAAACACAAGTTTCTTAGGCCAGCGAGATTCCACCTGAGAGAGCAGAGTAAATCTAGGGCTACAGGGAACTACTGATCTAGGAATCATAATACTGATTCACTAGGTCCCCAGCCTGACCTCTTCACTCACTTCACTGTCAGTAGATGGCGTCGACCTCTACCTCTTCATCAAGGCAGGAGTCACCAGCTTCCTGCCCTGCCTTGTCATCTTCCTTTCCTCAACTCCTCGCCTTCCTCACGCCTCCCCTTCACAACAGCCCCTCCACCCTGCCCACCGCTTAGACACATAGCATCCTCCCGGTCTCACCCCTCACTCCCCAAAGCCTGCTCCAGGCATCAGCGACCAGCAGGACATGCTGGCCACCCTCCAGGGCACTCGTGTTTTGAAAGAAGTTTATGTTTGACTCCAAAGACGCATCCGAAAAGGCAGTGTTGTCGATAGGTTCTGTGTAAACGAGTAGTGGGTGCTGTCAGCTCTGCCCAGCAGTTTCCAACTGCTGCCCCTCCCCCCGCTGATACAGGCGGGTAACGTGCCTCCTTCTCCAGAGAACTGTCCACAACCGGAGGGAGTCTCCTTCATGAAAGGTCACACTCCCCTTCTAGCCCCCATAGCCAGCCAAAGAGGGGGTGCAAAGGGCCAGCTACCTTCCCTCAAAGAGAGGACAGCTCTTTGCTGTAATTACGCTCCAGAGCTCCCTGCGGGGCCAAGACTAGACTTTAGCTGAGGCCACAGCCTTGCTCAGCCCTTTCCCCTTTCCTAGCAGGTTTCTCTTAAGAGCATAGCTTCACTTCACCAGGTGCTCCTAAATCCCTGTCTCGGGCTCTGTTGCTTTTTTTTTTTTTTTTTTTTTGGCCACCCCCCCAGCATGCAGAAGTTTCCGGGCCAGGGATGCAACCCGAGCCATAGCAGTGACAACGCCAGCTCCTTAACTGCTAGGTCAAGCAGGGAACTCCTCAGGCTCTGCTTCTAGGGACGTCTTGGTGAAAAGCTCCCATCTAAGACCCAAACATTTCTCTATGGTTCTGTTTACGACTCTCATCTGCAAGGTGTGGGTCACTGATCTGCTGCTTTTCCCATAAGCTCAGAACAGTCAGAACCATAGGGGCGTGGGGCCAGTGGGTATTTCCACAGCTTTGTCTGCACTCTGCCCTGGAGTCTGGTTTAGCCAAAAACCAGATTTGCCTGACCTTCCCCATGGTCCTGGACCTGAGATGATCTTAGGTGCTTTTTTTTTTTCTTTTTTTTTTTTTTTTTTTTGTCTTTTTTAGGGCTGCACCTATGGCATATGGAGGTTCCCAGGCTAGGGATCAAATTGGAGCTGTAGCTGCCAGCCTACATCACAGCCATGGCAACATGAGATCTGAGCTTGATCTGTGACTTACACCATAGCTCACAGCAATGCTGGATCCTTAACCCGCTGAGTGAGGCCAGGGATCAAACCTGTGTCCTCATGGATGCTAGTCGGGTTCATTAACCGCTGAGCCACAACGAGAACTCTGATCTTAGGTGTTAAAGAGAGATTTGAACTAGACTTGGGATCATAGATTCCTTGCATATTTCCTGCCTACTAGTCAGCGCTGCATGTCTCCCAGATGGCTCGGGGCAGACAGGCCAATGCACTTCGAGGAATTAGTTCACGGCTCATTCCTAGCCCAGAGGGTCCACACCCACACTGCCCGGCAGCTCCTCTGCACAGAAGCACAGCCTAGAATCTGCTGAGCACTGGAAAGGATGGTGACAGCCTGTGCCCACAGGGCTCTGCCTCTCGAAGATGCTGAGTCAGGCATTCTTAACCACAATTCTAGCAAGAGGAAGCTCTTGCTTCTTCACCCCACTCCTGCTCTCACCAATAAAACATGTATAGAGCACCTATTAGGGGTTGATGTGAGCTCTGCAATTAGCGTATGAACAGGAAGCAAGTTTGGGGGCCCAGTGTCCAGTTCATGTCCTCCAAGGGATCCCCATTTTCTAATTTCTGGAGAGCAGACTCAGTGTGTTTCAATCATGTGGTTGTTAAACACCAACCCCCAGCTCATAGATTTCCTTATTTTTGCAGATCAGGGAAAGCGGCCCAGTCAGGGAGTGTGTCTGGCCTCAGTCTCCCCGGCATCCAGGACCATGACTTCTGCATAAGCACCTGCCCTTCAGGTCCCAGTGTGTGCTTCCAGGTCCTCACCTGATTCTTCTGGGCAATCTTCTGTCCCTTCTTCCAGCGGAGCACGGGCGTCAGGGCCGGCAGCTCCTTCTCCTCCTCGCCCGTCACGTGCTCGCCCAGGCTGTAGGCGGCTTCGAACACGATGGGGCTGATGACGTCTTGCACCCTCCGCTGGAACAATAAACACACAGGCCCGTGAGCTGCCAGCACTGGCTGACATCTGCTGAGCATTTCACAGTTTACAAAGACCTTCCACATGGAGTGCCTCCTGGGAGCCTCACAGCCACCCTTGTGGGGTAGGATTTTATTGCTTTTCA
This sequence comes from Sus scrofa, assembly GCF_054392235.1. Lineage (NCBI taxonomy): Eukaryota > Metazoa > Chordata > Mammalia > Artiodactyla > Suidae > Sus > Sus scrofa. The sequence continues at coordinate 37,221,245 of NC_139395.1, read as the reverse complement.
TATTTCAGATGAGGTAATGAGGCCGAGAGCAATGACCGTCTTGTCCAAGGTCACTCCGCTAATGAGTGGGGGCTTTCCCACTCTACCTCGCCTGGTGCGAATTCACCGTCGCTTTAGCATGTGGAAGGCATTACCTTACTCATCTTCCAAATATTCTTATAAGCAGGCTGGCGGGCAGGCGAGCGAGCATCTGTACTCACACTGCAGGGCTAACCCTTTGCATTCATGGTGTTTTGATCATCAAAGCCCTTCTGCATTGAGATAAATATGGACTGTGTTTTGGGTAGGAGACCTGAAGGCACTGGGGCCTGGCCTCTTCCCAGAGCTGGGTGTTCCACAGAGCCAGGAAGGAAATCGGACCTCTGGCCTATGTTCTTTCCTTTGGAACCCAGGGCTTCAAGAGCCAAGAAAGTGACAGGTCGACAGTTACAATCAACACCTACAAGATGTCAGGCCCTGCACTAGGTATTCTAGAGAGATGAGCCACAACTGGCTCATTCCCCTGCAGCATATAATAAGGGAAAATGAAGAGGCAAGGCCCCCGGGCACAAGGCTGTTAAGGATTTTAAACCACATCTGCTCAATCCTGGAGTTCTTTCTGCACCAGGTCTCACTGCCCCCCAGGGACTCTGGACCCCCGCCCCCGCCTAGGGCCCACAGGTTAGAGTTCAAGGCAGAAACAAAGCATCAGTATCCCCTGCATCATGGGCCAGCATGTTCTATGGGAGGTGGGCTTCCCAAGGGAGCAAGGGACGTCCGAGAAGGTAGCACCAATGAGCCAAGTCCCCATGGCTTGCATCTGTCAGGAAGAGACGGTGGCGGGAGCCAGCCAGGAGGAAGGAATGAGAGGTGCGAGGTGGGCAGGCAGAGCCCAGTAAAGCCCAGAGTCGTGAGCAGAGCCAAGGATTTTACACTACGCTCCATGTAAAGTTTAGTGGAGTTTAGAGCAGATGAATGCTGTGTTCAGATTGGTAGAAAGTTTTAAAGTTTCCAAGAGGGAGTTCCTGTCGTGGCTCAGGAGGAACAAATCTGACTAGTATCCATGAGGACGCAGGTTTGCTGTGGCTGTGGCGTAGGCCAGCGGCTACAGCTCCGACTCAGCCCCTAGCCTGGGAACTTCTATATGCCATGGGTGTGGCCCTAAGAAAACAAAAATAAAAAAATAAAGTTCCCAAGAGGTACATAGTAAGGAGTTGGCTCTACCCACCCCCTAGGTACACAGCACCCCCTCCAGAGGGAAACACACCTGCCTGTTCTGGGGTATCTGTCCAGCTAGGCTGCGAGTAACACTGCTCATGGCACGTTGCACTTTGCCTTCCTTGCTTAGCACATACCCTGGGGGTGGCTCCATGTCAATACATAGAGCACCCCCACTGCTTTTTTACCAGCACATGGCACATGATCAGGGAGGCCCCGCCCTACCAGCCTTTGGACTCAAATCTGCTTAAGGAAGTGAATGGGTGGCAGCCCATCAGTGATGGGTACCAGCAATCTCCAAGATGGGTTCTGTGACCCTCGGTTCCCCCAAGCGGCAGGTAAATGAAAGGCTCTGTGATTGAATAAGTTGGGGGTTAAACAAAGACTCTTTATTCTCTTTTCTTACTGTTTGTTTTTAGGGCAACTGCCTCCCAGAAAGAGCAGGGTGGCCCCAGATTTACTGCAGCACGGAACCCCGTGTTTCCTCGGAGGTTCCTGGGGCGTGTCTGTGGAGCAGAACCTGCTCAGAGACAGTGGAAATCTCCCGTAGCAACCCAGGGGAGGAAGTGGTGCCCCAGCCAAGGCAACACCCCCAAAAGGACAGCCCCTCCCTCGACACTGTGTGTGTTCTGTTTTATCTGTGCTGCATAGGAAAGCAGCAGCAATGTTTACTGGTTTGTTTTTTTTTTTTTTTTTTTTTTTGCATTTCTACAAGGGCAGCTTCCCTCAGCTCAGTCCTACAGTCAAATGGAGGGACTCCTTAGGATAGAGAAGGAGGCTTAGGGTTTGGGCATGGACCCTAATTGCTGACATTTTACTGCTTCCAAAAATTCACCACTATAAAATGAATCTTCTCCTTCATCCTAATATCAATTCAAGTGACAAAGACCTTCATAAGTAGAAAACGATGTAAATAAGAACTTAAGTAAACAGTTTTTCCTACCTATGTAAAGTCTTAAAACTTATATCTGGTAGTTCTCTTGTGGCACAGCAAGTTAAGGATCCAGCATTATCACTGCAGTGGCTTGGGTCGCTGCTGTGGCATGGGTTCGACCCATGGCCCAGGAACTTGCACATATTGTGGGTGTGACCAACAAAACCAAACTTATTTTTGCATTGACTTTTACCATCTGGGAAGATATTCTATAGCTAATAAGGCAGTTTTCCAAATGAAAAAAATAAATAAACTGAAGCTTCTCAAACTGAACACACTTAATCGGACAGACTGAAAGCCAAGAATCTACCTGTTTTTTTTTGTTTTTTTTTTTTTTTTTAAATTGACTGCAGTCTCCTGTTTTGGAAGCTGAAGGAGTCTGGATGGAGAAGAACCCTCTGACTGGTGGCAGCATTTGCGGTGGCTGAGGTTTTATAGGGAATGTAACATAGACACAATTTGAGGTTTATTGGGTGCTTCTTTTATGCCAAGCAACATGCTGGGCCCTAGGGAGACAGAGATGAAAGGCCTGGGAGGAAGCAGGCAGTGGTGACAACGTAGTGCACCATGAACTAGGACAGAGGTGGCTTTGGGAACACAAATGAGAGCAGCTGATTCAGACTGAGGGCTGGCAGGCTTCCTAGAGGAGGTGTCCCTGGGCTCAGTCATAAGACAGACATGAGCTGGACAGCAGGCATAGTCAGTGCACACAGAGGGGTGGAGAGGGCAGGGCGGGCACTGGACTGCATGTCATCCCCAAAGGTGGGAGAGTCAGGCCTGTGGGCAGGAATGCAAGGAGGGGAGACTGAAGCAGAGACCAGATTTCAGAGTGACTTACAGGTAGTGTTGATTTCGACCTACAATCTGGGAGAGCTGGGCGTGGGGGCGATGCTAGAGCCTATGTTACAGAAAACTCCTCCAGTTTCTTGGGGTGGGTGGGGGTGAGATGGGAGGTGGGAAACTTTTTCTAGAAAGTTCCCCCAAACTGTAGCACAGAAGTGGACTGATGGGGACAGGCCTGGGGGCAAGCAGTCTACCATATGGTAGGGATGGAGAGGGCCTAACCCAGGGCCTGAGCAGGGGAGCAATGTGAACCTGACTTAGCCAGAAGATATGGTGGGGTGTGGTGACTGAAGATGGGGGATGAGAGAGAAAGAATTATAGAAGGTGCCGCCATATTCAGCTCAGGTGAGTGAGTGGACCCGGGAGCCCCTCAGTATCATGGGGAACCAAGAGGGAGAACAGGAGTGCACATGGTTCAGGTGTGAGTGTTCTGAGCTTCGTTATAACATGGAAATCCTCTTCTTGTCTACAGATGCCAACTCCACAAGGAATCTCCCAGAATACACTGCTTTGGGCCCCAAACCCCATGCTCCCTTTTCTCCTCCTCCAAACTGTTCCTCTGCTTTAGTGTCCAGGGTCAGCCTCCCTGGCACTGGCTCATCTAGACCCACCACCTATACCAACTCCGTCTACACTGTGAGCTCATCCACCCGTCTCCCCAGGGACGGGCTTTGCCCTCCTTTAAACTGTATCCTCCTCCTCCTCCCTCAGTGCACTTCACACACACGCAGGGCTGCTGGGCTGGGCTCTGAGGTTGAACCGCAGGGTCTGCTGACAAGAGGGAGAGAGACCCTTAGGGATACACAGTGAGGACCCTCATTTCTTTATGGGGAGCCCTTCTGCCTTTTCCTTCTTGTTCATTACCTTGCTCTGAAAATGAAATCCGAGCAATGAGGAAGGAAAACACAGCAGGGGAGGCTCAGGACAGGCAGAGGCCGCCACCCAAGGGTTCCACCACAGAATGGGACACCCTGCCCTGTTATCCTAGGGCAGATAGGCAGTCGTGAGGGTCAAAAGGCCAGAAGTCTTTTGTCCCCTTCACTTGTGGAACCATGCAATTTTCCCTGGTGAGTAAAAGGAGCAGCAAATCATAGGCCCTGTCTACCTGGCCAAGGAAGACATGCCATCACTATCTGGAGGACTCGACTCTAAGCCCCCTGTAAGCAGGACCTGAGCACCGTGCACCCCGTGACCAGCCACGTGAGTTAGAAACCTACCTCAGGCTGCTTTTCTCCAAGAAATGAAGGATTTTTATCCTTCTGAGCTAACTAGCAGCTACAGCAGTAAACTAAATGAAAACAGGAAGGGTTGATCTCACTTTCAATGTGCAAATAACACAGAAGGCCAGCAAGTAAGCAGCTAGCTTTAAGCCAGATAACTGGTTTGGGAAAAACCCTCTACACATTTTTTTTTTTTAAAGAGGTCCCAGTATTTTTCTTTTCCTGAACATGAGATCCTTTTGCCCCCTTCCTCCTACATACTTTCTCACAATTCCTCTGCCATCTATACCCAACTCTACTGCCTATAATTACCTTGCACGCACTCCTGGAAACGAGAAGTCTTCAAAGTGGAATGCCTTTTCCTTCATCTCAATGTTCATAAAGATCAAAACAGCAGTTAAAATGTTATAAGGCAAGCTTATAAGCAATTCTTATAAGCTCGAAGACTCTTTTAAAAGCAAACTGCGGATTTTGCATTTACAGTATTAACAGAGGGACTTACTGAAGACCTACCCTCCCACTGAGAACAAGTAGAAAAGCTTGGTGATGACCACACACACACACACACACACAAAGGTTTGAAGGCATCAGGGAACTATCAGGACAGCCAAGACTTCAGAGTCTAGGGTCCCAGAAAGAAGGAAGGCATCCCCAACACAGAGCAGCAGCATCTTTCCCTTGAGCTGTTTACAGGTTTGTAAGCAGCACAGAATAAGAGGCTGAGAACCTGAATGTGAACTGGTGGCTAAAAGGCTATATGTAAGTTCTCGAGTTTCTCAGCTGAGTTTCCCGCAGACTTATGAGTCTGTGTAGACAAATTTAAAGCTCCGAGCTACTAAGGAAGCCAGGACTTGCAGGCCACAATGCCCAACAGAAGGGAGGCATACAAAGGCGAGTGTGATATTTGACACTACACTTATTCTCAGGCATTAGCGGAATCCACAGCAACACGGGGTTAGGAGACTGAGAAACCAAGCAGAAGGCAGTGGCTAAGGTGATGAGAAGATGTAGTTAGCTGCAGACTGGACACAGCAGGAGAGAAGGCCAGAGACCCAGAAAGCAAGACAACAGAAAACGTGGACTGAAGCATGTAAAGGAAAAGGATGGAAAACTCAGAAATGAAATTCAGAAGAGGCCACAGTGAAAGATATGACATATTTAGAATGATAAATAACCTCTATAATTATATGAAACACTTAGCACAATGCCTAGCATACCAAAGGGGGACCATAAATAGCAGCCATTATTATTTTCACCATGTTTTTTTGGGCCATGCCCATGGCATACATAAATTTCTGGGCCAGGGATCAAACCTACACTACCGCAGTGACCCAAGTCACAGCAGTGATGCCAGAGTCTTAACCCACTGAGCCACCAGGGAACTCCTTTACTATAATTTTTAAGTGGCAACTTTGATATGAAAATCTGCCTAAACTACCCAGTTGCAAAATGAATTCTTATTATGAACTGAACGTGTAGCAAGAATTCATTTCCCATTTCACTAGAGAATAAGCTGAGGCCATGTATGGTTTCATTTAGAGTCCCATAAATTAAAAAATAAAAGAAAATTTAAATTAGGAGTTCCCATTGTGGCGCAGTACAAATGAATCTGACTAGGAACCACGGGATTGCAAGTTAGATCCTCAGCCTGGCTCAGTGGGTTAAGGATCTGGCCTTGCCACAAGCTGTGGTGTAGGTCGCAGACGCAGCTTGGATCTGGGGTTGCTGTGCTATGGTGTAGGATGGCAGCTGTAGATGTGATTTGACCCCTAGCCTGGGAACCTCAATATGCCACCAGGTGTGGCTCTACAAAGGAAAAAAAAAAAAGAAAGAAAGAAAATTTAAATTAAAACCAAGGGAGAAAATTCTCTACGTTTCTCAATGAGATTAGAGATTTTAACTCTAACTACATATGACTTTATTTGTAATATCTTTTTGTGGAAATGGATATCATTATTAGTCTGAAATATACGATTCCCTCAGCAAGCATCAGTGCCCAGAAAGGGCATGAAAGCGTTAACTACTCTTCAATTAACATACTTGCATAAATTATCCTATTTGTGAAAATCACTAACCTCATTCATGTTTTTTCCTCTTCAAAAGTAAAACAACATCTCCCCAAATGTTTGAAAAAATGGTTTGTTTTTGTATTTTAAGAATTTGTGTGCATGGGTAGGGATTGCTTCTTCAGTCAATTTATATGTTCGTGTGTTTTGTAATTTTTGTTTTTTCTTTTTCTTGGCATCCACTCCAAAAGCATGCTAGTGGGAGATGAGAACTTTTAACAATTGGAAGCAATTTTCTAAGAGCATGCTACATCCAAAGAGACATGTTAATTACGTCACAGATAACTCTACATATCATTTGACCGCTATGTGATACCAGATGGAACCAGGCCAAGATGGAGTTATCCAGCCTATGTGTCCTCCAGGGGAATGAATTTCATCTTCCCATTGAGCATGCCTCCCCCTTCCTCTCTTAATTCTCTCTTCCTATCTCCCACCCTCAAAACTCCAAGGTGGCTTTGATAAAAGTACTGGGAGGTGAGGAGGCTCCCTTGAGGTGCAGCGGGTTAAGGACCCAGCATTGCCGCAGCTGTGGTACAGGTTGCAAGGGTGGTGTGGGTTTGATTCCAGGCTGGAGAACTTCCACATGCCATGGTTTCAGGAAAAAAAAAAAAAAGAAAAAAAAAAAGTGAATATGAAACTAACACAGAAGAAAATGCTCCAAAAGTAACCAACAAAAGAACTGTGGCCAGACCTGGCCCAGGCAGGCCTTCTTGCTCTATCACTCTTTGCTACATTTGTCTCAAGCCAGGAGACCTTCATCCAGCTGGCATGTCATCCTCAATTCTCACATGAAGACAGAACCTCCTAGGACCCCTGGAGCTAACAATGACCTCCGAACCATCACTTGGTGGACTGTGACTGTTTCGAGAAGTGGGGAAGGGAGAGAGGACCGACTTGATTCAGTGAGCATTTCAACCCTGAAATCTCCTCTCTTTGCATCTCGGCCTGATAAAGCAAGCATTCGAGGAAGGGGACGCGACTGTGCCACGTGCAGCTGCTCATACCGGACTGCTGCCCCCACCTGTGCCTCTGCTCCTGCTGACCCTTATCCCCAAAGAACAAGATCCACACTTCATGGCACAGCTCAAGGCTGACTCTTATACAAGGCTTTCCTTGAGGACACAGCCCTCTGGCCACAGCCCCCCAGAACACCAGAGTTCTTGGGACACAATTGGCACTTAGTTATTTTCTGCCTTTCTATTGCTGTCTTTCTCTGAATCTAAGGTCTACCCTCAGCCCCTAAATTTCTGAAGTGGGAATGCATCTTTGCATCAAATAATAGATTTATTATGAGAATGTTGTCCCTCCTCTACCCCTGCCTGGAACCCCAGACCTGGCATTACCTTGTTAACCACGTGGAAAGTGAAGAAACTCAGGGCTTGTTCACAGTAGTAACTGTAGCTGCAGGAACCAGATCTCAACTCTGCCTTGAGCGCCCAGGGGCTCCTGGACAATACTGAGCATGCACTTGTCTCAAAGGCTGGTGTGCAGAGGCAACGCCCAGACAGGACCCTCAGGACACAGCCGGGATGACAGGTATGTGCGGGCAGGGTAGAAGCCTGAGCAGACTGACACTGCAGCCGTCTCTCCAGGGGAACATCAGGTAGACTGCCCAGACCAACACTTGGTTGCCGTGTGCCTGCTCCAGGCACCATGTGAGGTGTAGGGAAGCAGAGTGAGATAGGCAGGAGGGTGTGAGCAACAAGCCCAGTTGCAGAGAAGATGCCTGGATAAGAAGTATGGGACTATGAGGAGAGGGAATCGTCACTGACCCAGAGTGGGATAGGAGTGGGAGTGTCAGGAGTCCTTGGAGAGGAGGTGATCTTGGGAGAAAAAGAGCTATTCAGCAGGCAGATGGGTGAATGGGAATCAGTTGGTAGCAATGATGTGGAGGTCCAGCAGACAATGGCATGTCTGCAGAACAGGGGTAACAGACAAGGTGGAGGGCAATGACTTTGACATTGACAGTCCTGGGTCTGAGGAAGTCCCACCTCCATCTCTTAGAAACTGTGTGATGTCAGTTCATTTAATCTCTCCGAACTTGTTTTCTCAGATGTAAAACAAGGTGACAGAATCAACCATGGCTGGTGTAAAGTTTAGACACCATAGCCGTCAAGCACCATGGAGAGCTCCTGATACTCAGTGAAAAGCTGGCTGCATCTGCTGCATCATCATCATCACTGCCATCACCACCACCATCACCTCCACCTTCATCACCACCAATCATCCCCAAGGGTCTGTTGGGCAAGATCACAGAGTAAGGGGACAGGGAAGGGCTGCAAACAGGGACGGAAAGCAGGCTGGAAGCAGGTAGCAGGACCTGAGAAAGCAGGTGGGTGCCCCATCATTCTGTGGGTAGAGGAGACTGTCATGAATTAGCAAAGCCAGCTTTAGGATGAGAAGCCCAGAGGTGATCTAAGGACCAATGGGATAGAAAGGGAGGAGGAAGGGACCACTGCGGTGCTGGTGCCCCCCTCTGCCCCACTGTATGTTGGGTGCCACCAGCTCACAACTGCCTTATAGGGAGAAATGCCCTTGTTTAAAGGATCCCCCTCGGAAGGTTTTATGCCCCCTCCACTCCTCACTGGCAATGACTGACTGGCATGGGAATACAACAGGAGGTACCCCTTGCCTGGAGGTGGGACAACTCTGTGGTGCACTTCACACCCCAGAGTTCCCCTTGGGATCAGGCTGAGGCTGTTCTCCAGATGAGACCACATCCTTGCTCAGCTTTCCCTGACCCCATCCTACTCCCCTCACAGCCCTCTCACAAGGGTTCCCCCCCCCCCCGTAAATCCTTCTGGAAGTGAATCCCTACCTCAAACTGTACATTCAGGAAACCTGACCTCACAGAGTAATTCAATGGTTTAAAAAAAAAAAAAACTTGCGGCAGCAGAAATACACACCTACATATATAAAATATGGACTTGGAGGTGGGGAGAGACAGAGTCTCTGCTTGCTCAACATCCCACTTTCCACCCCATGGCATGTCCAGATCACAGAGCCAGCATCTCTCTTCATCCTGCACCCCTAGACTCTGCAAAGGGGCGCAAATGCAGCTGGGATCAGAGAGGGAGGCTGTGGTCAGAGAAGTCTTTGAACCAAGCTGAGGAGGGATGCCCACAGCTCTGGAGATCCAGTGAACCCAGGGAGGGAAATGTGGCAGAGAGCAGTGTTAGGGTAGCTGCAAAGTCTTGAAAGTGAACCATCGGGCCCTGAGAACCTGACGAAAAACCCTCTTTGTTCACACTATGTGTGGTGATTTGTCCTCATGCCCATCTCAACAGCCAAAGCATGCGATCAAACAGCACCAGGGGCAGAAAGAGACTCCCAAAGCAGCTTATTCCTCTTCAGCTTTGATCTAATTGTTTTATGATTGTAGTGATGTTATAAAGTATTTATTATAAAAAGGGGTATATGCTTAGTTGGGCCTGAAAGTGTTAAAAGAAAAGTTGCTCTTGGAGTTCCCATTGTGGCACAGTGGGTTAAGAATCCAACTGCGGCAGCTCAGATCACTGCAGAGGTGCAGGTTTGACCCTTGGCCCAGTACAGTGGGTTAAAGGATTTGGCACTGCTGCAGCTGTGGTGTAGGTGGCAGCTGTGGCTGGGATTCAATCCCTGGTCCAGGAACTTCCCCATGCTGTGGGTGTGGCTAGAAAAAAATTCACTGTTTTAAAGCGTCACATCAAAAAATATTCTGTATCTTCACATGGCAACACACGTCCACCATTAACCCTGGATTACAACTGAGGGAAACAGTTTCCACTGAGGAGTTTCCATTGCATCCACTATAGATGTCAGGAGGCTCCCACATAGAGCAGACCCTGTTAGTGCCTCACCCAGAGGCCCTTTACCAGCTGGTGCACCCCCTCCTGCAGCTGCTATGTGCATTGTCTTCTAATGGCTCACAAACAAAAGCTTCTCAGGGACTGCCCTTGGCTAATGGGCGCCATCTCCTCCAAAGCTACCTGCCAGGTGATGCTCTATGACAGGCAGAATTCTAAGAAGACCCCTAAGGACTCAAGCCCTTGAGAGTAGGAAGGATGGTAAATGGGACACACACACCACTCCAAGATTATGCTACATTATATGACAATGGTGATGGGATTTTGCAGATGTAAAGAAGGTCTCAGTTCAATCAAAAGGGAGATGATCTGGGTGAGCCTAGTCAACTGAACACTTTAAGGGAGGGCTTTGTTCTTCCTTGAGCTAAGAGGCTTGAGGCAGGAGAGACCCTCTTCCTGCTGACTTGCAAGAAGCAAGCAGTGGTGGGCCCCATAGCTGCAAGGACATGAATTCTTCCACAAACCACACAAGCCTAGAAGAAGACCCCAATCTCAGTTGAGACGTGGCCGACACCTGAGGGCCTGACTGGTGGTGACCTGCCTGGGCCATGCCCAGACTCCTAACCCATAGGAACTGTGAGCTAATAAATGGGTGTTGTTTTAAACTACTAAGTTTGTAATTTTTGAAACAGTGTAGAAAACTAGTACGTGCTCCATTCCCCTGGCTGGTTGACATGGTGGTGGTCTAAGAGCTCACACGCTGGCCTCGGGATGGGTAAGTCTAGGGTGACTCATAATCCAGAGCTCCCTCCTGGTCCTGGGAATTAGGCTAAGGCTACACTTTTCCTGCGACTATATCCTTACGTAACTTCACCCCCGTATCCCATTCTGTCCCCCCCACCTTTTGTTCTGCTTTTTAGGGCCACACCCATGGCATATGGAAATTCCCAGGTTAGGGGTTGAATTGGAACTGCAGCTGCCGGCCTACATCACAGATACAGAAATGCCAGATGTGAGCAGCAGCTGTGACCCACACCACAGCTCATGGCAACGCCAGATCCTTAACCCACTAAGTGAGGCCAGGGATCTAACCCATATCCTCATGGATGCTGGTCAGGGTCATTACCACTGAGCCACAATGGGAACTCCTGTTTCCCTCCCTTTTGAGAGCTCTCCCCCAACACATTGCTGGCAGAAATCCCCATCTCGGCTTCTGCTTCTGGGGAACCGGATGCAAGGGACCCCCTAATCAATTCCACACTGAATCTGCTGGCTGCAGTCCCCTTAAAGAGGTGAGAAAAGCTCTTGTCTGACCAAAACACAAGCAGATCCACGTCACCAGGGGAGAAGGGTGGGGATTACATGCAAACTATCATGCCGACCATTACTCTCCATTACCTTCAATGCTGAGTTTTACTTTGCCCTTCTTTTATTTAGTCCCCAAAAGACCAGAGCTAGCACTCCATGAATTAAAGACACAGATCAGCCCCAGGCCCCCTCAAGGCAAACCTTTCTCCCTGCTTTTTTCAAGCTGCTCAAGAGGCTCCGAGTTTTACAGAAGGCAAAGTGCACAAAGAAAAAGGGCTGGGACTTGGACCATCCACCAAATTAATAACGAGCTCCTTTGCCCTGAGCAGCTGATGATCTATTACTGCATGTCACATAAACCATACACTTTTTTTTTCTTGTTAGTTTTACTACTTCCAACCAAGATTCCATCTTAAACCAGAGGTTCTTTACCTAGAAGAGAATTTAGGGGGTCTGTGAACTTGGATGGAGTAAAAAAGGTACATCTTTATTTTTTTTAACCTCTCACTGAAATTTAACATTTCCTCTCATTACATATACAGGCAGTTAAGACCTGGAAGCAACCTAAATATCCACTGATAGAGGAGTGGATAAAGAAATGTGGTGTGTGTATGTGTATATTTGTGGCAACATAGATGGACCTATAGATTATCTTATTAAGTAGCCCCAAAAGAGAAAGACAAATATCGTATGCTATCACTCACAGGTGGAACACAAAAATAATGATATAAGTGAACTTATTTACAAAACAGAAACAGACTCACAGACATAGAAAACAAACCTATGGCTTCCAAAGGGCAAAAGGATGGGTGGAGGGATAAATTAGGACTTTGATATTAACAGACATAAACTACCATATGTAAAATAAACAACAAGGTCCTACTGTATAGCACAGGGAACTATATTTAATATCTTATAATTAACTATAATGGAAAAGAACCTAAAAATATATATAATTGAATTATATTGTGCCACACAAGAAACTAATACAACATTGTAAATTAACTATACTTCAATAAGGGGAGGGATGGACTGAGGGTTTGGGATTGGTGTATGGGCACTGAAATATATGAAATGACTGGCCACAGGGGACCTTCTGTATAGCACAGGGAATTCTTCCCAATAGTCTGTGATAGCCCACATGGGAAAAGAATTTGAAAAAGAATGGGTATGTGTATATGTATAACAATCACTTTGCTGTACCGATTATAACTGTATACTTTGCTGTGTGCAGAAATTATCACAACATTGTAAATCAGCTATACATCAATAAAACTTTAAATAAATAAATAAATGTAGGCAGCAAATTACGGAATATTTGACAGATGTGTGACTCTGTCATCAAGAGAAAATAGAAACGAGATCGTTTAATGTCCTATTACAGTTGTAGAGTCCTTGAAACACTATTTATGCTCCTTGGTACTTCAAAATTTCAAAAAATCTCATTATTTAATGCATTAATAAATAAAGCAGGTGTATTTACTATATCATAAACCTGAGTTTTCTTTTCAATATTTTGATAGCTGCATTTCAACATAACTGGTTTCTTTATAATTCAGTGTATTTTATCATATGCACTTAAAAACATTACTCTGAGAAAGGGGCCACAGGCTCCCCCCAACTGCCAAAGGGTCTGTGCACAAAAATGATCAAGGATTTCTGTCTTTATTGGAAATGATACAACGAGAGGGACCATCCTGTGGTTTCTGAAATGCTTCAAAAATATGCTTCAAAAGCTGCAGAAAGAAATGCTGTGTTGTTTCAGTCTTCACAGGATATATGAACTCCCTGGTCTCAGCAGTTAAAAATAGACCGTCCATTACATTTTATGACAGGTTCAAGGCCTGAGCTCCAAATCACCCCAGGGCTCCTGGGGTTTTAAGAATTTGGTCCTGGATAGGTATTTCGGGCCAAGGTACAGCAGAACTGCTGGGATGCTGTGGGTTATATGAAAGCATCTGTTTCCCTGCGTGAGCCCACAGGAGGGGAAGGGCAGTGAGAGTGGTTCTCTGGGCTACATGGTGTGTTCACTGCTTTTACAAAAAGAACCCTGACCTCTCCAGGGCAGGCGTGCTGCTTCATGAGCCCGGAGAGAGTACCTAGAAAGCTGAGAAGACTGCCCTCGACCTTGGTGGTGTGTGAAAACTCTGAACCGTGACTCAGATGAAGAAGAGAGTCAAAATACCGACCCCACAAGATCTCCAAGGCCCTCGAACCACAGTGGGCCCATCTGCCCAGCTTGGGGGTGAACTGAGCCGGCAGGACCTCTTTGAATGATTTGCAGCCTAACTTCTCTTCATTAGCAAGAGAAGAAAGTAGCTCCCCTCAAACCTGTAATAAAACAGGGTCATTAAAAAGCCAGTGAATTTCATCAAAACTCATTCACTCTTTGGTCTACTCCATTCTCCTCTGCACTCTGTTTCCAGTGGTTTTGCAACAGCTGCCACACTGCCAGATCCAATAGACACCCCTCCCCAAGGCATTCCATGTGCTTGAATCTCTTCTTCTAGTTCATCCTTCCCTGACTCCCACAGGGGATGGCTCACTCCTCCAGTCTCCACTGTTCCTTGTCCTTCAGAGGTGTTATTTGAGAGCACGTGGCATTTAATGGTTAACCTATCCTCCCCCCCTCACCCGCCCAGAATTAGACTGAACTCTTTGGGGGCAGGGGCCACATCACATTCATCTCAGCAGGTCCCAGGGCACAGGACAGAGCATACTTTCAATAAATATTTCCTGAGATGTATGTGAACTGAAATGTACATTCACCCCAAAAGGAAGGCACTGGTGAATTGGAGAAGACAGCACCCCCCAAAGTAAGGTTGCTTTTATCACAGACCACACCTACATGAAGAGTTAATGTACAATATACATATAAACGTCTTACTAAACATTTACTTGAACCTTTATTTCTTCTCTCTACTATTACCTCCTTTCAGTGTTTAGATCTCACACTTTACTGATTTTCTTTAAATCCTCCCTCCTTCTTAACCTTGGCTAGTTTAAAGCATCTTTAAGCTCAAAAGAAGCAGTATCATATACAAAAAACCTCATTAAACTGCTTAATAGATACCATTTTTTACACCTCTAAGCCAGAGCTTTAGGGTTTACTGGACACTGCGGGATCTTAATCCAGTAATAAAAGCAACAGACACTGGGCTCTTATTCTTAGGAAAGGGCTAAGACAATGGCAAACAGATGTCCTGAGTGAGGTCTCCTTTTGTTCTGGTCTCATTAGCATTGGCACCTGTCACATTTGAATTCATCTAACATTGGTTAATCACCAATGCCCAGGACTAGGCCACAAGCTTTTACAGGTTATCCAGTATAATCTCATGATAGGCATTTTTTCCAAAATGGTAAAACATGGGCTTAAACAAATTAAATCTGTATATTTATCATTTTAAAGTTTATTACTATGATCTCAAGAGATTGTTAAAATTGTCAAGAATCACAGCAGAATACACTGAACCATCAGTCCATTTCTGGAATCTATGCAAAAAGATAATAACCGAGCAGAAATAATTTATCATACCTTCTCCTCATTTCTCCCTCTTCTATTTGGTGAAGTCTTATTTCCTTTCATACCTGACCATTAGATGGAAACTCTACAAATTTAACATGAACTACAAGTTTTAATTAAACAATTTAGAGAACAAAAACAAAAATCTCATCCTCTTCCTGGGCAAAGGTAATACTAAATAGCCTTACTCTTGAAAATTTTAAATCTATCTGGAAAAGATACAAAGAAAACAATTCCATTTATAATAGCACAAAGACAACAAAATATTTATGAATGAATTTAATCAAGAAGGTGGAAGATCTAGAAGACAGTGATGAAAGAAAATGAAGGTGACAGAAATAACTGGAAAGTATCCTGTGTTCATGGATAGGAAGAGTTAATATGGTTAAACTAACCATACTACCCAGAGTAATCTACAAGTTCAATGCAACCCCTATCAAATTGCAATGGCATTTTTCACAGAAATACAAAAAATAATCCCAAAATTCAAATGAAACCACCAAAGACCCCAAATAGCCAAAGTAATCCAAAGAAAGAAGAGCAAAGCTAGAGGCATCATGTTTTCTGATTTCAAAGTATACTATAAAGCTATAACAATCAAAACAGTTTGGTACTGGCATAAAAACAGATACATAGACCAATGGAACAGAATCAACTGCCCAGAAATAAACCCAGAAATATTAGCTGTCTATATGGTCAACTGATATTTGGCCAAAGAGTCAAGAATATTCAATGGGGGGAGTTCCTGTTGTGGCTCAGCGAAAGCGAATCTGACTAGTATCCATGAGGACCCAGGTTCCATCCCTGGCCTCCCTTAGTGGGTTAAGGATCTGGTGTTGCCATGAGCTGTGGTGTAGGTCACAGACATGGCTTGGATCTGGCATTGCTGTAGTGTAGGCCAGTGGCTACAGCTCCAATTCAACCTCTGGCCCAGGAACCTCCATGTGCCCTGGGTACAGCCTTAAAAAAAAAAAAAAGAACATTCAATGGGGAAAAGAGTCTTTTCAATAAATGTTGTTGGGAAAACCAGATATCCACATACAAAAGAATGAAACTGGATTCCCTATATTATACTGCTGAAAAACTTGACTGTAAATGGGCTAAAGACTTAAATATAAGACCTAAAACCATTAAACTCTGGAAAGTTCTTTGACATTGCTTTTGGCAATGATTTTTTTTTTTTGGATATGACACTAAAAGTACAAACAACAAAAGCAAAAAGAAGCAGTGCAGTATCAAACTAAAAAGCTTCTGTACATCAAAAGAAACTATCAACAAGATGAGAAGAAAAACTAATGTGCAGGAGAAAATATTTGCAAGCCATGTATCTAGTAAAGGATTAATATCCAAAATATATAAGAAACTCATATAATTCAGTAACAGAAAAACAAAAAACAAAAAAAGCCCATTTGACTTAAAAATGGGCAAAAGACCTGAGTAGAGATTTTTTCCAAAGAAGATATACAAATAGCCAACAGGTACACAAAAAAGGTGTTCAAAATCACTAATCAGGGCAATTTAAATCAAAACCACAATGAGATACCACTTCACAGCTATCAAAATACTATTACCAAAAAGATAAGAGATAACAAATGTTGGTGAGGACATGGAGAAAGGAGCCTTTGTATACTGTTGGTGGCAATGTAAACTGGTGCCACCACCACAGAAAACAGTATGGGGGTCCCTCATAAGATTTTTTTTTTTTTTAAAAAAAACTACCATATGATTCAGCTATCGCACTTCTGAGTATATATATCCAAAGGTAATGAAATCACTGTCTCAAAGAGATATCTGCACCCACCATGTTCACTGCAGCATTGTTTAGTGTCCAAGACATGGAAACAACCTTGGAGTCTGTCAAGAGATGAATGAATAAAGAAGATGTAATACACACACACACACACACACACACACACACACAGACACACTCAATGGAATATTAATCAGCCATAAAAAAGAAGGAAATCCTGCCATTTGCAGCAACATGGATGAACCCTGAGGACGTCATGCTAAGTGGAATGACATAGACAAAGACATATACTGCATTGTCTCACTTACACGTGAGAGTAGACTGATGGTTTTCAGAGGTGGGGGGTAGTAGGGATAGGTGAAGGTAGTTAAAGAATATAAACTTCCAGGTATAAGATGAGTTCTGGGGACTTAATGTAAAGCATGTTGACTACAGTTAATAGTTACTTACTATATACTTGAAAGTTGCGAAGAGAATAGACCTTAAATGTTTTCACCGCACATGACAAAAAAATTGCAACTGTAGGAAGGGATAGATGTGTTGACTAACCTATTTTGCAAAATATCCATATGTCAAATCATCATATTGTACACCTTAAACTTACACAATGTTATATGTCAATTGTATCTGAATAAAGCTGGAGACATTTTTGAAATCTCAACCCAACCAGCCATTCTAGAACTGCCCCTCCTCACCCATGAACAAGACTCCTCGCCTCTATTTATGAACCTTGCCTTGGCCCTTTGCTCTTCCTCTTCCCTCAGTCAGAATTCAAGGTGGATCCCAGTATCTCCTCTTCCAAGACACTTTCCCCCAGTGCCTCTCTGTCACCCAGGAATAATCACCACTGATGCCACTCATTTGGGCATTCACTTAATGTCACAGATTTATATTTCCCAAAGATGGCTGCAAAGCATCTCTCCCAATGCTTTTGCAATGTGATCTTGCTACTTCCTCCATCAAGAGGTAAAGTCTAATTCTCCTCCCTTTGAATCTGGGTGGCAGGGAGCAAGTTCTCAGGACTTACTTTTAACTATTCAAACATGATGGGAGTGATGCTATGTGATTTCCAGCATAGGTCAGAATAAGCCATGTGACTTTTACCTGGTTCTCTTAGGATATTTGCTCTGGGAGAAGCCAATGGTCATACAGGAAGGTTTCTCCCCCCAAACCCACAGGCTACCATGCTGGAGATGCCAGACTCAGCTGAGCCCAGCCTTCAAGCCATTCTTACTAAGGTGCCAGATGTGTGAATGAAGAAGCTTGGATGTCCATCTTCCAACCTCAGCTGTTCCAGCTCCAAGCCCTACAACTACAAGTCTTCCCTTGCCGAGGCCCTGGCATCTTGGAGCAGAAGTGAGCCATGACCAACATGCCCTGTCCAAACCCCTTGCCCACAGAACTTTTGAGCACAATGAAATGGCTGTTGTTATATACCATTAAGTTTAGGGGGTCTGTTACACAGTAGTAGATAACTAAAACACCCATGTTTTGTGATGCATAGTTATGGACACATGTCATGGGTGGAGCTCATGTCATTCTTTGATAAATCTTCCATTGTACCTGGCACAAGAATGTGCACACAGGAGTTGAACAATTTTCATTCAGTCATTCAAAAAACACTATTTTTTTTAAGAATGTATGTGTGTGCATTTGGGGGGTTCACATCATGGCTCAGAGGTTAATGAATCTGACTGGGATCCATGAGGACACGGGTTCAATCCCTGGCCTTGTTCAGTGGGTTAAGGATCCAGTGTTGCCGTGACCTGTGTGTCGGTCATAGACACAGCTCAGATCTGGTGTTGCTGTGGCTGTGGTGTAGGCTGGCAGCTGTAGCTCCTATTAAACCCCCAGCCTGGGAACTTCCATATGCCTCGGGGGTGGCCCTAAAAAGCAAAAAAAAAAAAAAGAAATACATGTGCATTTTAATGAATAATGTGGCACATGGAAACACCCAGGTAACCATCACTCAAAAAAAGCTTTGCCAGCACCCCAGAAGCCCCCGTGTGTCCCTTTGTGATTACAATCGCTTCCCTTTCCCAAAGGTAACTATCCTGTATTTTGTAATAATAATTTTCTGGCTCTTTTTAAAGTTTTAGTATGAATGTGTGCATTCTTAAACCCATATAGATGTGCCCTTTTTGAATTTTACATAGATACACTGGAGTTCTATTACCTTACACTTTTTAGTCAGTATTTTATTGTGAGATTCATTCATGTTGTCGCTTATAGCGGCAGTTTATTCTCTTCACTGCATCCTTTATGTAGAACGCCAGAGTGTAGCAGAGCTTACAAAGAGGAATAAGAAAAAATTTGATCCTTGTTGGAAAATTAAATAGTTTTTTTAGATGGAGACAAGTCCTATTTACAAATAATTATAACATAAACCTAAAAAGGCACAGAGTGTTATGAACATTTACAGGAAGAAGAAACCCTTTCCTCTCCAGTTAAAGGGTGGGTGGAGTATTTGACAGGACCAAGTGTGTGAGCGGCCGGGAGATGAGAGGGGGGGGCTGTGAAAGGGGATGATGGACATTCTGGATGGAACCGAGGTAGAAAAGCACAAAGCATGTCCCATCTCTCAGGCAGGACAGGAAAAGGATGGATCATGTGATTCTAGCCAAGAATTTTTTTGCTCAATGGATGAAATGTAAGTGTAACATCACACGTTTGGGCAGTTTCAAATTTAGGGGATGCTGACCTATATCTTGGTGCTGAGTGACATGGAGGGCAGGGCCTCTCTCACACAAAATGCCAGCCTCTGGTCCCAGGAACCTGGATGCCTGTGGTCCATCTCTCTCCCCAGCTCCCCCTGCTTCTCCTTGAGATGGATAACATGGGAAAGACATCATAAAAGAGGGGTCCTGCTCACTATATAAACGTATTTCTGTCTTCAACTTTGTGTCACTGACAAGTCCAGGCAAGGCTTTTTACCGGACAAGAAGTCTCAGGAACTTGAAATGCAGCACGATTTGTACCAAGGACAAGCGGACAAGCTTGTCTACTATGATTCATAAGTGCCTTCAGACTCTCTGGGGCCCCAAGGACAAACCTGTCTAAAATGATTCACACAGTTCCCGTGAGTTATCTGGAGTCCATGAACCAGAATTCTTGACATAACCAGAGCCAAAGATGAGGAAAAGAATTTGTTTTATAAGTCTTCATTGGTGGACCCTTTTTCCCCTGCTAAATCTGGCCTATTTGCATTTTTGCATTGATATCCCATAGGATCACTTTTTTAAAAAAAAAGGACAAAAAAGGAAACACAGTTAACGCTTTTCGCTATTTACCATCAAAGACATCTCTGCAATCCCTTTCTATTAACAGCAACAGCTGAATTTTACATTCTTGAAAGAGGATTTGTGCTGCCTTTATGATTTCTTTGATCTTAACCAAGCTTTTCAGTGGGTAAATTAATAACACTTTTTATGTTGGAAAGGGAAAATGACTGAGGTTTTTATGATAAGTTACTCTCCCCAATCAAGGTAAATGTGACCATAATCTTTAAAAGCATATTCTGGAAATACAGCTATAAAGAGCCCACAGCTCTCCTCCCCCCACACCCAGACCACGTGTTTACAAGCAGATCAGCTCACACCCGGGGTGTGAACAAAGATGTGCCAAGGAGGAAAACTCAGGGCTGCAATTCGGATAATTACCTATAATTGAAAATCCCTGCTTGGCTGTCTTACACCTGGCAGGAATAAAAATAGCTTTGAGGAATGACCACCAGTGGTGCACACAGGGCTCTCCCCAAATTAAAGATGGTTCCTGTTCAGCTTGGCTTCTTAAAAAAGCACCAGCCATCCTTTCACAGGACCATGTCTGCCAGGCTCCCTGACATCACTCCCAGTCTGGGCTGCTCCTGGCAAGCGATGTTGTTTCTACCAGATTCAATGGACCCTACACACCGCCTACTATGAGAGACAGCACCTGACATTTTAACCCCATTCTTCCCTAGCAAAGTTATATTCTAAATCTAGGGCCTGCAAAAAACTAAGCGGCTCTCCATCAAACATTCTTCCACCGTCTCTCAAGTGTCTCTTGCTGTGTAGAGTATGAATTACTCCCCTCAAATGCTGAGTGCCGATACTTTCCTTTGAAAGGCAGGACTTGCCCAGACACCAAATTCCAGAACAGGAGAGAATGAGACACCATTCACCATCCACTCTCATTCTACTATCAAGCTTGGGTGAACTGTCAGTCTTCCTTTCCTTGCCATAGACGGAAAAGAAGAATATTCCCATGTTTTTCACGCAGGCACTGTGTCACCTTCAACTTCTCCCTCTAGGGGCAAATGAGCTAAAATGAGCTACGATTTCTGACCTTGAATCCAGGAGTATCCTGGTTCTGCGAGCTCAGTCAGCCACCCACCTGCCTCTCAGAAAAGGCCTCCGGAAACCATCATGCACCTCAGGAAGTGGGCACACACAGAGCTCACTTGGCCTCACTGTCGTTAAGGCCCCTGCCCTGTCCTCACTGTGCCCTGGAAATTTCTCACACAGGCCAAGAAGTGGGCATGTGCCAAGAAAGGACTGACTTTCAAGTGTCTAAGCCAATGAGATGGTATTAAACAACAAGGGTCATTCATGACAAATGCCCTCCCTGGGACTTCTTGGGCCCCAGGGAAAGAACAAGAGCAGCACAAAGCATGAGGCGGGGGAGGGGGGCGTGGTTGAGGGCAGGTACATGCCTCTCCATGGACAGCCTTCCCTGGGGAGCCCTTGTCAGCATCACTTTGTTCATCTCACCACACGCGCAGCACTCAAACACCAAGATGGCAAAGCACTCCCCTGGAACTGTCCCAAGCCAAATACGTGTTACAGGACTGCTCCCAACGCAGGGGACACACATCTCCATGAGGGTCTTTTTTTAAATTAAAAAAAAAAAAAAATCTCTGGCCGCACCTGCGGCATAAGGAAATTCCCAGGCCAGGGATCAAACCTGAGCCACTGCAGTGACAATGCTGGATCCTTAACCTGCTCAGCCACATGGGAACTCCACCAGTGAGGATCCTAGAGGGCATCCGGAGAGTCTGCAAACTCATGGACTCACATAACCCTTGGGGCTCAGAGGAGCAGTTTTCCATGAGAAAAAATATTCTTCTAGAACTGCATTGTCCAATACAGGAGCCATTAGCCATCTCTGCCTGTTTAAATGCATTAAGATGCCATGCAATTTAAAATTCAGTTCTTCCGTCAGACCAGCCACGTGGAGCTGAGGGCCGCTGTACTGAACAGGGCACACACAGAACATTTCCACCATTGCAGCGCCCTTCCAGCAAACATTTTTAAATTGGTCTCTCTGGGAACTCTGAGACCCTTTTGGATGACAGAGCAGCAAATCTCAGCATCTGCTCAGAGCCGTGTAACAGAAAATTGCATTTGAAATGGGATATTTCCTTGTAACACAAGGATTCCAAATGGTCCAAACTCATGATGAAAGATAGACTTGCTTTGTTCAAAGTCAAAATCAGTGTTCTGCGTCTTTACCCTAAGAACACTGAAGATTGGAAGGCGAGAATACAGCAATTCACTGGACCCTGATGGCCTAGCAGCAGTAATTGGGTGCTAAAAGCCTGTCAGAAGAGTGGGTACAGCAGGTTGAATGGTACTCCATCAGGCATTCCTCACGTTCACAGTAGCATGTCACACCTACACACTTTATCACACTCATATGTCACCCACAGGTGGCGACCAGAGACAAAGTTAAAAAAAAAAAAAAAAAAAAAAAGACCTAGCCATTCCAAGTCATTACTCCAGTAAACGACTACTTATAAACGACCACACTGTGATTTTTAACTAGCTGCGCTCCCTTAGAGATACATGGATGGCAGTAAGGAAACAAAAGCATCTTTTTAGCCTCAGGCTGTAATAAAACGTTGCTCATGCAGGGGCTGCTGAGTGATTTTTCCAACACTGCAGGAACCACCCCCCCCCCAATATGAATCATATTAGAGCTCAGATGAGCATATGGTCCAGGTTTATAGAGGACTTTGTGAATACTTACTCTTTCCAGAAACCACATGAGAAAATACTTGTCCGTTTTATTAGGGGTGAATAGTTGAATGCCAGAGAGATTAGGAGAACTGCCCAAAGCTGCATGGTGATGAAGTGGCAGGGGCTGAATTAGAATCCACTCCCATCCACTGGGAAGCACAGTACCTGCTTTATTTTTCAAATTATTATTCTTTTTCTAATTGAAGTATAGCTGATTTACAATGTTGTGTTAGTTTCAGGTATACAGTAAAGTGATTAAGATATACATGTGTATATATACAGTTACATTTATATGTATGTATTTTCAGTTATATATTAAGCAAATATATAACTGAATATACATATATATAAAACATCGACTATATATGTTTTTTCAGATTCATTTCCCTTATATGTTATTACAAAACATTAGTAGAGTTCCCTCTGCTATTTAGTAGGTCCTTGTTGTTTATCTCTTTTATATACAGTAATGTGTTTCTGTTCATCCCAACCTAATTTATGCCATCCTCCCCCAACCTACCATGTGTATCTCCTCTCTGGCCCCCTGCTGTGCTCCTGCTCCTGTCCTGTCCATTTTCTATCTGAGAGCCAGAATAATCTCCCTGAAATACAAGTAGAACCACACACTGAAAACCCTTCAACTGCTTCTTACTGCCCATCTAATTAAATCCACTCACTGAGCCTGGTCTGCCTGGCCTGCCTGGCCCCTTGGCAACTGGCTCTGCAGGCGTTTCCACCATCACCTCCTCCCACTCCCCCTGCACCCACCACACTCCAGCCATGCTGGCCCCCCTGCTGCCCCTCTGAGCACTCGTCCCCACCTCCAGGCCACCATATTTGCTATACCCTCTTCCTCCAATGCTCTTCTCCCAACGCTTGGCATGACGACACTGTCTCAAACATTTCACCCTGGTCACTTCCCTCACAGCATCTGTCACAATCTATTTCTACTCATTTAATTATTAGACATTTACTCTCTAGCATGCCTAATAGATGGTACCCTCAGAGAAGAGTAACCACATCTATTTCATCAGCCTCTCAATACCCGGTCCATAAAAAGGCTCCATAAACAAGCTGAATAAATGAACGGACTAGATGGATGACTGAAGCCTTTCTCAGGCCGTGCCAACAGGCCTTAGCACCTCCACGGATGGGAGGAGGCTTCTCTGAACCTCCAGGAACCTCTGCATGATTTTCTTCAACTTTCTGAAATGAACTCCTTTCAGGATTTTCAAGGGCTGGAGTGAGAAGTACCGAACTGTACCAAGGACACCTGCCAAGAACTACATCTTTCAGGTGTCTGTTCCACAGTGAGCAAAGAAAAGAGAGGGGACATTGAGCCCGGCGAAGCGTAATTAAAGGCTGAGCAGAACCAGCACTGCACGTGATTTCCACACGGTTCCCGGAAGCCACACAAAGCCTGCAGTGTGGGAACCCTCCGGCGAAAGGTTTACTTCTGTAAGCAAGGTTTTCCTGAATGTTCAGCTCCTGCTTCTGATTCTTACAAGGACCCCGTGTTCTGCTACCCTGCAGGCATTCATGGTAGGGAAACTCTACAGATGTCCATGAACTGCTTTTAAAACACACCAAAAGGTAAGGCTTCACTTCCAGTGAATCTGCTTCTAGAATTCACTATCTCTGTAACACAGAGAATTTGGAATTTTCCAAATTGGAAGTTTCTATCTCTGTAACCGAGTTTAACACAAAATGTTAGGAAGTGGAAAACTGGAAAAAGATTGCCTGACTAATGGGAAATTCAACTCCTCACAGTTTGGTTAGCGTCTCTTCAAGGCTCACTATTACCACCCTGCTGTCAGTTTCTCCATACTTCTTCTCTATTTAAATCTCAGATCCTTTTGTGACTCCAGAAGTCTTGGGAAATAAGCACAGCTTATTTCTACCTGTCTCTGCTGAAGGGCAGAGAAGGGGTGTGATCTGGGAAAATCGGGCAGGGGAAGAACCTTGAAACTTTTCTTACAACTTAATCAGTTTTCTTTCTTTTTTTTTTTTTTTTTTTTTTTTTTTTTTTGTCTTTTTGCCATTTTTCTTGGGCCACTCCTGCGGCATATGGAGGTTCCCAGGCTAGGGGTCCAATCAGAGCTGTAGCTGCCAGCCTACGCCAGAGCCACAGCAACGCAGGATCCGAGCTGCGTCCGCAACCTACACCACAGCTCATGGCAACGCTGGATCCTTAACCCACTGAGCAAGGCCAGGGATCAAACCCACAACCTCATGGTTCCTAGTCGGATCCGTTAACCACTGAGCCATGACGGGAACTCCCAGTTTTCTTTCTGATGGAAATCCTTACCCCTTTGTACCCTTTGTCCATCTCCTGGCTGAAGAGGTAGTCTGCAGGAGACCTAAGGAAACCCAAGCCACTAGGATGAGGCTTGGATAAGCTTTGAATCCCTTTCATACCTGATTCTTTCATCCAGCACTAGGCTTCCTCATTGCCCAACAAAGCAAAATATGGCAGCAAGGTGTGGTAGGAAGAGCAGGGTTCTGGGTCAGAAAGCCCAGTTTGAATCCTTACATCCATGATGGCGTGGGTAAGAAACTCTGAGCTCAGTTCCTTCCTCTGGCAAAGGAAAAGCTGTGTGAACAGATACACATCTCTCTGTGATGGACATACGGTGAAGGGGAACCATCACAATGTGTTCGGTGAAGCAAAACCCTGTCATGTGACCCTTGTCAGTTCCTAAGTGAATCCCAGGATTTTCCAAGAAGGAAACTTAGAGATGCTCCATTTTAAAGCTTCACCACACCCCTTAATTCTCAGGAAACATCACCCGACACAGCCCTCCTATGACCACGTGACGGGAACTTGGCATCAGGCAAGGGAAACACTGAGCAACATCAACCCTGCTTAACCAAGCCCAAAACCTCAAAGACACTTGAGTGTCTGAAATATATGATCCTCCATGAAGTAATGAGGGAACTGAAAGGCTGGGTCAAGCTGGAGGGGGCTTTAGCAAATCTGGCTGCATCCAAGTCATTACATCACAGGTCCAGAGCGAAATACACCATCACAGGAAGTGTATGGGACACAGAGAAATTCTAGGAGTGTGGCACCCTCACAGTGGGACATTAGAGAATAACGACTGAAATCATAGCCTTTGAAGTAATATGGACCTTTGCCCCAGCTCTGCCAAATAGTGGCTGTGTAGTCTTGGACAACTTTTTTCACCCTCTCGAAACCTCAGGTCCTTCTTGGCAAAATTACGTTAATGATGGTACAAGCACCACAGAATGGTGGTCATGATTAAAGGAGATAATGCACACGAACCACCCAACATCAAGCAAGTTCTTAGTACATGCAAAAACGCCATTGTTGAAACTGTTATTTACAACGACAGCTTGAAATCATTGACTGTGTAACCAACCCCATTTTGGAGAAGGCCAAAAAACTAGAAAAGTGTGCTTGATTTAATAAGTATAAATGATATGATTCAAATGAAAAAATAAAGAGAGAATCTAAATCTTAACACAAAATTCATCCTCTGATGAAAACAGACAGCATTTCAAGAGCACTAGGATCAAACCTTTATCCTCATGGATATAGGTCAGGTTTGTTACTGCTGAGCCATGTCAGGAACTCCCTCTTTTTTTCGTTTTTAAAGTTTGAGGAGTTCCTGTCGTGGCTCAGTGAGTTAAGGACCTGATATTGTCTCTGTGAGGGTTCGGGTTTGTTCCCTGGCCTCACTCAGTAGGTTAAGGATCTGGTGTTGCCACAAGCTCTATCAAAGGTCACAGATGCCTCTCAGATCAGGTATTGCTGTGCCTGTGGCATAGGTCCCGGCTACAGCTCCGATTCGACCCCTAGCCTAGGAACTTCCACATGCTGCAGGTGTGGCAGTAAAAACAAAACAAAATAAATGAAGTAGGATCTCTAAGAGCTTTTTATGTCAGTGTAGAGTCTGTCTCATTCCCTTTACTTGCTATATGAAATTCCATAGTCTTATTCCACTATAGCTCATCTAAATCTCTTTATTTGTGGAAATTTACATGATTTCATTTTTTCTACCATCATAAACAACACTGTAATAAAAATCTTGCTTTGAACATGTGTATAAATATTTCTGTATAGGGGAGAGAGTGGGATAGATTGGGAATTTGGCGTTAACAGATGCAGAATATTGCCTTTGGAATGGATTAGCAATGAGATCCTGCTGTGTAGCACTGGAAACTATGTCTGGTCACTTATGATGGAGCATGATAATGGGAGAAAAAAGACTGTATACATGTATGTGTAACTGGGTCACCATGCTGTACAGTAGAAAACTGACAGAACACTGTAAACCGGCTATAATGGAAAAAAATAAAAATCTTTATAAAAAATATATTTCTGTAGAGAAGACATCAAAAAGCAGAACTATTAGGTTGAAAGATATGGACAATTAAAACATTTGATAGAAGTTAAATTATACTATCACTAGTAAATGTAAATAACTATTTCCCTATTTCCACCAACATTTTATATTGTTAATCTTTAAACATTTTTGTAGGATTGTGGGTGAAAAGTGCTATCTCAGTGTTTTATGCTTCTCTGATTACAAATGATAATAAATAGGGAGTTCCCCCTGTGCTGCAGTAGAAACAAACCTGACTAGTATCCACAAGAATGTGGGTTCAATCCCTGGCCTCGCTCAGTGGGCTGGGGACCTGGCGCTGCCATGAGCTGTGGTTGCAGATGCGGCTTGGATCCCGCATTGCTGAGGCTATGGAGTAGGCTGGCAGCTGTAGTTCCAGTTTGACCCCTAGCCTGGGAACTTCCATTTGCTTCAGGTGCAGTCCTAAAAAGCAAAAAACAAACAAAAAAAAACCAAGTGGGAATAAATATATAATTTTTTTGCTTGTTTATTGGGCTATTGTATTTCCTGTAGTCTGAATAACCTCTTCATATCTTTTGTTTGTTTTTATTAGTGACAAATGGTTTTATTTTTTTTAAAGGCTCTTTATATATTCTGATTAGGAATCCTTTGCCTTCATATCTTTTGTTTGTTTTTATTGGTGACAAATGGTTTTCTTTATTTTTTTTTTAAAGGCTCTTTATATATTCTGATTGGGAATTCTTTGCCTATTATATATACCTTTTCTACCAGTCATTTTACATTTCTATTAGTCACATATTAGTAACTTTCTATTAATGATATTCATTGTTATATAAAATTAATTTTATTTTATTTTTCTTTTTAGGGCCACACTTGTGGCATATGGAGGTTCCCAGGCTAGGGGTCCAATTGGAGCTGTAGCCACCAGCCTACGCCACAGCCACAGCAACACCAGATCCAAGCCACGTCTGCAACCAATACCACAGCTCACAGCAATGCCAGATCCTCAACCCACTGAGCGAGGCAAGGGATCGAACCCACAACCTCTCAGTTCCTAGTAGGATTTGTTTCTGCTGTGACATGACAGGAACTCCTAAAAGGAGTTTTAATGTAATAAAATGCATCATCTATTCTTTATACTATCAACATCCTGTATCTTGTTTAAGAAGACTTCTACTCTAACTCATGAATATAGTCTTCTTTTATTTCTCCCATAGTCCTGGCTTTTTATACTTAACTCCTCAAATATGTGGAAATTATTCTTATAAATGGCATATAGCAGGGATTTGACTGTTTTTTTAGTTGTTAGCCATTTCTGCTGATACTTAATGAATATTTCAGCCTTTCCCCCAAGATTTGAAACATAATCTTTATTATTTACTAAAATTGCATATATACATGTCTGTTTCTAAACTCTCTATTCTGTTTCATTGATCTGTTTACTTTTGTACCAATTCTACATGGTTTTAATACTGTTTTATATTTTGACACCTGGCTGAACAGGTTTCTTCTGCTACTATTTTTTTCTTTTAAAGAAAGTTTGATTCTTTTTGCACATTTTATTTTATGTATGAATTATAGATAAGCCTGCCAGGTCCCATAGAAACAAAATCTTACTATAATAGTGTTTAGGGACAAGTGATAGATTTATGTGGTGTATCTCTTTATTTAGTCAAACCCCTTAAGTCCTTTTAAAATTTTATAGTTTTCTTTACATGGGTCTTACAAGTTTATATTAGGTTCATTCTTGGATACTTTATATCTATTGCTAATGTGATTTTTTTGGTCTTTTTAGGGCCGCACCCACAGCATATGGAAGTTCCCAGGCTAGGGGTCGAATCAGAGCTACGGCTGCAGGCCTGTACCACAGCCACAGCAAGGTGGCATCCAAGCCATGTCTGTGACCTACACCACAGTTCATGGCAATGCTGGATCCTTAACCCACTGAGCAAGGCCAGGGATCGAACCCACATCCTCATGGATACCAGTCGGGTTCATTAATACTGAGCCATGATGGGAACTCCATTAATGTGATTTTTAAATGATATGTTCTCAATAAGTACTGATATATAAGAAAGATACTGATTTTTTTGTATGAATACAGCTAATTTACTGAAATCTATTTAATCCAACAGCTCATCCATTCTGTGAAATTATCTAGTTAAATAGTATGATCTGTAAATAATAACATTATCTTTCATTTTCCACTATTTATAGCTAATTTATTTTCTTGCCTTATTACATCAGCAAGAACCTTCAATAGACAATAGCAATGATAGCAAGCCTTTTGGTCTACAATTCCTAATATAACATAAATTATTTCAATATTTCACCATTAAATATGATGCCTGTTATATGCTTCTGGTTGATACACTTTATTAAATAAAGGAAATTTATTGTGGTTCCTAGAGTTTGCTACCTGTATTTTAGCTCTATGGTATATGTGCCTCTATTATTCCAAAACAATGCAATAATAGGGACCTCACTGTTACTCAGTTTTTTTGTATCTCCTATTCCTAGAACAGTATAGGTTCATAAGAGATCCACAGTTTATAGTAGTTGAATAAATTGATGGGATTTAAAAAGGTGTATTTTGTTTTGCTTTAGAACACAACAGTATATGGGGATATTTTTCCATTTTTAGAAAAATAGAGTCACAGATTTTGACTTTAAGATTCTGATTAAAAGGAATTCTGATATGTGAGAATATTTTTAAAGTCTGTGCTAATGGAGTTCAAGTCTGGTTAATATCAGAGATAAAGCCTAATATTGCTTATGTTGATGGTTAGCAGAACCCATGATGTCTGGAAATTATAAATATTCTATCTGGAATCCTTAGAAAAATTCCTAAATGTAAGTAGTTTCTAGAGATCATATGAAGCTACCTCAGGAATATGCTGCTTCAGGGGAAATACCAGTAGTCAACCCAGGTTAATGAAGTGTTAAAAAGTGAATTCTGATGTTGGTATCTCATCTCCACTTTCCCTTACTGCTTTCTGGGAGTAGGACCTGAAAGGGTGACAAAGGACCCTCTGCTTTCCCACTGTTCATTATCTGTATCCTTCTTGGCCTCTGCTTTCTTGCAGGCTGAAGGAGCTTCTTTTTCCAAAAAACTGCATCATTTCTATTCACACTGCACCTTCTCTTCCCCATTCTCCCTTCACTCTAACCTTCAAGGAAGAGTTAAGGTCTGGTTAAGAGCCATTCTACTCACCAAAAATGCCATAGAGTAGAAATGGCAGTCTCTGGGGAAGGTGGAGGCCTGGCAGAGAGAAAGGAACCACAATTCCGTTTTTCCCTCCAGTAAGGCTAGGATACAGGAAAAGAGTCTGGAATCTCACAAAGTTGCAGGTGGGTCTTAGAGGGGGTTGGAGATGAGGAAGAGAGGGATTCCTGAGCCCCACTTTAGGTCCATGGGGAAGTCACACTCAAGGTCACCTTTCCTTAGCCACGTGACTAGTGTCCATAGACAATTTTAACTTCCACGTCATTTATTGAACTGATGTTTGTGATGTTTGTGTTGTGCTGTAGCTCAGTCTCTTCATCCAATAACTGCAAGCTAAGGGAAAAGAGGATGGGGCAGGCTCTGCAGTCTTTGGAGACTCCCCAGAAGTATGGGAGTACATATCTAGGTGTTTGACTGGTGGGAGTTTCTGTCATTGCCTGTGGAACTCCTAGGAAAGGATGCACTGTCAGAGGGAGGATGTTGAAGGCAGAAGAGGAAGAATGTTTCTGCCCATGGAGACACTAAAGGAGGTCGTACTGGTCCACAGACCACTTTAAGGCAGGCTCCAAGGAGCAGCAGATCAGAGTGAGTTTTAAAGGTAGGGGAACATCTATAAAACCCCTTGAGATGGAGGTAACAGTGTCATTTCTATGGACTCTGAACCCCATCGGTCCCAGCCATGTGCTGGTTTGGGATCCGCATGTCCAAGCCCAGGCCTCCTGTCCACCCAGCTGCCCCCTACCACGGACCCTGAAGTGTGCAGTCCATTCCTGTTCTGTGTTTATTTGTAAGGATGTAAAGGCACAGGGCATGTTTGGGGCACAGGGAAGAATCCACTTGCACAGGAAGGTGGCATAAACTAAGACCTTGTGAGGGGTCTTGAATATCCAGCTTGGGAATCTAACTTCAGAACCAATGAAATTTCTCAGAATTTCTGAGCAGATAATGAAGCTGAAATCCTTTCATACAGGGGGAATGCCTTAGTGCCTCAAGCCCTGTGTCTCTGGCCTCTAGCACAGAGTCTACTATGCAAATAATTGCTTATTTTTATTGACCAATAAATGATTAGAATTACTGTATTTATAATGTTAGGATGTGAAGAAGTGTTGCAGAAGGCTGAGTAGCATGAATTAATAAAACATTCTTCTCCTAATCTCCTGACAGCCTCCTTTCATAGTCTCTTTTTACTGAGCACTTACAATACATTAGGTTTACATGTGTCTTCTAATCCTCAAAATGATTTTCTGAGATAGATACTATTAGTGTTCTCATCTCATGAGTGAGGGTTGTGCGTAGGCAAAGAATCCTGAATTGACAGCCCCATGTGACTTTAGAGCCCAAATGCTCTGTCCACAGCATAAGAACACAATTTTCCATCCTTTCCCACAAGTGTGTCTGAAAATATGACATGATAGCTCTTTCCACCGAGAGGTAAGAGTCTATTTCCCCATCCTTTGAATTTACATTGGCCAAGAGAATGCATCAGAAATGACACTGTGCAACTTCTTAGCCCAGGCCTTTCTCACATCCACTCACTCTTAGAACCTTGCCCAGCCACCACATGAAAAGCCTAGCTAGACTGCTGAATATTGAGAGACCCTGGTCACCCCAGCCAAGTACATGACATTTGGGTGAGCCAACCCTCAGCCAGTCTGCAAGCTGAGCCAAGCCAAGATCAGCCAAGCCTGGCCCAGATCAGAAGACCTGCCCAGCTGACCGAGAGATTCGCAATAATAAATGGCTGTTGTTTTAAGCCATTAAATTTGGAGGAATTTTGTACTCAGCAAAAGTTAACCAATGCACACATGCTTCTGCTGCTCAAAGAACTGAATCCATCCTGTAAGATTGAAGTTTTGGGTAGTAACCATTCCTGCTGGCCTATCAGTCTCAATGCATTTCTGCCTTTATAAATTCTTCCCAGAAGTTTGCATAAGAAGTAACAAAGGAACAAAGGACCACTGTGCTTAAGAGGTCACTAATGCAGCCCTTCCCACAAACCCAGGGATCTCATAAAATATACCTATCAAAAGGTGCCCAGGGAGTTCCTGTTGTGGCTCAGTGAGTTAGGAACCCAACTAGTATCCATGAGGATGCAGGTTCGATCCCTGGCCTTGCTCAGTGGGTTAAAGATCTGGTGTTGCTGTGGCTGTGGTGTAGGCTGGCAGCTGCATCTCCAATTTGACCCCTAACCTGGGAACTTCTGTATGTCATTGGTGCGGCCCTAAAAAAAAAAAAAAAAAAAAAAGAAAAAAGAAAAAAGGGAAAAAAAAAGGTGCACAGCCCTCAATTCTAGTGGATTCCTGGTGAAGGACCATCAGAGACTTCTGAGCTTCCCTTCCTTCAGCTGCTTTTTCCTCATCACCCTCCCCCATTATGAAGATGGCTTTAGACAAGAAAAAGCAGAGGGGGCTTCACACACTTGGGGCATAAGATCGGGCTCCCTGCTTGTGAATGGCGGAGGGGAGGCAAACCCCCATGCAGTAGAAACTCACCTCAGGGCTGGTACTCCTCCTGGCCAGCCAGTCTCTCTGAGCTCCATCTCTGCCTACTGTGTCTAACTCTCCCACTAGACTGTGATTAATCAATCACTGCTGTATCCCCAGCAGCTCAAAGAAAATCTTGTACATGGAAGGTGTCAAAGCAATGTTTGTGGAATGAAATAAACTACTCCCTCCCTACAGAATCTTCCATGGCTGCCACAGCCAGCAAAATAACATCAGAATGTTCTGTACCACACTCTGAGAGGACAGAGACTTGAGCCTCCCTTTCTGCACTCTCCCACCTCCTCCTTCACAGAAGCTACATACTATCTCACCCCCGCACCTTTGCCTTGCTATTTCTTCAGCCTAAGATTCCCTTCCTTGCCTCTGAGCTCTTTTTTGTCTTGGACAAAGCTGGCCCAGGGTGGCTGCTCAGTAAATGCTTGTTGACTGACTATGTTCATCAAGGAAGGAATGGAAGAAAGAAACCATCTGCAACCAGAAAGCAGCCGTTCAACCCTCCTGCCACGATGGGACAAGTGAATGGAGCTGGACCGCCTCTGGGGCCCGGGCATAGAGGTAGACTGCATCCTACAGGGTGAGCATGCTGGCTGAGGGCTAGACTGTCTTCCAGAGCCACACCAGGGCGCTGGACCAAGGGAACACTCTCAAGAACCGGCTACGGGAAGCCACCCCACAGCTTTCCCCATGTGCACGTGGCCATCATGCTGACAATGCAAACACCAAGCCAGGAAAGGAATGGAATGGAGATGCAGACTTAAGTTGTTCAAACATAGAGGAAAAGCCAAGCGAGGCCAAGGGGCTCTGAGTCAAGTCTGCTTCCACCAGCATTCCCAGTGCCACCTTTGATTACTAAAATAGAGAGATGAAGTAGCTGAATTTGTAGTGTTTATGCTTTTCTGCCATTCTCTGAATCGTATTCTCTGAACAAGGAGAACAAGTGTCTCAACTCAGAGTCTGTTTGCTTTCAATTGGGGTTGTTTTCTCTATGCAGTTTGTAGACTCCAATCTGGTCCTATGCCACCAGAATTCCTTGACATCTGCACTTCTTGGTTCCATGGCTTCTTCTGTGCTTTCTTCTCGCTCACCAACCCTTGGGTTGCCAAGTGCATTGTCTGGACTGGAGGTGGGACTGGTCATAGTGCGGGGGGCGGCTGCTGCTGAGCTGCTATGGGCCAGATAGGCCTGTTCCCTGGCACAGTCTGCTCTCCCTCCATCACCCCAAAATCAGGCCTCAGAAGCTCCCAGCTCCTACCAGCCTCCCAGACATGTCTGGAAGCCCGATTGCCTTCCTCTTCCAACCTGGCTTTCGTTCAACCGTCATACTGCTGCTGCTCTTCTTGATGCCAAAAAAATCTTCCAAATTTGAAATAAAGCAGAGACATTATTGATGCCCTTTTAATGTCATACTAGAACGCTGGCAAGACAGACTTGGTGTCACAAAACTCTCTAGGAGACGGTATCTTTGTTTTATTTACTATTTATCCTTGAACAGGGCCCAAACTATTGAAGGTCAGGTGCTAATCTGTGGAACACTGTCAAGCCAGGAATGGTCCGTCTGGTGGAAAGATACACCCAAAGGTTTCCGTTTTACTGCCCTGTAGGACATTAACCAGTTCTAACTCTGCAAACTTATTCCAGCATTCTTTCTCCCCCAGACTACACAGACCTTGGTCCCACCTGTTCCTCACCGCCTCTGTGTTTGTTTCAAAGGGCCTCCCCTTTCTAAAACCTTGCTAAGCCTGTAGGGCACAGTCTGCACCTCATCTCCTATTGGGGAACCTTCCTCAGTGTCTGTAAGCCCCGCCCAGCATGGTCCCCTCTGTGGACTCCAAGCCACACCGCCAAGAAGGAACAAGAACTTCACACTCCTACATAAGGTGTTTTAGGTCAATCATCAACTACTTCACACCTTTTTCATCTCAACTGCTGCCTAGTCCACAGCTATCCTTTTTTCTTATACACTCAACATCAGCAGGTATTCAATGAACATGATCGGTCATTTGAGTTCAAGCAGAAGGATGACACACAATCAAATGACAATTGAAGCAGCAACATTTGCATGGCAAGGAGTAGGCAGGCACTGAAAAAAAGGACCTCAGGCAAAGGAGAATTTGAGTCCTGAACCTGGGGATCAATTTAGCAGACTCACTCTCAGCCTCGGTTTCCTCATCTACAGAATGGATGTAACATCCCACCCCTCAGGATCAAGTGCTTTGTGGTATTGCTTTGTTTGGGGATTAAAGGTAATGTACGCAAACCACCTAGCATGGTCCCTGCAAGCTGTTTTTATTTCCCCAGCAGCTGTGCTACCTTGAACAGAATCTAGAAACAGTACTAGAGTAAATGGCTATCGTTACTCCACAGCTGACGAGGGGTTAAAAAGAAAAGGCAGCATGGAGTGGCTCAGGGGTTAATGAATCCGACTAGTATCCATGAGGACGCAGGTTCAATCCCCGGCCTCTATCAGCCAGTTGAGGATCTGGTGTTGCCGTGAGCTGTGGTGTAGGTCGCAGATGTGGCTTGGATCCCGAGTTGCTGTGGCTGTGGCACAGGCCGGCAGCTACAGCTCCAATTCGACCCCTAGCCTGGGAACTTCCACATGCCATAGGTGTGGCTCTAAAAAGACAAAAGACAAAAAAAAATTAAAGGAAGCAGAACTTATCAGAGAGGGATGGAGAGATTCTTAAGGGAGAAGACTGGGAGAAACTAGGAATCACCACCCTCTGGCCTACACCCACTCCTCAACTAAATTTAATAATTTTGGCCACACCCGCAGCATGCAGAAGTTCCAGGGCCAGGGCTCAAACCACAGCAGTGACAATGCCGGATCCTGAACCCGCTGAGCCATTAGGAAACTCCTCTCCTGCTTTTAAAATCCAGAAGTAGTTTAGACTTCCAGCCCCTTGTAACCCAGGGCAACATCTCTTTTCTTGTCCCATGTCAGAGTAAATCAACGTAGATGCAGGCCAGGCTTCAGAGCACACATCAAGGGATCTTGGACTGGAAGTTGGAGTGAAGTGTGGTCATCAGCCAGGGCAGGACCTCCAGGCCAGTACTGCTGGGACTGACAGGAGTACGGAGACAGATTCCACAGGCTCGGTGGGAAGGAATGTGCCAGAAATAGGTCCCAAATCCCACTAGGGCGCAGTAAGGACGCTCGGGCTTTTTTGTAAAGGTCAAGGGACTGCCTGATGGAAGGGTCTGGGGCTTTGTACATGAGGAGGGGCTATGTCCGAGGAGAGGGGCAGAGGCAGAACCAAAGAAGACCTGAGAATTCAGCCCCAAAAGAAATCCTCCCCATGACTCCACTCTCACAGCAGCCAACACCTCCCATCAGCCCCTCCCCTTCCCCAGCTCCCCACCTCCAGCAGCTCACAGAGGCACTTTCCTCCTCACAGGAGCAGCTAAGGGTGGGGTACACTGGGGGGGGGGGTCTCCAGATGCCAACAGGATTCATTCCATCCCAGGTTACATAACCTCTTGGCTGCAGCCAAGGTCTGAACTCAATCTGAAGATGGAAAATGCTCCAGCAAATAAATTCCAGGGGCATTAGGCAAAGGGCCCTTTTAAATCAACAATAGCTTTTATTTTCACACAGACATGATGAAAGGGAGGTGGGGGCGGTGGGGTGAGGGGAGGCGGGGACGAAAAGTGGATCCTTCCCTGATCACAAAGCTGATCTTCAGCAAAGGTCAGGGCCTCTGTTCACCCCCCAAACCCCCAGGGGCCCTCCAGTCATGGGCAGGACAGACTCCCCCACGGGCAGGGCCTCCCGGGAGGATGGGAGGATGGACAGCAGGGTAAAGACTTCCTCAATCTGGGCAACACTGATAACCCAGGGCTGCACAACTGCGGTGGGGGGGGTGTGGTTTCCACTGGTGTATTCATTCTTCTGGAAGCACAGCTACAGGGCTTCTCTGCATTTACCCGGAGCAGGGGTGGGAGGGGGCAGGCATGTCAACAGGAGGCCCTCTGACCCAGGGTCACCCCTCACTTCCACTAGGAGCAGTGGGTAAAACAGGCCCTGCTCCTCCACACCCCCCAGCACCCCCTCCAGAGCTGCAAAGGGGGATGGGAGGTGGGGCTGGGGGAATGGTTGCACCCAGGCCAGGATCCAGGGGAGCCTCCTGGCCACAAGCAAGGCTGCCGGCCAATGCCAAGGGCAGAGCAGCCCTCTCTTGGGGGCTGTCCACAGTTATATGCAGAACAAGGGCTGGTTGGCCTTGGCTAAATGTTTGGCCTGCCTGCCTCATCCACAGGACAATGCAGCTTCAGACGGAGCCCTGAAAGCCTGTGCGGGGTGGGGGGCCAGGACTGGGAACTAGTTGGAGAACAAGGTCCAGCCCTACTTCCTGTTGGCTCCAGCACACCCTTCACCCGCTGTCCTCCACCCAGCCCTTCTTCCCGTCTTCCTGTCCTCCAGCCCTGCTCACCAGGACAAACCCAGCCAGCAGACCGCTGGCCCAGAGTGGCCTGGACACAGGCCCTGGGCTCCAAGGGGAACGGGGAGAGCCCATCTGAATCAAGGTTCCTAGAACGGGGGCTGGCTGCAGAAATGAAAAGAGCACCCACAACCTGCCCCATGCCCAATTCCACCAGCAATGTCACTTCTTTGCAAAAGGGGGCTTCAGAATACAAGAATCGGATCCTTGGCTGAAGGCAGACATTTGGAACTTGAGGAAATGGGACCCAGGGCGTGATGGTTGGGGGTGAGAGAGCATGCGAATTGATGGGGGCAGTGAGCCTGGAACAGGAGGTGGGGGAAGTCTGGGGGTCCAGACTAACAGTGCAGAGGTGGCCCCAGGGACCAAGCCATGGGCTAAGCCCTAGGGAGAAGGTGCTGAGGGTCATGTCACTCCCCCCACCCCCACCCAATACCTGCAACTGCCTGGTCTCAGAATAATAGCCAAGCCCTTATCAATGGCCTATAAGGCCCTGTGTGATCTGGCTCCTGTCACTTCTTTGACCTCACCTTACAATCTACACACACACACACACACACACACACACACACCCTCTCCTGGCTGTCCCTGGAGACATTGGCACTTCTGCCCCAGGCCTTTGCAACTGCTTGGACTGCTCTTTTCCCACATCTCTATACATGGCTCCCTCCCTCACCTCCTTCAAGCCTTTATTCTCATGAGGCCTCCCCTGATCATCTTATTTAAAATAAGGCATGACCAAACCCCTGCCCCCATCAAATGTTTTCCCAGATCAATGATCAGTTTCCATGAAATTTCCATATTTGTTATGCTTATGATTTATCTCTACCTCTGCCTGTTAGATACCAGGGGGCTGGATGCCTAATGAATGCCAGCTCCATTATGACAAGGAACTTTGTTTCTTTTGTTCACTGGTAAATCTCAAGCTTTCAGAACAGTGCTCAGCAATGGTAGGTGTCCTATATATTTATTCAATGAATGACTGAATGAATGGCAGCCCCTTCTCAGTGGGGCCCCAGACTCCTACAGAACAATTACAGTAGTAGCCACCATCCCAGTAGCTGCAATTCATGAGTGCTCCTTATGAGCAAAGTCATGCTCTGTGAGATTTCTATCAACTTTTCATTTTCTACCTGAACTACTCTACCAGCAGATTTTTTTTTTTTTTTAATTTTTCTTTTCATGGGCACACCCGTGGCACATGGAAGTTCCCAGGCCAGAGGTGGAATCGAAGCTGCAGCTGCAGGCCTCCGCCACAGCCACGGCCACACTGGATCCAAACCCCACAGCTTGCAGCAACACCAGATCCTTAACCCTGTGAGTTAGGCCAGGGATCGAACCCACCTCCTCACGGACACTGTGTCATGTTCTTAATCTACTGAGCTACAATGGGAACTCTAGCAGATTCCATTTTATCCCTGATTTCCAAATGAGAAAACTGAGGCTCTAGGAGTTTAAGAGCAATCGCACAGCTGGTCAGTGCTGCTGAAATATGCACCCCAGAAGCCTATCCCCAAAGCGCACAGCCTTGTATGAACTATTCTGAAATCATCTCTCCACAGCAGGGCCCACATAAGCTAGTCACCCACTTAGGCCTAGCCTTAGGTACTCACAGCCCACAACGTCACTGGGATGGTGTCTGGACAGTGTCTCCTGTAGTACAAGGGGCAGGCTCACTTTGCAAGATGAGAATAGGGCACCACCTGGGGAACCAGGGAACTGGGGCTCCAGACCCAGCTCTGAGGTTACTAGCTGGGCTCCTCTTGAATCAAATGACAGGCTCATTCCGCAGCCCCATCCATCCTCTGGCTCTGCAGAACTGGTATCTTGCCTGAGCCATGGGCAAGAGTGATCCTTGCCTTCAACCCCAAGTTCAAGAAAACTTCCCTCTAGCCCTTCTCCAGCTCTACTTCTTCCCCAGTGGCAAGGAGACTGGGAGGCCAAGGGAAGAGCCCACATTCTCCCCTCTCAGGCATGCTCTGGCTGGCCAGGGTCCCCAGATTTCCTGCCCAAACAGTCCTGGGTCTACATTCAGGGTCTATGTTGGCTCTTCTCCAGGGTCCATGCCCTCAATTGCAAACTGCGCCACGAGTAAGTGCACTGCCAGGCCCAAGGACAGCCTCTTTTGCAGAGTGGGTGGATGGAGTTTGGACAAGTGTCCACACACATGCGTGACTGTCTAATGGCTGAGGTGTCCCAAATGGGAGGCCCATTGCAATGTGGGGTGGAGACAGATGGAAAGGGAAGTGGAGGGTGGGCTTGGGACCAGCTCTCCTTAAGCTATCAATTTCTACACTCAACTTCAAAGATCCTGATAAATCAACATGTGATCTTGGCCTTCCAGGTTATCATAAAGGTATAGCAGGGTAGAACAGAATTTACCTAGCAGCTACCTTGCTTTGTAACTTTTCAATATTTAGGCATTCGCTAAGTGGACCTTTATTTGTACTTTTGTGTTCTTGTCACCCTCAAATGACAGGGTGAGTCTGGACAGAACCCCAAGTTTTCAAGACAGTAAAGGGTAAAGCAGAGAAATGACAGTCAAGGAGCCTCTCAGAGGCTCTGTCCTGTGTACATCTCTTTCCTTGTTTCACTAGAAAAGGAAGACAGCCCCAGTGGCAACATACGAGGGAGTGTTCCAGCTCTGACCCTGCCACAGAATGCCTATTCTATACTCTGATGTGGGTCTGGGCCCAGGCAGAGAGAAGAATCTGTTTAACAGAAAAAAAAAAAAAGTCAATGCCGTTCTGGTCCTGATGTCACAAGGATGCCTCAGGCTTCCTCCACTTTGGCTGGGTGATCAGAGTAAAGGCGGGGGACACAATTCTCATCTCACAGAGATGCTGTGAACATCAGAAACTGTCTGACAATAGAAAGTTCTCAATGAATGATGGCTGTTACTATGCTTTATCACTGCAACTCTAACATAAATACAGTGGCAGGCGCACTGTAGGAATTAGTAAGTGGTGATATGGCTGGAGAGGGAGGTGGATGGACAGACAGTGGACAGGTGGATAGATTCTTGGTTGGATTCTTTAATGTAATATTACAAACTACCCAGCACTCACAAAACTCCTTATTCAATAATGATTCACCCAACACTGCCCTTCAACTGAACCTCAAATACCAGGGCATAAAACTCTTTCTGTCTTCAGGAAGAAACAATAACAAAAAGCTTGGAATTCATCATTGGAGTTAGGACTTGGGCTTAAAAGTATTCTCCTAAAGCACGCGCTGTAAGGTCATGTGCAAACATTCACAAGCTCAGTTCTGGAAGACACTGTTTCAAGGTTCATGGCCCCAAGGCCTCAATACCCACCATACCCTCATCTCTGCCCTTGGACATGGAGACTGTGTTTTTTGTTTGTTGATTGGTTGGTTGGTTTTGTCTTTTCAGGGTCATACCTGCGGCATATGGAGGCTCCCAGGCTAGGGGTCAAATTGGAGATACAGCTGCTGGCCTACACCACGGTCACAGCAACGCAGGATCCAAGCCACCTCTCTGACCTACACCACACCCCACCGCAACACCAGATCCTTAACCCACTGAGCAAGGCTAGGAATCGAACCCACAACCTCATGGTTCCTAGTCAGATTCATTTCTGCTTTGCCACAAGAGGAACTCCAGAGACCATTTGTAATACCATAATTGTTGATTCAATTCATGGAGGCTGGAATCTCAGTCAATGCTGTTTTCATGCAGAATGAGAAAACTGTTATCACACTATTTCCTCAGATGGACAATGCAATATATGCTAAACTAGGGATGCTGATAAATCAACTTTCATCTAAGGTTTGACCATGACTGAGGGAAAAGTGCCAACACTAAAACACTGGGGCAACACAGCTTCCCAGCCCTCCAAGCCCTTGGGTGTGTACTCTTCATTCAATGCTGTTATGGATTTTGCTGAAAGCTGGACTTGAGTTGGAAAGGAAGTGACAGGGGTAGATGTGGCCAACCACACGCAGAGAAGCAACCGAGAAATGGAAGAATCAACAGCCCGGAGAATTCTGTGTGGCCTGCAAGACCTTTCATTCCTCAGTGGGTCACAGAAGCAATAACCAGAGGAGTTGCAAGTTAACAGGCAGCCCAGGATTGCTAATCAAAAGCAGAAACATGATAGTTTCCCAAATGTACTAATTAACAAAGTTTGAAAATGTCTGCCCCCCCTTAAAAAAAACAAAAAACAAAATGAGTACAATCACTAAGCATTTGAAACCGAAGGCTGCGAACTTATCTGATATCAGAGCAATTCTAAGTTTTCTCGGCATGGCTTCCTGCAGAACTGCTACAGAAACTGGGAAGGGCATTCCAAAAGGGAGACTTCCTAAGTGGCAAGAAACAGCCCAGCATGTTCTTTTTAGGAGGGAACATCTGGGCTCCAACGAGCGGCCAGTTGCCTAGAGATGTCTGTCTGCAAGGAAACCCTCCTCAGAGCTTCCTAGAAACTCCTCTTGCACGATCCCCGCACGGGGTGAAAGGGAAAGAATCTTACCATGATGTCATGCAGTGGTTCTCAAAGGGTGGGCTAAGGGCTGTGTGTTTGTAGCTTTCGTGTAGATAACATGACAACTGCTACAGCTTTGCTTCTGGGATCAATTAGAATATTTAACAAAAACCTGCTGGTACCACTCTTTCCATTCAATTCTGGTAAAAGAGTGTTGGCAGAGGCAACATTTGACAAAGCAAAAGTCCTGCAGGGGTGAATGTGGTTAATGAGACAAAAATACGTAACATCTTGGCCAACTGCACAGTGCTTTCTAAACGTTACGTACTCTTTCATATTACCCTTATTGTCATCATCATTGGAGTTCTTACTCAACAGACCAAAATATGGGAGAAGCATTATCCCAGCCCAGTGTGTGGGATTAAAACGACTCATCCAGGGATGCATGTTGAGAATAGATTCCTAGGCCCCAGTCCAGGCCCAGTGAACCTGAACCCCTGGGAATCTGAATTTTTAACAAAACATCTTGACCAGTGAAGTTTGGAAAAAACTCCAGTAGTCCTCAAACTCATTCGTGAAACTGAGATTTGGGGCCTTTTTCTTCTTGCTTAAAAAAACCAAACTCACAGCCGTATTGAGTCAGGCACAGTGCTGTTAATCACCTCTACCCCAGTGAACTAAGGCAATCACTCCTGGTGGGATTCACACGTAGTTTCCTTAGGTTGAGACTTCTTCAGTCACAAACACTCCCTTATGCTGCTTCCTTGAATATGACGAGGCATAAATCCTATCTGGGAAACAATCCGCCAGGGAGAAAATGTTCTTCTTGAAAGAATCCCTAATTATCCCAAAGGGCGTGTCAAAAAACTCAGAGAAAAAAGTAAGATCTTCTCTACCTGGATTCTCTCTGATGAATTTACACTGCCAGGTG
The DNA here is from genome assembly GCF_054392235.1 of Sus scrofa. NCBI lineage: Eukaryota > Metazoa > Chordata > Mammalia > Artiodactyla > Suidae > Sus > Sus scrofa. Next base: position 37,178,735 of record NC_139395.1, on the reverse strand, counting down.
TTGTTTTGTTTTGTTTTGTTTTTTCCACTTTTTAGGGCCACATTCGTGGCATATGGAGGTTCCCAGGCTAGGGGTCCAATCGGAGCTACAGCAGCCAGCCTACACCACAGCCACCAGCAACACAGGATCCGAGCCACATCTGCGACCTACACTATAGCTCATGGCAACGCCAGATCTTTAACCCACTGAGCAAGGCCAGGGATCGAACCTGCAACTTCATGGTTCCTAGTCGGATTTGTTCTGCTGCGCCAAAATAGGAACTCCTACACTGCCAGGTTCTTGTGAGAAGCAATGAACCCTGATTGGACAACTAATAGGGAGAGAGGGAGGGCTCCTCATCTGAAATCCCATGAGGTTTTCAAGTAGAGGAAGTGGCCAGTGTAAAGGCCAGAAGGGAGGAAAAATAAGGATGATACGCAATCATGCTCTTATTGAGCACCTAATGTATCCATGAGGGTCCTGGCCAGGAACAAACAGGAAGAATGCGTTCAGTGAAGGGACTACTGACAAGAGAAGGGGCAGGTTTAAAAGAAGCCCCCTGCCTCCGCCTCCCGGGATAACGTATATGACAGCTAGCAACAAGAGGAGCTCTTGAACCCTTAGGTCTGAAGGTTACTAGAACCCTGAGGTTACCAGAACTAGCCACCTGGCAAAAGCTATGGCTTTCTACAGGGGGTCATGGTCATGGTCATACCGTCCTGTAGGTAGTCACACTTCCACCACCTTTTCCTTGGGCTCCCTTCAGACTGAACCAAACAGAAAGCCAGAAGGAAGGTGGGCCTCCAGGGGCACAAAGCAGGGAGAATGATGGTGCAGCACAGACGTGGAGGGAAGAAATGGCAAACATTCCACATACCCAGTAAGGGCAGACACTGTGGTACGCAACCCTGATGGTCTTCAGTAGACAGGCTGCCCCTGGTAGACGGTGTCCCCCACCCCCACCTGGTGCTTACACCCTTTTGTCACTGACTCTGAACTTCCTCTCACTAGAGGCAAACTGTTTCCCCATAGCCCTGATGTTGGCTTTGGCTACATGACCTGCTTTGGCCAACAGAAGAAGTGACAGCACCAGTTCAAAGCCTTCTTCTTCCTCACATATTTCTGCTCACCCCTCTTGCACTGTTGGAGAGCCTGCCCTGATGGCCTACTGATTCTGGAAGGATGATGGACATGGAGAAGAGCTTCCCCAGCCAACTGCAGACATGTGGCTTAAAGAAGAACCGTTCAGACATCCCTCAGACCTGAGAGAATGGTCAGTGCTTCTTGTTATGTGTCTTGAATTTTGGAGTGGTTTGTTATGTGGCAATAGCTGACTGATACATCAGTCCGCCCAGGTAAATAAGGCAACCCAATTCAGAAATAGGTAGAAGAGAAGACTGAGCACAACTGAAAGAGCCAGGTCCAACATGGGGTTAAAGGTCAGTAGTGTCCAATAAGGAGAGAGAGACCATATGACATCCCAAAGCTTAAATGTGGGCCCATCCTGACGTGGGAGCCTATTTGCAGTGATAATATAACCCCTCTCTCAGAGGGTTGTTGTTTTTCTTTTAATTTACACTTAGCCTTGTTCCGAAATAGGACTTAAGGATGCTTATAAAAATGCCCACAATAAAATGAGCAAGTGAGAAAAGCAGAGCCGCAAGAAGTGATTGTACGTAAAACCAAACGCATGCTCTCAAGTCACGTCCTTTTGCTAGAAATAAGCTGTCAAGTTAACTCTGATCTTCCCAGCAGCTGAGCAAAAATAGAAACAAGATCTGTGGCACAAATAAGGAAGGTATAGATGAGCCAGTAACTCAGCAGGAGGCCAACTACCTCCTAGAACTGAGATCAAATATACACATCTCCCCTGGGGGCCCCCACAAGACCCTAGGCTATGTAGTGAACAACAGTTTCAACAGAACCATCACAGAAAACACAAAATGCCACAATGGCAGTGATAGGAACAATAACAACGATAGCTAAGCTTTGAGCACTTGTCACACATGTGCAGATGTTGTCTAGATGCTCAGCATACAACTGATTTACTCTCTTTTTTACTGTCCTCCATGCAGCAGAACTGGCATTCTCATCCTGACCCACCGGAGAGCCATGTTTGAGTGGACAGGGATCCGGGCACTGAGGTCTAGGGGCTCCACTCTCACGGGAGGAAGTCTAAACCAAGGATGTATCTTAAAGCACCGCAGGAGACACAGGAACAAGATGTGTAAACAAAATATTGCCCCTTTAAATGCTGACAGCCATTTAAGTTCATACTGTGTAGGGCAAGCAAAACATAAGAATAAGATCCAGCCTCCAGGGCACCGGTTACCAACATCTGGTCTAGAAGTGAATCGACAGCATAAACTTCAGGGTCTCTACCACGACTACAATGAATTTCAGCCAAGGTTGTGATAAATACTGAAGGGCTAGGAGTTTGAGGTCCTAGTGCCTCACAAGCATGGGGATGCGGACATTCCCTGACGTTAAGAACAGAAGCCTGAGGACTGCCTCGGCCAGGCGTGGGGCAGACACCTCTTCGGTGGGTTATGGAGAAGGACGAAGACATCGGTCTTCCCTAGAAATGGGACAGGGAAGACCTGGAAATCAGCCACTCAGCTTTGGAGAAGTCACACCCTGATTGCTTCAACTATGGGTTGATTGCCTCAACTTGGTGGTATTCTGTGGAACCCACAAAAGCCAAAGAATCAGACTGCCACCACCCTGCCTCAGACCAGCCATCACCAAACGCGGCATCAACAAGCATCACTGCCAATCCATTCAAAACTCTGACACCCAAGCATCCCCCACTTAGTCTACCAAGGAAAACAGACCCTCCTTCCTGTTCTTAAGAGGGAGAGTGAAGCAGGGCAGGAGGCCGGAAGAGGGAGACAAGAAAATGAGAAATACCATACATATTCAGCCACCTTCCTCCCCTTAAAAAATCAATCCCTATTTGGAAATGTTTGCTGCCCCTTCTTAAACAAGACAAGTGACCTCAGGGCCAGAGAAATAAAATCCCCTGCCTGTCTCGGCTCAAACAGGTTCCCTGACAAGTTAAACATAGCGGCACTGGGGCTGCTATTTTTAGACCTTATAAATTCTGTTCTTTTTCTCTCTGAAATAGTCGTTACAGGTTTGCCAAAGACTTTTATCTGAGCTCTAACGTGTGACAGTCATTTCATGAGTCTGCAGTCCTTGCTGTGTGCTGGTCTGCTGCTCTGGTCAATGTTTTAGGAACAGACTCATCAAACACGTGAGAGCGTTCTTCTTCCTTGGAGGCTAGACTTCCTACCCCTAATTGCCCCCAGAGTCTGGATTATGAACAGGAAGAGGAGATACTGCCCCAAACTGGGGGGAAAAAAGGGGGAGTTCTTGTTGTGGTTCAGCAGGTTGAGAACCCAACTAGTATCCATGAGGATGTGGGTTGGATTCCTGGCTTTGCTCAATGGGTAAAGGATTCAGCATTGCCATGAGCTGCGGTGTAGGTCACAGATGAGGCTTGGATCTTGCAGTGCTGTGACTGTGGCTGTGGTGTAGGCTGGCAGCTCTGATTCAACCCCTAGCCTGGGAACTTCCATATGCTGAGGGTGCGGCCCTAAATAGGAAAAAAAAAAAGAAAGTGGAAATAAAAGAACCAGAACAGGAGTTACATGGACCACCCCCTCCTGGGACAGTGTCTTTCGAAGTGCTTCGAAACCCAGATTTCCAGGCGTTTCCCACCCTCCCACCCCCAGTCCCCAACCCCTACAATCTACCCAGGTGGAACTTCTGGAGCTGGGGTCCTGATCTACCTCCAACGGTCATGCCAGCCCAGCACCCAGATTCAAGAATGTGGCTCAGATTCCAGAGCCCGCGCGAATCCAGCTCTGAGTAGCTTTCACTTTGTTCTGACTCTGCACCAGACAGCACCAGTGAAGGCCCAGCATCAACCAAGGGCATTAGCAGGGGTCCCCAATGCTTTCAGGAGACTGTGTCACTTTCCAGGCCTTGCCCCAAACTGCCCAACTTGGCTCTAGAAGCTGCTGTCTAAATGGTGCACGGTTGGCGCACAAGAGCTTCAAAGCAAGAGCAGAGGCAGACCTTGGCCTGTCCTAGGGTATTCACCACTCAACGAGGGCAGTGACACACACCTCTCTTTCCTCCAGGTCCTCATGGATCCGGACTTGGCCAGGTGCACGGTCCTCTGCAGGCTCCGGGACAGGCACCACCCTCCCCACACCTAGGACTCCAGCTTGAAGGCTCTCTATCCTGCCCTCCTCCACATCTAAGACTGCAGCTGCTCCTACTGTCTTCACCCCTAAAAGGTTCAGCCCCCTTCTCCACTGCTCTCCTCCCAGCTCAGCTGTCTGTTTCCACTCTGCCCATCCCCCTCAGTGTGCTCTTTACACAGGGCCAGAGTGACCTTCTGGAAACATCCATCCTATCGTGTCACCGCCCTGCCTCCCAGAGCACGTTCATCAAATCCAACCTCTCAGCACGGCTTACGCAGCCCAACACAATTTGGACTTTGTCCACCTCCCTGGGCTTTTCTTCATATTTTGTTCAATCCTCCTAACAGCCCTTTGAAGTAGGAACTAACCTCCGTGTACAGATGAGACTTGGGAGGTTCAGAGAAGTGAAATCACTTGCCCCAACTCTACAGCCAATGATGCTGGAGCTGGAATTGACACCTGTGTCTCACGGACTCCAAAGTCCAGGCTCTTTCTACGGAACCTCCTGGTGCAGTTTGCCAGATTCAAAACCAGAACTGTGGCGGTAGCCTCTTGCTCCTCATTCAGGTATTTCCAAAAATCAGACCTAGGCTGACTGGGGGAGAGCAGAACAGCTGCACAGAATGGCTGCAAGGGATCACCAGAAAAACTGGAAGAAAAAAAAAAGAGAAAAGAAAGAAAAAAGGGGAGGGAAGGGAAGAAGGCAAGGAAAGCTGAGGAAGAGGAAACAGACCTTATGACCAACACCTGAAACAGAATCACACATTGTAGCTGCAAAGTTCTGTCTGCTTTTGGCCAGAGCTCTATTCAGTTTCCAATGCCAGAGGGCTGGGCCTGCACCGATTTCCCGCCTCTCCCTAGAAGTTCCAGGCCTTGCTTACATCACCTCTCTGGGGACCTAGAGACAAAGTGAATCAGCCGGTCACATGGCAAGGGCTCAGCAAAGACACTTTCCAGCTGAGATGTCCGGCTCAGTCAGAGTTTCCTTCCCTCCAAGAGCAAAAGGGAAAGCCCTTCCTTCCAACCATTCTGACTTTTTCCACCCACTTTTTTTTTTTTTTTTTTAATGTGGTGGAACATAAATTCACATAACTTAATTTTCAGGGTTCTCTGCCCTTTTACAAATATTGCAAAAATACTGACACAAGGCTTCTCAGCAAACTCTGACCTTATATTTCTGAGTTCAAACCCAAATGAAAGAGAAAAAAGAAGCATTTTCTATAAATATTTCTCCCTGACTTTTTAATACTGATCCCTGGTGAAACGTTTCTCTCTTATCTCTCTAACATCTGGAATCAGATAGCATAACCACATGTTTACCAATACTGCCAATTTTTATGACCTAGATTTTTCCAAGTGTATTAATAGTTTTTAGCACTTTGATCATAATCACATATTAAACTGATAATTATGTAAAAGCTCTTCAGGAAGAATTTTTTGGAAATGCTTGATAAGAAATTGTTTATAACTGCAGATCCATAGGGAGCTGGGGGGTGGGGGGGTTGTGAAGGGAGGGGCTGAATTTGACTCAATTCAGCAAAGACAGCCTGAGGGCCCAGCACAGATGCCCCTGGATTGGTAGCTTTAAATGGTACAAAGAGGAGGGGAGAGGTTCAGGGCTTCCAACAGCTGAGGGTCTGATAGGAGGGTTAGATATGATATAAATGGCTAGAATACCTGGCAGTGTATGCTGAGGTCCACGCACAAGGTTGACATACACTGGACCACGGCAGAGACTGTCATGTGCCTTGCCTGCAACGTGCCTAGCTACAGGCAACATCTCCCAGTCTCCCATGGAGGAAGAGATAGTCATGGGATGCAAGCATAAATGATCATGCAAACCTTCTGGCAAATTTCCACAAAGACAGACAACTTAGCTGCAATACATACTCCTTTGTACTCTTCTCTTTCTCCTGTCTCCCATCTGGAATTCAGATGTGATAGCTGGAGCTCCAGCAGGCATACTGGGCAATAAGGTGGCTATGAGGCTAGAAGTCATGATCAGAGGACAGTGGGACAGAAAGAGAGAAGGATCCTGGATACTTGATGACCATATCAGTTTTAACCTTCTTTTGTATGAGAGCAATAAACCATAAACTCATGAATGTCTTATTTGGATTTTTCTACTACATGCAATTTGGCCCGCCCTAAAGGAGGGGTGGCACCATGCAGGATCAGGACAGGAATCAAGGGACAGGCCGGCTGGCGAGGGTGCTTCCCTGGGGTGGCGGGACCACTGGGGAGGCCACTGACCAGAGACCAGAGGAGAGGTTCTCAGAACTTCTCCTGGGAGGGATGGGATACTAAATGATAAGGGACAGCAGGCAGTAAGAAGCCAACTGCTCTTAAGAGGATCTGACTTCCACTTATCAGCCACAAACCATCCAAAAGGGCATTCCTGCCCTCCCTCTCTGCTTCTCCCCCGCCCCCGCCCCCGCCCCAGGTGACGGGTACACGTTTCCACATGACTGGACCCCAAGAGCAATGGACAGCAAGCATCCTAGGACCTTCTGACCTTCCTTTCCCCTCCCACCGTGATGAGGCTTTTCCCTGCAGCTCTCTTAGGGACCTGGACACAGAAACAGGTGGGGATATACCAGGAAGAAATACACTTGAGATTATGGATCATCATCATCTCTCTTTTTTTTTCTTTTAAAGACAAAAGTATGCCAAACAAAATCCTGACTCCATCTCAATCCAAATCAAAGTTGTGTGACAGAGCCTAGGAGCTCAGCCTCTCTCCCCTGAATTGGCAGGTGCAAGGAAACCAGGAGGTCAAGGGGCCACTTTGGGGGAAGGATGGGAAGTAAGGATGCTCTCCCTAAGGCCACACAAGCCCAGACTGGGGGTGGGGGCAGCTGCTCTCTTTAAAAAGTCATCCAAAAGTAGACTAGCCTTTACATTTTCCACCAAAGAGTAGCAGGTCAACCCCCATCCAAGGATGCAGGCCCTGCTGAAAGAAGTAAGCTCTCCTGGCCTGTCTTAAGGATTTAAGCACATAAATCCTTATGAAATGAGCATCATCCCAAATTTCAGTTAAAATTTAGCACTACCAAGCAGTACACATAAAAGCTCCAAAATCAAACCTTTATTTTTTCATGGGAACACCATGGGAAACTCAAGTTTTTAAAGAGCAAAAGGAACAGGAGTCAGAGCTCCCCCGCTGACTAAACATTTCTACCACCTTTTACATGTATCCCATACCCCACCACCGCCACAAACCCAATTTTTTTTTCTGGAACTAAAAATACCCAACTTTATGAAATAGCTTTTCCTCACTCGAAACCATGTTTGGACTTGAGATTAAATAACAAGAATTCTTTAAAATGACATTATTTTTTAAAAGAGTAAATAATGACCAAGGGAAAAAGAATCCCAGATTTTTCCAATACAACATAAAGATGACAGCACACGATAATACTGAAGGCCTCCAGCAGGAAGGACCAATATGAGACTCATTTAGTGCCCTATTTATATTCCGAGTGACACTCATGACTAAACAAAAACGCGTTTGTGTTTCCACAAATCGACTTAGATTTCACATGTCCTGTTCACTTAGCCATCACTTCCCAGGAAGAAGTTACAAAGCTTCACAGTAGATGTGGAAATGAAAGGTTTTATTAATTGCTCCTCTTGAACTGCAAGCTAATTAAAAACAGAACCGGAAAAGATAATTCAGGAGAAGTTTCTAGCAGACAGGAGTGGGGGGAAAGGGTGGTTATTTCAAAATTAAAGAGGCCTTTGAAAAGGACTTAACTTTTTCAGACATCACCCATGCCACTTCCTCATGCCTTTTAAGGATACAGGAGAAATCAAATGGCAGATGGAGCTGGAAAAACCCATTTGGATGATACGCTCAGGGCAGAAATGGCCGGCTCCATTGTGGCTGGGCCCGGGGCTTTGGGTGGTCACAATGTATGGGTCTCCAGGGAGCTGGAGGGTGCCCTTTGCCTCTGAAGGACACAAAAAGACCTGCTGACCCCACGCTGTCAGCTGTGAGAGCATGAACATCCCTTAGTTCAGATGAGACCGAAGTCATCATTTGGTTTTTAGGATTACAGTCCCTCGGTGTCCGGCCAGGATTTCTTTTACACTCAAGACAATGAAAACCTTTAACTGAGGCTCAAGGCATCCCCACCCAGAGAAGAAACGCAAAGCAAGGGTGGTGAGGCTGAGAGGGTTGGCCACGCGCCACCTGCGGGCACCAGAGGGTCCACCTCATCCACGGGGCAGTGTGATGGGGCCACCACGGGAGGTCAGTGACCTCACTGGATGTGGCCCTCACCTCCCCGTCCCGCTGCCACTGCCCAGCTGCACTGTGTCTGAGGAACAGCGCTCAGGGCCCAGACTGCCCCCAGCATGCGGTCCTGAGCAGCAGGGGTCAGCCCATCACCCAGACCCTAGGGCATCCTGGCCAAACTGCGGACCCTGAGCTCCTTGAGCCAACCTGCTTCTGCAATTTCTGCTTTGCTTTTTCTTTCAAGCAGGAATTGTGGCTAGGTCTCTGTGCTTAGCACCCCTGGGCACTCCGGCCATAGCCATGAAGTTCTCCCCTTTCAGTCTTCCCACTTGAACATCTCTGAAGGGACTTTTGATGGAAAATGATCCTGAGTGAAATCCCTGAGCTGAAATCCTTCGTAATCAAATGCAGAACTCAACACTAGGTGTCACTTCCATCAAACGCCAGCTTTCCCTTGTTAAAGGAAGAAATAATCCAGAGTTCCCCTCACAGGATGTGCAAAAAGCAGGAAGGTTATGAGTGTTCCTATTATAACACATTAAGAGGCTGTCCCAGATCAAGGCCAAGTTCATGCTTTCCTGCCCTCTGCTCCCCAGCTCTGCGTGCCCCACCAGAGGAGGGCTCCTGCACGTCTTGTCCTCCCTGGAGAAGAGATCCTTGAGATGAGGATACAGATGTTTACCTCTGGAGCCCTGCCCTGGAGACCAGGAGGTGCTCCACAAATAGCAGCAGAATCGAAGCCACCTGAGAGCCCACTGGCTCTGGGCTACCAGGCAGCGAGCCTTCTCCAGGGCACAGCTGACCCTCTTACCTCTTCCCCTGGTTCTTAAAGGATCTTTTCCTTGACTCCAGGTTTGGTTTCCTGAGAGAGATTTTTCAGAGAGTTTAAAAATTAGCACTCTTCCTGGAGTTCCTGTTGTGGCTTAGTGGTAATGAACCCGACTAGTATCCATGAGGATGCGGGTTCAATCCCTGGCCTCGCTCAGTGGGTTAAGGATCAGGCATTGTCGTGAGCTGTGGTGTAGGTCACAGACACAGCTCAGATCCCACATCGCTAGGGCTGTGGTGTAGGCCAGCAGCTGCAGCTCCAATTCAACCCCTAGTCTGGGAACTTCTGTATGCTGCGGGTGTGGCCCCAAAAAGCACTCTTCCCCTCACCCCACACTTAGTTCCAAAAACCTTGACCTTTTATCAGAATAAAGAATCCCCATGGGAGTTCCCTGGTGGCCGAGTGGTTAAGGATCCAGCGTTGTCACTACAGCAGCTTGGGTCGCTGCAATCTATGGTGCAGGTTCAATCCCTGGCCCAGGAACTTCCACATGCCACTGAAGCGAAAGAAAGAAAAGAAAGAAAAGAAAGAAAAGAAAGAAAGAAAAGAAAGAAAAGAAAGAAAGAAAGAAAGAAAGAAAGAAAGAAAGAAAGAAAGAAAGAAAGAAAGAAAGAAAGAAAAGAAAAGAAAGAAAGAAAAGAAAGAAAGAAAGAAGAAAGGAAGGAAGGAAGGAAGGGAGGAAAGGAAGGAAAGGAAAGGAAAGGAAAGGAGGAAGGAAAGAAAAGAAAGAAAGAAAGAAAAAGGAAGGAAGGAAGGGAGAAAGAGAGAAAGACAAAGAGAGAAAGAGAGAAAGAAAGAGAAAGAGAGAAAAAGAGAGAGAGAGAAAGAGAGAGAGAGAGAAAGAGAGAAAGAGAGAGAAAGAAAGAAAGAAAAAGAAAGAAAGGAAGGAAGGAAGGAAGAAAGAAAAAGGAAGGAAGGAAGGGAGAAAGAGAAAGACAGAAAGACAGAGAAAGAGAGAAAGAGAAAGAAAGAAAGAGAGAGAGAGAGAAAGAGAGAGAGAGAGAAAGAGAGAGAGAGAAAGAAGGAAGGAAGGAAGGAAGGAAGGAAGGAAAGAAAGAAAGAAAGAAAGAAAGAAAGAAAAAGAAAAAGGAAGGAAGGAAGGAAGGAAGAAAAGAAAAAAGGAGAATCTCTTTAATAACATGTTTCTAAGGTGTTCAGAGCACTTTCCAGACAGCTCCTCCAGGGGTTTTTCTGCGGTTGTACTTTGTCACCCAAGGCAGTCAATAAAACAGCCCAGTCCCCAGGGTAGGGGGCCAGACTCTGGGGTCACAGAAACTGGGCTTGGGGCCTTCCTCACTGCTTTCTGCTCCTCAGAGCTTAGGTGAAGTCGGTCCTCTCTGGGCCCCAGTTTCCTTGTGAGTCAAAGGTGATGGTGACAGCCCACTTGTCACGGGGCTGCGCGGGGTGGGGGGTGGGGGGTGGGCAGCAGAAAACTAGGGAAAGAGCTTCCAACCTGGGAAGTCTGGGCCAGCAGGCATTCTGTAACCACTAGCCGTCATCATCAACGTTCTTTCTGTGACTTTCACTACCTTCCATTCCCCTTAAATAGGAGACAGAAGATAAAGTCAAACTCAGCTGTGGCCTGATCAGAATCCTAGCCTATGTAGGTCCAGAGACCATGTAGTCAAATACCTGCTGAAGGTCAACTCATCACCTGGAGACCCTCCGCCTCACAGTGCTCTGAACCATCTCTACAGCTACAAACAGGGCATTCTACAATGGGCTGTTGACAAACAGGACTGTATGAGCATGAACGACACGAGTGGCACAGGGGGTGTGTCTACGGTGGGGGTGACAGCAGCCTGTGCATGCCTCGACTTCCTCACTGGAAAGAACCTCACCGGTGGACGTCCTTTTATTACCAAACCTCCAAAGGTGACGGTGTCCAGCTGCCTGCCTCCCTCCCTACTAGCCTTGACTTGACAGTCCCTTCATTAGAGCTGAATCCAAGAAAATAGGCTCTGTGTAAAAACAGCCTGGGAGGCAAGTCCAAGATGAGGTCCTCTGGAAGGTTCTGACAACGTACCCCAGCTCAGATCTAAGGATCTAAGTTGGCTTGGACTCTGCCGGGGCCCCGATGCCGACGCGGACCCCATCTCCGCCATGAACTCAGACATGTACTCCTGGGAAATGTGAGTCGAGCCCCCCCGGAGGAGCCCTCCCTGTACACTGAAGGAATGCAGCTGTGAAGACTGTGACGCTAAGAGGGCCGCACAGCTAACTGTCCCCACTGTGATGGGGAATGGCTCTGAAACGTCAGGGATCCTTCCAAAGGCTCAATAAGAAATCAACTCTTGGGCTAAGATGAGACAGCTCAGGAAGTTTAGGAAAAGGTAACCACATCCCAGGGGGAGTTCACTATGGCTTATTGGTTAAAACCCTGAGTTTTAATTTCAGATTGGATCTTAATGGAACAATCCTTGGCTGCAAGGGCTGGATGAATATTGGAATAACAGGAAAGAATAATAGGAAAAAAAGTCAGCAAAGGTGACTCTTGGGACTGATGTTTTATTACACCACACTTGATCTTAACCCAAAGGTCAAAAAGCCATAGGATTTTATTCTCTGCTTAACCTGGAGCTCCTCCAACCATTATTTAAAGTTAGACCATTCTGAGGACACAGAGAAATTCAAAAGCCAGAGAGAGCTTACTTTGGAGGGGAGTGGCAAATGAAAAGGAAATGCACTATTAACTGTCTTAAAAGAAATACCTACCCCACGAAGAATACCAGCACCAAAAATAAACTTCACATAAATATAAAATAAACTTTTATAAGCAGTCTTCTCCCCATGCTGATTTTGTTTCTTCCCATCTGCCTTAAATACAAGCAAGCCAGGATATTGATGAACTTTTCACTTTTTAGATAGTCAAGGGCATGCTGTCGGTCCTGTGCTATATATAAAGAAATCTTAACACCATCTTCAATAAGGTCAAATTTCCAACAGGATGAGACTATACAGCAGAGTCCTGGGCTTCCCCTGCAGAGTGACTGTCCAGGGGACCTGCACGCTCTGCCTGGCTCCACGATCACCTGAACAAATATTTGTGGGGTGACAGATAACCCAGAACCCCCTTTCTTCCTCCACCCCCACCATGGCCAAACTGACCTGACCATCCACTCAGATCCTCACCTAGGACCCCCTATGCCAAGAACATATCACATTCTCTACTATCATTTTCAACACGTGTGCCCTTCCTTGAAGTCATCTGCTTTTTTTTTTTTTTTTTTTTTTTTTTTTTTTTTTTTTTGGCTTTTGCTTTTTAGGGCCGCACTCGCAGCATACAGAGATTCCCAGGCTAAGGGGTTGAATCGAAGCTGTAGCCGCCAGCCTACGCCACAGTCACAGCCATGCCAGATCCGAGCCATGTCTGTGACCTATACCACAGCTCACAGCAACGCCGGATCCTTAACCCACTAAGTCAGGTCAGGGATCGAACCCACAACCTCATGGTTCCTAGTTGGATTCATTTTCACTGAGCTACGATGGGAACTCCTGAAATCATCTGCTTTTTAATCATGCAACTCTGACACTCCTCCCACTGAGTGGTCAGGTCTATGTGCCTTCTCCTTGACCTTGGGCAGCTGTGACTACCTGGAACAATGGAAGTGATGCTCTAAGATCAGGGAGCTAGATCTTAACTGTGCTTCCACTCGGCTCTCTTAAGACCCTTGCTGGGAACACCACCACTGTGCTGGGAGGAAACCCAACACCTTAAGAGGCCACGTGCATCTGGCCAGTAGCCCACCTGAGGGTCCCGGCCCTGCCAGGTGCCAGCCAGACGTGTGAGGGAAGGTACCCTGGTTGTTTGCAGCTCCAGCATGTGTATCTTCCCACTGAAGCCCCAAACATCATGGTACGCCGACAAGGCCCCCAACCCCCACCTGCCTGATCTGAATGACCCACAGAATCCAAGCAAAATAATAGTCATTTCACATGCCCAGGCTTTAGAGTGGTTTGTTACAAAGCCACAGTAATTGGGCCATCATGCCTTAATGAACAGAATCACAAATTGGAATCCAAACCCCAAGTGACACACGAGCCAGGTGTTCACACACAGGAGGAGGGTGGTCCCAGGGCAGGAAAGGAGGGTAAGATCCCAGGAATCATTACCCACCTAGAGAGCCTGGGACAGTCACTTCTGGGATGTCCTCACTGTACGAACGATAAAAGGGAACTAACAGAACCCATGAGACCATTGTAAGGATGACAAGAAGCAGCACACAAAGACCTTCTCAAAGGTATAAAGTGTGAGGTATTATTAACATCACACGTGAGGCCCTTTCCATATCACATACATCTTCCTCTCAGACACATGAATTCCATGAGTCCCCGATACCTGAAAAGGCCCACTGAAATAGAATGGGAGGTGGTGAGGAAAGTGGCAGCCTCGTCAGACAGATGAGGCTTAATGCACTTTATAACTGGACCATTTTTCCTCCCTCCAGCTGATTTTCTCCAGCACACTGACAGCCTCTACAAAACATAATCTTTGGTAAGTAAGGCAAACAAAGAATTCCATTCCTAACTGTGTACACACACAAATGGCATACTTAATAGGTCTTTTCATGGCTCAAAGTTTACAGTGATAACACTAAAATGTGCTGACCTTTTCCTCTACATGCAATTCTAATTGCAGGACTTGTCCTTATTGAGTCCTTCTAGCCATCCTAAGAAATAGGTTCTAGTAGTATCCCACGTGTACAGGTGAGGAAACCGAGGTATAGGGAGGCCACATCACACAGTGATGAGGTGGCAAAACCAGAATCTAAACATCAGAGCTCTGCTTTCAGCGCCTGCTCCCTAAGCCTTCTCCAAGGTGGTCTTCTTGAGGGTAAAATGTAAACTCACATTTGGTTTGTCTCCTAATTATTGGGAACTTACAAAGTGCTTTCAATAATATCCTGCCACTCAAGGGCCCAAAAGAAACATAAAGGAAGGACAAAAAAAAAAGCACACAGCAATACTGCAAACAGTGCAAAGACACGTTTTCTGTTCCACCTCCCACTGACTCCGTGCCTGAAGTACTCACATGTTCAGAGTTCCTGGACATGTTTGCAGACCAGGACCCAGCAGCTTCCAGCTGAATGTTAATGGGCCATGTCATGCAGCTCAGATCCTGGCAAAATTCTAAGGCAGAACTCACCAGGCTACTCAAATAATTTATAAAGCCCCAGGAGTCTCTCTGACCCAGACCCCATGTGCAGGCAATTTTGTTTTCTTCTTTATTTAACTACAAATTTTGTGTCCAAAGCTGCCCTTTTGTATCTCTGAGTCTGAAGGACAAGCAGAAGAGCAGAATGAAATGAATGATGGGTCCTCAGAGGGTGAGCCGTGACTGGGACAGGACACTCCCCTGTCACCCTCAGCCCAGGTGTCTGCTTGGTTGTGTTGTGTCTATGGAAGGAGGAGGCATATCCCCTCCCCAGGATCTGGACCTCCTTTTCAGGCTAGATCTATGGACCCCAGTGTATGGGTATCAACCAGGAAGTGGTTAGAAATGCACCTTCTGGGCCCCCACCCCAGACCCACTGAACCAGAAACCCAAGGGTGGGGCTCAGAAATCTGTTTTAACAAGTCCCCCATGTGGTTCTGACACCCACTAAAATCTAAGAACCACTCATCTCAACTGAGAGCCACAGACACGAATTATAGGACCACACAAGGGTCCTGGTTCATCTTATCTGAGTTCTAGCACCTCTCTGGCCTAATGTCTATGCAGCCATAAGGAATCAGTTCACACTCAGCACCCCTCTGAACTTGCCAGGTGGGCAGATGGGATGGGATCAGCCTTCTTATCTAATTGTCTTGACCTTGACCAATCATTTCCTTCATCTAACCAAAACCATGGGCAACACAGTTGTGGTCCTTGAGGACCACCCACCACACACACCCTTTCCCCCAAGCACAGCTCAGATCTTGTGTGCTTTCTCAATCTCTCAGATATGCGATATGCTGCCTCCAGCTGACCACCCTGCCTGGGGCTGAGGGAGCAGCCACTCCAGACACTCAGTACTGCTGTGCACCCCCTTCCGCCTGTGCCTTTGATGAGATGCTTCCCGTCAACCAGGCCTCCCAGGGTCCATCCACTGGGTTTGTTCTATTTTATTTCATTTCATTTTACTGGCCACGCCTACAGTATGCAGAAGTTCCCACTCTAGGGACTGAACCAGCAGTGACCTGAGCCACAGCAGTGACAACACTGGATCCTTAACCCGCTGAGTCACCAGGGAACTCCTTCTTCTTCTATTTTAAATGATCACATCTATAGGAATTGTTAATTTGTCTGACAAGGGTTGGGTCAATTCTTACCATCAGACTAACAGATTATTATTTATAAATCAAGTCTGCCTAGAGGGGTTGAACTTTGAAGTTAAGGAAAACATTTTTTACTCTGCAGATAAAAGAAAATAAAAATTTGTAAAAAATTATCACCCCCATATTAATATTTTCATCTCGGAAAAAGTGGGCCATATGTTTCTGGCCAGGAAAAATCCCGGTTTCTCAGGAAATTGGTGATAGCCTGACTACACAAAAGGCCCTCTGCTGCTGCATACATTCCTAGCATCCAATGCAAACATCTGAGCCCTTATCTGAATCACTGAATGAGGGCTTTCTGTTTCCATCCACCTCTTATCAGGGGGTTTTCATAACTTGATTCTCACTCAGCACTACTTCGAGGATGCTTTTTTTTTCCCCCAATCTTTTCTCCATCTCTCTACTCTCTGCAGTTATTCCATTCTATTCCTATTTCCCTTCTGCAATCAAAAAGAGAAAGGATGAAAATAAGAAGCTCTCTTTTCATAAACTGAAGAAAGCACTCAAAAGTCAAAGTCTGCCTTGCTAAAAAGGTCAGAAGTTCCCTGTGGTCCTCAGCCAGTTCAATGACAGAGGCAGATCTTCCTCCTCTGGGAATCTCCCATGTTCTCTGATTGGACTTATAATGAAATATCCCAAATTAAGTCTGACAGTTGATACCAAGGGGTGACTGAATAGGGAAGGGTGCTACCTGCCAGATGTTAGCAACCCAGATCCATCCACTTCCAGAAATGCAAAGTCTCTGTGTGGATCCAAAGAAACCTGCAAAAGAGTCTGGTCCCCAAGATGCTTGCTGCAATTCACAGCCACATCATTCCACCATGACTGTCCCAAAGGGTTCCTACCCAGCAGAGATCCACTGTGGGAATCCTTTGGATACTCAACATGTAAGAATAGCAACAGCCAGAATAGCCCACAGGACTCTAAGGCTGTCCCACAAAAGCTGTTAAGCACTTGAGCGGTGCATCCTACTGGGTCTTTGCTGTACCCATGAAGAGGTGGTCAGCCAAAGCCAAGAGTGGCCAAGCCCAGGGAAGAAATGCTGAGACTCTTGGGGACCAAAGCAGCTGACCAAGTTGGTCATATCACTGAGCACCCCACTTCGGGGGAGCTGGTGTTTCGCAACTGCATGATCCTCATCATTGAAAACCTCTCCCCAGCATGACTCAATGACATACTCTCCAAGTAGTTCTTGGCACCAATATTTTGTCATCCGCATAAATTGGGGACCAAATCTAATGTAGCTTCATATCTAGCCACTAAGTTGACCCCAGGAACATGCCATCCATCACACCAAGGTATCTCAAGGTTGCCTATGCATATAAATGCCATGCCACTGGGCCTTTGCTTGTGCTGTTTCCTCCCCAGAATGTCTTTGCTTCCTTTGATTCAACCCCAACCTCCTTATCAATCCAGCAAACTCCAACCCATCTCCTGTGATCCAGCTTCTCTCTCAAACTTGCACCCCCTGGCCTCGTAGCTGTTTACAAAACTAACCACTATCCCCCGGGTCTCTTAGGACTCGACACCTACATATTATGGCACTCATTGATGCCACAGTCGTGTATTTGTATCCATCTTCCTACTAGATGTTGGCTTGTACTCACAATGTCTTGTTCATCTTTTTTCTCCAAGGCCTAGAACAATGCCTCCTGTACAGAGTACCAGGACTTAATTCACGTGAACCCATTAGACCAGAGACCAGGAAAATGATCGTTTTGGTCACTGCATCAATGCAGCATCACTTGACTCACAGTATAATCCATGTTAGCTGCAGACTCTGCCAAAGCCACTGAGAGAATCAGAGGGTTTCCGAGGAGTATGACACTCAGGGAGCATCTGGTTCAAGCTCCTTCTTGGTGCTGGGGATAAGAATCCTAAAGCTCATACTCGAGTATCTC
This sequence comes from Sus scrofa, assembly GCF_054392235.1. Taxonomy (NCBI): domain Eukaryota; kingdom Metazoa; phylum Chordata; class Mammalia; order Artiodactyla; family Suidae; genus Sus; species Sus scrofa. Next base: position 37,161,254 of record NC_139395.1, on the reverse strand, counting down.
TGGTGATGAGAAACTCACTACCTCATGAGACAGACACTTCCAAGGGACAAGGTGGATCACCATAAGCCACAGGTGATGAACCCATGAAACCTATCTGGTCCAAACCTCTCTCCTCCGTGACTTAGCTTGGCTGAGGACCATGGCCAATCCACCTCAAAATCCCCAGCACCTAACTCACCAAAGTGGAGCTAAAGGAGGAGATTCACATAATTGTACTGAAAATAGTTTCCTAGTCTTGAGCTGAACACTCTTTAAAAGAATGTATGCTATTATACCAATGTCAATTTTCTAATTTTGATTGTGTTCTAGAGGTGGGTAAGACCTTATCATTGGGGGAAGGCTACATGAGAACTTTCTATACCATTTTTGCAACTTCTTATGAGCCTATTTCAAATAAAAAGTTATTAAAATACATTATATAGGTGCTCCTGATGGGATACAGGTTCGATCTCGGGCCCAGTACAGTGGGTTAAGGATCTGGTGTTGCCCTAGCTGCGGCTTGGATCTGATCCCTGGCCCTGAAGTTCCATATGCCACAGGGCAGCTCCCTGCAAAAAACATATATACACATGTAGATATGCATGTTTCTACACATATATACATGCATTTATATATGTATATAATCTATTGTAATAACTTTATATATATATACATGTGTATGTACACATACAGAGACACACACACACGCACACACGCACGGGAGCTGGGGTCCCTGCCCTGAGGGTATGTGCCCATAATGGAATGCTCTGGGCATGGACACAGTGAGATTACTCTGAGGTCCTTATCATCTATAAGAGCCACTAAAAAATGTGACAAAAGCCATTTCCTCCATGGCCTTGTCCTCTCACCCACAGTTTTATACATGTCTTGAGACCAGAGAAGTCTGACCAGTTCATTTGCCAGTCCCCCTCACCCTATGCCACTACACCCCAGACACAGTATGAGCCAAGTCTCCACTTGTATTAATCAACCCAGCCTTTAACCAGCAGCCAAGGTAACACTCCAGGCTCCCTAGGAAACCAGGAGGCAGGAATTAACAAAAGCCACAAGTAGCTCTAACTACGTGCTAAGCACTCTCTGAGATGCTCTATTGTCTGAGATGCACCAGTTATCTCCCTTAATTCTCGCTACAATCCATACTGTGCCCATTCCACAGGAGGGTAAACTGAGGGATCCAGGAAGGGGGAAGCGTGCCTTGCTTGGGTCACCAGGGCAGCGAGTGCAGAGACGGAAATCACCGCTAGCTCACTGCAGGAGACCCACTGACCGAGGGTCAACAATGCCACTCGATGGGTTTTCAGAAGCCAAGATCCAGCCTGTGTGGTTCCAGCCACTTAACTTCATTTATGCCTTGAATCCCAATACCTGTTTCTACTCCCTCTCTATGGGTGCTATTTTGAAATGTCCGTTAATCCCATGGGCTTCTTTTAGCCCTTGTTCTTATTCGGTCTAGGTAGGGATGGGTGTGGCCGGAGAACTGGGCCCTGGAATTTTGTTTTGGACTCCAAGGCCCTTTGGTGAAAGCTCTCAGGCCCCAGGCCAGCATAGAGTTTGCAGGAGTGGATCAAGATTCAACAGATGCCTGCTGAAGGGCAAGGGTACCTGTGTATCCATCTTGGTGATACCTCATGATTTTTAAAAAGACACTCACTTATCCAGTGGCTGCTTCCCTTTGTCATAAATCAGTAATAATTTAATGATGGGGAGGAGGAGAGAGGATTACATTTTCTTCCATTAGGTCCAGCAATCAATCATGCCTGCTAACGATCCAGCTAAATTTAGCCTGAGATATGGACTTTCAGAAGGCCCTCCACAGTGTGGGCGGCCACTAAAAATATAACAAAACAAGTCACCACAGGATTAATGGAGGTCCCTAAATGGCGAGGTCCCTAGAGGTTGGTACTCAGACCTGCCATACCTTTAAACAGGTCTCATCGATGAGAAAGACCTAGAGAAAAATCTCCAGATGTCAATCATCACTAAGGTCTTCTATTATTAAAGCCTGATACTAAAGAAGACTACCTACGTGAGTAGGAGAAAAAGAAGAGGAGTGTGTAAAGCCAAATTATTTGGAGAAAACAGATCTACATTGTAGTAATATCTCTTAAACGTCAGGAGAAAAGAAGTGTGGTCCTTGGGAAATGCGGAGATGTAAAAGGAGGAAAATATATGCCTCATGTGTACACTGGCTTCAAAAACTTGGGGATTCTCAATTAAAGAAACATGTCCAATGTTAAATATAGTATTTTCCAAAATTTCTTCAAATACAGAATTTTGTTTTGTTCTTGAACATGAAACCTGTCACTGTCCTGTGGGAGGAGGCGGGAGCATTTTGGGAAAGGTTCCTGTAAAGGACAACATTCTTTATGTTGCCAATGTGATTTAAGTAGGCACTTAGGTGTCATCAAAGACTGTTCCATAAAAATGACCCGTCTATGCCTGGCTGTGGACATGGAGGATGACAAAAAAAACCACTGGGAACCATCAGAAAAAGTGTGAGAAACCAAGCCAAGCCCAGCGTCTTGGCCACAAGAGGCAGGACTTGTAACACTCAGATGGGTGTTACTAAGTAAGAGGATGGCACTAGTGACCAAAGCTGACATCAGAGGGCACACAAATGGCTGTATCACTGACCCAGCAAAGCCCTAGATAGGAATTCATCCTCCTTCAGGGGCCAAAAGATGTTCCCTGCAGCATAACAGGAACAGGGAAATGGAGAAGAACTGAAAGTTTCAACAGCAGAGGATGAGCAGAAAAAGTGCTGGCACATCGGGATGGGGCGGTGGGATTCTCAACTCACAGACTTCTGGCTCCAATGTAAGCAGGGTGGGCTGAGCCCCACCTGGACCACCATCCTGCCCACCACCCATGCCAAGGAGAGCTGGTTGAAAGTGCACTTCTTCATGAAAAAACAAACAAACAAACAAAAACAACAACAAAAAAGAGGAGTTCCCATCATGGCTCAGCAGTAACGAACCCTACTAGTATCCATGAGGATGCAGGTTCAATCCCTGGTCTCGCTCAGTGGGCTAAGGATCTAGCATTGCCATGAGCTGTGGTGTAGGTCACAGACGCGGCTCGGATCCCATGTGGCTGTGACACAGGCCAGCAGCTGCAGCTCCAATTCAGCCGCTAGCCTGGGAACTTCTATATGCTGCAGGTGTGGCCCTTAAAAAGACAAAAAAAAAAAAAGTGCACTGCTTCAGCCCAAGGTTACAATCACCCCACATTCGGCAGGGGAGATAGGGAATTGCCGGCTTCCCTCTCCGAAGGTAAACCTAACAAGCTCTCAGGTGATAACTTTTCAAGCGATTGGGCCACATGATCTGACAGGTATTCATCTACTTATAATTACAATCAAACAGAATATTTTTATTCACATCTGTTCCACAATATCTTGGACAACACACAGAAATTAACTCAAAATGGATCACCGATTTTGGATGTCAAAGCTAACATCGTAAACTCGTAGTCAAGTATCTTGAGCACATGTTCACCTTGGACCTAGTCCAGCTGCTTCTAACATTCAGGGAACATTTACTGGGCAATGAGTCAATGTCAATTTCCCTGCTTGGTGATGGAGATATGGCGAGAAACAGGAAGTCCCTGATGCCAAATCTTACAAGCTTTTAGGAGCTCTTTACAGCTTTGTCATTAATAAAATTATCCCAAACTTCTGTGAATCCACATCTCTTTCCTACCAGTACTACCTTGGTCATAATCAAAGTTTATGGAACTTTTTGGCTCACTGATAGGTGAGAATACCATGTACCATATGCTAACATGCTTCTTACCAAGCAGATGGGAAGAGGGACATCAAGCCCAGGATAGTATAGGATGAAAGAGGAACCAGTGTCAGATTCAGGAGAGCCACATGGATCAAAGACACTGTGAACACCAGACCAACAGCTGCTGCCTTGAGGTGGCGCCGTCAGGCCAGGTGATGCGATGAGATCAGCCAACCTGAGGAACTGGCCAACAGGAAGGGATTACCACATCCTTTCAATCTCTGTGGTTTGGGCATCTTCCCTATGCTGCTGCTGGGAAGAAGCACAACTGGCTGGTTTGAATTTCTTCTCCTTTCCTCTCCCTGAGCTCTGGTGAGGGATGGCTAAAAAGTCAGACACAGAGGAAGAAAGGAATACAAAATGAAGCCTGGATGTTTCACTGAGAAAATAACAAACTGGAGACCCGAAGGACCTGGAGGACACTGAGCCCTGGAAGAAACAGGAAGTGGGGAGTTGTAGGGACAGACAGACAGACAGACAGACGGCCTAGGCTGCACGGGGCGGAACGAGGAGGAGTGGTATGATCCCACGAGGGGGAGTCTGGCTCAGCACAAGGAAGGAATTCCGGGTCAGCTGGACCCCCAGCCCCCCAGCACCAGATGGGCCCCCAAGCACAGTGGAATCCTCCCATAACCAAGGTGGCCAGGGCCACAGGACACCTGCAGCGGCCCCCAGTGGCCTGGCCACGGCTCTCTGCTCAGAGACTGGAGGAATCCGCCAGCTGAGCAGCTGGAGGCCGAGGAGCTGCAGGAAGGCCTGAGCTGCCTTTCCCAGGCACTCCATACAGGTGGGGAGCACGATTCCTGGCTCACAGGAAATGCTTCTATCCTGACTTAAAGCCAGGAAGTGCTTAACCAGCAACAGTGCTCGCTGAATTCACGCACCTTTGGCCCCCTCCAAAGCCTCTGAGCGTTAACAGGGCTGACAAATGGGTCCCTGGGAGGTCTGTACTTATACCCACAGGTGAGGAGCACAGACACAAGAAATGTGGGCCTTGCATCCCCTAGAACTTCTTCACCCACTCAATTACCCACCCTCCTCCACCCCCACCTCCAGGATGACCCCAGGAACACCTACGTGTCATCAGAAGCTAAGCACAAGGCCTGATCCGCACAGGCTCACCAGCACTAACACCCCAGCTGAAAACAATGACGCTGACATCCTCAGCAGCTGGATGGCAATCCCTGCGCCTCCCGCAGGCTTTCTGAAATGTTGGAAAGATTATACAGATTCTTCTCACTGTACTATGGACATATGGGCTCCAGGAACTCCAGTGTAGGAAATTCAGAAGCAGCTTCCCAAGGCAAGCATGAAAGCACCCTTTATAATATTAATATGGTTCTCAGAACCACAGGTGATAGAAGTTGTACTTTTAATATTTAGTTGATGAAGGACATGCCTTCCCATCTATGCATTCCCACTCCAGGCCCTGCATCCACCCCAGGTCTCCAAAGTGATCAGATTTGACTCTGGACAGACACTGTCCAATAGGTAACCATGGCCCACGAGTGCCTAATGAGCACAGAAAATTGAGGCTAAGCCAGACCCTGGGTTTCAAAGACCAAGCACCAAAAAGAACACTAATAATAACACACTAATAATATTTACATCGATTACAGTGATAATATTTTGGATATACTGGGTTAAGTGTTATTAAAATCAATCTTCCTTGTTTAAGCTTTTTCAGTACAGTGCCTCGGAAATTTCCAATTGCATACGTGGCCTGCAGTCCCTTTCTACTGCACAGAGCTGCTCTGAAGTTTCACTCTGGGATGACAACTTCTTCTGGATAGAAGTAAAGAAGGCACCGCTGCCTCGGGACCTGGGCCTGGCTCCCCTCCACCTAATCAACGTCTTGCCACCAGGCCAGCAGGCACCCCGGAGAGCCACAGGCTGACTTTCTACCCAGGGCCATGGCTCTGGGTTGTTTTCTTAAAGATGATGCAGCCTTGAACCATTTCCTAAAATTGTCTGGGTCTCTCCCTCATTCCTTGCAAGGCAGGTCTAGTGATGGTGGAAGGCACGTGGGGAAGAGTGTACATGTGGCTCCAGGAATCCTTGAGTGGTCCATGCTGGGTCCTTGGTGGTAAATAAAAAGCTAAATCACAAAGGACTAAAAAGAGGCCAGGAGGACACCTGCCTGGAAATTCCAGCTCAGCACATTTACAGAAGACTCTTACACATGTGTTTGCATATTTTCCAGTGTGTGGAGCTCATTAGTACTTTAAAAGCATGCTCTTGTTTTAGCCTCACACCAACACTGGAGGGGTAAACATCTGGGCCCTGCTTTCTCCCTGTATTACATTGATACCCAGGACAGGGACAATCCAGAAAGCAATTCTTTGCTTGCTTTTTAAATTTTTATTATTATTATTATCATTTTGTCTTTTCTAGGGCCACACCCATGGCATATGGAGGTTCCCAGGCTAGGGGTCTAATCAGAGCTGTAGCCACCGACCTATGCCAGGGCCACAGCAACTCGGGATCCAAGCCGCATCTGCGACCTACACCACAGCTCACGGCAACGCCGGATCCTTAACCCACTGAGTGAGGCCAGGGATCGAACCCACAACCTCATGGTTCCTGGTCGGGATTCGTTAACCACTGAGCCACAACGGGAACTCCCTGCTTGCTTTCTTTAAATAAATGACCCCCAAATGGTTAACATTTTGTGTGTATCTGTGTGGAAGTATATTTCTGTGTGTTCATAAAGTCTCATGCACCAAATTCTTTCCAGGATCAGAAAAGTTTCATTCATTACATCAGAAAAAAAAATAAGTCTTTGAAGTTTAGCTCATTAACTCTAATCATCCCTTGAAATGGACAATAAGAACCTAATTGGTCATTTGATGAGCATTTTGGGAGTCCTAGACCATATTAAGTACGGCCCAGGGTGACTGTGATAAATGCCATGCACTCTGTGCCCTAAAAGAGCTGATGCTCCTCTGACAGAAAAGGCCAAAAGCAAGTACAGAAGTGTTACAGGCCGAATCATGTCCTCCCCAAATTCACATGTTGAATCCCTAACCCCCCATACCTCAGAATGGAACCAGATCAGGAGAACGGGTAATGAAGAGGTAATTAGGTTAAAATGGGGTCTTCAGGTTAGGCCCTAATCCAGTATGACTAGTATCCTTATAAGACAAGGAGATTAGTACAGAGGGAACACAGCAGAAGGACACCAGGAAAAGATGGTCATCTTCAAGCCAAGGAAAGAGGCCTCGGGAGAAACCAACCCTGCCTGCGGACACCGTGGTCTCATACTTCCAGCCTCTGGACCTGTGAGAAGTAAACTCTGTTATTCAAGCCACCTAGTTTGTGGTCTTTGCTATGGTGGCCCCAGAGGACCAAGACACCAAGTAACACAGGTGGGAAGAGGGCCCCGGCTGACCTGGGGGTCAGGGAAACAGAAGGATGAGCAGAGACAGATGGGGTGGTGGGCAGCCATTCTGCGGAGGGAGCCTCCCAGTGGCCCTGGAGGGGGAACTAAGGCCTGCACGGGTACAGGGGGTAAGGCTGGGAGCGGGCAACAAGAGGGAAAGCAAGAAGCCTGGAAGGCAGGGGGCTTCCTGACTTGTCAAGCCCCAGCGTTCAGAACAGATACCCCAGCTGGCCAAAAGCTCCCTGAAGGCAGGGCCGTATTCTAGCGTTCTCCATCTCCCAGGGCTCAGCATGGTGTCTGGCACATGGACGTGGCAGGCGCTCCATAAAAGCCACAGCACACATAATTTCCCAGCCAAACTGGAAAGCCTTGAGAAGGAAAGGTCATTATCAATAGCTGTGCCGGGAAAACAGGTGTACCCTGGGACTGTCCTAGCCGTGCCTGGGCAGAGGTCACCACATCAGTACCGCATGTAGAAGGGAACTGAAAATACTCGTGCTTGGCATGACAGGCAAAGCTGAGAACTGAGATGGTGCCCCAAAGGCAGGGGTGAAACCATCTGAGCTTTTCGAGGGCTGGCCCACGTCTTTTCATTTTCATTTCCCTGCACCCAGCAAAGCCTGCACCCAACAGATGCTGGGGGGCTGAATGCATGAACCAGAATTGCTCAAAAGAGGATTGAATGACAATTATATTTTAAATGGTGAGGCCAAAAACAAAGTGGGAATAACAAAGGGCAGGAAAGAGAGCCTCCATCCCCCTGGGCCTCCCCCCTGCTCTGGGCCCACTGGCCCATACCTGACCTTTACTGTGGCCACAGAGCACAGGAGATACAGATGTATGTGTGCAGAAGCAGCTGTCAGTCAAGTCCTCCAACCAGCATGGGAAACCAAGCACACACTGGCAGGTAGACCAGCCTCCCAGAGCCACGACTTTCTCATCCTCAGACCGACTTGTTAGTAACAATTACAATAACTATCACTTTCAGTGGCCATGGTGCTAAGATTACCTAATTAGTTCAAGGTTACAGAACTATTTAGTTGCCAGATGGGCTTCAAAGCCAAGACTTTGCTGCTGACCAGTTGTGAGATCTTAAGTAAATTACATGTTTTAAGTCTCACATTCATCAATCCTAAAAGAGGGTTTTATTTTACTTACATCTATGTACATATAATTATAATACACATAATTTTGTGTATGTAATGTTAATTATTATGTTATTGGGTTCTTGTAAGAACTAAATGGACACGTAAAACACTGAGCACATAGTAAATGATCAATAAAAGATTGCTATTATCACTGTTGCTGTTACTCCTTATTTTCTTTTTATTTATGAAGCCCTAAGGCATTCAGAAAAAGCAGCCGTTTTCTGTCACCCTCTTCACACAAGACTTCTGAGGTGCGTATAAGTAGATCTGTCTTTGGACCCACCATTATTCCAACGTTAATGTCATGGGGCCAGGTCTGTCTTATAAGAAGACCCCAAAAGCTACCTGCATGTAGCTGCTTGCAAGGAATGGGTTTCCTTGGAGCAGGGGCTTCCTGGCTGTCTCTAAGAGGACCCTTTCTGCTGTCCACACTCACTATCACCAGCAAATTCTCCATCCTTGAAAACAAAGGTCCCCTAGGAGTCTGGGATCCCACTTTAACCTGCCCAAGAGAAAATTCATGGGGTCACCATTTGCTCACAAATGCAGGAAGGACCTACACAATTTCTAAGTTGGTTTCTCATTGCCTGTTTGCCCCAAGAAATGAATATATATATATATATATATATATATATATATAATTATAAATCAGTTTGCATCTCAAGAAGTTCCTAATGTTTGGGCAAGAGAGATTTCTGACACAGTCATGCCCAAAACACTCCAATGAAGTTAAACAGAAATGCTGAAAAAGTCATGACTGGTAAGTTGCCTGCTGACAACACTGTCCTTCAAGCAACAGGCAGTGGGGGAACATGGAAGAAATCACAGCTTGCAGCTCTCCTATGAGGGACGTGCCTGCTGTTATGAAGCATCAGCATGAACCCCAGGTCACACAAGGTCACAAAGAAACCAGAGCATTACCACCAGATTAATGACTCCACGTCACTGGTAGGGAACCTCTCATTGTCAGTGTGAGGGCAGAGGCCATCCGGCCTCCTCCACCTGGGAAAATGCCAGATGGTAGCCTTTAGACATTGAATGGAATTCTTGGTACCCACTTCTTCTAGTTCCTTGCTTCTCAGAGTGTGATCCATGGAGCAGCAGCATCGGAATCACTGGGAGCCCAGGCCTGCTGCATCAGGACATGCACTTAACGAGTGCACATCAAAGTCAGAGAAACCTGTAAACCAACCCAGCAGCTCTGACTTGCTCAGTTCTAGGTGGCAAAGAAAGATGTTGGCTGAGAGAGTTGTTCTCTTCCAACATATATTTCTTGTTTGCTCCATACTTTCTATTTTCTTTTCACCAGCTGCTTGCAATCATTTTCTTTAAAAATCCCCCAAACACCTATGAAATGAGTCTTGATTCATTTCAAATGCAGAGGCAGCCAGGGATAGTAACTGATTTCTGAGATAAGGAGAAGGAAAAAGCAACCCAGCATTCACCATATCCCTAGTAGGGATCCATGTGCTTCACAAATGTGAGTTGAAAAGGAATCTCTCCACCTGGTACCAGCAAGAGCATGAGGAGGGATCTACAGTTGGTGGGAATGTAAGCTGGTGCAACCACTATAGACAACAATATGGAGATTCTTTAAAAAAAAAAAACAAAACTAAAACTAAATATAGAACTACCATATGATCCAGCATCCCATCCCTGGGCATATATCTGGAGAGAACTATAATTCAAAAAGATACATGCACCCTTATTTTCATAGCACTATTCACAATAGCCAAGATATGGAAGCAACCTAACTGTCCATTGACAGAGGACTGGATAAAGAAGATGTGGTACATGTGTACAATGGAATACTACTGAGCCATAAAAAAGAATGAAATAATGTCATCTGCAGTAGCATAAATGGATGCAGAAATCCTCATACTAAGTGCCGGAAGTCAGAGAAAGACAGATATCATATGAGATCACTAATATGTGGAATCTAATAAAAGCGACACAAAAGAACTTACAAAACAGAAACGGACTCAAAGATTCTGAAAAGAAATCTCTGGTTACCAAAGGGGAAATGGGGCAGGGCAGGATAAATGAGAAGGTTGGGATTAACATATACACACTACTATACATAAAATAGGTAAGCAACAAGGACCTACTGCATAGCACAGGAAAATCTACTCAATACTGTGTAATAACTTAATATGGGAAAGAATCTGAATATAGGAATGGACATATGTATATGTATAATTGATATAACTGATTCACTTTGCTGTACACCTAAAACTAACACAACATTGTAAGTCTACCTAATAATTAAAAAAAAAGAGAGAGAGCATCAAGGAGTCCCCATTGTGGTGCAGCAGAAACAAAATGGACTAGTACCCATGAGGATGCAGGTTCAATCCCTGGCCTCACTCAGTGGGTTAAAGGATCCAGAATTGCTAAGAGCTATGGTGAAGGTCACAGACGCGCTCAGATCCTGCATTTCTGTGGCTGTGGTGTAGGCCGACAGCTGCAGCTCTGATTGGACTCCCAGCCTAGGAACTTCCATATGGTGCAGGCGTGGCCCTAAAAAGCAAAAAATAAAAATAAAAAGAATTTAAAAAGAGCATCAGGAGGGAGGGCCTTGATATCCTCAAAGGCAATTCTGTACTTTATTTCAAACTATATATCTGTTACAATGCCTACCCTCCTGATCCAGCAATTCCTTCTCCATCCTCTATACTGCCACCTTTTACTTTGTTTCATGCCACAAAGAAGAAAACAGAAACCATCAGGGGCAAGACTGTGACACTCATGAAATGACATTCAAGTCTCTCAGCTCTAATACTTCTCCCCTTTCCCCACTATTATGGCCTATGGACACATGTATGTACATGTAAAAGTGTGTGTGTTCATGTGTGTGCGCACGCTCGTGCATGCACACATGCACTCCAAAAGAACCCTGGAGAGAAATACCATGTTCTACGGCAGTCTTGAAACCCAAATTTTAATCAATGTAAGTGTAAAGCAAAACAGTCAATTTGACTTCAACCCAGTTATTTATGTTTCCGCTTGGCTTGTGAGGTCTGATTTGTGTGACCCCTGCGCTATGAAGATTCTATGTTCTATTATAGCAGAATCTGTAAATGCTTACCCACCTTTAATAATCAGACTTTAATATGTGCACTGTCCAGTACAGTAGCCACTAGCCCACATGCAGCTATTTACATTTAAACTTTAATTAAAATTCAAGTAGAAATTCCTCTGTGGCACTCACTACATTTCAAATTCTCAACAGTCATATTCGGCTGTGAAGATATGGCACATTTCCAACCTCACAGAAAATACTGCTGTGCAGTAAAACTCTATACTGTTGGGGTTTCTAGTGTCCAGCTGAAACTGACATTTCCCAACCTCTACTGAAATATGAATGGTCAAGAAGTACTAGTAGAAGTCCATGGAAGTCTCTTTAAAAGGGCCTTGGATCAGATGGCAAGAGCCTTTTGCTCGCCTCCTTCTTCTTGCATGGAAAGATGACACAGTAGCTGGAAGTCAGCAGCCATCTTGGGACCATGAGGAAAGGTATGCTGGGGTTGGATACCCATGGTACCCTTTCCTCCCCCACCCCCACCCCCTACCTTGATGATCCCATCAAATCTCACGGCATTAAACACTATCTTCTAATGACTCCTAAATTTATACTACTAACCCAGACCACCAACAAAACCACAGATCTCCACTTCACTATCTACTAAGCCCTTCAAAACTCAGTTTGTCTAAAAATGAACTCCAGATCCTCCCCTTAAAGCCTGGTCCACCTGCAAGCTTCCCTATTCCAGTTGAAAATACCACCACTGACACCTCCATGCTTTATTACTCAGGCTGAAAACCTGGGGAGTCCCCTTTGACATTTTCTTCCTTCCACCTGACAACAGAGCCCTTAGGATCCACCTTCGAAGCGTATGCAGCATCTGACACTCCTCGCCACCTCCACTGCTATCACCCCAGGCAGAGCCACCAAGCCCCTTCCCTGGATGCTTCAAATGGTGTCCTGACCAAGTCCCTGCTTCTATACCACCTCCTAGGTGCCATTTCATTGTAGCACTTAGAAGGGTCCTTTTAAAGTAAGGGCCTCTTCATGGAAAGTAAGACCATGTCACTGCTCTGCCCAGACGCATTGGACGGCTCCCACCTCACTTGGGGTAAAGGCACAGTCCATCCTGTGAACCATGAGGCCTGAGTGACTTACCCACCTTCCTGAAGCCTGACCTAGACCTCCTCTCCCCCAACTCTGCTCCCCCAGGCCTCCCTGCTCCTCCTCTCCAAATCTACCCCACACCTGGGGACTCTGTTTGAACATTCCCTACGGGAACCCACTGTGCTAACTCCCACCTCCTCACTGTTGGCTCAAATCTCCCTCACTGAAGCCACCCCGACCCAGGCTGCACCTTCTAATACCCATTAAGTCACCTCTTGCTATCGCTCCTGTGTATCTCCCTCCACTGCCAGGCGGGGACCCAGAGGGCAGGAATTCTGTTCACAGACAGAGCTGAGGGCCCGCCTAGGACACAGCAGGTGCTCAGTCCTTTTTCCTGAACAGGGGAGAGGTCAAGAGAATTGCATCCTGAAATGCTAAGGGCAGTTTCAGAGCTTCACTCACTATCTCACACCTTCTTTCAGGGGTTGACCACAGATTTCTGGACTCTTCACCTCCCACATCTGCTTCATTTCCAGAACGACAAGATGCTGAGACAGTTTCCTAGCCAAGTTTCATCCAGACAAGCCCACATAAGAATTTCTAGACAAAAGGGTTTCCCTTTGTACCATCTCTGTAGTAGATGTGGTCACTGCCAGTGAAAAGGGGCCATTCAGAGATGTGCTGTGAGAAGTTCCCATCATGGTAGCGGAAACGAATCCAACTGGGAACCATGTAGGTTGTGGGTTTGATTTCTGGCTTTGCTCAGTGGGTTAAGGATCTGGCGTTGCTGTGAGCTGTGATGTAGGTCGCAGACACAGCTCAGATCTGGTGTGGGTGTGGCTGTGGCTGGCAGCTGCAGCTCTGACTAAACCCCTAGCCTGGGAACCTCCATATGCCGCGGGTGCAGCCAACAAAAGACAAAAAAAAAAAAAAAAAAAAAAGAAGGAACCAGAGATGTGCTGTGAGGCTGTGAGATGACAGGAAGGGGCTCAAGGGCTCAAGAAGAGGAGAAGAAGAAATGCAGGTGGTGACAAGAGAAGGTTGAGGGAACCTAAAATTAAGCCATGAGTTTACCCCATGCTGCACAGAAGGAAAGGAATTTTACCTTCTTTCGATCTTCACAACCTGTGCAGTAGGTATTGTTAGTCTCATTTGACTTGTGACAAAGTCTTGGATAAGACAAAAAAAAAAAAATGCTACAAGTTGCGCTGTTAAGAAGTGGCAGGATTGGAAGTTTGGGCTTAGTAGATGCAAACATTTAGAATGGATAGTCAATGAGGACCTACTGTATAGCACAGGGAACTATACCCAATTTCCTGGGATAAACCATAATGGAAAGGAATATAAAAAAGAATGTAGCAAACTATTGCCTTTGGAATGGACAAGCAATGAGGTCCTGTGTATAGCACTGGGAACTATATCTAGTCACTTGTGATGGAGCATGATAGAGGATAACGTGAGAAAAAGAATGTATATATGTATGTGTGACTGGGTCATTTTTCTGTACACTAGGAAATTGACAGAACACTGTAAACCAACCATAATGGAAAAAATAAAAATCATTTAAAAAAAAAAAAAAAAAAGAGAATTGCATCCTGGAGCCAGTGAAAGAACACCAGCAACTCTCCTCTCCCCAGAAGTCCTGTCATGTAATAAAAGGCCTCCATGATGCACTTAAGCTCCTACAGTCAGGTCTCAATTCTTGGCAGCTGAACAGAATTCTTAACTGATACCCCTAAAGCCAAGGGCACTAGGCTGCATTTGCAGGCTGAAAGCCGCCCACACACACCATGGCACTAGGCACGCCAATGATCCAGTTTATCACCTTCCCAGATTTGAAACTCACCTCTACTCCAAGGAGCAGGGATAAGAAGCCATGAAGCAAGTGATCTTATCATTATAACCCCCTTCTTCACTACTTAGCTGGCTTGGAAGTTTTCCTCCAAAGAGGAATTCTTTGGACATGACCCTCTACCCCATTCACTAGTGTTTTGACCCGTGTCCTATCTCAGCATGCTGCACCGCATAAAGGGGAACTCTCTGCCCCCCACCTCCCCTTTCATCATCAGTCTGGACTTGAGTCACCTCCCGGCCCCCTGTAGCCAGTCATGGAGACAGCACCATACACCTAATAAACTGGCCCCACGGCCACGGCCTTTGCAGGAAAACATCATGACTGCGTCCACTTGGCTCGTCCACCTTCGCTCAGAGGCCATCATGGTCCCTTCCACAGGGAGCTGGGCAAGTCTCAGACACAAATGCTCTCCTTGGGAGGAGAAAGGCTGTGGGACTGTGTGACCTGGCTGGGACAGCCCTGGGGGTAGGCTGAGGGGCTGGCCACTTCACAAAGCTTGGCTCTCAGGCCTGTTGCTCCTGAAACCACACGGGGCTCACTTATTAGGCCAGAGGATTCTCTGAAAGACAGGGGACAGTCACCCCAGGAAGGAGTGGAGAAGACAAGGAAAAGAATAACCGGATAATGGGGCCACCCTGATCTGCTGTTTCTGGTTAGAACAACGGGTAAGAAAGGGCAGAACCAGGTTTAGGTCCTACCTGATCAAGCTGCTGAACATGAAAACCAAAGGACTGAAGGATGACCCACGGGGCAGCCAACTACTGGCACTAATCAAGACGGGCCTGCTTCGGCTCAAGAGGCAGGAGACTTCAGGGTTCAAACAGCCCTGCAGAAAATCAGTTCTCCCACTCCCCACACCCCTCTCCTCTTCTAGCAAGTTCAACCCTCAGCTCTTCCACATGCTCCATTGCGGAGAGGTTTTCTCAACAGACTCTCAACACATACACTTGGGGAAGGGGTGAGGAAAGGCCAGAGAAATTTGAATAAAATCCTTTCCACTATTTCAAATGGAAACTACTAAGCCAGCTAATCATTTCCGTCAAAATCCAGAGTGCCTCTGCACCAAACGTACAAATATCAACACTGTGGTCTGGTGGTTAAACTGACCCCAAGAAATGACTTTCCTATTATTTGTCAATTTGCAAAGCCACAGGAAACAAGAGGAAAAAAAGACTCTGGTAATCAAACATCTGTGTGCAAGGCGGGACTTGAATGATATGATCAACTTAGTAACAGAGACAACAGATACAGTGGTCAAAGCCAATGTAAATCACTGTAGCTGGCTTGCAAGAGCCAACTGGTAAATTTTCGGAAAGTTTATGAGTCGGAGTTAAACACAGCCATTTATTAAAGGTAAACTGCATACACTTATAATCAAATAATTTATATTAAGATAAATGTAATAAATACTCAAACTTCATGACTGCCTAATTATTTTATTTTACTTTACCATCATCTGTGTTCTTGAGGTTATTTAGATACATTGTAATCTCTTGTACACAGTGAAAATACTATATAATAGCGTGCCACTGCATGTTTCATCCTAAGTCCACATTCAGTGAAATCAGCTATGGTAGGAGTATTTACACCAGGGGGATTGGCAAAGTGCTATAAGTCAGGTTTTTCTCCCAGATCACTGGCTGTTACACATTACGAGCACACCACTACTCCAGAGTATACTCATCAAGTCACCACCTCTGGAAGACACAGTAAAGCTTCTCACCAGTTTTGCAACCTTTGGGCCCCATCATTTACCCTCTTGATCCACATAGAGCCTTTAGAAGAGAACCTGGCCTACGACAAGTACTCAGTTCACGGCAGCCCATGTTTATGAACTATGTTATAGTGTGATGGTTAAGAGCACAGCCTTGGGAACCAAGCTTGCTGGGTTCAAATCCCACTTCTGCTACTTGCCATCTATAAAGTACTGGGCAAGTTCCTTTACTCCTCTATGCCTTGTAAACTATAAAATGAGGACACAAATACTAACTACCTCTCATGTTAGTGTGAGAAGAAAATGAAGATTAAAAGCAGTCACTGAAAATGACTGGCATGTACTAAAGAAAGTGCTCGATTAGTGTTTGCTGCTTCCATTGTTATTACTCTGAATGTTGTGAGAATTCTTCTTTTAGTCAGAATCACTTTCAAAGAGAATTTAATTATTAAACTCTTTACCAATAATTACTGTATTATCACACCTTACTTTTGCAGAGAAATATGGCTCCTTCCAATATTCAAACTAAAAGTCCCTTTTCAGGACATAGATTCAAGCCCATTTCAGAGGCCATCAGGGCCCCTCCATCTGCCTTCCTCAGGGGTCCTGACAAACCCTCAACTAGGACCCTAAAGATCTGGGGCGGAGAAGAGCTAACTGCAGCAGGAGGGGACATTCCGTTCATGTTTAAGGGCTGTCCTCCTTCCAAAGCAGGTTAAAGCTTGTCCCCAGAGGGACCCCTGAACCACTCCTGGAGGAGCAAACTGAGGTCACTGGTCTATAAACTCCAGGTGAAGTCAGCTGGACAGGTTAACTCATTCAAGGGATAGTCTTTCAATAGAATTCCATGAACATATGAAAAAAGAACAGGAACCTCTCCATGCATCAACATGGAACAACCTCCAAGACCCATTTAAAAAAAAAAAAAAGTCTGATTGATCTCTGATCTGCCTATTGTCTTTTGAGCTGGTCTTTTCCATAGAGTCACAGTAGCAGTAGCCTTTTAAGTCTGGCTTCCTTCACTTAGCAAGATGCATTACAGATTCACCCACTTATTCGGCATATTAGTAGTTCATTCTTAGTTTTTGCTGAGTAATGTTCCATTGTACACTCTTTCCTAAAATCTGTTTACCCATTCTGCTGTTGGGCATTTAATTTTTGTTTTCTTTTTCTTTCTTTTTTTTTTTTTTTTTTTGGCCATGCCCAAAGCATGCAAAAGTTCCCGGGCCAGGGATCAAATCTGCACCACAGCAGTGACCCAAGCTACTGGAGTGACTATGCTGAATCCTTAATGTGCTGAGTCACCAAGGAACTCCTGCCTGTAGGCATTTTAAAAGGATAAAAGCAAGCTCCCCAACAGTATGCCATGCACACAGCTTTGTGTATTCATTGACAAGCTCTCAGAAGACACACAAGAAGTTGGAACCATGGATGCCTCTGGGAAACAGGTGGCTGAGACTCCCTTCTTTCCATAACTTTTAGAACCAGTTTTTAAAAATATTTAATTATGTGCATATACTACCAATTTTTAAAAACTGTCTTATGATGACCTCCTACATCGAAGATGTGTATCACTTTTTCCCAAACTTTACAGCTTTTTTTTTTTAGCTATTTCTTTGACTTATCAAGACAACTAACAAGAGATTTTATCAAGAAATTTAGCATTTCATTTTCCAGATAAAGAAGAATACTTGGCTGTTTTCCTTTCTCCTCTTCTTCAGACAGAGGTCTTATCTTTACTCCAACTTCATCTTCCTTAAACTCTTTCTTAGAGAAAACAAAAGCTCCCAAGGCCTCTGAAAACTGGCATTCAATAGATCCAAAGATGGCAAACTCACAGTCCATCATGTGACTGGAGCTGGCCCTAGGCATTTTTTGGATGTGAAAAATGGAGAAAAAACAAAAAACAAACAAAAAAAAAACTAGATACCTGGGCAGAGCCCAAGGCATGACCTCCAATACTGCTGGGCGGCCAGTGTGATACCCTCCCTTGGCCAGGCCAGGACCTGCAGCAGCTTAAGGCTCCAACTCCCTTGAAGAATTCTCCGGCAACATAAAAGAACCATCTCTTGAACACCTGCAGCTACTCAAAGAAGCCAACGTGTTTCTATTATCCTTCGTCTAGTGCGGAGTGGGGTGTTTTTTTCCTTTTTTACATTAATCCTGTTATTGGCTCCCTGGACAGTATCTGACATGTGATTTCACTCACCAAGGTTTTCTGGAGGCCTCTGGAGGGGGTCTCAGATCCTCAGAGCTGGGAGGGAGGCAGCCCATCCCCTGTTCTGCCTCTCCTGGTCTTCTGCCTGTCCCCATACAGGCTCAAAAGTCTCACTCGGAGTTCCTGTCATGGCTAAGTGGTTAACAAACCCGACTAGTAACCATGAGGTTGCAGGTTCAATCCCTGGCCTCGCTCAGTGGGTTAAGGATCCGGCGTTGCCATGAGCTGTGGTATAGCTCGCAGACATGGCTCAGATCCTGTGTTGCTGTGGCTCTTGTGTAGGCCAGCAGCTGTAGCTCCTATTCGACCCCTAGCCTGGGAATCTCCATATGCCATGGATGCAGCCCTAAAAAGACAAAAGACAAAATAAAAAAAAAAGTCTCACCCGATTTTCCTGCTCCTGAAGTGGCTCCAGTTTGGCCGTCATACATGAGCACCTGACCTCACAAAGGGCTGACTCTCAGATGTCATGTAGGACTTGAAGACAGAGCTCAGTTACCATCCAGGTAAATACAGAGACCAGGAAATGAAGGAGTGATGAGAGAACACAGCCAGGCATCCCCGACTCTCCACTCTAGCATCTCACGCCATTGCTTCCCTGCCAGAGGTCCCAGAGAAGTGAGAGGCCCCACCCTGATCAGATCAGCTCCCTTGACCCATATCCACCCAACCTGATTAGTCCTTTCAGTGAGGCTGGGTCTGTTAAGCATTTATTTTGTGCCCATCAGGCATGAAAGCAGGTGCCAGGCAGCACAGGATAAGCTTTGATCAGACAAGAGGCTGATGGCAGCCTCCCCAGGGCCAAGGACAGTGGCTGGCTGAGGATGTTTAAGGCCTGTGAGCTGACTGAGCCTTGAAGAGCAGACAGATCTTCAGCAGGCAAGAGGGGTGAGGCACAGCCAATCAAAGCAGAGCATGGCCAGGGCTTCAGGCTTCCCAGACTGGGCTCATGGCACGGTTTTCCACAGCACAGGGGCATGGCTCTATAATAGGACCCAGACATTTAGAAAGTTAATCCTGGATCAATACCCCTTTAGTCTTTGGATTTTTGGTTTTTTGGTTTTTTTGGCCTCGCCTGTGGCATACGGAAGTTCCTAGGCCAGGGATCGAACCCTCGGCACAGCAGCGACAATGCCAGATCCTTAACCTTCTGACAGGGAACTCCCCCATTAGTCCTTCTGATTGCATCAGAGAGAGTTCGGCATGGTGCCAGTATGTCTAATACTTCCCTAGAGTACTCTAATTTCCCCTTCTAACACACAGAAGAGCTGGCTACTTCTTCAGAGACTTCAGCAAGTAATGACATCCAGTTAGAATTCAAGGACATTGTTGTGTCTTCAATGTATTTATTTTCACAGTTACTTTCTCTTTTGGCAGCCAATAATTGGTATTCTGCTTATAGGAGTGTACACAGTTTCTGCTTTAAATTATTTCATTCGAGGCAAAAAGTCGATTTAAAGAAAAAATAGGAAATAAAACTCCGCATGGAGGAGGTACATGTTTGAGACCAAAAAATGCAAAAATACTGCAGGTGATACGTGGTTGTACCTGGATATGACAAAACCTGGGCCTCTGATGACTCAAGTGTCAGAGGGGCTGGGTGAGCATCAGAGCTAAGGGTGGGAAGCGTAATGGACACTTTCCAGGAGAAAAGGGGTCAGTTCACCTTAACAAGAGCCCAGGACACGTGATGTGATGTGGAAATGAGGCTGGATGGATAAACGGAGGCTACCTCTTGGAGGCCCCACCAGGGCAATGATGGAATAAAACATGGGACAATGCAGCCAGCCTAGGGGGCAGGTGTCAGCCCCAGCTGTCTTCTATGATAGGGATACTTATTGCCATATATGGAAGGAAAACTTCTACAGCAAAGAAGAAAGGGGAAAAAATGATTGGAATAGGCTTAAAGAAAAAAAGAAAAAAAATAACCTACAGATAGCCTAAACAAAACACACCCAGCCCCTAGCGCCTGCCTCCCTGTCTGCCTGCCATATGGTGTGCGATAAGCGAGATGGCTTTTATCTCTCTTCCTTCACTGTCTACAAAGCCCAGTGTCGGCCATGGAGAAGGCTGCGTTCTCACGCCCTGCTGCCCTGAAGACCAGCCCCCAGCCCCACTCCAGGAGGTGACCAGGCTGCCACCCCCTTCCCCCAGCACTGCTGCCTGCCTGGGCCCCCCAAGAACCATGGCCTTCACAGCTGTTTTCCCACAACTGGAGAAACCACAGGCCAGGCCAGCTGGGCCACACCACGAACAGTCAGCCGGTCCATTAGCATTCACCTTTCCCGGTCCCCTCTACCATTCCCCAGGGTCCTCTGCTATAACCCAGACAACCAATGCCTGGTAGGAAAAAACTTTCCACCAGGCTGTAGAGTATCAGCCACCTTGAGCGCCTCCTAAAGCATCAAAGGCTGGTGCCTTCCTAATGGATCCCACCACCCCCATCTCCTTGCATGAGAGAATGACCACACAATAACTATATTCAAATTTTTCTAGGTCCACATTTGCTGAAGCCCTGCTCTCTTGTTCTCCCTAAAATGACCCAAATAATCACAAAGAAGTGTGTGTTTGCTCTGTGCTTCTGAGCCCTGCCCCACCCTCTACACTCTTCTGACCACCATCTCAATCTCTCTTGTTAGCTATGTTTTTTGACTGATGGAAGAAGTGCCACTCATGGCATGGAGGGTATCAGTTAGGATGAATCTTTCAACTGGATACCCAGTTAAACCTGAATTTCAAATAACAAATTTAGGATAAGTATATCCCATGCATTATCTGGGATATACTTTTTTTTTTTTTTTTTTTTTTTTAGGCATTCCTGTTGTGGAACAGCGGAAACAAATCCGACTAGGAACCATGAGGTTGCAGGTTTGATCCCTGGCCTTGCTTAGTGGGTTAAGGATCTGGTGAGGCCACGAGCTGTGGTGTAGGTCACAGATGTGGCTCGGATCTGGCATTGCTGTGGCTGTGGCATAGGCAGCTGTAGCTCCAATTAGGCCCCTAGCCTGGGAAACGCCACATGCTGCACGTGTGGCCCTAAAAGGCAAAACAAACAAATAAATCAATAAATATATTTTTTTAATTTGTTAACTGAAATTCAGTTTTAACTGGGAATCTTATATTTTTGTTTGCAAATCTGGCGATCCTAGATATCAGGAAATAGCAGGACCAATAGCCTTGGGTAGTTTCGTTCTTCCCAGTTAATACTCAGAGGCCACCAGAGAAACAGCCCTGCCTCTGGCCTGCACCTCATTATTGCTGTTTTCTAAGTGTACTTTACATGGCCCTATCTTTCAGCAAAGACCCCTGGTAGCTACACAGGCAGGGGTAACATCTCACTCAAAGCAAGAAGTTACAAGCGCCCTGAAGGGCAGTATTTGGGGATGAGACCCAGCACGAGGAAGCCAAGGTAAGATGCCCCACCTCCAGGAAGATGCCAAGTGCAGGCACTTGAAGGCCTGGCAGTGTCTGACATGACAGCCACACACCCCTAAGGGTGCTCATGGGCCATCTTCATCTAAGACCCAGAGAGCTGGGTGGCTTATTGGCTTAACAGGAGCACTGCTTTATAAATGGCCTTCAGCAAGGCCTTGGGGCAGCTGGTTTGGGCAGGCCCCGGCACGCGTCCTGGCAGGGGACAGAACCCAGCCTCACTGAAAAGAATCTCAGGGGCCTGGACTTGGGCTCTGGGCCAAAGTGCCATGGATGCGTGGGGCACTGCTCTATCTACAAGCCAGGAGCTTGTAGTAGCAGCTGTTATTCTCCTGCTCTGGCACTAACAACACAATAATAGAACAACACTTCAACTCCATCTGTAGACTATTTCTGCTATCATCCAGAGAGCCACTGGCTAATAGTAATTGAACTACATGTGATTGCCATTTTTTTGTGAGCCAAGAATATTAGAATATTGTCAATTTTGTATGGTCCAACTGAATAATAATGCTGAGTGTCTGCTGTGTGGTAGACTCCATGCGAAGTCATTTAAGTATATTCATCATATAATGTTTAATTCTACCATCACCTTTCCAAGCTAAGTACTACTGCACCTATTTCAGAGATGCAGAAATTGAGACACAAGAGAAGTCAAAGTTGTATCCAACTGACACAGTGTGAACTCCAAAACCCACATACATCTTACCCACCACATGGCCTGGGTCAAAAGGGTCCTTCCACCTCTTGTGCTATCTCTGCTTGGGGGTCAGTGGCTGGCCATTCTTGCAACATGGAGCACCAGACTCCCATCCCACCAATACCTGCCTGCAAAGGGCCACTTTGTAGCTAATAAAAGCCTGGCCTCCTCAATTAGTAGCAAAGTATATTTAACCCACTATTTCAAGAGGAGAAAAACATTCCAAACATTTATTTAGAATGAGGGGAAAGGGGGACAAAAAAACGCACTCCTAAAACAAACAGAAAGTAATCAAGGGAGGAAAAATCCAACCAGTTGTAAAACACCTTAACCATGACTAAGAGCTAATATGTAGTGGATCATGGCGAAAGGCATCAGGTATGGTATGATCCAGCACCACTGCAGACTCAGAGACATGTCCTTCTGTGTCTCTACTCTGCATAGAGGGGAGAGGATAAGAAACCTCCCAAAAGAACAAGACAAGACCAGAGAGTACTGCTGGTCTCCTGCTCCACTATCACCCCCTCAGAGGCTGAGACCAGCACAATAAGAGCAATAAAGGGCTGCCTAACTGCAACTTTAAAAGAAGAAACGAATGCTCTCCTCCTTGTAAAATAAAAATTTGAAAGTCAGAACATACGTAATGCACAATAAAAGTTCCCACCAGTTCCAAATGAACATCTGTAGAGATCAAAGTATGACAATAAAAAGAACTGACCTTCACATGGGCCACATAGTGATGACATGTCTCCTCCAAGTGGACCAGCTGCAGCTTCTCTGAGACCTGACCCACGGACTCTCCCAGCAACACAAAGTAGACCCTGGGCAACTGGCTCTTTTCTTTTTTGGCCACATCAGCCGTCAGAACATAATTCAGACCTGCCAATGAATAAGGTCAAAAAGTCAGCAAAGATAGAAACACTGTGACAAGGCCCCTTCCAGTGCCCCTCAGAGGTTCAGAATCCCCCTTCATATGGTACCCAGCCCTCCACTGCACAGAGGACTAACAGCAAGCAGATGGCCCAGCCTACCTGGGGATGCTCTGGGCATCACACTTCATGGCCTGATTTAACCCTCATGAGTTATCGACTGAACCACCAATATATACCCAATACGTAGGTGCACCCAATATAATCAGTGTCCTGAGAGGCAGGCACCGTGGCAAACCTATAGATCACCAGGAGCTGCTGAAACTACCAAGGCTGCATGGAACACTGACTCTTATAAAGAAATGGAACATATGCCCAACCCAAGGGAGAAATCACCCAATAATTCAGAGTCATCACACAGATGCTGTGGTGCTCTATCATCACTACATCTGCTAGACCGCGGCCATCCATGGACTACTGTGCATGACTGTGGGGCGGGCACTGTGGAGGTGCAGGGGACACAACAAAGAACAACACAGGCAAGCCCCCTGCCCTCGTGGAGCTCACACTCCAAACACAGAGGAAGGCTAGGAGTGGCTTCATTCCCAGGCAGCCATGTGCTGACCACACAGTTCTATGGTGCCTATTGGTTCAACAAAAACCATGACCACCATGGGGTCTGTACTGGGGTGCACCCTTAAAAAGAAAAACTCATCACCTGTACTTGAAGGCGTAAGGCCAGCAGGCAGAACCTGTTGTGACACAATGTGGGACTTCAAAAAGAATGGTCACAGTAGAGAACACACATTGGATGAACCCAAAGGGTTTCACCACCGTCATTTCAGAGTCTGTCAGTAAGTATCTGACAATGTGTTTTATTAGGTAAATATGGCCTTAGTCTTTTTTTTTTTTTCTTTCTTTCTTTCTTTCTTTCTCTTTTTGGCTGCCCTGCACCATATGGATTTCCTGGGCCAGGGATCAGATCCAAGCCTGGGTTGCGACCTATGCCACAGCTGTGGCACTGCAGGATCATTTAACCCACTGTGCCGGGCCAGGAATTGAGAGAGGCTGCCAATCCCGTTGTGCCACAGTGGAAACTCAGAGCCAGGTGGCAACACCAGATCCAGACTGGGGATCCAACCTGCATCCTGGTGCTGCAAAGATGCCTCCCATCCCATTCGGCACAGGGGGAACGTCCTGGTTTTAGTCTTATTAGACTCCTCTTACTGCTGTTTTCGTACCACAGAACCATTTTAGAGATCGGCTCCTCTGTAACACTTTTTATAGGTAACACTTTATTTTTGAGCTGCTCTGTGGATTCGGGGGAATGTGGCATTCTTCAAGTGAGAGAAAGGGAGCTTCTGTCCCTAAAACGCCCAGATGAGACTGTTGAGCAGTGGAAAAATGGATGACCCTTCCCTGCCCTGGCTCCACACAACAGCCTCTTAGAAGCCAGCCTCTTGCACCCAAAAAATGCAGCTTTGCACCTGCCATGAAGCTGAGGCAGCAGGGATGACTCTGGCTTTTAATAACATCAAAGGGATTAGCCACGAGGGGAGGCGTAAACTGGGAAAAGTGACCTGGATAGGCATTGTGCAGCTGCCACAGGCATATTTTTGACGCATTTAATGGTTTTCCTGGGCCTCGGCCATCTCCAGCATCTTGCCTTGCCAAACTGGCAGATTCCTGGTCAGCAAGGGCGAGCCTGCCCTGGCTTGTTTACTTCAGCGAACAGCTGATTTCCAAGGCCAGGCTGGGTAACCAGCAGATACCTGAGACCTAGCTAATCCCAGGCGATATTACTGAGAAGAAAAGAATGCACATGGGATAGTAACTTGACAGAAAAAACACAAGAGTCTGTACAAGATTTAACACACCTATTCTGATGGCAACAGTGCAGGAAATGGGGTAGAATGTCAAAGCTTTAGGACAAGCTCAGGGACCATCTCGTTCAAGACTCTAACTTTTCCAGTAAGGAACTGAGGCCCCAAGAGGGAACAAGACCTGCTCCAGGCCAGAGAGCCATCACTGCAGAGCTGAATCTGGAATTCTCCTCATCTCTTGGGCCAATCTACCATGCTGGCTCTTTGGTGCATTTTTTTACATTATCTGACCCCCCAAACTCGCATTTTTTGAACGCACAGACAGCAGGACCTAACAAATAAAGAGATTTAGAACAGAACTTTGGCCAATTTACTTCCTCCTGATCACAATTTCCCTAGGTGACCACCGAACAGTAAGAAAGAAAAAGTAGAAATGAAGTGCCTTTCCAAGTTCCATTTAGCAAGGTCAGAGCTGGAGAGAGGTATTGCTGGAAGATGAGCCGGAATGCATCGGAGGGGGTAAATCAACGTGGTGGCTGTGGCAGCGGCTGAGCAGGGACCTGTCTGCAGCCCCCCTCCCGGCCATCCTCCTGCGTGCCCTCCCCTGAGTGGCCATGAAGAGTAACCATGGAGAGAAGAGCGGGTCTGAACCACCTCATCAGAGAAAGCCTGGGTGGAAATGAACACAGGAAGAGTGCACAGATAGCATCAGTGCCCCACCCACATCCTCTTGGCTTCTACCGTTTCTCTGCTGTCCAGCCCAACTTTTAACTGCCAGCACCAGCATCCCCTTTTCTGGGGCTTTGATGGCTCAGCCCATGTGCACGGCAGGCCAGGAGCACCCAGAACTAGAGTCCCTGGGACAGCCCTCAGTAACGCATGACTCCAGCTCCCCAGTCCTTTGAGTGGGGTAACCATGCAGTGTGTTCCACACTGGCTCCCAGGCGTCCCCAGCAGGATTCAGCTCCAGCCACTCTGTTACAGTGGTAACTTGTTCAATGACACACCCTCTAACTGGCTGCTGTAATGGTGTCTTTCATGAGTAAACCTGAACTAACCTATCACGGTAGCCTGATATTTGGTCAAACACCCATCAGGATGTCACAGTGGAAGTGTTTTTAAGATGAGATTGACCTTTAAATCAGTAGACTCTGAATAAAGCGGTTACCATCCACAATGTGGGTGGGCCTCACCTAATCAGTAGAAGGCCTTAAGAGGAAAAAGACAAAGGTCTTTGCAAAAAGAAGGAAGCCGCTTTCAGACTGCCTCTGAGCTACAATATCCATACACACATATCCTATTCATTCTGTTTCTCTGGTGAACTCTGATTAATGTGGCTGCCTTCCCTTCCTGTCTCATTGTCCTTCTTTCCTACTGGTACTTCCTGGCATCACCTCCTGACTCAATGACATGCCCTCAAATCCTTGTGCAGGCTCTGCTTCTGCAAGATGGTGAATTAAAATGGGCCGAGTCTGGAAAAGGGAATAAGTTCAACCTTCCCTGAGGGCCAAGCCCTGTGGGGTACTTCAGAAACATTAAGCTCTCCAAAGCCTCATATCACTGCAGAATCACTGGCCCCATATTTCCCTCTTGCAATTCAAGGGAGGGGAGAAACAGCTCAGAGTTACTAACACTGAGCTGATGATCACAACTGCTGCTCTGCTCTGGGTGGTGTTTGCATATGTCAACAGGCTCACCTATCAGAAATTACTAAAACGCAAAAAGCATCCAATCACAGAGAGACCAAATTATCCAATGTGCTAAATGCAATCAAGTTGGAATTAATTCCTCTTTAGAACTGCCTACTCAGTGCTTCTCCTTGATTGAAAATCTATTTTTGAGGAGCTCCCTCGTGGCCTAGCAGTTAAGGATGCAGCGTTGTCACTGCTGTGGTATGGGGTCAATCCCTGGCCTGAAAACTTCCTCATGCCCTGGGTGAGGCTAATAAATAAAAAAATAAAATCTATTTGGGCCTTTTAAATTACACAAAAAGAAGTTAGCTCCTTATCAAATTCTTTCTTCTCACACAAAACCAAGAGATGTATGACGGGAAACCCAGCCTAAGCAAGGAGGATCTCAAACCTGCCAGAGTGGTAAGAAGTGCAGCCCATCCAAAATCCCTGAGCTCAACTGGTACTTTTAAACAGCCCCCACGCCAAGTGTGTCTGAAGGGAGCCTCTGCCCCCACCAAGTGAAGGAGACGCCAGAGAATCAGCCCACCCGGTGGGAGGATGGGTGCGTCAGGCCGCCTGAGTTGCCAGTGAAACCGCCCCCAACACAGCCAGCCCAGCCAGCCCGGCTCGGGGAGGTGCTGGTTCTGATTAAGGCTTGCTCCAACCACACACTTCCCATCCTCAGCTCTCCTTCTGGCAGCCTGTGTCCGTGCCATGTCGAATGATGTCATCTTGATGGAAAAGCTGATGGGCTCCGAGTCATGCTTCAAGCCGTCTCCTTTCCCTGGCCCCCAAGGCCCCCCACACCGTCCAGGCCAGCAGGCAGCCAGCTGTCTCGCATCAGTGTGGCTCTGGTCGCTCCCAGAAAGTTTTGATTCATTCCCATTCGACCTCAGAACACTATTTCAGCTGTGAAATTCTACTAATAAATCCTCCTTCCAGACTTACTCTGAGCTTCCCTTAGGGTTTCCCAGGAGAGGAGGGGAAACGGCTATTTCTACTCTCCTAGCTTTCCTAACTTTTTTCACCCCCTCCCCAAGGAACGAGGTGGTAATTAGAGCAGCACCCCACCCCTTTCCTTATAGAACATGGATCTGCCTTATTATCCCATCTCCAGCTTCTTGAGAGCCCAGGAGGAGCTCAGAGAATGTTTTGGAGTGCAAATGCTCTCTGGATTAGAAACGCACCCCTAAGGCCAGAGGAAGGGTCTGGGGAAAAGATGCCCGGTGTCAACCCTGTTTCTGCCACTGGCTTGCATGATCTTGGTGCCATTTCTCAGCACCTGGGCTCTGCTGCTTGTCCGAGGGCAGGGAAGGCCCCGCTCCCCCTCCTCTCTCTCCCTCCCTGCCCCCACTACCCCTGCCCACTCACAGTTTCACCAGGCTGTGTGACAGCCATGGAAACACAGGGGCGCCCGGTGAGAGCACAGAACAACCACTGAAGGCTGAGCCCTGCCTGGTTTCCATTTAGCACCCTGGGGAGGGGCCAGAATTACCAGCTAAGATTCTCAGCCTCCAAGGACTGACAAGCACATTTAGGCTTCAGCCTGGCCAGCAAGGAGGTACAGGCCCAGCCCAGGTAAGGGACAGAGCCTTCTCAGACACAGCATTCATCTGCCTTGCTTATGGTAGCCAGGAAGCTCCCAGGAGCCCCATGCTGCTCCCCAGGCCAAGAATGAAGATTACTAAGACTTGAGATGAGCCGAACGCTTGTTTTAAATGGCTTGATGAAATACGTTGTAAATCTGTCCTGAGGGCTGTTGGAGTTGGGCATGGTGTTAACATCCCAGGACTGAGCACAGGGCCGGCCACACAAGCTCCAAGAGGGCAAGGACCCTGCCTGGCCCATTCCACACTCTGGGCTCAGTGCTGGGCACAGAGCCTGGCACTTTTCAGAACTTCATAACTATTTTATTGACTGAATGAGCCAACAGGAGTTTCAGGGATTCCATGTGACTGGCTTAGGAAATTATCACGCTGCTCAGGAAGGCTGGGGCTGGGACCCTGCAAACTTCATTTCTGCTTTGCCGGCGGCTCTCTTGGAAGCACTGCCAAGTGGGAGATGGAGGGCTTTTGAGGGAGGCTGCAAGGCTGGAGGAGGGGAAGGGACTTCCTATCAGCTTAACCCAGTGACACTTTTCCACGGCAGCTGCTTCCAATAGCAGTTAATTCTGGTTCCATTTCTCACCCACTCCCCAGAGTCAGCCTCACTGCCTGCCTCAGAGGTACCAGGGACACTAGTTAGGATTCCCTCCTTCCAAGTTTTAGATGCTGGGTCCACAAGGTCCCTTCTCCAAGCTTGGAGGTTCTGACAACCCCAAGGAAGTGGTCCACCCCATGTGTAACCTTTTCCCTTTGTTCCCCTGGACCAGAGGTTCTCAAATCGAAGCCAGCTGTAGGCTTGTTAAAACACAGGTTGCTGACCTCTCCCCACCCCCACCCTGCTCAGAGTTTCTGATTCAGTTAGAATTCACATCTCTAACGAGATTCCATGTGCTGCTGTGGCAGCTGGTCTGGGAACCACCTTTGAGATGCCTGGTACAAACCTAGAAGCAGTGGCTGCTTCCTGCAGTCACTACCAGGACCTGCTGAACTGCCCCCAGTGTTAAATTCTCTCTGTTAAAATAACCGGTGTGGTTTCTATTTTCCTGAATGGATTCTGCCACGCTGTCACAGGAGCCAAGGCAGTCATCCCCAGAGAGAACCTCTAGTTCCCACAGCATTGCCAGAAGCCACAGCAGCTCCTCTAGTGGCCTGGGTCATCAGATGGCACCGAATGCTCTGTGACAAAGTGGGTGCTGTGGTTTTTCCATTACTAAAGCATAAGAGGAAGGGGCCAAAGGAATCCCTTCTCTCTGCACATGATTGAGCCCTATCAGGTCACAGAGAGGGAAGAAACCAAAGAGATGGGTATAACGTCAACTGCTTATAACCCCCAAACAACCCCAGGGTGGTCCTATAGCTGAAGATGCCAGCAGATAGATACCACTTCTGACACCTGTTCAGCATTACCTAGCAAACTACCACTGTCCCTTGATTGCACTGCCCAAATGCAGCCATTCTGCTGACAAACTCAGCCCTGGATATGCAGACAGTGAAAGGTGCCTGGAAGACCCTTGCCTGCCAAGCCTACCATGGCCCGAACCACCACAGACATACTCTTGTGCATCTGTCAGCAACCAGAGTGAGGAAAGCTCAAAACCCCAGTTTCAGCCCTGGGCTCCCAACGCAGAGGTCTGGGTGATGACACTGAGCTGGCCAGCTCTGGCTGCTGGGCTTGGGAGGAGAACAGAGGATGTCTGTGCACTGAAGGTGCCCCATCCTCCCTCTATCTGGAAGCCGGGGACTTGACCTTCCCTCAGAACCAAGGAGCTGCTTCTATATGCTGAACTCTGTGCACATCTGGACCCATGAGGTTGCTTCGCCTCCACCTGACATCCCATCACATCATCACAGCTGCCCACTGTTTCCTCCTGTAACTCTCCTTATTCCACCACCAGTTCATTTTTTGGGCAGATTTCTACATTTCTCCCTTTACTGCAAAGATTGAGATATAACTCATGTCCTTGAATACCAGGAGAAAAGACAAAAAAAAAAATTGCCAGAGAGAGATAATTTTCTTCATTGTCCTACTAATACCCAAAGTCTCCAGTTATCATCCTCTTTAAGCCTGAATCTGAAATAAATGTGGAAAAACATTCCCTTAGACTGTCCAGGGATATCTGACGGCATTAACAAACCCATGTGGCAGATGGAGGGTAAGTGACCTGCACTGGAAGAGGCACTCCTGTTGCCCACCCTGACATGGACATTGGCCAGGTTGCTCCACACCACCTCTGGGGGCAGTACTGCATGTTATCCAACAGCCTGTCTCATCTATACCCCAACACTGAAGGGCCATGGTGGAATCTAGAACTTAATTTTAATTCTGCCTAGAGGTCAATCAAAGGAGCCCCAATGACTGGAGCCCTGATGACTGGAATCAATGACTAGAGCCCCCATGATTGGGGTCAATGAAAGGGACCAGTGACTATGGTCAATAAAAGGGGTCCTGATGACTGGAGCCAATGAAAGGAGCCCCCAGGAGTCATTGAAAGGAGCCTCCAAGACCAAGGGCAATGATAGGAGCCCCCATGACCATGGTTACTGAAAGGGGCCCCGATGACTGGGGTCAATGAAAAGGGCCCAGATGCCTCAGGTCAAGGAGTGGTGCCCCAGATGGGACCACTGGCTGGGGCAGCATGAGGAGACACCTACATCTCCTGGCTCAGGTCCTAAACCTACAAATCAGAGTTCTCTCCCCCACTGACTTCATATGCTCTGAAATCACTCTTGCTCAAAACGTGAATCTTGGTTCCTTCTCTCTTCCTCCTCTACCAACTTACCTTCATTTTCACCACCACAATGATGGAGTTAATGATTCTGAAAACCATGTACGCAGCTTCAGGATCAAAATAGAAACTCTTTGTAACTCCCATTAAAAGTTCCATGAGGACACGGCTGGCCCACGCAGGCGCACAATAAATATTTGTCAAATGAGCACACACGTGTACTATTACTTACTTACTTTTCTTAGAGTTCTAGAATAGTTCTGCTTATTTTTACACACACCCAGAAGTAATCTTCAACTCAGCAATTCTCTTAAAATGTTTTTTAATGAAGTCCAACTACATCACCAGTTGGTATTTGATAAAGGACACACCACTTAATTAGGCAGAGGATAGATGAGTCCCAGGACCACCAGAACATTTTTTCCCCTAGAAACCGTCATGCCTTAAACAATTAGGGAAGTGGTGGGAAATCGCTTTTGGAAAGAAATAGTTTGGAAAGCAAGACCAGAATTCAACTCTTGGCTTCACCAACAGCTGTATGATCTGGAACAAGGATCTTTTTCTCATTGGGTTGTATACAAAAAGTTTGTCAGTCCTCTCTCATGAACCAAGTCTCAAGTTCAATGTAAATTTATATTGTTTTGAAATTTCTAAGTTCTTTTTAAAAAAATCCATATAAAAGGACAAACTTTCACTGTTGAGTTTATTCAATCTGCCTGAAGATGAAGACTAATGCCAATGAAAGAGCCTAGAAGGACTAGAATGCCTGTGCTAGTCCTTCTCTAAGCTGCACCTTTTAATGCT
Source organism: Sus scrofa (assembly GCF_054392235.1). NCBI lineage: Eukaryota > Metazoa > Chordata > Mammalia > Artiodactyla > Suidae > Sus > Sus scrofa. Next base: position 37,129,386 of record NC_139395.1, on the reverse strand, counting down.
CTACTTTATTTAACAATTTAATGCTCTACAAGAGTCTAAGAAAGTCCATGAGTCTAGGTCCTTAACAGTGCTGGGTTTTCTTTTTTCTTTTCTTTTCCTGGAACTCTTTCTATTATGAAAGCAGCCTTTCAAATAAAAGCAAAGCACCTCTTAACCGGCACAAGTGCTGCCTGTTCATTTCCTTCAGGTGATTCCACAGTCTGAATTCTAATCCAGTCATCCCATCTTGTTCCAAGGCTTGATCCAGTCTCTGGAGCTGGGCCAGCAAGTTGACCTCCCCCAATCAGAGGAACATCAGGGATGGCCGCCACTAGCCAGGGGGCCCTGCCTGCCTTTTTTCCATTAGCTGGAGCTAGAAGAGCAGCTCCCTGCCTTTTGGAAGCCTCAGCCTTTGTAAAACTCAGCATCCTAATCCCACCACCCAGCCTTGGTCTCCCATCCTACAGCAAAGAGCACAAGCCCCCAACATCTGGCCAGTGCTGCAACTTCAAGGGGGAGCCTCCAACACCTCACCACTTCTTTTTTCACTGCACAGAACATTCCATAAAGTCCAGGCTACTGGCTGCATTTCCACAAGCCCCACCACCTGTCCCACCTACGGCCCAGCCCTTTTTCAGTCTGGCCCATGGACATTTGGAGAAAGGAGGCTTGGAGTCAAGTATTATCTGTCTGAGAGCTGAATGTTGTCTTACGTTGGCAAAATAAAGGTAAGAAGAGAAGGTGGGGGGGACCCTCAGGGGAGAGGGCATCTCTGAGGACCTGTTGCCTGCAAAACCGCTGGGATGCATAGTGGGAGGGAACCCCAGACACAGCCCTTGGCTATCCACGATCCCGCCAAGCCCACTCCAGCTAAGATGCTGAGCCCTGACTCGGTGGCTCGTTACCTATTTCTCCCGGAACATGCTTGCCGTGGAAGCTGAAGCAGACGGTGACATTCAGGCAGTTCACAGGCTGCTGGCCGTCATGACACTGAGGTGCTGTGATGTTGATGGAGGCGGGAAGGAGGATGGTGACATCCACCGTGATGACAGGTCTCGCCCTACAGGTCAAGAGGGAAGGCAACTTAGTCATGCTGAGGAGTGGCTCTCAGACCCAAAGGAGAACTAAACTGATGCAACAAATCCTAGGGCTTCAGCCCAGCATCTAATTAAAGTCCCAGAGAGAATGGCCAGGGTGCTGTGTAAATACTTTTCTCTGGTTTTTCAGCCTATTTCCTAATAAATGAACGAACGGTTATCTTCCCAGTAAGAAAGGCAAGTTTGTTGTTCATAAACCACAACTGGTTGAGGCTATTTATGAACCACCCGATGTTGATTATCCGAAATTTCACCAATTAAGTTCTGATTTCCATTTTATTAGGAAGACACAAGTAGACTTAAGAGGTGTGCCAACAGCAAATGCCATGACTCAAGAAAGAGATGCACGAGCAAGGGTTCCCCCAAAGCATTTACTGGCATCACCAGCATGAACTGAGCCAGGGGGTCAAACCTCCCTCTTCATTTACTCCTATCAATTCATTAAGTATTTTTCTAAAAGAACTTGATTAATGGAGTCCCAGCTGGTAAAAGCAGAGCACCTCAGAGCTGAAGAAATCAACCCGCCTGGTCGCAGGACCAAGTGAAACCCAATAAACATCCACACTCCCGTCACCCACAGGGACCACTCCCCCGGTGCTTGATGGATGGATGGCTCATTGCTGGCTTTCCAGGAAATCTCTGGGGGCCCCCAAACAAAAGCAGAGAATGAACCACACTATTCCGCTCTCATTGCAAACATCTGCTGAGGGATGGTTCACCTAAGCTGTGGCTTAACCTCCTCCCCTCCAGGCCTCACAAAGAGACCCTTTTACCTCCAAGGAGCCCCAGGCCTCACAACATAACAAGATTAAGGGATGTTAGCAGCTTGAGAACAATGACCTCACTTGTGTTCAATGATCCCACAAAGAGCACCCAGGGGGACAAGACAGATGGGAAGCCAGGACCAACACCAGTGGGACTAGGGGATTTCACTAGTGCCACCACTGCCTTGAGATGTGGGTAGAGAGAGGCACGGCTGTGACAAGTAGAAGGGAACTGTGGGATTCCAGAGCAGATCCAGCTGTAGGTCTAAGGGAAGTCAGACAACAGCAGTGCCTGGAAGAAATCCAACATCCAGTTTTCCAATTTTCTTTGGGGTTTAACCTTAGAAGATGCTCAAGGGTTCCTTGGTGCCCCCGGTATATGGCTGTCCCCCTTCTCCAGGTTCCTGGCACTTGTTTGCACTACACCTCACCTCTTAACTAATTAGGTCATTGTCTATTTCCAAACCTGCCCCACCAGCCTGCAGGCCCTCCAAGGTCTGGGCTCCTAATGAATTCATTCTGATATTCCCAGGACAGCAGGCATTCAAAAACCCTTGCTAACTGGACGAAACTTTTCTCCAGACCAACAGAGTAAAAACCACAGGTGGGACCATCATTTCACAAAACAGACAGAGATACCAGGCAGCGCTGGGCTCTACCCTGTGACAGCCCCACCCTGCCCAGTGCACACAAGTCCTGTCACGTCATCGTGCAGGACCAGCCCCCCACCCCCCACCATTATCCCAGGGCCACCAGGCTGGGAGCACGCCTGCTTCCTCCTCTCCCGCCAGAGCTTGGCAGGGGAAGGCGAGGTGAGCAGGAAGCAGTAGTGAGCAGTCCAAACAAAAGGACTTGGTTGAAGGTTGTTAAAAAAAAAAAAAGAATCCTTTGAAAAGACAGACAAGGGCCATCTCCTTCCAACATCCGTCAGATCAGTTCCCTCAAACCTTTCTGTTTCAACTCCAAGTATTGTTTTTGGACCAGGGAAAACCCAGAAATCTTTCATAAGCCTCTCTGATCACTTCCTTTGACCCCAGATGGCATAGCAGCAGGCGCCTAACACCCTAATACAGGGCCTGCCCTCCAGAGCTAATCCCAGAGAACAAACTTCCCGAGGGCAGAGCTGGGCCAGCCCACACCCCTGGGGCCTGGAGCCTGGGTTTCACAGTCGGACATGAAAGCAAAAGGGCACCTAAGGACAGCACGGCAAGGGTGTGCAAGACTTTTTTTCAAAGAAGCTGGTGACTGGAATACTTCTTTCTGATGGGTCTCAGACACTCCAAATCATATTTGAGTTGATTCTGATATTTTACTTCCAGGTAAGTAATAAAACCAGTCTGGATGCCATCAGACATGGTGTTGCTCCAGTGACCTTAACCCTTTATGGGGTCAGTACTGTTTTCAGGGGGATAGAGAAAGAGCCCACACTCCTGGTGAGGGTGTTAAACCAATAACCATCCCCAATGCCAGCCATTACTCCAGGGAGCTAATTCACACCTACATAGTTGGAAGCCACTCTCAGCAGGGTTTTCTCTTAGTTGCAGCCCAAAGCATTCCTAATCCACAGAGCTCTTGATTCTTCCCCTAGAAAACTTAAGAATGGGCATGGTGTGAGTGTGTGGGTGGGCATGGTTTGTGTGTGTGTATATGAAGGCATAGTGTGTGTGTGCAGGCATGGTGTGTGCTGGGAGGCACAGTTTGTGTGCGTGTGCAGGCATGGGGGGGGGCATGAGGTGTGAATGCATGTGCACACACACATATGCATGGTTTCCTGGCCATCCCCCATCACCCTCAGGTAACTCAAAGTCAACCACACTTGCCTATCAGCGAGGTCATGCCTGGGACGCCCACTTGGCTTTGTCTGGAGTCTCCAGCCCCTCAGCCGCAGGTAGCACCTTATCAAGGATGCCAACCTGCTTGGCCCCTGACACACTTGGCAATCCTGCTACCTGCTCCTCCCCCTCTGAGGGGCCCCATCTCATCTCTGAAACCTCCCTTGCTCACCCTGAGCCTGTCACACTCCTGGAAGAGTCCTGAGGTGGTCACCTTCCATGACCCCCTTCCATCACAAACTGCACCCTGTGCTGAGCCCCCTCCCCACCCAGGGTCTATATATCAGACCCCACCTCCCCCAGCCCTTTCATCACCTCCCCTCCTCCCTCTTGCCTCTTCAACCTCTCCAGGCCCCAAGGTGGAAAGGGGTTCAGGATGGGGCTCAAGGTGAGATTCGTATAGGAAGCTGAGGGCCACCTCCTTGATCCCACCCTCAAAACACCCTCTTTGAACCACTGCCAATCCATTGGCTCCTCTGCAGCCAGCCTTCTGGAAAGGAGACAAGATTTACTGTTTTCTTGCTTCTCCTTCTCTCACCCACCCACAGGCATTTCCACTAAGAAAAGCTGGGGAATGCACTTCTTTGAGGGGAATCCTGAAAAGCCAGAGCAAGCTACTCAAGATGGTGGTGAGAGGGAAAACGACCTCACGGAGCCCCAGCCTGAGCCTCTGGCCTCACACGTCCAACCACAACTATCCACGGCCATGAAAGCTGTTCAATCTAAAAGGCTAGCTAGCAACCTGGAAGGAAGGGGTGGCAAAGAAAGTGGAAATCCAATCATGTGAGGAATAAAGGCCCCCTCTTTGCAGAGTCACCAGCTAAGGGGCACAACCACCTTCAAACACTGCAGGGCTTTTATACAGAAGAGAGAGGACCAAGGAGCAAACTTTGAGGCAGGCAAATTTCACCCCATTTAAGGAAGAATTGCTAACATTTACTGAGCACTTAAACCCAGCACTGTTTTTAACTCACTGAGTTCTCATAAGAACTTATAATATCCAAAAAGGTAAGGACTATTAGTATCTTTCTTAACAGTGACAATGCTGAAAAAGAGGTAACCAGACTTGCCCAGGAAACTCAACCCTGTAAGGGCAGAGTCATGGTCCCAATGTTCACACTCCTTTTTTTTTTTTTTTAATGGCCACGCCCTCAGCATATGGAAGTTCCCAGCCTCAGGAATGAATCTGAGCTGCAGCTGCAACCTACACTGTAGCTGTGGCAATGCCAGATCCTTTAACCCACTGCTCCAAGTTGGGGATCGAACTTGGGTCTCAGCGACCCAAACCACTGCAGTCGGATTCTTAACCCACTGTGCCACAGCAGGAACTCCAGAGTTTTCACTCTTAACCTCAAGGGTATTCCATGTTTTCAGCAATTTTGTTTCTGGCCATGCCTGCAGAAATTTCTGGGCCAGGGATCCAACCTGTGCCACAGCAGACAGCAGTGACAATGCAGATCCTTAACCTACTGTGCCACCAGAGAACTCCAACAATTTAACATTTTGAATTATCTAGGGGTTAACTGAGTCCCTTAGAAGTTACTAAGCCCCCACCCGGGGGGTACCCCATTCAAAAGGAGGCTATGCGGCCCCTGTGGTAGAGGCTCAGAGGAAGGCCCTGCTAAGTGAGCGGAATCTAGGGTGTGGAACTACATGGCCCCTGGGATCCCTTCCAGCTCTAAGATCCTACTAGCCTATTTTAGAAAGTTCTGCAATCAGGTTGTTAACAAAACCTAAGTGTTGGCTCCCGCTCCAAAGTGTAATTCTGCCTCCTCTGACTCATACAGACAGAAATACTTGGAGAGCGTTCATGGGTGGGATGGCAGCCTTTGTCAGAGAGATCCAGCCTGCATGGGCTCCACAGCGAGCACTGGCCTGAGCTCACATCCCTCACCCGCTGCTGCACCAAAGAATGAGGTGGCAGGAGGCTCCCAGTCCCTGGGGGGCTGGGGACATGAGGTGGGGAAGTGAGGAAGAAGAGATGGGATAGGACAGTGTTTCCAACCCCTTGAGCGTCAAGGCACCCAAAGGAAGTAATATGTGTATAGGTTACACTCGAAGGGGCTGTTCATGGCCAAAAGCAAAAACCCAAGCTCTGCCTAGAAGTCCCATCGGTGTGATCATCTCACACCTGTAAGTCATTAGAGGCCCACCAGCTGGAAACCCTGGCAGAGAAGATAATAAAAATAAGAAAACAGAGACACTATTCCCACTTACTAAGCACTTCTGCCTGCAAGGAACAGGACAGAGTGATTGCTGACTAATGATGAAAAAGTCCCCTGGCCCCCAAATCCCACCCCTCCTGCATGAAGAACCAAGAGGAAAGAGAGAAGTATCTCACCTGAGGAGGACCACACTGTCAGACATGAAGGCTCCAATAGTGACATCTGAAAACCACAAGTTTACAGATTCAGAAACTTGCTGAAACCCATTTCTCTCCACCCCTTCCATCCCCATGATGGCGCTCCCCAGCCTCAAGGTCAGGGGGTCCCTCCAGGCTCTAGGATGACTTTGTAAGAGTGAAAGCCACACTGTGCCCTAGGGTGGCCCGTCACCAGATGTGGCTGCTGAGACCCTGAAATGCACACATGTGCTGGAAGTGCCAATGAGAACCGACTTCAAAGACCAGACACCAAAAAACATTATCTCATGAACAATTTTTATATTGATTGTATATTGAAATATTTTGGGTAAATTGGGCTAAACAAAAGATGAAAATAATTTCACCTATTTCTCTTTTTTGTGTGGTTACTGGCTTTATTTTTATTTTTTTATTTTTTTGCTTTTTAGGGCTGCACCCATGGCACAGGGAGATTCCCAGGCTAGGGGCTGAATTGGAGCTGTAGCCGCTGACCTACACCACGGGCACAGCAACGTGGGATCTGAGCCTCGTCTGCGACCTACACCACAGCTCACAGCAATGCCAGATCCTTAACCCACTGAGCGAGGCCAGGGATGGAACCCGAGTCCTCGTGGATGCTAGTCAGATTCGTTTCCGCTGCACCACAACAGGAACTCCTAGAATCTTTTACATTACATAAGTGGCTCATATTATTTCCTTTGGACATCAGGGAATCAGAGAGGGGGCGGCTTGGAATTCAGTGACTCTTGGGAGAAGATCTAGGTTCTGTAGAACATGTGCGTCGTCTCTGTTCCAAGCCTCACTCAAGTTGACCCCAGAGTCCATCTTAGCGTCCTCGTCGGCACAGAGGAGATCATTATCCCCGTGTCTTCTTCAAACATTCAAAATGCTTCATAATATTTCAATCAGAAAATATGTATTAAATGCTTTCTCAATGTAATATGTATTAAACATTAAATCAGATATTAAAATCTGAAAACTCATGAGCATACTCGGTAAACTATAAATCAAGACAGTGTTCACGGATAATGCTTAGTCCTAAATAATTTGAATTTAGGAAATATTCATCCAACAGCTCTCTACCTTTCTTCCCCTCAAATGCAAAGTCCTGCAGCTTTCATTCTACCTCCCAGAACCAAGCATCTGAACCCAAGAGAATCTGAATCCCTGGCACCATGCCCTCATTAAGGAATGACCAATAGCATATCCATGTATTGCAGGGCAGCTAAAATTTCCACATGCAGGTGTGCTTATTAATTTCGTTATTTTTTATTATTTTATTTTTTGTCTTTTCTGGGGCCACACCCGCAGCATATGGAGGTTCCCAGGCTAAGGGTCAAATCGGAGCTGTAGCCGCCAGCCTAAGCCACAGCTCACAGCAATGCCGGATCCTTAACCAACCTGAGTGAAGCCAGGGATCGAACCTGCAACCTCATGGTTCCAAGTTGGATTCGTTAACCACTGAGCTATGACGGGAACTCCTAACTGCTATTTTTTAATAGCCTTTTAAAGTTGCCTGGATATTTGAAAATAAAAGACCCCGATACATTTGTCATTTCTTTTATGAAAAATGCAAGATAAGAAATCCAGATCCATCGTGAAGTGTTGAGCACACCTGCTTAGTGTACAATTAGAGAGAAGCAGCCCAAGTCTCCGTCCTGGCTAGTCCCCTAAGTTCTCTGGGACTCAGCATCCTTGTCAGCAAACTGGGGAGACACCGCCATCTCTACCTATCTTCAGGGGTGACTATAAGACGGACATTGCACATGTAGCATTCTGCGTATGTTAAAGTGCTAAACCAATGGAACATATTATTAAGGAATGGGCACAAACTGCCCAGGACAACTGCCTTCTCAAATATAAAAAGGCCCATGAGGGTGTATAGGGACACAAATTTCAACACTGACCCTTTCTGAGTCCCACTCCTCCTGGCTCTGCAAAGTTAGGAAGGATGATCAAAACTCCTGTCTGTGGGAAACAACAAAATTTGATGCCCTCATACAGGATTGCATTCATTTTCACAGATCCTTCTGAGGCATTTTATTTATTTATTTTTTCCTTTTTAGGGCCATACCTGCGGTATATGGAAGTTCCCAAGATAGGGGTTGAAAAGGACCTGCAGCTGCCAGCCTGCACCACAGCCACAGCAACTCCGGATCCTGAACCCTCTGAGAGAGGCCAGGGGTTGAACCCACATCCTAGTCGGGTTCCACTGAGCCACACAGGAACACTCTGAGGCATTTTTTAAATGGAAAGAAATGTTTTCTCAAGACAGCAAAATGGTCCATAGTTTGAGGAATATTTCTACTGAATTTGGGTAATTCAAATTTGATGATTTGGAATTTTTCCAAATTCTTCATTTCCTCACCTGACCCTACTCTCTCCCCTTCAAACCGAAAAAGAACCACTATTCCACTGCCTGGTCAATTTCACCTAAGTGGATATCACTTGGGATTGGGGTTTGAAATTGTACATTTTTATTCAATTACCCTCAACCACCACAAGGCATTAATTAACCCTGAAGACAAGCCAGCCAGCCTTGAATGGCCAAGGTCTGTTTTGTCCGTCAGAGAGAAGACATGGTTTTCTTTCTGCTCCAAGTGTTCCTCTCAATAATTGTCTTATGTGTTTGTTTGTGTGGTGGGGTGTTGCTCAGTTCCTTCTTCACTCTCAAGAGGAAGATTCCTCTGAATATGCTTAACTACCAAAGAAAACATGAGGTTTCACTATTTATCATTTTAAAATCAGGCAGTGCTTTTTTTCTTCATCAGAAAGATGCATTGCAAAAATCTACCCTCCTGCTGGTGCTTAAACCCTTCTGAGTAGATCACTCTTCTTCTCTCTCTCTCTCTTTTTTTTTTTTTTTTTTTTTTTTTTTACACCCATAGCACATGGAAGTTCCAGGTTGGGGATCAAACCTGTGCCATAGCAGCAACCCAAGCTGCTGCAGTGACAATGCCAGACCCTCAACTCGCTGTGCCACAAGGGAATTCCCAGAGTGGATCATTCTAAAACTGAAAAAAAACTTTAACACTACCTTCACCTTAAAAACCAAACACCAAGCAAACCTCTCTATTGTACTCTGTGAATTCTCCTAATCCTAAATAGACATGACCATGCTTACCATACGGGTTCTCTTTGCTTCTATCATATGCCTTTAAGAAAACAGCTTACCAGGATAGCCATTTCCATCCATATCAACGCCTCCTGATATGGACTGACCAAACATCCGCAGAACTGGACTTATCTTCCGCCCCGAGAGTTTCTGGAACAGATAATAGGGAGATTGAGTCACCCGAAGGAGCACCGTCATAAAAAAGAACCCATGACTGTTTCAGACCAGTCTCCTCAGGACACTCAGTCTTGAAGTTGATCAAAGAAAAAAAAATATCATAGTCCAAATTTGATCAGGGGGCTTTTAGCAGGCAGGTGAGGACGACACACGCCTTTATCATTAGTTGCCTTAGTTCAATGTTACCTTAAAATTTGTTCTAAGCTCTGTGCTAACAAAAAAGTCACCGAGATGAGTATGTTAGTGTCTAGACTTTTTTTTTTTTTTTTTTGCTTTGTAGGGCCACACCTGCAGCATATGAAGGTTCCCAGGCCAGGGGTTGAATCGGAGCTACAGCTGCCAGCCTACACCACAGCCACAGCCGTGAGGGATCTGAGCCACATTTGTGATCTACCCCACAGCTCATGGCAACACCGGATCCTTAACCCACTGATCAGCCAGGGATCAAACCCGCATACTAGTCGGGTTCTCACTATTGTGCCACAACAGGAACTCCTGATACATTAAATGAAGTTCCACATGGATCAAGTTTAACTTGCATTTCTCAGGGAGGTTCTGTTTTGTATTTACACAGCATAACTGGCTGAAATTCTAGGAACATGCTTTCCTTATCTCTCTCTACCCAAACATACACTAGACACGGACCACTGCTCTCCTATGAGGCACACATTGGTCCTTCTCTAGGTGGACAGGAATTAGCATGTCTATCTAGAAAAGATGGTGAAACCGCCTCTCAATGAAGCCAACCAGAAGATTGCAGATGGGATGAAACAGCTCTGCCTAGCAAATCTAGAACTCCATGGTCCCGGATCTTCTATAAACTTCAGGAAATGAAAAACAAAACCCAAAGAATGAGCTAAAGCTGTCCTCCTCCCTAAAAGGGAGCCCCCAACCAATGGTTCAGAATTCACAGCTCTACCACCACAGGGGACACTTGTGATACTGTATCAGTACTGACTTCTCATTTGCCATTAAGTTCAACAGGTGCTAATACACACTCCTTTGGTCCAAGAACATTTATTGTACAACCAGCCCTTGTCACACATCAATGCTTGGGTGGCACAGTTCCTCACAAAGATACCATGCTTCCTGAATCAGCAAAAGCCCCATGTTCTGGAAGCTGACCTGTTCTTTCTTCCCTTTCTCTATACAGGCTCCCTGGAGCTGTTTCCCTCCCAAGGCCCTCGCTGTGGGTAAGAGAAATGCTTTGTTTTCATGCCATGCAGCAACCTCCACATCAGAACCAGGCTTCCACGTATCCAGGGGCTCAGCTGGGACTTTCCTGCCTTACCCTTTTCCTTATTGCAAAGTCATGAGTATGAGTATGGAGAGACGTGTGCCCCACCCGCCCCACCGGCAAGACCCTCCACCTACCATCTCTAGTTAAACCATCCATCAGGAAACGTGCAGACATCAAAGTACCAACCAGAACACTGTAGGGTACACTGAAGAAATGTTTCTTGCTAACAGGCAGAGTCCCACATCCCACATGGTTCTGTCTAAACAAACGTGGGTGTGTGTCTGTGTGTTTTCTGAAAAGTCCTATTTGGAAGCAGACCGTCCTGGCTCTGAGGTCCCACAATGCAAGCAGCCGCTTGTCCTGGGTTTGCATTTCTAAGGTATGCCTGTGGCTGGGACAAGCGGGGGGGGGGGGGGGGGGGGGGAAGTGAAGGGGTGGTCCTTTTGGGGGTGGGGATGCAGGCTTAAGTTATCCCGCAGACATCTGCAGGCCATTATGCCATAAAGCCAGGAAGATAAGTCTGTGTGGTGCTAATAACCCTAAATGAAAACCAGGAGCCTTGGAAAACCTCCCCTTGACCAGGTTTATATGCAGTGTCCTTACGGCAGGAGAAAGATCATAGGGGCCGCCAGGACATGCCCAGAGGGCCCTCAAATTGAGAAAGGCCTATGAGGGTCTTAAAATCAATGCTTTGCATGGGGAACCCTAGAAAGAGGAACGCGTTACAGAGTAATATGGAAGAACTTTAGACCCTGATCTCACAATTTACCCAGCAGAAATAATACCAATCTCGGCCAAAGAAAAACAGCTCCCTTGCCCAGACTCGTTTCTGATTTCCTCCTCTAGTTCATCCACACAATGCCCGCTCTGTCCAGACCCGGGCCCCAGAGGATCCGGTGTCACAGGATTTTTCTTCCTTTTAAATCATGGACCTTATCACATACATATTAGCAGCTTTGGAAACACATAGTCCTAGATGCTTCTTTCTTTCTCTTTTTTAAAGCGCCCCAAACCACTTCTCTTTCAGAACTGACGGGACGGGCTCTGTGCTGACAGAGGCAGGACGGGTCCAGCTGCTGATCCCTGCTTCCTATTCCAGACAATCCACACCGACCACAAAACGTATACTTCGGTTCTCTGCAGGGATTCCACCCAGCAACAAAACAAAACACGAGGAGAGGGCCGAGGGAGGAGGGGAAGCGGGGGTCTCTCCACATTGCCTCCTCCAAGTGCTCAGCTTCCCAGGTCCAGGAACAAGCTTCCAGGAGGAAGCGTGGACCGTGACCCTGACGGCTGCCCAAGGATGGGGATCCCTGGATGACTTTCAGCCTGTGACAGTGGGAAGCGGGTTCCTGACCCAGATTACAGCAGCCCCTGGGACAAGGATGTGGCCCCCAAACTGTGCCTGGATCCCTCTTCCTCCTGCCACATGGGTGAAATCCAGGAGCTTGATTCCCACCCTTGCTCATTCTAAAGAAAAGATAGTCTGTGTAAGTAAATGCTCCCTCAAAGCATATATGCCTCACGGCAAAATAAGCTTCCGTATTTCCAAGTTTTCCAAATGAGCTTCCGGGAGAACTCCTTTTTCTGACATGGAGTTGAGGGCAGTGGTTGCAATAAGAGGGTTGTTAGCAAAGTTCCAGTGGCCAAATTGCCACTTCTTAGCCGGTGATCTTGGGCACATTACATAACCTCCCGAGGCTAGGGTTGCCTCGTAAATAAAAGGTGGATAAGAAGGGTACCTATCCCACACGGCTGTCATGAGGACTGGAGGCAAGAGGTCAGAGCAGACCCTCAGAAGCATCCTGCATCTCCCTCAGCACCTGTCTCCCACAGGCGCCGCAGAGCAGAGCAGGAGGCCCCACAGAGGGAACCCACCAGTCCTCAACCCTTCATGAGCAAACTCCTATCTGCAGCAGGAAGAACAATTAGGAATGTGCAACATGAACTTCCATCCATGTGCTGCCTCTTTTTTTTTTTAAGGGCCATACCCATGGCATATGGAGGTTCCCAGGCTAGGGGTCCAACTGGAGCTGCAGCTGCTGGCCTACACCACAGCCACAACAATGCAGGATCCAAGTCAGGTCTGCGACTTATACCCACAGCTCGTGGCAACGCCGGATCCTTAACCCACTGAGTGGGGCCAGGGATCAAAGCCATATCCTCATGGGTATTAGTCGGGTTTGTTACCACTGAGCCACCACAGGAACTCCCATATGTGTGCTGCCTCTTAAAGTCAACTTCTAATGTCTTTTCCTCCCTAGCACATGGACAGGACTTGATACTTTCTTATTTTGTTTGACAGAACATTTTCTAAGAACAGGACTTGGTTCAAAGTTCTGTTTCCTTAGCAATAATCGAGAAACGAGGCAAGCTTCTTGGTGATGAGAAGTGTCAGCATGAGAAGGAAGTGGTGAGCCCGTAATGAAGGTTCAGTAAATCCGTATGTGCTGATTGGAAATTTCTTGACTTGTGCTCAGCCCCTTTCTGTCACTGACCCACTGGGACAAAGACCCAGGCTTGTGCCACTCTGCACAAGGACCTCCGCAAACATCCTGACCATGCTTCTGTCCAGAGAGTGACTTCCTTTTTTCCCATGGGCTGGGCTTGACACCATCAGCAAGATTGAACTCAAGCTGATATGGCAAAAAACAGAACTCACCACTTCCATGTTTCCAAGTCTGGGGCACAAGGCCAGGGCTTTGACCAGCGCCCAATTTGGATGCCAGTGGTGACAACAGCCCTGCAATAGCTTTGAGGTCCCTCCTCCATGAGCCACTGTCTCTCTAGATTATATTTTACAAGATAATCATTTGGCTTAGCACAGAGGGTTGACAAAAGCAGTAACCAGAAAAAGCAAGCCTCTTCTTACATAAATCATTCTAACTCTGGCTAAGAATTTGGCTACTACCTTTTGTAGGCAGAATGCCTCCCTAGATATGAGCAAACTCGGGAGGAGTCTATAAATATGTTCTGACTTAATAAGGAGAATCAATGGTTTGCGTCCTTCACTGTGGGAAGGGGAAGGCCGGAACAATGTCATGTATTGTATTCACCCAGATGTGGCACTGAGTGAAGGTTTCCCACACTTTGTGGAATGAATGTGTGGACAACCACAGCACACGCACACCAATTACCATGGAGTACTGAGGGACCATCCCTCCAGCATCGCCGTGATAGATGTACACGGCACCCGAAAAGTCGTCCTCCTTGGGTGCACCAATGGCCACATCTGTGGGGAGAAAAGCAATTCTGGGTTAGAAAAGCCATTTGGAACAATCTAAGGGTAGATTCTCTAATTCCTGCCATGACGTCTAGAAATTTCCTGGTTGTTGACTGTGCAAGCATTAAACCAGACACAGGACCTCTTAACGGCAGGAGGGAAAAGTAGAAAGAAAATCATAGAGGCTGAGAAGAGCTGAGTTCCAGAAATCCTCGTAGGAGTACTGACCTGTCCCATAGGAAAAAATGCAACTATCAACCACCCCCCCCTTGTTTCTGTCTGTCAGAGAAGAGGATTCCATAGACATTGGTTATTGAGAAAGGCAACTCTAGTCTCAGGAAAGGGAATTATAGAAAATGGTCTTCACTTTACCAAAAAGCCAGCATTACTCTCACAAACTGACAGCTCCTGGGACAAAGCCTAGATCTTTTCCACTTTTTTCCCTTTGCTGCTAACAAGTCACGTGTCTGCAGACATGAGGTCAAGGGTGAGAGATTCACCTTCCTGACCTCAAGTAGGGGTCCCCACTCTCGGAATGAAAGCCTCTCTGGCCAAAGGTATGAGGGTTTCAAAGGAGCCTGGATGCCTGGCCTGAGGCAAGAGCTGTGCCCCACCCCCAGCCCATCTTCCACCTCAGCCATCCCTGCCAGTGATGCGGCTGCCACCAGTGCTGGCGTCTGGCCCCAGCACATACAGTGAAGGGGGAGGTACTGAACAGAGACAGGTCACAGGCCAAACAGAACTAGATGTTGGCACTCACACCTTCAAACATCAGCCCGGCATGGTGCTACTCTCAGAGCATCGTGGACCCTTGGAGGCTCAGAAACCAGAAGGGTTTGTGGTGCAAGGAAGCTGGTTCAGGCGTGGCTGCCCTGAGAAGCCCCAGTGGACCAGCCCCAAGGTTCACCGCACCACAAACACACAGCAAAGAGCACTAAGCTGATGAGAAGGAATTTCATGGAGGCAAAACTCCAGTGGGCCCAGGGCTTGGTCCTGTGACTACACAGGGAACACGTCCTCTCCCCGGGGCACTTGGACAGGCCCTCCCGAGGGCAGGGAAAGTGGATCCAGGAGCACCCATGTGAGCTCACTGACCTGGGAACCCGTCGTCATCAAGGTCGCCCAGGCTGGCGATGCTCTCCCCAAAGTGTGCATTGTAGGCACCATCCCCAGTCAGGGCCAGCTGCTCCTCGAGGGCTCCCTGGGAAACAGGATGGAGGGACAACGGAAAACAAAACAAAAACAAACACAACGAACCAAAAAAGAATGAAAAAACAGAGCTGGGAATGCCGCCCTCCCCCACAGCACACCCATGGGCAGGAAACACCTGGGCAGAATCACAGGGCCTCAAACTTCTCCCCGCTGGTGGCAAAGTGAGCCCCTTCCAGTGGGGTGCCAAGAGGGGCTCCAACAGCCTTGATGCGTTTAGAGGGAAGGAGACCCGTTGGCTGATGACAAAACTCCTCCAGTCTCCTAACACCCTAAAGAAACCTATTTAACCAACCTACCTACCTACCTGTCCCAGTAGTCTCTCCCCACAATATCCTCAAAGTTGTTTTAGAAGGAACACATATTTCTGTTTCTTCACTCCTGTGCCGTGTGGGACAAGTCCATAAAACGGCTTTGCAGGGTGCATGTGTGAGTGATCTTGACAGAGGAAGGCATGGTTCAGAAACCCCACCACCCAGAGGCTGTTGGTCACGGGGTGAGGACAGGGAAAACGGGACACACACAGTGTCCATTTTCATGTGTGGCTTGGATTTCCTGAGTAAACACCAGCCAACAGAGAGGGAGGGGGTGAGTGGTGATGGCGGCAGTAAAAGCCATACCTGCTCCACCCCCAAACTGTTGACACAAGAATATCAGAGCGTTAAAACATAATCTGATGTTTTGCGGCATAAGGATGTCCAACTGTGTCCCAGTGCAGAGGCACTCCAGACCCACCGTGCACCCGCAAGCCATCCCAAGGCTTTTGTTACGACTGCATCTTTTTTCCCACTATACAACTTGCAAACAATAAAGAGGTGATTGATTTTTTCTATTTTATAATGATTTTTATTTTTTCCATTATAGCTGGTTTACAGTGTTCTGTCAATTTTCTACTGTACGGCAAGGTGACCCGGGTTTTTCAAGTCAGTGAAATCCTACCTCCCAAACAGGTATTGATTCCTTCCCATCCGTGTGGTGAAGAAGAGAAGAGAAACACGGATCGCTGGTATACACAGGCACTAAACATCCACCTCCTCATTGAAATCACACAGTGATTCTATAAGGAGGACCTTAAGACTCCTCTCACTTTACAGATGAGGAAACGAGCCACTGATTCCAAGCAACACCAAGTTCCAAAAGCAATTCCATCAGGTTATAAGTCATCATTTTTTTTCCTCTCCTCCACATTATTAATTATTATTAATAATTATGGGGTGAGAGTCAACAGAAAAGAACACCCTGGTACTCAGGGTAACCACACAGCCTTAAGAAACTGGTTGGAGGAATGGGATGTGTGGGTACCATGTTTCATAAGCATTTTCTCACGCTTGCTAAAAGGTGGGTGGTTAGGAGTTCCCATTGTAGCGCAGCGGTTAATGAACCCGACTAGGAACCATGAGGTTGCGGGTTCAATCTCTGGTCTTGCTCAGTGGGTTAAGGATCCAGCATTGCCGTGAGCTGTGGTGTAGGTTGCAGACACAGCTCGGATCCTGCGTTGCTATGGCTCTGCCGTAGGCCAGTGGCTACAGCTCCGATTAGACCCCTAGCCTGGGAACCTCCACATGCCGCAGGAAGCGGCCCTAGGAAAGGCAAAAAGACCAAAAAAAAAAAAAAAAAAAAAAAAAAAAAAAGGATGGTTAATGGAATTTATTCATTGAACCATCTCCCTCTTGTTGAATATGCTTAACTTCTTTTTTTTTTTAGGGCCTCACCAAAGCATGTGGAAGCTCCCAGGCTAGGGGTCAAATCAGAGCTATAGCTACTGGCCACAGCCACAGCCACACAAGATCTGGGCCATGTCTGTGACTTACATCACAGCTCACAGCAACACCAGAGCCTTAACCCACTGAGGGAAGCCAGGGATCGAACCTGCATCCTCATGGATACTAGTCAGGTTCCTTACCACTGAGCCACAATGGGAACTCCCTCTTAACTTCTTCCTCCTGAAAAGATCTTGTTTTCTCATTGGTCTCCTGCACCAGTGGGTACACAGCTATCCCTAAGCCCCTGCCCCCACTCAACCTCCACTGTGCTACAGAGACATCTTTCTGACGCAGGCACATCCTTTTCCGTGTTCAACAGAATGAGGGACATCATGATTATAGACCCTGGCCCGCACCTGACACCCCCAGTCCCACCATGTCAAACTAAGTGGTCCCACTGCTTCCCATCTCGGCCAGTGCACTCAGCTCCTGGCCCATTACTTGCTGCTTGCATAACTCCTGCTCTCTTCAAGATTCCTCCCAGCCATTGTGTCCTCTGAGAAGGCTTCTCCTCACAGATGTGTCTATATTCCCAGGGAGGCAGGGTAACCCAGAGACAAAGCATGCCAGCTCCCAATCCAGTTCACCTATGTTCAATTCCCAGCCCCGTCACTTCCTACCTGCGTAATTTGGGATAGGTAATTTAAACTTTCTGAGCTTCAGTTTTTTCACCTGAAAAATGGGGACCCCCCCACCGACATCCTGTGCACATGGCACTGAAATCGCTCACAGGAAGAAGGAGAAACAGTTCCTGGTACATAGGAAGCCCTCAATTAAGCTTAGTCATTTAGATTTTTCTGGAGCATTGTAGGTTTGCAGTCATAAAACTGCATATAACTTTCCATTTTTGAAGGTGGGAAGCATGTCTTTTCAGCTCCCCTCGGTGATGGGGCTCAGTCACTACTCGCTGGACCAATGTCCATCTCCCACACCCCATCCCCATAATGCCCAGCACTGTACTCACGTTTCCTCTGTTGATGTAGACGGTGACCTGACCTTCGTCCCTGATCTCAGAAAACATGGGGGCCCCCACAAGCAGGTCAGAGAGGCCGTCTGCGTTGAGGTCAACTGCGCATAAGGAGGACCCGAAGTAAGAGCCCATCTGCAACCAAGTCAAGTAACAACAAAGTGGTCAGTGTCCACGCTTGCCCAGGAACCCCCGCCTTCCTCCAGCCCACCAGCCTTAATGACATCTGCCCCCAAGCCCTTTGGAGGCCATGATGGCCATGCTGCCCTGGAAGCCAGGAGGCCTGGGCAATGGTGAGTTCCTGGCCCCCAGGGCTTCCCAGCAGCCATTTAGGGCCCACAGTCAGCCAGAAACCCATGCTCACTGGCTTGAAGCCCCACCATGGGGAAAACAAGTGGACCACTCCCCAGAGAACAGGGTATTGTTTTTGTTTGTTTGTTTATTTTTGCTTTTTTAGGGCCACATCTGCAGCATATGGAAGTTCCCAGCTTAGGGGTCAAATCGGAGCTGAGGCTGCCAGCCTACACCACTGCTCACCACAACACAGATCCTTAACCCACTAAACGAGGCAAGAGATCAAACCCACAGCCTCGTGGACACCATGTCTGGTTCTTAACCTGCTAAGCCACAACGAGAACTCAAGTACCTGTTATTTAAATCAGAGGTCTCAAACCCAAACGCTAATGGAGCCCAGGCAAGTGACATTACAGGTGTAAAGAAAAAGTAAGTAAGAGTGCAGTCATGCTTACAGGTGGCAAGTGATGCTCAGCTTCTGTGTCTAAGACACAAAAGAGAGTGGTGGAGACTGCAGCAAACAGGCGTTCACAGGAGCCATGCCCACCCAGGTATAATCAACGCCTGCTCTACCTTAGCCTTCTCTGGAAGGCTGACCTCCTCATTTTTCAAGAGAAGCCAAAGCTCTAAAATTTTATTTGAAATGACTTGTTTAAAAATGCTGAGAATTGGGGTTCTGTTATGCCTCAGCGGTAATAAACCCGACTGGTATCCATTAGGACACAAGTTTGATCCCTGGCCTTGATCAGTGGTCAGGGATCCAGGGTTGCCATGAGCTGTGATGCAGGTCGAAGAGGTGGCTCGGATCCCATGTTCCTGTGGCTGTGGTGTAAGCTGGCAGCTGGAGCTCTGATTTGACCTCTAACCTGGGAACTTCCACATGTCATGGGTATGGCCCTAAAAAAAAAAAAAAATGCTGACAGCTAATTCACACTAAAAAAATAATAAACAAATATACCATGCAGGCTGAACAAGAAATTTTATACTGTATTCTTTCCAAAGGCTGCCAGTTTGCAACCTCTGTTTTTAATTTAAAAAAAAAAAGCTATCCTTTTCAAATAAATGCTTTCAAATAAAAGGGCTCTGGTTTTACCAACATGAACAAGCATTTTCTTTTGCTGCTGCAGTTGGTTGGCAGCTAGCTCTAGAGAGTTTGAGAGAGGTGAAGGGTACTCTAGTCTACTTCCTGCAGCGAACCCTGGGACAGGACCCACAAGTCCCTCCTGGTCACATGCCGAGGCCACTTCCACCCAGCCCCCATTCCCACCCACCCCTTCCCAAAGGAGAAGTTTTAGAACCATGGGGGGTGAAGGGAGGTCAGAAACCAATTGACAGTCACCATCTCAGTGACCTTGACAATGGCCCAATATTGACTTTAGTAAAAGAAACTGGTAAGACCCAGGCAAAGCCCTAAAGACCAAAGCTGCTGGCTGTTCTCTCTGGCTGAGTCCCAGGGGAACTATTTGTTTCATTCCAATGGACTATTTAACTTGGCATCTTCATCAGTGTTCAATCAGAAGTCCCTGTACACGAAGTCTCCTATCTAAGTTGTGACATATAAACACTTCACATACTCAACGCAATAAAACTTCGATATGGTGATGAAATGCTTTGGGGTGAGTGATCCTTGATCACAGCTCTCCCTTCAGCCTGGACATGTGGGGACACGTGTCTCTGTTAACAACCGAATTGCACAAATACTGGTGATTTCTTATAAGCAGTATAGGAAATATGTCAACCAGTAAAGACCGAAAGTGTGTTGGGTTTTGTTTCTCTTACGGTGAGGCCAGAAGATGGGACTCTCTGACCAGATTCTGGCCAAATGAAAGCAGAAGTGGGCCGGTGGTTTTCTGAGTCAGATACCTCCTCTGTGGGCAGCACCGGACACAGGCGTAAAGCGAGAGGCATCCTTTGGAAGCCTGGGGTTATGTCCTTTCCCAATGAAATAATGGTCAGAAATAAGTCAGAGGGACAAGAACTTCTCATTTCTTCTGGACAAAAAAAAAAAAAAAGAGAATAAGATGTCTAAGGGGAGGAATGGTCTATTTCAAAATTAGAAGGCCAATGACTGGAAAACAGGAGGGCGGGAGTGAATGAGAGCAGAGGGAAGGACAGAGCCTACGGTGGCTCAGGGTGAGGGCGAGAAGAAGAAAATGAACACAGCTCTGGAGCTGGGAGGTGAGACACTAGGCCCCTCGTTCCCTCCTGAGGGAGCCCTAAGGTATCACATTCAAGTTGGTCTGCACAGAAACCCCATGCCATCAGGTCCTCTGGAAGTGTGGGCAAGCGCGTTCTCAAACCTCACCCTCTCATTGTCCACTCTCACCCTGGTGCATGTGGGTGGCCAAGAAAGCCGGGAGGGTCTTGAGAAGGAGAAGGGGCACAGTTACAGACTATTGATTACACCAGGATGACCAGCATCAGCAGGGCCTGACCTGGGCACAGATGGCAGCGGGGAGGCACAGTGACGGCAGAGCATGAAGACATTTTAAAAATAGGATGATAGATATGCTTAAACGCCACAATTCACTTTAGAGTGTCCTTTAAGAAAAAATAGTAGTGGAGTTCCTGCTGTGGTGCAATGGGATTGGCAGTGTCTGGGGAGCTCTGGGACGTGGGTTCAATCCCCGGCCCAGCACAGAGGGTTAAGGATCCGGCATTGCTGCAGCTGAGGCTTAGGTCGCAACTGCAGCTCAGATCTGATCCCTGGACCAGGAGTTCCCTATGCCACAAGGTGGCCAAAAAAGAAAAAAAAAAAAAATTTAATTTAAAAATTAAAAATAAAAAAATAACAGTAGTCATATAAGGCGATAGATGTGTGTAAGGTCAGATGTGAACATTACTGTGCTCATCATTTCACAATACATACATGTACAAAGTCATCATGATGCACATCTTAAACATGCTCTATATCAATCGTATCTCAATAAATCTGGGGAGAAGAATTATTTTCATTTCATGCTTTCAAGCCCAGGTGCATTAGCAGGGAGGGCTTTCCACAGGAGACACACTCCCTCATTTAATTTTTTGGACCAAGAGCTAAAATGTTAGACTTAGCAGCATTTATACCCTACTTGGTTTATGAGACTCTCTCTCTTTTTTTCTTTTTTAAATCACAAATGGCATGGGGTAATTTCTTTTCTAACTTTAGAGGTGCTTGGAAATCCTTTTTAGCAGAATCGCTCACAGTCATTTTCCAGTGTTGTTGCTTTGGGGTTTTGGAAATGTTAAAATAACACAGGCCAGCACGGTTCCCGGGGGAACGCAGAACCGTTCTCAGGGAAAACTTCACAAAAACCAAGCTGGTGATGTATTCTCTACTGAAAAAGTTATGACAGTTATAACCTAAGAATACACATGAAGGTTGTTAAAATTGCAAAAAGCTCTGCTCATGAGCGGGATTTCTGGAACTCAGAATATGAACTCCCATCAGAACAGTATGTAATGGTGCCAACCCAGCGTGAGGCCGGTCTAACACCCCCTGAACTGGGGCACACCGTGGCCCCTAGAAGGAAACAATCACTTTTCCCTCTTTCTTAGGGTAACGGTAGGGAAATGCCGGGTCCACTATGCCATCCTCCCATCTCCTCATCCCTTCCTTCCACGTCCCAGGCGTCCGGTGCATCTTCCCAGAGCTCACGAAGGCCTCCACCAAGACAAGTCTCCAAATTACCCTCTTCACCTCCCCCCCTAAACGTGTGTCCCCTTAGGGTGGCCAATCCCACCAAACAATCCTGCTGATCTAGGCCCCACGAAGGTGTGCATGACTGATAAGCCCATGAAAAATGGTGCTTATTCATCACAGGCTTTCCACCTGGCTTCACTTCAGACTCCAGTACAATATGATGGAAACTTGTAGGAAATGGAGAGAAGATTAACAACAGGGTAAGGCTGACAAGATGACACAGGCAGATAACCATGCCCACGACTAATTTCAGGGCAACCTGCCCCAGCTATTTCTACTGCAAAGTTCTCAAAGGAACCGGGTGATTTTTGTTTGGTATTTCTTTGTGTGGTGACAGTCCCCATGGCAATGGTGGCAGAGGGCTGGGCTGTAAGGAGGAGGGACAGCTTCGGGTTGATGAGAGAAGAGAACCGTTTGTCTGTGTGCCTCATCTGAAAGCAATCAGTCCTGTATCTAGGACGTGCTATCTGTACTCAACAGGGCCTGAACTCTCTGGGCTCCAAATGTGAACATACAGCAGAAAGACAGTCAGGGAGGGAAGGAGGGAGGGGCAGAGGCAGAAAGGCAGAGAGAAACAGAGCACAGAGTCGTTTTGAGGAGTATCCAAACGATGCACAACTGTTTACAACTCTGTGCTGTGACCTGGCCGTGTACAGACTCACCCTGCTATACGTCCCTACAAGTGTGAAGCCCAAAATCTTCAAGTTCCACACAATGCTGAGAAGGTCGAGGCGCCAACATGCAATAGCACCACCATGTAAATGTAGGGCCTTTAAGCCAACTTTCTAAAAAACTGAGAACTGATTCCCAAATGATGACACCCCTCAAACCAACCAACATATAAGACACGAATATCGAGAATCTCACCTTTTTACCTGATGCCTGAAAAATCTTAATTAAGGTGCCTGATCTTCGGTCAGCTCTAAAAACATAAACCTATGGAAGGAAAAGAAAAAAACCTGAGTAAGATGGAAACAGTGACCAAAGATATTGATCTGCATCCTCCTGGGAGTCCTATTTAAATGCCTGACCAGACACATGCAGGTGTGCCTGCACTAGCTGGTAACAAAGAAGTCAGCATAGTTCACATTGCCCAACTCAGCAAAGCAAGTGTCCTTCAAAGCTGGGGCAGAAATCATCTCCACAGCTCCAGAACCATAGCCTTAACAGAAGCCATGCCCAGGAAGACCCAAGAAGCTTCCACGTTACTACCAAACAAGTCAACCCTCAAGAAAAGTATTTTCTTCCTTGATATATTTTCTTCATTCCTATTAGTTAGAACTTTAGCAGGTATAATTCAGCTGTCCCTTGGTGTCTGCTGAAAATTAAGTTCAGGACTCCCAGGATAGCAAAATCCACAGATGCTCAACCCCTTATTAAAATGGCATAGTGTTGCATATAACCCATGTAATCATCTCTACATGACTCAGAATAACTAGTACAATGTAAACACGATGTAAATGATTACAAATACAATGGAAATGCTATGTAAATGATTGTAAATACAATGGAAATGCTATGTAAATAGTTGCGCAACAAATTCAAGGTTTGCTTTTAGAACTTTCTACATTTTTTTTTCCCAAATATTTTCCATCCATGGTCGGTTGAACCCGCAGAAGCCTGAAACCCACAGACAGGGAGGGCCGACTGTGTAAGACAGAAGCATAGAGGTGAATATTTTAGACTAAGCAATTTTCCAAAGTGATTCCACAGAACATTAGCATCATGAGATCTGCTTGGGTAAATAGGCATTTTGCTTAGGCAATGCCAGAGTTAAACATTAAAGAAATTCCTTTATCGGAACTTTCCAGAGCCTTTTGCATGGGCATTTGCACAATGATTTCCACCACTAAGAGGACAGTTTGTGTAGGACCTCCTAAGAGACAGGACCACGGTGGTTCTTTTTCCAAAGTGCATCTTAAGGGAAGAGTGAGTATCACGTGAGAACCAGTGTCAGAGACCCTCCTGTGGGATAAGCAGCCACTCTCTTCATGTCGGTGCTTTCCTGCCCCGACACCAGAAATGATAACCAAGATCCTGAGGGCCAGAGATCCACCCTGGAGTCCTAGGGAAGCAAGTCTGTACCATCTCCCATGCCTGGCCCCGGATGTGGAACTGTTAGCAGCTTGGCCAACAACAGTGTCCTCAGCACCTCTCACGTGCTCCGACCGAAGGCAGCATTTTCACGGGTGGTGGTGGTTGTTGCTGCTGTTGTTCACCAAGTCCATGATGCCCTGCCTGGCCCTATCATAAATAAATACTTTTCTTATCCTAAGACGTGACAGGGACTAAAGTTACCACAACCATCTGAGGCGATGACAATACCATTAGTCCAGTTTTCTGCACCTGGTGACTATCCACCAATGCTACCGACATTGCCGGTCACATGCAGCTCCTCCCCCGGAAGAGATAGATTATCGCTGTGAGGACAGCTTGGCGCTTTCCCTCCACGAAGAGGAAATCACATGACTTGCAAAGATCCATCCACTGCTTGAAGTTATCAGAGTTCATCCGCACACCTCCCCTGTGCTCAGTGCCCTGGCTTTTTATTTGGCTTCATTTTCAAGGAAGTGTTAGTGGGGAGAGAGCCACATACTCCAGAAAACGTGAGCAGTGGCTCCCAATTCCTGCCCAGGAGGACCCAGGGAAATGACCCTCACAAATGCCCATCAGTGAGGCCATGTCAGCTGATCAGAGCGACACCCCAGCTGAAGGCTCCAGTTAACAGTGGGTCTAGGTCCATCTCCAGAATCCACTTGTCTGAGCTCCTGGAGATGTGGCCAGATTCTATCACAGGTCCACCCCTATAGGCTCAAACCTTAACACCATTCATTCCGCTCTTCAGTCTTACCCTCAGAAAACCAACGCTGCTTGTTACAATGCAGATTCCTGGAGTTCCTGTTGTAGCTCAGTGATAACAAACCCGACTAGCATCCATGAGGACACAGGTATTATCCCTGGCCTCGCCTAGTGGGTTAAGGGTCTGGCGTTGCGCCATGAGCTGTGGTATAGGTCGCAGTTGCAGCTTGGATCCTGTGTTGCTGTGGCTGTGGCATAGGCCAGCGGCTATAGCTCCGATTCGAACCGTAGCCTGGGAACTTCCATATGCCAAGAGTTTGACCCTAAAAAGCAAAAAAAAATCCTGACTCATCTGGACCCACTCAACTGCATTTCCTGAAGCCTGGAGTTAAGATTCACAAAGGACAGTTCTCCATAAGTCAAGCCTCAGAGATGCCAAGATTCCCAAAGGGGTTCGATCCACCCTCGAACTCTGGGCTGTTTTCTACACTC
The DNA here is from genome assembly GCF_054392235.1 of Sus scrofa. Classification (NCBI taxonomy): domain Eukaryota; kingdom Metazoa; phylum Chordata; class Mammalia; order Artiodactyla; family Suidae; genus Sus; species Sus scrofa. The sequence continues at coordinate 37,104,388 of NC_139395.1, read as the reverse complement.
TGGGCAGATACTTTAGGAAAAGAGACCCCTATATTCCCTGTCTAGCCTCTGGGCTGAAACAGTCTTGTTTTTAAAGCATTGGAGAAATAAATATGAGTATCCTGGCCCACAGATAAGTAACAAAAACCCTTAAGAGAGCTGGGACTAGACCTGGCTCCATTAAGACAAACTTGGAAAGGGTCTGGGAGAGAGGCAGGCTCGAAGTTGGGTAGCTGGGCCCCATTCCTCTGGAGGAGGCCAGGAGGCCAGAGGTCAGCTCTCATCGTCTCTCTCACACACAGTCAGCCATGGAAAACACTCTAAGATGACAACATGCAACATGGAGAAGTCTGGCAGAAGTAGTGACACTCTGATGAAGCTCTCAAAGTCAATTCTCAAAGGTGGGTGGATGGCGACGGGCAGGCCGTTCCTCAATATATCATCACTTGCCTGCTGGCCGCCCAGCAAAACGTTCACAACAAAGAGAGCTGACAAACCTCTCTAAGAGCAGCAGCACACAACCCCTGCCGGACCCCACGCTATTATTCCACAGACTCTTCTCCTCACCTTCCCGATGCCATCGTCCTGCGGGGCACCTCCTACCACATCGGTGGTGGACACGTGAGAAAAGTGGCCGGCAGTAACTGCATAGCCTGCAAAGGACATGGAGAAACCAAGGCCGGGGTTGAGCAAGAAGAAAAAGAGTCATCAGAGCACAGCGTTTCTCAAGTATCCCTAATCTGGACAATTATGATCCAGCTGCTCTTGGAACATAAATGACCAGGGAACATATAGGAGCTGTCAGTCTTCTCAGGCTGGAATGGCTCAATGATCATACAAAAAAAAAAAAAATGGTTGACAAGGACCTCCAGGCAGGAAGAGTTCTTTTTGCGGAGGAGTCGGGGGGTGGGTGGCAGCTCTACCCATGGCATCCAGAATTTCCTGGACCAGGAATTGAAGCTAAGCCATAGCAGTGACAATGCTGGATCCTTAACTGCTAGGGCCCTAGGGCACCAGGGAACTCCTAGAGTGCTGAGTATTCTCTCTGGAACAGGTGCTATGCTAAGTACACTACTTCTATTTTTTCCTTTATGAGATACAGTTTTCATACAGCAAAGCACACACATTCAAAGTGCAGAATTTAACAAGTGTGTGCACGTGTGCATAACCATGCAATCACCACCCAGAGTGACCCTAACCACAGAACCATAAGCACAGGAGCTTCTTTCATTCCCTCCAGTCACTACCCGCACAGGTCACCCCTAGCCTCATTTCTATCCCCATATGTTAGGTCTGCCGGTTCAAAACTCCACTCCACATAACACCTGGGATATTTATCCATGTTGTGTACGTTAGCAGTTTCTTCTTATGGCTGAGTATGTTCCATTGAATGACTACATCGTAATGTCTTTATTCTCCTGGGCACCTGGGGTATTTCCAGTTGTTTGAGCTTTACTGTGAATAAAGCTGTTATGAGCATTCTTACATGTGTCTTCAGATGCCACTATCTCTTTTAATGTCCCAACTCTATGAAGGAGGTATGATTATTTCTTCCATTTCATAGACATGGGAATATGGACCAAATGCAGGTCAGCAAAACGCCCAAGATCACACAGCAAGATGCAAATCTAATCTGCCCAAGGCCCTGCCTATTAACCACTGTGCCACATCCACTCCTAAGAGAGGGCCAACAAAAGCTGTCAGTGGGTGGCTAGGTAGTTGGGTACATAAACAAAGAATCTGAATGCAACAGGAATCTAGAAAAAAAAACAGTAGAAGCTGCCTGAGCATAGTCTAAACATCTCCTGCTTTCTGAGAGCCTTGTTGGCAGCAGAAACCCAGTATAGGCTGCCATATATTCTCCAAACCTTGTCCTCACCCTTAAAGCCTCATACTGTGATCATAAGCAGTTTGCGTTTTGTGATGACACCTCTCACTCCCCAGGAGGCCAATTTCTCTCAGACTGAAGGTTCACAGTCCATGCGAGCAACTAAATAGAACAACAGATGCCAAAGCCAGGGAACTCTTCTTTCCACCAGAAGAGCTATTCTTGGCTAGCTTGGTGGTAATTGCCCCCACTTCCCTTGTCTTACCTGGCACCTCCCTGAGCTACTCACCCAGGTAAGTGTACCTCCTGTTCATGATCACTTCGTCATTCAGTTTGAAGTAGGTGTTGTCTGTGAGGTTCAGCACTTTGACTGTCCCAGCCCAATAAAATGACCCAGGGGCACCCATGACCACCAGCTCCTACAGAAGAGAAACCCAAAGGTAAACAGGTAAGGAAGCTGAAGAGGGGTGAAGGCAGTGCCATGAGACCCACAATCGCAACAAAGAACTCGTAATTAAATAAGATGCTGCACCAAGGTCTTTCTTCATCTGAGCAGTAAAAAAACATTTAATTTTTACATAATGTATATTGTTTGCAACAGCAAAGATATGGAAACAACCTAAGTATCCATTGACAAGGGAATGAATAATGAAGATGTCGTATGTATATACAGTGGAATATTACTCAGTCATAAAAAAGAATGAAATAATGCCATTTGCAGCTACATGGATGGACCTAGAGGGCATTATGCTAAGTGAAATAAGCTAGACAGAGAAAGACAAATAGCATATGATATCACTTACATGTGGACTCTAATAAAAATGATACAAAAGAACTTATTTATAAAACAGAAATAAACCCAAAGCTTTCAAAATCAAACTTAGATTACCAAAGGGGAAACTGTAGGGGGAGGGATAAATTGGGAGTATGGGATTAACATACATACACACTACTATATATAAAATAGATAACTAATAAGGACTACTGTACAGCACAGGGAGGTATACTCAAGGTTCTGTAATAACCTACATGGGGAAAAAAGAATGGATATATGTATATATAGAACTGATTCGCTATGCTGTAAACCTGAGGCTAATACAACATTATAAATCAACTGTACCCCAATAAAATTCAAAAAACAAAAAAGCATACTCACAGATATAATGAACAAACTAGTGGGTACCAGTGGGGAGAGGGAAGGAGGAGGGGAAAATAAAAGGGTGGGAGGGAAAAAGTTATTATGAGATTATATGAAATCATGTGTGAAACTTTTGAAAATTGTGAAGCACTACAGAATTTAAAGAATCTTTCATTCAGTTAAAAATTAATTTAAAAAAAAACCCAACAAACATGGATTTCCCATTGTGGCTCAGCGGGTTAAGGACCTAGCATAATCTCCATGAGGATGTGTGCTCAATTCCCGGCCTCACCAAGAAGGGTAAGGATCTGGCACTGCTGCAAGCTACAGCATAGGCCACAGCCACAGCAATAGCTCCAATATGATATAGTTATAGCTCCGATTCGATCCCTAGCCCAGGAAATTCGATATGCCACAAGTGCAGCTCTAAAAAGAAAAACAAAACAAAACAAAAGCAGACCCAGGAACACACAAAGATACACTAGCATCAGTATTTAGAACAGGGGTACATGGGCCTGTGTCCTCAGAGAGCCTGGGGGCATGTTGATGCTACACAACCCTCTCGTGGCCAATGCCAATGAGAACTCAAGGTGCTCAAAAGTGATCCCATCACCAAGAAAGTCATCACAGACACCTGCATGGCTTTACCCATGAGAACAGGCATTGTAACGGTGCTAATAAAGTTGGAAATGACCTAACCATCTACCAACAGGGAATCTAAATCAAGGTACCTCCATCCAACAGACTTCTGCACCATTAAAACTACCATAGACGATCTAATGGCACTGTGAGATAGTCATAAAGTGCTGCTGAGTTTAAAAGGATATGCCGAACAACATTGAAAAATGCTGAACATCACTATAATTAAAGAAATGCAAATCCAAACTACAATGAGGGAGTTCCCATCCTGGTGCAGTGGAAACAAACCCAACTAGGAACCATGAGGTTGCAGGTTCAATCCCTGGCTTCACTCAGTGGGTTATGGATCTGGCATTGCCGTGAGCTGTGGTGTAGATCACAGACAGGGCTCAGATCCTGCGTTGCTATGGCTCTGGTGTAGTCTGGCGGCTACAGATCTGATTAGACCCCTAGCCTGGGAACCTCCTTATGCTGCAGGTGCAGCCTTAAAAAGACAAAAAAAAAAAACAAACAAACAAAAAAAAAAAAAACTACAATGAGGTATCTCCTCATACCAGTCATGTAGAATCTAAAATGTGGTAACAATGAACTTCTCTGCAGAAGAACAGAAACAGATTCACAGACAGAGAATGGACTTGTGGTTGCCAAGCAGGAGGAGGGACGGAGTGGGATGGACTGGGAGTTTGGGGTTAGTAGATGAAAACAATTACATTTAGAATGGATAAGCAATGAGGTCCTACTGTATAGCACAGGGAACTATATCCAATCTCTTGGGATAGACCATGATGGAAGATAATATAAGAAAGGGAATGTATATGTATATACATATATATATTATATATATATGTGTGTGTATATATATATATATTATATATATACATATATAATATATATTATATATATATTATATATATATATTATATATATATATGTATATATATAATATATATATATGACTGGGTCACTTTGCTGTACAGAGAAACTGGCATATTACAAATCAACTATACTTTAATTCTCAAAATTTTTCCAAAAAGAATCTTCCAAACAATGTGTGTGCTATGATCATGCTTTATTTTTTTTTTAAATATGGAGTTCCCTGGTGGCTTAGCTGGTTAAGAATACAGGAAAGAAAAGGAAAAAAATGCATACACAGAGACAGACAAAAATTAGAAGGATAAGCCTCAAAACATTTACATTTCTGTTTTTTTTCCCACTGGGAGACAGGATTTCTTTTTCTTTCTTTTTTTTTTTTATCTTTTTGTTTTTCAAAGTTCTAGAAGAGTGATTCACACCGACAAGAAAGTCATCTCTGAAAATGCAAAATGGGTTCCTAAGATGACAGGGCATAAGCATCCAAACAGAGCCCACGCTGCATGGAGGCTTCGAGGGACTGAGAGGAAGGCGGGCGCCTACCACATCCTCGCAACCTCTACATCACCGGTGAGGCTTTCCTTCCAACAGGAAGTCCTTTCTCTTTATCTCTATTTCCTAAAGTATCTACACTGCAGTAAGAAATAAGAAAAATTGGGAGTTCCCGTTGTGGCGCAGCAGAAACAAATTCAACTAGTATCCATGAGGATGTGGGGTCAATCCCTGGCCTCAATCAGTGGGTTATGGATCCAGCATTGCCATAAGCTTCTGTGTTAGTCACAGATGAGGCTCGGATCTCATGTTGTTGTGGCTGTGTGGCATAGGCCAGCAGCTGCAGCTCTGATTCAACCCCTAGCCTGGGAGCTTCCATGGGTGCAGTCATAAAAAAGCAAAAAATAATAATAATAATAATTATTATTATTTTTCTAACAAAATCATTTTCAAACTCAGTATTTACTAAGCATCTACCAATATACAAGAAAGCTTATACCAGATAATCAATTAAGTCCCTTTATATGATATTCCTGACATAAGGCACATGGAAATGTACAAAATGTTTTAGAAAAAAATTCTATCTGAAAGGGTTAAAATAAAGAAAATTTATTTTACAAAATCCCAAATCTCAGGCCTTCAGGAGATAGAGGCCTGCTGTGGTTCAGATCACTGCTGTGGCCCTGGTCTTCGGGCGTCATAGAGATGACAGACTCTGTACCGGTCATGCCTCTCATTACTGACACACACCCACCCCTCCCTTGGCCTTTGGAGTCCCTACATGGTCATATTTAGAAATACCCTTCCCGGCTGGTACCTCTCTGCAGAGCTAGCCTCACCAGTGTCAGAAGCTGCTGGTTTCCAATGAGTGCCGGGAAGACAGACCCTGCACCAGCAATTCTGAGTTTCTGATGACAAGTTCTAAAGTTAGCGAATTCCCAGGGAGGAAATGTCTGAAAATGCCAGAGGTACCAACCGAGAAAAACAGAGAGAGGCAGATAGAGCACACAGGTAGGAGGGTGCTCCTGTGACAGCACCCTCAAGGCAACCCTGTGAACAACACGGGTTCTGTGGTCAGCTGGGTAAAGACCCTTAACAAAGAGTAAGGAGTGAGCATAGAAGGAAGGAAAGCCACCAGACTCCTGCCTGAATGAAGGTGTGGACCAAGAATGTCGGTGGGGAAACATTTCAGCTTAAGGTTTTGAGATCCTATCCACCTCCAACGATGCTACTGATGAGAAACCAGATACTCTCAGGGGTGTCTCACTGTTTCATAAAAACACATCGTTTTCTGCACTCAGAACATATCACTGGGGAACCACAGGCAGGGCATTGTTTCATTCACTCATTCATTCCCCTTAGACACCTCTGTTCTGTGTAAGGGACTGTGCTAGTTCTAGAAGGGGCGTGAGAAAGACAAATGCTCATTAGAGCAAGAGACATCTTCCTTGGCCTTAAGCTCAGAATCTGTCATCAGTGCTCAGAAGACAGAGCACAGAAGGACATAATGAGCCATGTCCCTGATGCCAGCGATACACACAGTAGAGGGCCTTCTCCACTGGCGGCTCTTCATAGGCCAAAGCTCTGAGCATCCCCAGAGGCCTGTAAGGCTCTCTGGGATACCAGGCAGTAGGCGTGCTGTTTGCTGATGATTTAGAGTAACGTAGGATAAAAGGTGAGAGACGTATGCCCAATGTATGGCTATAGCCTCTCTCTCAAACACTACAAAGAGGATAAGGCAAGGTAATCCCTTTTCTCAAAAGCCTTTAAAACCAACAGCTTTGGGGGTTTTTCCCTCTCTACCTGGTGCTCATGTTCCTTCTCCTTGAAGTTCAAACTTGATAAACCAAGGCCTAGCCTGACACCTGTCAGGGCTGGGGTGGGGGATGAGGGCTGGAAAGAGCATCTCCCTGCAATGCCCTCCTCTTTGGCTTTTTCCATCCACTGTGAGTGCAGCGTGGGCCCTTTTGGCACTACATATGCCAGGAAGATATGATCAATGCTTGGTTCCCCACCATCCAAGAACAGCCAACACAAACGTAACACACAGTGGTACAAGCTTCTTCAAAGCCCCAAGGCCACCACTGCCTCAATCAGGTGTGCAGAATCCAACCAATGAACAGCCTGGGCCTTTCCCCAGGGCAGGACCTCTCTGGGTACACAGGCATCTGAAACTGCCCAAGAGAAGCCACAGGTTGGCACAAGCAGGGGGGATAAGAGTCCCCAGGATCCTTGAGAAGTCTGTGGTGAAAATACTTCCACCCGGATGTCCCCAGGCTCTCACGGTGGGACTCCAAGGCTGGCGGAGTTGGGTCAAGTCTTTTCTTGCAGCTTAGAAGTATCTATCTCTGTTATCCTCAGCTACAAAAATATATAAGTTTCTGGGAAGTCCTCCTTTATCCTCACGCTGGGCTAAAATTCATGGGGTGTGCATAACTCCAAAAGCTTAGATAACCCCAGGGTCACTGACCTTCAGGTCAAGCAGGCATCTTGGGCCAGAGTAGTTTGGGGCAACACGGCCATGACCGCAAAGGCAAAAGAAGCACATCCAGCCTGGAAGGCAGCCGCCCGCCCTGTGCAGGGGCGGCCCAGCTCCCAGCAGAGGCAAGCTCAAGTGACAAGGTCAGCGGGAAAGGAGGGGGGGGCGGGTAGGGCCGCTTGACCCCATCCACCACATTTCCTGCTCGGCCTCCAACAGCTGAAGTTCCAGAAATGAGAGAGACCAAGAGTTCAAAGACCTCATGTTCAGGGAGGCCAAAAGCCTGGGAACTGAAGCAGAGGCCAAGGCCCAGAGGGGCCCGGACACAGCATCGCTGGGTCTGGACCTGCTATGGCGCCGGCTCCCCCACCTCTCCAGGCAGTGGCCCCATTGCTGCTCACTCCACCCAGTCAGTGCATGCCAGGTACCGTGCTGCCCTCGGGCTCTAGATTCTAGAGCCTAGAGCCCCAACGGATCCTCTGGGGTCTCTGCTAACCCAGGGCTTGCAGAGGCTCCTGAGTTTCCCTCCATGCCCTGCCCTTCTGGCTCCCCTAGCCAAGCCTAGCCCCCCTTCCATGTAGCCCCAGTACCCTCATCTTCCCTGACTCTCCAGCTGGAGACACCCCCACCCCACAAGATCTTCCTCCCCCCTAGCTCCCCACCAACCTCTCCTGCAAAACTCTATTTCTGATGAAGTGACTTTCTTCTCCCATCATCTAAAGGAGGCATTCTACCCAGAGCCTCCCAGCCCTAGCCCCATCCTAAGCACAACTAGACCCCTCAGAAAATTACTAGCGTTGGCCAAACCTAGGCTGGATTCTAAAAACATCTATGTGCGCATTCCATCACTTCACACTGCATGTGTCTAAGGCAGATCCATGGGTTGACTTCTTCCAGTGGACTCTTCCCTGGGGGGCCCCCTTTCTACTGGTACCATTGTTCCCCAGAACCTGGCATAAAACCTCTTTCCTCTACCTGCCCCAGCCCACTGGTACCACCTTCCCATTCTCCGACTCACGTAATCATTTTTATTCCTAAAGCATCCTCCTAGTCTGCCTGGACCACATCTCAGCCTCCCACCTGGCCTCCCTCCAGGCACTCCTAATTCCAAACACCTGGGCACATCAGCCCAAAGAGTCTTTCTTACAGCACCGCTACCACTGTATCCGCCACCTGCTTGGGAACTTACGATGTGCCCCTGCTGCCTACTCAGTTAAGTCATAATTTACTAGACCTCACTGGAAAAACAACAGCCATAGTAGTTACACGATCAAAATGCGTATTGAGACGAAATATGAATGAAGTGGGCATATGGCAGGATAGTATTTCAGATCAATGGGGAGAGAGAAACTATCTGACAAACCTGTATCAGAACAAGCAAATATACGTTTAGGAAAATACTGGTGTTCATGTCTACCATACAATGTTTGCAAACATAAATCCAGGATGGATTAAAGATAAAATATTTTTTACTCTATTAAAGTGGAAGAACAGGAGTTCCCATCATGGCTCAGTGGCTCACGAACCCGACTAGGATCCAAGAGGACACAGCTTTGATCCCTGGCCTTGCTCAGTGGGTTAAGGATCTGGTGTTGCCATGAGCTGTGGTGTAGGTCGAAGATGCTGCTCAGATCTGGCATTGCTGTGGCTATGGCGTAGGCCAGCAGCTACAGCTCCGATTCGACCCCTAGCCTGGGAACCTGCATATGCCGTGGGTGTGGCCCTAACAAGACCAAAAAAAAAAAAAGTGGCAGAACAAAATATAGGAGGATATTTCATATTCTTAGGATGAAGACGACCTTCCTAAGAGAGCAGTCTAGAAATCAAAAAGAGAAAGACAAATAGCTTTGATTAACTATGAATGTTCAATGTCAGTGAAGACATCATAAGCAAGCTTGAAAGACAAGAACAAGACTGGTGGAAAAAAATCACAACACACACAACAGGTAAGACATTAGTGTTGAAAATACAAGTTCTAGGAGTTCCTCCTGTGGCTCAGCAGGTTAAGAACCCAACCTAGTCTCCACGAAGATGTGGGTTCAATCCCTGGGCTTGCTCAGTGGGTTAAGGATCTGGCGTTGCCGTGAGCTGTGGTGTAGGTCACAGACGAGGCTTGGATCCCACATTGCTGTGTCTGTGGTGTAGGCCTCAGCTACAGCTCTGATTTGACCCCCTCGCCCAGGAACTTCCATATGCCAAAGGTACAGCTGGAAAAAAAGAAAAAAGAAAAAAATACAAGTTCCTAAAAACCAGTAAAACAGCAATTAAAAAAAAAATGGACAAAGAACATAGACAATTTCCAGAAAAATAAATACAAATGGTCTATATTTGAGAAGGATACTAAACAGCATTAATACTCAGGTAAAGAGCCATGAAAACGAAATATCTCTCCTTTTGTTATGACAAAAATTAGAAGAGTTAGTGAGAGGATGTAGGGACGATGGCACACATCTGGGGGCATGCCAATTGGTAATACTTCTGGAGTGCCATTTGCCAGCACACATCATAATTCATGGTTTGGACAGCTTTCCATCCCGCAATCCCCCTCCTATGCAGTTCCCCTAAAGAAATGTGCACTTGTGCACAAAACACCACACGCAGGGACCTCCATTATGATGCTGCCACTGAGAGTCTGGTGTGTGTTCCAGCAGCTGTCAAAACCAGTGGGTGCTAGAAATGTTTTCTCCCCTATCACTGTCCCAATCCCTCCCTCAGCCCTGGGTTGTTACATGGTGAGGGAAGGAAGACATTAGGCCCAAGGGCCAACACACAGAGTCTGGACCTTCATCTACCACGTGATGGGAAGCCACGCAGTCAGAATGACAGGGTTTGATTTTAAAGGTTCCTCGGGCTGGTGGGCAGAACACACAGGGTGGGGGTTGAGAATGGATGCTGAGAGAGGTGACCAAAGTGTGCCAAAACTAGACAGAGGTGATGGCTGCACAACACTGTGAACATACTAAATAGCACTGGACTATTTGCTTCCACATGGTTAAAATGGTAAGTTTTATTTTATGCTTCTTTTACGGCAATAAAAAAAAAAAGCAGGAGTTCTCGCTGTGACTCAGTGGTAATGAACTCAGCCAGTATTCATGAGGACAAGGGTTCAATCCCTGGCACCGTTCACTAAGGTGAGGATCTGGCGTTGCTGTGAGGTGTGGCACTGGTGGCAGACGTGGCTCGGGTCTAGCGTTGCTGTGGCTGTGGTGTAGGCCACCAACTGTAGCTCTGATTCGACCCCTAGCCTGGGAACCTCCATATGCCACGGGAACAGCCCTAAAAAAGAAAAACATAGGAGATCCCAGGAACCTCTTCATGATTTGGGTGAGGCAAAAAAAAAAAAAGTCCCTCCACTCAAGGAGGTAATACCCAGATGCTTAATTTATCTCCAAAGGTGCCGGCAAGGAGACACCAACTTGTTGGGCATTGTCTCACTCGCACCCTTTTAATCAATTCCTTCCATGGGTCTCACAGTCAAGCTGAGTCCTGGAGAAACTGTCCCAATAAGGGTACCCTCCAAATGGGCCGGCCCACCCTCTCTTGCCCAGCGGTCTCTGGCCCAGAGGCCATCAGCAGTTTCAACATCCTTCCCTGGATACAAGGACCAGAATCCACTCACAGCTCAAGGATGGGGGGCATCAGAAGACTCACCTCCCAGGGCTCCCCAAATCACCATCGGCCAGGAAACGAATCCTGAGGAGAGATGAGGAGACGAGGAAGGCCAGGACAAGGATACCCACCTCGGTGAAAAAGCCTGCGATCCCGGCCTGGCAGGAGCCGTGTTCCTCCCCGTACTTCTTCTTATACTCTAGAAGGGAGGGAGGGAAGGGAGAGAAGCAAACCACAGCCTCAGTGTGCGCCAGTCGTGTGTGCCGTGGCCCAGCATGCTGGCCGCGTCCCCATGTGCGGCCGCAGCCCGGGCCCAGGGACGCCGTCCAGACTGGGCGCAGAAGGAAAGTCTCTGGAATCCACCAGACCTCAAGAATCCAGGGTCCTGTGCCATCAGTTGGTGAGCCTGCCAAGTGCCCCCGTGGACTTCCTCCGTGCATGTGGGAAAAGCCGAGCAGCAGCCACGGTCATTAAGTGGGAGACTGGTGACAATTATTTCATTCACTTCAGAAAGGACGGAGAGCCCCAGTAGGTAGAAAGAGCTAAAAACATGACCCCAAAACGGAATGATGTGGCCATCCCAGTGTGGAGTCCCCTGGAAGGCGACCAAGCTTCCCCAAAAGACACTCCATACAGCTGGAGGCAACATGCTTTCTACTATAGGACCAGAAGCCAGCCCTCAGAGGCCAGGGCCCGCAGGCAGAGGAGCCTCCGGACTCCTGGTTTTCATCCAGGCTGCCCAGGTTTGACTCCTGAGCAGAGAATTAAGATCATGCTTCAGGCCATCACTCACTGTGTCTCTTCGAGATGAGGCCAGCCCCAGCACACAGTGACACCATCACTGACACCTCTGTCTTCCTCATGTGGAAGGAAAAGGGGCGCTCTCTCCAGGTCAAAAGGGAACAAATGGCTAAGTTCTCATCCTCCACCAACTGCTCAGTCCCCAACACTCAAACCCAACACATGGGTCACTTGGTCGCTGCTCTTTCGTTTTTACGGTGGCATTTTAAGTCGAGCATGTTCTGGGCACTCTGTCAGCTGTGCCCACACACCATTTCATCAGTCCCTCATCCCTGGGAGCCCGTAACACCATGGTTAACAGTTAACACCCCCTGAGGCTCAGAGAGGTTAAGTGAATCGTCCGAGGTCACACAGCTAGTAAATGACAAAGTCAGGAGTCTATACAAGTTCAGCAGACCTGGAAATTCAAATTCTTTCACCTCTGTGGCTGATCAGAGGTTTTGCAAAGTGAGTGACTGCAAAAAACCTAGGAGGTGACCAGTTCTGTGAAATAATGACATGGGTAAAGACATGGAGACGGAGAGATGTCCAGCTTAGATGACTAATTACATGTGAAACTGGCATTGCGGGACACTGGCCCACAGCTGTCCCTGGGCACCTTTAGGTCGGAGCTACTCAGTGGCCCCCACATCTCACACACAGGCTCCTGGTAAGTCTCTGGTCCCATTAAAAGCAATATACTTAATTCCGAAACACAAAATAAATACAAAGGAACAATGAAGCTGATTGCAACACAGGGCCACTTCCTGCCGCCCAGAGTGACTCCTGGAGGAGGGTGGCGTGAGGAAGGGCCCTGGGGAAATATACAGAGTAGTTCAGTTTCTAACAACACTCACCGCAGAGCCTGGTAACATTTTCCAGTAAGTGGCCATTAACCAACTGCTAAATTACAACGGAATGTCAATGGAGTTACTCCTCTTCCAGGCGAGGGCTAAATCAGATCCTCCTGCCTTGTCCTGTTATTACAAAGAGAACTCACAGCCCTGCCAGAGAGCAACCCAGGGACAAGGGAAGGCGCTTCTCTGCAAAATCTTGCACTAGGGTAGGGAGCGGGACTTATGCAAAATCATAACGAGATCCTGCACCAAAACTGTATGACAGCAAGAAATAATAAAAATTAATAATAAATCCTACATCAAAGAGCACAATGGTAAGAAGGATCAAAATGTCCAACCGGAACAGTCACATTAAATGTGGAAGGAGTGGCAAAAAGCCTATTTTACCCACTGACTGCAAGATTAAACACCCAACTGCACCTCTCCAGTTGAAATGGATGAAGGAAACTCAGCCCCCATGAGCTGAAGGAAACTACAGCGCAGGACACGTGAGTTCAGCCTCATAAATTTAGGATGTGAATAGGAATTATGTGGGAATCTTTCATATTTTAAAGAAAATGATCTCAAGATCTTTTTTTGTGACTAGACTCCAAAAATGGATAGGAAAACTTGCTCTAGCTCATTGAGCAGGCCCCAGGGTTCCAGGTGGCCACAGCTATTCTGGGAGCTAGGAGTGCCCCGCTCCCACCCCAGGCTAAACCCCTGTGGGGGAAGCCCTTGGACGAGCACTCCAGCCTCAGCCAGAGGCACTGCACTGTCCAGAGGCCAGCCCGGCTCCCCAAGCTGAGAAGGCCTCTTCAGAGGTCTGTGGGCCAGAGTCACACAGGAAGCAGACACCATCACCAGTTCTGATGTGCCTGAAACCCCGGGGTCTTCACCTGCCTTCTCACAATTCTCCAGAGCAAAGAATCAAACAATGTGGGACTCCTGACTGGTACCCATGACTCCTGATTAGAGGACAGGCCATGTTCTGACCTTCCAGAAACTTCTGTGACTGTGACTAACCCCTGCAACGGAACAGGATTCAGTCCTGTGATCCTTGATCCCCGCCCCCCAGCCATCACATCACATACACTTCCGGGGCAGGTGTGGCAACTCCGGTCTAGGAAGTTTCGGCCGGTGAGTCTATATCTGATACTGCACATTCTACAGCCCCCTAGAACCTCTCAGAACCCCTCTTCAGCGTCTCTGCCCAGGTGACCTTGCAGGTAAAGGTAAGTGATACCCTCTCCCCATCTCAAAATGTGTTTGTTCATCACACAGTTTGTTCAGCACAGAGATGAGTTCACCTGTGTCCCTGCCCACAACACCAGCCCCGTGCCAGGTGTATGCTATGGGCCTGTGTTGAGGGAAGGTGTGGACGCCACTCTCCATGCCCAGACCTCAGACCGGGGCAGACATGCAACACACTCCTCCAGCCGCTGAGCATCTGGACTCTCCAACCTCCTCACCTTGGTCCCCACCTTGGATACCCCCATGAGGCTGGAGATAGATGGGCTCCAGGATGGACAACTGCAACTAGCCTCTTGTTTACACTTCCTGAGGCAGAAGATAGGTGGGATCCAGGACAAATATTTGCAACAGAGCCACCTATCCTTTTTTTTTTTTTTTTTTAAGCACCATACCCGCAGCATATGGAGGTTCCCAGGCTAAGGGTCCAATGGGAGTGTAGCCGCCAGCCTATGCCAGAGCCACAGCAACTCGGGATCTGAGCCGCATCTGCGACCTACACCACAGCTCACAGCAATGCCAAATCCTTAACCCACTGAGCGAGGCCAGGGATTGAACCCACAACCTCATGGTTCCTAGTCAGATTCATTTCTGCTGCGCCATGACGGGAACTCCTGCCTATCTATTCTTTACGATAGAAATAACAATAGACACAGGCACACAGCTGGCACTTGTCTCCTGTGAACTTGTTAAATAATGGTAATGACAGGATCAAAAGAGGGGCTGAGCCCTATTTGGACAAAACAAAGAGGTCACGTACTCCACATCCTCAGGATCAGGGCGATCCCAACTTCACACGCACAGAGAGACCCTCTGGGTCAGAAAGGGAGGGGGCATCAGGCCGCAATAAGTCTGGTTAACCTTCTTGCCAGGCTCTGCTTTGGAATCTATTACCCAAAGGATGGGTACGCAGATCAGGGGAGGGCCCTAGATCTGGACAGGTGTGAAAGATAAAACAAGATAATCGGCTAAAGGAAGCCAAAGACCCAGAAGAGCTACCCCATACAAGTAGTTTAAGTCACCTCTCTGGCGCACTCCTCATTCAGGCGGACGCCCACACCATCACTTCTCCTTTGGGTGTGTGTTTTACTGCTTTTATTCTGTCTTAGATAAACAGACTACTACTCTGTATTTCTGTGCTCTCCCACACGCTGTACTGTGTTTCTAACAATAAACTTTATACCTATTTTTACAGTCTTTGCCTCCTTGAAATATTCTTGCTTTCAGCAGGGGGCAAGCATCAGGGCACTTCTGCTTTCAGCCTCTAACTAGTTTAGTGGCCAGGATTCCTGGTTTTCATCCAGGCTGCCCAGGTTCAATTTCTCAGCAGAGAATTAAGATCTCACTTTTAGCCATTACCCACTGCTGTCTCCCTGACCTCCCAGCCCTACCTTGTGCCCTGTGTATCAGGAACCCTGCCTCTCCAACCTGTTCCATCACTAAACCTAGAGGCCTAAGGATGGCGGTGGGTGTGACCAGAGCAGGGCAAGGACGCACAGGATGGATTTTTCTGGGCGTTCCAAACCTAGGTTGGCTGATTCTACCTTGGGCAATTCCACCTCGTCTGGGGCCTTAGGAGGAACTGGATAGAATATTCAGCTCCAGTTCTTCAATCCCTGCCCATCCTTGGCGTGACTCTTCATGGACTGTCCTCGAAGATCTGAGGACACAGATGGGACAGCCCATTTCAGGAGACACAGAGCCTGTGTCCAAGTACCACCCCCACCTGCAAAGGGCTCTTCTTCTAAAAGCCAACTCCTCTGGAGAAGTGTTGTGAGCAGCCTCCACAGGACACTTCTAAGCTGTTCCTGATCGATTGTGTCTAGAGACACAGCACCATTGTGCAAGCATGGCCGCCCAAAGCCCAAGTCACGTTCTGGGCCTGTCTCCTTTCCAGTAAAAACAAGCAGCCACATTGTGCTGGCCTACTAGGTGTTCAAAAATCCCTGTTAAGTGAGAAGTGATCTAGGAAAGTATCTGTAAAGTGAACAGGGCCACACAACAGGTAAACTGGCACCTCGGGTGCAGTGGTGGCTTCCCAAGAGATGCTGGCCAGACACACTGGGCCTGGACCACTACACGCTTCAGCTGTTTTCACTCTTATGAGTGCTATTTCCATGAGTTAAGGACATCAATGTTATTTTAACCTGATTACTTCTGGAAAAAAAAAACCTAAATAAATATATAAATACATATAAATAGGTAAAAATATATTTAAATGTATTAATGTAAATATTTTTATATTTTATTTATATATTTTACATTATATACGTATTTTAACATATATAACATATTATGACACTATAAAGATAAATTATATATATATTAGATATATTAAATATTATATACATTTTACATGTTTATATGTATTTATATATTTTATATTTATATATATATATATGTATATAGAGAGAGAACGGGTAGGTTGAAATTTCTAATTCGGTTTTAAAATACAGGCCTTTCTTCAAAAAATACATACATAGGTCAGTGTACCACATCCATATGCTAGAAAGCTTGATTCTGCTTGCCTACACTGGAGAAGGCAGGAGGACCACCACCACAGAGCTATGAGAAGGGGAGTGGGTGTGGGAACAAGGGCTGCCCCTCACAGCATCCCCCGAAACACCCCAGGTCACAAACCCTCCCTCCATGGAGAAGTCCAGGAAGCGTGGGGTGGAGGGATAGGCGGGACCTCCGTCTCCTGCGTTCCTGGGAAGAATAGCTCCTGCCCACACAAAGGGAGTCCAAACGCCCCAAGGACGTGACCAGCCAGAAAGGCCACAATATGCTGATTCCTTTCCTCTCCACTATGGAACAAAACATTTATCCATCTCAAAGCAGCAAGGGAGAATCAGCCTTGGCACCAGAGATGCTAGAAGAAGCCTGACTCTGTTGAATGTGGGGGAACTGAATGAGGGAAACAAGACGTGGTTGAACAAGGGGACCTAGACATCACTTGGAGGAGTGGGGACAGGCTGGACAGCTCTGTCTTCCTGCCACGGTAGGTCTGAACTATGCGGCCTACGTCACACACTTTGATTCATTAGGTGGTATGTTTCCTCCAGTCTAAAAATGGCCAGATTTTCCTTGGTTTAGCGGCTCATTTTACTAAACCCTGTCTAAACAGCAGGCAATTCAGAGAGGAAAAAATACTGGTATCCAAATGTTCATGACCCACAACTCAATGCATGGAGCTTACCCTACTGAATTTAATTTATTCAAGAATTAAACTGGGTGGGGTCACTTCCTGCACTCTTCCCAAAACAATGGGATAAAACCAACCCATGGAAAGATCAAGATTTATATACAGTGTAACATATACTTCTTATTAAGCTCTCTTCCTTTTATCCATTTGAGGAAGTTTCGTCTTTCAAAGCCAGTCTTTTTAAGATATCAATTTAAAAATTATTTTTCCACAGTTCCTTAGCTTAAACATGATATAAAATATCAGAGGAAAAAAATAGCTTTCCAGTCTTCTGTTTTTACCCAATTTCTTTTATTTTTTTTAGGTTTATTTATTTATTTTTATTTTTTTGCCTTTCTCTAAGGCCGCACCCATGGCATATGGAGGTTCCCAGGCTCAGGGTCTAATGGGAGCTATAGCCACCGGCCTACGCCAGAGCCTTAACAACATCAGATCCGAGCCAAGTCTGTGACCTATAACACAGCTCATAGCAATGCCGGATCCTTAACCCACTGATCGAGGCAAGGGATCGAACCCGCAAACTCATGCTTCCTAGGTGGATCCCTTAACCACTGAGCCATGACAGGAACTCCCTGCCCAATTTCTGAGTCAATACTAACTCATAATTAAACAATTTGATAATGCAAATGAACTTATATACACAACAGAAAGAGACCCACAGACATAGAAAATAAAATTGTTACCAAAAGGGAAAGGAAGGGAGGGATAAATTAGGAGTTTGGGATTAACATATACCCACTACTATACATAAAATAGGTAACCAACAAGGACCTGCTTTGGAACACAGGGAACTATACTCTATATTTTGTAATAACCTATAAGGGAAAAGAAACTCAGAAAGGATAGATAGATAGATAGATAGATAGATAGATAGATAGATAGATAGATAGATAGATAGAAAGAAAAACTGAACCACTGCTTACTAAGACAACGTTGTAAATCAACTACCTTTCAATTTAAAACAACAACAATTTGGAAGATGATAAATTTAGGCAGACAGCTCTCTAGTGACAAAAAGAATATTTAAATATATAAAACTGAAGAGAAGACCAAACTACCCTCAATTACAAGGACCACCAGCCTAAATAAAAAAAGAAAATAAGCAATTTAAATAGCTAGGTTAGAGAGGAAAGGAGAACACTTTATCAAAATAATTGACAATTAAGCCATCTACAGTGAGCATTAAAGGAAAACTGAATGAAGCCATAAACTTACAGATAAGTGATAGCAAAAGGCTTTAAGAGGGTAAAAGATCTTTAGAGCATTATAGATCATTCTAACCCCATCCATTCATTTTACCGATGAAGTCACTATTGCTCAGAGAGCACAAGTGGTTTATTTAAAGCCACATAGCAAATTAGCCTGAGTCAGGATTAAAGAACAGGGCTCCTGATTTTTCACTCTGCCTCTGCCACACCATCATGCTTCACAGAATACAACTCCAGTGATAACATTCTCTTCCTTTAAAAAAAAAAAAAAAAAAAAAAAAAGAGGGGGATTTCCATTGATGGATGAATGACTAAACAATGGAATACATTCGATGAAATATTATTCAGCCTTTAAAAGGAAGGACATTTGATGGAATATTATTGAGCCTTAAAAAGGAAGGACATTCTCATGGATGAATCTTGAAGACATCATGTTAAGTGAGCTAAGCCAGACACAAAAGGACAAATACTGTATGATTCCACTGATCAGTATGTAAAGTAGTCAGATTCATTGAAACTAAGTAGAGTGGTGGCTGCCAGGTGCTGAGGGGAAGAGGGGCATGGGAGTCATCATTGAACGGGTATGATTTCAGTCTGAGATGATGAAAATGTCCTGGAGATGGGTGGTGATGGTTACACAATGTGAATGTGCACAGCACCACAGAACTGCACACTTAAAAATGGAGAAAAAAGGGCATTCCCATTGTGGCTCAGTGGTGACAAACTTGACTAGGATCCATGAGGAAGCATGTTCAATTCCTGGCCTTGCTCAGTGGGTTAAGGATCTGGCGCTACCATGGCCGGCAGCTACAGCTCCACTTCAACCCCTAGGCTGGGAACTTCCATATGCTGTGGGCGTGGCCCTATAAAGACAAAAAAAAATTTTTTCAAATGGTGAAAACAGTCAATTTTATGCTATGTATTTCTTTTTACAACAGTAAAAAAGGTTTTTTCTTCATGTTTTACCATCTTTAAGTAGTTCCTTCCCCTCAGAATCTGGTAACCCCATTTTTCAAATCCCTACTTTGAAAGCAGAAGCAAGCAACTTTATGGGCACATCGCAATACAGCTACTTTCAATTTTATAGTGTCTTATAGAGTGAGTGTTTGTGTCCCCCGCAACAATTCATGTGTTAAAACCATACTCCCCACTCCCCAGTGCAATGATATTAGAAGGGGGGCCTTGGGAGGTAATTAGGATTAGATATGGTCGTGAGGGTGCAGCCCCCATGAAAGAGATCAGCGCCCTCACGGGAGTCCTGAGAGAGCTTGCCCCTCTGCTCTCCGACTCCTAAGGTCACAGGCAGGAGGGCCATCTATACACGTCATTGACCACAGCCTTGACCTTAGATTTCCTGGCTTCCAGGATGCTGAGAAATGAATCTTTATCATTTAAGTCACATCATCTACGGTATTTTTGTTACAACAGTCCAACTGATCAAGACACTGTATATTGTATTATCTTTAGTCCCTCCCAGAAAAGTGACCCTGAACCAGGGCAGTCACATTTCAGCAAGGATCCCAGTTGAAAACTGAGTAGAATTCACTTGGTGACCAAAGTTAAAGGAACTTAACGAAATAAATATTGCTAAAACAGGGACACTCATACCACTGTTCAGATACTAAAACCAAATGCTTGGAGTAAGGAAAGATCCATAACATTCTCCCAGCAAAAAACAAACATACAAACAAAAAACTGTATCAGCCTCAGAAGCCAAGTCTGGCCCCTGCTCCTCCTAGGACTTGTCTATAGGTTACATCTAACCACTGCAAAACTGTAACACGGCCTAAAAGTCTATGGTGTAGTGTCCAAAAAGTTCATAAAATCATGACATAAAAAATAGGAACATTTTCTCTGTGATGGGTCACAGCTCCCCAGTAATTACAAAGAAAACCAACATCCCAATAGATCAGATGGTACAAAGAAACCTACACTGAACTTAAAAGTCACCACCCTTCCTCTGCTTAATAACCTGTGACCTTCATCTACCTCCCTAAGCCTCAGTTTTCTCATCTGTACAATGGGGATAAGAATACGTACACCTGACAATATGATTACTCAGTAAGATCATGAATGTTAAGTATCTAGCACAATATCTGGAATCCAGTAGGTGCTTGATAAATATAGGTGAATCTGAATTTGTAGCTTCTCTAAAAGGAACAAAATCTAAGACATGCATCACACAAATAGGCAATTTTAGAAGAGGAGATTCATAAAAGTTGAATATCCATAGGGAAACTATTAGATGATGCAGTTGAAGTAGTCAATAATTCCACACAATAGATAGATACATGTTTGATGTATGGAATATATTTGTGCACAAGATAAGAATTCTTGGGAATCCCTGTGGTAGCTCAGTGGGTTAAGAATCCGAGTTGTATCCATGAGGATGCAGGTTTGATTCCAGGCCTCACTCAGTAGGTTAAGGATCCAGCATTGCAGTGAGCTGTGGTGTAGGTCGCAGATGCAGCTCGGATACTGAGTTGCTGTGGCTATGGCATACCTGGGCAGCTGCAGCTCCAATTCAACCCTTATCCTAAGAACTTCCATATGCTACGGGTGAGGCCCTAAAAAGACCAAAAAAAACAAAAAAAGAATCCTTAGCACCAAAGGGAAAGCTTGATGGTGCTCCAAGAGCCACTGCCAAAGAACTGGCCTCCTCTGCTGGCTCTGGCTATGCCCTTCAGCCACCCTCCTGCCCTCAACCCTCCACCCCCAGACCCTCTCCATATTCATAATACAGAAATGCATCTGCTTTTTTGAAAATCTGCTGTATTTACTTACATGAGATAATGTTTATGAAAGCTCTTTGGAAACCATAAAATCCTATGTACATGCAGAATTCTTTATTTAATAAAAAATTTATGGAGCTTGTTCTTGAATTTTTAAATGGATTAACTTACCCTTTTATGGTTCTCCCCAAAACAAAAACACAACAAAACAAAACCTCCACTGCTTTTCATTTGTAAATGGATCTTGATTGATTTGTATCCCCTGTGGAGCCACAGCCTTCAACATAAGGGGAGGAAAAAACTCGTCACATCAAATGGGGGTCTATTTCCTTCTCTAGAAATTATCTGTCTTGAGAAATACAGGAGCAATTAGGAATTCAAGGCCTGGCTACTCCCTGAAAACAAAGAAAATGGTACAGAAATCTATGGAGGCGATGGGATAATTTTAAAGCACAGTAAAATTTGATAAATTAAAACCCCAACAACTCCAAACTTGAGAACATTTAAATATGGCATGGATTAAACTTGAGATCATCTACAAAAAGAAGAGAGCTTACCAAGCAAAACAAATTGTGCAAATATGATTTTCAAAGGTGTTTTTAAAATTTTCATCTTTTCAAGGAGTTGTAAAAACATTTTAGTAATTACCCAGCTTTCTCCCCTCTGATTCTTATTAAATAGGATCTGCTGGACACCTTCTGAGAAGGCTGACGAACACTACTACAGATGGCCAATAGGCACATGAAAAGATGTTCAGCATCACTAATGATTAGAGAAACAGGTACCACCTCACACTGGTCAGAATGATCATCATTAACAAGTCTACAAATAACAAATGCTAGAGAGGGTGTGTAGAAAAGGGAACCCTCTTACAATGTTAGTGGGAATGTAAATTGGTACAACCGCTATGGAAAACAGTGTGGATATTCCTGAGAAAACTAAATAGAGAAACTACCACATGATCCAGCAATCCTACTCCTGGGCATATATCCAGACAAAACTATAATTCAAAAAGATACATGTAGCCCTGTGTTCACAGCAGCACTATTCACAATAGCCAAGACATGGAAACAATCTTAATGTCCACTGACAAATGAATGGATTAAGAAAATGCAGTACATACATACAATGGAATACTACTCAGCCATAAAAAAGAATGAAATTAAGTCATTTGCCTCAACATGGATGCAACTCGAGATGATCATACTAAGTGAGGTAAGTCAGAAAAAGAAAAACAAACACCATATGACATCACTTATATGTGGAATCTAAGATAAGGCACAAAGGAACCTTTCTGCAAAACAGAAATAAACCTAGGGACAGAGAGAACAGACTTGTGGTTGCGGGGGGTGGGAGGGCAGGGAGAGGAATGGATGGGGAGTTTGGGCTTAGTATATGCAAACTATTACAATTTAAAATGGATAAGAAATGAGGTCCTACTCTATAGCACAGGGAACTATATCCAATCTCCTGGAATAGACCATGATGAAAAAGAATACAAAAAAGCATTTGCTATACAGCAGAAATTGGCTCAACATGGTAAATCAACTACACTTTAATTTTAAAAAATAAAAAAAAATTTTTAAAAAGAATACTATGATGGTACTTAAAAAGTTAATTACAAAATTTCCCTTTCATTGAGAGTTCATTCTGAGCTAGGAACTGAGTTGGACACACCGAATACCTCTAATACCTGTTAAGTAGGGATTAATCTCTCCATTTTACAGAGGAGGGCACTTGAGGTTCAAGGGGCTCTGCCCAAAGTCACCCAGTCAGAAAGTAAGAGTTATGGGTTCAATCACAGGAATCAGTGAGTGGTAAAGCCAGATTTTGAAACTAGGTCTAATATACAATGGTACCCTATTGTATTTCTCCCCCCCCCCTTTTTTTTCCTTTTTTCTTCCTTTTTTTTTTTTCCAGGACCACACCCAAGGCATATGGAGGTTTCCAGACTAGGGGTTGAATCAGAGATGAAGCTGCTTGCCTACACCACAGCCAGAGCAATGCTAGATCCGATCCAAGTCTGAGACCTACACCACAGCTCACAGCAATACCAGATCCTTAATCCACTGAAAGAGGCCAGGGATCAAACCTGCAACCTCATGGATACTAGTCGGATTCCTTTTCGCTATGCCACAACGGGAACTCCACCCTATTGCATTTCTTTACCAGCTAAACTGCTCCCAGATTATTACACATTAATGAGTATACTATGACAGCCCCCTCCTGCCAAGCTCTGGGTTCTTGGCTCAATGGATTCAAAGGCAAAGGATGAAAAACCTCTGCATTGATTTTATCAATGCACTGACTTAATTTTAGGGAATCCTGAAATACCATGACTAGGCTAACAGTAACTCATTTTACAGTGCACGCTCTTGAATTTATGAAGAGTTTTCCCCACATGTCATCACACTAAACTTCTCATTTTCTCACACACTCTGATAAAATCAAATACCCTATGGTGGTCATGACAATGTCTCGCATCGAACATATGCAGTTTGATTTAGGGTACGCTCCATCCATTTATTTTACTTTGTGTCCTAGATTCAGTTTTGTTTCCCATTCCCTCTACATTTCCTGGTTCCAAACAGGATCTTCTGAGAGCACTTCCCACCCAGCCAGGAATAGGAAGCACCTGAAAAGTCAGGATAAAAAAGTCCTTTGCCAAAGACCTTTTTTTTTTTTAAGAATTCAAATCTTTGGGCCATTTTGGACAGGTGCCCACACACTTAGAGGCGTTTCTCAACTAAACCAACCTTCGACATGCTGGAGGGCGCACAGCTGCCCTCAGGAGACCCACTGTCTTACCACAGTTAGAGAACAGTGTGTGGTCTCCCTAGCACCTCCACCTGTGTTTCCTCATGAGCATCTCACAGTAACCTTTTGAGGTAAATACAATGGAGGCATCTCTGTGTCCATTCTCACTGAGGGTCCAGCCACAGGCCAGAGGCCATGGAGGCAGCAGCCTGGGAGATCAGGCTTGGGGTCTTTCCGCTATGCCCCAAGATGCACCTGTCCTCCCTGCCTAACACCCACCTCCTCGACCGCCTGTGAGTCCCACCATTCCTCTCCTTCCACAGACCTCAGAAGGCTGCAGACCCTAAGCAGGTCTCCATCTCTCCCAGTTGTAAAATGAAATGGAGCATGATGGAGAATAATGTGAGAAAAATAATGTATGTATGTATGTGTGACTGGGTCACTTTGCTGTGCAGTAGAAAACTGACTGTAAACCAACTATAATTGAAAAAATAAAAATCACAAAAAAATAAATAAAAATAAACTAAAATGAAATAATTCCGTCTTAATGCCAGTTTGAACATGGATGCAGCCTGGGCCCTTGGAGAGGTGCCCAGCCATGGACACGGGCATGGAATTCTCTCCCCATTCAGCTCTGCCACTTCTGAAACATCACGTTCCTGCTCCTTCTCTGTTTTCCCTTGTAGACAGGTAATTTCTTGGTTTTCTTCCATCGGGCACTTAGCATAGGCTCTAATAGGTACGTAATAAAATGGAGAAGACTCTACCTCCGGTAGACAAATTAGTCACCCCACATAATTAATAAACATTTGCTTAGCATAAAGTCCATTAGCGCATGATATATAGCCTGAACATTCTTAGCATATAGTCTTCCCGCAGTATCCCTGAGGGATTGGTTTTAGGACCCCCGTGGCTACCAAAATCTGTGGGTGCTCAAGTCCCTTATATAAAATGGCTCAGTACCTTTGGCCCTCCCCATTGCATGTATATGCCAGGCATGGATCTAAGAACTTACAAGCTTTAACCTAACCCTCTTCACAGCTCCTTGAGGTAGGTCAGGCACAAGAGGATGAAGTGACTGCTCAGAAGTGATGCCATAAACAGGTGGCAGGGTCAGGACTGGAACTCTAGCCATCGGAGCTAAGTCTGCTCTTAGCCCCTACACTGTGTGGCCGCCTCACTATGTGGCCTGTGAGTAACAGCATGGAAATCAAAACATGGTCTAAGCAAGCCACACCCCATCTCTGGATCTCAGTAAGAGGCCAGGCTGGGTGATATCTGAAAGGTCCTGTCCAACTCCAAAATGCTTTCATTGTACCTCATGTGACCACGGGGAACAGGCAGCTCACATCACTGCATTCTTCCACATTAAGAGAAAATAATAGTTGCCTGAAGAGCCCAAGTAGGCTTAGTTTAGACCACAACACAGGGAGGTGGAGATCCCAAAGCAAGGGCACAGGCAACAGCTATGGCTGCATCCCCACCTGCCAGTCCCATCTTCTAGAAAAATTTGAGCGTCTGCCACACCTTGCCTCTTATGGGACCACAAACTACAGGGTTGTTCTGTTTGGTCTCCCATAGTTCTCAGGGGCTGCTCTTATCCCCCAACACTCCCCACCTCCCCCCACCTGGGCCCCACCCCATACTCCTCCCTGTGTAATGAACAAGTTGGGACACAGAAGCATGTGTGCCTATAGGGAAGAAGTTGGGGTAACAGCATCATCACTTTGCTACTTTCTTTGCTGGTTCCCATTAGCCAGCACGAAGTTCAGGGAAGAACCAAAAAACAGAGTGATTCTGGAGGCCTAAGCCCATCCCACAAGCACCGTTGCATGAGGAATTTGGGCTTCTGGGGTGACTGTGTCAGTCAGCTATTACTGCGTAACAACCATGAAATCTCCCTGGCAAACAATGACAAGCATTTATGCTTCACATGCACATCTACAGATCAGCTTGGGTTTGGCTGATCTATCTGGGCCTTGGCTGCAGGTTTGTTCCACTCTTCTCTCTTCTGGGACCTGGGGGCTACAAGGGACAGACACATTCAGGGACAGACACATTCATGGTGAGGTCCGAAGTGCCCAGCATGGTGGGCGGGACCACAAGAGGCTCTTGAAGCCCAGGCTCGGAGTTCACACTCTACCGTGAATGAGGGGCACAAGGAAAAGGTGTGAACTCAACATGCCCCTGGACCCATGCAGTGCTCCTAGGCTCACATGGGCTTTGGCCAAGGTCAGGCCAAATCAGCCAGCAAAGCAGACAGGCAGATGCCTTTGAGAACACCGACACCCAAAATGCTCACCTTCCCATTCCCCTTGTGATTCTACCTGGGGAAGAGTTCAAATGGTCATCGTCTCTTGGTTAATTCTGGCTCCTATTTAATCCTCATTTAAACCAGAAACTCCAAAACCCCCACTGACCACCGGGGAATGAAAGTGTTTGCTGATGTCAGACGGATGCCAAACTCAAAACCTACCTTCAGCAATTTACTTAAATGCCAAACCTCAGATTCCTCATCTGGAACTGGAGAAAGGCAACAGAGAAGTCCACCTATGGGGCCCCCAGGTCCCCTCAGTCCTTGTCACTTCTGTGACGTGGTCCAACTGCCACCTGCCAGCACATGCACATCTACCTGGGGGAGTTTCCCACTAGACATGTAGTAGGACAGGATGCCCAGTGGATAGAGACTTGGCCCCTCCCCTTGGCACAGGGTCCTTCTGAGCTGTGTGTCCTATGAGAGCCCAGAGCTGCCCTGAGACTGTTTTCTGGAATAACTTCCAAAACAAATGACTTGTATTCAAACCCAAGTGCAGAAGGATACCTAGTTTGCAGGGCTTTGGGAAGATTAAAGGAGAGAATATATAAAGTCCTCAGACCAAGCCCAATCTACTTCTGACCCCACAACTGCCTGATAACAGACCCCTCAAAAGTGTGAGCCCTGGCAGCTACAGGCACACATGGACATGTGACCCCAGCCCCCCTCCCGCCGGATGTCCTTTTGCTTTCTGGTGCTCACAGTGCTCTACAGAGGGACCGCCAGGGATGGCCACGGGGCCCTATTTCACAAGACACCTTCTGGGAAAACCAGAGTCCTGGTCCTATTGCATAACCAGTTGGGATCGAGCCCCACTGCCTCCATCACCCCATTTGAGTCTCTCCCTCTTCCCCAGCCTGACAAGCTACCCAGCTGCTGTTCCAGGGCCTTTTCCCTTTTCCTCCTGAGAAAAAAAAAAAAAGGGCGGGGGGCAACAAACCAGGACCCAGTTCCGGCTCCTTACCTGTGTCTTTACATAACCTGTCCCTCCCCCTCTTGACCGCTGACTTTATCGTCTGTTTTTCAGATGGACTTTTCCTTCTGCCTGGGGCCACACAGAGATAAACAGGGCCAGAGTTCAAGCTGCCCCACGCGGTCCTGCCAGAGCTGATTGGATGCTGACCGGGGAGAAAAGAAAGGCTCCCCGCCATGGAAGGAGGGGGTCCATGCCTCACACAGGGACCCAGCCACTTCTATGGGGTCATTACCCCCAAACACCCCGCTTAGGCCACCCAGGTCCCCTGACATACCCTGAAGAAGAGTCCCCCACAAGGCAGAGAAATGCATGGGTCCCCAATGGCATCTCTCAGGGCCCTCTCCGGTGGCCACAAAATTCGAAATGTGGGCAAACTTAGGGAGGCCCAGGGAAAGGCGGCCACGGGCTAGTGGAGACTTCTGTCCAAATAGGCGAATTAAAACATCAAGAGCCACGCACTCAGCTCACCTGGAATTAGGCTAAGAAAACCCTGAGAAAACAGGCTATAAAACTGAGGGAAATGACAATGAGTCCTTGAAGTTCAAATTCAGCCAAGCTAAGTAATGATGGGCTCCATGGGTCCCCAGGCCAGGTATTTGAAGGGTCTAGGCAGGGAGCCTGAGAAAACATTTTCCTTCCCAAACCCCAAGTGCCCCTTGGTAAGTAACTCTTAAAACCACAATGAAGGTGCCCCCAACTCCTGAGCATCTGCTGGAGTATGAAGACAGGATGAGAAGGAAAGCCCGGCTTGGGATGTGACAAAATGACTGAACAGGTGTGCTCAGGGGATGTCTCAGGAGACTTACAACATCTGGGAGCTGCTCAGGACTGTGGAGACAGTCTGAGTCAATCTGAATGTTCAGGGCCCAGAGAGGTCCAGAGAGGGAAAGCAAGTTTCCCAAGGCTGCACGGCATCTGGCAGTGTCAGGAAACCAAGAAGCTGGTGAATTTCAGTCTGAGAGTTCATAAAGCTTAGGGAACACGATAGGCTCCGTGGTGCAGAAGGGCCAGGCTGGACAGGTCCTGGAAACACTGTCCCTTCCCATTTTCCTCATGTCCCGGGCCTCAGACACCAAAAGACCCTCTGGAGACACATTGCAGCCCTCCTGTTAGAATGGGGGAAGCAGGGGGGGTGTTGGGAAGGTGGTGAGAAGCCAAGAAGGGTGGGTTAGGGCCTGGCATGATGGGGGCGGGGAGGGAGGGTCAATCAGCACTCACCTTCATAGCAAGGGATCAGCGTCCTGCCTTTGGCCTGGAGGTTGGACGGGATGATGTAACAGAAGCCGTGGGGCAGGATGTGGTCTGTCTCGTAGTAGATGTTCTTCCAGCGGTGGGCACAGGCCTACAGGACACAGAAGATCAGAGCAGCAGTCAAGCCAGGGAGGTCGCAAAGCAAAGCCCGGCAGTGCCAGGTAGTTCTGTGGGAGGAGAGGGGCACAGAGGGGCCTCCTTCCCTCCCCCACAAGCTACACCTCAACCAGGCGCTGTGCCCAAACATCAGTAGCCTGTGAGCCGGGGAGGCAGCCAGGGAGGCACCCCAGGAGGCACAGACAATCCACGCACATATAAACAAAAGAGGATCGTGGCAGGTGCCTTGAAAGAAAGACACTGGGTTATGGACTGACAAGCTAGGAGTGGGAGGACGGTTTTCACCTGGAGACCAGGGACAGCCTAAAGGATGAGAGAGAGCCAAACACACCAGGCACAGAGGGAAGTGTTTTCCAGCGGGAATAGCAGGTGCAAAGGAAAAGAACGTTTGGAGGTTCCAGAGAAAGATAGGAGGCCAGTGGGGCTGGTCTGGAGGGAGCTGAGGTCAGAGAGGGGCCAGGGGGCTTGGAGACCTTGGGGATGGCTGACTTTAGTGGACAGGCAAGGAGAAGCCAATGTAGAGTGCTACATAGGCCAGAGTGGCGTGGTCTGATCCACAGTTGGGAAAGCTAGCTGGGCTGCCCGGTGCAGACTGTAGGTAGGCAAGGGTGGTGTGTGTGTGTGAACATCCAGGTGAAAGATGCTTCTGCCTGGACCAGGACAGGGCGGGGTAGGGATGGGAGAAGGGTGTGGACTCAGGATGTGCACTTGAGGCAGAGTTGATGGGCCCAGCGACCCACCAGATGTGGGGAAGGCAGGAAAGGATGGAAAAGGAAACCAAGAGAAGAATAAGACAAGAACCAGATCTGAGCTGCGTCTGTCAACTATACCACAGCTCATAGCAACGCTGAGCGAGGCCAGGGATCGAACCTGTGTCCTCATGGATACTAGTCAGATTCGTTTCCACTGAGCCACGACAGGAACTCCCAGGATCGATTATTTTAAAATGCAATATTTTAAACTAAAAATAGAACTACCATATGACCTAGCAATTCCATTCCTGGGTATATATCCTAAAAAAAAAAAAAAAAAAAAAAACCAAAAACACGAATTCGAAAAGATACATGTACCCCAATATTCATAGCATTGCTATTCACACAATAACTAAGATATGGAAGCAACCTAAATGTCCCAAAAGACAAATGGGTAAAGAAGATGTGGTAGATATACACAATGGCATACTGCTCAGTCATTAAAAAAAAGAATGAAATGTTGCCATTTGCAGCAACATGGATGGACTGGGAGGGGCGTTATGCTAAGTGAAATATGTCTGATGGAGAAAGACAAATACTCTATGTTATCACCTATATACGGAATCTAAAAAAGAAAACAAACTAGTGAATATAACAAAAAAGCAGCAGACTCAGAGAACAAACTAGTGGTTATCAGTGGGGAGAGGGAAGGGACAAGATAGGGTAGGGGATTAAGAGGCATAAACTATTTTGTATAAAGGCTATAAGGATATATTGTACAGCACAGGAAACCCAGCCAATGTTCTATAATAACTATAAATGGAGTGTAACATTTAAAATTGTGAAACACTATATTGTACACATAACTTATACAATATTGTTCATCAACTCTACTTCACTTTTAAAAAGTAAAAAGAAAATAATAAAATGCAACATTTTAAGTACAGGCAAGTTTGTTTTTTGTCTTTTTAGGGCCACACCTGCAGCATATGGAGGTTCCCAGGCTAGGGGTCTAATCCGAGCTGTAGCTGCCAGCCTTCGCCAGAGCCACAGCAATGGGGGATCCAGGCCGCATCTGCGACCTACACCACAGCTCATGGCAACGCCGGATCCTTAACCCGCTGAGCGAGGCCAGGGATTGAACCTGCAACCTCATGGTTCCTAGTTGGATTGGTTAACCACTGAGCCACAACGGGAACTCCAGTAAAGGCAAGTTTTTATCTTCCTGGTCTGTTTGTGTGACATACACTGTCTTTACGGGTTGAAACATTCAGCATGTATGTGGTTTGTATTTGACCTCTGCTGCGACCCTGGAAAGTGGGAAGGTGTCTTAGAACCCCCATTTTCTGTAGGGAACCCTGGGTATCAGCGAGTACTCTGCTTAGCTTGCAGACTGCAAACTGGTTAAGTGCTGCAAACAGGTTGGGAACCCACATTTCAGTGTCCTCCTGGTCTCCTAGGAAACCATTTCCATCTTAAAACTCCCAATTCCAGGAGTTCCCATTGTGGCTCAGTGGAAACGAATGCGACTAGTGACCATGAGCTTTGATCCCTGACCTCACTCAGTGGATTAAGGATCCGGCATTGCTGTGAGCTGTGGTGTAGGTCGCAGACACGGCTTGGATCTGGCGTTGCCATGGCTGTGGCGTAGGCCGGTGGCTGTAGCTCCGATCTGACCCCTAGCCTGGGAACCTCCTTATGCCACGGGTGCAGCCCTAAAAAGCAAAAAAAAAAAAACCTCCCAATTTCCACCTGAGAAGCCATCAAAACCCACCCTTTGAGGCAGGGGGAGTAACTACTCTCCTTACAGTTTTCCCCACGGGTCTTAGGACCCCTGAGACAATCACTCTGGGTCCTAACAGTTACCAAGGCCACTGGGTAAGGGAGGGGGCTCTCCAGGGCCAGGGTATCCCCGAGGTCACTCTACCAAAAACATCACTGCCCACCAGCCTCTGGTCTCCTTCCCTGCAAGAAAACCACCCAAGGGCTCTTGACAAAGCCACCCTCTGTCCACAGGAAATAGAGGACTTTCAGAATAGCAGGAAACCTGAGCTTGCTTGCCCTACATGACCTACCACATTAAACTACGAAAAACAATCTCTTGTTATTCCTTATACTGCACACCACCTTCACCCCTTCCCCCTTGGTACTGTTCTGTGCTTCTAGAGCATTTCTCAGTAGATGGAAATGATTTCAGGCAAGAAGATATATAAAGGTGTTGCCAGGAGGATAATCACTCTGTCCCACTAAGGTTTTTTATTTTTATTCCTGACTCAATTTTGATAGCTTGTAAACCTGAATCACTCATCATCTAATTAGCTGGTAAATTAGTTCTATTTTAGTTTGTAAATTTGGCAAAGCAATCAGCTCCTTGGGCTTACCGTGTTTTATTGTATTTCTGGGTTACCAGAGCTGTAAAAGGCAGGCAAATGTTTATCTTAAAGCACCCTGACTCTTATGAAGAGAGACTTTCTGTATTTGATGTCTAGCTGATTATCTTTTTTTCTAAGTGCCATAAACTATTTAAGGAGTGACCTCAGAGAATTCCTAGAAGATCCAAAGACTGCATTTCACAGTAAGCGAAACTAAAATTAAGGCATTCTGTGGGGTCAGAGATCAGAGTGTGAAAGGCAGTTTGCATGTGAGAAAACAAGGAAAAGTGTCTCTGAACATAAATTATAGGAAGAAAAGACTTTGTTTAGCCATAATTATCCTTCTGTATACACACATGTCAATCTGACTCCTACATTAAGAAAAATTCCTAGGGACTGTCTCCAAAGCACTAATATCTCCATCAATCTCTCCAAATGAGTTCTGCTGAGAGGGAGGAAGAAGGGCAGAGCACAAGACCAGGAGGAAAAAGAACGCACCCTCTGGAAACAGCTTGCTCCAACTCAAATTCCAGAGAATTCTAACAAGAGGGGAAAGGGTCTAGGACCACCCTCAAATCTTAGCATCTGACATATTTCAAGTTATGAGGGTTGTTTTTCCTCCCAAAAGAATAAAAAGAAAAAGATGAGCAGTTTACTTCAAAGGCCTTTTTTTGTTGTATGGAAACGCACGTCCTTTGGGGGCAGGGGGGAGGGAGGAGCAGGGTACTGGGCCTCTCCGATGGCTCAGCCACAAAGGCATGTTAAGTCTTCCACCAACCCAGCCTCTTACACATGCATTCGCCATGCACAGAGTGCCAGAGCTTTGCTCATGTCTCATGTTCGAGAACGGGGGTACAGGAGATCAGGTCTATGATGTCACCAATCCCCACCCCCCGACCCTCTCGCCAAAGCAGCTTCCCCACCAAACCAAGAGAGGAGGGAGTGGCCTGGGAATTCCAGGCAAAGTCATTCCCAGAATGTTCACCCACTGAAGATGCATCAAGATGTATTCAGTTGGAGTTCCCTCTGTGGCTCAGCAGATAACGAACCCAACTAGGACCCATGAGGACAAGATTTGATCCCTGGCCTCGTGTGGCTGAAAGGATCCGGCATTGCCATGAGCTGTGGTGTAGGTCACAGACACAGCTTGGATCTGGCGTAGGCCGGCAGTTACAGCTCTGATTCAACCCCTAGCCTGAGAAGCTCCACATGCCATGGGTGCGGCCCTAAAATACCAAAAGCAAAAGATGTATATAGCTGATCTGCACACCTTCCTGCATGGATGCCACAGCTCAACAAAAAGTTCACTAAAAAAAATTTTTCTCAGGAAACAACACAACAGAAATAAATGCAAAAATGTATCCTGTGACTTTGAAAAAACCGGACAGATGAGAAGTGGTGAATAGACAGCAACTGCCCTGATGCTTGGAAAGGAAACGGCTATGAGATTGAGCCGGAGAAAACTGCTTCCTCCCAGACATCAGCTGGATGCTGACTGAATTTGTGTCTAGGCCTTGCAGACTTGGCTAAAGAGCAGAAATACCAGACTTGAACATTGTGAGCTGCCCTCCCGGGTCCCAGAGCCCACACTGGGTTTATCAGGTGGTTAGTACAAGAAGTGATTCTTTTTCCCCTTATTTCTTAAAGGGTCACTTGCCTCGGATCCCAACGCTGTATTCATGTCCAGTATCATGTGTTCCCTGGGGTGATGGAAGGAACCACAATGCATGTGGATCCCTAATGCGCAGGTACAAAGCCAAGGGTAGCCTGCCAGACCAGCCCAACATTCTGGGTCTTGCCAGAGTCGTCTCCTGGGTCCAAGGGCCAGAAAATGCCATTTGTCATCAAAACACTTGACTCCAGGTCACAGCTTTCCAACTCGATATCTGTTCTTTACTTTGAAATCAGCACCAGCTGCCATTTTCAAAAAAAAGCCAACCACCTCTCCCTCTTCAAGCCCAACCCTGGAATCCAGTATTATGCTCCTTGGGGATACAAGTGTCATGGCCACATCCCTGAGCACCTCCCAACTTCTCAAAACATGTTGGAATGATACATATCTTCCTGTTCTTGACTTTCAAAATAAATACCTGCCTCCCAGAAAGCTTTGACAGGTAGAATTAAGACATTAAAAAAAAAAAAGGACTTTGCATTGTGTTGCAGTGGAAACAAACCGGACTGGTAACCGTGATGACGTGGGTTCAATCCCTGGCCTCACTCAGTGGATTAAGGATCTGGCATTGCCATGAGCTGTGGTGTAGGTCGCAGATGCAGCTCGGATCCTGAGTTGCTGTGGCTGTGTTGTAGGCCCGAAGCTGTAGCTCTGATTTGACCCCTAGCCTGGAACATTCATATGCCACAGGTGTTGTCCTAAAAAGCTAAAAAAAAAAAAAAAGCAATGGATATGAGGCCTCCAAAATATGAAAATGGACTGGGGCACCCCTCCTGGTGCCCTGTTGTCACCTATCATTTCCTAGGCACATTTTACAATCTTTTGCCTCATGCTTCTATCAACCACTTAGAATCAGTCACCAAGAAGAGATGGCAACTGATTTGGTTTCTAACCGTTTTAACCTTGACACTCAGCCCCTACATTATTCAAACATGCCTTTAGATACCACTCCTTAGATCTTCTCCAAGTGCCAAGAGTGAAAAGAGTAGAAGATCTGGTCTCTGTCCCTAAGTGGTTTCCATTAAAAATAAGTTATACACAGAAAGTTCCCTGGTGGCCTAACAGTTAAAGAATCGGGCACTGTCACTGCTGTGATGCCAGTTCAACCTCTGGTCTAGGAGCTTCCAAAGGCTGTGAGTGTAGACAAAAATAAATAAATGAAAAAAATGTTTTAAGTTATAAACATAAGGTAACAACATAATGCTGAGCTCCTAATGACACAAAAGATGACAGTACTGGAGGTGGTAGGGCTTGGAGGTAGCAGAATCTAAACCAGGGAGGACAGAGCAGACCTGGTTCAAAACTTTCCTGGCAAGATGGCACATATGCAAAAGCCATGAGAACAACTCAATAATAGAAAATCTAGTTTTAAAAATCAGCAAAGGGGAGTTCCCGTCGTGGCGCAGTGGTTAACGAATCCGACTAGGAACCATGAGGTTGCGGGTTCGGTCCCTGCCCTTGCTCAGTGGGTTAACGATCCGGCATTGCCGTGAGCTGTGGTGTAGGTTGCAGACGCGGCTCGGATCCTGCGTTGCTGTGGCCCTGGCATAGGCCGGTGGCTACAGCTCCGATTGGACCTCTAGCATGGGAACCTCCATATGCCGCGGGAGCGGCCCAAGAAATAGCAAAAAGACAAAAAAAAATAAAATAAAATAAAATAAAAATAAATAAAATAAAAATCAGCAAAGGATTTGAACAGACATTTCTCCAAAGATGACATACAAAGAGCCAACAAGCATGTGAAAAGATGCTCAACCTCGCTAATCATTAGGGCAAAGCAAATCAAAACCACAATGAGATGCCACTTCATACCCATTAGGATGGCTACTATTAAAACAAAATTAAGTGATGGCAGGGATGTGAAGAAATTGGAATGCTCCCCTTGTGCGCTCTCGGTGGGAATGTAAAATGGGGCAGCCACTGTGGACGTCAGTATAAATATTCCTCAAAATTTAGAGACAGAATTACCATAGGATTTAGCAATCCCACTTCTGGGTTTACATACAGAAGAACTGAAAAGAGGATCTCGAAGAGAGATTTGCTCACCCATGATCACAGCAGCATTATTCACAATAGTCAAGACAAGGAAGCAACTCCAATATCCATCAATGGATAAAGATAATGTGGTATATATGTAAAGTGAAATATTATTCCCGCCTTTAAAATTAAGGAAATTAAAACTTTCCTTGAAAAAGACACATGAACCCTTATGTTCATAGCAGCACTATTCACAATAGCTAAGACGTGGAAACAACTGACAGAGGAATGGATTAAGAAGAGGAGATATATATACAAAATGGAATACTACTCAGCCATAAAAAAGAACAAAATAAGGCCATTTGCAGCAGCATGGATGGAAGTAGAGACTCTCATACTAAGTGAAATAAATCAGAAAGAGAAAGACAAATACCATGATATCACTTATATGTGGAATCTAATACATAACACAAATGAGCCTTTCCACAGAAAAATTTATGGACTTGGAGAACAGACTTGTGGTTGCCAAGGGGGAGTGGGATGGACTGGGAATTTGGGGTTAATAGATGCAAACTATTGCCTTTGGAATGGATAAGCAATAAGATCCTGCTGTATAGGACTGGGAACTATATCTAGTCACTTATGATGGAGCATGATGGAGGATAATGTGAGAAAAAGAATGAATATATATATGTATGTATGACTGGGTCACTTTGCTGCACAGTAGAAAACTGACAGAACACTGTAAACCATCTATAATGGAAAAAATAAAAATCATTAAAGCAGTAGTAAAATAAAGGAAATTATGTCTTGCGCTTCAATGTGGATGAAACTTGAGGACACTACGCCAAGTGGAATAAGCCAGTCACAAAAAGACAAATGCTTCATATAAATGGAATCATGTGCTATGTTAAGTAGCCAAACTCTTAAGAGAGTTGGGGGATGGGGAGGGCGGGAGACAGTGTTCAATGGGTTTAGAATTTGTCTTGCAAGACAAGGAAGTTCTTGAGGTCTGCTGTACAACACTGTACATACAGTTAACAAAACTACACTGTACACTTAACAATGGATACAATGGTAAATTTTATGTTGTTTTTTGACCACAATATTTTTAAAAAGCCGTGAGGAAAGCTGATGCTGCTGGATGCCCCCAACCCCCGCCACAGAGCAGCTTATTGAATGGATGCTGCAGTAACTGTGTAAAACATGAGAAAAATAGCTCCATGTGCAATGGATGAGGATGGGATGATCACAGCATTACAGCACCAATGGCCCAGCTCTGCCTTCTTGGCTTCCTTGGTTCAACTGTCCCCATGGTCATGTTCATGTCCCCAGAGACAGCCCCTTCCTGATACTGATTTGCAACAACACAAACCCTTTGGAAACAAGCTCTCAGCCACATGGAGGTCATCCTTCCATGGGGAGGGGAAGTGTTTTCATGGCAGTAACCTCTGGGTCCAGGTTCAAGGTTCAGGGTTCGGGAACCAGCTTACAGCCTCCTCCATTCTCCATGTTGACCTCAGGCTACCCTGCTGTGCATAAGGATCAGCTTCTTCCCTTCCCACATTCACCTGGGATGGCAGACAAGCCTCCTGGGTCCTCATTATGCAGTCAAGGTCAGGCCACCACATCTGGGGGAATGGAGAGGTTGGAGAGGATCCAGGGCAGCAAGGGTGAAGGTGATTAAAGGGCTGGAAACCAAGGCAAACAGTGGGCTGGGGGCCTCAACAGGACCTACAACAGTGTCTACTAGGGAGGCCCTGTGATGCTGGCAACAGCATCCAGATGCTTTGGGGCCTGACAGGGAGATGCTTCATGTGTGCTGAAGAGGCAGGCAGAATTCAGGAGACCAGCTCCTGCCATGGAGAAGTCTAACACAGACTGGGCTCCTCAGAGAGGGGACAGAAACACTCTGCCTGGAGCCTGAAGGACAACCTGTTTCCCCCGGTGGGGGTAAATATATGTGAAACCTTCAGCTTTATAGCAGCTGGTCCAAAGGAAGCCCTCCATACATGGCAGCTGGTATCTTTTTCCCTCCTTGATCTTCTCCTTTTTTCAACAAAAACCTTTATACACCTTCTAAGAGAAGGTCGATGAAGTCAGAACACAGGGTTTCCCAGGGAGGGGGTGGGTGGTGGGGCACAAGGGACATTCAGGGGTGTCAGCAATGGGGATACACGAGGACATGTACGTGAAGAATCCAACCTGCTCTTCACTGAAAACTGTGAATGTTAAGAACGTTAGTGTTATACCTCCAGAGAAAAGTGCAAAAGACAAAAAGGGACAAAACAAGACCTCTGAGTCAGATTTTGCTGAGGCCAATAAAACACGCTACAATGACGGAAATGTTTGCTCTGCATCGCCCAATGCGGCACCCAGCAGACACCTATGATTATTCAGCACTTGAAAAGCAGTTAGTGTGACTGAACTGAATTTTTTTCTCTAATTCTGATAAATTTAAATAACTCATGCAGCTGGTAACTGCCTTATTGGGCAATCCTAGGATATCGCAAGTCTCAAGAGCAAAGACTTCTTTTCTTTTTAAATTCTTTAATTTCTTACATTTTTATTGAATTTATTACATTTATAGTTATACAATGATCATCACAATCCACTTTTATAGGATTTTCCATCCCACAACCCCAGCCCATCCCCCCACCCCCCAAACTGTCTCCTTTGGAGACCATAAGTTTTTCAAAGTCTGTGAGTCAGTATTATCTGTTCTGCAAAGTTCATTGTGTCCTTTTCTCAGATTCCATGTGTCAGTGATAGCATTTGATGTTGGTGTCTCATTGTATGGCTGTCTTCAATTATTAGCATGATAACTTGTAGGTCCATCCATGTTACTAAAAATGTCGTTATTTGGTTCCTTTTAATGGCTGAGTAATATTCCATTGTGCATATGTACCACATCTTCCTCTTTCGATGGACATTTAGGTTGTTTCCATGTCTTGGCTATTGAAAAGAGTGCTGCAATGAACATCGGAGTACATGTCTCTCTTTGAGTCATGGTTTTCTCTGGATAGATGCCCAGGAATGGGATTGCTGGATCAAATGGTAGTTCTATTTTTAGTTTTATGAGGAATCACCATACTGTTTTCCACAGTGGTTGCACCAATTTACAATCCCACCAACAGTGTACTAGGGTTCCTTTTTCTCCACACCTTCTCCAGCACTTATTGTTTGTACACTTTTGGATAACGGCCATTCTGGCTGGTGTAAGGTGGCACCTCAGAGTGGTTTTGATTTGCATTTCTCTAATAATGAGTGATGTTGCACATCTTTTCATGTGTTTTTTGGCCATCTGTATGTCTTCTTTGGAGAACTGTCTATTTAGATCTTCTGCCCATTTTTTGATTGGGTTTTTTTGTGTGGCATGGAGTTGCAGAAGGTGTTTATAAATTTTGGAGACTAATCCCTTGTCAGTCAATTCATTTGCAAAGATTTTCTCCCATTCTGTGGGTTGTCTTCTTGTGTTGTTTAGGGTTTCCTTTGCTGTGCAGAAACTTTGAAGTTTGATTAGGTCCCATTTGTTTATTTTTGTTTTTACTATCATTACTCTAGGAGGTGCATCTGAGAAGATGTTGCTGTTGTTTTGTTGGAGAGTGTTTGGCCTATGTTTTCCTCTAAGAGTTTGATAGTGTCTGATCTTATATCTAGGTCTTTAATCCATTTTGAGTTTCTTTTGTGTATGGTGTTAGGGAGTGTTCTAATTTCATTCTTTTCCATGTGGCTGTCCAGTTTTCCCAGCACCACTTATTGAACAAGCTGTCCTTTCTCCATTGTATATTCTTGCCTCCTTTGTCATGGATTAATTGGCTATAGGTGTATGGGTTTAATTCTGGGCTTTCTCTCCTGTCCACTGATCTATATTTCTGTCTTTGTGCCAGTACCATACGGTTTTGATGACTGTTGCTTTGTAGTAATAGTCTGAAGTCAGGGTGCCTGATTCCTCCAGCTCTATTTTTCTTTTTCAGGATGTCTTTGGCTATTCTGGGTCTTTTGTGCTTCCAAACTTTAAAATATTTGTTCTAGTTCTCTTAAAAATGTCCTTGGTAATTTGATAGGGATTGCATTGAATCTGTAGATTGCCTTGGGTGGTGTAGTCATTTTGATAATATTGACTCTTCCAATCCACGAGCATGGTATGTCTTTCCATCTCTTTGTGTCATCTTTGATTTCTTTCATCAGTGTCTTATAGTTTTCAGAGTACAGGTTTTTTTTTTTTTTTTTTTTTGTCTCTTTAGGTAGGTTTACTCCTAGGTATTTCATTCTTTTGGATGCGATGGTAAATAGGATTGCTTCCCTAATTTCTCTTCGTGATCTTTCATTGTTAGTATATAGAAATGCAGTTGATTTCTATGTATTAATTTTGTATCCTGCGACTTTGCCAAATTCATTTATGAGATCTAACAGTTTTCTGGTAGAGGCTTTAGGATTCTCTAGGTATAGTATCATGTCCCTTGTCCCTTAAAATATTCATTTTAAAGTCTATTTT
This sequence comes from Sus scrofa, assembly GCF_054392235.1. NCBI lineage: Eukaryota > Metazoa > Chordata > Mammalia > Artiodactyla > Suidae > Sus > Sus scrofa. The sequence continues at coordinate 37,064,716 of NC_139395.1, read as the reverse complement.
GTCTGATATGAGTATTGCTACTCCAGCTTTCTTTTGATTCCCGTTTGCATGGAATATTTTCTTCCATCCTCTCACATTCAATTCGTATGTGTCCCTAGAAGTGAAATGGGTCTCTTGAAGACAGCATATATGTGGGTCTTGTTTTTGTATCCATTCAGCCAGTCTATGTCTTTTAGTTGGGGCATTTAGTCCATTAACATTTAAGGTAATTATTGATATGTATGTTCTTATTGCCATTTTATTAATTGCTTTGGCTTTGTTTTTGCTGGGTTTGTTTTTGTTTTTGTTTTTTTGTCTTTTTGTCTCTTGAGGGCCACACCCATGGCATATGGGGGTAACCACCATAGGAGTCTGATCGGAGCTACAGCTGCCAGCCACAGACAAAACAACACCAGATCCAAGCCGTGTCTGTGACCTATGCCACAGCCCATGGCAACGCTGGATCCTTCATTCACTGAGCGAGGCCAGGGATCAAACCCAAAACTTCATGGTTCCTAGTTGGATTTCTTTCCACTGTGCCACAACGGGAACTCCCTGAGTTGATTTTTCTTATTTGTTTCTGTATCAATTGTACATTTTTGGTTTGCAGTTATTCTGAAGTTTTGATACAAGAGTCTATATACATACGAGATTGTTTTAAGTTGTTGGTCTCTTAATTGCAAGTGCATCTCCAGTGTCCTGCATTTGTACCCTCCTCTTCTCACCATTTCTGATTTTGGTGGCATAATTGTGCATGGATGATTTCATATCTTTACTGTATACATACCTTTACTGGTGAGCCTTGTCATTTGTGGAATTTTTGTTTCTGGTTGCGGCCTTTTCTTTTCTGCCTAGAGAAGTTCCTTTTGTATTTGTTGTAAAGCTGGTTTAGTGTTGCTGAATTCTCTTAGCTTTTGCTTATCTGTCAAGCTTTCGATTACTCCTTCAAATCTGAATGAGAGCCTTGCTGGGTAAAGTAATCTTGGTTGGAGGTTTTTTCCTTTTATCATGTTAAATATATCATGCCACTCCCTTCTGGCCTGCAGAGTTTCTGCTGAAAAATCTGCTGATAACCTTATCGGGGTTCCCTTGTATGTTATTTGTTTCTTTTCCCTAGCTGCTTTCAAGATTTTCTCTTTGTCTTTAATTTTGGTCAGTTTGATTAATATGTGTCTTAATGTATTCCTCCTTGGGTTTATTTTATATGGATTTGTTAGGGAAGTTTTCGGCTATTATCTCTTGGAATGTTTTTTCTGTCCCTTTCTCTCTCTCTTCTCCTTCTGGCACCCCTATAACACGGATGTTGGTGCATTTAACGTTGTCCCAGATTTCTCTGAGACTCTCATTTGTTTTCAATCTTTCTTCTCTTTTCTGTTCCACGTCCATAACTTCCACTAATCTGTCCTCCACCTAGCTTATTTGTTCTTCTGCCTCTTGTATTCTGCTGTTAGCTGCTTCTAATGAATTTTTTATTTCAGTTATTGTATTTTGCATCTCTTCTTGCTTAAGTTTTATATCTTGTATCTCTTTGTTCAGTGTTTCCTGTAAATTATCCATCTTGGCCTCCAGTTTATGTCTAATGTCTTGCATCATCTTCAGCATCAACAGTCTAAAGTCTTTTTCCCAGAGGCTGAGAATCTCCTGATCACTTAGCTGATTTTCTGGGGGTTTTCCTTTCTCCCTCATCTGAGTTATAGTTCTCTGTCTTCTCATTTTTATAGGTTTTTGGTGTGGTGACCTTTTTATAGATAATAGAGTTGTAGCCTCTCTTACTTCTGGTGTCTGCCCCCCTTGTGGCTAAAGTCTGTATGGGAGCTTGCTGTAAGCTTCCTGATGGGAGGGACTGATGCCTGCCCACTGGTAGGTGGAGCCAATTCCTATCCCTCTGGTGGGTGGGGCTTTGTCTCTGGGTGAGATTAGAGCTGGCTGTGTACCTAGGGGTTCTTTAGGCAGGCTGTTTACTGATGGGCAGGGCTATGATCCCACCTGGATTGTTGTTTGCCCTGGGGCTTCTCTAGAGAAAGGCACACTGCTGAATATTCCTAAGAGCTTTGCTTCCAATGTCCTTCCCCCACAAAAAGCCACATTCACCCCTGTTTTCCCAGGAGGTCCTCCAAGAACTGTAGTCAGGTTTGACCCAGATTCCTACGGAGACTTTGCTTTGCCCTGGGGCCCAGTGCACATGAAAGTCCGTGTGCACCTTTTAAGAATGGGGTCTCCATTTCCCCCGGTCCCGTGGAGCTCCTGCACACAAGCCCCACTGGTCTTCCACACCAGATGCTCTGGGGGCTCTTTCTCCCAGTGCCAGATCCCCACACATGGGGGTCTGATGTGGGGCTCAGAACTCTCACTCCTGTAGGTGAGTCTCTGTGATACAGTTACTTTCCAGTCTGTGGGGCTTTCCACCCAGGAGGTATGGGGTTGCTTATATCACATAATCGCCCCTCCTACCTCTTGATGTGGCCTCCTCTTTGTCTTCTGGAGTAGGATATCTTCAGTCCATTTGGCTGAAGATTGCTCAGCATTTGGTTGTAAATTTTGTTGTGTTTTTAGGAGAGAAGTTGAGCTCCAGTCCTTCTATTCTGCCATCTTAATCCCATATCCCTTTTTTTTTAATGGCCACAGTAATAGCATGTGGAAGTTCTGCCAGCCATAGCCACAACCATAACAGATCCAAGCCACATCTGCAACCTATACTGCAGCTTACAGCAATAGTGGATCCTTAACCCATTGAGTGAGGCTAGGGACTGAACCTGCACCCTCATGGACACTATGTCAGGTTCTTAACCCACTGAGCTACAATGGGAACTCTATGACTTCTTATTCTTTGCTTCTATCTCCCTCAACTAATGGATCTGAATATATTAGATGCACTTTGGGAATGCATGACTATTTTAAAACAATGTGTACATATTCCCTGAAGTAGAATGCTGTGTAGGAATGCATAGGAATGAAGTAATGACACACAAAATATAGATTATCCTCACAAGTATTATGCTGAGTGGGGAAAAAAAGTCTTACACAAAAGAGCACACACTGTATGATTCCATTTATATGAAATTCTAGAAAAAGCAGAAGTAACCCCTGTCAATACAAATCCTAGCAGTGACTGCCTTGACATGTAAGAAGCTGGCTAGAAAGGAACACAAAAGAACTTTCTGGGATGACAGACGTATCCTCTCTCCTGATGGGTTGATGGTCACATAAGTCATCAATGTCAAAAATCCAAACTGTCATCTTAAGGTCTGTGCCTTTTATGTAAATTACTTCAATTTAAAAAGACACCCACAAGAAAACATTTATGTAATGAATGAGATTTACAAAGCACTTTTCACAAACATTTTGTCATTTTTCAATAACCCCATCTCAGAATCCTTGGACAGACATTATTAACATTGGACAGATGAAGACAAGAGAAAGATGAATCATTTGTCCAAGCAGTAGTCCACAAGAGACCACCTCAAAGTCACGCCCTGGTGGCCATGCCATCTAGCTTTTCTAAGGGGTCAAGGTCATTCACTTCCTGGGTGCCACACACCCCCTCCCCCTGGCACTCCCAGGAGGCCTTACCAGCACTTGGCCATCAGCCTTGGGCTGCCGGGCCAGGCTCACCCCCATCCATTCATCATCTCGGTCTTCCCGGCAGGTCTTTCCACAGGACATGCCCCGATTCTTCCCTGGAGGAAAAAGAAAACCCAGACTTGGATCGAGGAATGCTATTCTGCTGTCTGCTTTTCCAAGGGCAGCTTAAAACCGAAGTATTTATTGCCAGCCCATAAATAAAGAACTTTAAGAAAATATAAATTGATTCCATCACCACGTATACCGTTTAATTCAGCCAATTTTTTTTCCTAACAAGACTTTCTCTATAAAGGAGCTGTGCATTGATGTAATGTTATGAAGTAAGCTACTTAAATTGTTAAAGTACCAGTGACAAATAGCTTGCAATCCAGTCATTCTGAGTAGCACTAGAGAACACCATGGATATCGCTCCTTTCCTGCTAAAACATATCATGAAAATTCTTTATCTAAAAAAAAGTAGATGATCTTGTTGGGAAATGGTTTTGGAGAAAGTGAGGACTTAAAAGTGATGATTACAATAAAATAGCTCCTACTTATTGAGTACCTGCTATGTGCCAAGCACAATTCTGTGTAATCACCTCTACTGTCTCATTGATCTTCTCAAGGTAACCCTTGTGAGGTAGCTACCTTCCTTCTCATTTTATAGGTGAGGAAACTAAGGCCAAAGAGTCTAAGGGATATTCCCTGTTAAGTCCCAACTAGTAACTGGCAGAGCTGGGCTCTGAACCCAGAGATCCACTCAATTCCAAAGATGATGTATTTTCCACCAGACCACAGTGGGCTTTTAAAAACATCCCTCAATCATATCTTTCCCCACTTAAAACATAAAACCTAGCATTGCTTTTAATGGCCTCCTCCGACCCTTGTATATAGAAGAGAATCCCAACACCTTACCCCAGCCTGTGGGGCCCGGTGTGGTCCAGCTCGCCAACCTCCTCTGCTTCCACACTTCTCCCCTGCTCATCACTCAAGCCACACTGTCCTCACTCTGAATTTTAAAACGGCACAAAATTTCCTCCAAATGGAGATTCTTCCACCTGTACATGCCCAGCTAACTGCTGCCCATCTTTCCAATTACGTGTGAAGGTCACTTCCCTACCTAGGACCTTCCAATCTAGATTAGATCAAACACTCACCTCCCCTCTGATCTTCTCACACTTATTAATCTGTTAACATCTCCTTTGCCTACTAATGATAAGGTCCTGGATAGTAGGGTCTTTGGTATATCCTGTGCTGAGGAAGTAAGAGGTACTCAATATGTCATAAATGGATGGGTAGATGGACAAATGGATGGTAGAAAGGGAGGGATGGAAGGATGAAATGTGAATGAGTGATCAGGGTACAAAAGGTAACGTGTGAGGGTGTGTTACCCATTTCCATACTGGCAGTGAACATCCACCCACCTCGAGCCATATCCAGTTCAGTGCATCTTCGGTCAGGGTTGGTGTGGACTCGGCACTTAAACACAGCCCCAGGGGACTTCACTGAAGTGCTGTACTTGGAATCTGCCTTTGGTGCACCCACAAGGACCCTGCACATCAAGAAGAAAGGGAATTCAGTCACAATCTACTACCAGGAAAGGGGAAGCCAATGGTTAAATAGTCACCCAGCCATGGATGTGTCGCCTGAATGCTGACTAGGAAAACATACCCCAGGATTTCACAGTGCTGGAGGCCAGAAGGGAGGGCCTCCTATAGTCAACCTGCTAGGCTTCTAATGTGCCTGGAGAAAATCTGAGTCTGGCTGGCAACACATAAAACCAAAAAAAGGTTCCTATCCAGAATATATAAAGAACTCCCACAAATAAAAGATGAAAATATAGACAAACCAACAGAATAATAGACCAAAGACTTAAACAGATACTTGATGGAGGACAATAATCAAATGGCCAATAAACGAACAATCAATGTCATATACCACATTAACAAAAGAAAAGTCAGCAACCACGTGATCATCTCAATAGATGCAGAAAAAGCATTTGACAAAGTCCAACATCCTTTCACGATCAAAACTCTTACACAAGTGGGTATAGAGGGAATGTACCTTAACATAATAAAAGCCATTTATAACAAACCCACAGCAAATATAATACTCAATGGAGAAAAGCTGAAAGCCTTCCATTAAAATCTGGAACAAGACAAGGATGCCCACTCTCACCACTGTTATTCAACATAGCACTGGAAGTGCTAGCCACAGCAATCAGACAAACAAAAGAAATAAAAGGTATCCAAATTGCAAGAGAAGAGGTAAAACTGTCACTGTATGCAGATGACATGATACTATAGAAAACCCAAAGGCCTTGACCCAAAAACTGTTCGAACTGATCAACAAATTCAGCAAAGTAGCAGGATATAAGATTAACATACAGAAATCAGTCGCATTTCTGTATACTAACAATGAAACATTAGAAAAGGAATACAAAAATACAATACTTCTAAATTGCACCTCAAAAAAATCAAATACCTGGGAGTAAATCTAACCAAGGGGGTGAAAGACTTATATGCTGAGAACTATGAAACATTCATCAAGGAAATTAAAGAGGATTCAAAGAAATGGAAAGATATTCCATGCTCCTGAGTTGGAAAAATTAATACTGTAAAAATGGCCAAACTACCCAAAAAAATCTACAGATTCAATGCAATCCCCACCAAATTACCCATGACATTTTTCACAGAACTAAAACAAACAATCCAAAAATTTATATGGAACCACACAAGACTGAGAATTCCCAAAGCAATGCTGAGGAACAAAAACCAAGCAGGAAGCATTACTCTCCCAGACTTTAGGGACTATTACAAAGCCACAGTAATCAAGACAGTGTGGTACTGGTACCAAAACAGACACACAGAACAATGGAACAGAAAAGAGAACCCAGAAATAAGCCCACACCCCTACGGTCAATTAATCTTCAACAAAGGAGGCAAGAATATAAAATGGGGAAAAGACAGTCTTTTCAGTAAGTGGTGCTGGGAAAACTGGACAAGCTGCTTGTAAATCAATGAAACTGGAACACACCCTCACATCATGCACAAGAATAAAACTCAAAAATGGCTTGAAGACTTAAATATAAAACAAGACACCAAACTCCTAGAAGAAAACACAGGCAAAACATTCTCTGATTATCAACCTTACAAATGTTTTCTCAGGTCAGTCTCCCAAGACAACAGAAATAAAAGCAAAAATAAACCAATGGGACCCCATCAAACTGACAAAGCTTTTGCACAGCAAAGGAAACCATAAAAAAAAAAAGGCAACTTACAGAATGGGAGAAAACAGTTTCAAATGATGCAAGTTACAAGGGCTTAATCTCTAAAATATACAAATGACTTATACAACTCAACAGCAAAAAGCCAACAACTCAATGGAAAAACTGGCAAAAGACCTGAATAGACTTTTCTCCAAAGAAGATAGATGGTCAACAAGCACATGAAAAAGTGTTCAACATCACTGATTATCAGAGGAGTGCAAATCACAACTACTATGACATACCACTCATCATTCAGAACGGCCATCATTAATAAGCCCACAAATAACAAATGCTGGAGTGGGTGTGGAGAAAAGGGAACCCTCCTACACTGTCGGTGGGAATGTAAATTGATACAACCATCATGGAAAACAGTATGGAGGTACCTTAGAAAACTATACATAGAACTACCATATGACCCAGCAATCCCACTCTTGCGCATATATTCAGACAAAACTTTCCTGGAAAAAGACGCATGCACCCTCATGTTCATTGCAGCTCTATTCACAATAGCCAAGATGTGGAAACAACCCAAATGACCACTGACAGATGACTGGATTAAGATGTGGTATATACACACAATGGAATACTAGTCAGCCATAAGAAAGAACAAACTAATGCCATTTGCAGCAATATGGATGAAACTAGAGACTCTCATACTGAGTGAAGAAAGTCAGAAAGAGACAAATACCATATGGTATCACTTATAGCTGGAATCTAATATATGGCACAAATGAACCTTTCCACAGAAGAGAAAATCATGGACACGGAGAACAGACTTGTGGTTGCCAAGGGGGAGGGGGAAGGAGTGGGATGGATAGGGGATTTGGGGCTAATAGATGCAAACTATTGACTTTGGAATGGATAAGTAATGGGATCCTGCTGAATAGCACTGGGAACTATGTCTGGTCACTTGTGATGGAGATTATAATGTGAGAAAAAAGAATGTATGTATGTATGCATGACTTGGTCACTTTGCTGTGCAGTAGAAAATTGACAGAACAGTGTAACCAGCTATAATGGAAAAAATAAAAATCATCATAAAAAATAAAAACAAGAAAACTTGAAAAAAATTGAAAAGATCCTCAACCCTGTGCATTATCAGAGAAATCCAAACGACATCCTATTTCATACCAACAAGAAGGCTAAAACCAGAAAGACTGAAAACGCCAAGTGTTGACAAGGATATGGAGCACCTGGGCCCCTCACCCCCACTCAGGGTGGGAGAGTATAAACCATCATGACTGCTTTGCAAAACTACTCAACAGTTCCTAAGAAAGCTCAACAAGTGCCGACCCAGCAATCTCCTACCTAGGCACACAACCAGCAGACATGTACACATACGTCTACAGGAGACACACATGCAATGTTCACAGCTGGGTAGGTAATGGCCCCAAACTAGAAGGAACCCAAAGATGCATCAATTCCAGAAGGCGTAAGTAAACTGTGGTGTAGAAAGAGAATTCTCCACAGCAGTGAAAATCAATGAACATTCACCTGCAACCTTGAGGCTGAGTCTCACAAAGCAAGAGCCATCAGGGACACTCATTGGCTGAAAGTGAAGCAGGTAAAATTTAACTGGGTTAGAGGTCCACAGTTACCTCTGGGGAGGAGGAAGGAATCTGTAACCAGTGAGAAGGACTTCTGGAGGGAGGTGCTTAAAATGTTCTATTTTCCAACCTGAGTAGTGTTTACACAAATTTGTGAAAATTTCATTCCCTTTACATATATATATGACTTTTCTGGAAGTGTAAAAATTTTTTAAAGCTTTAATGAATAAATTTTACTTATTTTTAATTAACGATTTTTTTTCTATTATAGTTGGTTTACAATGTTCGATCAATTTTCTACTGTACAGCAAAGTGACCCAGTCTCTCTCTCTCTCACACACACACACACACATATATATATACACATTCTTTTTCTCACATTATCCTCCATCATGTTCCATAATGAATACATTTTAGAAAAGAAATTTTAAAATGTCACTTCTCTTGTGTGCTCCTCCCCACCATTTAGGGGTAAGAGGAAAGAGGTAGCAGCCATGTGGAAATTAAAAACTGCCTGCTGTATCCCAATGCAAATGGGAGACAGAATAGTTTGTCTACCAGCAGGGTAAGAACTTGGCTCTGCACCGTCACCTTGAACGGAAAAGCTGCCCCTGGGATGAGCCGTCCCCAGCAGGGCCCTGCTCTGCTGGCAGAAAGGAGCAAACACGTCAAAAAGACAGAGAGACACATTTGGTACAGAACATGCGGGCGTGGCACAAGTTCCCCTCCAGATGTTACAAAAACATTTCTGCCCTACAGTTGGATGCACTGTTCTGGAAAGTAGGCAACAGCAAAAGAATACTAACCCCCCCTAGTCAAGTGAGCTTGGTAATGAGCTACAAAGACCGGCATAGTGAAACATTAAATAAAATCCACACTGTGGGAGTACCCTTCATTGCTCAGCAGTTAACGAACCCAACGAGGATCCACAAGGATGCGGGTTCGATCCCTGGCCCTGCTCAGAGGGTTAAGGATCCTGCATTGTTGTGGCTGTGGTATAGGCTGGCAGCTATAGCTCTGATTCAACCGCTAGCTTGGAAACTTCCATATGCCATGCATGGGTGCAGCCCTAAGGAGCAAAAAAAGTAAAAATAAAAAATAAATCCACACTGATGTTTAAAGGGCAGACAATGCCAAGCCACTATTCAAGGGAACCTGAGCTTCCCTGTATCTCCAGCATCCTGGACAGGAGATGTTATTCACATCCCCATGGTACTGGGCATGTTATAAAAGAAAACATCTCCCACTTGCCTCGGAATGGAAAGCATTGTGTGTCACACATCTCTAGAAAAGGTGTCTAGCAAAGGTTAGAAGGACCCTAAACACCTGGGGCTGAAGAAAGCTGACGAAGGCTTCCCTCACTTTGTCCTGAAAGCACCTGAGATCTCAAATATTCACCCTGACCCTGGCCTTAGAATGATGCTGCTCCCCACCAACACTCTGGCTGAGCAAAAGGGTGGAGGTCTCCAGATCAGAGAGCAGAGGTCCAAAACTCTCAGACTGGCCTTCAGCAAAGGCTGGCAGAACCCCCAGGAGACACCCCCTGCTCTGGCTCAGAGACATGGTGTCAGGTTCACAAGAAGGCATGTGGATCCCATCTTCATTCCCACGGCCCCAGAGCCCACCCTCCAATCCCCAGAAGAGAAAGGGGCTCCTGGCTGGAGCTTTTCATTCTAGGTCAGTCTTAGAGTCAGTATTGGATTCTGTGAGGAGTCAAATCACACCATGCTACTAGGCTCTGACAGGAGCAGGCCCCCAAAAGGGAGGGCACCCCCCAAGTTGCTCACTGCCCCTTAGTAACACCTAGGGATCTGGCCCCCCGCCAGGTGTGCCCCAGGCAGCTCCAGCCTCCCCACAATGGACCACGGCTGCAGACACCTCAAGGAGAAGCAGGGCTGGAACCCACTGCCTTTAGAAATCTTAGCAAGCACTTTCCCAAGCAGCCCACACTGCCTCCATCACCCACACGAGGGCAGTTTGGCAGCTTTCACGCAAATGCAGGATGACACACCAAATGAAACTCCAGTAAGAAGAAAGCCACATGAAAGGATTGATTTCCCCCCCTCACTTCTGGGGCTGAGCCCAGGGTGGCTCTCCCCAGCGCCACTTGTTTGCACAGGTGAGAAGAATTAGCAGTCTGACATCCCTCCAGGGCTGAAACCCCCACCGCCTTCCACAAGGCAGGCTGGAGGAGCTGGGGAACATAAAATGCCTCCTCCGCCTGTGGGACGGGGCTGGGTCCAGCAATTCCCACCAACTCCAAATTTATATCAGCACCACGAATAAATGCCACTTGTAATTCATACCATAAAAAAAAAAAAAAATCACAAGCACCAGACAAGGGGGAGAATTCATCACATATAAAGAAAGGGAAGTGGCTGCAAGACACAATGGCCTGCCTCTCTAGCCTGTCCCCCAAATTGGCACTGGAAACCTTTGCCTTTCACAGAGTGCCACTGCTCCAGACTCCTCGGTACAGACACACAGGCAGTCAAGCAGGCAGGACCCTGGAGAGCTTAAATGCCAGTGATACGTCTCCCAGCCGAGAGCTGAGACAGAGAAAGACAGGAATTTATTTTAAAATCACACGTGGAGAAAGAGGAGATCCCTGGTGGCTCAGCAGGTTAGGGTTCTGGCCTCTAACCTGTGGCACAGGTTTGTGGCACAGGTTTGATCCTCGCCCCAGGAACTTCCAAATACCTAGAGCGTAGCCAAAAAAAATTTTTTTTTAAAGATTTGAAGTGGAGAAGGGACCTGCTGAATTATGTTGTCCTTCCAAGTCTGAGGGATTCAAGGGTTCTAATAACAATGGCTGATCAAGCACAGAGAACAACTGTCCGGTTCAAACTCTTCATCCGCTGCTCAGAGGAGAAGGGTTTTCCCCCCAACCCCGTGTAATTGGAAATGAAGCAAGAGAAAAGGGGGTGCATGCACACACATGTGCATGACACTCACAGGGTGGCATGTTGGAGGACGAGCTTGCATCTCTGTTTACAGAACATCGTGGCTTCCTCCGCAGCCTGGCGCTGCTCTTTACCTAGGCTGCTGGCCAGCAAGACTGCTCCACAGGCCAGCTGATGAGCTCGCCTCTTCTGAAGTTAATTCAGCTGGCTTTTCACCAGGTTGATCCCCAGAGACAGGGAAATGGCCCAGAGTCCAGGGTATGCCGTGGAAAAGATACCGCCTGCTCTTTCTCTTGTTCTGAGTTATAGAGACACGTCCCAGCCACTTCAAACATCCCCCAACATTTTTCCTGGCACTCTTGACAAGACAACGAGATGTTTCTTTCCTCTGCACCGTTACCATCAAAAGGAGCTGAGCAGCCCCAATGATAAATCACCAGGCTGATGCTGACCTTTGCTGGCTACTACTTCACGTGTGGTCCATCAGAGCAGCAGCATGGAAAACACGTGGGAGCTTGATGGGACCGCAGAATCTCAGGCCTGCTAAATCAGAACGTGCATTTTAACAAGCTCTCCAGGTGACTTATAATCTAAGAAGTGTTCTAGAACCACCTACACCAATTACAAATGACCATGTTCATCTGCAGCCAGCACAGAGAGATGGCCCTGAGAAGCGAGGCTCTCCTCCTGTCCCATCCCCAGTTGATGATGTGCAAACTTTTAGGACATTTTAGGGTCTCCTCCTTAACTCAGAACTCTGGTTACAAGTTACAAGGACAACCAGCCCAGAGGGAGCACTTGGGGCGTACAGGTGCTGGGCTAGGCTCCCTCTGTGCAGAACTGTGTTTAATCATCAGGGCAAGCCTAGGTGACACCAATATTATCCCCACTTTACAGATGAAGAAGTAGGTGGTCAGAGCCCCCAAAAGCATGGTAAAGACGCCAAGCGCAGCCCGCAACCAGACAGTCAGGTGCAGAGCCCACTCTCCTGTCAGCCAGAAAGGTGGAAGCATCCTCTCTGTTGCCAGCAGCTCACACGTAACTTTGGAAAAGGCAAGTGAGTCTCTGCAGGTGGCCCGAGATTAAAACCTAGAAGTTTCATCCCCAAAAGACAGACAAGAGGGTTGGAACTTAAAGGCAGTCCTTCTCTTCCCCATCAGGCTGAATTTCGATTGCCTTCTTGCTTTCCTAAAATGTTCCCATTGCAGCATGGAGCTGCCTGCCCAGGGGTTAGTCTCTCTTACTGAGCAGTTCAGACACCTATTTGGGAAAGTGGGCCCATCTGTTTGTCTGCCAGTCCAGGTATGCTCAGGAGATGAATGATTTCCTGCTTGAGGCAATCCTATCGGCAGCTGCTAGTGTGCATTTTAATCAAAGATGGGGAGTGACAAGGCTGATAAGTAGCAGAGCTGGGATTTGAACCCAGGGCATTCGTGTTCAAGGGCATGCCGTTTCCTGTAACTGCCGCCCCCCCCACACACACACAACTTCCTCCTACAGTGGCAATTTAAATGCTCTTCATTTTTTTCCAACACAGCCACTTCCTTGGTTGACCTTTGTATGGAAGCTGGTCACTGAGGCTCCAATCTGGGCTCCCAACCTGCTCTGAACCCATCCCGCACCTCCTGAGAGCAACCCTGGGTCACTTCCCAAGAGAGCAGGTGGCAGAAAAGGTTTGGACCACAGCTACCTCCCTGGGGAAGGCCAACATCACCCCCAGAGGCTCCCTCCTTCCCCACAAATACCACAGCAGTGATTCCACAGGGCGAAATTACAGTCAGATCCAAGACAGCAACTGGAGATTAGAAACCTTAAACCCATTGGGTTTGCCTTCATGCATTTGATCCCCAAACCAAAACTTCCTCAGGGACCCACACTTTGGTCACAGGAGTGGAATTCAATCACTGCGTGTCCACCACACCTCAGGAAAACCCCAGGAATCCCTCCACATCCCTTACTGGGCAAAACGCAGCCGAGACCTGCACAGACGGCAAGTCAGTGCCAGGAAAGCCACCTGATCACACCAAGTCCTTCACTCCGAGAGAAGGAAACAGGTGGTGTTCCATGCCCAACTGGGAAAGAACAGAGGCACAGGCAGGGTCCCACCCTGGAGAGGAATTAGCCCCCCTGGCCATTCTAGAAGGGAGTAAAAGGGTCCTTAGAAACTGCTGCTCTGGCTCAGGGCTCAGGTCCCAGTAGATGCAGCTGGAGAAGGAAGCACAGCAAAGAGTCGAGGTTTTCCTTCCCCATCTGAGAGCACCAAGTAAACATTAAAATCCAAGAGGCAGGAGTTCCCATCATGGTGCAGCAGAAATGAATCCAACTAGGAAACGTGAGGTTGCTGGTTTGATCCCTGGCCTCGCTCAGTGGGTTAAGGATCCAGTGTTGCCATGAGCTGACACAGCTCAGATCTGGCGTGGTTCTGGCTGTGGCGTAGGCCAGCGGCTACAGCTCCAATTAGACCTCTAGCCTGGGAACCTCCACATCTTGCAGGTGTGGCCCTAAAAAGACAAAAAAAAAAAAAAAAAAAATCCAAGAAGCAGAGCAAGCTCCGAGAGAACTCTGAGAGGTCTGATTCTTTTAGTCTTTCTCTTGGTTTCTGGGCAAAATTTTCTTCTCCAAGAAAAGTAAGTCAATAACTTTACATTTACTTTTTCTAAAATGTCATCAGCACCTTAGAAGTGTGGACTTATGTCCCAGATGTCAGGCCAGAGCTTCCCAGAATGGAAGTGACCTCCCTCCTGCTCTCTGAGAGAAGGAAGAGGCATGCAAAATGCTAGGATTTCCCTCACACCTGTCAGGATGGCCATCGTCAAAAAGGCCACAAATAACCAAGGTCGGTGAGGATGTGGAGAAAAGGGAAGCCTTGTACACCAGTTGTGGGAATGTAAGTTGGTGCAGACACTGTGGAAAATAGTATAGAGTTTCCTCAAAAAACTAAAAATAGAACTCCCACATGACCCAGCAATTTCACTCCTAGAAAACAAAAACACCAATTTGAAAAAGATACGTGCAACCCAATGTTCAATGCAGCACTATTTACAACAGCCAAGACATGAAAGCAACCTAAGTGTCTATTAACATATGAGAGGATCAAAACCACACCACACCAAATCCTTGTATATATGGATACAAATATACAATGGAATATTACTCGGGCATAAACAAAGAATGAAATAATACCATTTGCAAGTGCATGGAGGACCTGAAGGGCATTATGCTTAGTGACATAAGTCAGAGAAAGACAAATACTGTATGTTATCACTTAAATGTGGAATCTAAAAAACAAAACCAATGAGTGAATAAAACCAATGAGTGAATATAACAGAAACAGTCTCACAGATGCAGAGAACAAAACAGCTGTTACCAGGAGGGAGAGGGAAGGAGGGAGGGGTTAGACAGGGAGCAGATTAAGAGGTACAAACTACTGTGTATAAAATAAATACACTACAAGCACATACTGTATAGCACAGCATAGGGAATACAGTCAATATTTTATAACTTTAAATGGAGTATAATTGCATAAAAATATTGAACCACTATGTTGTACACTTGAAACTCTATAAAATCAACTATAAAATTTTTTTAGTAGTTCCCATTGTGGTTCAGCGGTAATGAATCTGACTAGTATCTATGAGGATGCAGATTCGATCTCTAGCCCTGCTCAGTGGGTTAAGGATCTGGCACTGCTGTTGAGCTGTGGTATAGGTCACAGACATAGCTCAGATCTAGCATTGCTGTAGCTGAGACATAGGCTGGCAGCTATAGCTCCTATTCGAGCCTTAGGCTGGGGGCTTCCATATGCTGTGGGTGTGGCCCTAAAAAGCAAAAAAAAAAAAAAAAAAAAAAAAAAAAAATTAGGATTTTTATAACTCTAGGATTTACAATCCCACAGGGCTCCAATTAGTCATCTCAGATCCTTTTTTGGAAGCAAACAGACATATACATGAATACAAAGAAATGCAGATTTATGTACATACAGCATGACCAAAATTTTAGAGACCACATCTAATAGTGTCTTACACAAGACTCTTTCATTCATTTCTGTACTGAGTGCTGACACTCAAATTTCATGAATGAATGAATCAACACATGTACTAAAAGTAAACTTTTAGTATCTAAAGTCAGGATGAAGATGACTGTTTGTTTCAAACATCAAAGTAACATCAGAAATAGCTACTCATATTTATCTAAGGTTTACTATGTGCTGCCTGTTATGTTCCAGGTTCTGCAGACATCATCTCATTTAACCCCCCCACAACATAATGAATGACAACACTTATTAAATTGTCTTCTTTTACAGAGGAGGGATTGAGGCTCAAATAGCTGAAGTAACTTGCCAATAACAGACAGCTCCTCACTGGGGGCTAAGCCAGGCAGGCAGTCCCCCTTTTACAGCACAGACCAAAGATCTGGTTGTTGCTGGGGAACCAGGGGTTACAATGAAGGCCGAGCCAGGAAGAACCCTACCCCACTGCAGAATCTGGAAAAGAGGTATCAGGACCCTGTGCGGCCTTTGGGGTATCCAGGACACAGCCAACTTTGAGACCTGCGAGCATTGTAGCATTTTTAACACTGGACAGTCCAGAACGGGTGGGAGAGGTCACCTGGGCTTAAATGCTCTAAGGGATGAGCTGAGATGGAGGACATTCATTTCATGTTTTTTATGTTCAGATCTGGGGGACACAAATTACCCTCATTTGCACATGGTTGGCCACTTGTGCAGAAATTCTGATTCCGTATGGAATGGAAGAATTGTTATTATTTTATAATAATAAATAATTGTAATATTCTATTACATATTATTTCATAAATTTTATTATATAATAATATTGTTGTAATTATAATATAATTTCTATAATAATAATAGTTTCCTTAATAATGTTACAAATCCAGGGGTGAATCCTAGCCACTGGCCACCACCTCCCCATCCACTCTCCCAGCAGACCTTCCTGAATAAGCCATGGGAGCCAGCAGGACTGAACCGAGCAGATGGAGGGATGGTAATGAAAGCAGTCCAGGGAGGTTAGGATGGATACATGGAATATGCTAACATGCCCCCTCTTTCCTAGGATACTTGCATCTTAATACAGACCTAGTGACAGAGCAGGCCCTACAAACGCCCCTGGCACAATCAAGGCATCTCTGTGCCCTGAGTGATCATGCATCTCTGGAGAGCAGAACCCCAGTATCTCCACATAGGTAGCCAGTGGGTCATGAATAAGCATCTGTAAAGGGAAGATCCCTTGGCTGTGATTCCAGAACTTTTTCAGGAAAACAGGATAGAATCTCACAACACAGATGCTTGAGTGCCTGGAAGCCCCAATTCAGACTCAACTTCTTTTTTTTGTGCCACACCTCTGGCACATCGAAGTTTCCAGGCCAGGAAATGAACCCGAGCCATGGCAGGGGTCCAAGCTGCTGTAGTGACAATGCCAGATCTTTAACCTGCTGCACCACAAAGGAACTTCCAGACTCAACTTTTTTTTTTTTTTTTTTAACAGCCTCACCCTCAGCTCATGTAAGTTCTCCAGCTAGGGGTCAAACTGGAGCTGCAGCCGCAGGCCTACACCACAGCAACACTGAGGCACAGAGGTGCTGTCTGCCCAAGTCACACGGCAGCAGAGTGGTTGAGCTGGGGCCTACACCTTTGCCTGTCAAGAATTCAAGAGTCTAGGAGTTTCCGTTGTGGCTCAGTGGGTTACAAACCCAACCTAGTGTCTGTGAGGATGCTGGTCTCTCTCAGTAGGTTAAGGATCCAGCATTGCTGCAACCTGCCCCACAGGTCGCAAATGCAGCTCTGTGCCTCAGTGTTCCGCTCTGTGAATGGGGCTACAGCAACAATCAGCTGAAGCAACAACAGAGAACATAAGTGCACTAATACATGTGAAGTATGTGGACAATATGCCACATGAGCTAAGCACTCAATAAATACATTGTTGCTACTACTGCAAACTTAAACTCCCTGCAGAAGCCCTTTTTGTCCTTCCAAAAAGCAGAAATTGGGGTCCAAGTGAGCCTGTGGTTTCAAAGACTAGATTTTTCCCAGTCTTGGATTCACTTTAACTTCCCAAGGCTCCCTCTGGCATTAAAAAAAAAAAAAAAAAAAAAAAAAAAGTCCTCATAAAACATCCTACTCTGCCTTGGTTGGTCACCAAATCCACATGGCTTAAGGCTCTGTGGTTCACAGGGTTCTGAGGTCCTGCTGCTCCCTCTGGTCAAGAGCTTAAGGTAAGGCAGAGCTTTCTTTCTCCTCTGCCCCTCACCTGAGACCTCCCTGAGGTCAGGAAGATGCACCCTAGGAGTCGACTTCGGGCTGATTCTAACAGCCCAGAATCCTATGCTTCTCACACTGATACAGTGGGATGAGCAAAGGCACAGATGATCTCCCAGCCCCACCACAGGCCGAGGAACACAACTCACACTTCCTAACACAGTGATTCACACACAATGGGCTCCATGGCAGCCACGGAGGTGTGCACCACCTCCCGCTGATAGCCAGGGAGCATCACTTGACAGCCTCCAGCTGGGCTCCTGGAGGCAATCAAGTCAAGGCCACGCTCTTCCCAGGCAGCCACAGAGACTGATTATGATCATGGGGTAAAGGATGGGGAGGGTGTCCCTGATTGAGCTGAATGAGGTTGGTTTGTTTGTTTGTTTGTTTTTTGGCCACACCTACAGCACAGATCCCAGGCTAGGGATCCAACCTAAGCCAAAGCAGTAACAATACTGGATTCCTAACCAGGAAACTCTGGTTGGCTGAGATTTTATTCAGACCTGCATCTAAGGCTGGCCCTGCCCAATCCTGTTTCCTCCACCTGTTCTTTCCCTGGCTTACCCCCCACCCTAATACTTCCCTTTCACTCCTACCTGTCTTAGCATCTGCTTACCAGAGGATGCAACTGACACAGGCCCCCAGGCAATGTGTATCAATCACTGAGGCTGGGATGACCTTGGATAAGGCATTAAGTCTTGGTTCTCCAACTGGGAAACTGGAAACCACTCACCACATTGTCCCACAGATTCAACTAGAGACTCTGACACTTGTGAAAGTGTTGGACCTCTTGTAGATGTCCAGCAATTACTATCTGATGGGCTCAATCATTTTGATTTCTTACATTTACATGCTGCTCCTTTGAAAGCAAATGATTTCTAAGAACACCATGGCTGCTTTTAATAAATGTGAAAACGGCATTTTCCCCATACAAATCACAATGGGAGTTACCAAAAGGAGACATTTCCTAACCAGGTCACCAGGGACCCAGAGCTGGCTGCAGGCTGGCCCCTCACAATCTCACACTCCCAGCTGTTAGAAACTGGCTGAGATGAATCTGTCTTCTTGCCCTGGAAGGTTCTCTCTCAAACAAGACAGCTGCCTCTGCCCCAACCAGTGTTCAGCACCAGCTCAGGAAACAGCACCTCACCAGCTTCTTGAGATCTTCAGGGAAAAGTCCTAGAAATCCCAAGGGACGCTTTCCGAGTCAAGCCTCATACACGTGTCACCCCTCCCCTTTTCCTGGTCACATTAGCAGCATGCAGAACTCCCCAGACCAGAGATCAAACCCATGCCACAGCTACAACCAGAGCCACAGCAGTGACAATGCTGGATCCTTAACCCACTCTGCCACCAGGGAACTCCGTGTCCTCCCTTCTTGAGTGCTGTGGGAGAGGGGGCTCTGCGGGGCCAGCAAGAACAAGGAACAAGGTCTAAAAAAGATACTTTCAGAAAATCCAGATGGGGAAGTGCAGGGACAGCCCGCCCTGAGAGTCTGGGACAGAAGAACTTGGCAAAGACGTCACCAGAGGTTTATGAGAAGGCCTGGCTGCCTTCACCACTTCTGGGTGTCTCCTCACAGAGCCTGGAAGGGTGTGGGTGGGGAGCAGGGCCCAGGATCCCAGGGTCTCCCTCCTGAAGGTTCTACCTTCACGGGCTCTCCTCTGCCCATCTGAATACCCGTGCCTGCCCCAGGACAAGCCTCTCCCCCACGGGAGCCACATCTTACTTCTGCCTGACACACAAGACTAGACCCTCACCATCTTCTCACCCATCAGACTGTGAGTGTGCATTCTGCATTCTCGAATCCCCAGCCCTTAGCACAGAGCAGGCATGCTAATGCTGATGGACGAAAAGAGGCTGCCTACTATTAAGTCTTAGTTTTTTTTTTTTCCTTATTTTTTTGTTTTCCTTTTTACAGCCATACCTACAGCATATGGAGGTTCCCAGGCTAGAGGTCAAATCAGAGCTACAGCTCCCGGCCTATACCACGGCCACAGCAATGCAGGATCCAAACCACCTCTGTGACCTACACCACAGCTCACTGTAAGACCGGATCCTTAATCCAATGAGTGGGGCCATGGATCAAATCTGCATCCTCATGGATACTACTCGGGTTCGTTTCTACTGAGTCACGACAGAAACTCCAATTTTTAGTTAATTTAAGCTCCCTCATTTGGGTTAATTTTTTCTCGTATTGCCTTTTGATCTCCATCTAAGACACAAGTCATCGCTTCAAACCAGCACTGTCCAGTAGAACTTTCTGCGATGATGAGAACGTTTTGCATGTTTGTCCAATACAGTAGCCATGAGGCACACGTGGCTATTGAGCACCTGAAATGTGGCTAGTGTGACTGCAGAACTGAATTTTTCACTTTATTTTATTCAGTTGTAATTACTTTTAAAGAGCACTCTGGCTCGTGGCAACTGCACTGGCAGCGGAATCGGCTAGCTTGTGCTTTTAATTCCCAATCTTCACGCAAACAGAGGATGTTACGTTCCCCTTGGCTCTGAATGGCCTCCTGTTCCTCCCTGAATGATGCTCTGACAACCTCAACAAAGCAAAACGCCGGCGCCTCTTCCATTTCCGAGCACTTGCTCTGTGCCTGAGCACGGCCATCCTGATGTGTCCCGGGAGATGGGGCAGGAAGCACGTCTCCAGAAAGGAAGCCAGCGCACCCAGCCACCTTGGACTCCCAGGCTTCTGGGACAGAGAGGAAGGAGGGGAGGGGAGGGTGTGAAAGAGACCCACTCTGGGGGCTGGACGCCAGCCCGGCTGCATTTATTTCTCTCACAGGGTATCACAGTTGCCTGCCCTGCAGCTGAGGGACCAGTCCGTCTCTAAGGGAAGGGAACAGAAATCTGCTTTGTCCATGTTCCCTGGCACCTCCTGCTATTGTTCAAAGGGGTAAGAAGACCCAGGGGTGGGGGTGTCTAGGAGAAATATGCTAGCTCTGGGAAGACAGATGCCCTCTGGAAAAAAAGAAACTGAGTCCTTTGCATGTCTGCATCCAAACTGATACAAATGACATCTCTTACACTGTCTGGAATATTCAAGTCCACCTAGCCATGGACTTGGCTACCCAAAGCACAGAGGCAGAGGGGCCACTCAAGCCAAACACCTGCAGAGAGGCTGGGTCTGGGGCTGTTTTCAATGCAACATGACAGCAGATGCAGGACTCAGTCCTCAGTGCCCAGAAAAACAAGGCCATCCCATTCAGTACACAGAGACCTATGGCCCCTTATCAGTGACAATTTTGGTTTAAAAAAGAACTGATATCCCTGGTGGCTCAGCAGGTTAAGGCTCTGGCATTGTCACTGTTGTGGCTCTGGCTACTGAGTGGAGCAGGTTCGATCCCTGTCCCAGGAAATTCCACGTGCAGCAAATAATAAGAGCTGATAGGAATGCTCAGTTATGGGATGAGGGAAGAAGTCCTAGTCCTACTGACAGCACATGCAGACACTCTGAGATGTGCACCTGAGGGGCCCTTAACTCTGTCCCTTGCAGAGCCCTCGCTGACTGTGGTACCTGGGCTCCCTCCTTTACCCTGCACACAACTTATTCTTCCCTCTGTAAAAAGCTGTTTAATTAGCACAAATTAACCTATTAAACCACTGAAATTGAATGAAGAAGCTAAAGAGTAATAATTTCTGCTCAGGAAGAAAGACACCAAAACAAGGCTTTGTGAACATTGCCTTCTTCTCCTTTCAGAGTTTCATTACTTGTCCTCTGCAAGTCTGTCACTTACCTCCCACCCCCCAACTTGACTCTCTGCGATCTCTTTTTGAGTCCCTCTCATGGAGGTGGCTATGTTCTTCCAATGAACTGGAGCAGCTCCTCTGGTAAATTACTCCAAAACACCAGCGCCTAAGTAAGTTAATACATTTCTCTAAAGTACACACTTCAGCTCCATTGGCACTTTGGAAATGCAGAGAAAATGCCTTAAAACCCCCCTCCTCATAAGTTCCCTTGTGGCACCGCAGGTTAAGCATCCAGCATTGCCACAGCTGTGGGCACAGGCTGCAACTGTGCTGTGAGGGGTCAGTCCTGGCCCGGGAACTTCCACATTTCACATGCCGTGGGCATGGCCAAAAAAAAAAAAAAAGATTTAATGCAATAAACTTCTAAAAAAAAAAAACCCTCCTCCTCTCTAAACCAGCAATTCTAAGCCCAGGAACTTATTCAAAGGAAATAATTAAGGATGTCCGCAAGCCTTTCGTTAGAAGGATGTTTACCCTGCCGCTGTTTATAATTGTGAGTAATTGGAAACAACCTGCATGCCCCTCAAAGCTAAAAGATCCAGGGCCCAAGGAAGAGACCCATAATGAGTCATTAAGTCAATCAACCAACCCTAGAGCTAAGAGCTAAGGTGAACACCTAAAGTAGATCCAGATTCCGCAGGGCCTGAATCCTACAAATACAGGGCTACTACTTTGAATTAATACAAAATTAAGAGTATAGAATTAGGCACAGGGCCTTGGTAAGGGGCTTATGCAAGTGAGAGGCCTTTGGTGGAAGTTTCATTAGCCTTGTAGTAAATCTAGACGATAAAGAAAAGAAAGGAGAAAATAGGAGATGCTGTCAGTCTCTTGCTTCAAAGGCCCCAGTGTACCAAGACTGGGCAGCATAACCAGCAGAGAATAATGTTCAAGGTCCAAGACCAAGAAGCTGAGGGGGGAGAGGGGGAAGGGAGAGGAGAGAAAAAGAATAGCGAAGATGCTCGGAAGAAATAGCAAGAGGACAGAAGTCAAGGGGATAAGCAGAAACTAAGACGGGCGGGGGGGAGAGAAAAGCTGCTTTAGAACAATTTCAGGAGTTTTCAGTAAACTGGCAGAGCAGGTTAAGTATCTGGCATTGTCACTGCTGTGGCGCAGGTTCAATCCCTGGCCCTGAAACTTCCACATGCAAAAGCATGGCCAAAAAAAGAAAGTTTATATTTAAAAAAAGAAAAAGAAAAAAATATTTATGACTGTACCACTTTGCTGTAGAGCAGAAATCGGCACAACACTGTAAATTAATTACACTTTAATTTTAAAAAATAATAAAACAATTTCAGTAGAGATTAGTTGGTACTTGAAAAACTACAGAAACAAGCACTCAATAAAAAAAAAAGCAGCCCACTCAGTAGCAGAAGCGGAGGGAGTGCTTTTGAGACCAGCAGTCTGGCGGTGATGGGCTCCCATGGAACCGTGAAATATCTGCCCCACATCTTCACTGACACCAAAGCTACACCCTCGCACAACTGTCCATTCTCACTCCCTCTCTGCCTTGTATTCTGGGTCTTTTCCTGCACTGGTCAAAATAATTTACACCGCAGAGCCTACCATTCCCTTTTTAAAATAAAACAGGCTGAACTCTTTTTTCAGGCCAGATCTGCTCTGGACTCCCCCCAGCTTCTTCAGAGCTGGGGCAGCTTTCACCTGTAGCCCATCCAAATCCAGGTAATAGGGTCCTGATGCCTCTCTTCCCTGTAGGAGCGTAAAGAGCCCAAAGACCCAGGAGGCCATGCAGCTGCAGATCCCACACCATGCTCCAGCACCTCTGCCTGCCCTCCCCAACTGCCCCCTGCCCAGAGTGGCCCTTCTATTCTGGACAGCCTTCCTCCACTTGTGTTTTGTGCCAAGGTCACACAGTCCCAGAGCCCAGCCTAGGATTCTGAGATGTGGTCTCTAACTTCTCCTGCCCAGGCTTCATTCACTACCAAATCCAAAGTCCACAGTGGACTCTGAGTCTGGGAGATATAGAAAAGGTGAAGGCCTGCTTTGCTTTAAAAGGGGGATCTGGCAAGTGCAGGAAAAGACAGTTGGCCTTGAACACAGCAACTGGGATAAATGATAGGGAGGGAGATGGGAAACCAGAAAAGAGCTACACAACAACTTTAAAAACTGGTTCTCTTGAAGGCAACTCTCCTAAACAGCATGATTGTAAAGGGCTGGCTGGTCACCGAGTCCTTGCTTTTCCAGGAATGCTCCAGGGCTCAAAACTACAATCCCTCCCTTTTCCATCAGCCTCTGTCCAGTTCTAAGCAGAACTACATCATGAGCACACACGACTGACCTCCCCCTCCAAGCCTACAACCCCTAGGGATGCACACAGTGGTGACCACACAATAAAACCAGCCCAGGACTAGTTTTCACCTGGACCCGCACTGGGGAACTCTCCACACCCTAATGCTTTGAGGAGGGGGGTGAGCCTCATATGGCTGTTTCATTCACTCTTGTCCAGGAGAAAAGTCCAAGGAGTGATCAACCTCCCCTGGGGCATCTCCTCTGGGCCTGGACACTCAAGCTCTGTTTCCCTTAGCAGACGGTGCTTAATGGGAAGAGCGCCCACCCCTTGGGATTCTGAGGGGGTCACTCAGGAGGCAACTGGACTCGGTGACCGCTACTGAGCGCTTATCTCCTGGTCAGCAGCCCCATGTGAGATGAGGACCAGGCTGCCCCAGAAATCACCCACTGGCCCCATGAGCCTAGTTACTGGGGGGTCGTGGACCATCCCTCCCCCATCCCCCGCCTCCCAGACCCTCTCAGCTTCCACAGAGGGTCTGGTAAGAGAATAGGCGACAACACACTAGGCCTCCTCCGTGCACACCCAGCCCACTCCCCTAGCATTTCGCATGTCGGGGATACTCTATCTACTTCCTGCGCAGCCGGCAGGAGGGGCTCAAAGCCGGGAAGGGGTGGATGGGGTGTCACCAAGGGTTCCCCAAACCGAGGAGTCCTGTCTCCCCGGCCCGGGGAGTCAGGATGCTGGAGGAACCAAGTTACTCTACGACCCAGAGAGTTAAGATAAGTCTAGTTGGGAAGGCGAGGGGGCAACCCCGGCGGCTCTCAAACCCGGGCAGGAGCCCGATCGATCCCCTCCGACTCGACTCGGGCGCCCGCTCTGGCGTCCGCTGGACCGGGACCGGCGTCCTCCCTTCTCCCCGCCTTCCCTTGGCAGCCCGGCTGCGCGCAACAGAGACATTTAAATCACCCCCTCGGGACGGCGGCGTGGAGAGGCCGGAAAGGCGGTGGCGGCAGCCGAGGGTCTGAGGCCTGCCCGGGGTCGGGGTCCGGGCTGGGGCCGGAGGGCACTCACCAGCGCGTGTTGTCGTGGAAGTGTTCCAGCACCGCGTAGCCGAAGAAGGACCCGGCGGGACCCTGGAAGCGCACCGGGCGCTGCGGGTCGAGATTGTATGCGCCCGCGGGAGTCCCCGCGGCCACCAGCGCCAGGAACAGCGCGCAGAGCCGCCCGGCGCCCCTCCGCGCCGCCGGGCCGCCCATCCCCAGCCGGCCGCCGCCCTCCCCTGTGCCCCGCGAGCAGGGCGCCGAGCGTGCCGGCAGCGGGGCCTCAGGGTCCGCCGACGGCGGAGAAGCTCCCGGGGGCCGGAGCTCCGCGGGGGAACGCGGGCGCGACGCGGCGCCGGGCCGAGGGCCGTGAGCTGAGCGGGCGCTGCAAGCGAGCACAGGGGCGGCCCGGAGCGGGCGGCGTCCTCTGTCCGGCGGAGAAGTGTGAGCGCTCGGAGCGAGCCGGTCCCGGCCCGGGCGGCGCTGGACTGCAGAGAGGCGCGCCCGCGGGGTGGGCGGCCTGGGCGGCCGGCGGCGGGACGGCGCTGCAGCGCCCCCTGCGGGCCACGAGCCTCCCGCCGCCGCCCGCAGCGGAAGAGAAGTCCAGTCGCCCCACCTTCCTGGTCCCTAGACAATTCTAAACCTCCCTGCAGTCCTGCCAGGTGTCACACTCAAACCGAGAACCGGTGAAGGCGGGTGAAGTTTATACTCCAGCCCCGCCCATCCGCTGTCTCTTCACCCAGCTCTGAGATAACCCTTAGCCCGCAAGCGCTCCAGAAACGCCAGCTGATGCCAATAACGATGATAGCCACGTGGGAGCGAGCAGAGGACATCTTCACGGGATCATCACCTGGCTTCCTCGCAGCTGGTGCGTACATGTGATCCCTGCACCACCAGCAGCACCTGAGAACTTGGAAATGCCAGTCAGCAGGTCCTATTGAATCAAAACCTCCGCTTGGGTGGATGGGTCGGGGTGTGTGTAAAATTTACCATCTTAGCCATCTTTAAGTGGACAGTGTGGTGGCATTAAGTACATTTACATTGTTGTGCAGACATGACACCAATCTCTAGGAATTACCTTGCAAAACTGTAACTATATTCATGAAACATTAACTCCTCATTTATTCCCTCCCCCTAGCCCTTGGCAACAAATTGTATGAATTCAACTACTCAGAGTACCCCCACACGGGTGGAATCATACAATATTTGTCTTTTTGTGCTTGGCAATCCACTTAGCATAATGCCCTCAAGGTCCATCCTTGTTGTAGCATGCATCAGAATCTTTTCTTTTTTCCTTTCTTTCTTTCTATGTTTAATCTTTTTTAGGGCCACACCTGTGGCATATGGAGGTTCCCAGGCTAGGGGTTAAATTCGAGCTGTATCTACTGGCCTAAGCCACAGCTCAGGGCAATGTCCAGATCCTTAACCGAGTGTGCAAGGCAAGGGATCAAACCTGCGTCCTAACGAATACTAATCAGATTTGTTTCTGTTGAGCCTCAATGCGAACTCCCAGAATTTCTTTTCCTTTTAAAGACCACATAATATTCCATTGATGTACACACTATATTTTCTTTATTGATCCGTGGATTGACACTTGGTTTGTTTCCACTTTGGGGCTATTGTAAATAATACTTCTATGAATATAGGTGTATAGTTACCTGTTCCAGATAAATACCTTCAAGTTCTTCAGGGTGTACGCCCAGAAGTGGAATACCTGGATCATATGGTAGTTGTTTAACTTTTTGAGACTGCCATACTGCTTTCCACAGTCACTGCACCATTTTACATCCCCACAAAGAGCGCAGAGTTTCCATTTCTCTATATTTTCATAACACTTGTTATTTTCTGGTTTTTTTGGGGGGGCGGTTTGTTTTCTAAATAGCAAGTCAAAAAAAAAAAAAGCAGTAAAATTAAATTGGGAAAAGTTGGTTTTAGTCCAATTTCCCCAAGCTTTTTTCTCTGTCCCAGCTGCCCAGCCTCACTAGTGGAACCCCATGGCTGCCCAGTCACCTAAGAGAGCTCAGCACAAAGTGTTACACCTATTTCTTGTCATACCCAATCTAACCAGTCCTGTTTTTTCTACCTCCTCAAGCTTCCAAATCCATTCATTCATCCTCATCTGTACTGCGTAGTGTTCAATTCAAGCCCATGTCTTTCCTTGACCATTTAACCATAATCATTACCTTTTTAATGTGTGCAGAATTTGCAGTGATGTCAGCTTTTTCATGCCTGTAATTTGTGGTTTTGGTCTTTATTTCTTGGTCTGTCTTTGTAGGAGTTGTTAATTTTATTAATTTTTCAAAAAACCCACTTTTGACTTTCGTGTTATTTTTCTGTATTGCATTTACTTTTTAATCTTAACAATTTATTGATTTTTTGATCTTTATTATTCTTTCTACTTTGTTTGGATTTAAATTGCAATGCTTTTCTCTAGCTCCTTGAGATAGATGCTTCGATTTTTAGCCTTACTATTTTTCTAATCCTTTTCTGATATATACGTTTTAA
Organism: Sus scrofa; assembly: GCF_054392235.1. Taxonomy (NCBI): domain Eukaryota; kingdom Metazoa; phylum Chordata; class Mammalia; order Artiodactyla; family Suidae; genus Sus; species Sus scrofa. The sequence goes on along the minus strand of NC_139395.1, from coordinate 37,037,629 downwards.
AATATGTAATACGTATGTGTGTGTAAACACACTAAATTTCCCTCTAAGTCCTGTTTGAGCTATAGCCCACAAGTTCTAATGTGTCCAAAATATTTTCTAATTGCAATTTTAAGTTCCCCTTTGACCCGTGGGGTATTTCGAAGGGTGGTGCTTCATTTCCAAGTTGTGGGGGATTTTCTAATAATCTTTTTGTTCCTGATTTAATTCCACTATGGTCATAGAACATATTCTGTACTTTTTAAATCCTTTGAAATGTGTCAAAATGTGTTTCAGGACGCACCATATGGTCAACGTTGGTGAATTTTTTACACGCACTTGTAAAGAATGCAAAACCGCTGTTGGAAGTATTGTTCTGTATGTGTCAATTGCGTCAAGTTTGTTAATCATGTGGTTCAAAGCTCATTTATTCCTATGGATATTTTGTTGGCATATTCTATGACTTATTCAAGGAGGTGTATTAAAATCTCCACTATGATGGTAGGTTTGTTTCTCATTGTAGTTCTGTCAGTTTTTAATCATATAATTTAGGGCTTTGTTTTTTGATATAAACATAAGATTCATACTATGATGGCTCTTTTATTATTATGAAGTTTGCCCACATTATGGTGGTTTTTCTACTCTTGTCTACCTCTTCCACCTATAACAGAGATTTGGATAATGGCTAAAGCCTCCTGTTGGCTCCCATCTCCTACCGGTTGGGGCCAAACCTCCTTAGTATGACTCAAAGGGGCGGGGTGGCTGTGTCTCCATGACCAGTAGCATCGTGTGCACCTTTCCTGTTTCACTGCCCCCAAACCCTGCAATGCATCCACATGCAGCATCTAGCTGTTCCCTAAACATGTCCAGGAGAGATTTTCCCCCATCTGTGCCTTCTCAATATTGTTCTTTCTTCCCAGAATGCCCCACCCCTTTTATCTAGCTAGCAAAACCCAGTCCATCCTAGTCTTCCAGCCCAGTTCCCACCTCACCCTTTCCGTGCCATTTCCTCTGCACCTTTCCCTTCTGAGTTCCCACAGCAGTGTTTACACATCTCTCTCAACACTGACAGTGGGAAGTTTTATTTTTCTGACTCTCTGTTCCTTCCCATAGACTGTTAAGACTAGGGAGAAAAGAGTACCTTAGTTATCTTGGTATCCCTCAGGCCCGGGGTAGGCAGATGCCTAAACACTGTTGCATGAATGAACTGCTTGCAGAAAAGCAGGTCTAATAAGAGGTTGAGGCACTTTGGTGGAGATCTAAAGCAGTTTTTTTTGTTTGTTTGTTTTTTGTCTTTTTGCTATTTCTTGGGCCGCTCCCGCGGCATATGGAGATTCCCAGGCTAGGGGTCCAGTCGGAGCTGTAGCCATTGGCCTACGCCAGAGCCACAGCAACGCTGGATCCGAGCCGTGTCTGCAACCTACACCACAGCTCACGGCAACGCCAGATCCTTAACCCACTGAGCAAGGCCAGGGACCGAACCCGCAACCTCATGGTTCCTAGTCGGATTCGTTAACCACTGCGCCACGACGGGAACTCCTAAAGCAGTTTTTTAACTTTCTCTGAGTTGTGGTTATAAGAGGGTGAAAATGATCTGTTCTACTTTTAGGGGAAAAAAACCCTAATTTCTGATTGACTACTAGTGTCTTCCTGATATCCAAACTTCCCATTTTCCTTACTTTCAGAGCCCAGAATTGGAGCATTAATGTGCCTACTTTAAAAAAAATAAATAAAGTTATGTTTACTAGTGTCCCAATGAGATGAAAGCATATTTCATTGGTGGGGGGGCAGATAACTGGGGTAGGGGGTGCTTTGGGAAGATTTTTTTAAGGGGTGCTAACTCACTTGGCCTGAGAATTTTACCCTGTGCCCTTCTTTCTCTTGCTTGAACCGCAGACAGAGGTCATGGCTGGAGATGCAGGAGCCATCCTGAAAGCTACCTTGAAGTAAAGGCCAGGAGAATTGCAGAGACCTCGGCTCCCACATCCTAAAGCTGCCACACCTGACCTGGGCTACTTTCCTCAAGACTTAAACATCAACTTACAGGAGCCACTCACTCCTTTTGAGAATTTTGTTATTTGCAGCCAAACTGAATTCCTTGCTATTTCAACATCTAGAATGAACAGTTTCTAGAACAGATACTCCTAACCCACAGTGAACACATTCTGCGGTAGCTTCAAAGCTTCTGACACACGAACACACCGTCTGCCCTGTGATTGGCAGAATAATGCCCCACACCTCACGATGTCCCCATCCAATCTAAAACATGACACAAATGATCTTGCAACAAAAGAGAATCAGACTCACAGACATAGAGAACAGACTTGTGGTTGGAGAGTTGGATTGGAAGTTTGGGATTAGCAAATGCAAGCTATCACATATAGGATGAATAAACAAGATTCTACTGAATAGCACAGGGAACAATATTCAATATCCTTTCATAAACCATAAAAAAGAATATGAAAAAGAATACACGTACGTATAGCTGAGTCACTCTGCTGCACAGCAGGAATTAACACAAGATTGTAAATCCACTATACTTCAACAAAATAAAGTGCTGGTTTTTTTTTTTTTTTTTTTTTTTTTTTTAAGTCAGGAGTTCCCATTGTGGCTCAGTGGTTAACAAATCCAACTAAGAACCATGAGGTTGCAGGTTCCATCCCTGGCCTTGCTCAGTGGGTTGGGAATACAGCATTGCTGTGAGCTGTGGTGTAGGCTGCAGACGCAGCTTGGATTCCGAGTTGCTGTGGCTCTGGCGTAGACCAGTGGCTACAGCTTTGACTGGACCCCTAGCCTGGGAACCTCCATATGCCACGGGAGTGGCCCTAGAAAAGGCAAAAAGACAAAAAAGAAACTCCCTATCCTTGGTATATATACACAATGGAATACTACTCAGCCATAAAAAAAGAACAAAATAATGCCATTTGCAGCAATATGGATGGAACTAGAAACTCTCATACTAAGTGAAGTCAGAAAGAGAAAGACAAATACCATATGGTATCACTTACATCTGGAATCTAATAAATGGCACAAGTGAATTTTTCCACAGAAAAGAAACTCATGGACATGGAGAACAGATTAGTGGTTGCCAAGGGGGAAGGGGAGGGAGTGGGATGAACTGGAAATTTGGAGTTAATAAATGCAAACTATTGCCTTTGGAATGGGTAAACAATGAGATCCTGCTGTATAGGACTGGGAACTATACATATCTAGTCACTTATGATGGAGCATGATAATGTGAGAAAAAAGAATGTATATATGATTGTGTGACTGGGTCACCTAAGCTGTATGGTATAAAATTGACAGAACACTGTAAACCAGCTATAATGGAAACAAAATCATTAAAAAATAATTTAAAAATAAAATCTGTTCATAAAAAAAAGCCCACATCCTAATCCCTGGAAGCGGTGAACATGTTACCTTACATGCCAAAAGGAACTTTGCAGATGTGACTAACATTAAGGACCTTGAGGGAATGTCTGTGATAGTGCAGTGGGTTAGAGATCCAGCTTGTCTCTGTGGCATTGCCAGTTCAATCCCCAGCCTGGCACAGTGGGTTAAGTGTTGCCCCAACCATGGTAGAGGCTGCATGTGTGGCTTGGATTTGATCCCTGGACCAAGTATTTCCTTATGCCACCGCTGCAGCCAAAAAAGAAAAAAAAAAAAAAAAGCTTAAGGACCTTGAGATGGCAAGATCTTCCTGGATGATCTGGGTGGGCCCCATATAATTATGTGAATCCTTAAAAGCAGAGTACCCTTCCTGGCTGTACTCAGAGAAAGAGATGTGATGGTGTTGACAGGCATAACGATACGCTAGCTTTGAAGAAGGAGGAAAGGACCCATGACCCAAGGAATACAGGAAGCTTCTATAAACTGGAAAAGGCAAAAAATGGATTCTCCCCAGAGCCCTCAGAAGGACATGCAGCCCTAGAGCAACTCGGGTCTGGTTCAGTGAGACCTGTGTCAGATTTCTGACCTCCAGAACTAGAAGGTAATAACTGTACTGTATTAAGCCACTAAATGTGTAGTAATTGGTTATAGCAGCAACAGAAAACTAATACATCACCTTAAAAATGTATGTGAGAGAGAAAGTGTGTGTGTGTGTGTGTGTGTGTGTGTGTGTGTGTGTTAGGGCAAGATCCATTGATTCCAAAACTTTTTCCTTTTTGCTTTTTATAACTGTACTCATGGCATATGGAAGTTCCCAGGCTAGGGGTTGAATTGGAATTGCAGCTGCCAGCCTACACCACAGCAACAGGAATGCCAGATCGAGCCACGTCTGTGTCCTGCACCAGAGCTCACGGCAATGCCGGATCCTTGACCCACTGAGTGAGGCCAGGGATTGAAACTGAATCCTCATGGATACTAGTCGGGTTTGTTAATGCTGAGCCACAATGAGAACTCCTCAAAATTTCTTAAAAGATAAGTTTGTTTAAAAAAGGTTAGGAAGCACTGATGTAAAACACACTGATCTTAGGAGTACTCTTGAGGCTCAGCAGGTTAAGGATCCAGTGCTGTCACTATAATGGCTTGGGTCATTGCTGTGGCATGGGATCAATCCCTGGCCCTGGGAACTTTCACATGCTGCGGGTGTGGCCAAAAAAAATTAAAAAGAAAAAGAAATAAACACAGTGATTTTAAGCCCCATAAACTAAACACTAAAAGTGATAGCAGGTGAACACTGTAGCTCTAGTCTTTAACAAAACAGTGGCTGCCAACTAGCTGTACATCAGGATCCACTTATTTAAAAATATAGATTTGGGAGTTCCTGCTGTGGCTCAACAGGATCAGTGGCATCTTGGGAGCACTGGGATGCAGGTTTGATCCCCGGCCTGGCAGAGTAGGTTAAGGATCCGGCACTGCCACAACTGCAGATCTGATTCCTGGGCAGGGAACTGATCTGATTGGCTCAGATCTGTTTCCTGGGTGGGGAACTCCATATGCCGTAGGGCAGAAGAAAGAAAAAGGAAGGAAGGAAAGAAGGAGAGAGAGAAAGAGAGAAAGAAAAGAAAAGAAAAGAAAAGAAAAGAAAAGAAAAGAAAAGAAAGAGAAAGAAAGAAAGAAAGAAAGAAAGAACGAAAGAGAAAGAAAGAAAGAAAAAAAGAAAGAAAGAAAAAGAAAGAAAGCAAGCAGGCAGGCAGGCAAGAACACAAGGGAGGGAGGGAGTAAGGAAGTTGACTGATAAATACCACTTTGGGTCTGGATCTCTAGGGGTGACCACCAGGAATGTGCAAACCTCTTAGGAGATGTATTAAGTAGCCAGGCTTGGGAAGCACTGTCCTACAGGAGAGATTGAGAACTCTGATTTGGGTTCCTGAACATGTGATAGTTCTTTCCATGATATTAGGAAAACACAGGATTTGGCTTTAGACAAAGATTTAAATCCTTGACCTGACCAGCTGTGTTATCTCAGTAAGTCAATGAAACGGGGGACACTAAGAAACTAAAAAAGCTATTGATGGGCTTCTGGGACAGCGTTTTGTAACTGGAAATTACTAAACATTTATTAGTTATTCATATAATCTGACATCAAGCATGAGCTCAATTTCCTGGTTGCTAGAATAAGCTTTCCTACAGAGACTTGATCTGAAGTGTTAAGTTTCCAGAATGACGAGCTGGGGGGCAAAACATTTCAAACCTGGCCATATAGAAAGCAGATACGCATGATGGGGTGTGCTTTTTGAAAAACTGAACCTCTTATCCAAGTTTCTAAGTGAAATGACAACAATTCACACTCCTTCCCTTTCTTCTCTCACTTCAAAAACTTATCTGAAGGTGTTCTGTTAACCCTGGTGGTTGCAGAGGGAATCGCATGTACCATGAGCTTCCCTGTCATTTGCCTTTCCTAGAATCTCTCACCAGTTTCCCTAAGACCAATTTGACTTCCTTTCAGTGTCAGAGAAAACCATCAAGACCATCCTTACTGTAACAATGCGGAGGATGTAAAGGCTTCACCATGCCTTCCCACCCCGCTGTACAGAGGAACACTGAAATGATTAAAAGTCCAGCAGAAACAACTGGGGTTTTATTTATTTATTTACTTTTTAGAGCTGCACTTGCAGCATATGGAGGTTCCCAGGCCAGGGGTCAGATCAGAGCTATAGCTGCCGGCCTGCACCACAGCCACAGCAATGCAGGATCCGAGCCTCGTCTGCGACCTGCACCACAGCTCACAGCAACGCCAGATCCTTAACCCACCGAGTGAGGCCAGGTATTGAACCTGCAAACTCATGGTTCCTAGTCAGATTCGTTTCTACTGCGCCATGATGGGAATTCCGGTTTTTGTTTATTTTTTTAAATTTTATTAACAACTGGTTTATCGTAAGACTTCAAAAACTGTTCAAGAGTTCCCTGGTGGCCTAGCAGTTAAGTATCTGGCATTGTCACTGCTATGGCTCAAGTTCAGTCTCTGGCCCAGGAACTTCTGCATGCCCTGGGCAAGGCATAAATAAATAAATAAATAAATAAAATAGAAAACAAAACGTCTTGGAGTTCCCATTGTGGCTTGGGGTAATGAACCCAATTAGTATCCATGAGGACGTGGGTTCCATCCTTGGCATCCATCAGTGGATTAAGGATCTGGCGTTGCCCTGAGCTCTGGTATAGGTCAGATCCCACATTGCTGTGGCTGTGGTGTAGGCTGGCAGCTGCAGCTCCAATTTGACCCCTAGCCTGGGAACTTGCATATGCCTCAGGTGTAGCCCTAAAAACCAAATAAATAAATACGTCTTAAGATGACTTAGTCTATGTTTTCCCTTTCTTTCTCTACCAACATTTTTTTTCTTGTACATTTGTAAATTTTGTCTGCCTCTCATTATTTCCTAAATGCTTACAAACTAGGTCAAAGCTAGGTACATTTCTATCTAAGCACTTAGTATAAGCTGTTTGACACAGTCATCTTCAGGTTTAGAATATAATTTGCCATTAGAAAAATCCTCAAATGATAACAAAAATACATATCATTCTTCCAGTTGAGAAGGTAGTGAGGTGAGTATTTTCAGGCCCTGGCTTGAGCCCTACCTTTGCCTCAGATCTTTTCTCCTGGAGTGTCCTCCACCTGGTGTCCACTGGGAAATGCCAATTTCTCCCTCATGAAGCTCAACAAACATGATTCCTCCTGGGTTCCCCCTCCTTTCTGGGCTCTGCCTGAGCATAAGTGGAGGTCTAGTCTGCAGCAGTGACTACACGTGCCACGTGTGCAGAGAGCTGCTGGGCATACACACACACTTTGCACAGAGCAGGTGCTACTGAAAGCTGACAGGGCAGTCAGGAGCAAAGCAGATGCATTCACTGTATGTCTAACTCTGCACTGAGCATCTTACAGATGGATTTACCTCATTTAAACCACACAGCCATCCACTGGCATCTGTCTGAGACTTGATCTCAGTTACCATGGAGTCATGCAAGGTAAGGCCTAACCACTTACAGGTTCTCAATCCTTGTCTGTAACTGGGGGCCAGCTATGTCCCTGATTTCAGGTTTTTTCAGTTTAGAATACAGCATAATCACCCTCTATTCTACACCCAGCACACAAAACAGAACTAACCAACAAAACGTGTGAATATTCATTCTCGTAATCAGCAGAATAAAGGCCCTGAAAGATGTCTGTGTCCTAGTCCCTAGGACCTGTGACTATCTTAACTTAACGTGGCAAAGGGGACTTTGTAGGTATAGTTCAGCACCTAGAGATGAAGAAATGATCCCTGGATGCTGCAGACGGGCCCAAGGTAATAACAAGCTCCTTCTAAGAGACAGGAGAGTCAGAGCCCAGGGAGATGTGACAACAGAAACAAAGGACAGAATGAGGTCACCAACCAAGGAAGGCAGGCAGCCTTAGGAGGCGGAAAAGCAGTAAGAAAATGGATTCTCCCCTAGAGGCTCCACAGGGAGCAGAGTCTTGCTGACCTATGTTTCACTTTTGAACTCCAAAGAGTAAGGTAGTAAGTTTGTGCGGTGTTAAACCTCTAGGTTTGTGGTAATTTGTTATAGCAACAACCAGAAACTAATATAGCACTATGGCATTATATCAATCTGCATGAGGTTTTGCCACCCAATTATTTGAGAAACTTCCAGGTTTCAGAACTTTTTCTGTTTCAGAATGATCAATTTCCCTCCCATCCCCATCCTCACTTTGCACATGGGTAAAATAAGGCACAGAGAATTGAAGGCAAAATATAGATAGTAACAACCTCTCATGTTTTCTAATGATGATTAAGTAAGATAAAATATATAACACAACAGTCTATGGCATACCGGAAATACTCTGTAAATATTATTTTCACTCATTCTTTTGGTTGCATTCTGAGTAATTCAGTTTTATTTTCTGGTTCACTACTTCTCAACTCATTTATGTATGATCTGTTGTTTCACTAGCCCTTTGAATTGGTAATTTTCACTATTATACTTTTAAATCTAAAAAAGCCTGTGAGGTCTTCGTCAGAATTGCCACTGTAGCACAATGGATTAAGAATCTTACTGCAAGGGGGCAGGTGACTGTGGAGGTGCGGGTTTGATCTCTGGCGGGTAAAAGTAGGTTAAAGGATCTGGTGTTGCCAAAGCTGCAGCTCAAATTCAATTCCTAGCTGGGGAACCTCCATATGCTGCAGGTGTGGCTGTTAAAATAAATTTTTAAAAAAACCTGCCTTTTTTTTTTTTTCTTGGCCATACTTGAGGCATGTGGAAATTCCTGGGCCAGGGATGGAACTTGTGTCACGGGTGTGGTCTGCACCAAGCTGTGGTAATGCCAGGTCCTTTAACCACTGTGCCACAGGGAACTTCATGCCTTGTCATTTTTGATAGTTTCTTGTTCGTTTAACATACTTCCAACATTTTCCTTAATTTCTTCAAGTAAGTTAAACAGTTCACTTTATATTCTGTGTCTGATAAGTCTGTTTGCACTGCAGTTTGTAGTTTTGGCTTATTCTTGCTCATGGTGGCTTGATTCCTTGTTCATTGTATAATATTTAGTTGTGAAGTTCATGTTCCTTAGAAATTTATATTTGCTTAAGTTATCTTTCTCCACAAATGATTTGTGCTATCACCTTGCCCTGGGGCACTGCTGATTTACCACTACTCTAGGTTTCTGACTTGGATTTTTTTCTGCTACACATGTAGCACAGTACAAGCTATGTATTCTCACAGGATAATTTTCGCTTTTTTTTTTTTTTTTCACTCCTACAATAGACAAGGAAGCCAAGACAGGAAAGACTTCCTACAATATCTCTCTGTGGAACAGGTGTTATCTTAGTTCACCCCTCAAAGGGCTTCAGCTTGGTTTGGGGTAGCGAAGCTGACTACATCCAGGCTTGGGTCCCAGGCTTTGTCTTCTCTCCCCTGCATTGTGAGATCTACTGAAATCCATATTTACCCAAGGTGAATGCTGGCATCAGCACCCACTTTCCCCCCTAGATTAGAATGGTTTTCATTATTTCTGGCCTCTGAATATCTACTTCTTGCCAGTTTAGCAATCCATTATTCATTGTTCTATTTTATGCAGTAATTTTCAGTGTTTTGTACTAGGAAAGAGTCCCAGATAACTGAGCATTTATTTTACTATATTGTCAGAAAGAAAACCTCACTGATTTTTAAATCATTGAATAACCTAAGCATGATGAGAAGCCCTTTAATCTACTAAGAAGTTTCATGTTATTTCAAATCTTTAAAGAGAAGCCAGGATAAACGTGGTGCTCTGGAATTGGGAGGTCAGTCTGGTGTAGAGAAAAAACTTTTGCCATCTCGGCAAGAGTCTATGAAATCAAAGAACTTACTTGGCATCTTTGCTTTGCTTTACTCCAGGATCGGCTGTAGCAAGAACATTTGTAGGAGGGCAGAAGACTATGGCAGGGAAAGACTTTTTTTTTTTTTTTTTTGCTTGTTTATTTATTATTTATTTGTTCGGATGTCTTTGAATTATTTATTCGGTCCTTTAAACTTTTTCAAACCTTTAAAATACTGAAAAGCAAGTCTCCCTTCCCCTCCTTTCCTTTCCTACAATCCCCCTATTCCTAAAGACAGTCCTGTAGCCAGTGTCTTCAAATGCTTCTAGAGTCTATGGATATTTAAGTAAAAGGATTTTTACTTTAGAATATCCCACACATTGTCATGTGCCTCTTTCTGAAACTTACCAATGTACTAGAAATGTTCCATATTGACATGACTTATTATTCTTTTTTTTTAAATTTTTTTCTTTTTAGGGCCACACCCACAGCATATGGAAGGTCCCAGGCCAGGGGTCAAATCAGAGCTGCAGCTGCCGGCCTATACCACAGCCACAGCAACACAGGATCCAAGTCTCATTTGCAACCTATACCACAGCTCACGGCAATACCAGATCCTTAATCCAGTGAGCAAGGCCAAGGATTGAACCCACATCCTCACAGACACTATGTTGGGTTCTTAAGCCTCTGAGTCACAATGGGAACTCCCATGATTCATTTTTCTAACAGCTGCAGGGGTGACCATCCTATGCACGGATTGTAACTGATTGAACAACCTCCCTCCCCCACAGTTGGTGGACCTTGTGGACTATTATTAGACATGATGCTGCTGTGACACAGAAACAACCCAGATACCCAAAAAGAGATAAATGGATAAAAAGATGTGGGGTGTGTATGTGTATATACACACCATACAGTGGAATATTACTCAGCCATAAAAAAGGAATTAAATATTGCCATTTGCAGCAATGTAGATGGACCTAGAGATAATCATATTAAGTGAAGTCAGCCAGAGAAAAACAAATATCATAGGATATCACTTGAATGTGGAATCTAAAAACAATACAGATGTCAGAGTTTCCGTCATAGCTCAGTGGTTAACAAATCCGACTAGGAACCATGAGGTTGTGGGTTCGATTCCTGGCCTCAATCAGGGGGTTAAGGATCTGACATTGCCGTGAGCTGCGGTGTAGGTCGCAGACTCAGCTCGGATCCCATGTTGCTGTGGCTGTGGCGTAGGCCAGTGGCTACAGCTCCAATTAGACCCCTAGCCTGGGAACCTCCATATGCCACGGGTGTGGCCCTAGAGAAGACAAAAAACAAAAACAAAAAACAATACAGATGTATCTATATACAAAACAGAAAAAGACTAACAAATATAGAAAACAAATTTACCCTTACCAAAGGGGAGAGGGAAGGAAGAGGGACAAATTAGGTGTATGGGATTAACAGATACAAAATACTACACACAAAATATATATATGTATGTGTGACTGGGTCACTTTGCTATACTGTAGAAAATTGACAGAGCACTGTAAACCAACTATAATGGAAAAAATAAAAATCATTATTAAAAAAACCAAAATACTATACACAAAATATATAAGCAACAAGGACTTACTCTATAGCATAGAGGATTGATTACATTCAATATCTTATATTAACCTATAATGGAATATAATCAGAAAAAATAATTGAGTCACTATGCTGTACATCTGAAACTAACACAATATTGTAAACTATACTTCATTAAAAAAAAAAAGAGTGCTGCTGTGAACCCTCTGGTACCCATATCTTGTTTCCATGCCAAGCATTTTTGTAAAATAAATTACTAAAGGTGGAATTCTTTAGTCAAGAGGAATGGGCGTTTTAATTGTCATGGTTCTCACTACATTGCTGTGTGATGAAGTTAAGGCAGTTTTACTCCCCAAAGCACTGCATGAGAATGCCAGCCTCCGAGGGCACTTTCTTAATCTACTTCAATCAGTGTGTTCTTACAATTTGTCTAGTGATTGAATTCAACCAGAAAGCCTCTAAGTGAATAATTATTTTATCAAAATAGACTGTGCATTATACATGATGCCTATTACTGAATACAGGAATACCTCTTCACAGATGCAGTTTTATGCACATGTATACATATAGATGTGTGAAAATAGACATATGTCAGATCATCCTGAGCAGGATGATGGAAACCGCATTTAAATAATACATAAAATTAATAAGCTGTTTGTTTATCCTTATGGTGTTAGTCATCACCACTCGTGTAGCTTGTCTGCACACTCTCGGTGGACTAGACCCAGGTGTGGGGAGACACTGGTAGACCTTGCTACTATGGGATTCAATCCCAAGAGGCCTGAAGACACTGCTAATTCCTTGTGAGAGTTGGCTGCACCCCCCCCATTGTCACCCAGATGGTGGCCTCGCTCACATAGCTCTTTTGTGAGCTCCTCCTTGACCCCATGACACAATTTTCTCCCGGGAATCTCACTCATATGACATCTGCTTCTGCCACCGCAGCCTGGGTCCGGCAGTGTGGCGGAGATGCCCATAACTCTCAGGGAAGGGAAGCTCTGAGGGGCCATTGTCACCCTTCTCCAGTGGCCATGTCCTTTTCCATTTCACTTCCATCCCTTCTCTACCCTCAGCTCTAAGCTGGCAGCTCAGCACAACCAATGAAAAAGATATCAGCTTCCCCTTCTTAGTCACCTAGAATTGTGTGACCAATTATACTGCAGGCCCTTCCATAGACTAGAAGGAGGAAAGTCCAATAAGCATCCTTTCCTCAGTCCTCCCTCAGCGGCAACAAGGCAGGAAGATAGACTATCTCCATAGACACTGCCTCCCCTAAAAATGACCTCTTTGTAGTTCCAATCCCCTGAAAACTGTAAGCCCCATAAAGTCAGTTCATCCTCTCTAGATCTTTAGGACTAACTAATAGGTCTTCTCTAGAGTTAACCTAAAAGAACTAAACAATTTGGTTCTTAACAGTGCACAATCTAGGCTATACTGTCTCCATGACTTGGTTGAATCAGCACCTCACACAAGCCTGTTACAAAAGGATGGTGCACAACTTGATATACTGACAAGGAAAAATACCCACGGTTTGTAAAGGAGAAATCCCTAAGTTCTTTAATGTCATGCTCAGGATGACCTGACATATGTACGTTTTCACACATTTATATCCATACATGTGCATAAAAAGAGGTCTGAATGGCATACAGATGGCCAATAGGCACTTGAAAAGATGCTTGACATTGCTAATTATTAGAAAAATGCAAATCAAAAATACACTGAGGTACCACCTCACAGTGCTCAGAACAGCCATCATTAAAAATTCTACAAATTTCAAATGCTGTAGGGGGTGTGGAGAAATGGAAATTTGCTACATAGTGCAGTCACTATGGACAACAGTATGGAGTTTCATTAAAAGAATAAAAATACAACTACCATATGCATCAGCAATCCAAATCCTGGGCATATATATAGAGAAAACCACAAATCAGAAATATACATGCACCACCTATGTTCATAGCAGCATTGTTCACAACGGCCAAGACATGGAAACAACCTAAGTGTTGACAGATGAAAGGATAAAGAAGATATGGTACATGTATATAATGGAATATTACTCAGCCCTAAAAAAGAATGAGATTATTCCCTTTATAGCAACATGGATGCAACTAGAGATTATCATGCTAAGTGAAGTAAAACAGAAAGACAAATACTGTATTATATCACTTACATCTGGAATCTAAAATATGACACAAATGAACCACAAAACAGACTCACAGGAGTTCCCATCATGGCTCAGTGGTTAATGAATCCAACTAGGAACCAAGAGGTTGCAGGTTCGATCCTTGGCTTTGCTCAGTGGGTTAAGGATCCAGTGTTGCCATGAGCCGTGATGTAGGTTGCAGACACAGCTCAGATCTGGCATGGCTCTGGCTGTGGCGTAAGCTGGCAGCTACAGATCTGATTAGACCCCTAGCCTGGGAATCTCCATATGCCACAGGTGCAGCCCTAGAAAAGACAAATAGACAAAAAAACAAAAAAGAATTAAAATGTTTATTCTAAAAAAACAGACGCATAGGCATAAAGAACATACTTGTGGTGGCCAAATGGGAGAAAGAGACAGGAGAGGTTTGATTGGGAGTTTGGGATTAGCAGATGCAAATGATTATATATAGAATGGATAAATAACGAGGTCCACTGTGTAGCACAGAGAACTATATTCAATATCCTGTAATAAAATAGAAAAGAAAGGAAAAAAACGTCTGAGTGAGGAAGTTGGAAGCACAAACTCGTGGGTGCAAGATAGGCTCAAGGATGTGCTCTACAACACAGGAATACAGCCAATGTTTTTTAATAACCAAATGGAGTGTAACCTTTAAAATTATATTAACAATTTTTAATTTTTAAAAAAGAAAAGAGAAGAATAGAAATAATACAGAGATAGTCAATGAAATGGAAAATGAATAAGCAATAAATAAAATTAATAACTTCCCCCCAAAAAAGAGTTCAGGATGTTTACCTGAAACATCCCGTAGTAATGATTACAGTTGAGATTGTGGACTGTTCTCACTGATCCATGTGTCATCTCTGCGTCCATCTATCTATCCTTTTGTACTGTTTCAACTGTCTACAGAGAACGAGAAGTGCACGTAGAAGATGATACATCCATAAGGCCAAAGCATTAATCAAAGTAAAGACTGTTAGAAACAGGGACTTGAACCAGGAGCAGTGCACACAAAGCTGTCTGCCCTCCAAATGAAGAGGGAACTTGGCTTTCAAACAGCAGGGAAAGGAAGTGGAGCCAAACACAGCCCAAGCTGCGCATCTATTGACAGCTCTCTGACTACAGCCCTGGACTCTTTGGAGGGCCCGATGCCCACATCCACTGCCAGCAGAGATTAAGGAGGAGACCAGCCCACCTGTGGAAGGATGTGGTCAGTTGCCAAATGGCTCCTCACAGTACTGTCAATGGAGGGAGAGAAAATTAAAAGGGCCAAGATCATTCCAACACCCGAAAGTCATCCTCCAAATGATTGATGCCTAGCTTAACGCATTTCCTTTTTTTTTTTTTTTTCTTTTTTGGCTGTGCCCATCGTATGTGGAAATTTCCAGGCCAGGGATCGAACCTGTGCCACAGCAGAGACCAGAGCCATAGCAGTGACAACACTGGATCCTTAATCTGCTGCACGAAAAGAGAATTCTGCTTCATGCATTTCTGGATGTCAAATCTTTGGGGTTTTTGTTTTGTTCTTTAGGGCCACACACATGGCATATGGAAGTTCCCAGGCTAGGGGTTGAATCCAAGCTATGGCTGCTGGCCTACACCACAGCCGCAGCAACAGGGGATCCAAGCCACGTCTGTGACCTACACCACAGCTCTCGGCAACACCGGATCCTTAACCCACTGCGTGAGGCCAGGGATTGAACCCGCATCCTCATGGATATTAGTCAGATTCATTTCCTGTGCACCACGATGGGAGCTCCCTGGATATCAATTCTTTAAAAGCTGCCCAACTTTATTTTTATCTAAGACAAACTGCACTTCCACATGGTTTTGAAATCCAGAAAGTTCACAGGAAAGGTAAATACTATCACCAAAACTTCAACAACAACAGCAGGCAGAGATTTGAGCAGATACTTTCCTACTCAAGTATTTCATATGTCAAAAATCCCACAGGTACTGGGTGCAAAATTTCCAACCTGCTTCCATGTTCAAAGCAATGCTTTTTCCAGAGATCCAAATTTAGGGAAACTGCTCTAAGTAACAACCATCAATGTTAGAATAGGTAATGCCAAGTTGTTCAAACATGTCTCACCTCAATTTATTTATTTATTTATTTATTTATTTAGTCTTTTTGCTATTTCTTTGGGCCGCTTCCGTGGCATATGGAGGTTCCCAGGCTAGGGGTCTAATCAGAGCTGTAGCCACCGGCCTACACCAGAGCCACAGCAACGTGGGATCCGAGCCGCGTCTGCAACCTACACCACAGCTCACGGCAACGCTGGATGGTTAACCCACTGAGCAAGGCCAGGGATGGAACCCGCAACCTCATGGTTCCTAGTCGGATTCGTTAACCACTGCGCCATGACGGGAACTCCTCACCTCAATTTAAATATTAAAACTAGCAAGTCACCTGTCAAAACAGTAACAATTTTAAAATGACGATATTTCTAGGAGGCAGTTTAAGGCTCTGGTGTTCATAATGCCAGTGTGGTGGGCTGTCAGCCGTATAGCCTGCTGCTGCCCCCTAACAATCCCACCAACTGGGAGGCTTAAACAACAGAAATGTATTTTCTCACAGTTTTGAAGGCTGAGAGGCCAAGAGCAAGGTGACATCAGGGTTTGTGTCTGTGAGAGCTGACCAGACACAGAGCCTGGGGTTGCAGATAGCTGCTTTCTTGATGTGAGTTGCACAACCGCTTCCTTGTGCAAACACATGTAGAGCGAGGCAGCTCTCTGGTCTTTTCTTATAAGGACACTAATCCTATCAGGGCCTCACCCCGCTCTTATGACCTCATTTAAATTTAATTACTTCCTTTCTCCAAATACAGCCACATTGGGGGTTAGGACTTCAACACATGAATTTTGGGAGGACACATACATTGAGCTGCAACATCATGTAGGTCCCCTGGAAAAGCTACTTAACCTCTCCGAGTCTCAGTTTCCCTATTTGTAAAGAGAGGATCACAGAGGGCTGTTGTGCAGATTAAGTGAGATATGCCTCAGAAAGTACATTGTAGAGTGTTTGGCACATGGGAATCGAGTGATAAATGTCAGCAATTTAATGTCATTATTATGCAATTTGTTTTGCTCTTAGAAAAATAGCTATTTTCATCTGGAATAAAAAGGAAAAAAAATCTAAAATCCTGTTCTGGAAGGGACTTCATTGTTAAGTGGCTTAAAAGTTCAAGACCTCATGTTCCCACATGCTTCAGGTGCAGCCTGTGGAACGCAGGCTGAGACGTAAACCACAGCAGGGCAGCCATGACCTCATCCTCATGTCCACGGCCCACACCAGATGGGCTTTGTTCTCTGCAATCACTCCAATAAATTGTCAAATCTCTCACCATCTTCCCAGACATGAGCCACTGGTGGAGGCTCCTGAAATGTCTGCTTCCAGGGTTTAAATGCAGTGCATTCAGTGTGTGTATGTGTGTCTGCGTCTGTCTGTCTGTGTGTACCTGTGTGTCTATGTGTGTCTGTCTCTGTGTGTGTGTGTCTGTCTGTGGTGTGTCTATGTGCACATGCATGCACATGCATGCCAATAAAAGAGTTTCACTTCAATATCATTTGGATGCAATGGAGCATTCGCAAACTAAGTACCCAGAACTGAATGTATCAGGAGTCAGCTGCCAGAATGGAGTGCATTTCAAAACTAGGAATGAGTTGAGGGTGATAAAGGGGAGGATGAAGCTACAAGAGAAGTGGAAGTTGACCCCCAATGGAAGTTATATTTAACAAGACATTTGAAACATGAACAGTGGAGGCTATAGTTATATATCCAATCTGCTGCCCAGTTTAGCCTCATGTCACCAAGAACTTTACGGAAACCCACACAGGTCTGAAGGACCAGGGCCATGCCCTCCTCCCTTTGGGCTCTTACTGTATTTAAATTGCATCCTAGATTGTGACATTCTGAGATTGTTTCTGTATTTCAGATACGCTTGAGATAAACCGGGAATCGAGCAATATTTTGTAGGACAGCCCTGATGATTTTTTTTTCTGTCTGCATCTGTGAGCATCAGCCCCTCTCCACACTCACAACAATCCAGCCAAGACTTAAAGGTAGGCTTCTCCTCCAACCGCTGAGAGAAGGGAGGGTGAGTGAAGACTCAACCCTCAACATCTGTACAGCTGCGGAAGACCTCCCATCTTCTTGGCTGCCCGAGTCAGCTGCCACCAAGCCTGGCTCCCTGGGCTCGGACCCTCTTCCAACAGTCCCTCACCTGCCCTCCTCTCCTTCCCCTCCTTCACCAAACCTTCCATCTCTAAAACCTCTCTCCTGGGTGTGGAGAAAAAGGAACCCTCCTAGATTGTTGGTGGGAATGTACATTGGTGTAGCCACTATGGAGAACAGAATGGAAGGTCCTTAAAACACTAAAAATAGAACTGTCACGTCATCCAGAAATCCCACTCCTGGACACATATATGGAGAAAACTGTAATTTGAAAAGATACATGCACTCCAATGTTCATGGCAGCACTATTCACAGTAGCCAAGACATGAAAGCAACTTAAATGTCCAACAACAGACGAACAGATAAGGAAGATGTGGTGCATATTTACAAAGGAATATTAGCCATAAAAGAAGAATGAAATACTGCCATTTGCAGAAACATGGATTGACCTAGAGATTATCATTTTGAGTGAAGAAAGCCAGGCAGAGAAAGACAAATATCATATGATATCACTTACATATGGAATCTTTTAAAAATGATATAAACAAACTTATCTATGAGACAGAAATAGAAAACAAATTTATGGTTACCAAAGGGGAAATAAAGGATAAATTAGGAGTTTGGGATTAACACACACACGCACACTATATAAAATAAATAACAGGAGTTCCCGTCCTGGCTCAATGGTTAACGAATCCGACTAGGAACCATGAGGTTGCAGGTTCAGTCCCTGGCCTCCCGCTCAGTGGGTGAAGGATCCGGCATTGCCATGAGCTGTGGTGTAGGTCGCAGTCGAGGCTCGGATCCCACACTGCTGTGGCTGTGGCATAGGCCAGCAGCTACAGCTCTGATTAGATCTCTAGCCTGCTCTGTATGCCACGGGTGCAGCCCTAGAAAAGACTAAATAAATAAATAAATGAACAAATAAATAAAATAACAGGGAGTTTCCATCATGGAGGAGCGGAAACAAAACTAACTAGTATCCTTGAGGATGCCAGTTCGATTCCTGGCGTCGATCAGCGGGTTAAGGATCCAGTGTTGCTGTGAGCTCTGATGTAAGTCACAGACGGGGCTCAGATCCTGCGTGGCTGTGGATGTGGCATAGGCTGGAAGCTGTAACTATGATTCGACCGCTAGCCTGGGAAACTCCATATGCCACAGGAGCGGCTCTAAAAGGCAAAAAAAAAAAAAAAAAAAAAAAAAAAACCCAAAACCCTAATGGTATTGCACCGGGAACTATACTCAATATTTTCTAATAACTCATATGGGAAAAGAACCTGAAAAAAGTGTGTGCGTGTGCGTGTGCATGTACATGTGTGTGTGTGTGTAAATATACTACATAACTTTGCTATAAACCTGAAACTAATATACATTGTAAATAAACTATATTTCAGTTAAAAATTTTTTTTTAGATAATACAAAGCCCTGTCCTCTACAAGCATATGAACAACAACAAACATTTCCCCTACAGGAGGTGACACAGTGAAAGGAAAGAACATGGCAGGAGCTGGGCCATCAGACCACTTGGGTTGAAATCCTAGCTCTGCCCTTGACAAGTCAGGGATCGAACATCCAGCATTTCTCTACCTCCCTGAGACTCTGCTTCCTAGACTTTAAAACAATGTCTTGGATTAAATATTTAGTCTTATTGACTGTCCAGCATCATGAAAAACCTTCTCCAGCTTAAGCCCACCCATTCCAAGTCAAAAGTTAGAAGCTCATTTTCGCAGCATCTCTTGTAGCCAGGGTCCAGGCATGTGAGTAGTTTCCACCAATCAAAGAGGATCCTACCAGACTTGAATCAGCAGCCCGAACTAGAAGAAGTGGCCTCTGTGTGGCCACCACCAGAGAAGTGGCAGTGGCAGAGATAGTGTCCTAAGGGTGGCAACACTGGCCTCACTGGCAGGGCAAATTGGGGTCCTCCAAGCCTGGTTTCCAGACCTTCCTGAAGATTCTATGAATCACTTAATAACTTCAATAAATTCCTCTCCTGCTTGAACTAGCCACAGGGGCCCCACTGCTTCTAAAACATGTTCCAGAAATTAGTGGTCTGCTTGCTTATGTAACACCCATTCAGTTGCCTCTGGGTGCTTGAGAAAGAGTAGTTTAAAGGCAACAGAAATAAAAGCAAAAATAAACCAATGGGACCTCATCAAACTTACAACCTTTTGCACAACAAAGGAAACCTTTAAAAAAAAACCCAAAAAAAGAATGGAATGGGAGAAAATAATTTCAAATGATACAACTGACAAGAGCTTAATCTCTAAAATTTACAAACAACTTGTACAACTCAACAGCAAAAAAGCCAACAACCCAATTGAAATATGGGCAAAAGACCTGAATAGACTGTTCTCCAAAGAAGATATACAGATGGCCAATAAGCACATGAAAAATTGTTCAACATCACTGATTATTAGAGAAATGCGAATCACAACTACTGTGAGATACCACCTCACACCAGTCAGAATGGCCATCATTAACAAGTCGACAAATAACAAATGCTAGAGAGGGTGTGGAAAAAAGGGAACCCTCCTGCACTGTTGGTGGGAATGTAAATTGGTACAACCACTATGGAAAACAGTATGGAGGTACCTTCGAAAACTATGCATAGAACTACCACATAACCCAACATTCCCACTCTTGGGCACATATCCAGAGAAAACTTTCCTTGAAGAAGACACATGCACCCACATGTTCATTGCAGCACTATTCACAATAGCCAAGATATGAAAACAACCTAAATGTCCATCAACAGATGAATGGATTAAGAATATATGGTACTGGAGTTCCCCTCGTGGCACAGCAGAAACGAATCCAACTAGGAACCATGGGGTTTGCAGGTTTGATCCCTGGCTTCACTCAGTGGGTTAGGGATCCGGCATTGTTGTGGCTGAGGTGTAGGCTGGCAGCTACAGCTCCAATTCGACCCCTAGCCTGGGAACCTCCATATGCCGTGGAAGCGGCCCTAAAAATACAAGACCAAAATAATGAGGGTGGTACAACCACTATGTACCAGCCATAAACAAGACCAAAATAATGCCATTTGCAGAAACATGGACGGAACTAGAGACTCTTATACTAAGTGAAGTTGGTCAGAAAGAGAAAGAAATACCATATGATATCACTTACATCTGGAATCTAATATACAGCACAAATGAACCTTACCACAGAAAAGAAAATCATGCACTTGGGGAACAGACTTTTGGTTGACAAGGGGGAGAGGAGAGAGTGGGATAATCTGAGAGTCTGTGGTTAAGAGATGCAAACTACTGCCTTTGGAATGGATAAGCAATGAGATCCTGCTGTATAACACAGGGAAATATATCCAGTCACTTGTGATGGAACATGATGGAGGATCATGTGGGAAAATGAATATATATATATATGTGCGTGTGTGTGTGTGTATCTGTATATGTATGTATGACTGGGTCACTTTGCCGTACAGTAGAAATGGATGGAACACTGTAAATCAACTATAATGGAAAAAATAAAAATCATAAAATTAAAAAAAGAAAAAGTAGTTTAAAGGTCCTATCAAAGACTAAGGAACGTTGGCCACATCTTTGTTCCAGTACGTTAAGATGTAAATAGGTCGTTTGTCCTCTAGGAACTAACTTGCCATCCTGTCAGTAGGGAGCAGTTTTTTGTCTTGATTTGTTTTGACTTTCTTGTTTTCCTCCTTTGGTTGGGGTTAATTTGGTTTGAATTTGGTTTTGGTCTTTTCATTTTATTTTATTTGCTTTTTTAAAGGGCTGCACCCGCAGCATATGCAGGTTCCTAGGCTAGGGGTCGAATGGGAGCTACAGCTGCCGGCCCAGGCCACAGCAACACAGGATCCGAGCCACATCTGTGGCCTATACCAGAGCTCACGGCAACACTAGATCCTTACCCCACCGAGCAAGGTGAGGGATCGAACCCATAACCTCATGGTTTCTACTGGGATTTGTTTCTGTTGTACCACAATGAAAACTCCTGAATTTGGTTTTTTAATGGAATGCTTCCTTTTGTCATAGTCTGTTGTAGCCTCTCTGATTCAGACAGGGGTGAGTCCCATCAGAGGCATGGCTCTCCGTCCACGAAACGGGAGCCAACACTCAGAAAGGCACGATCTGCTACGTGCCACAGCTACTGCTCAGAACACCTGCTCCCATCTCAGTGCTGATTTTTCGCTGTAGGAGGATGTGGGTGTTTTTAGTGAGGAAAGGTGATAGAGAGAGGGTGTGTTTGGTACAGTGAAGAAGATGCGCTTTGAACCCAGAAATCCACGTAGGGGGTGGAGGGACCACTAGGCTACCAACAACCAACAGTCACATTTAGGAGCGGGAGCTTAGGGAAGAAGAGCCAACTGCACGTGCAAGACTCATTTCTGGTTAAAGATAAAAGATGATGTAAGTCAAAGCCCAAAGGTCAAGTCTTTCCCTAAAAAGCTTCAATGACTGGAGTCAGCTTTCTGGGTTTCAATCTCAGCTCCAACATCTACTGATAGTAGAAAAACCAGCCAACCAACCAACCAACAAATTACTTTACCTCTTTGAGATTCGGTCTCCCATCTATAAAATGGGGATGAGGGAGTTCCCTTCGTGGCTCAGTGGTTAACAAACCCGACTAGGATTCACGAGGATGCAGGTTTGATCCCTGTCCTTGCTTGGTGGGTTGGGGATCTTGTGTTGCTGTGAGCTGTGGTGAAGGTTGCAGACGTGCCTTGGATTTGGTGTTGCTGTGGCCAGTGGCTCTAGCTCTGATTTGACCCCTAGGCTGGGAACTTTCATATGCCTCAGGTGTGGTCCTAAAAAACAAAAAGTAATAAAATAAAATAGGGATGATAATAGTACTTACTCATGGACTTATTAGCCAGATGGACATGATGTGACTAGAACAATTCCTGGCATGTCAAAAGCCTCAACCTATGTTGGTGGTGGTAGCAGAAGAAGTTGTTGCTGTTGTTTGTCATCTGCCAATGTGGAAGGAGAGCTACCGAGATCTGTGTCCCAGAACATGAGACTACTAAGTGCTTGAGCTGTACCGGTGAACAAGCGTGCCCTTCCAGAGAGCAGTCTAGTGAGGAAAGCTAATGACAAACAGTAGGAAAGGGGTTGAAGGAGTTCCCGCTATGGCCTATTGGATTAATGATTAAGCTTGTCTCTGTGTTCCATCCCTGGACGGGTACAGTGGGCCAGGATCTGGTGTTGCTGCAGCTATGGTGTAGGTTGCAACTCTGGCTCAGATTTGATTCCTGGCCCAGGAACTTCCATGTGCCATGGGTGCCATCAGAAAAAAAAACAGAACAAAACAAAAACAAAACCATAAGGGGTTGAAAAGGGGGAGATGACTGGTAAGAGTGCTTTAGGAACAAAGAGGATGGGTCCTTGAGGGGATGGAAAGGGGGCCCTGATAGCGCCCCTAAAGCAGCATCTCAATTGATCCTAAATGTTAAGAGGGGTGTAGTGCAGGCAAGAAATTGGGATAAAGGAGATGGTCATTGGAGGAATGCGAGAGGTTAAGGGAAGGGTTTTAAAAATGCAGCAGAGATGGGGCAAGCTTAAACAAGAGAGGGAAATGGGGGTGAGGGGAGCAGGGATAAAGAAAAGAAACACCAGAACCCAGAAGGATGTAAAGGAGCTGTGGATGAAGTGTGCAGGAAACATGCTCTGGGGCTCTGTCGGAAGCAGAATGTGCTCTTGGCAAGTGTCCAATTAGTTTAAAAACAAGGAAATTGGGGCCCAGAACACAGGCTCAAGATCACGCATGGAGACAGTGGGATCAGAGCAGTAATCTCCCAAACCTGGCTACACTTACGTATTTACCATGGGAAATGGAATCCGACATCAAAATATCTGACCCATATTTACTGAGCACTTAGTATACGCCAAGTGTTTGGGTTACCTACTGCTGCATAACAAACTGTCCCACAATTTAATAGCTTAAAATAGCCATTTTATTATATCTCATACTTTTGTGGGGCAGGAAATTGGGCAGGCCGCAGCTGGGCTGTTTCATGTGACATCATGTGAGGGTCTCAGTGGTACTCAGCTGGCAGCTGAGCTTGTTTGAAGGGTCCAAGATGGCTTTACTCACAGGCCTGGTGCTCTGATGAGGACTGAGAGGCTGGGCTCCGCTAGAACTGGTAACCGTAGCATGAACATGCAGTCTCTCCAGCACAGACAGATGCCCAGATTTTCATTTCTAGAAATGGCCATGTGTTACTCTTCTGCTTCTCCCAAAAAAATGCAAACATCAAAGTTTGCACAGCAAGTTGTCATGACAACATTTGGCATAGGTAGTCTGTACAGGTGGCCTTTTAAATACTGAGATTGTTCTGCAGATGCAAATATTGCCCACAGGTTCTTTTCAGGTTAGACAACTAAGCATTAGTTATAGCCTCTCCTCCTGTCACAAGGCTCTAGAAATGAGACAAATGTGTTTTTTATCCATAAGAACATTGGAAAATTGGAAGGGATTTCTTTTAGATAAGAAATCTTTAGGAGTTCCCGTCGTGGCGCAGTGGTTAACAAACCCGACTAGGAACCATGAGGTTGTGGGTTTGATCCCTGGCCTTGCTCAGTGGGTTAAGGATCCGGTGTTGCCGTGAGCTGTGGTGTAGATTGCAGACGCGGCTCGGATCCCACATTGCTGTGGCCCTGGCATAGGCTGGTCCTACAGCTCCGATTAAACCTCTAGCCTGGGAACCTCCACATGCCGCGGGAAGCGGCCCCAGAACAGGCAAAAAGACAAAAAAAAAAAAAAGAAAAAGAAAGAAATCTTTAAAATCCCTGAAATATAGAAAGCAGTCTAATCAGATTATAAAAGGAATCCTATACTTAGGCATACATGGGAAAGAACTCTTGCATAGACATGGAGGTTAGGCAGTGGCTCCAACAATGCTCAAAGCCCGAAGTTATCAGAGAGCAGAAAAGGAGCAGCTCTGAGCACCAGACAGGGAATGAGCTGAGACACCAGACTGGGAGCTGTCAGGTCAGCACGCCCTGTCCCCACTGTCCCTTGGATTAGGCAGCAGTGTTAGAGGTGTCTGTCTCCATGTAGGACCAAGGGGTAGGAGTCTTTAGACAGAGACATGGTCCCAGGTGGCTGGCCACTCCAGGGAGGAGTGAGGAGTTCCTGCCTCCAAAGAAGTACCCCCACTTGGCCCTGTGCTGACTCTCTCTCCTCATTCTGGTGGTGGGCACAACATGCAGAGACTAGCCAATAAAAGTCCTCAAATACATGAATCCTCAGCTAAGGATCACGAAGCAGTTGTGCAAGAAGATACACGCACCCTAATGTTCATTGCAGGATTATTTACAATAGCCAAGACATGGAAGCAACCTAAATGTCCATAGACAGAGGAATGGATAAAGAAGATATGGTATAGGAGTTCCTGCTGTGGCACAACAGTATTGGCAGCGTCTCTGCAGCACCAGGACACAGTTTGATCCTAGGCCTAGCACAGTGGGTTAAAGGATCTGATGTCACCGAGCTGCAGTGTAGGTCACAACTGTGGTTCAGATCTGACCCCTGGCTTGAACTGCACATGCCAAGAAGGAAAAAGAAAAAAAAAAAAAAAGGTGTGGTACATATATACAATGGAATATTACTCAGCCATAAAAAAGAATGGAATAACGCCATTTTCAGCAACGTGGATGGACCTAGAGATGATCATACTAAGTGAAATAAGTCAGAGAGAGAAAACCAAATCTTATATCACTTATACATGGAATCTAATAAAAATGATATAAAAGAACTTATTTACAAAACAGAAACAAACTCACAGATTTTGACATTGAACTTATAGCTACCAAAGGGAAAATCATGAGGGGGGAGAGATAAATTATGAGGGTGGGATTAACACATACCTGCTACTATACATAAAATAGATAAACAACAAGGATCCAGTGTACGGCACAGGAAAATCTACTCAAAATTTTATAATAACCCATATGGGAAAAAAGAATGGATATATATACATACATACCTATAAATGTGTGTGTCTCTGTGTGTACATAACTGAATCACTGTGCTGTACACCTGAAACTAATATAACATTGTAAGTCAATTATACTCCAATAAAAATTTGTTTAAAAGATACCACACTCTTAAGTGGAACACGTATGCTAAGGAAACAGAGACTGAGCTGCACTGAATAATTACTGTTCTCACGGAGATGCAAGACCACCATGTTGTAAACATGATGAATGCTACTTATACTAAACATTTGATTAAAAAAGTCAACATATAGGCTGGACAGTAGAAAAAGTTGCCAACGAGCAAATTTGTGATTTATAAAATCAAACAAATGAATTCTTCCAGAATGTACCTAAGATTTTAAAAATATGAAATAGAAGTTAAGAAATGTGGAAGCTGGACTTCACCGGAGTTAAAAAATTTCTGTCCTTTAGGAGACATCGTTGAAGAATGAAAGAGCGAATGAAAATATAAGCCCAGACTTGGGGAAAATCTTCGTAAAGACGTTCCATTAAAAGATTTGTATCTAATAAGTAAAAAGAACTCTCAAAACTTAATAAAAAACAACTCATTTAAAAATGTGCAAATCATTTGAACAAACACTTAACTAAAGAACATATGTAGATGAGGGGAGTTCCCGTTGTGGCTCAGTGAAAATGAATCTGACTAGTATCCATGAGGACGCAGGTTTGATCCCTGGCCTCATTCAGTGGGTTGAGGATCTGGCATTGCCACGAGCTGTGGTGTAGGTCACAGATGTGGCTCGGATCCTGAGTTGCTGTGGCTGTGGCATAGGCCAGCAGCCATAGCTCCAATTCAACCCCTAGGCTGGGCACCTCCATATGCCATGGATGTGGCCCTAAAAAAAAAAAGACACACACACACATATATATGTATATGAAAACATACTCAAAAAATATATATGTATGAAAACATACTCAATATTATTAGTCATTAGGGAAATGCAAATTAAACCATAAGGAAATTTGATATCACTTACATACTGATTAGGACAGCAAAAATTTATAAGACTGACCATACAAAGTGCTGGTGAGGAGGAACTGGAACTCTCATACATTGCTGGTGGGAATGTGAAATAGGGCAGTTACTGTGAAAAACAGTTCAATAATTTCTTTAAAAGTTTAACGTGATAGCTACCCTATGATCTAGCCCTTTCATGCTTAGGTATTTATCTATGAGAAAAGAAGCTTACGTCATACAAAGACGTGACCACGACCATTCATAGCAACTTTATTTGTAATAGCTTCAAACTGGGAACAACCTACATGTGCACCTATAGGTGAGCAGATAAATAAACTTGCGGCAGATTCATAAGTTAAATACCACTCAGTCACATAAAGGAACAAACAGGAATGAATCTCAAAAAGTGATGCTGAGTGACAGAAGGCAGCCAAAGAAGAGGACCTCCTCTATGACCTCATTTGCATAAAGCTCTACAAAGTGCAACTAATTCATGGTGACAGAAAGCAGATCAGTGGTCGTCCGGGATCAAGGGTGGGAAGGACAGGATGGAGAAATTACAAAGGGGGCACCAGGAAACTTTTGGAAGTAATGGAGATGTTCACTATTTTGATTGTGGTGATGGTTTCACGAGTATAGACAGGTCAAAACTTAACAAGCTGTATGGTTTAAATATGTATAGTTTATTGTATATCAATTATACCTCAATAAGGCCATTACTATGTAAACATACTATCTATCTATGTACACACATATATACAGAATGTTTCTCAAATGTATTTGACCGTGACCCCTTTCCCCTGCTCACCTGTTACCTGGTCTGCAGAAGCATGCCAGATGCAATGAGGCAGACCTAGGACTGATCCCAGTTCTGCCCTCACACTGGCTATGTGCCCTTAAGTAAGTGATTCACACTTTCAGAACCTCAGTTTTCTCATCTGTAAAACGGAGCTATGGCAAGGATTAAAGCAGTCAGTGTCAAATGCCCACCACATAGCAAGGTCTTAAAAAACTTGAGTTCACTAATTACCCCAGAAATCAAACTAACCATTTTGATGGCTTTCCCAGTTGCGTTACCTTTATTTGGAACTAAAGAAACCAGCCTCCGTCATCTAAAGTCCAAAGGTCTGAGGGAAGAGACACTGAAATGCTTAGTACTGCCCTGCAGGCCCATCTGCTCTGCATTAGCTAGTGTTCTTCTGTTTATTATTCCTGGTGTTAAATCTCCTCCAATTCTTGTGTGAAGAGTTCGGACACACAATAACCTCTTTATCACATTTTCAAAATCTGGGCCCATACTGGAAAGTTTACACCTTTTTCTTGTTGCCATTGTTTCCATGTGGATTCGGATTTCTGAAAAAGACACTCAGAGTGTTTTACTGGAAACATTTGTGTGTAAGCTGGATGCAGACAAATACCATCAAAGAATGAAAATGAGATGTCAGAGGAATTAGAACCATACCACGTGGTCTCTGTGTCGTTCTCCAGCTGTAGTTTTGCAAAGAGGACCCTAGGCTGAGGCTGGTGGTCATGAGCCAGGCTTATCAGCCCCCTCCATTGGCCTCTCTCCTTTGAGGGTAGAAACTGAGTAATATCAAAAAGAGAAACAGAAACACGCCAACGTTAGGGTATAGAATAGAAAGTATACATAATTCTGTAAAAATAAATATAATAATACTGGCAACATTTACTCAGCTTTATTTGTGTGCCATGCGTCATTCTCCCAGTTCTATTTTATTTAAACCTCACGACAAGACCATGAGTTAGGTATAGAACCATAAGGACTCCTTCAAGTCACAAGTGACAAAAAAATTCACCTCAACCTCACTCATAAAGGAACTTTTATTGGACATGTCAATTAAAAACCCAGATTGAGGAGTTCCCACTGTGGTGCAGTTAAGGATCTGGCTTGTCTCTGTGGAGGTGCCAGTACAATCCCCGGCCCGGCACAGTGGGTTAAGGATCCAGTATAGCAGCAGCTGTGGTGTAGGTCACAGCTCCAGCTTGGATTTGATCTCTGGCTGGAGAATTTCCATATGCTGCTGGTGTGGTAGAAAAAGAAAAAAACATCCAGATTTAGTCCTGGCTTCAAGTAGGACTTGATCCACCAACTCCGAAAGATATACCCAAAGACTCAGATTCTCTCCCTCTTTTTTCTACCTTTTTATTGGCTTTCTCTTTGGGACTGTTGCAGTCAACTGGAAAGTTCCAGTATTTCCCATGGTGGCAAAATGGCTGCAGCTGTGCCAGACCTCACATCCTCTACCATGTCACTCAGAGAAAGAGAGCAACTCCAGAATTCATTTTCTCTCATTGATCCCAAATGGGTCATGCGTCCATCCCTGAACAGATCACTGTGACGGGGGAGACGACAGAGGTAGATGAGTAAGAGAGGTTAATTGGATTACACCTTGGTGGTAGTGTGGGGTGACCCATACCCAGGATCTAGCAGTGTGGACGATCCCAACAAAAGTCCTAGGATGAGAAATTGGGAGAGGTGGTTTCTCAAGGGAAAATTGGGATAAGCTTGATCAGAAAAGGGAAACTGGATGCTGGAGACACACTCAGCCAATGCCAATCCTAATATTCATCTATTCATTACAAAAATTTTCATATACAATTTAGGGGCTGGTGTTACATGAGGGAAAAAACAAAAACCAAACATCCCTGTGGCTGATGCTGCAGATGCCCCCACTGCATGCCCCTTAACCTCCTGCTACCACGTGGACAATTCCCATTTTTCCTTTTCCACCTAAAGACTTTCTCTGGCACTAAGGAAGCTTGGTCAGACCATTCTCAAGGCTGCCTGGATGGCCTAGAGGTTTAATGCCCTTGGAGCAACCTGCAGCCAACAAGGGACAGGACTTGGTGACTGATATTCCAGTTCTTCTGTTTCTACATAGGGAATCTCTGAAGCTGGTTTGACAGGGCTTCTTAGAGGATCTCCAATGCTGACCCCAGCTGCCTACAGCAGTGGTGAGCTGACTGATATGTGCGTTATTTGTTTACTCCCTTCCTTATCTCTCTTCCCTAATTCCCTCTCCTATATCCCTCGGGATCACCTCTCAAACAAACAACCTGCATCAGAGCCCCTGTCTCAGGATCTGCTTTCAGTGGAGCCGAAGTCCAGATGACCCCTGCCTTTGTGGGCTTACATTCTGATGGCAGAGAGAGACGGGTAGTAAACAAAATAAATAAGCCAACTATATAACATTAGAGGGAGACAGACATTAGGGAGAAAGATAAGGCAGATAAGGGACAGAGTGCCAGGGTGGGTGTGGGGCTGATATTTTACACAGGGCTCCAGGAAGGCCTTGAAGAAGAGGTGACATGTGATTCAAGACCAAAGAAGATCCATCAGTCAGGTCAGGCTGCATTCTGCTAAGTTGACAAATAAGCCCTAGACTGCAGTGGCTTAGAGTTTCATTTTCCACAGAGATGACATGTCCATTGCGGGGCAGCAGGGGACTTTGCCCTATGTCTTAGCAGCCAGCTGAAGAATCTTTGCTGGTCGTTATGGAAGACAGAAATTCTGGAAGGTCTCACACACAAAATCAAGTAAAAGTTTAGGTCTGAACTTTTCAGTTCTCCTAAGTCATGTCCAGAACTGGTCATAGGGCCTCACCAACCACAGAGAATAATGGATATATGATTTACCAAGTGCCTGGGTGGTAGAGAGTTGACAATAGTTTGAAGACAGACCTAATAACCCCACAGTCTAACTTTCAGACAAAATACACTTACCTTCTCCCTATGGGGAAGCTGTATCAATCAGTGCAGCAAATTCAAAGCCAGTCAGAAGATGATTTGTTTCTGCATCAGGTTTGTTATAGTCTCTCTTGATCCAGAGACCTGTGAACTAAAATGGCAAGTTGTCTGAACCCATCATTCAACATATAATGTCCATCTTTCAACAAAAATTACAAGACATACTGAAGGACACAATACAGTTTGAACAGAATAAGCATCAGAATCAGACTCAGATACAACAGGCATGTTGCAATGATCAGACTAAGAGTTGAAAATATCTATGATTAATATGCTAGGGGCTCTAATGGAAGAAGTAGAAAACAATTATAGATTATAGATGGGTAATATAAGCAGAAAGATGGAAATTTCAAGAATTTTTTTTTTAATGCTAACAATCAAAAATACGTAACAGAAGGAATTCTTGTTGTGGATGAGGGGGCTATGAACTCAATTAATATCTATGAGGATGCAGATTCGATCCCTGGCCTCACTCAGTGGGTTAAGGACCTGTTGTTGCTGAGAGCCGTGGCGTAGGTTGCAGGCGCAGCTCAGGCTCAGATTTGGCATTGCTGTGGCTGTGGTGCAGGCCAACAGATATAGCTCTGATTTGACCCCTGGACTGGGAACCTCCATATGCTGAAGGTGAGGCCCTAAAACACCAAAAAAAGAACCAAAACCATAACAAACCTACCACAGTTGGGGACTTCAACACCCCTCCATCAGAAATGATGGGTCCTGGAGTTTCTAGGTGGTGCAGAGGGTTAAGGAGCCAATGTTGTCACCGCTGCAGCACAGGTTCCATCCCTGGCCCCATCCCATGTCATGGGTGTGGCCAAAAAAAGAAATGGATGCACCCAGCAGGCAGAAAATCAGCAAGGACATAGCTGAATTTCAAAGCACCAAGATGCCAATTCCAAAAGGGAACAATAGGAGACGCAGAGCAGGAAGAATGTTTCATGAGTGGACCCAAGTTTTGGTCCCTTGGAGAGGCTCCCAGAACACTGTTTTCTGGGCTCCTGGTCCTGTACTCTGGGAGACGCTTCCTTCCACATTGTCCTCCTCAGCTATATCTGGGTTAGGCTTTAGAGAATCTATGCTCCCTGGGTGCTACACCAGGACGCAAACCCTGTGCCACATCCCAGATTCCTTTGATAGTGTTCCTCACCCACAGTTTTAGGAATCCACCCTGAAAATATCCTTCCAAAGTGTAAAACAATGTATACACAATGTCATTAGCCACAGCCCTCTCTGTAATAGCAACTCAACTGGAAACAATTCAAATGTTCACCACTAGGGGTCTGGTTGAAACAAATTACATTCATACAATGAAATTCTGCTCCAACTGTAAAAAGAATGAGGAAGTTTTCTGTGAACTGGAGTGATCGCCAAAATACACCGTTAAGTGAAAAAGCAAGATACGGAACAATGCATATAGTATGTCAACTTCAGTGTAAGAAAAAGGGGGGATAAATATATATGCTAATTTTTGCCAAAAGAAACACTGAAAAATGGGCTAGAGATCGATGAGAGGGAAATGAGATTTCTTTAAGGATACCTTTAAATATTATTTTGACTTTGAACTGCATAAATATTTACCATATTCAAAAATAAAATTAAACCAGAGTTCCCTGGTGGTTCAGTGGGTTAAGGATCTAGCATTGTGATGGCTGTGGCTCAGGTCACTGCAGTGTCACAGGTTGGATCCCTGGCCCAGGAACTTATGCATGCTGCAGAGCAGCACAAAAATCTTATTATAAAAATAAAGTTAAATTATAAAGTAAAAAATGCAAACTCCCAAATTGAAGTCAGAGCTCCAAGGAGTCAGTGACCATTAGGAATGATGAGCAAGGAAGAGAGGAAAGTCTTTAACTGATAGGGGGTCATGTGAAAGGAGTAGGTTTGGAGGGATTGAGATTCAATCTGGGACATGCTAAGGTCAAGATGCAATTAGACAGCTGAGTGGAGATATTGAAAGGGCAGTTGTTTGAGTCTGGGGACCAGGGAGGTGATATAAAATGCAGATATAAAATGTTCATTGCTGGGAGTTCCTGCTATGGCACAGTGGGTTAAGGACCTGGTGTGGCTGAAGCTGTGCATAAGTCACAGCTGTAGCTCAGATTTGACCCCTGGCTTGAGAACTTCCATATGCTGTGGGTATGGCCAAAAAAAAAGAAAAAGAAATAAACATTAAAAATTAAAAAAAAAATAAAATGAGGAGTTCCCGTTGTGGCTCAGCAGGTTAAGAACCCAACTAATACCCATGAGGATGCAGGTTCGAGCCCTGGCCTTGCTCAGTGGGTTAAGGATCCATTGCTGTGGCTGTGGTGTAGGCTGGCAGCTGTAGCTCTGATTTGACCCCTAGCCTGGCACTCTCCATATGTTCCAGGTGCAGCCCTAAAAAGCAAAAAATAAATATATAAATAAATAATAAAAAATAAAATGAGTATCACTGGCACTCGTTTAAGTGGGTACTTAAAGCCAGAAGACAGGATGAGATCACTGAGGGGATGCAGATAAGAAAGAGGAACAGCCTGGAGCCTGAACCCCAGGGCTCTAGGTTGTGAGAGGTCAAGGAAGCAATGATGCCCCAGCCAGTGAGGTGGAACAAGTGGATTCCAAGTGAGGGGAGGGTTTCCCGGAGGAGAAAGGCACCAGCTGTGCCATCACGTAGAGACCCACTGAGACCACCTGCCATAGTGAGGGACCCAGGAGTTTCCGAGCAGGGGGTTTAAGGGGAATGGAAGCAAACTTACGAGGGACAGTGAGTATAGATATCTCTTTTTAAAGTGTTCCCTAAAAAAGAGTAGAGAAATGGGGCAACGGATGGGGGAAGATGCGAAATCTGAGAGCTTTCTATTTTAAGGCAGGAGCGGTACAGCCTGTGTCCAGCAGTGGGGGTGGTCCAGCAGTGAGGGGAAAACACAATGGCCAGAGAAACAGTGTAATTATATAACCTCTAAGAAGAGGAAACCGACACTTTGAGAGGTAATCAGCAGAGGCTGGAACAGCGACCTGTCTAGGTCACTGGGCAGGATGTGACCCCCACTGGCAATCCCACCATGTTCCCAGGACCACAGCCTCTGGCTTTGCCCATAAACGGCCTCAGACCTGTGAACAGCTGCTGCCTCCCAGGGACAATCAAAGCGAAACCGCCCCCATCAATCAGTGCCTGGATTAGATATGAAAGGCTGAGGCCCCGCCAACAAGTTCCAGTCTGACGGCTGCCAGGGAAGATCAGGAGGCTCTTGAGCCCAAGCTGGCCCCTGCTTCCCCCAAACCTGAGAGCAGTCACATAGCTCATACACACACCGTCCAGCCCAAGGTCAGAGGACAGAGGACTCCATGAAACACACCACCACTGACAGACAGAGTGGCACTACCGGGACCTGTAACACCCAGACATGCGGTGGCCTGTGGTTGAAGACACCTCTCACCCTCTCTCCTCACAGCTGTGGGTCTGGACACAGGCTTGCAGTGATACAGCTTTTGTAAAAAGGGCCATAGTTCTCTCCTACCTGTACCCACACCCCTTTGCCATGTGACTTTGCAATGTCTCCCGTCAAAGTGGAGTCTGTGCCCCCAGCCCTTGAATCTGGGCTGGCCCAGGGATTTGCTTTGATGGACAGAAGGCAGTGGAAATGATAGCTTGCTGGATGGGAGCCTGGGCCTCAAGAAGGTCTGGGGGCTCTTACCTGCTCTCAGGCCCCTGCTGGGCTGCCTGTGAGCAAGCGTGTGCTCCCTGCTGGACGCTGGGTAACCACGGAGCAGAAACCAGCCATCCCGGCCCTGGACTAGCCAGTCTCAGTGGACAGAGCTGCGTGAGTGAGCCTGGCTGAGATGGGAAGAACAGCCAGCTGATCCAGCCCAAAGGCCATTCTGCAGAGTTGAGAGCTCAGTAGGTGGGCCTATTTGAAGCAGCAAACATTAACTGATACATCTAATTGATGTCCACAGGTGACCAAGTAGAACTCAGAAAACCATTTGTTCACAACTCCTCTTTGGTGAAGGATTATTCAGTAAGACTTTAAACTCTGATTCATGGAACAAGAGAGTATGGGCTGAGGCCAGGTGTGGGAATGGAAGGCAAAGCCCCAAGGGGAGGACCAGAGACCAGAAAGAGTGGGTGGGCCCAGGGGCACCCACAAAGGATAGCATACATGGGCAGGCTTCTATGCCACACCCTGCATCAGGCCTGTCATCCCACACTTCTGTCCACTAGCCCGACACACAGAGGTCAGGAGACAGGAGCTCCCTGGAGCTCACATGACCAGTGCAACCCCAGATTACCCTCCTTGAGAAGTCACAGGCCCCCTATTCCCCAGTCGGGCTGGCATGGTCCTGCCTCCATCCTCCAGGACTCAGAGACCATGGGCACTTCCTGCTTCTTCACAGAACACCTTCCTAGGCTGTGGACCAAGGAGAAGGGAACAGAGCCCAACCTGACTCTTGGGCATTAGGGAACAGGCTGATTTGTTTATCTAGCATCCTTCTCCCCCATTAATACAGCACACATATATTGGGGGTGGAATTGTGCCCCACTACAGACTGCACATCTCAACTTCCCATGCAGCAAAGGTGGTCATTCATTCATTTCTCCAGGACTTACTGAACCCTATCAGGTTTCAGGTGAGTTTTGGGGATGCTCCAATGAACAGACTCAGTTTTCATCCTCATGGAGTTATAGTCTGGTGGGGAGAGATGAAGACAGTAAACAAATGCCTATGAAACAATGTGGAGAGTGTATCACACAGACTTGACAGCTTTAGAAGTACACAGGGCAGGGTAAGAGAGACGGAATTTGCCTAGCAAGAGGGGAACACTATTTTTTATAAGGTACTCAAAAAAGCCCCCTCTGAAAATGTCAAGTTTGAACAGGTATCTGACAAAGATGAGGGGAACACTACACATGATAGGCAGTGTAAGAGCATTTAGGTTGGAGGGAATAACAAAAGCCCTTTCATTCAGGGACACACCTGTCAGGCAAAGAGATCGAGACAAGGCAAAGGGAATCTCATTTCAGCCACAAGGGAGACCTATCTTGTCCTTAGATGGGCAACCAGGGACTGCCAGATGCCGTGAACTCCAACACCAAAAAGAATAGTATTCACAAACAGGACAACTAGCCCCAGAGGAAATAAAGCTGCAGGACAAAGAAGGGAAAAATTAAAAAAAGAAAAATCTAATTAGTATTTTCAGAGAAACTTAAGAAAAAAGTTTCATTAGAAAACTACTTTAGGAGTTCTTAACGTGGTTCAGTGGAAACGAGCCTGACTAGTATCCATGAGGATGCGGGTTTGATCCCTGGCCTCACTCAGCAGGTTAAGGATCTGGCACTGCCATGAGCTGAGATGTAGGTTACAGACAGGGCTCAGATTCCCGAGTTGCCGTTGCTGTGGCTGTGGCGTAGGCTAGCAGTTGTAGTTCCAATTTGATCCCTAGCCTGGGAACCTCCATATACTGCAGGTACAGCCCTAAAAAGCAAAATAAATAAATATTTTATTATAATTGATTTATAATGTTCTGCCAATTTCTGCTGTACAGCAAAGTGACCCAATTATACATATACATATACATTCTTTCTCTCATGTCATCTTCCATCATGTTCCATGACAACTGAGTGGATGTAGTTCCCTGTGCTATACAGCAGGACCTCAGGAGGTTCTTATAACTTCATTAAGTTCCCTTTATATTTGAAATTGCTACATTAATGAATTGATTAAACTTGATTTCCTTTATAAGCATTTAATATGTTCACCTGACTCCAAAAACCTTCCAAATGGCTAAGTAATTTTTATTTAACCAAGGTTGATAAATGAAGAAAACATAAATAATATGTATCTATGTATCTTATCTTAAATATGCCAATATTATTTACAAACTTAATAGGGTTTCAGGAATTCCCTGGTGGAGAAGTGGGTTAAGGATCTGGCACTGTCACTGCTGTAGCTCGGGTCACTGCTGTGGCAAGAGTTTGATTCCCGGCCCAGAAACTTCCGCATGCCATGAGTGTGGCCAAAAACAAACAAAAAATAGTTTCAGCTTCAAATAACAAATCTAAGTTAATTATTCAATCATAGCTTTTAAAGTGAACCAAAGGCTAATTTATTAGCTAATTTAGTGTGCAAATCATCTTAAAAATACAAGTAACCCCAAAACATTAGGATCACAGATTTCTCACTTCAACATTTATATTTAACTCTACACTCAAAATCATCATAGAGATGATCACGTCCTTCTAATCAATTTTTGGCAAAGCCTGAGTATTGAATTAACCTCGAAGAGTCGGTTTCCCCACCTAAGCTTGGAGGTGTCTGATAGGGTGACCATCTGTGTTAAGCCTGGGTGAACTGGCGTTCAGATGCTGCAGACTCAGTGGCCTGTAGCTCTTCCATGGCCCGAGTCTCGCTTGCCTGAGAGCCCAGAGTTTTTTTTTTTTGTTTTTTTTTTTTTGCTATTTCTTGGGCCGCTCCCGCGGCATATGGAGGTTCCCAGGCTAGGGGTCCAATCGGAGCTGTAGCCGCCAGCCTACGCCAGAGCCACAGCAACACGGGATCCGAGCCGCGTCTGCAACCTACACCACAGCTCATGGCAACGCCGGATCCTTAACCCACTGAGCAAGCGCAGGGACCGAACCCACAACCTCATGGTTCCTAGTCGGATTCGTTAACCACTGCACCACGACGGGAACTCCAGCCCAGAGTTTTTGGCATCCGACCCTCAGACCCAGTCCCTGGTCCCAAATGAGGCCTCCCTGGGAGCTGCTCGCTGAGGAAGACACTTGGATTCTCAAACCCACTGACCTGGGAGGCGCTTGTGTCTCTGCCCCCTCTCCAGGCTGGGCCCCTAGACTGCCCAGAGGCCTCCTACTGCCTTCACTGGCCCTGGAAGTAACTTCCTCCCCACTGCCAATTTATGCTTAGGAATAACTGACTCTATTTCACAAAAGAACAAAAGGGAAAAGTATGAGTATCAGAAGATAAGTCCAGGAGAGAGAAAGAATACAGAAATAATCTGTTCAGGGGCATCCTAGTGTCAGACTGAAACAGAATGCCTGAAGTTGAAGCCTTTGGAATCTGTAATTTAAAAGCTCTTAGGGGAGTTCCCATCACGGCACAGCCGAAACGAATCCGACTAGGAAACATGAGGTTGCGGATTCAATCCCTGGCCTTGCTTAGTGGGTTAAGGTCCGACATTGCTGTGAGCTCTGGTGTAGGTGGCAGATGTGGCTCGGATTTGGCGTTGCTGTGGCTCTGGTGTAGGCTGGCAGCTGACCCCTAGCCTGGGAACCTCCATGTGCCGTGGGTGCGGCCCTAAAAACACAAAACAGAAAAATCAATAATCAATAACAGCTCTTTGGGCCATTTTAGTTTTAAGAGTTATTAAACTTGGGACCTAAATTTGGCACCAAGGTTCCAGGTGGCCAAAGTGAAAAGGGAAACATGTTACATGATACATAAAATAGTTCTCATTGTCCAAGAGAGAAAATATCCTGAAACTTTGCCTGACACTGTCTGTAAAATAAATGTCTTACATATTGATGACATAAAATAGTTGCAAAGAAATAAAATCATTGATTCCCTTAAGTTCTTTCTTACTGTGGTCTTTGAGGAAAGCCTGAGGCACAGTCTGAAACACAGATGAGCAAAAGCACTTCTGTAGGGACCAAGGAAACCTAGCCTAAGCATGCTCTTCCTGTTGGTCTGAATACATCCAATGAGAAAAAAATTTTTAAAGCTTTTTGATGCAAGAATCTTTTTCCAAAAAAAGAAAAAAAAAAAAACCGTAGAACCTCAATATGTAAAAGATATAAAAGTGGAGCAGCTTTAAGGGGAGAGGAGGCCTAGAGCCCGGACTTTTTGTCCTGCCCCTGGTTCTGCAAGGTTCCCTAGAGCACCCCCTTCAGTGCAACTTACCTATAGTTGTGACGGCAAATAGGTTTGATGTCATGTACGAACTCAACTGACTGGCAGTGACTGTACAGAGTTGAGAAGTATTTTGACAAATTGTATTAAGGGCCCGAAATCTTCACCTCTTCACCGTGACTTTCAAAGTGACTTTTTAAATCAAGAGATGTTGAGAATTTCCCCATCCCCTAATTGTGAGTTTGTGATACCAGCAGGTGCTTCAAAAAGTGCTTGCAGGTTGCCATTTCTGCTCTTGCATCTGTATTTATGTTGTCTACCAGGGTCCTTGAACTCTCTAATCAATAGAAATGTGTAAGAGGCCAGATGAGGAATTCAGACAAGGCCTTACTGGGACTCCTGTTGCAGCAGGAAGGACCAAAAACAACAGTTGCCCTTGTTTGCTCCCCATTTAATGCTGGTTCCTTAAATGGGGTGCCGGTCAGGCCTGGAGGAGTGGCTTAGGTGGTCTGCCCATCCCCTTGGTGGTGCAAAGTGCAGGGAGCAGGCACAGTACCCTGCTTTTGCTCCCTGCACCTCAGATATGGCAGGTGGTTCATGTTCTTTTTGTACCCTACTGTTCATAATTTGCTCCAACTGCGAAAGCATGTAGTTATTTTTAGCCCCTTATAGTTTCTTTGAATCTGTTGCTCAAGGAGATGTTTGTCTGTGTGCAAGCGCTACAGCAAAGGGTCCAAGGTCCCATCCTGTCTTAGCTCCCTTGGCTAGTGAGTAAATGGCCAAGCTAGGATTTGAAGCCTGGCAGTCTGGCCCCAAGAGCTTGCATTTTTTGCCAACATGCAGTGCTGCCACCACAAGAGATTAGGGAAAATTAAGCTCTTTGGATAGATTATTTCCTTGGGACCAACCTAATCTTCAAATCCATTGTGGCTCAATCCCAAAAAAATATATCTAGGAAGTAGGAATGAGAACAGGGAAGGGATTCTTTCCAGCTGTACTCATTTCCACTAGTGTGCCCTGATCAGTTGTGACGTATGTTACAAGGAGTCGGTGCCTTAAAATATTATTTGTAATTAACTGATTTATGAAACAAATTAAAACAAAGTCCAGGTTCTGCCCATAATTGGGTTCCTCTTGCTCCCTTTCATTCCCATATGCCTTTTCAAGAGGCATAAAGTCTAAAAAAGGCCCACTTTTAAAAGATTTTTGTTTTTCATTACAGAGAAAGTACTGGTACATTTAACCTCGATTCACTTGTTCATCCATTCTTTCATTTATTCAATACATGCTCATTAAGTGTTTACTACATATCCTAGGTCCTAAGGATACGATAGTGGACAAGACAATGTGGCTGGCCTCTTGGAGTTTTCATTCCAGTACAAATAAAACAAGTTTTTACTGAGGGGAGGCAATACTAGATGCCATGAAAAAAACTAAAGGATTGGGTAGTGGTGACATGGGAGGAATGGTTATAACCACTCCTGTGAATTAACTGCATAGCTTTCTATCCTCCATATTCTATTTAAATATAAGTAAATTTACTAGAAGTATGTGTATCTGTAACAATATGTAGAATTCTTTAAGTCAATAAATAATACATAATATATATATACACATATACATAAATACAATCACATTGTATAGGAGACCTGTTTCTAGGAGGATGGAGGAGACATACTTCTCCCTAATCCCCCCACTAAGCACAGCTGAAAACCCTGGATGCTGTACATACAGCAAACCAGCGTTCCCTGGCGGCTTGTTGGGTTAAGGATCCGACATTGCCATTGCTGTGGCTCAGATCACTGCTGTCTCAGGTTAAATATCTGGCCCAGAAATGTCCATATGCTGCAGGTGCAGTCAAAAAAAAAAAAAAAAAAAAAAAAAAAGGGTTTCCATCGTGGCTTCGCAGTAATGAATCTGACTAGTATCCATGAGGATGCAGGTTAGATCCCTGGTCTCCCGCTCAGTGGGTTAAGGATCTGTCGTTGCCATGAGCTGTGGCGTAGGTTGTAGGCGCAGCTCAGACCCTGCATTGCTGTGGCTCTGGTATAGGCCGGCAGCTATAGCTCTGATTAGACCCTTAGCCCGGGAACCTCCATATCCTGCTCGTGCAGCCCAGAAAGTAAGTAAGTAAGTAAATAAATAAATTCATTCCTAAGAAGCACTGAAATGTGGAGAGGAGGCAGACTGTCTAGGGAGCTTGGAACTTGAGGAGTGACACACTGTGAGCTCTGGAGGTTTTTCTCTGTCTCATTTACATGGAAGACTTGGAACTAAAGAAGCTGGTTATCTGGAAATGCTGATGCTCCAGCAAAGGAGCATCAAAGGAGGAGGAAAGGGGCAGCTTGGCAAGAGAGAAAGCTTTTAGACCACCAGTGCTCTATCCCAAACACCACAGAAAACACTGTGACCCAATCCCCAGCTCAGACAGCAAAGGTGCAGTGGGGAGTCTAAATCTCCAACATCTGTCAGGCTGTAAGCAAACACTCCAAACTCATGCCAGGATGATGTCAGAAAAGGCTGAGCAGGGACTTTTACCCTTGGTGGGTGGCAATGAGTCCTCCCCACCCCACCTCCATCCCCAGGATTCCAGTGGGGACCACATGGGAAGCCTGGACTTCCACCCCACCAGCAGCAACTAGGTCCCCTCCCCTTTCCTGCTGGGCTAGAATAAGAATAGGCCCAGTGGATGCTGGATTTTCACTACTATCCAAAGGTAAAGAGGTCACCCTCTATATCACCCTTCCCAGTGTCAGTGGAGGCCTAGTGGGAACTATTAACTCCACACCCCTTCTTCATTTATTTATTATATATATTTTTTTATTTTCCCACTGTACAGCAAGGGGATCAAGTTATCCTTACATGTATATATTAATTTTTTCCCACCCTTTGTTCTATTGCAACATGAGTATCTAGACAAAGTTTCCACACCCCTTCTCAGTAGTTTTGAGGAGCCTTGGGTGTCAATGAAGGCCTAGTAGAGAATCTGGACCTTATTCTTTATGTGACAAAGATTTTAAAGTAGCCATCATATACATGCTTCAATGAGCAATTATAAACACACTTGAAACAAATGAAAAAAACCAAGTCTTGGCAAAGAAACAGAACATCTCTGCAAAGAGATGAATATGATATAAAGAGCCAAGTGGGAATTTTAGAACTGAACAACATAATAGTTGAAATTTGAAACTGGATGGGTTCAACAGCAGAATGGAGGGGACAGTGGAAAGAGTCAATGAGCTTGGAAACAGGACAATAGAAATGACTCAATCTGAACAATGCAGAGAAAATAGGCCGAAAAAAATGAACTTGTGGGATTATAACAAAGGCTCTAAAGGGTCACTGGAGTCACAGCAGGGACAGGAGAAAGAGGACAGGGCTGAAAAAAAATACTCAAAGAAATAATGGCCGAAAACATCCCACATGTGGCAAAAGACTTAACTGTAGAGTCAAGAAGCTGGGCAAACCCTAAACAGGATAAATCTAAGGAAATCCACAGCAAGACACATCATAGTCAAACTTCTAAAAACTAAAGATACCACATTATCCTGCAATTTTTTTTTTGTACAATGTATTAGTTTTCCCTAGGTTATGCTACAGTAACAAATCTCAGTGGCATATAATAATAAATATT
Organism: Sus scrofa; assembly: GCF_054392235.1. Lineage (NCBI taxonomy): Eukaryota > Metazoa > Chordata > Mammalia > Artiodactyla > Suidae > Sus > Sus scrofa. The sequence goes on along the minus strand of NC_139395.1, from coordinate 36,995,838 downwards.
TATTTCTCACTCTTCTTACTCATCTGGTCAATGTGTCTTCATTACCTCAGGGCCAAAGCTAAGGGAAAACTCACATCTCAATCTCATGGCAGAGTTAAAGAGCAATGGCTGAGCTATGCAAGGGCTCTTAAAACTGCTGCTCAGATGTGACGAAGGTCATGTCCACTCTAAAGTCACAGTCGGAGTTCCCGTCGTGGCGCAGTGGTTAACGAATCCCACTAGGAACCATGAGGTTGCGGGTTCGGTCCCTGCCCTTGCTCAGTGGGTTAATGATCTGGCGTTGCCATGAGCTGTGGTGTAGGTCGCAGACGTGTCTCGGATCCCGCGTTGCTGTGGCTCTGGCGTAGGCCAGTGGCTACAGCTGTGATTCGACCCCTAGCCTGGGAACCTCCATATGCCGCAGGAGCGGCCCAAAGAAATAGCAAAAAGACAAAAAAATAAATAAATAAATAAAAGTCACACAGCCAAACTCAACGTTGGTGGAGAAGTGTATTCCATTCACGCTAAAAGGTACTGCAAGGTCAGATAACAAACTCTGTTATCAAATACCAGGAGGGAGAAAAGAATGGAAACAGTAATCCAATTTTCCACAATCTGCTCGGTGGGCCATAAACATTCATTTCCTGCCTGGTTGCATCATCCTTCCAAAGACATTCCAAAAGTCTCACCCAATAGCATTAGACAGTATGTTCAAGATCTCAGGATCCACACCAGCTCTTAATTTTTCTTGGAAACCTGTGAATAAAAAAAAAAAAAATTATCTGTCCTACCCACTCCCAATACACAGTAGTTCAAGAGAAAGAGGGGCAAAGGCACCACATGAGTCCCAATGAACAGGGGCGGGCAGCCCAGTATGGGTGCGAGGTAATCAAGAAGCAGCCTTCCTTCAGCAGGGCAACGAGCAACTGGAAAATTGTAAGAGACATATCTGTACCTACATTTTAGCACATTTAATTTTGAGAGTAAGTATTTTAAATGGTGGTATCATTTACTAAGCATCATATGTTCACATATGTTTGGTGTTCGGACGCTTCTAAAGAACATGACAGCAAAACCCGACCAAAGAGCATCCCAGATGAAGGCACAAGGAAACTGTTTATTACTATAGAAACAACGGCTGGAGGATGAAAGCAATGTCGCCCCTGCCTGGCCTGCACCCCCACCACACCCTCACCACCACCACGAAGAGCAGGCATTGCTATTTCAATTTGTCTCTGACACTTCAAATCTGGGTGAAGCCCAGTTTTGAAGTGCAGTGTTCTAAGAGTGTACTGGTTACAAATGTTCACCCACGCATCACATCTTTGGAATGTTAGGGGAAATGGTGCCAGACAAACCTGGCACACAGTAATCTGAAATGTGTCCATGTTTGGCAACCAAAGGCTGTTGAGAGAAAGACAAGTTGGTCCTGGATTGTTCTTTCAAGTGTGCTTACAAAATGGACAATATGATCATCATGGAGTATTAAGTGAAAGTGACTAATCACACACAACCTAGATGTCCAACTGTAGAGAAATGGGGTTAAATGAGAGTATATGGAGGATAAAATATCATGTAGCAATTAAAAATAGTTCACAGACATTTTAATGGGTATCAATATAAACAAATAGGTGTATGTACATATGTGTAGGCATGTGTACACACACACACACACACACACACACACAGCCTATTCTTCCAATGCATCCACTCAAACATTAGAAAAATATTTCAATGATTAGGAGTTCCCATCATGGCTCAGCAGAAATGAATCTGACTACCATCCATGAAGACGCAGGTTAGATCCCCGGCCCTGCTCATTGGGTTAAGGATCCGGCATTGCTGGGAGCTGTGGTGCAGGTCACAGACACGGCTTAGATCCTGAGTGGCTGTGGCTGTGGCGCAGACCAGTGGTTATAGCTCCGATTTGACCCCTGGCCTGGGAACCTCCATATGCCACGGGTGTGGCCCTAAAAAGGTTAAAGAAAGAAAAATATTCTGTGATTAAATGCACCAAAGTAGTAACAATGGTGATTTTTTGTAGGGGGAGTCCAAATTAGTTCCTTTTTTTTAAGTGTACTCTTGTAATAGAAAACAAAATCAAAAGGTCTTTTGTGTTGGCTTGTTTTCTTGGAGATAAAGGAGAACTCAATATAGTATTTGGCCTACAGCCTTTGGCCCCTGTTTGGTGTGGAGGGTGAGGAAGCTACATTTGAAGCGTCCCTACCTTCCTTTCCCTGCAGCAAGGGGAAGGCATGACACCCTTACAGCCTCTGCATGCTACTCACTTCACAGGCAGGTTTCGCGGCCAATATATTTCTGAAAAAAGAAGACATTTATAAATTAGTAACTCAGAAACAAACTTCCAGTCCTTTCAGGAATACCTAATTCAACAATTTTCAAATTGCTGTAGACTGAACATGCCCTCCTCAAAATCATGTTAAAACTCAATGCCCAAGGTGACGGCCTTAGGAGGTAGGGCCTTTGGGAGGTGATTTGGTTATGAAGACAGGACTCTCATGAAAGGGATGAGTGAGTGCCCTTTTACAAAAGAGGCCACAAAAAGCTCCTCTGCGTTTTGCCATCTGAGGTTACAGCAAAAAACCCCAAACAAAACAGCTGTCTGAACCAGAAAGTGGGCCTTCACCAGACACAGAATTTGCCCGCACCAGGATGTTGGAATTCTCAGCCCCTAGAACTATCAGAAATGAATATTTGTTGTTTGTAAGTCACCTGGTCTATAGTATTTTGTGACAGAGGCCCAAACAGACTAAGACTCCTGTCAATTAAGTAGTTTTCTCTCAAAATTCACATGCATCTGACCTGAACAAAGTTATAGACACTTGTCTATAACATTCCACTGGCTCCAAGTGAAATTTTTGCCAAAACCTTGCTAAAGTAACATCTTACCAGCATCTAACACCTTCCACAGTGAAATGGTTGTTTCCAGGCAATAAATTGACCATATCCACCATTTTGTGCGCTACAGTCAGGAGGTCTTGGAGAGCGAGCCTTGGATTCGGAGAGTGGAAGGCAAGGTACACAGTGGACTGTAGCTATGATGCAAACATTGTTGGAAAAACTCTTTTGAGGCATCAAGCAGGGACATAGCCGCAGATCTTCAAGAAAAGGTCCCTGAGAAGTCTGAGACCCTGGCACTGAGAACAATGTACGGCTTCATGCTTCTAGCTGAAACAAGTAACACGGAGGGAATGCCATCACTCTTCCTAATCAAGGTGGGCTGAATTCGCTGAGTCTTTTTCTGAAAGAGCAGCCACATGGCTGCACCGAGGAAAAAAGGAGCAACTTCTGTAAGCTAATTGATTATTGTTCAACCTCAACTCCGCATTTACACTTGATCTTAGCCAAAAGGCCGAGAAGCGATCAACTCCGCATTTAAAATCCAACTTGTCCACTTTCTTGGGGGCTGAACCACAGCGTGTGAGCCAAATCCTGCCTGCCACCTGCTTTTATAAATAAAGTTTTATTAGAACACAGCTATGTTCATTCATTTATCTATTATCTATGACTGTTATTGTACAACAGGGACAGAGGTAAGAGGTTGTGACAGAGACTATGGCCTATAAAGTTGAAAATGTGTACTATCTGGCCCTTTAGAGAGAAAGTCTGCTGACCCCTGAACTTTCTGATATGCCTGTCTCCATAAATGGATTAGGGAGAAACTGTAGGAAGTTGTTTATGGAGTTCACTAACAGCCCATACTTTCTACCCCCAAAAAAGTTATTAAAAGGGTCAAGAAGTCACATCTGCTGTCAGAAACCCTTTAGTGGGACAAAATTTTGAAGAAAATTTTGAAAGAATAAGATGAGAAGCCCTCTTTCCTTGCTGGAAGAGTAGTCCTCAAAACACTCATCTGTGTGCTATAGGAAGTCTGGTTGATTCTCTACCCCCTAGAGCTCCCCACTTTTTATCACAATATAAGATACACCAGCAATGCTAAGGTCCAGACTGTCTGGATAATTGGGATTCCACCTAGAGGCAGATTAGATAATACCTAGACACTGAATACTGTGTTTGCTAGACTATAAAGGGTGTGTGAAACCCTCTCAGCAGTTCCCATCCATTGGTGCCCAGAAACTTCTCTCTCACTAAGTTTAAACAGACTCAAACTATGGGCTTTGCAGAGAGAGGAGGCATCCCCAAGTTGGCAGAATCCTAAATCACACACCAGGAAGTAGTTATTTCCTTACTTCTTCTCTGTCATGCTCATTTTGAATATAATAAATCTTTCCAAATGCTTAGCATTCAGCTCTCTTGACAATTCCTCATTATATTCACCCAGATAGAACATAAATTCTTAACTATTTTGAAATAGATTTCAACTTAGGAAAAAACACAATAAGCACATTTTGTATAGTAAATAAACTTTATTTATCTGTTCTTCCGAGATGACATTGCCAACAGTCACAGATTTGCATACAATACAGTTATGTATTGACTATTTACAATTTACAGTAGTATTTTTCCTCTGAAAAATATAAGTACAAAAAGCTAAGTAAACAATGAGGTACTGCCATTTGGATTTACCATATGTCATAGCTTAAGAACTAGTCTTTAGCAAATATTCCACAAATCAATCTGGATAAAATAGTCAATTAAATGCTGTAATTTATCAGAAAAAAATCCACTAAGTTTCACCTCAAAATGTATTGCACAAGTCTTTAAAAAAAAAAAAATCACCCTAAAAATAAATAGGAAAGGCAAGCAGTCCTTCAAAAAAGAGGGACAAAAAGAATGGAAGAAAGGAACATTAAGTGAGCCCATAAATCAGGTTAAGTTATTCAAAATATCTTTTAAACAACACAAAACTCTTCCCAACAAAAAAAATGAAGAAAAAAAGAAAAAAATTATCACCGTTTCTCCACTGATATAATCTATTTTAAAGGCAGTCTGCAACTTTTCTTCTGGCTACATGAGGGGCCCTGAATAATAGCTTTGTTCTCTAAGAACAGCAAATGTGCAGTTTTCCAGGCTTGCTCAACATCACTTCTTCAAGATGAAGATCGGAGCCATGACTGGAAAAGAAAAAAGAAAAGAGGATAAACAAAGAAAGGAAAACTTTTAAACCTAAATTTTAGATTTGTTTTTTCGAGTTAAAATAAACTTTTATCAAAATTATATTCTATCATCTGAGTACTTGAAGCAGAAATGTTTCAAATGTTAAATCCTAAAGGAATCTTCTAAAACGTTACTATTCTTGTAACGATCTGACCTATAGCCAGCAATCCTGGAAAGCAGTATTTTAAAGTGAAATTTGGAAATGCAACCTTTCAGCACATGTTGAATGCTACCAGGTCATGATGAGACAAAGCTGGGCATAAACATGCTGATGTGGCAGAATTTCACAAGGATGCAGACTGGATTTGAAAGGAGAAAAAGGTTTTCCGTTTTCCCTAATGTGTTGACTTTTCTGCATACTGCAGTTCTCCCAGGATGCTATGCCTTATCTGAAATTAACAAACTTAATTTTAAAAAACTTAAAATGCTATGCTAGCTGATGCTAAACCTTCCTAGAAGGTTTCTCTAAGACGCTAAAAGCCAATGGTCAAATCAAGTTATGAGGCTTCTAGAAACGCATAAAACTAAACCACCAAATAAGATTAAGTAATAGAGACAAACTTTTCATAGACATATTGGTTCTAGTTAAAGTCTTCTCAACTTGTAAATGGACAATATAATCCACTACTCATAATGTATTTCCAAGAGTTTATTATTTGTAAAACTTGCTCATCACTCATGTTAGTCCTAGAAACCCAGGGAAGATAAGAAAAAGACCAGCTATGACATTTAAATCCCCGTCAATTATTTTGAAAACTTAGTTTGCACTATTGTGGGAAAAGAAATTCATGCATAATTCAATAATGCTGCAAAGGAGTTCCCGCTGTGACACAAGAGGCTCTGCAGCATCTCTGGAGCGCTGGGATGCAGCTTTGATCCCCAGCCTGGCACAATGGGTTAAGAATCCTGAGGCTCAGCTGTACAGTAGAAAAAAAAATTGTGTTGGGTAATAACTATTAAAAAAAAAAAAAAAAAAAGAATCCTGAGGCTCAGATCTGACCTGGCCTGGGAACTCCATATGTTGAGAAGCCACCAAAAACAAAAGAGAAAAGAAAAAGGAAAAAAATGATGTTAAATAATGCTGCACAGTGTCAAGGTCATGAGAGATCCAAAAAAGGGTGGGAGAACTTTTCTAGTTTAAAAGAGACTAGAAGAACATGACAACAAAATGCAATGTGCAAATTCTCAATGAATCCTGGAGTTTAAAAAATTATGAGAAATTATTTGCAAACCTGAAAATGTGGATATTTACTATACATTAGATAACAGCATTCTGTTAATATTAAATTTCCTGAGAGTGGTAACTATACTGTGAGTATATAGGAGAAGGGCCCTGTTCTGAAAGATTCTTGCTAAAGTACTTAGTTTATGTTTGAAAGTAACTGTCAAATGCTTGCAAGCAACCATCAAATGTCAGAGAGTGGGAAATAGAGAGAGAGAGACCAAGTGAGAAAATGTGACAAATGTTAATAACTGGTAAACAAAGGTGAAGGGTATATGGGTGCTCACTGTACTATTTTCACAAATCTTGTTTGAAATTTTTCAAACTAAAAGTTGAGACAATCAATAGAAATGCTACACAGTATATCTTGTGTAATAAGTGATAAATGATACTATTTAAATGCAATAATATGACAAGGACACTGCAATATTTATATTATAAACAAAGGTAAGGTTAAGACTTCTTGGGTTAGATATGGGATTTACATAACTAATGACAGTTTTAGATAATCATTAAGGCAAGTTAATTGATATATGTTAAAAATACAAATGAGATTCAGATGTATTCAGAAAGGATATTTAAAGTTAAAAGTGTAAAAAATGTATATATATATATATATAATGCTGTAATTAGCATTTTAAAACTTGGTATTAGCTGAATACTAGCTGAAACAATAATCAGAGAATATTTTAATTATAATTAAGCTCTACTGATTGTGATCAGCTTATTTGTCATTTGTGAAAATTCTTGCAAAGTTTGAGGTATAGAGGTACCCTAAATTTTTAGGGGTGCTAAATCATGCTAATAGCATGGTAATATGTGGAGGTGATGGGAGGAATGTTTGAGGATGGTCAACTGTGTTCAAATATTTTAGATGCCTCCACTTCACTCTAATAATATATTAATTAGAAACAGTCACATTCAATTAAAGCAGGCTGCTTAAGGATCTCCTCAGGACAAATGTGTTATTAAACTGTATGATTCCAGGAAGTAATAAAACTGCCATTGATTTTAAAATCAACCTTACTAGTGCTCATTATTTCAGACTAGCCTTGACTCCAAGCAGGGTTTACAATATTTTACATTCTACTTTTACCTACAAAATGATTTTTCATTTCTCTTTCACAATCTTTATTAACTTCAAAAATCATTCTCAAGAAATAGAAAAAAACAAAAAGGAATATAAAGTACATAAGAACATTTTTGGATTCTTTAGAAAAATTTCAAAGAGCAATTTTGAAACTTTCAACTACTATTTAAAGAACTAAAATTTCCTAGAATTATGTAACATTTACTGGTGGTGGTGATCTATATTAACCCAGAGAGTAATCATATTTTCATTAAACAAAAGAGCCAAAGAATTACAGCAAAATGTTAGTATCATGCAACACATTTGATTTTTACACAAAAGACACAAGACATATTATTCTTCACTCACCACATGCTAACTAAGCACAGACTGATGGTTTACTCAGAAGATACCACTGCGAGGTGAAGTATACTACAAAGCCAGGAAGAAAAAAAGCTCATTGGGTTAGTTTTAAGATTTAACATAACACAGAGAATTATGTGTCTATTAACTTCAAAGGATTAAACAGACTGTACTTAAATTTTTCTCACATCTCCCCCAAATCGAGGGAGGAGAGGCTGAGGAATCTGTAACAGCTCCCTCCCATCCTAAGTAAATATAACACTGCGTAGCTGAGACTTTATCTGGAACTTAAAAAATTTAAACACAATTATAGATGTACGTCACACTTAAAGGATATATTTATACACTAGATTAATTAGGTTGTGATTATTTGGTATATAAAAGGATTTCTTTCATAATTCTACTAAAGTATACATTAAAATTTGATTTACATCATCTCAACTTACCACCAAAAGTTTTGGGGGAAATGTGGATGAATGTGAATGTGGTATGTCTATATGTTGAACTATCATTCTTAAAATATATCATTTTCATCACTGAGTTACTCTCTTGTAATTTAACAGTATATCAGGAAAGGTTTCAGGAATGATGACCCAAACCAGAGTTTCTATTCAAAGGGACCCAATCTCTGTAAACATGGTTTTTACTGTAGCAACCTTCTTAAATAAATTCTATGTCCTATTTAACATGGTCATAATCCAAGATTATTAATTAGTTTCCTGGCTTACTTTAAAACAGCATCAGCAAAAACATGGGGTTCTTTATAAAGAATCTGAGCCTATTCTTAGTGTGACCAACCTCAAAAACATCATTGTATTTATCTTTTATATTTAACATGCAGTTAGTAAGAAGCAGCAAAATCAAGAGACAAATGAGAAAATAATATTTGCAATATACACAACACAATAAGGCTAATATCCTATTCGAAAACTTGCAGAAGTATGAGAAATACATATATGTTCCCTGTCTCTATGCTTGTTAAGTACTGAAAAACTGAAATAATCTAAGTGTCTATGAATAAGAAACTGATCATATAATTACCGAATCAACCATTAAAAAGAATAAGATAAATCAATTTCTAATGAGATAGAATAATATAAAAATATATTAATTGAAAAAGTAAGCTATTGTAAACTCCCATTTTTATAAAAGAATATGCTTAACTGATAAAGGAATAATTATAAATACATGATTATAAAGCTGGGGATGTTCACCACACCATTAGCAAACATGACCTTGGCAGGGTGGAAACAGCTAGGCGGCTGAAGATCATCAAGGTCTCGCTTCCTACGTAGTAAATTTCTGAATTGTTTGCAATTTTTTTTTTTTTTTACAATGATCACATATTACATAATTCTTAACAAAATCAAGAGGCAAAACCACTTTTGAGATAAAACATAAAGTGTCTTATACATGCAGTATTTTTCACCATGCATTGGTTTTATTTGCATTTATTTCCTGACTCCACCTTGCCTGCATCTAATGAGCTGCTGCTGCAAAGGGAAAGGTAAACTGACGCTGGAATGGAGAACTTACGTACCTAACAAGGCTGAAAAGTTCTGATGATTTTATTAAGTCTGAGGATTTTTTTAAAATTTCAACCAAAGGGAGAGTAGTGAGAAACCCTAACTTAAGTACAAGACTGGTCTGAGGTAAGGACTGACCAAGAACTTGACACAACACAAAGGATCGGCAAGAAAGCAAAACAAAGACATAGTTAACAGAGCATCAGCGTGGATGGGAAAAGAAGCCAAATCTTTTTCATCAAAAAGAAAAATTTTCTTTTAATGGAGTCATCCAGAAAATAGCCATCTAGGACTTCTCTGGTGGCTCAGTAGGTTAAGAATCCAGAGTTGTCACTGCTGTGGCTTGGGTCACTGCTGTGGTGCAGGTTTGATCTCTGGCCTGGCAACTCCCACATGCTGGGGCACAGCTAAAAAGATTAAATCAGATAGTATACTTTGAGGGCAGTCCTACTCAGCAAAAAACAATTAGAGAAGCTAGAGATTTTTGTATTCACTATTGCTTCCACCCTACTTCTCAAATATCCAGTCTACCCCAGCCATTTAAACTACCTAAACCATCACAAAGTATCAGGCGCAATAAGCTAAAAATCAGAGGAGGGAAAAGGCGCTTTAGGGAACACAAAGGTATGAGCACTTCATATCTGCACTTTCTTTTTTTTTTTTTGTCTTTTTGCTATTTCTTGGGCCGCTCCTGTGGCATATGGAGGTTCCCAGGCTAGGGGTCGAATCGGAGCTGTGGCCGCCAGCCTAGGCCAGAGCCACAGCAACGCAGGATCCGAGCCGCGTCTGCAACCTACACCACAGCTCACGGCAACCCCGGATCGTTAACCCACTGAGCAAGGGCAGGGACTGAACCCGCAACCTCATGGTTCCTAGTCGGATTCGTTAACCACTGCGCCACGACGGGAACTCCCATATCTGCACTTTCTTTAACCTCTGCCTGCTACACATTAAGACAATTTTTTTCTCACTTGAAAGAAATCTAAAACTTAAAAATTTACAACAAACTTAGTTCTTTAGAGAAAAAGAAACTTTAGCAATACAATAATTCAACATAATTCATTTTACCAGTAAGGACCAGAAATATGAAAAAGGTTTGCCCAAAGTTATGGAGGGGCTGAGCTGTTGAGAGCTGGTTGCTCTCACCAAAGCAAAGCAGCATGTGGCTGGCACTCTGAGGTACGACACTGGAGATGGAACATTTCTTGAGCTGGTATCACTCCTATAAAATGACTCATCCTGAGGTCTTTCATGATGTATTTTAAACATTATTAGTCTATCTTCCCAAGACTCCTTTTCTGGGAAAGACTAGTTCTACATATCACTAAATGGTGGCTAAAGAGCCATCACCACAAGCCCTACCATTATCACAAGACCCCAGTGCAGGTACTATACCTGCTTTGGTTCTATAACAGTCCTAACAAGATGTTAGTTTTGTGAAGAAACACAGGCTCTGGGATCCATCAAATGAAGGACTAGTATTCCTCTACACACTGCGACCCTCAAATAAACCAGATTTTAAATATGATCTGTAATTTATTTATTTACTTTTTTGTCTGTAACATGGCATGTGGAAGTTCCTAGGCTAGGGATTGAACCTGTGCCACAGGAGCAACAATGCTATATCCTTAACCCACTGAGCCACAAGGGAACTCCAAATATGCTCTCTAATTTAATCTGATCTGACAGATAATGGTTTCTCATCTAGAAAATATATTCTTGAAATTAAATTAAACTCTGAAACCACTTATGAAATAATAACTGTTGTGTTCTGTAATGGGATTTTTCAAATAAAGAGTACCAAACTCACTGAAGGAAGGGGAGATATGGTAAAGGGGGAATACACTGAAAAATCCCTTATCAGCAGTCATGAAAAGTTTTTGATCAATACCACAAAGCAAACATACAATCGTTAGGGTCATGAATCCAAGATTTTAGAACGTATTCCTCCACTAGTACCTGCTAAATAATGCAAACACTGGTTTGGGCTGCACACTTTCAGCGAAAAGTGCAATCCATGCTCTCAAGCATCCCAAAGCTGATGGATTGGGGAAGGAGCTCTGCAGTGTGTTGGGGTTTGCTTGGTTTACTTATACCAACTTAGCAGTCCCCAAACCTAAAATAACAAAACATTAAATATTGCAGATTTTAGTAGAGGTGAAACTGTGGCTGCACAGTTACATGTTAACAGAAACAGTCCATGTGGAACATACATTTAAAGCTAACGTGGCTAAACAGTTTTGTTTTGTTTTGTTTTTTGTCTTTTTGCCATTTCTTGGGCCGCTTCCTTGGCATATGGAGGTTCCCAGGCTAGGGGTCTAATCGGAGCTGTAGCTGCCAGCCTACGCCAGAGCCACAGCAACGCACGATCCGAGCCACGTCTGTGACCTACACCACAGCTCACGGCAACGCCGGATCCTTAACCCACTGAGCAAGGCCAGGGATCGAACTCGCAACCTCATGGTTCCTAGTCGGATTCGTTAACACTGCGTCACAACGGGAACTCCTAAACAGTTTTTAAATGATTTTTTTTTTTTTGCTTTTTAGGGCTGCAGATGTGGCATATGCCGCATACGAGAGTTTCCAGCAGGCTAGGGGTCAAATTAGAGCTGCTGCTGCGGGCCTACACCACAGACACAGTAACATGGGATCTGACCTGTGTCTGTGACCTACACCACAGCTCATGGCAATGCTGGATCCCCAACTCATTAAGCGAGGCCAGGGATCGCACCCACATCCCCACGGATATTAGTCAGGTTCATAACCCACTGAGCCACAACGAGAACTCCTAAATGATCATTTAAAACACTCCTTACAAGCTTAACTTTCTATACATTTATATATCTTTCTACTGGATACTCCCATAGAAAAGAAGTCACTATTCTTAGTGGTGTTTTGCTCCACTCAGCTACAGCTCATATAAAATATGAAATATGTTGAATTGAAATGAATATGAAATAAGTTGTAATTTCTTCAAGATACTTGTTCAAAGACAGTGGTTCTTACCACTTATTTTATGAATAACAGCAATCTTAAGGCAAATGTGACGTTTTAACTTTCTCGATCAATAATAATCTCAATTTTCCATCAAATAAGGAAACAATGAGTCACTCTATCAAGTACCAACAACCTCTTTATACTGACAAAAGGTGACCCAGATTGATTTATAAGTCATCTTTAGCATTTCCCTCACTTCATGCTCACCATAATTTATTGCATATTTCCTAAGCATTTATTTTTACTATTTGAATTACATTACTTGGACACATCTTTTATTCATGTACGGATGAATGGATACAACGTCTTCCCCCTAAAATTAAAGGTTCCACAAGGTCAACAACCATATCTTTCATTTTCCTGTATTCACCATAACGAGTAAAAGAGTAAGTGATTGCTGACTGAATTCATTCGTTAAGCAGAAGATAATGATGGATGAGACTTTGCTTAAAATAACAGTGGAAAGAATGGGACTTTCTTCCTGGGTGGTAAGCCTCTGGGATAAGGAAGGATTATTTTAAGAAGGATCAGTCACCATTTCATGCCCATCTAGAATGAATACCACTTTATATAGGAATAAAGAGTGTAAAGTTTTTCAAAAATTTCTTTTTAGTTAAAATTTTAAAAAGAAAGAGAATTCCCTGGTGGCCTAGTGGTTAAGGATACACGGGAAAGAAAAGAAAAAAGAAGGAAGGAAGGAAGAAAGGGAGGGAGACTGATTTTCCATCTCCCAAAAAAAGGTTTTTTACAGGGTTCACTATTTACATATAAACAATTCAATTAGTTTCCTTTGAAGCAAAGCAGCCAAAGGGCTGAGGAGGTAGGCTTCCCAGCACATTTGCCAAAGTAGTGACGTAGGGTGAATCTATACTACACTGCAAATCCTGACAAAATGTAGCCTAAGAGTTAGAGGAGAGTTTGGCCATACCCCAACATCAAGATAATAAAGATGCCACAGGAGAATGGATAAAGATAATAAAAGCTTTCTATTTGTATTATTTTAAAATATTTTCTTAAATGGATCATAGTGATAGAATTGTGTCAACAGGCTCAAGGTGCAATGGAGATTTTTATTTTCACAAAGACACAGTTATTTTACTCAGTAAAAAGGAGAACTATTCTGAATGACTACAGATTACAGAATTAGATGTTTGCTATAATGTGAAACAACATTCTCTCCACTGATGGAAGGGCATACATTATAGTGACATACTTCTTTATCAAAAATACCTATAATCAGAAAAAACTATAGAGATATGACAATATTTTTTCAACCACTAGATACAAGGGAGAAATGCTTTACAAAAAAAAAGAAAAAGAAAAAAGAAAAGAAAAAAAACAATTAAATGCTAACTAAAATAACTGCAATTTTCCCAGAAAATTTATGATAGGTAAATAATATAATATACAATGGTGTATATTGGGACAGAAATCAGGGATGTTGGGATGATCTTAGAGAAAGCCAGGAAAAGGTCAGAACATGCAACGGGTCGAAGGAGAGGAATTTTACAGATGGCTGATAAGTGCTGGGAGTCTTTAGCTTGGAGGGTAAAACCTTCCATCCAGGACATCTCTAGCTTTGGGTTGAGTTCCATGGGTTAGAGCCAGAACAAACTGGTGATCACAACAGAAAGGAAGATTTGGGCTCATAAGCCAGAATTTTTGTAAGAAGCACACACAGTATGAAAAGATAAGATGGCATGCTTTGAGAGGTAATCACTTACTGACTCAGTCCTTCTTCTTTTTTTTTTTTTTTTGGTCTTTTGTCTTTTTAGGGCCGCACCTGCAGCATATGGAGGTACCCAGGCTAGGGGTCTAATTGGAACTGGTGCTGCTGGCCTACGCCAGAGCCACAGCAACACCAGATCCCAGCCGCATCTGTAACCTACACCACAGCTCAAGGCAATGCTGGATCCTTAACCCCACTGAGCGAGGCCAGGGATCGAACCCGCAACATCATGGTTCCTAGTTGGATTTGTTTCTGCTGCACCAAGACAGGAACTCCACTGACTCAGTCCTTCTTAATGGAGATACTCAGACATAGACTAACCCATCACTCAAGAGTAGATTTTTGTTTGCTTTAAACAGGAGAGTGAAAAGAACAGCGGTACTGGGATCATGAAATAGGCAAAGAAACTAGGGGAAAGAAGTAGAAGTGCTGCAGGATCCCAGCAAGACAAGAAAAGGAAGCAGAAGGAGAAAGCTAAGAGCCAGACAGGAAACATCACAAATTTCACACTCCACTTAGAATAGATCTTCTTACTCTATTACTGGTTTAGGCCAAAAAGAAGTTAGGCAAAGGGAATTTTGCATAATTTATGAAATGTGTGTTTCATTCCAATCACAGCTGACTTCACACAAAGGTTCCTAACAATTCAGTTATCTACATTTCCCTTGTACGGTCTATGTCAAAAGCTCAAAATTGCTTCAATCCCTTCACTCTGAATGTGGAAATAACCTGAAACAGAATAAGGAACTGTAATCTATAAAACATCTAACATCATGATATAATTTAGTTTAAAAAATTATTACTGGATATACCAGAACAAATGCCTTTTCTGTACTTTCTACAAAGAGTCCAAGTTCTGGAAATCCCATATGACATAATATAGGAACCAACCTTATATATACTATTAAAAAGATTGTTTTCTACTGGAGGGCACCCATTCAGATTTGCTCTCGGTTTAGTTTGCTTGATGTAGTTTCAATCTCATTTTTCAGGCTATAGTACAACAAAGATTAAAACTTTAAAATTTCTTTTACCAACTCAAAGTCTTTGTAAATGAGAGAGAGAATATAAACAGGTGAGATCAAGTGGCCTTCTATCTGTAGCCTGCTTTTAAAGCTTACCATGAGTCGAGCATCTTCTCTTTCCAAAATTTTCTGAGTCTGATCATCAGGGAACTTCAGTACAGTGGTTATAACCTTTGCCATGGTCTACAAGAAAGACAAGAGACAGTCACTGGACAGTGGAGCTAATGAGTCTCAACCCATTCTGACATGTTCTGCTGGTGGAATTCTTTAGTGCTCTCAATGGAAGCCACGACCAAAGAAGTATGATGTGAAGGTATCAGTCAAGGAAGTAACAGCCAACACTAGAATTTCAATTTGAAAGGACCCCTTACAATGTCTGGGTTGATATTATTTTAAGAAGATACATTTATAATAGCATGAAGCTATATAAAGTTCTAATGCTCTTGGCCCTTTGTCTTATTAAAATTAAACTTTATTACTCATTCATTTTTACGAGGCTTTTTATTCATAGAAATCTATCTAATAAGTGATGTATTGCCAAAACATATGCTCTAAATAGTCAGAATTAGATACTGCCAAGTTCAACTTGAACTAAATCACATCATATATCTCATAAACACGGGCTACTGCATGAACATGAACATGCTTATAGGTATTTTTTAAGACATGCAGCACATCAGCCTAATAGAAATACAAATTACATTTTAAATAAACACAAGATGTTTTGTTTGGTAAAAAACAGGATGAATCAAAACATTACACATGGTGGCTTGCAAAAACAAGATCATAAACTGTGCAGATCTAAATAAATATACCGTAAGTCAGACTGTCACCCATAAGCTCGTGGAAAATTCTCCTCAAAGGTTGAAATTCCCTATTTTGTATCAAGATGAGATGTTTTGAGGGAGACAGAGAGGAAAGAAGATACCACTTATGAAATAAGTAGGATAACAAGTTCAGTGCTTACATACAAATTCAGGTACTAGTGCTCTCCTGAGGAATAGTAGTAGTACTACTCTCTGCAGTAGTGCTACAGAGGATGGGAGGCTCACCCAGAGAGCTGACTCTAATATTCTTTGTCCAAGTTACCAGACTGTGTGTGTGTGTGTGTGTATTGGGAAGGGAGGAAAGTGTGACTGCAGAACGTCACTGAGCAAAAGATAGCATAATAGAGTTAACCAAAAATTTTAGGAACTCACATTAGAAAAAAAGTATATTTATTTCCAGGAAGGAAAGGACCTATGCTTTTAAAATTCCTATTATGTGCTAAGCCCAGGCAAAGCACAATACATATTTCTTATACTTATTTCAACTAAGAGACCAACTAATACTATTCCTCAACCACAAACCCTATCAAACAGCAAGATTTTAGTTTCAGCCCGTTTCTTCCTTTTATCTCTGCCTCTGCCAGTCTGATGACTTAAAAACAAACAAACAAACAAAAACCTTTTAAAACAACTTAGTTCTTGGAGAATTTCAAAGGCATTTTACAAAACCCCACATCCTTTAAATTGTATTGCCTAAACAGAACAGAATCTTCTGTGCTAAACTGAAGCCAAGAAACCAAGCATATATGTGGCATGAACTAGCAAGAAAAATATGAAGTAGTAACTATTTCAATATTGTCTTCATTAACTCTGGAATTTCTTTTTTTTTTTTTTTTTTCTTTTTAGGGCCACAACCACAGCATATGGACGTTCCCAGGCTAGGGGTCCAATCGGAGCTACAGCTGCCGGCCTACACCACAGTCACAGCAACATCAGCTCCAAGCTGCCTCTGCAAGCTACACCACAGCTCATGGCAATGCCAGATCCTTAACCCACTGAGCAAGGCCAGGTATCGAACCTGCAACCTCATGGTTCCTAGTCAGATTCATTTCCACTGTGCCATGACAGGAACTGTAACACTGGAAATTATAAATGATTTCTAGTATACTGTCTATGAAGATTGTTTTTAGAGAGTACCAAAAGTCTAAAAATTGGAAATTTACAGAGTTTCAATCCCTGGCCCTGCTCAGTGGGTTAAGGACCTGGCATTGCTGTGAGCTGCAGTGTAGGTTGCAAACACGGCTCCGATCTGGCATTGCTGTGGCAGGGGCCAGCAGCCACAGTTCCAATTCAGCTCCTAGTCTGGGAACCTCCATATGCCACAGGTGCGGCCTTAAAAAAAAGATAAAATAAAAATTGGGAACATTTCTTTAATTTAAATAACTTATCAAGTTCAAAGTACCCAAAAGTCCATTTATATTCACTACGAAACAGCATATATTTCTATGCACAAGCATGTCTGTCACAAAAAAAAAAAAAAAAAAAAAAAAAAAAAGGAACTGTGGCTCATTGCCTCTTCACACTTTTAGACAATGTTAAATGAGAAACCCTTCTCTAAACTCATCGGTGATACCAAACTTGCAGTTGATTACCCAGTAACGACTTAAAGCTCTTCCCAGACTGCCAGAAAACACTTTAATGGGAAGCTGAGGCTCTTTGCCAGACCTTGGGAAAGAAATCAGACTGTAGGCCCCAGGAAGAAGGGAAAGTTCAAAAGAGCCACATGGACTAGAAGTGGCCTCTCCTGCCAGGTTTTCTTTAGGGAGAGGCTTAGATTGAGAAATACTGTCTATTAAAGAGAAAAACAGGCTGAATTCAAGTATTAATAATAGCATGGAGGATCAAAACCCAAGAAAAAGAAGTGCAAGGACAGAAGAAAGGTGAGTTTACAAGCTTCATACTATAAGAATGTGTATCATACATGTGGTCTTAAAAAAAAATCATCTGCCTCACAGGGAGTTGCCTTGTGGCTCAGCAGGTTTCAAACCTCACTAGTATCGATGATGATGTGGGTTCAATCCCTGGCCTCACTCAGTGGGTTGCTGTGAGCTGTGGTGTAGGTCACAGATGCAGGTTGGGTCCTGTGTGGTTGTGGTTGTGGTTGTGGTTGTGGCTGTGGCTGGCAGCTGTATCTCTGATTCAACCCCTAGCCTGGGAACTTCTACATGCTAAGGGTGCAGCCCTAAAAAGGAAAAAAAGTCATCTGTCTCATAAAATACATTGTGTACAAAAGTAGATGAGGAAAGGCAGGTAGGATGACCCACGAATCCTGCTGGACAATAAACAAGTGCAGACAGTGATCAAATCACAAAGGCCACAGTACACTCCGGCTCAGTCCAAAACTACAACCTGGTCTCCATTTCAAATTCTTTCTTGATGTACAGAAACTGGGTAAATCAACAAAAGACATCTCTAAAAGTAGCTCTGTATCAACCCCTGCTCAAAAATATTCAGGGCTACCCCCCAGTAACCTCCAGGAAAAACTCTGAAAACATTCCAGGGCCTCCATTCCTTGTGTAGCCCTAAACAGAGTCACTTCTACCTCCCAGCGCCAGTGTTTTAGCTACTTGTCATTCCAAAATCCATACTTGATTTCCTGTCTTGGATCTTCTGTCTGCACTTTCCTCCTGCCTGTATCCCACTATGCCTGGTGGGAACAGCTCCACTTTCCCACTAAATGGTAAACACCTTAAAGTTAGGGATGGTGTCAATTTTCATCTCTTCCATTCTGGTGATAAAGTGCCAAATGTAGTAAGCACTCAATAAATATGCAGTAAATTAAACTGAATATCTGCTACCAATTTTCAATATTTACCATAAAGTATGATGACAGAATGAAAGACTACTCATTTTTAGTAACCAAAGAAGTACTCTGAGTGCTGAAGACAGAGGTCAGAAAGCCTCCTCAACACAGACTCCCAGCCACCTGTTAGCGGGGGCTGCCCGTGCCTCAAAAAGTCCCTTCTAGCTGCCTCTCAAGTCACGGTCTAGGGATAACTGCAGAACCCTGAGAGCACAAGCTTAGACCTGGCTGAGCTGGCACTGCCCCAGAATGTAGCCCAGGCTGTGCTAGGCCTTCCTTCAGGAGGACTCAATCTCTCTGGGATCTCACCTACACACACTTGCAACCTCCAAAAGATTCAAGTTGAAGCCGTTATACTCTCTTCATTTCGCAGATTGAGAAAAGGTTAAATAATTTATTTAGCAACAACACTGGGATCACAGCTTTAGACTCAAATGTGAACCAAAGTAGCTCAAGTTCCAAGAGGCTATTTTTCTTAAAGATACACCTTTCCCCCTTCCTTGCCATAGGTAATTCTCAACTATTTATATCATCTTAATGCAGGCTGCTATCTAGTCAAGGCATAATAAGAGAAAGTTATATTGCATTAGCTTTTTTTTAAAAAAGACAAGGAGAAAATTGGTTTTAGCTATCCCTTAAATATAAAAAAAAAAGTCCTTAAGAAAAAAAGGCACTGAATTACTGTGAATAAATATATCCTTCTCATGATGCATTCAGAATCACACTAGACGTTACTTTAATTTGAACTATTTGACACAATGATTTTGATATCAAGGATTTAAATGACTTCTAGCCCTATAACTATTGGTGTTTATTTAGTTGAATTTACAATCCATACATTCATAATATTCTTTTAAGAGATTTTCTTATGCTCTTACTTTTCAGGTTTTAAATATATTTGCCAAATCAACTCCTGAACTGGCTCAGCACTCAGTAACCTCCACAGACTCATAAATTTAAAAAACACTGACTGTTTCTTAGAAAACTCATCCCATTCTCAGCCAATATATAAGGAAAATGTAAGAGACTGCAAAGGTAAAAAATTGAAACAGTATCTTCAAATGAAACAATTGCTTCAATTGAAAAATTTTGAGGAAAGACTGATGAATTTTCCTAAATGCATTCAATTCAATGCAAGATGAATTTACAAAATGTCCAATATAAGGCTCTTTTTAAAAAGACTGCAGGACATATAAATAACCATAAGACAAGACTCCACACTCAAAGTCCTTATAATAAATTTAACATTCTAGAAAACAAATTAACCAAGTATTACTACTTATACAGTGTGGTTATTTTTAATAATTTTTAAATAAATTTTTATTAATATGATCAATATTCCACATGTGAAAAATGACTTTCTTACAGTGACTAAAGTAAAATTTCAAAATATCCCTACATAGTCATTCTTAATTAAGACCATTTCCAATACTATCCATGCTATCCTCAAGTCTCCATGAAAATAAAATCTATTCTAACTTTAAGATCTGAAGTCAAAAATAAAAATTGCCATGTTTCACATCAAGTTAATGAAATTTTGATTTTTATTATTTAGCATATCTACTTTTTTAAATTAATATTTTATAAATGTAATACATATAAGCAAGATTCGTCAATTTACTTTTGCAAACTAAGAGCAACACAATTACCTATTGGCTACTATTGGTAGGTATGGTCTAAAAATATACAACATTTCTATGTGTATTAAAAATGGAATATATTTCCTTTTAAATTACACAACATGCCAAATCACCAGACATGATTTATACCTTAGTCTCACGACCCATCATATACTCAAAAAGCACTTTTCGCAAATACTCAAACTCGGTAGGTTCTCCAAAGAGCGAGACATCAGTATGGTACAAGTTGCCACCTGTCAAATAAAAGAGAGAGATAAAACTGTAAATACAAAACCAAATAAGCCATTTATTACTACTTAGAAAACGATAAACTAAAAAACTGTTAAAGGATCCAGAGAGAGAGGCACCACTCCTGTACTAATTATATTGCATTGTATATAATATATTGAATTTGCATTGCATATACACTAAGCATTCCAACTGGTATTTTTCCCTTGGAAGAGAAAGTAAGAATTATTATAGCAATTTTATTTCTCACATCCCCCCTCAGCATTGCCCTTCTCTTTCTTCTTCTTCTGACATGACAATTTAAGAAGACTATGCCTAAGGAATATAAATATCCCTTAAAACCAGTATTTCTCTCCTAATTATTATATGGTTGGCTTCAGATATTCTATAATGACTAAAACGAACAATCATTTTTATTCTGTTAAGGAGTTTAGTAGTTCAGAATAATATTCTAGTTTTTCTAGTATTCCAAACCTAAAAGTGCTAAAGTTTAAATCAAGTTTTCTAGGAGTTCCCGTTGTGGCTCAGCAGTTAAAGAACCCGACTAGCATCCATGAGGACGCAGCTTCAGTCCCTGGCCTCCCTCAGTGGGTTAAGGATCCGGCATTGCCGTGAGCTGTGGTGTAGGTCGCAGATGTGGCTCGGATCCCATGTTGCTGTGGCTGTGGCATAGGCTGGAGGCTATAGCTCCTATTAGACCCCTAGCCTGGGAACTTCCATATGCCGTTGGGTGGGGCCCTAAAAAGACAAAAAAGGGCAAAAAAAAAAAAATCAATCAATCAATCAATCAAGTTTTCTAAACTGTTTTGAAACACAATGTAGATAAAACAACTTGGAAATGCATGAAATATTAATCCATTATAGCGGTTTTCAAATACTTTATTCAACATCTTAAGACTATCATAAAAAGCTAGAGTTCATCTTCTAATCAAGCTCCATTTCAATCTAAAAATAATAAGTATAGAACTGGTATATGAAGTCATGCTATGATTAACTTTAATCTGGATAAATTCATAAGCACACATTATGTAAAGTGTATACTTGCATCCACTTCTAGCATTATGACACACTAGGTAATCTAAAAAGCACTCTGCACCAAGAACATCTAAATGCTGCACAAAAAAATTCTAAGATCACAGGAAATCCCCAAAGGGGTGGAGGAACAGAGAAAAATGAAACCACAAAAATAACGGGAAGGCAGATGGGACTCTGGGGATGCCTAAGGGGCAAAAGTCCACATTGAGAGTTTTTGTTAAGAAATCAGAGACTGGGCTCTGGGTCCCTGCAAAGTGGGAGAGCTGAAACACAGATTCTGATATAAAACAAAGCAACTGCCTACATAAAAGGGAACTTACTAGGAAACCTGTCTCTGCCTCTGTTCTAAGTGGAAAAAAAAAATGGGGGGGGGGGGTCACCTGAGAATAAGAATGTGTGATCATGGACCTACTCTTAGGTCCAGGGTACAAAGTTACAAGAAACTTTACAACTAAGAATCCTATAACTAAGGAAGTAAACTCATGAAGGCTAGTTTTGCCCCTGGAACCTAACCGAAACAAATACAAATCTTCTTTGACAAAATTCTTAATATAGAACTTTCCAGATTATCTATCACAGGTTATATTCAGTTAAATGGGTTCACGATTTTTTTAAAAAAACTCACCACACTACAGGAGATGGACCCCCATGAGGAAGAATCAGAAACGAGAAAGATTTACACTTTAAAAGGTTGATATTACAGTTATGCATACAAAATGTAAACTATGTTGAAATTTTTAAAACAATAAAAGATAGTTTTTTGTTTGGTTGGTCTTTTTTTTTTTTTTTACTTTTTAGGGCTGCATCTGTGGCATATGGAGGTTCCCAGGCTAGGGGTCTAATCGGGGCTACAGCTGCCAGCCTATGCCACAGCCACAGCAACACCAGATCCAAGCCGCGTCTGCAAACTACACCACAGCTCATGGCAACGTTGGATCCTTAACACACTGAGCAAAGCCAAGGATCGAACCTGCAACCTCATGGTTACTAGTCGGATTCATTTCCACTCTACCACAATGAGAACTCCCGAAAAGACAGTACTGAAGAAGTAAAACTATATTGGTAAATGACATGATCTCATACACAAAAAATTCTTAGGAATCTACTAAAAAACTAATAGGATAGGCAAAGTCAACAATGTTGCAGAATTTCTATCCACTTGCAAGGAACACTCTGAAAATGAAATTAAGAAAACAAATATTATCTAAGTACAACAATCTTAAAAACAATAAAATATTAGGAATAAATTTTTAAAAAGAAATACAAAACTTTCATCCTAAAAATGATAAAACATTGTTGAAAGACCTAATACTGTTAAGATGGCAATACTCCCTAAACTAATTTAGTGATTCAAAACAATTCTATCGAAATCCCACCTAGCGTCCTTGCAGAAACTGACAAACTGAACCTAAAATTCACAGATAAATTCAACAGATTCAGAAGAGCCAAGAAATTCCTATGGTGGTGCAGTAGAAACAAATCTGACTAGTATCCATGAGGATGCTGGTTCAATCCCTGGCCTCGCTCAATGGGTCGGGGATGCAGTGTTGCTGTGAGCTATGGTGTAGGTCACAGACGCAGCTCAGATTGTGCAGTGCTGTGGCCAGCAGCTGGAGCTCCAAATCGACCCCTAGCCTAGGAACTCCCATGTGCTGCCTGCAGCCCTAAAAAGAAAAAAAAAAAAAAGAGCCAAAACTATGTTGAAAAAGAACAACAAATTTAGAGGATTCACTATCAATTTCAAAACTTAAAACAAAGCTATAGCAATCAAGACAGTGTGGTAATGGAAAAGAAAATAAATAAATAAATTCATAAACAATTGATTTTTTAACAAGAGTGCCAATATAGTTCAATGGGGAAAAGAATGTTTTTCAACAAATTGTATTGGGACACTGGATATCCACATACAAAAGAATGAGGCTGGACTCCAGTCTTACACCATATATAAAATTTCACTCCAAATCGATCAAAGAAACAGCAGAGCTAAAACTATAAAATTCTCTGATGGAAACAAAGGAGTACATCTTCATGACCTTGGATTAGGTGACAGTTTCTCAAAGATGACACCAAATGCAACAACAATATATAGATGCTAATTTTTTTTTTTTTTTTTGTCTTTTGTCCTTTTTGTTGTTGTTGTTGCTATTTCTTGGGCCGCTCCCGCGGCATATGGAGGTTCCCAGGCTAGGGGTCGAATCGGAGCTGTAGCCACCGGCCTACGCCAGAGCCACAGCAACTCGGGATCCGAGCCGCGTCTGCAACCTACACTACAGCTCACAGCAACGCCGGATCATTAACCCACTGAGCAAGGGCAGGGACCGAACCCGCAACCTCATGGTTCCTAGTCGGATTCGTTAACCACTGCACCACGACGGGAACTCCCTAGATGCTAATTTTTAATCTTCCTATAAATTCAACACAACCTTAATTAAAATCTTCCCAGGTGTGTATGCGTAACTTGATGATCTGATTCTAAAATTTACATGGACATTCGAAGAGCTAAGATTAGCTAAGACACTCTTGAAGAAAGAAGTAGGACAGTTTCCCCATCCAAACTGCAAGACTTATTAGGAGGTCACTGTAATTAACTGAACCTAAAATTCACAGATAAATTCTGTGGTATGAGGTATTAGAGCAGGCACAGACAAATCAATCAATGGAAAAGACCACAGAAGTGCCAGAAACAGACCCTTAAAAATATGGACTAACTGGGAGTTCCTGCCATGGCACAGTGGGTTAAGACTCCAACTGCAGCAGCTTGGGTTGCTATAGAGAAGCAGGTTCCATCTCTAGTCTAGAACAGTGGGTTAAAAGATCCGGTATTGCTACAGCTGAGGTGCAGGTCACAGCTGTGGCTCTGATTCAATCCCTGGCCCAGGAACTTCCATATGTCATGGGTGCGGCCATTAAAAAAAAAAAAAAGACAGACTAACTGAAACTGGTAAGTAGATAAAATTTACACTGTTTTTCTTGCATGAAATGGACCTCAGGGTAACCATATAATGTGGGAAAGTTTCTGTTTATAGAAGAATTTCAGTTAATATACACTTAAGGAATGACAGCATTTGACTCTAACCAATATATAATGCCTAACAAAATAAGAGGTCCAGGAAAACAGTCACCAATGGATGCTAAAATCTAAGATAAAAGGTGATGGATCAGACTGAGAACACCTGGAAATGTGTAAACTATCTTAAAATTACAAATATATGCTGTGTCTTCTGAAGTTAGGCAACATGCTCCCTTTATGAGTTGCTACAGCCAATAACACAAACCTAAATCTCATCAAGCCTCTAGTTCTAACCACTGGGGGATGGAGAACCAAGAATTCAAAATGTTTCAAATTAAAGTACAAATTAAAGAGTTTCCATCCTGGCTCAGCGAACCTGACTAGTATTCATGAGGATGTGGGTTCGATCCCTAGCCTCGCTTAGTGGGTTAAGAATCTGGTGTAGCCTTGAGCTATGGTGTAGGTCGCAGATGCAGCTTGGATCCCCTGTTGCTGTTGCTGTGGCTATGGCGTAGGCTGGCAGCTGCAGCTCCAATTCAACCCCTAGCATGGGAATTTCCAGATGCCATTGGTTTGGCCCTAAAAAGACACCCACACACAAAAAAGTACAAATTGGTTTCTTCCAAAAATAAATGACAAAAAGAAAAAGAGAGAGGGCATTCCCATTATGGCTCAGCAGGTTAAGAACCCGACTAGTATCCATGAGGACCAGAGTTAGATCCCTGGCCTTGCTAAGTGAGTTAAAGATCTGGCATTGCTGTGAGCTATGGTGCAGACCGCCGATGCGGCTCAGATCTGGTGTTGCTGTGGCTGTGGTGTAGGCCAGAGACTTCAGTTCCAATTCAACCTCTAGCCTGGGAGTTTTCATATGCCAACAGTGCAGCCCTAGATGATTTAAAAAAAAAGAAGAAGAAGAAAGGAAGGAAGGGGAGAGAGAAGGAACCTAGAATTTAAGGGAGATTTAAGTGATTTCTCAGTCAAACGCAACATATGGGCACTGTTTGGCTCCTGATTCAAATGAATCAACTGTTGAGCACCACTGCAAGAAAACATCTATGCAACTACAGGTTTGGACTGAATATTGGAGGCAGTAATATTAAAAAATTACTGTGAATTTTTTAGGTGTGCTATTAGCATTACTGTTATTTTTTAACTTTTTTTTTTTTTTTTTTTTGTCTTTTTGCTATTTCTTGGGCCGCTCCCGCGGCATATGGAGGTTCCCAGGCTAGGGGTCGAATCGGAGCTGTAGTCTCCGGCCTACGCCAGAGCCACAGCAACGCGGGATCCGAGCCGCGTCTGCAACCTACACCACAGCTCACGGCAACGCCGGATCGTTAACCCACTGAGCAAGGGCAGGGACTGAACCCGCAACCTCATGGTTCCTAGTCGGATTCGTTAACCACTGCGCCACGACGGGAACTCCGCATTACTGTTATTTTTTAAGAGTCCTTTGTTTAAGTATAAACTGAAATATTTGCAGATGAAATAAGATACAATATCTAGGACTTTTAAAAAATAATCCAGGGGACTAAGGATAGGAAAGTATGGGATACAAAAAAATAAGACTAGATATGTCTTGATAATAGTGGAAGACAGAAAAAAAAGAAAAAGAAAGAAATAAAATGACAGATAATCTGATTTTAAAAGGCAAGAAAGATGCAGATAGGAACTGGACTGAATGAATGAAGGAACAAATGAACAATCAAATAAGATGTTCAACCTGATAACCAGTAATAAAAATGCAATTAAAATTATGAGTTGTCACAGAATTTGTATCAGCAAAACAATAAAAAGCCTTAATATATCCATGGTAAAGAACTGGAATAATGAGAACTCTCACCCACTGCTCAGAGAAGTGGGAATGGCCCCCAAAATACACAAACAGTTTTCTATGTTATTTTTAAACAATACCTACTTTGGCTAACTTAGCAAAGGATATACACAAAAATGTTCATATTCTATGACCCAGAAACTCCACTCAGAGTTGTAGAGAGGAAATGTCTCATGCGTGTACTAGGAAACATGGAAAAAATACACAAAACTAACAAATGGAAATGAGTAAACCACAGCTACACACAACACAGATGCATTTCAAACCTTCTATTAAGCAAAAGAAACAAACAGGTCAAACGAATTTACAGTATGATTGTACTACATCAAGCTCGAAAACCAGCAAATATTTAAACAAAATATTGCTTAGAGATACACACATAAGTAGTAAATGATGAAGAGCAAGAGTATGCCTAACATAAAGTCAGAAAAAAAAGTCAGTACGGAATAAAGACATTATTGTAGAGGTATACAGAGAGGCTTCTAAAGGAGCAGTAATGTTTCCTTTGTGCATGATGGGTGCTCACTTTCTATTTTCTCTTACTCTTTAAAGAGGCAGCAAGGTGGAGAGACTGATGTGCATATTCAACCAGATCACTTGGACTCTGGACAGGGTTAAATGAGTTGATAGACAAAATGTGTTTTATAACAATGCTTGGCACTGAGTATTATATGTGTCAGTTATTTTTAAAACTGTACATACGTGTCCATTTTACAATTTGAAACAGAGAAAAAGAAAATTAAGTAAAAATTAAGTTAAAAAAAAAATCACTCCTATTCTCTCTGCAACTGCTGAGCACTGATTCAGCAGCTCTATGCCAGAGCCACACATGCTGACCTAGCTATGGCAAGCAATCTTCGGAGCAGCAGTCTTCTCTGCAATGAGCCACAGGAAACTTCCAACTAGTTTTCTCTCTTTTTTTGAAGTGTGTTTTGGAAAGAATCTAAAGTAAGTCTTTGTTTAATTAAAAACTGTATAATACCTTATGTTATTTCCTAACAGTAAGTAAAAGCTTTCAAAAATACAAAAGAATGTGAAATAGCTTAGATTCCTGTCCTAGTACCTTCCATGACAAAACAGAAAGCTTTCCAAAGCACTTAGCAAAATAAAACTGTTCTTAGTGCAGTGAAACTGAGAATGGAAATTGTTAGATTATTCTAAGTCATATCTCAAGGGAACAACTACATAAAGACTCAAGCTCATCTTTAAAATCCTTTGTAAGTGGCATACATAATTTAAGTCAAGAAACAAAATTTCCAAGTCATCCTTCCCTATCTTGAAATAAGTATTTTTACGAAGTTATTTTCTCCTTAAATCCTGGTTTAAAAATAGCAATTAGCATTACTGTAATAATAAAAAGGCAGAAGCATTTGAGTTCTCGCTGTGGCTCAGCAGTAACAAACCCAACTAGTATCCATGAGGATGCACGTTTGATCCCTGGCCTTGCTCAGGGGGTTAAGGATCCAGCATTGCCGTGACTGTGGTGTACGCTGGCAGCCGCAGCTCCGATTAGACCTCTAGCCTGGGAACTTCAATATGCCTAAGAGTGGCCCTAAAAAGTAAAAAACAAAACAAAACAAAAAAAAAAGGAGTTCCCGTCGTGGCGCAGTGGTTAACGAATCCGACTAGGAACCATGAGGTTGCGGGTTCAGTCCCTGCCCTTGCTCAGTGGGTTGACAATCCGGCGTTGCCATGAGCTGTGGTGCAGGTTGCAGACGCGGCTCGGATCACGCATTGCTGTGGCTCTGGTGTAGGCTGGTGGCTACGGCTCCGATTAGACCCCTAGCCTGGGAATCTCCATATGCCGAGGGAGCAGCCCAAGAAATAGCAAAAAGACAAAAAAAAAAAAAAAAAAAAAAAAAAAAAAAAGGAATAAATAAATAAAAGAAACCAGAAGCATCTAAAATATATAACTCTACGTTTGTATGCATCTAGGTAGTGCATTTCATAAATGTTTGTATCCACACAGAAGAGTCTGGAAAAATATATGTAAATTGTAAACTAGGTCCATCTGGAGAGTGGAGAATAAACTGGGAACTTGCAGTTTCATTTTAACACTGAAGAATTGTTTAATTTTTTTAACAATAAATAAGCATTAATTTTGTTTTAGACTACTACCATTCTTTTCATAAAACTAGCTGTTACTAGTGAATTACAAAGATAAAACATATTTCTTGTAAAGAATTAGATTAGCAAAGACAAAACTAAAATCAGTCCTAAGTCCACCAAAACATGGTAACAATGGAAAACATGACATGAGAGATCACTCCTACCTTTATAAGGTGTCCCCACAGCTGTTGCATATAGGTTCTTTTCATATTTCTTCAAACGATCTTCTAAATTGTGAATCTAAAAATAACAATCACATCATAAGATTCATATGGAGATCATATGTTTAAAAAAAGGACCACTGTAGGAGTTCCTGTTGTGGCTCAGTGGTTAAGGAATCCAACTAGGAACCATGAGGTTGCGGGTTTGATCCCTGGCCTTGCTCAGTGGGTTAAGGATCCAGCATTGCCGTGAGCTGTGGTGTACTCGGATCCTGCATTGCTGTGGCTGTGGCATAGGCCAGCAGCTACAGCTCTGACTGGACCCCTAGCCTGGGAACCTCCATGTGCCGTGAGTGCAGTCTTATAAAGAAAAAAAAAAAAAAGACTACTGTAGCCACTAGATTTTGAATGCAGAAATATAGGCAAGAAAAAAAATTAATACACATGGTTTCTTTGATATGATACCAAAAGCATAGATGATATAAAGAAAAACAACATATAAAACTTTTGTGCCTCAAAGGACATTATGATAAAGTGAAAAGACAACCCAGAGAATGGGAGAAAATACTTGCGAATCATATTTCTAATAAGGGACTTATATCCAGAATATGTAAAGAACAGTTACAATTCGACAAAAAAAAACCCCAAATAACCCAACTAAAAAAAAAATAACCAAAAGACATTGCTCCAAAAAAGACATATAAATGATAAGACGCTCAACCTATCAGTCATTAGGTTAGTGCAAATTACAACCATAATGAAATACCACTTCATACCAATCAGAACAGCTATAATCAAAACATTTGCTGGAATCCAATCTCCTGGGATAAATCATGATGGAAAATTTTATATATATATATATATATATATATATATATAAAGAATGTATATATACGTATGTATGACTGAGTCACTTTGCTATACAGCAAAAACTGGCACAAGATTGTAAATAAACTAAACTTTAATAAAAAATTTAAAAATAAATACAGCAGTTATTCACATTCAAAAAAAAAAAACTGCTGGAGAGGATGTGGAGAAATTGAAATTCTTACACTTTGTTGGTCAAAATGTAAAATGATGTCCACAATGTAAAACCATTTGATGGGTCCTCAAAGAGCTAAACATAAAATTACCATATGATTTAGCAATTCGAGCTCTGAGTATAGGAAACAGGTGCTCAAACAAAAACTTGTAAACAATGTTCCAAGCAGCACTATTCACAATAGGCAAAAGGCAAAAACAAACCAAGTATTAATCAACTGATGAATGAATTTAAAAATGTGGCCATAAAAAGGAGTGAAGTACTGATACATGCTGTAACATGGATATGTTCAAAACATCATGCTTAAGTGAAAGAAGCCAAATTAAAAAGGCCAGATATTACATGATTTTAATATAAAATACTCACTATGGGCAAATCCATAAACACAAAAAGCAGATCAATGGTTGTGAGAGGCTGGGGGAAGGAATGGGAAGTGACTGCTTAATGGGTATGGGGTTTGCTTTGGAGTGACTAAATATTATGGAACTAGAAAATGGTGACGGTTTCACAACACTGGGAATGAACTAAACATCAAGGAATTGTGTACTTTTAAAATTTTATGTTAAGTGTATTTTACCACCCCCCAAAATAATACAAAAAGTGTTATGCTAAGAATAATCTGAAGATCTGAAGATGCTAAGAGAATTTAAAAGCAATAAACTTTAGATAAGAAAAGCAAAACCACTAGGAAATAGGAAAAAAAAAAGGTAATAAGGGACTTAGAATCTATCCTTATAAATTAAAAAATTTTTTTTTGTTTTTTTCTTTTTAGGGTCACATCCATGGCATATGGAGGTTCCCAGGCAAGAAGTGAGATTGGAGCTGTAGCTGCTGGCCTATACCACAGCCACAGCAACACCAGATTCGAGCCACATCTGTGACCTATACTACAGCTAATGGCAATGCCGGATCCTTAAGCCACTGAGCAAGGCCAGGGATCGAACCTGCAACATCATGGTTCCTAGTTGGATTCATTTTCAACACACCATGACGGGAACTCCGAATTTTTTAAAATATTATGAAAGATTTCAAATATACTCAAATATAGAAAGTATAGTACAATTAATGCCCATATACCCATCCATCACCTAGTTTCAACAAATGTGAACATTTCTGTATATGCAAATTTTTTTTAAAATTAGAAAACTCTTAGAGATGTGACCTTCAAACTTAGCCTGCTGACTTTAAATACTATTCCTTCAGAGTTTGGAAAATGACTTAACTCAATATCATGCACCACATATACACATATACTGGTGTTTACATGCTTGTGCATCCTTCTAGGTACACACACATGATCCTATTTAAATCAAATTACTGGATAATATATGCACAAATAACATTAAATCAAGATAATTTAACCACAAGGAAAAAGCAGTGAAGACTGATGTTAATGTGTTTTTCCCTCTGATAAAAGCAAAAATTACTTCTTTTGTAGAACTTAAGTTACTACAAACTGAACCAACACAAAACTGTTAACCAACATAAGTGCTAGAATAACCGGATGCAAATATTCTTATTTAAATACATGTGATCACAAATTCATAAAGATAACCTCTAGCACTTCTGAATTTGGAAATAAAATTTCCTGTGTGAGACAAATTGCAAAGCAACTATTAAATGAGTATTAGATCAGCTCTTTTTTTTAAAATTAGCTAAATGAGTTCTAAGAACATACATAAACTAGTCATTTCAAAACAAAAGGCACCAATTAAACTTGTACCTGTTCTCTGAACTCTTGCTCTTTCAACTTTGAATCACTGATTAGAGTAGTCTTCTGTGCTAGTTGCGTCTGAAAGAACAAAAACACCAGATCTGAGACACATATGGGTTTCATCATTGCCTGGACACACTTCTATACTGCTTGGTAAATTTTCCCTTGTTAAAACAAATTTCCTAAGTTTTAACTTAAAACACAAAATGTTCCTAAAAATGGACTACCTTGACTCAAATTCAATGAAAAACTAGTCCTACCTGCAGCTCCATAATGGTTACCTAAAAAAATTGGAAAGAAGAAAAAATTAGTGCATATAATAAAATCCACAAGAAACAGTAAAATGGAGCAATATGAAAATACAAGGAAACAAGAATTCAGTGTTATAATAGTCTTAAGAGAGTGGTCAGATCTGAGATGAGACAACATTAAATATTTGCTTTTAAACTTGGTCTGTTTTGCTATACAAACTATTATAGTATAAATATACACAAACATAGGTAAACACAAAGAAAAATGACTGGCAGGTCACTCACCAAACTCCTAACAATGATTACCACTTGGGAAAAGGAGGTACCCACTAGAAGGGGTGGATTCTATATACTTCTGCATTATCCGACTTTTTTTTTTTGGTCGTATTAGGGCCACACCCATGGCATACGGAACTTCCCAGGTTAGGGGTGAGATCAGAGCTGTAGCCGCTGGCCTACACCACAGCCACAGCAACGCCAGAGCCAAGCCAAGTCTGCACCTACACCACAGCTCATAGCAATGCTGGATCCTTAACCCACTGAGCAAGGCTAGGGATCGAACCTGCATTCTCAGGGATACTAGTCAGATTTGTTACCACTGAGCCACAACGGGGACTCACTCCCTGACTTTTTTTTTAATAACAAGAATATATCCATGTATTATTTGTATAATTTTTAAAAATCAAACATATTAACATCCATTTAAAGCACAGGGTCCCTTTAGCAAAAATTCTAACGGACTGTTTCTGGGAATCCACTCCAAGCAATAATCACAAATTATTTTTCATTGACCTCAACAGTGGTATTACAATTCAAGATACCCTAGAAGCACCTAAAGATGCTCAAGAAGGAAAAGAACAGAAATACATAAAAAATAAAATAGAAAAATATTTTTAGAGTAGAAGTAAAAGGATATTCCTCTCTTTCCTAATGATACAAGGTAAAGGACTCCAAAGACCTTATGAATATTAATTTCATAATGTTTCAATATTCTATGATATCTTGACATGGGTCTAAATGCTACTATGTGCAGCATTAGTACCTATTCTGATACTAAGGAAAATAATATGTTAGAAAGGTAAAATACATGTATTTGTCACATAGAAAGTAGTATTTAATAGCAGCTAGTATATTCAAATTGTGACCAAATGGCAAAACAAATTTAAAAACAAAAAACTAAAAGAACTTAATAGCTATTGAAGAAAGAGAGTCCACCCCGCCTTGCTTGTTGCTAATAACCAAGAGATATGTACCAAGCGGCACAGTGCAGTAAAGCCCTCTATAAAGTTCTCTTTTCCTCATTTTGGAGAAGTCATCCAGGTAACTGGTTGTCTAGAAAATTGCTATCTAGTCACTGACTTGTGTAATGAATCCTCTACAAACTGGAAGATGAAGCCATGAACAGTGCCCACCTTTCCCAAGGCCCTCCCAACAGTGCTACGAAGACCACAATGGGTAAGTGAGAACAGTTTAGAGGAGTACACTGCTGGGCTTCTTGAACTGCGGTCCACATGCCCTGTGGATATGTACTTACTGGGGCACATAGCAGGACAGGAAGCCAGGAATAAAGATGGTCCAGCTTTCATAGTATCAATTTTACTTAAAGAGTGGGATTATTAAAAAGTTTAGATATACAGTACCTGATCTCTTTGAACTCAGTCCAAT
Organism: Sus scrofa; assembly: GCF_054392235.1. Lineage (NCBI taxonomy): Eukaryota > Metazoa > Chordata > Mammalia > Artiodactyla > Suidae > Sus > Sus scrofa. The sequence continues at coordinate 36,962,533 of NC_139395.1, read as the reverse complement.
TTTCCAAAATAATCCCACTGCATCTATATCTGGTCCATTAACCAAGGAGAAAAACAGACATTGTTTTTCTCAAAGGTATATAACTTAAAAAAAAATTTTTTTTAACGTGACTACAAATAAGGATTATTATAGAGTAGAATATAAAATTTAGATGAATTTTTTAGCACAAAATCTAAAATCACCATACTCTCTATAGACTTTTTTTGACTATGCTCAGGGCCATGAGGTTAAGTGAACTCTGCTGTTCTCTCCCTGGGAAAGACTGAGAAGCACTGGTATCACAGAAACATCTGGCTCCGAAGTCTGGCACATTGGGTTCAAATTTCCAACACAACATTTACTGAATTTTATTTAATCTCTTTGAACCTTAGTTTCACTGTCTGTAAGAAAGGCAAAAATCTCCCACTTGAAAGGTTTTTGTTCAGATTAAATGAGGTAAGTATGTATGTCAGCCAGTATGTCAATGAAAAGGACAATGATTTTCAAGGAATGAGTGAGGCCAAGTCCACTTCCTCACTTTGTCACTGCCAGGGTTCTCTTCTTGCTCTAGCTGTTGCTGGTATTTCTTCTGCAGCTCCTCAAGTTGAGCCTGCAGGTCCAATACTTTTGCAGTCATTTCTTCCTCACGAGCCTTTAGAATTAAAAAAAATATGTTAATGAACATATCAGAAAGAATGCAGTAAAGAAGCAACAAGATAGAAAACTACCTCTGCAGGAGAAACAAATACTGAAACATTTTTACAAACACAAATCAATGGTTTTACTATAATTTATTACTATGCTCTAACTACTTTTTCATGCCCCACTTTTAACTCCAAGCCCTTTTAAAAACTGTTCACTATCCCTAGGATTGTTCTTCCCACCGCCAGTCCTCCTGTCCCCTCCACATAAAGCTCATCAAGCTGTTTCTTCTCCCCTAAACTAGGGTTCCCAGGTTTAAACAACACTTATATTACAACATTGTGATTAAAACTATAGCGTAGAATCTGTGTTTCAAGGCTTTGGCCTTTTCTATACTATGATTTGATTTCCAGGAAATATCCAATAATAAAAACTAGTGTTATGCACAGCACTGCTCAACCAGCTAGCAACTTACTTATCACAAGAGGCTGTGGAGGTTTTTCCCAGCCCCTTGGAATGGTTTGTACAAATCAAGATGGTTCTTGTTCTCGTTAGCAAACCTATACATCTCCTACACATCTGCCTGCAAACCATACCAGTTGTTCTTAGGAATTAAGTGTTCAACTAAAATCTATTTTTGAAAAAAAAAAAATTAGTTACTCTCCAATGTACTGGTAATTAATGTAATATATCCATTTGCCCTAAACTTTGCAGAAAACAGACAAGGCTGCACAAGTAATATGTGACTTATTGTTTCAAAAAACCTTCTTATAAAACTTGGCATACAAATCATTCTTTCTTCTGTTTTGAATGCCTTGGTAAAAGGCCACTGGCCATCCTTACATTTTTTTCATTTGTGTTAATAATTGCCACGATTTGCTGTATAAAGCAGTCCATCCCTTTCCTTGCTCTTATAAATCTTGCAATAACCTTTGTGCTAAAAGAATATCTGGCATTGGAATATTGATCGAATTTGAGTAATGAAGACAGGACAACTGTTTGCTGAGTAAGAGACTAAACAGGAAAACAGCCACAAATAGGTATCTGATTTAACAGAAGCTGACTTGCCAGAACCAAGAAACATCATTCTCAAGAACAGGTTCCAAGACACAAAACAAGGAAATGAACCACAAGACACTTTGAAAAAATCACTTGTTAAACTTAGACTAACTGAAAAAGAATGAAACCTTTCTTTCAACATAAGTAAAGCAGGGATCTCCACTAACGAGCCTCCCTCGACGTCTGAACTGAGGCACTTTTTAACCCAGCCTCCATCGCTAAAACACTAACCAGAAATGATTGTAAATACATTACTGCCCACTGTCCTGGTTTACTGTTTTTATTCTATCATCACATATCCTGCGTGGATGTCTGTGTCAATGCGGTTCAGCCTTGTGTGAAAGAACCACATCTACAGTGGTCAGGCCCAGATGCTGATTATGACAATTAGCCAGGTCTGCCGTTTCCTCTGACAGCTGGGGGATACTAATCTAAAGCAAGTCATCTAAGAATGAGAAAAGAACCCTAGATGTGTCATTTCTAACTTAAGAAACAGTTATATAATTTCCTTTGTAAAAGCTTTCTGTCTTCAGGAGGGAGGTGGGGAGGGGGGAACAATACTGCTTGCCCTGAAGTAAAAATGATAAGAAAAACTAGCTTAACTGAGTATTTATGCACATACATGGAAATTATGTTTTAATGTACCCCAAAGCCAAATCACTAAAATAAAGTAAATGTCAAAAAGAAACCAGTTTTACATCTAACATAGCTTTAGGAGCTACTTCCTCCCAGAGAGACTGTTGAAAGGTTGGGACAAAGGCAGGTAGCTCCCTTACTTGTGAGACTCAACTCCTTTCCGATGTCATCACCCGCCTCTTCCCAAATGAATTCTCCCTTGCCCTACCACTGTCACCTCCTCCAAGTTTGCCAAGTGTCTAGTATGTGCCAAGTGTTTGGCTAGGTCCTCAAGACCAGAGATGAACAATAAAATCTGTGCCCACAAGATGCTAACAGTCTAAGAGAGAGGACAGACAATACCAATACATTCCTACATATGTATGTAAGTATGACAAAAACTACATGTTGTAAGTGAAGTAATAAATACAGAGTACCAAAGGAAGAGAGATACAGTTAATTCTATTTTAAGGAGTTTCACACTATGGAAAACAGTATGGAAGTTCCTCAGAAAACTAAATATAGAATTAACATATGATGCAGCAATCTCACTCCTGGGCATATATTGGGACAAAACTATAATTCAAAAAGATACATGCACCCCCATGTTCATAGCAGCACTACTCACAATAGCCAAAGCATGGAAACAACTTAAATGTCCACTGAGAGATGAATGGATTAAGAAGATGTGGTACACATAAACAATAGAACACTACCCAGCCATAAAAAAAAAGAGCAAAGTAGGGAGTTCCCCTGTGGCTCAGCAGGTTATGAACCCTATCAATATCCATGAGGATTCGGGTTCAATCCCCGGCCTCATTCAGTGGGTTACAGTGGTGCAGGTCACAGACGTAGCTCAATCCCATACTGCTGTGGCTGTGGCGTAGGCTGGCAGCTACAGCTCCAATTAGACCCCCAGCCTGGGAACTTCCTTCTGCTTCAGGTACAGGCCTAAAAAGACAAAAGAAGGTGGGGGGAGAACAAAATAATGCCATTTGCAGCAACATGAATGCAACCAGAGATTATCATACCAAGTGAAGTAAGTCAGAAAGAGAAAGACAAATACCATATGATATTATTTATATGTGGAATCTAAAATATGGCACAGATGAACCTATCTACAAAATAGAAACAGACTCCCGGATAGAGAACAAACCTGTGGTTGCCAGGAGGGAGGAGGGATGGAGAGGGATGGAGAGGGATGGAGAGGGATGGAGAGGGATGGAGTGGGATGGAGTGGGATGGAGTGGGTGTTTTGGCTTAGCAGATGCAAACTATTACATGTAGAATGGATAAGCAATGAGGTCCTGCTGTAAAGCACAGAGAACTATACCCAGTCTCTTGGTAAAGACCATGATGGAAGATAACATAAGAAAGGGAATGTATATACATGTCATGACTGGGTCACTTTGCTGTACAGCAGAAATTGGCACAACCTTGTAAATAAACTATACTTTAATAAAAAAAAATTTAAGTTTAGAAAATATTTTAAGGGGTTTTAAAAAACTAAGTAAAAACAATATGATGCAAAAAAGCATATTCAAAAAACTAACTTTGAGGTAGGACAGGGAAAAAATAAGAATATTTCATTTTTTGTTTTGTTTGCATAAGGAAACACAAGAATTTTACATCAGAAACTAATGGTTACCTGTGGAGGGAGAAGGGAACAGGGTGTAGAATACAGAGAATAGCTTGGGTGCAATCTTCATTATAGGCTATTCTCCAAGTAGAATTTTTTTCCTCTTTCCTTCTTATTTTTTCTTAAATGGCCCTACCCATGGCATATGGACGTTCCTAGGCCAAGGATCAAATCCTATGCTGAAGCTGCGGCAACAGTGAATCCTTTAACCCACTGCCCTGGGCCAAGAATTGAACCTGCACTCCCTTGGCGACCCAAGCCATTGCAGTCAGATTCTTAACCCACTGCACCACAATAGTAGCTCCCAAACAGACGTTTTAATATTATTTTGCTCTTTAAACCATGGAATGCATTTGACTCAAAATTTTTTCTAAATACAAGTTAAATTTAAAACTTTGAAAATAAATGCCAAAAGAGAGATGACAATAGCTGCACTAACTCATGTGCTCTTGAGGCATAAGGAAAAGCGCAAGCAAGGGTGAAATACGGGAGAACAAGCTAAAGCTGAGTTTGGCTGGTACACAGACTGACATGAAGCGGGCAGCAATAGGACAAAGGGAAGCCCCTAGGGGTATTCAGGAGAAGTGATACGATACTGCTTTGTTTCAAGATAGAAAATAATTCTGAGAAGAGATGAGCATCTTGGGGGATAAAAAAAACCAAGAGCAAGGAGACCAGATGGGAAATGAACACAGTAGACCAGATGAGATGGCACATGGCAGCCCAGACCAGAGGAGCAGTGGTGGGGTTTAGAAGAGAGGAACATGCTGTATGATTCACTGAAACACTATGGCCTGAAAGTCTTGTCACATGTTGGCTACCTTGCGGGAGACATAAAATTAAAGCAAGAAAGGTGATTTCTCTGGCTATGAAATCATGAAAGATAAGTAGATTTCATGTCCTAAAAGGTGTGTGGATAGGTGGGAGGGGCTGAGAAAGACAGGGGCCTGAAGCAAGGATGACAAAGTTCTCAGCAATGGTAAGAACGTCAGCTAAGACAGTAGAGGCAGGAAAGTGAATATATCTCTGTGCTCCACTTTGCTATTAACAAATCACAGATTATTTTAATGGATGACAAAAATAAACCATTCTACTGCATCATCAAGACAGATCATCAATCTGGTAACAGCTTTTTCAGAGGGAAAAAACACTACTATGTAACACATACAAATTCCATACAAAACACAAATTCTGCAGAGTCCCCACTGTGGCTCAGCAGTAACAAATCTGACTAGTATCCATGAGGATGTGGGTTCGATCCCTGGCCTTGCTCAGTGGGTTAAGGATCTGTCATTGCTGTTAGCTGTGGTGTAGGTCACAGACGTGGCTCAGATCCTGAGCTGCTGTGGCTGTGGTGTATGCTGGCAGCTGCAACTCTGATTCAACCCCCTACCTGGGAACAATCATATTCCACATGTGTGACCCTAAAAAGCAAACAAAACAAAACAACCCCCCTGCAACTCCAATTCTGGAAATTTTTAAGTGGAAGAATGGTAAGAGAATATGTTTCGGAATCAAAGCAAATATGGTGTTTGCTCACAATTGGAAATAGCCCTTTTAGTAATATATGAATTTCTAAAAAAATTCAAGACAAAATACGTACTTGAGGTGTTTAGATGGGCACTGCCTATTTAATCACAAAGTCAGCCCTAGACCTGGCTGTTGAAAGTCTGAGGCCACACTGTCCAACACAGTAGCCACTGGCTACCCTGGAACTGTGGCTATGAGCACCTGAAACGTAACTAATCCAAAGTGAGATAGGCTGCAAGTGTAGACACATACTGAACTGCAAAGAATTAATACATATATAGTTTTTATATTGAGTACATCTGGAAATGATAATGTCCTGGATATAATGGATTAGTTAACATATATTAAAATGAAGTTCATCTGTTTTTCTTTTTTTTAATGTGGATACCAGAAAATTTTAAACTACTGTGGCCTGCATTATACTTCCAATCAGCATTGCTGGTCTAAGGCACAGAAAGGGACCTAGGGAAGACTCCACCCAACTCCCTTGGCCCACCCTCCACTTCCTGCCCACCTGCCCCACTACTCCAAGCCTGAAGCTTAGAGAACCATTCCCTTAATTTTTCTAATAAACAGCAGATTTTGAGGAAGAAACCATACCAGAGGTTAACATTGACCAGTTTCCCTGTTTGCTTATCCCTCACCTAAAGAGGCTTGTTGTGACCTTGGGAAGTCTACCATGTTATTCCCCTCTCCTTCTCCCCCATGCCCCAACATGCAGAGACAAAGAAGCAGTTCATAAAAAGGAGCACAACACCTGTGGCACAGGAAGCTCCTTGACTTAATTACCTATGATATATATAGAATCTGGGCCTGCCCCAAGTTCCTGTCTTAGGGAGAAGCCTTTATAAAATACACAAGCTGAGTCAGCCCTCTATCACTTGCTATGCAGTTTTAGGGAAATCATCTGACTATAATGAACTTACTCTCCTGCTAAAAAAACAAAGAAAGAAAGAAGGATGGATGGATGGATGGATGGATGGAAGGAAGGAAGGAAGGAAGGAAAGAAAAAGGAAGAAAGAAAGGAAAGAAAGAAAAGAAAAGATAAGATGAACCTGAACTAGCTTTGATGTATCTTCCAACCCCAACATTCTGTATGTATTCAAAAAACAAGAGTATTTTTTAAAACTTCCCACATACACACCCTAATGAAGCATAAGAAATTGTGAAATTATTCAAATCTTCTTTCATAATAAAATCTAAAACTCAAAAATTACACAAAGATAACATTTATATGCATGTGTCATAACCTAGAATTTCAGCCCTTTCAACTACATTTAAAATAATTATCGTAAGAATTTGTTCCTGGCTCAGGCTTCTACTGCTGCCATAGTCAGCTGAGGCAGGATTCTGATTTATGCATTCCTAAACATCAAACAGTACTTAGCATATAGTGAAATAAGGCTTGCAGTAACTAAAGGATCTGCAAGCCAACAGAGAATAATTTATATTGTTTTACATTCGAAAATGTTCTGGAGTCCAAATACTCACTAGCACTCATGGCTTATCTTCATATACAAAAATGACAATGTTAATTCACTGTTAGTAAAGTAAATTCACTGAATTTATCTTCCACTACATATGAAAGATTTGGCTGATATATTCCATTTTTTCCATCTTTTTTTCTCCCTTGAGATCAACAAAAACTGTACAATGTGGGTTATGTATGGAATAAAGTTAACTTGCTCTCCTGGAAAGATTTCAGCTAAGCTCATACACACAGGAACTGTCCCTCCCAAGCATGAGCTCTCAATTCTTAGTCTGTGCTTTCGCAATTTAGTCCAGACTTGGGAGAAAGAGAAGAAAATCCACTCTTCCTAACTGTTCCATCAAGTGGACTATATATACCTGGTTAGCAGAAACTGTTCAGAAAACTACAACCCTGGCAGAAGTCAATTAGACTCCTTATAAATCTTCAAACAGTGGAGAAAAACTAATTTGAATACTATTGAGCTCCTTCCCCAAAAATCCCTCTACACTAAGAAAACCAGAAATCTGAAGCCCAGTCTTCTTTAGCACTATCATGAAACCTATTACAGCTAAATTTCAAGAGAGAGAAAATAAGGTACATCAAGGATTTCTTCATATCTTTTGGCTGTTCTTTTTAGATCATCTTCTTTCTCTGCGATTCTCTTATATAACTGATTTGTCTCTTCTTGATGGCTTTCCAAAAGTTCAGCCTCCACTTCCTGAGCTTTATCTAATAAATAAAAAATGGACATATAAAAGGAAACACATTAGGTAAGAATTAGCTACATCCCATTTTCTGTAAGAATTCCTGTTCCAAATTAAATTTGACTAAAATCAACTGATCAAATCGATCAAGTGTACACTTCTCCTGAAGCAGAAGTGTCTTCATTAGGTAATTAGTTAGCTAATGCTTTCAGGTTCTTCCATCTGCTCGACCCCTCTGTAAAAGCAAGGCCACTTTCAGGTGGCACAGGTTCCCACAAGACAACTTTCTTGGGCAAGAATCCTTTTTTCCTCCAGTTTATAATTACTTAAAACACTTAGCACAGTATGAGAAGAATAAGCTTAAATGATAAATAGTCTCTGCTGATTCTGATTTGCTTTTTATTGAATTTAAAAGTTTACCTACCGATGGTCTCTTTTATGGTCATTTCCAGCTCCTGTTCCTTTTGTGCCAGCTGTGTATGAAACTCCCTCATCAGCTGTTTTAATGTGGAATTGTGCTTCAACTCAAGATCTTCCTGCTCCTGTCTGAGTAACAAAAATGTAGAGCTAATTGTTGTCACACAAAAAACAAGCTGTAAAGAATAACCTGGTCTTCACAATCAGTGTATATCGTATGTTCTCACCGGGCATCAAACGTTTCTAAGGGGTGCGTGTACAAGTGCATGTTTGTGTGTGCGTGCGTGTCTGTCTCCAGGCACAGAAAACCTATGAAAGGACAAGTAAACTCCAGGGAATGGTCCTGAGGATATGAGAATTTTTATTTTCCACTTAAAAATTTTCACCATACATATCTATATATAATGAGGCTAATAGCAAAAACAACAAAACAAAAAGAAAATAATTACTGGGCTATCTATGTACCTAATAACCATGATCTCATATGTAAGAAAAGGTTTTTGTCCCCTTAAATGGACATGGAATAACTCTGCCTCTTGCCTTACTCTATTTATTTCTCTACAGTATTTATTAGCCTTATGTTTAATACTTCAGATGGATGAAACACAACTGTATTAGGCACAAAAAAAGAGGGACTTCATTAAGGAGGGATTGCCTTAAAAATACTCATACTGAAAAAAACTTACTTGATTTTCTCTTCCATTTCTTGTTCATATTCTTTCTTTATTATATCCAGTTCTTGCTGGTGCTCCTTCCGCAACATTCGAAGATCTTTCTGCAGTTTAACAACCTCCTGGCTCAGCTTCTGCTTTTCCTGCTCAGCCCCTGCTAATTTAAACTCCAGGTCATTGTGCTCAGTCTTCACATTACCAAGCACTCCGGATTGGACTACATGTGATTTGGCCTTTTCTTCACTGCTTTCTTCCAAAACTTCTGTGGGTTTATTTTTTCCATCCATCTGTTGTTGTAAAGCCTGTAATTTTTCAAATTGTGAGGTCAACTCTTCGATTTCAACTCTGTGTTCTTCCCTCTCTCTCAATAAGCAGGAATCTAGCTCTTTTATCTTTTGCTCCAAGATCTGACAGGTCAAGTCCTTCTCAGGGAAGGTTCTCTGGACATCATCAACCCCATATTCCAAGTTCTGCTTTGCCCCTCTGTTATTTTTACCTCCCTCTTCTACCACATGCTGAGATACTAATAAGGAATATTTCTTGTTTTTTTCTTCAAGTTCTTCTTGAAGACAATTTATCATAACTTGATCCTCATGTTGCTTTGCTTCAGAGTGTTCTATCTTTTTTAAGAGCTCCTGGTATTTGCACTGCATTTCAGAATGAGAAGAAACTGTCTCTTCTTTTTCCTGCTCAAGCTTCTGCAACAGCTTTTCCTTTTCAATTAAATTTCTTTGTAAAACACTGATTTTTTCCTCACACATCTTCTGCATGCAGACTTGGGAATCTGTTTCTGCTTTCTCAGTACATGCTGCCACGTTTTCTGCTGATCTGGGTACAAGTGATGTTTCTGATTGTGGTGAACTTCCCGCCGACTTAAGCTTTTCTTCCAAGATGTGAATTTCTCTCTCTCTTTCTTGCAATTTTGTGTTTAGCTCACTCAACTGGCTCTCTCTATCTTTTCTATACTGCTGTTCTTTCTCTTCCATTTGAGATAACAGCTGCTTCTTGATGGCAGCAATTTTTTGTTCAGCTTTTTTCTTCAGTTCTGCTAATTTTGCAGCACTTTCTGACTCAAGTCTATCTTCCAAAGCCTTTAACTCCTCTGCTTTGCTTTTCACACTTGAATTCACTTGTTCCAATTCTTTCTTCATAGATTCAAGTTCAGATTTCATGGCAGATGCTTGATTTTCAAGTATTAAGACTTTTTCTTCATCCTCTTTAACCTTGTTGTCCTTTTCTTCTACTAACTCTTGAATGTGTTCAAGTTTCTGCATCATTTCTTTCTGTTCTGTATCCTTCTGTTGATTACAATTTTTAAGAACTTCATTTAAGAACTCAATTTCACTTGTTTTCTGAGTAACACGCTCCTCTAATTCCACAACTCTTGCTGTTTGAGTTTTTAACTCAGTCTCTAAATGACATTCCTTTTTCGCCATCTCGTTCTTCTTATCTTCCATTTCACCCTTTAAATATTCAAACTTTTTATTTTGCTGATCAAGGTCTTCCCTCAATAAAGTTATCTGCTCATCCTTTTCACTGGTTTCCTTTGCTTTTAAGTCAAGCTGCATCTGCAGTTCTTTATTAGTATTCTGATACTGTGTAAATCTTGACTGCGCTTTCTTCTTCCATTCTGAGAATTTGCTGGACAAATGATCTACCTGTTCAAGAGCAGAAGTTTTCTCTTTACTCAGAGTTTCAACTTTCAAAGATAAATCTTGCACCTGATCTAGCAATTCCCGTCGTGCCTCATCATACTGCTTACTTAGTGATGAAATGGCTGCTTCTTTTTCAGGTAGGCTGACACTATTCTGAAGTTGAGCATTCAAATCAGTTAGTTGTTTACTAAGGTTGCTGATCTCAGCTTTTTTTTCTTTAAGCTCTTCTTTCATCAATGTAACAGCATTGATGTTTTCAGATAACTCCTTCTTCAACTGTGTGATACAAGACTCCTTTTCAGAGGCGGCCTGTTGCTGATTGCCTCCTTCCTTCTGTAAGGCTTCTTTTTCTGTTACAAGACCTTCAATATCAGCCTTCATGCTCTTAATCTGGCTTTCTTTTTCTTCCAACTGATGTGTAGCGTGTTGAAAAGAACTGTTTAGTGTGTTTTGCTCTTCTGTTAGCTGTCTTAGCTGTATTTCTAATTCAGAAACTTTGCAAGTTTTACTCAATAGTGCCTCTTTGACTTTAGTTGTGTGGTGCTGACAATGGGAGATTCTAGAGAGAATGGCATTAATTTTACTGCTACTAATGTTGATGAGCTCTTTTGTTTTAGCTTGCAATAAGGCTTCAGTTTTCTTAGAATAAATGTCCAGCTGAACTGCTAGCTCCTCAGACAGTTTCTTAAACTCCAAGCTTCTGTCTTCAAGGCTTTTCTTACTTCTGTCATGTAAAGCTTTCAAACTCTGGAATTCCTCGTCTGTGGTTTTTAGCTTCTCCGTCAACTCAGAAATCTTAAGCTTCTCTTTTTCTGCCAGGGTCTTCAGTTCAACTACATGCTCTTGAAGAAAAGTATTTTCCTTCAGTGAGTGATTCAAGTCAACCTCCAGCTTTTCAAGTTTGGCTTTCAGGTTAGTTTCATTTTGTGAGAGAGAATCCATGTGAGTAGCCTTCTGGTCTAACTGCTCCTGTAATTCCTTTAACACTGTGTCCCGCTTCACACCTTCTTCCCTCAGCCATGCCATTTCCTTGCTCATCTCTTCTTTTTCACACCCAAACACAAGGATCTTTTGCTTCAGTTCTGCTATCTCTTGTTCTCTTTCCTGTAACTGGATTTCATGTTTTTCCTGAAGTTCCTCAGCTTGCTGATTAAGTTTCCTTTCCCAGACTGATATGACATCATTGAGTTCTCGCCTATGTACCTCAGTAAGACTTTCTATTTGCTCCTTTTGGTTTGTTTCCAGTCTTGACACTGCATCATTGATTCCAGCTGAGTTAGCCTGCGCCATTTCCAAAATTTTGGCATTGAACTGTTTTTCTTTCTGACTAAGCTCCAGAGCAGTATTTTCAAGCTCTTTTTTAAGTTTGGCTTCCTGATCCAACAGTTTCTTCTTTAATGTTTCTTGCATCTCCTTTGCTTTCTGCTTAACTTTTTCCATCTTTTTTTCTTGGTTTCTAAATTTGGTTTCATACTCTTCTTGCAAGACATGGACACTGTCCTCCTTGGCTGATAATTTCTGTTGGAGTATTTCAATTTCTTTGCTCTGTCCTTCTCTCATTTGTAAAATTATGTTCTCCTTTTCCAGTAAGAGTTGCTTTGTCTGTTCCTGCTCTACATTATTATCTTTAAGTTGGGACTCATAGCGCTGTGTTAAAGATTTCACTCTTTCTTCCATTTCACTATTCTGTTTTTCAAGTTGTTGCATTAGGTCCTGCACCTGGATCTTGTGAGTATCTAACTCAGTACAAATATCTTTCTTTCGAGTTTCAACTTCATCTACCTGTTTGGTAAGAAGAATTCGTTCTGTTTCTGAATCCAACAATTTCTGCTGCAACTGGGCCAACTGCTCCTCATATGCCTTGGCCTGCTCGTGTGTGCTGCTCTGGAATGACTGAAAAAGCTCCAGCTTGGCAGATGCCTGCTGGAGCTCCCCTTCAGACCTTTTAACATCTGCCTCTAAATTTTCCACCTGAGCCTGATGCTCTTTCAAATGCTTGTCCTTTTCCTTCAGAAGAAGCCCAAGTTGATTAATTTCATCTTTTAATGCCTTCTCAGTTCTCTGGATAGACATCTCTTGTTCTTTAATGATACTGTCAACTTGTTGCTGATGATCATTTTTCTGTTCATCCAGCTTGGCCTCTAGTTCCTGCTTCACTCTATCTGCCTGATCCTTAAGTACAGAAAGTTCCTCTTGCAGCTTGTCACGAGATTTTAATACTTCTGACAGTTCAGAAGATAATGATTCCAGTTCTGTTTGCTTCACATCAAGCTTTTCTAAAGTCTTTTCATTCATCTCTTGAATGTGGGCCTGAAAGAGAATCTCTTTGTCTTTCAACAATGTTTCTTTTTCCTGCTCAAACTTTTCTCTAAGTTTTTCCATTTCAGTCTCATGCTCTTGCTTTAAGACTTGGAGTTTTTCAGTCCAAAGGCTATCTTGCTGATGCTGCAGGTTTTCCAATTCTGTCTTGTGTTTTTCAACCATGATTGTAATTTCTTTATTGTGCTTATTTTTTTCAGCTTCCAAATTAATAGCTAACTCTTCTGATTGATTTTTATTTTCCTGCAAGCTTTTGTCCAAAGAACTTTCTAATTCAAGAATTCTCTGTTAATGAAAACAGATGTATTTTTATTAAGGTACATATTCTTTATCAGCAATGATATATATGAAATGATGTCTATACCTACTTCAAGATTAAAATTTAGATAAACTCTACATATCATACCAAACACTAGAAAGGAAAGAGAATATGTGCTCAATTCCTAAAGGAACGATGTAATAAAGAAAAGATTCTATTTTTTTACACAACTCACGATTCCAGATTCTTTCCAACTACCTGGGTAACTATTTCAACTATCTATATTTTCAAAATCCTCGGAATAAATACTGAAAAATAAATAAATCATAAAGTAGATAATAATAACTGTTGGTAGAAAGATGGGTATTTTTTTCTGTTTTTTAAAAGGCCTATAATAGTATTCTTTTTTTGGAAAAAAAGCAACGTATCTGGCTTTTACCCAGAAAATTAGATTTTTTCCAAAAGGAGGAATTCATACAATTTTACCAATGTAATTTACAAAAAGTAATAGTAAAATTATTATCTCATGAAAATATCAATCTTGACTGAAAGAAAAAGAGCTAAGTAAGAAAGAGCAAAGGAAATTCAGAGCTGGAAAGGTCTTAAGAAATTACCAAATTCAGGAGTTCCTGTCGTGGCACAGTGGTTAATGAATCCGACTAGGAACCATGAGGTTGTGGGTTTGATCCCTGGCCTTGCTCAGTGGGTTGGGGATCCAGCATTGCCGTGAGCTGTGGTGTAGGTCACAGACGCAGCTCAGATCCCACTTTGCTGTGGCCATGGCGTAGGCCAGCAGCAACAGCTCCAATTAGACCCCTAGCCTGGGAACCTCCATATGCTGTGGAAGCGGTCCTAGAAAAGTAAAAAAAAAAAAAAAATTACCAACTTCAATCTATTCATGTGACAGGTATGGAAATTCAGGCCTTCTGAGGACCCAATCCCCTCTACTATGCTGCCTTACATAAATGTTGGAAATGGGAAAATAAAACATAGTTTAGAAATATGGAGAGAAGTGTGACTGTTTCACTGTCTAAATCAGAGCAAAAAGGCTAAAAAGTCTAATAACATCAGTCATTTTATTCAAAATAATTCAAACATTTCATATGCCGTTAAGGGGAAGGCCAGAGGGCCTTAAAATTGTGCACACTGAGACATGTGCTCATTATGGGGCCATTTTTTAAAATGGGAAAACTGGGGAAAGTTAAATGTAAAAACAGAGCAATGAGGTGACTAAACTGTGATATAAATGGAGAATGAATTATGCTCAGACATGGCATGAGATGAAGCTGAACAGGCCAGAAAGTGTTAGGGCAAGTGCAGTCTACAAAGTGAGGACACTTCCTAAAAATGAAAGGTGAGCAGCAGTGGAGCAAAGACGATGCACAGCCTTGAGTACAGAGAATCAGAGAGGGTGGCTGACAGAAATAATAGCAAATGAAAGGCAGAGTCAGAAGCACTGTGCAGTCAACACCAAAACCACTCCCATGAAAAGCTCTTACTATCTGAAAATGGAGTGCACATATATGTAAATCTAAATCAGAAACTTCTCTACAACTTTATACTAACAGAAACATAACAATAGTTTTTGTACACAAGTAATTCCACAGCTCTAGAACCTGACTAGTTTTTAAACTCACAGTTCTGTAAGTCTCTGCTTCTTGTTGAAGGTCCCGAAGTTTATTTTCACTCTCCGTGAGGATGGCTTTCTTCTGCAATTCTAACTCTTCCAGGGCCAGAGATTCTTGCTGTTCTTTTTCTTGAGTGATCTTCAAATATTCTGACTGACTTTTTTCCTGTGCCAAAAACAATTAAGAGGACCTTAGACTCATGTAGATTCTTCAATATTCTTAAATCACTTCCATAGGAGTCATTCACTTCATTTGATCTGTACACCAGTCCTGAGATTTAGGCAGAATCATGACCTTTCTCTTCCCACACTCTCATCTGCAGCAGTGAGGCATGATCTAGCCAATCTTTGTCACAATTACAATTGATATGAAAAATTTTGTTCCAGTAACCCTACTATATTTTTTATTTGGCTACACCCACGGCATGCAGAAGTTCTGGAGCCAGGGACTGAACCCATGCCACAGCAGTGACAACACTGGATCTTTAACCTCTAGGCCACCAGGGAACTCCAATTTTTTTCACTACTTAAAATGTCTTACAAAGTATCACTAAATGTGCATGGTCATACAATTGTTACTACCTCTTCTGCACTCCAGAGTTTGATATTTCAACCCTAGACTGAGAAATGAGATTGTACACTTATATATAATTTGTGAGAAACACCTCATTCTAATAAGGAGCCCCACATGGAAAAGCAAATCAAAATCAGAAGACTACATGTGACTATATAGATTAGATCAAGGAAACATCTATAAAACCTCCGTAACTCTTCAGATGATCTAGGCCCATCAATCCTGAAAAGCTGTCTTTGATTATCCTTAGTGTATGTCAACATTCATATTAAAAGTGTTTACTGTTTTGAAAAGAGAAGCTCTAGAGAGCACTTTTCACATTTTGCAGCTTTGGACTCCAGCTAAGTATACTTATCTATACCTATGCTCAGGGTTCATGCTGCCAACAACATATTTTAGCATATTTCATGCTGCCAACAGCAATATTTTCACTCCATTACACTCTGGTAAAGCTATTGCTTTCAGGAAAGATTTTGTACCATATTGTAGACTGATAAGAACATACTAGTTTTTATTTTAAATACCAGTTTAAACATATTACATTGTTAAATGTAAACTACATTTTAAATCTACATAAGAGGAGATTTTAATAGCTTGTTGAATTCTGACTTCAAATCCAAGCTCACTTCTTTGAGAAACCAGGTAGAATGGGGAGTGGAAGAGGGCAAGTGTATGGCACATACGTGTGCTCCATGTGTGTCTGGATCCTGTGCTCACTAGTCAGAATATGTCCAAATATCTCAGTTTCCAAAATACAGTATAAACAAGGCCAATGTTCAAGGCTCAGTATCTCCAAAGGCCAATTACTCTACCATGAAATCGCATAGCAGGTCTTTACGACAGGTATTTTTAGCATCATTCCCAGCTTCATTTATGTCCTTAGGGTCCATCATTGTTCCCTAATTTCCTTGCCCCTATTTTAAGTTTATGCTGTCCTGTTATAGTTTTTAAGCAGTCTTATAAACTACTTTAAATTATTCCTGACTTGTGATGGAACATGATGAAGGATAATTTGAGGGGAAAAAAATTATATATATGACTGGATCATCACTTTGCTGTACAATAGAAATTGAGAGAACACTATAAACCGACTATAATGGAAAAAATAAAAATCATTTTAAAAAAAAAAAAAAAAAGGGCAGGCAACTAACCTCAGCCAACGGCACTACAATCCATGTGCCTATTAGCCCCACAAAGATGAGAGAACTCCCTGACTCAGTTCAAGGATCCCTGAGGCTGTAAATTCTAAGAGCCCCAGATCCGATACAGTGAAAAAAAAATGTGTAAAGGGAAGGAAATTAAAATTATAAAAATTGGGAGTAGCCATTGTGGCTCAGCAAAACGAATCCAACAAATATCCATGAGGATGTGCGTTCAATCCCTGGTCTCAGTCAGTGCGTTAAGAATCTGGGGTTGCCATGAGCTATGGTGTAGGTTGCAGACATGGCTCAAATCCTGTGTTGCTATGGCTATGGCATGGGCTGGCAGCTGCAACTCCAATTCAACCCCTAGCCTGGGAACTTCCATATGCTGCAGGTGCAGGCCTAAAAAGCAAAACATAATAATAATAATAGTAAAATAGTAATGAAATTATAAAAACTATTCCTCAGAGTTCCCATCGTGGCTCAGTGGTAACAAACCTGACTAGTATCCATGAGGACGCAGGTTGGATCCCTGGCCTCCCTTAGTGGGATCCAGCATTGCCGTGAGCTATGATATAGGTTGCAGGCATGGCTTGGATCCCAAGTTGCTATGGCTTTGGCTGTGGCATAGGCCAGCGGCTACAGCTCTGATCAGACCCCTCGCCTGGGAACTTCTATGTGCCACAGGAGCAGCCCTAAAAAGAAAAAAAAAAAAAAACCCAACTATTCCTCATCTTTTCACACTGAAAGTATTTTTTAATTATACATATTACCTTACAGGTTATAATTTCATATAAAAATAATAAACTACATTTTCAGCATTAACACTTCTCAAAGTGACATATAAAAGGTTTTTCATAATTCAAGAAAAGGTATTTTTTGTTTAAACTTTGAAATTGTACTATTCCAACATATCTTCCTTATCTTTGCTTTTGTGATTACTGTTTTAATCAGTTCAGTCAGCTTTTTGTTTGTTTGTTTTTGTTTTTTCTTTTTTGGCCGCACCATGGCATACGGAAGTTCGGCTGAGGACTAAACCTGTGCCTCAGCAGTGACCCAAGCCGCTGTAGAGATAATTCCAAATCCTTAACCCACCATGCCACAGCGGGAACATCCTTCAATCAGTTTTTAATTTTATTTTTTTAAACAGCATATGGATTAAAAATTACTGAAATTATTCTACTGAAAATGAAAACTACTTGGTCATTTTCATTCTTTATTCTTTAAAATGCATTTAGGCAAATTTTCTGAGCCTTAAACTCTGATACATTCAGTCTGGTGAGTTTTTAGACATTCTTCCTAAATTATGCAGTCACTGGTTCAGTGCTCCAATTAATCTATCTATCCTTTTACTTCTCCGTAATCACAGCCTATAGCCAGGGTGAGAGGAATGATATACAAACTGATTAATGAAAGCTTATAAGATTAGAAAATTTAATTTTCAGACAATTCTAAATTAACAAACTCTGACAGCCTCATTCCTGACTACAGCCAATCCTCTTGGCATACTCAATGGTCAAGGCTGCCAGTAGTCTGACCTTCAGCTGGGAGGAGGTGTGAGGGGATGACAACTTTATAGTGTGGTAATGTTTTTACCTATAGCAAAAACAAAACAGGTACTCACAAGGGCTACTCTCATTTGCTCCTGAAATTCCCTTTCTTGGGCCTGAAACTTCTCAGCCAGTTCCTGGTCTTTGCTGGCCAGGTCCTCTTCATGACGTTTCTGTAATTTGGTAATTTGTTCTGAGGATTTCTGAAAATCAGCCAGATAATTAAAATGAAACACCCAGAATAAAGTATGTAACTCTACAACTAATTCTTTATTACAGCTAAATCATCAAGCTAATAGCTTCTTACAAGGAAAAATCAGAACATATGTCCCACGTTAATCAAAAGTTACTGAACTCTTGACAGTTGAAAGAAAAACCAGTAAAATGTTGCTCATCATTTTAAGACAAGGAGAGCTGCTGCTATAATAGTCAGTCCTATGGGTTTGAAGCTCCAATTTCACATTTTACAAAGATGTTCCTCAGCAGTCAGGATGGGGAGGCATGGCAGGAGGGACAAGAACACTCAGAGAGGGCCCTCCACCATGGTCAAGGGACCCTGGCTGCACCAATCCAATTAGGCTAAGCTTTCCAGGCAAGTACTACTAGTTATTAAAAAGTATTGGTCTTGTCTTTTCTCGACTAGGAAGACTCAATCTTATAAAAAGGTCAAATTGCCCTAAATAAATTTTAAAATGTAATATAATCAAATAAAACTACCAACAGAATGGGGGAAGGCCCACAGACAAACTAAACATGCAAGAATAGCTGATCTCTTGAAAAGCAAGAGTAATAAGGAAAGGCTACCAAATAGTAGAACATATTCTAAAACTAGAACTTATTATCAAACTAGCATTAGTGTAATACCAGCACATGGTCAGACAAAGCAGTGTAACATAAGCACTGAGAATCCAGAAAACCTACATGTAGCACCACAATAATTCAGTACGTAATAAAAGGCAGTATGGCATATCAGAGGGGAAAACATGGGTTATTAAAGAAATGATTTGAAGGCTACTTGGTAGTCATCTGGAAAATAATTTAAGTTGGATTCCCTATCTCACTTCTCACACTAAATAAATTTTGGTTGGATCAAAGATGTAACCACAAAAAAATGAAAGCATAAAAGTGTCAGGTGAAAAAAAACACAATTTTTAAAAAATCTCAATTGAGAAGGTATTTTTTAAAGCTGAAGAGAAATCCAGACAGCATCTAAAGAAAAGAAAACTTTCTGTGTAGCCAAAAAAAAAAGCAAAAACAAAAACCAAACAAAACCTCCCAAACCAAATCATAAACAAGATCAACAAATTAAAAAATGAAAGAAATTATCTGGATAAAAGCATCTCATTAGCTTCAAAGGGCTAATTCTGTATACATCGGATACAACTTGGAATGGATTTACAATGAGATCCTGCTGAGTAGCATTGAGAACTATGTCTAGATACTTATATTGCAACAGAACAAAGGGTGGAAAAAAAATGTATACATGTAAGTGTACCTTGGCCCCCATGCTGTATAGCGGAAAAATAAATAAATTTTAAAAAAGAAAAAAAAAGCTTCTACAAATCGATAAGAAAAAGACCAACAGCCCAAGAGTAGAAAAGATATAGGAAGAAAAGATACAGGATTTGATCAGGCAATTGAAAAAGGAAAACTATAAATTCCTTGCAAACATACAGAAACCTGTTTGTCATATTGGTAAGAGACATGCATTTTAAAACTACAATGATGTCATTTTTTTAAGTTTGGAAAGATAAAAAAATCAGGTAACATCATCTTTGGGGGGGGAATATATTCTAATACATCACCTATGAGTATAAGCTGTCCTCCATCAAGCTTGCAGCAACTATGCAATAATTAAAAATACGCAATGTTTAAAATTCATTAAATAATAAAAAAAATTTTTTTAAAAACATACAATGTTTGCTGGAGTAATATTCCACTTCTAGGAATCTATTCTAAAGAAACACATGTGAGCACATATGATAAGGATATTCACAATTTCCAAGAATAAAAAAACAAAAACGTAGGAGTTCCCTGGAGGCTCATGGGTGAAGGATCCAGTGTTGTCACTGCTATGGCTCTGGTTATAGCTATGGTGAGGGTTTGATCCTTGGTCCTAGAACTTCCACATGCTGTGGGTGCAGCCAAAATAAAAAAAAAAAAAGAAAACTTACATATCCTTCAGATGAAGACTGATTAAATTATGAACTATTCATAAAGTGAAATCCTGAACAGTCACAAATGGGAGTAATTATCAATTCAATACTACATAACAATCTCCAAGACAGATTTTTAACTGGAAAGCAAAATGTAGAGCAGTGTAAATAACATGCCAACATTTGCGTTTAAAAAAAAAATTAAAGAGAAGATTAAACGTAGAAGAGAAATTATATGCAGAGACTATCTCTGGGAAGAATATCCTAAAAGATAACATTACTTTCTCTATCAAAGTGCTTTTTTCCTATAACCTGACCATAATGAAATGCTCAAGGTGTAAAATACAAATTTACTCTCCTTTACTGTCAAACAGTGTAGGAAAGGCATAAGACCAAGTTTCAAAATTGCTGTAGCCCATTTGAATCTAGAATTACTCTTACTTTCATTACATCAACAACCTCCTGTTTCACGAGACTTAATTCCTGTTGAAGTCTGATACGTTCCTCCTCACTTGTTTTTTCAATAGCTTTTATTTGTTCATCCATTTCTGCTTTCATTTTTCTCCGTGCTTCTTCTGTTTTTTGGGCTGTACTCAAGGCTTTCTCAAGTTCCTCAAAAGCTATAATGAAAACAGCAGAAAACAAGTATCTCAAGAAATACTATCATTGAGCTAAAGTGCTTTACATTCAAGTTGTGGGAACTAAGAGCAGCAGTAGCAGGACAGGTTAAAAAATTCACCATTGTTTTAAGCCAAGAGATATTTGAGTAGTTCAACCAAGCCACAAGAAATGTTCAGTCCACTGAAACCAATTGGTCATTGAGTTCTGGATTCAGATCTTAAAGACTGCTTTTATAAACTTAAGCTCATAAGTTAGAAAAAATATCAAATTACTTAGGACTGCCAATTCTCCCCCACAGGCGTCCTAATGGATAGCAAATTCAAAGAAATGAAGACTTGTACCTATTTCTATAAGACATAATTACAATTGCTTTTTTGTTTGCAATGCAGTTCTTATCTATTATCAGTAATTAGGTAATACTATTGTACACTCACTAGGACAGTTTTAAGAATGAAAAGAATATTCTTTAACTATTCTTATTTTTAAAAACCTCTTAACCATATAATAAAAGCAGGGTTTTAAAAAAAAATTACTAGTTAAATCACATATTTAAACAGTGTATTCTGAAATGAAACCTACTACTTATGTAACTTTCAAATTAGGGTGGTTAACTAGAAAGAAATCTTTACCAATTTTTTTTTTCTTCTAAATGTCTAAAAGAGCACTGCCAGCAGGGAATTCTTAGGTGAAATAAGAATTCAGGCCTTGAAAAAATAATCATCTAGGCTAAGATAGATGTTACACTATCAAGCTCTTTAAGGACATCTTACCTAACCTCAAAAAATCAGATAGGATGGGTGCAACAGCTAGTTAACTTGACACCAAAAATATATATGTGTGTATGTGTTTATGTCTATTTGTGTATACATGTATGTGTGTGTTATGTATTTGCATATGCAGGTGTGCATTATATATGTATGCGTGCAAACACACACCCATTCTCACTCTCTCTCCTCTTCCCCTTTCTCTCTACTGGCATAATAATATCCTGTGAAAAATCCTACTGCTGTTATTATCCTACACTATTTCCTTTAGTCCTCACAGAAGACACTAGACTTTCCTTTACCATGGACTATAAATAAAACATAAATTTTCAAGATGAGTTTTGAATCTTTTTAAGAAACATATATCCAAAGGAGACAGTTCATTAACATGTGTAGTATTTTCACTCCCAGTGGTATAAGAAATACAGAACTTCAACCTATGGTATCTCATAAAAAAGCCCCTATATTAACCACAATTTGACTTAACAAATAGTGGTTTGGGCAGAGGGGTTGCGTACCTAAAAACAAACATGTTCTAAACCATTTTCTTAATGGCAAATTGTGCAAAAGAAGGCTACAGAAAGCTGAATTCTGGTAACAGTTGAGAAACACAATTTACTTTGCTCAATATTGTCTTTTCTTTTTTCCCTTCTCTTTTTTTTCTTCTTAAAGCTGTACCTGCAGCATATGGAAATTCCCAGGTGAGGGTGGAATCACAGCTATAGCTGCACACCTACGACAGAGCTACAGCAACACCAGATCTGACCCACATCTACGACCTACACCACAATTTGCAGCAACACCAGATCCTTAACCCACTGAGCGAGGCCAGGGATCAAACCGGCAACCTCAATGAGACAACATCAGGTTTTAACCCACCAAACCACAATGGGAAATCCTGCTTAAGATTTAAAAACAAACAAAAACTTCTCTGGTAACCATGTATTTGACATTTAAAAAATCTATCCAATTTATTCATTTTATATACCCCAAAATATAAAACCATAGCTCAAATAAGGTCTAAATTTCAAAACCATATTAGTTGAAATTATTTTTAAAGATTCTTACTCTAAGTTTACTTGTATTTCCCTGCAAACATGAAAATGATAATCCTTAAACATAAATGTTAGTAAATAAAATATTTAAAGGAAAATGCTGTCTTAATTTTAGTTAGATATTCTTTTACTGTAAATTCTAGTGTCAGCATCAAGAAACATCTCTTGCTACTAACAAGAAATTAGTTTCCTAGTTTCTTAAAAATCACTAAAGTAAAGTGGTCAATTATGGGAAAGTAATTCTGTAACAGAGTGCTTACTTCTTAGTCTATGCTGAAGGTTTAAATCTGGGCAAGAGAAAAATGGAAAAAAGGAATGACATTTTAATGGTTGGATGTCATCAGCATCTTTTCATTAGTGCTATGATTCAGTGTATAAAATTATATTTTAGCACTTCTAAGCACTTCACAGAAATATCTTAAACCAGACTCTGGAGAACCTGAAGACAGTTTTGATATTCTTCCTGCAGGACAGAATTGTAAATGAAAAACTTTTGTCAATGAAGTAAAATAAAACTAAGCTATACAGAATCAATACCAAGTGAATTTTCTTTTGTTTTCATTTTTTAAATTCCACAATCCAGTCCAGTACAAAAAGACATAGTGCTCTTACTTTCTCAAACAATAAGAAAAATCTATGCCACGAGGTTCCTATTTAGATATAATTTTCCAATGATTAAGTTTTCTAACCATACTCAGTAAATTTTAGTATAATCCCCTTTATTATATTCTAATTTTAGCGTTTAATCCACTGAAATAGTTTTCCTAAGTCACTTGAGTATCTATCACACAATGATTAAGGTAGAACTGGTTCCACAGTTCTTTTCATCAAAATTTAATCCTTTCTTCCTACTTCTGCCACCTTGTCAGAGAACCATATAATTTTATACCTAAAATGACACCTTTGAGACTCTTAATTCAACATCCTCATTCAGATTCAAGAACTGAGTCATCCAAGCTTTTCCCTTAAATGATAAATCAACTTGAATATACAGCATTTAAAGAACAATCTTACCTTGCACTATTTTTTAAAACTAAAAATGCTGACATTGTTCAAGCTCAGCTGAGCAATAATATATCTTACTAAACAAGGATATCTGAACCAATCAATTACTGATGGCATTTAACTCTCAACAAAATGCAGCATGTTATACCTCTGACAGACACACAAAAACTCACTGCTTTCTACTCCATGCCATTTTATGAAAAGTTAAGTACTCATAAAAAATAAAATGAAAAAAGGCAGTAAAACACATTTCTATATCCATATCCACTTAGAGAAAACTTATTTCAAACCCACTCTACACTGTACCATACCTGAAGCCACTTCCTTACAGGAAGTCTGCCTCCAACAATGAGGCCCATTTCAATGTAGAAGGAGGATATACTGAGAGTTTACTTTCTAAGCAGAAACATCTCACCTTCTGATCCTGCAACCACCAGATACAGTAAAGTGGTGTCCAAAGACTGTAATAGTCTAAAAGTGAATTCCCCTCTCTTACCAAAATGAAACTCTGCTAGGATTTTAATGTGAGTACTATAGAAGTATGTTCCAAATGTCTGCATAACTCATCTTCCAATTACCAACAGAGGGTAAGTGAGTGGGGAGAAAGAAAGCGTGCATCAGCCCCGGCTGACAAGTCTTCTGCCAACATGCAAGAGTGCACAGGGAAACCATGGTCACAGCACACGTCAACAAGAAGGCTAAGCACAAACTGCCGCCAAATGTTGCAAGAACACATTGTGTTCTTCCAAAGCAAAATTCAATGTATCTCAGGCAATTTTTGTTTCAAAAAAACAAAAACGAAAACACTTTGAAATATTTCTAGGAAAAATTTAATAGACCTTAAGAACAGTCCTCTATCAGTTAAGAAAAACACAGGGCAGTTCTTTTATTGCTAGCTCCTCACTTCCCCCTTCAGTCAAGGTTCAAGGTTTGCTCAAATCCACAGGAATTATAAAAATGGACACATGCTCACCATAAGAGTTACAGGAGAAAGGTTGGCGATCTACAGCTCAAAAATCCAACCATTCATTCAGCATGTATTTATTAAATGTTTGTCATCTGCCAGGCATATGCTAGGCATTGGTTGATGGAAAGAAAATATTTCACAAAAAGACTGCTGAAGAAGCAAGGGGCGGGTGGAGCGGGGTAGGGATATAAAAGAATTCATCCTCTAAGCAGGGAAGAAATGTGGCATCTGCTTTTGCTGCATCACTACCTTTCCCCCTCCTCATCCAAACCTCCTAACCGATCATAATAACAAATGCCAGAATTCTGAGATTCCAGGCAGCATTACTGTTTTGTTGTGCTGTCCTGGAGGACACTTTACTATAAAAATAACAAGACCCACTCTGCTCCCTCTGAAGGGAATAAGAAAAGAGGCAGAAATATGGAAAGGCTGCCAACCTCTGGATTAACTAAGGAGCTGATTAATAACATCCAGAATGAATTAAGAAAGCCGGTGACTATTTCTTTACCTCAGCAAAAAGCTGCTAAAATGCATATGGTATAAAACCAAAAAAAAAAAAAAAAAAAAAAAAAAAACCCACAGGTAGTACTACAAAATGAATAAAATGCAAATTAACAGGAAAAAAAAACAACCAAAGGAATTTTATTTATCAGAATTCCCAGCCAATCATCAAGGCTCTTTTATGAATAAAAGCAAAAATCTAGAGCACCAGTTTTCAAAGTGTGGTCTAAAAATCTTAGGGTCCTGAGACCCTTTCTTTCTGAGGGTCTATGAGGTCCTCTTGTTTCTAAATACCCATCTGCATGAGGGCAGATTTTCTTCATATATTTCAACCAAAGTAACTATCATAACAGACCATGTACAAACAGGCATGAAAAGCCAGAAAACACTTTGAAATATTTCTAGGAAAAATTTAATAGACCTTCTATTAAGCTAAACAATAAGACAAGCAAAAATGTAAAACAAGGCCACTCTTCACACTAAATTGTGTTTTGGGAAATACAGGTAATTTTCATAAAAGTATTTATACTTATAAGTAACAGGTATATAATTGTTATTTTATTGTTTTCTTCTTAGGGTTACACCTGCAGCATAAGGAAGTTCCTAGGGTAGGGGTTGAATCGGAGCTGCAATTGCCAGCCTACGCCTCAGCCACAGCAACACCAGATCCAAGCCACATCTGTGACCTACACTGCAGCTTGTGGCAACTCCAGATCCTTAACATCCTAAGTAAAACCAGGGATCGAACTTGCATCCTCTTGGACACTGTCAGGTTCTTAACCTGCTGAGCCACAATGGGAACTCCTATAATTGTTATTTTTAAATGAACTAAACAATTTTTTGAATGGTTTAGCTTTAATTTCTAATATAATAAGCATCAATCCATACAACCACATAAACAAAAACTCAGTAAGCTTTAAGAGTATAAGGAGGTCCCTGTGATTAAAAGTTTGAAAACCACTGATCTAAAGATTATATAAATGAAAATAAAATAATACCACCATACCACCACCCAGTGGCATAAACCAGATAGTGCAATACTTATAGGTCACGGCCTTCAGAAATTTAATAAATGTCACAGTAGCAATGGAAATCTATTTTTCAAGCCACTTCCCAAAATATATAATGAGAGTCACTCTAAGGATTAACTACACTTTGACATTTAAGATTTTTATGGATCCATCTAAATTTTCATTTAATCATGTAAATTTATTTATCAAATACTTCGAAAACATCAGGCTGATCTTGAAAATTAGGCTAAAGCTAAATAAATTTAATTATACTGAAAATATGAGTCTGCAGCAAAGAAATGTGTCCTTCTAACTGCTGATGCTGTCCAGTAACAGAGACATTGCCAGGGACATAAATAAGTAGTGGGTGATAATGACTTTCTAAAGATATGGATGAGCAGTTCCTGCTGTGGCACAAAAGGATCAGCAGTGTTTCTGGAGCACTGGGATGAAGGTTTGATCCCTGACCTGGCAAGTAGGTAAATGATGTAGTGTTGCCACACCTGTGGAGCAGGTCACAACTGCGGCTCCCATCTAATCCCTGGCCTGGAGCTCATAAGCCGTGGGGTAGCCAAAAAAGAAAAAAAGGAAAATAGATATGGATGCACAGCTACTATTATAGAAATGTATCAAGCACTTACAAATATGTGATTATTAAATAAATAATCTCTATTAAATCAAAATCTAATTCCACTTAAGGTAATAAATTTTCCCATCAGATGTTCATTCAGTGTCAAATGTATACATATTCCTTACCTAACATGGCATACTTAAATTCTACTTCAATTCATACTTTTTTGCCTGAGAAACATGGAATTTTCTTTGTAAAGCTTATTCTAAGTACCCATGTTAAGAAAAAAAAATAGCCCTTACCCCAGTCCTGTTCATACAAGGCTTGGGAAAGGCACCATGATTCACTTATTGGCATGTGTGGATGCACAAAAATAAGATGTTTTGTGAGACTTAAGACTCCAAGAAAACACTATTTATTACATAAATTATCGGTAACTAACAAAGCACTTACTTGTGTGATTTTTGTTATGTAAATATGCATAAATCTTACACATTATATAAATACATATAAACTCTTATTTTAAAGGGTCCTTCAAATACATACGTTCTACTGAATGCCTTTGGTAAATCAGGCCTATACTATACAAATGAATAAAAACTTGTTTCCTGCATAAACACGATATGACAATTAAAAAAAGCAAAGAATGTTATGAGTTAATCTACATTTTAAAATGCAGCCAATCATTTAAAACACACAACTTCTGCAAAGACAGGGAAGGTTCATGAAAGGGTAACAGGATTTATGAAAGTTAGTATACTCTAGAAACTTTTCTAGGCAGAATATTTTATTCATTTTGCCTAACTGTAGAAAAGAACGTTTTAATGGGGTAGAGTCTGGGGGGGGTATTAGTATATAATGTGGGTTCTCTTTTGTAATGGCTATATTTAACTTTATCCTAAGGGGGGAAAAAAAATCAAAGAATAAGCTGTATTACAAAGTTGTTAATGGTATTATTCATAATACTGAAAAAAAATAATCTACATGTTGATCAACAGGGAGATGGTTAATGATGTACATGCATTCTGACAAAGCCACTAAAATATGTTAGTACTTTAGCAATATGTAAAAGTACTCCTAATACAATGCTACATAAAGAAAAAAAGGAGCACACAAAATTATAGGTACCATTATGATTACAATAACATAAGGATTGAGAAAAGGCTAAATGGAAGTGTACTGAAATAAGAGTGATATGCTTTCATTTTTTCTATTTTCTAATTTTTTTGTAATATACTACATTAATAATTAGCCAGTTGATCTATCTCATATTCTAGTTAAAACATACACATACGTGCACACAAAGACTCAGTGTGAACCTTAGTAACACTAACATTCTGCACTGGTACAACCCTGAAGAGAGAGATTCTACACAATGAGTAATAATACCTAGCACCTAAAACACACCATTACATACTTAAGCTGAACCACCAGAATTCCCCAAATTTAAAATCTGGTTACTTGAAGATATGACCATCTGTATGTATGTATGTATGCATGTATTTATTTTATTTTATTTTATTTTTGTCTTTTTAGGGCCATAACTGTGGCACATGCAGGTTCTCTCTCAGGCTAGGGGTCAATCAGAGCTGTAGCTGCTGGCCTATACCACAGTCACAGCAACATGGGATCCAAACCACGTCCGCAACCTACACCACAGCTCACAGCAATGCTGGATCCTTAACCCACTGAGTAAGGCCAGGGGTCAAACCTGCATCCTCATGGATGCTAGTCAGATTCGTTTCCGCTGAGCCACGATGGGAACTCCTAACCATCTGTTTTTAAGTAACACCTAGAAAGGAACACTATCAATAGATGTAGTAAAGTGCTTGTAACAAATATATTTATTTTTGGCTTTCTTTATCCACTGAAATAAATCATTTTAATAAAAGTGCTATCATATCATACTTCAAAAAATGTGCCCAATAGTTCAACTGTAAAGTAGAATAGGTAATACAGGCTAATACAGAACACTCATAAGTAGGCATGTCACCATATTTACTTAGTCTTAGTATTTTATGATAGTACTATTCTTTTTAAAATCAGAGACATTCAGATTTTCTTTGTCCTTCAAAATATGGGAAGCATCACAGTTCATCTAGAAAAAATTAGAAGCAGTACAATAGACTGTTTCCCAAGAAAAGTAGTGAAGAATGTATTCTAACCTCTAGAATAAGTGAGCCCCAAAATCAGTTATTTGTCTCCTAACACCCATGTCAAGAACTGCTTAAGATAGAGTTAAATTTTTTATAGTCAAAAAATGCATTAGGAAGAGTTCAGATTCTTTGGTAATTATATAAATAGACATATTTACTTCTAAAAACCTTAACCACAAACTTTAATGATGTTCGTATTCCCTTCACATGGCCAGCTCTTATGCATTTAGCCTTTGAATTTTAAATGTGAGAAAGAAAGAGACAAATGTTTAACGGAGCAACTAAATTCTCCAAAAGCTATGTGATGTTCATAAACTATTTATGGAAATACTACCTCCTTTAAAAGAACTTTTCTTACTTCTATAGTTCTAAACTAGGACTTTCTGTAAATTGGCATATGTATTTTATATTTGAACTAAAAAAGAACCATTTTATAATTTTGTTCAACTAAAACCATTAGATAAAATGCAGTTGGTGTACAAAACTAACTTTCATTATACATTTAAAGGGCAACATTTTCAATATGGAATCATTCTGTTACAACTTCCTATCATATCCCTCAATAATTATGACTACAAATATAATTTTTAAAATATCTACAAAAGCAATAATAATTGTCATCCAAAGACTCCCTAAAGTGAATGCATCTATTAAATAACTGTAAATCTTAATTTTCTAAGTATTTAATTAATTTTAAATATTTTGACTACTATGAACAATTAAGTTTCTCAACTTACAGGCTATCAAACATTTACAAAAACATAGTTTTATGAAAATCACATTTAAATATAAAATACATAAGAAGTAAAAACTACTGGAGTTCCCGTCGTGGCTCAGTGGTTAATGAATCCGACTAGGAACAATGAGGTTGCGGGTTCGATCCCTGGCCTTGCTCAGTGGGTTAAGGATCCGGCATTGCCGTGAGCTGTGGTGTAGGTCGAAGACGCAGCTTGGATTCCGCGTTGCTGTGGCTCTGGTGTAGGCCAGTGGCTACAGCTCCGATTAGACCCCTCACCTGGGAACCTCCATATGCCGTGGGTGCGGTTCTAAAAAAGGCAAAAAGACAAAAAAACCCAAAAAAACAAACCAAAAAAAGAAGTAGAAACTACTGTGTATAAAATATATAAGCTACAAGGATATATTGTACAGCACAGGGAACACAGCCAGTATTTTATAATAACTATAAATGGAGTATAACCTTTAGAAATTGTGAATCACTATGCTGTACACCTGAAACTTACATAATATTGTACATAAACTCTACCTCAATTAATTAAATAAAGACAAAATATATCTGTGTTTTATAGAAGCAAGAAAAGCAAGGCTGTACTATCAAAGAGTGGAATGGAACAGCCATCTGGAAAATTTTTATCCTACATATGAATTAACTGTATATTTTGTATATGTTTTCATCATTCACTGCTTTTTACTTGGTATTTATTCATGGGTTTCTACATGCTCATAAGATACGCCTCAATTTTAAAAGGAAATGTAACCCCTAACCAGCATTATTTTCTCCTGGCTGTCCAAAAGAGTCAACAAATGCAGTGCTAAAAACGAAAAGGCTTGACATGAGAAGCTGAGACTCTGCATTAGGTTTTCTGCTCATAGAAAGCAAACCTGTTGAACAGCCATCTCACAACTCTTTAACTGCTTCAAGTAAGTCTTCAGAGATTATATTCTGGGAGATTCTATGTATTAACACTCTCTGAAGGGAAATCTTCCTAGATTTATTGGGTGCAAAATCATTAACTAGACTCCCCAGCCACTTATCAATAAAACAATGGCAAAGGAATGAGATATTTAGGACCACGTTTGGTGTCATCCAACTACTTCTCTCATTTATACCTATTCCCCTCCTTCAACCTTACAATCTGGAATCTAAAATCATTTCTGAAACTGCATCCTAGCAATCGAATCCTCATACAAATTAAAAGATGTTTTAAAAAATCTTCATCCTACCACCCCCACTTTTGGAAACGCCTCTTATATTCCTCCAGAAGCATGAGTATCCACAATTCCTATGACTTCCTAGGTAACTTTTTTCCCCTCATTTATTTCTCTTTACCAAACCCAAGATCACAGACTCTGGACTCAAAATGCCTAGATTCAAATCCTGTATACATTACTCTCTGTGAGAGAATGCAATAAGCAAGTTACTTAACTTTTATGTTTTTAGGTTTTCTCATTTTATTTCTTATTTGTAAAATGAGGATAATAAAAATATCACGGAAATCTTAAAGATTAAATATAACTGTATACACCAGTAGATACAAGCAAAGAATTCATGACAGCCTTGAATAAAATAAATGTCAGTCATCAGAGGCAGCAGCAGCGTGTGCATGCTAAATCACGCTTAATAATTATCAGCAGGAGCTCCTGTTGTGGCTCAGCAGAAACAAACCCAACTAGTATCCATGAGGAAGTGAGCTCAATCCCTGGCCTAGCTCCTTGGGTTGGGGGTCTGGCGTTGCCATGAGCTGTGGTGTAAGTTGCAGACATGGCTCAGATCCCAAGTTGCTGTGGTTGTGGCATATAGGCTGGCAGCTGTAACTCTGATTCGACTCCTGGCCTGGGAACCTCCATATGCTGCAGGTGTGGCCCTAAAAAAAAAATCAGCAGCAGAAGCAATGCTGCCACTGCTACCACTGCTATTAATCCTTTGGAAAAATCAGCCTCTTCTACAGATTTAACCAGAGGCTTCACCCTTAGACTAATGACTCCTGAAAGAAGCTATAATTTCTTATTTCCAAATTCCTACAAGTCAATTCCATTTGGAAAGTTCATAATTGGCTCAAATTCAAAGTATCTAAGCAAACTCACTTCACTCCATTCCTTAGTATCCCCACTTACATTCTTATGCTGACTTCACATTATTTTTATTTTTTAAATTCTATTTATTTGCTTGTCATGGCCTCACTCAAGAGCATATGGAAGTTCCCAGGCCAGGAACTGAATCTGAGCCACAGCTGTGACCTATGCTACAGTTTCGGCAATACCGGATCCTTCAACCCACTGTGCTGTGCCAGGGTTTGGACCCACACCTCCGCATTGCACCACAGCAGTAACTCCTGACTTCACATTATTTAAGTTCAGTATCCTAAACTTAAAACTATGAAGTCATCTTAGACTCTAGCAAGTTGATCGGATGCCAAATTCTGCAGATTTGACTGTTCTTCCCAGATCCACCATCCTAGTCAAGGTGGCCAAAGTTCTCAGTTCCCAAAACCCAGGTTTCTACTTTTGCTTTTAAGTTTAACTTCCCACTTCATTTCTTTTCTATATAAAACATTGGATTCCATCCCATTATGCTTTCCTATTACTGGCTTCTTTGTACACAAAAGGCTAAACTCAGCTACTCACCTTTAAAGATTTTAATAGTTCCTTCACAATCCAAATTCATTTCTCACTTCGGCAAGAATGGTTTTCAGTTGATTCACATGCTTCCTATGGTCACTGTGGCCTGTTTAATGTTCTTATATCTGAAATGTGTATGGCCCCCACTTCTCTGCTTCTGCCCATTCATTATTTGAGGGTCAACTCAAAACTCACATCCTCACTAACCTAAAGGTATCAGTTCACTCTGCTCTCTCCTCTTTCTGGTGTCTCTTCTTTCTTTCCTATGAAGACCATGCTGGGCTCTATACTTTACAACCTATCATTTACTGTGTCAAAACATAATGCTGTTACATATAACACTGAATTATTCCAATATTCTTTTATAAAGCAGACTATATCTTCTATTTTTTGTTTACCCTAGAGCATCCATAAGACAGCAGTCATTTAATATGTACCATGCAGTGCGTACTTGGGGAGTTCCAAAATTGTAAACCTCAATTTTGACAGGCTAGGGCAGTGGTCAGCAAACGTTTTCTATAAAGGGCCAGATAATAAATGCTTTAGGCTTTGCAGGCTCTACAAAAATCGTCCAGGCATGGGCTGCATTTCACCCAAAGGCTATAGTTTACCAACCCCTGCTTCTTCTGAGGAAGAGGCCACACTATCTACGGTTAAACATTTTTATCTATATTTAATTAATTTTTCTAAATGTTGGTTGGTCAAGCACTTTATATGACTTTTTGAGTTCTAACGAAAAACAAGTAACCCCTGAGTTCTTACCAGCTCTTTCAGACTTTTCTTTCTGTTCCCGTAATTCCTCACCCTGGGTAGTCATCTGTTTGATTCGACTACGAAGTTGGGCAATTTCTTCTTCTTTCATTTCCAGGGTTTCATGCATCTGACGCTTTGTCTCTGCTATAACCATTCCCTAAACAGAAGTGCAGACTCTAAAGCATTTGCATAACAAAACTGCATTATCAATAGCACATACTAAACACAATTTAAAGGGCAGAAAACATAATGTTTCTTACTAAGTACAGTGTAAGACTTCAGTATTTCACAAACTGAAGTTTGGGTTCTGTAGCATATACTAGACTATATACCACAATAACTTCAGTTACCTGGCATATCGGAGTATTTTTAATGTAAAAAGTTTTTTTAATAATAATTCGTATCTTTTCATTATTAAAAAGTTTAAAGATTTATAATCTTTCTATAAATGTTTACTATAATTTTTGCTACCAGAGTAAACAGTTTATAATGAACAAAATAGAGCCTTTTGTCCTTGGCTCAGAGCTAATCGTGACCTACATACAGTTACTGAACTGAACTGTGGGGTACCATAGGGAGAAAGCCTTAGAGGCTGCTGAGAGTGTAATGTTACTGCTGCCACAGTGGATGGACCAAGACTGTGGTATAGATCTACCTGGTTTTTCTCCTTCCTCTTGTGACAGCCTCTGGTCCCAACACACTCCTTATTACTGTCAGTGAGGCAATGCCATTCCTCCAATTTGCTAATTGGTACTATCTTCCCACTTTCTGGATAATCTACATAAGAAATGAATGTTGCTATGGGGAAAATATAACCAAATATCACAGATTAAATCAGTCATCTGTAATTAATAAAAAAATAGGTGGTTCAACTCATCTCTTGAAAAGTAAGACTCTGACAGCACTTTATGATATCAAGAAGAGTATCACCTTACTTCCAGGGTTTGTCAACCCTTGCTTTAGGGTATGACTCTTCCAGTGGGCTGAGGTTAATGAACAGATTAAAAACCAGATATGACTATAAAGAGTTTCAAACAAAATTGTGGGCCTTCAAATCACAATGGAAAAGAGAGAGAGAGAGAGAAAGGGGGGTGGAGCACTGAAACCTATAGAGTTAGGTCTTAAAGAGTCACATCAATCAATTGCAATGAAAGAACCTCATCTCAATTTTGATTCAGAAAAATAGGGGGAAAAAATGTATGAGACAAAAAGTTAAATCTGAAACTGTCATATAGTTGATTACATTAAGGAATTACTATTAGATTTTTAGATGTGATCATGTGGTTACATTTTTATAAAAATAAAAAGAGCCCTTTATTTTAAAGCTACATTAAAATACTTATGGAAGAAATGATAAAATTTCTTAGATTTGCTCTAAAGCAATCCTGGGTTGAGGACAACGGGGGTTAGGAATGTACAGATAAAATCAGCCATGAGATGTTAACTGCTAGAGTTGAGTGACAGGTTCACGGAAATTCATTTTATTAATCTTTGTACTTTTGTAAATGTTTCAATTTTTTCATAATAAAAAGTGTTGTTTTTTTTTTAAAGGCGGCCTTCATGAATTTTGAGGAATAGAATCTAGAAAAATAAATAGAATGAAAAGATTGCTAATACATTTCAATAGCAGAACAGCTCTTACATGTTCTTAATTACATGGTCACTTAAAATACTGTGGCTATAAAGTACCATATTAAAGAAAATAGTGGATGGTGTGGAACTAACTGGGAAGCTACTTTAAAAAAAAAAAAGGACCCATGAACTTGACTTTAGTCAAAACTGCTTGCTCATGAATTTTCTAGTTGTCTGCTGCCACAGTTGAAACTGCTATTCCAACTCTAAAATGCCATTCTCACCTATACATTCTAAAGCTTATTTGCAGAAATTTCTGTTTAGGCTAATGTGTACAATTATGACTTCTTTACTTTTTAGGCAGTTTATCTGAGAGAATAATCTATTTCTATTATATCTGAGAAACAATACTTAATATCATTCACAGTTAATAATGGCTTCACTATAAATAATTTAACTTTTCTCTAAAAAGTAGTTATTACTATAAACTAATTTCTTTTGCAACAGTATTCTGTTATAAATCAAAATGATGACTGAGTTCAAGAAATCACAGAGAATCAACCTCACATGATATAAAACTAATGCTAATAATTATATAAACGTAGAAATTAAAACAAAAAGATTTTTTGTGGAAGCAGCTATAATAATTTTGGAAAGTAGAAGTCTGAATGCTTCCGATTGCTTCCAAAAATGAATTTGGGGGCCCCTTGACAAATTTTAATATCATAAGTTTTGTTGTTTTACCTTATCTTGTTCAAGCTGTTCAATTAAGTTCTTTGCATCACGCAACTGAGTGATAAGTTTAGTCTTCTCAGCCATATGAAGCTCCTAAAAAAATTTTAAAAATTCATTTCCATCTCTAATAAAGCTTCTCCTCATATGAGAACTCTAAACATTTTATCTAATTGGAATACTCCTACAAGTCCAATAGGAGAAGAGTACTCAGGCTGGCTCAAAGTATGCTAAGTGTTATGAAGCCCAGGGTGCTCGGGGGCCTCGCCACACTGTCTATGGAGGAAGGGGAAAGGCTTTCCAAAGGTGCAGGCCACGCTGGGGCCGGTGGTCCTAGCTTTACAGGGGTACATTCAACCACACTCATTTGCTCTTTTACCTTCATCTTTTCTAGTTCTTGAAGTCTTTCATCTAGTTGTTCTTGCAGGGCTTCTTTTTCACTGGTTAATAGTGTACACTGTTCCTTATGCGACTGAATTGTTTCCTTACAGCGCTGGAGTAGATTCTCTTGACGCTTAACTCTTTGCTGAAGTATTTCCAGTGTTTTAGCAGAAGTTCCATCTCCTACCATTAACCACAAAGCAGCACAAGCAGGGACAGTCAGCCAGGAATATCAGGGCTCCCTGGGAACAGCTCCCAGCACTGTCAGCACACAGGAGTATATTCCTAGCCCACGCTTTCTACCAGAACCAGAGTGAGGAGAGGGGAACACTGTCAAACCTCTACTCTTTCACTGCTTGTATGATCTGTACCTGGAGAAACTGAGTAGTACATTCACCTCTTCTGTGACCCAACCCCACCTCAAACGGCACACCACACTCACTAGTTAACTAATGTGAACTGATACCACCCCCCTTAAAAGAAAGTTTCATGACCATCTTTTGCTCTTCAAAAGTGCCCCCTGAGTCTTAGCTCCTATGCTAAAAAGATTAATAAAGTATTCCTTCCAAAGCATTCTAATCTCTTCCAGAGAGGAGTTCTGGTAAGTACCGCTTTCTCCAACTCCTTACACTTAAGAAGTAGCCCAGGGGTATTTCAAGACCCCTTATAAGGTTGGCTGCTCAGAAAGATGGCTGCTCAGCACCTTGCTCCGGCACTGGCTGGACCAAACGTTTACCAGAAATCTCTGAGAGAAAGCTAGTGGATAGACAGTGGAAATTTTCCTGAACAGGTACCTCAAAGTATCAGAGAATATGGAAATATAATTGGATTTTAAAGCAAAAGTTAACTATTCCTTCTTTTTCAACTAGAAAGCAAATAATAGAACAAATGTCAGCATCTTTGAATGTATATATATGCAATATTACTTCAAAACTAAAATAGTTAAGTATGATGAACAGTACATTCCTTAATCTTGAGCAGGTCTGACCTATTTATATGAAATCTAGCTATTGCTATCAATAAAATAGTATAATGTAATGAATTTCAATTACAATGAAAATGTAGTGCTATTCACAGACTTATAATTACTTACTTTCCCCTGAATAATGACAAAGAGCCCAAAAAACAACAAAAATTCTTGCATCTATTAAAAATAAGACAACAGGCCCAAAATGAAGGCTTATGCTAAGCCTCACAACACCAAACTGAGACTATTACAATTTCAGCCTCTCCCAGAAATGGAACATTAAACCAGTCAATCAGGAATGGCCTGATCAACTCTAAAGAGGTCATCTGCCTGATAAGACCTCCCCTAAAGAAAGGGACTTTGTCACAACCAATCCACTTTTTGCTAGCGTAACCTCCCTGTCCCACTCCTTTCTGCCTACAGAAATCTTTTGTTTTGCACAACTCCTAGAATCGCTTCTCTCTGCTAGATGAGATGCTACCTGATCCATGTATCATCAAATTAAATCAGTAAGATCTTTAAAATTGACTGAGTTGAATTCTGCTTTTCAATGCATCTTTCTGGAAACATTAGGGTCAGGGACACTTTGCTTTTACCTCAGTTCATGACCTAGAATCTCTCAACATCCTTCTCTGGTTTTTAACCTTCTGAAAAGCTGAAGCTTACCTACTGGCTCTGCATCACTCTCTGTGCTCTCTTTTGAGACACCTTCAGGCTGTGGTTCCATCTGAGGGAGTGGTTTTGATAAATCAGCATTCATTGGGCCATTTCGTAATCGTTGTTTCAGCAAAGAAACCTAAAAAACATATCCTTCATTAGAAAAACATCAGGAGAAACTATGGCAGCAGTACTTTCTTTAAAACAGAGAAGGGATAGGAGTCCTCTTGCTGTGCAGTAGGTTAAGTATTGTCACTGCAGCAGCTCGGGTGATTGTTTCAGCGCAGGTTTAATCCCTGTCCCAGGAACTTTCACATGCCATGGGCATGGCCAAAAAAAAAAAAAAAAAAACAGAGAAGGGATACAGTAAAAGATATCCTTTTTGCAATAATGAGGAGAAAAAATCAAAATAAGAAATTTATTCCCAATGCTGGAGATTTTGATATTTGCTATCTTCAATGATACGTTAGCCAAAAGATACAATACATCAAAAATTATCCTTAAAATGAACTGATGAAAAGCAAAGAATTTCAAAAGTAGGTCATTTTAAAAAAAACATCCAGAACCTATTAGATATCCCATCAAAACCCCTTTACTCTTCTTTATCCAAAAATTCCACACTTTTTCTTTTTCTACCTGAGTCTGAAGAACACTAATATACTGATCTTTTTCCTCTAAAGATGCATCAAACTCCTCCTGGAGATGTTTTTTTGCTTGCTGGTCCATTTGGAGCTCCTAAAACATAAAATATTCACAGGAAGTTTTCAATATATAAAACAAAAAGTACAAACTTGAAGTTTTCAAAGTTTAAAAAACAACCAATCCACATTTGCATTACTCTTAAGGTATCAGCAACAATAATTAGAGACTAATCAGCATTTAAAACATTAGTACTTACCACAACAAATGATTTTATTCCTTAAAGAGTATGAAGATCCAAGAAGAGAAAGTATATTTTAGAGTTCTAATCATTGCTGAATTGATAAATATGTAGAGAGGATTAAAAAATTAGTTACTTAAAGGTAAAACTTTATTCTATTTTAAGACATCTTACTACTTGTGCTATCTTATATTCACTTGCTCTAAAACTAAACTGTTACACACTAAATAGATAATCAATAGAGCCTTCCTCCTCCCAATACATGAAAGTGATCAACAGCCAAAATCAAAAGCTTCCTCAAATGAAAAGGTTGACCTAGTTGATCAACAAACAGTGACATTTCATCTTCCTGAAAGCACTTAATTACTGCTTTCCTTAGATCATTAATGAACCTTCGGAACTAAATCCAATGATCTTTACCTGCCTACCACACCAGTCACTAATAACTACCTCCTCAAGTGAGGTACCTACTTTCTGTGGCTTCAGGGCTCCTATCCATATTCTTGTCTCTTCGAGCTCCCACCACATCCCTCACTGATCCTCTCACCAACTGTCCCTCTGGGCTGAGTTCTGTCCTCATGCTTCTCCCTTACACTTGCTCATTAGAATGCCCTAGATTCACACCTGGAACCTACTGACTAGCCCATCAAAACACCTCTATTTTTATAGGATTCCTACTTTTCTAATTCCCTAAGCTCAAAATATTGCAAGTCACATTTTACTTATCTTTGCTGATCCTTATATATTATCAAATTCTCTCATAACTTTCTTTACAATGTTTAGGTCCTTTTTCCACATCCATAACCATATCTAATCTCTAATAACTTTGATGATTAATTTCCTTCAGGACCTTCTGGAGAGAATTCTTACCTCAAGCCTTCCTCTGATTTAATTCGTCCCTCACACCTCTGCTAGAGAACTTTCCTCAGACAATATTTTCAAGAGTTTATAAGCAACATACGCTTCTTGAATTGTTTCAAATTTACTCGTTCTCACACCCTGAGGTACTAACTGTCCTCTATTCTCTCACACACCCACACTGCCCTAAGATCTCTAAGCACATTATTCACTGTTCCTCCCACTAAAGACTCCTGGCTTGACTTGCCCCTGCAAGAGGAGTCTCCAAATGCTGGTATTTGGATTGAGACATGTCCAAAATGAAGTTTTCACCAATCCATGGTGAAAAAAAAGACACAAAAAGCCAATGCAGAGAGTTTTTCTTAGATCTAAATTTCTTTCATCTAAACAACTGTACTTTATTCTGACACTGTGTCCTTCCTAACTTTTCTTGTTATTTAAAAAAAAAACCCTTTCTTTCATGAAATAATGACAATAAAATAATCTGGTTCCTTGTTCTCAATGTCCTCACTTGAAAAAATAAAACTAGCTCTATGACAATTCTCCTTTCCCTTATTTATGAAAGGAACTGAAAAGTAATTTCCTGGTCCATGATGATCCAAAAGTCTGGATTTCACTGTCCCCATCATTCTGCACAGGCCAATTCATTAGTATAGAACAGCTGCACATCACCTTAATAC
The DNA here is from genome assembly GCF_054392235.1 of Sus scrofa. Lineage (NCBI taxonomy): Eukaryota > Metazoa > Chordata > Mammalia > Artiodactyla > Suidae > Sus > Sus scrofa. The sequence goes on along the minus strand of NC_139395.1, from coordinate 36,923,037 downwards.
AACGCAATCCTTTACTTTCTTTAAAATTCATTTCTTCTAAATAATTTTCTACATTCTACCATACTAGACTCTGTTACATGGCATCCCTAACAGCCCACAAATGCTTCTCAATTTATATTACCATCTGGAGGTTTTAAATGTTTTCACCTCCTCATCTTAAGAAGTCCTTGGATATAATGGCAACATCTTTTTGTTGTTGTTGTTTTTGTTTTTTAGGGCTGCACTTGAGGTAGGGAAGTACTCAGGCTAGGGGTCAAATCAGAGCTGCAGCTGCCAGCCTATACTACAGCCACTGCCACAGCAACACAGGATCCAAGCCTCATCTGTGACCTAGAGTGCAGCTCATGGCAACACCAGATCCTTAGCTCACTAAGCAAGGCCAGGGATCGAACCCATATCCTCATGGATACTAATTGGTTTTGTTACTGCAGAGTCACAACAGGAACTCCTGGCAACATCTTTTAATCATGTCACCTTCTCCCTTCTCCTGCCACCTTAGACTATTCTACCAATAAGCACTCCATGAACAAAAAAGACCACAAATATAAAGGAAATCAAGAACTGTCTATTTATATCCTAACTATAGGTTGGCCAGCCTGCTATCCAACACCACCATGATAAGGATCACACTAGCTCCAAAACTGGACCCTAGTGTCTGAGGTTATTTCCCACTTTCAGAAAGCTCTTTTGATCAGATCTTTGGTGACAGTAAAAACAAATCTAATCTTTCTTCCACGTGACACTACTTTCAAACTCTGAAACCAAACAAAATCGAACCCTGATTTTTTCACAATTAATCTCACCTTCTCCCAATGTTCCTATTTCAACAAATGATAACCACCATTCACTGTCACTCAAGCCAAAAATCCTGAGATCAATCTGACTACTCCTCTCTTTTCCCACACATCCAATCATCAGCAAACCCTCAAAGTGGACAGCTAATTTGCTCATTTCTCACCCTTTCTGTCCCCACCACCACTACAGCTCCAACAGTCTCTTAACAGGATCTCACTTCCTTTCTTACCCACTATAATCCATTCTTTAAAGAGTAACCAGTCTGTGACCACCCTCTCTAAAGACCTCACTCAACTTTCATCCCCTTATGCTTGCTTTATTTTTCCTAATAGAACTGTTTACTTACAGTGTGTTACATATGTATGTGCGCACCCACACACATAATGTATGTCTTTCAGAAAATAAGCTTCATTCAGTCAAGGATCTTGTCTTATCAACCCTTATATATTCAGTATCTAGGAAACTTACCTTCAATGCAAATCTATACTATTTGAACTTTTTAGCATGATAATAATGGTTCTATAATATTACAAAATATAGCAACCAACTGAATAATTATCATATTGTTGGCCACTTAGACTGTGTGCAAAATTAAACAAACCCTAGGATTAATATTTTTATGCGTAAGTTTTATAAGATCTTTCTGATTATTTCCTCATAGAGAAATTCTGATGAGTAGAATGTGTCAAACAACTTTAACTTAGACAAACTTTTTGGATGAAAGTTCTAAAAGCACCTTTTTTCTAGTAATATGAAGTGACTGAGAAGAAACAAAACCTGAACTCCTAATCACCATAAGACTCCACATTTCTAGTATGACATCTAAGACCCATCAGAGAAGTGCTAGGACTCAGAAAAGCACACGTGAGGATGAGAGGGCATACAATGGAGAGGCTGGGGGAGGTGAGAAAGAATAACAGCTAGGGCCCCTTCTCTTTCTGGGGAACATGAAATATGCCCACAGAACAAATACACTGCAAAGGTTAAAAGGAAAAGAATATATATGTAATAGCTTATGATCTTACAGTATAGATACAGAAAACGATTTTTTTTTTTTTTTTTTATAGCCACACCTGTGGCATACAGAAGTTCCCAGTCCAGGAGTGGAATGAGAGCTGCAGCTATGGCCTATGCCACAGCCACAGCAACACCAGATACAAGCAGTATCTGCGACCTACAATGCAGCCTGCTGCAATGCAGGAAGAAAAGGGTTTTTTAAATGTTGGAAGAATTGGAATAGCATATAAAAATCTATGTAATTTCAGTAATCATAATTGATGGTGGCAGATTAGCACTGTTGCTCCAAGTGTGCTATGTTTATAATATTGGGATAAATGAGTAATTTTGAATCCTCTAATTTATCATCAGGTTCTTCAAGACATGAACTAAAGGAAAAGAAAGGGATGCAGGAGATGTGCAGATTTAAAGAAACTTGAAAAATATGTCCCCCCAAAAATCTGTCTTACACAAGCAAGATGTGGTGTCTAGAGGTATATATACACTGAGGTGATAAGACCTCAAAGAGATACAAGGAAATACAATGAAAGTTAGGATGGTAGTTACTTCTGAAGAAAGGGAAGGTGCTATGATTGGGCTGGGAAGATCAAAGGGGCTCCTGACATGGCTAGCAACATTCTATTTCTTGACCTTGGGGGTGCATTCAATAGTGTTCACCATATACAGGTAAGCTATACATATTTCTGTGTGTGATTTTCTAGATTTGTTATATTTTACAATTAATAGATATTAAAATGTTTATGATAAATGATCACAGAGATACGGAATGGTATCCTCTAACCACTCTAAGCCAATTTTCCATCCATTAAAAGATAGGACAGAAATAGAAATTAGCAAAGCATGATCCCAAATAATGAAGATTTGCCTGGATTCTGATACATCACTATAAAAATTACTCCACCACCCAAAGCACAATGAACATAATTTTTATTTTACTTCACCAAAAAGACTGTTGGTTGGAAGAAACAAAAAGAAGCCTGAAATACCTAAAAGGGACAGGCTAGCCTTAAAAGTTGCCACTTACTGTTTATGCAGGCAAATGATAAACTATTGCTAAATAAGACATTCTTGTGTCATTATGGGCACACCTTAGAGATAGAGATTTAGTTCCAGTCCAACACAGTCAAGTAAGTATTGCGACAAAGCAAGTCACACAAATTTTTTTGTTTCCTAGTGCTTACAAAAATTATGTTTAGGGAGTTCCCGCCATGGCGCAGTGGTTAACGAATCCAACTAGGAACCATGAGGTGGCGGGTTCGGTCCCTGCCCTTGCTCAGTGGGTTAACGATCCGGCGTTACCGTGAGCTGTGGTGTAGGTTGCAGACGCAGCTCGGATCCTGAGTTGCTGTGGCTCTGGCGTAGGCTGGCGGCCACAGCTCCGATTGGACCCCTAGCCTGGGAACCTCCATATGCCGCAGGAGCGGCCCAAGAAATAGCAAAAAGACAAAAAAAAAAAAAAAAAAATTATGTTTACAACTACAGTCTATTAAGTGTGCAATAGCATTCTGTTTTTCAAAAAATGTACATAACTTAATTTTAAAAACATTTTACTGCTCAAAGATACTAACCATCATCTGACAATGCAGGGCTGTCACAAACCTTCAATTTGTAAAAATGCAGGATCGCTGAGGCGCAATCAAGTGAAGGGCAATAAAACAAGGACTGCCTATAATTCCACCAACAATATATATCTTAGGGAAATCACACAAATAAAAACCATAAGAATTGGGCTTGCTGGCTCAGCTGGTTAGTTTTCATTACAATTTGCTGTATACTAAACTATCCCAATACATACAATAGTTCAGATAAATATGAGAGATTTACTTACTATTCTCAAAGTGCTAGTCACAACTTACCTCTCTCAACTCTCCAATCCTCCGAAGTGCTTTATCCTGACTCTGACTTAATATACCCTTTAATTAAAAAGGAAAAAAACAGCTGGTTCAAACAACCACATGACATAGTAGTGAAAAACAAGTAAAAAAGATCACAATTCACTGGATTTTATCTCCAATACCCTTTGCTTTTGCAACTATGAAACCACAATTCTCTACTGCCACTTAGTGGTAGAATTATATACATCTAGAAATAAAACTCCATAGACAATTCATAGAAACACTACCAAGGTAGTCACAGAATTTAGGGATAACATAACCTTTTGAGAATGAATTTATGGAATATTAAAAATACGTGGATTTTTAGATAAGATCTAAAGAACTACCCCATTTCTGTAGACCATATGTTTAAGAAAATATTATCAAAATAAAAATTTTATTTGTAAATAATCTAATTTTCACACTTCTTATGAACAATTAGAACACTGAACTAGCAATAAATAACTAGTGTTACCATTCTCAATTGATTATATTCCAAACCAAAGCCAGAAAATGTAATGTTGTACTTAATGGAGACTAATATTGATGGCAGATTAAATATTTTAAAATAATGTACATGAGGGAATTACTTTCACAAAAACTTACTTTACAAATAACTTCTGGGTTATATAATTGTCTTTCAATGGGACAAGAAGCTAAACCGTTTTAAGTAACTTTTACTGTAAAAAGTAGGACTATCTGCATTTTACAAATAACATAGAACCAATATCTGAACTGGAGTAGATATTTTCCCTTAGCTCTGATTTGTAAATTATCACCTGGGATTCCTGGTGGGAAATCCCTGGCCATAAAAAGGATGACACAGAGGGGTGGAGGGGGTCATCAGAAGAGATCTAATAGCTTCTTTCCACACACTTAACCAAGGACTTTACAAACAGCAGCCTCAGGAAATAGAGGAGAGGATGCTTGTTTTTGGACCTTGACATAATGATAAGAAACAGAGATATCTGCAAATATTTAAAAAGTAGAAAAGAAGGCTTCAAAGTTGTATATCTCTTTATCACTAAAACAAAGATGCAGCCTGCAGACTGAGATGCTGGAAAACATGCTTGAAAGAGGCAAACGTGCCTTAAATCCAAACCTCTTACATACGGTAGAGATTAAAAACTCAAGTAAGCCCATCCCTCCCAGAGAGAAAATCTCTGGGATTTCTCACTCATTCTCCTTATCAAAATCCCCAATGATAAAATGGGTTAAATACTTTGTTCATGTGAAGAATTATTAAAAAGTGAGGGTTAGGAGTTCCAGCTATGGCACAGTGGGCTAAGAGTCCAAATGCAGTGGCTCAGGTCACTGCAGAGGCTTAGGTTCAATCCTGGTTCACTGCAGTGGGTTAAAGGATCTGGCACTGCCACAGGTACAGCATAGGTCACAGCTGGGGCTCGGATTCAATCCCTGGCCCAGGAATGTCCATAGGCCGCAGGTACAGACATTAAAAAAACAAAACAAAACAAACAAAAAAACGAGGGTTAGAACTATCTTTTAAGATCCTTTCTCATTTTAAAATTATGTATGCATCAATATAACAGCCAACAAATCACTTACTTGTAGCTTTTTCTTCTCTCTCTGAAGAGTCTGATAAGCTGTAACAAGCTAAAATAAAGAAAAAGTCACTAATAACATCAGTCATTTCTACATAAATGCAATTAATTATTCTAAACTCTACTAAAACATCTCATCATGAATGTCAGAAAATAAATCAAAGGAATCCTTTTAGAGATAATTTAATTAGATTCATATACAGATGAAATTAATTAACATAAGAAATATATTTCTAAAAAATAAAATGTAATTTGACTCTATAAATAGACATTGAAATCTCCATTTGATTTCACCTTAAACACATACCTCTTTAAATTGCAATACTAATTCACAGGTGGGGACTAGAGCCAATTTGCCTAAAGGCTACTCAAACTGTGGTTACAGATCAGTGCCTGATTCAGCAACAGCATCACCTGGGAGCCTGCAAGAAACAGAAATTCTTGGGCCCCACCCCAAACTAACTGAATGAGAAGTGGAGGGAGGGTGGAGATTCAGCAAAGTATGTTTTAACAAGCTCGCCAGATGATTTTTGCTTTGGGCTATAATAGATAAAGTAATCTCTAAAAGTTCCTCTGGTTTTAGGACCTATAACTATGGCTCCGTAAAAAATCTGAGGAATAGAATTTATAATCAACAGGGGAAGACTGGTAATTCGGTCTTAAAGAGGTCGCTAACCGTGTACCTTGGATATTTAAACATTCTGCCAAAACTTGTTGAAATCAGAGACTAATAAATCCTTTTAAACCTGTACATTATACAGCGTTACTCATCGGAAGGCTAAGGACATGCCTCCAATGAATTATCTGGACCACTTTAGAAGTGCTGGTGGGCTCTGAAGAGACAGGCTACAGCTTGTCTCGCCAATTCTGAACCTTGCCATTTTCCTTGGAAGACTGCTGTGTACCCCCAAATGTGTCTGCTGATGTCTTGAGTCAAGAGGTGGGCAACAATGGAAACAAAGTCCAGCAATAGAATTAAAACAACCAAAATTCTGCCTAAGACCAGGATCCTCCCCTTCTTATCATCTTGACGGGATGGGAAAATGGGACTCAAAAAAAAAGGGGTGGGGGGGGTGGAGAGAGTTCCACGTGTGGCTCAACAGGATCAGCGAAGGATCCTCAGCCAGACACAGTGGGTTAAAGGATCCGGGGTTGGTGCAGCTGTGGCATAGGTTACAACTGCCGCTTGGATCTGATCCCCGGCCGGGGAACTCCATATGCTGTGGGGTGGCCAAGAAATAAAAAAGTGGGAGGGGAGTGGAAGAGTTAACATAACAGTCAGATGTCACCTACAGCACGATCATCCTAGGGACCTACAGTAGAAAGGAAAGTAGGGCTCTTTTTCTTTTTTTTTTTTAAAAACCCTTGTGTCCTTGTACCAAGGGCTGACTCTCAATATATCTCAGTGAGAGAGCTGCTCGGGTACGTACAAAACCCTGATTCAGAGAACAGCTCTTTTCATCCCTAATAAGCTGATTTTACCTGAGGTAGCATGGAATAGTTTCTAAACAACCAGAAAGACCTAAAATCAATGCAGAGACTGTCAACCACTACCTATGCGATTATAAGCTAGTATCTCTATGATCAAGCCTCTATAGGTCTTTCAACTCTATTCTACAAAACAGAGCTAATGAATATCTACTTCACAGAGATGGTGCAAAATTAAATAGCATCATAAACATCAACAAAAATAGTGTCTTGTACACTTAAATACCAACTATACAGCAATCCCAGCTTCAAACTTAAAAGCCAGGGATAAGTTATTGAAAATAACAAATATAAACAAACAATTCAGGACCATTATTAACTTTGACAGAAATAAAAAATTAAAATTAAAAAAAAAATAAAGGAAAAAGTTGCCAGACTCCATAAGTCCCTCATGAAATACGTGATTTTAATGCACTATTTACATCTCTGGGTTTCAGCTAGTCAACAGATTTTCGCCTAATAATTTTTTCCTATTCTGTCAGCACATTATAGTTTTGAAAAGATATGTTATATATTTCATTTAGTTTTACCATCTTTTTTGGTTGCAGTTAAAACTACCCATATTATAGCCATAACTGGAAATAGAGATGATAACTAATTTTGTATACTAACTTTGAACTTTATTATTCATTAATTAAAATTAACTGCAATTCTAATTTATAAATGTTAAGACAAATAATACATGTTGTTTCATTTTTGTTTTTGTTTTTTTTTAAAGCGAGCCATGGGCAGCTTGCTCCAGAAAGGCTTTCCTGAGGAAGAACTGTTTTAACTGCACAGGACAGCAAGGGCAACTGACACAATCCAGTCCAAAGGGAAGGTACTATGTTCCTGAAGGACCAGAAGGAGAGATGGAGCAGCACCACTTCATTCCTCTCTGAGACCAAACAAGACTGTCATCCTCAAGGGGTTTATTAGTTAAAAGTTTCGCTTGAGGCAAATTTCACATTAAGTACAATGAGAGTGAACCCAAAATGTCACAAAACCAGATCACTGGAGTTCCCTTCGTGGCTCAGCGGTTAATGAACCTGACTAGGTTCCATGAGGATGTGGGTTTGATCCCCGGTCTCACTCAGTGGGTTAAGGATCTGGCGTGTGGTGAACTGTGGTGTAGGCTGTAGATGTGGCTTGGATCCCATGTTGCTGTGGCAAAGGCCTGCAGCTACAGCTTCAATTCGACCCCTAGACCTGGGAAGCTCCATATGCCACATGTGTGGCCCTAAAAACAAAAAGAGAACCAGATCACCTAAAACATAACTGGAGTCAGAAATAATAGAATCTGGCTGGAGAAGAAATCGTTTTGGAGCCACAAGACTCAGAAGATAAACAAGGGAAGGGACATGAGGAGGAAAGACGAGGAACTCTGCACTGGGCGTCCAGCCAGCCTTGGACAGAGGAGATGAGAAAAGAGAGGGGCATGGAATGTGGGAACCAGAAGGCGACAGACTACAACCTCCTCCAACAATGCAACAAGAGTCTTGCCAAAGGGCCTTTGTGCCACTGAAAGTCTCTAACTAGATTCTGCCCTAGGCCTCTCACCATTAGCATCCAACCTAACTAGGGAAACAGTGCAGCCAACTCCACGCATATAAGCCATACAGTACTATGAATAGAGAATGGGGAAGGAAATTGTCATACAGGCACAAAAGTCATGTTCCTACCTCAGAACATTTTCCTTTGTAGCCATTCAATCTTCGTTCCATTCTTCGCAACCACTGTATCAACTGTTCTTTGCTGAGGCTGTCTAAATTCCCTAGAGAGTCCTCAGTCTCACTTTCCATATCAGAGGGTGGATCAAAGGTGGCAGCAGAAGAGTCCAGGTCAAGTCGATTCAGGGACTCTCTAGAAGACGTTCGTACCAAAGACTCCTTAGAAGAAGATCGGAACAAAGATTCCTTTATTGGGCTCCGAAACAAAGACTCCACAGAAGGTACCCGGAGTTGGAGCTTCTGTGCAAAGGACTGTGTGTCACCTGACTGCAACCAAAACATAACAGAACACATGGGTTAAAATACATATTCAGAATTATATTATCCCCTATCAACAGCAATGATCTATTAAAAGCTTAACACATTTAATTTAGATTGCTGACATTTTACATAATACGCTCTTTTGTGAAAAACAAGAGACAACTGGTTATTTCTGAAAAGGTGCTGGACCTGGGGTCAGAGGACTGGGGTACAGGTCCCAAGTCTGTCACCAAGCACTGGAATGACCTTCACTAAGTCAATTCCCTTCAGTCTTCACATCTGTAAAAAGAAGGAAGCCATACTTTCCTGGCTGACCCCACAAGTGTGCTCGGAGAATTGTCCACTAAATTGCTAAGATCCCTGGAAGCTGTTGCCACCAGTATATACCCAGTGCCTAAACTGTGCTTATATACTGAGAAGTGTGAAGTGTGGGGCTGAATGTGGAGTCTTCATGGAGGCGCTGATTCCTGATCACCCTTCTCAGGCAGAGGATAATATGCAGTGAACCCATTCTGTTCAATAACAGAATGCCAGGCAAAGTCATATCCAGCTCTGCACTACTTGCCATTCTATCTACCTGGAATAAAAGACTTGGCTCAGATCCCGCGTTGCTGTGGCTCTGGTGTAGGCTGGCGGCTACAGCTCTGATTAGACCCCTAGCCTGGAAACCTCCATATGCCAAGGGTGCAGCCCTAAAAAAGGCAAAAAAAAAAATCATGGAGGACAGTTACAAAGTCTGAGCTAAAGTCCCTCTACACAGATCAGTGAGCCTGATGCTAGAAACAGTGATAAGCAAGAGCTATTCTCTTAATTATGTAGAATGATGATGCATTATTTATTTATTTAGTCTCTTTAGGGCCACACCTGCAGCATATGGAGGTTCCCAGGTTAGGGGTCCAATCAGAGCTGTAGCCACAGCCACAGCAAGGCCAGATCTGAGCCACATCTGCAACCTCCACCACAGCTCTTGACAAGCCCGGATCCTTGACCTCCTGAGTAAGGCCAGGGATCGAACCTGCTTCCTCATGGATACTAGTCAGATTTGTTTCTGCTGAGCCACAATGGGAACTTCCCATAACTCATTTTTTAAAAAGCTGATGGGAAAGAGAAATGAGAAGGAGAAAAAATGTGTAAGTAAAAATAAATGACCAGACAGTTACTTTTCACTCCTTTCTGCCCCCCACTTTACCTTGTTTTCAATTCCTCCTTTTTATTTCCCTAACAGTGTTGTTGTTGAGACCTTTATCCTCTGTCAGCTGGGTCTCCGCAGCAGCCTTCTGTTCTCTTGCCTCCAATCTCTTACCTACCAATCTGCCCCTGTCACTCAGTCACCAGAATTATCTTCCTAAAACATAATTCAGATCGTTTCACTCCTACTTAATATAAAGTTCAAAATCCTTAGCTTATATTCAAGGTTCTAACTTCCCAAGACCCATTTCTCTGTAAAAAAGCATCCCTCCATGTAACAAAAACTTAAGTTCTAACAGGTGACTCCCCGTTCCCGGAACAAATGCATCTTTGTGTGGCTCGGTACTGCTGCCCAAACTTTCCCTGCATGTGGAAACAGACATCCTTCAAAACTGAGCCCAGATTTCAGCTCTTCCAGGAAACCTCAGATTTCACCCATCAGAAATAAGCTTTCTTAAAATCCTAAGCACTACCAGTGCTAGAGCACTTACTGCATTCTGACCATTAGTTACATATTTGCCAATATAACAACTAACTTAACTGTTTATGCCCTAGAATAACTACAGACACCATACAGCACAGTGGTTAAGAACATAGACCCTGAACCAAAACTCCCTGATTTCAATCCCAGGTTTTACCTACTAGCTTTAAGAGCTCTTTGTTTCAATTTCCTCCTGAGTAAAAGAGAAATAACAACACTACTCAGTAGCAGTGTTATGAGGACTAAATGAGTAAAAACATTTAAACGGCATCTCATATGTAGGTAGCACTAAAAACTATCATAATATCTGCAGCAGGGACACTCTCACCCTAGACTTCATGTTCCTTTAGAACAGGATTCACATTCTCTATCTCTGTAGTCCTGCCACAGTGCTTTCCACAAAGCATGTACTTAGTACACATTTGTTCAAGTTAATCTTAACCTGGCAATACGATAATGATAATCTAATGGGAGAAGCTCTTCAAATACCCAATGCTTATGAATATATGCATCATTTTACATAGATAATATATTCTAGAAATCATCAAAAAACATCAATACGTAATCAATAACATTCAAGAAGAAAAAGAAAGAAATGAAAACATACCATCACAAGAAGATTTCTACAGTAATGTTTGTGGTAGTTTTATTCTTAATAGCGAAAAACTGGAAAAAGCCCAGGTATCCATGAATAGGTGAATATTCATTCAGAGGACTGCTACTCAGCAACAGAAAGGAACAAACCACTGATAACCACAACATGGATAAAATCATTATGCTGAGTGAAAGAAGCTAAGAATGTATATATGTACATGTGACTGAGTCACCTTTCTGTATAGTAGAAAACTGATAGAACACTGTGAACCAGCTACAATGGAAAAAAATAAAAATCTTTAAAAAAAGATAATAAAATAAAATATTATTGACTATATTCCCCGGGCTGTAAACACACCTCCCTCACCTCTAGCAACCACTAGTTGTTCTCTGTATCTCATACTGTTTTAACAGTATATAAACTTAAATGAAGCAATATATGACAGAAAATTAGCTGGAGAGACCAATGTTTTGTATCTATAATAATCTCACAGGACTATTAATAACTAGCCACTGGTCCTGGAGCAAATAATTTAAGGTTTCATGCCTGCTCTTTCATCCATACAAAGAAGAGTGTAATACTAGATTCTAGAATCATTCTACACTGCTAAAACACTAAAACTATGATCCAATAAAACTATTTCATAGCTTCTCAGATAAAGATGAATATTCAAATATACCCACTGTTTCATAAAATATATTTTTCTCTATTACATGGTGGCATATACTAATTATTTTCAAATATCTGAGTTTTAGAAATCTGCTTGAGGTAAAATGTCAGCTACCTACATTCCTCTGGAGAATGAATGATTAGCTGAATTTTTTGTGGTGCACTAAGCAATTTAAAAGTTAACAATTTAACAGAAAATTTTCCTGAAATAGATATACTACACTTTTCTGCTTTCCTAAATAAGGACAATGAGTAATACTTTTTAATGACATCCCTGCCACAATCATTACATTGTATATGAAAATCTATTGATTTACAGAGGATGTACTATTCAGTAATAAAGGGGTCACGGAATGCTACGCTCCATAAACTCTTGGGCTTGCTTCTCTCCCTCTCTTCTATCTTGGTATCAGCTCTGATGTTCTGCTGCTTTCATGATACCCAGCCACAGTAAGCATTCTACCCCTTTCAGGGATACACACTGTTCTTAATTTGCTAACAACCAACCTGTCATAAATGTGTTTAAAAGTAAATAGACTCTGAGTGAAGGTGTCTCCTTGCCATTAGAATTAAATAAGATCATAAGCATAAATGTTTAACAATTCCTGACACAAAGTAAACTCAACAAACACAATTTTGTTATTTTTTATTTTGTTAAAGAAAGTTCAAAGTTTTAGTGACTTCATGAAGATTATCCATGTTCATTCCCCATCTTTTTTTTTTCCCTTTGGTTTTTTTTTGTTTTTGTTTTTTTTTAAGGGCTGCGCCTTCGGCATACAGAGGTTCCCAGGCTAGGGGTCCAATCTGAGATGTAACCACTAGCCTATGCCAGAGCCACAGCAACTCAGGCAACAGCTCACAGCAACACCAGATCCCTAACTCACTGAGCGAGGCCAGGGATCGAACCCACATCCTCATGGATGCTAGTCAGGTTCATTAACTGCTGAACCACGACGGGACTCCTCATTCTCCATCTTAATTAAAACTTAAATATCTCCTGAATTTGATTATAAAGCTGGTTATCATTTACTCTTAGTTTTTGCATTCATAACCATATTTAGTCTTTTTTGACTATTCTATAATAAAAGAAGATAAACTTTCTAAATAATATTCTTTTTTTCTATCCAACAGGTGGCATTGTTGATTGATTGATTTGTCTTTTTGTCTTTTCTAGGGCCACACCCGCGGCATATGGAGGGTCCCAGGCTAGGGATCTAATTGGAGCTGTAGCTGCCAATCTACACAAGAGCCACAGCAACACAGGATCTGAGCCATGTCTGCAACCTACACCACAGCTCACTACAACACTGGATCCTTAATCCACTGAGCAAGGCCAGGGATTAAACCCGCATGGTTCCCAGTCGGATTTATTAACCACTGACCCACAACGGGAACTCTATTTATTTTTAATAAACTTTACTGGAGTATAGCTGACTTACAAAGTGGTATTAGTTCCAGATGTTAATATTCTTGGAGTTCCCGTAATGACGCAGCAGAAATGAATCCAACTAGGAACCACGAGGTTGCAGGTTTGATCCCTGGCCTCGCTCAGTGGGTTAAAGATCTGGCATTGCCGTGAGCTATGGTGTAGGTTGCAGATGTGGCTCAGATCCGGCATTGCTGTGGCTGTGGAGCAGGCCAGCAGCTACAGCTCTGATTGGAATCCTAGCCTGGAAACCTCCATATGGCCCTAAAAAGACAATAATAATAATATTCTTTAATGTCGCCCTAAAAAGACAATAATAGTAATAATAATAATGGATGTGGATGTGGCCCTAAAAAGACAATAATAATAATAATAATAATAATATTCTTTAATAATAATCCTTAAAGACCACTGGATCTGTCCAGTACCATTTAGACTGGTGTCTCCCAATACTTTACCACTACCTCAAGACACTTACAGAAAATGATGGATTTGTAGAGCACTTAAGATTAATTGGGGATGCTGTTTAAGGCCTAGCAGCTTGGACTATGCCCAGAAGCTAACCAGCCTTCCTGAAAGGAAAAAGGCTCTCAACTCATAGGTAACCTGGTCATGGAGTTTAGGAAGTTAGGCAATACTTTAGAATGTTTAGTCTACATGATTTAGTTCATAAAGCAGGGTATTCATAAACTGTCTACATTCATGCTCCAGGTTCACACAATCAGAAATGTTACTGCCCTGCACTAGAGACTGCTGAGAACAGTCACGTTAATGATAATAATCATCACTAAAGCCAGAGAAAATAAACATTCATCTCAGGCCCTGCTATCATTAAGGTTTTTTTTAAATGAATCTTTTTCTTTCTTTTTTGGAAGGAGTCAAAAGAATATTACATGAGTCTCACTCTCCAAATAACTTTTTAAAATCAAAGATAAACTAAATTCTCCAGTAGTAAAATATTCTGCATGGAGCAAACCTTAAAAAAAAATCCTATTTTCTTCATATCCCCCTTTAGGAGTACATAACAACATCTTTCAGTATGACTTCCTCCATGATATTTTATCATTATAAAGTCAGCGTCTTTTTTTTTTCCCCAAAGTTTTCACTTCAGTGACATTTTGTTTTTCTTTTTTCTTTTTATGGCTGTACCTGCACCATATAGAAGTTCCCCAGCTAGGGGTGGAATCGGAGCTGCAGCTGCTGGCCTACACCAGAGGCACAGCTACACCAGATCTGAGCCACATCTGCAATCTATGCCGCAGCTCTCAGCAACACCAAATCCTTAACCCACAAGGCCAGGGATCCAATCCACATCACCATGGATACTAATCAGGTTCTTAACCCTCTGAGCCAAAATGGGAACTGTGACATTAATTTTTTAAATGAATAATAACGGTATATATACAGGTATCACTTTCATTTAAACTTCTTCCAAGAAACCATTAACAAACCTGGATTTTCCATACATATTGAATCAAATGTTTGGACAGTACTATTTCTTTTTCTTTCTTTTTTTTTTTTGTCTTTTTGTCTTTTTGCCTTTTCTAGGGCCACACTCGTGGCCCATGGAGGTTCCCAGGCTAGGGGTCTAATGGGAGCTGTAGCCGCCAGCCTACGCCAGAACCTCAGCAGCTCGGGATCCAAGCTGCATCTGCGACCCACACCACAGCTCACAGCAACGCCGGATCCTTAACCCACTGAGCAAGGCCAGAGACTGAACCCGCAACCTCATGGTTCCTAGTCAGATTCATTAACCACTGTGCCACAATGGGAACTCCTGGATAGTACTATTTCAGTGTAAAGTTACATGCTGATAATATAGATTGACTGACACTCTGAAATGACTTCCTGTTTTTTAAAAATAACGTTAACAACAGACCTGAGGAGTTGTGGGTTCACTTCCATTAACACTGTCGGGAGATTTCGTGGCTTGGATAGATGCATTCTAAGAAAAAGAAAGAAACATTGTAAAAAAAAGGAAGAGAAAACTAAGGTTTTAAAACTGTTAAGAGCAGAGGCCAAATGCCAAAACCTATTAGATACAGTCATCTACAAAACAAAGTTAGTAATTGTTTACTTATTAGAATGTTTTCATGCAAGGCAAAACTCTTATGGTTAAGTATTTTAGAAAATTCATTTTGCTATAATATATGTAACTAAACAGCAAAGATTAGTTTGTAGCAAAATTTATTTCAAGCTAATCACATACCTCTCCCCATTATAATGTCCCCAGTTTTTTCCCTCATGACAAAATTAATATCATGGATTCAATTAGAAAAACTCATTCAAGTAGAAAATTATCTAGAAAAGTAATGCCAATTGTTCCATACAATAAAATAATATTCAAATTAAAGTTATTTGGGCTAAGCTCTGAAAAATATCTTGGTAACAAGAAATGGAAATGCTTCATTCATTTGAAGCCAGCAGTCTATATGAAATTGTCATGCTAATTTTCAGAAAAACTTATAATTAAAAATAATTTCTACCACATGTGAAAGCTTTTTGTTTTGTTCTGTTGGCATGACAAATGCTCCAACTTAAACAACATTCTGCTGATTATATCATACTGGTATGAGTTCCATAATGGATGATATTCTTTAAGATTCAAAATTCTACATTGCATTCATAATACACTAAGTGTCTAACTAAATTTAAGAAACTAGCAGAGTTCCCACTGAGGTACAGCAGGCTAAGGATCTGGCATTGTCTCTGTGGTACCTTGGGTTCAATCCCCAGCCCGAAATAGTGGGTTAAAGACCCATCGTTGCCACAGTTGTGCGTAAATTGAAGCTGTGGCATAGGCTGCTGCTGCAGCTACAGCTTGGATTCGATCCCTGGCAGAGGAACTTTCCTATGTCATGGGTGAAGCCAGGAAAAGAAGGAAAAAAAAGCTATAGAAGCTCATGGTAAAATAACTTCCATGTTTTAAAAAAAAGCATTCAACCAAATACTAGCCACTATGTTTCACTAACTTAGTTAAAAAGTACACTTCCCCTACCACTCTATGGCTAACCAAGAAGAGGTCAAATATATGACTTTTCTTACTCTTAAATACCAGTAAAGAAGGCACTCAGTTTTCCAAAAAGTGTTCTCAAATTTTTGAACTCTCATTAGGTATTTGATACTAAGAAGTAATTAATTTTAGGTGTGATAAATGTACTATGGTTATATATTTTTAGTCTTCATCTTTCAGAAATGTATACCAAAATATTTAGATAAGATTTACGAAATTTGCTTCAAATAATCCCATGGGGGCAGGGAAAAGGAATCTGCCTATGTAGGGAGGGTGGGAATGGTATGGTTAGGGAAGTTCAGAGAGATGGTAATAAGATGGCCATGAGTTATTAATTGTTGACACTGGACAATGGATACGGGGAGAAGAAATCTTACGTCAATCACTACTATTTTAACTCTTGTAACACGTTTGAATTTTTTGCTCATAGAAGTTTAAATACCTTCTCCCTCTGATATAAAAAGAGTTATCAAATGTTATTAGTCCAAGACATATCTTTAAAGTTCATAGTGGGAGAAAAGTTGGGGGAACATAGGAATTAACTTTTATTTTCCTGTTCTCTTCCATTTCAAAGAATTGGAAGTTGTGTATATGGCATATATTTGTGTAGCATCATAATTAATGCTTTCCAGACCTAAAAATATCCTAAGCTACATACTGTAAAATAACACACTTTAAAGAGATCAACAAGTCTCTCTGCCAGGCAATGTACTGTAAGGTAATGACAGTTAAATTATGGAGAAAGGAAACAAAGGGGCTTCATGAAATATTTAAGTTAGGAAGAACAGTGGCAAGAGAGTAAGAGTCCATATTCTTTTTTTAATTTTTTGGCCACACCCACAGCATTCGGAAGTTCCTGGGCCAGAAACAACATCACAGCAACCAGAGCAGTGACAATGCTAGATCCTTAACCTGCTGAGCCACCATGGAACTCCTTGGTTTTTTTGTTCTGTTTTGTTTGCACATTCTATTTTAAGTAGTCTAACTTGACACATAACTGTAGTCCATACCAAAAAAACTATTCTACAATCGTTTGATATATCACCCTACCAAACAAATGCATAACATTTAAAAACTTTCCTCCCTGCATTTACATTTCAATTTATTTGTTTTACTATATATCTAAATAAATGCATGACAGCTAAGGAAAGTATTAGCCTATGTTACCATGTAAATTTAAGTATCTCTAGAAACAAAATTAGAGATTTTGTCAACTACCTATAACACCTTCTCCATTTCTGCCCAGCAAATTCTTACTCATCTTTCAATGTTCAAATACCCCTAATTTTGCGAAGCTTCATATGGCTGGCCTGAAGGGCTAACACATTTCTTATGCTTGTATTTTCTTCTATGAAGCCTTAACTCCTTTGTATTGTTAAGTGTATGTTCACATCTTTGTCTCCATACTAAACCATAAACGCTCAGAGGGCAGGAACACTATGCTCGGCGTGACTGCTAGAAGAGGCTCAATAATTGCTTGTTAAATCCTTAACAATTACTTCCTTCCATGTAAGAAGACTTATAAAGGCCTTCCCCTAGAGAGAAGCCTCAAGACAGTTCAACACACGTCAATACTCAACAGTCACTTGTACTTTCTCCTGGAGGCAATTCTTAGATAACAGGAAAAGGCTTCTAAGGTGCCTTTAACTTATTTTCTTTTTTCTTTTTTCTTTTTTTCTTTTTAGGGCCACAACTAGGGCATATGGAAGTTCCCAGGTTAGGGGTCCAATTGGAGGTGAGGCTGCAGGCATACACCACAGCCACGGCAACACCAGGGCTGAGCCACATCTGCGACCTATGCCACAGCTTACAGAAACACCAGATCCTTAACTCACTAAGCCAGGCCAGAGACTGAACCCACATCTTCAGAGACAATGTCAGGTCCTTAACCTGCTGAGCCACAATGGAAACTCCTGAAAGTGCCTTTAATTTATTATTTATTTATTTATTTGTCTTTTTACCTTTTCTAGGGCTGCTCCCGAGGCATATGGAGGTTCCCAGGTAGGGGTCCAATTGGAGCTGTAATTGCCGGCCTACACCACAGCCACAGCAACGCCAGATCCGAGCCACATCTGCGACCTACACCACAGCTCATGGCAATGCCAGATCCCTGACCCAGTGAGCAAGGTCAGGGATCGAACCCGCAACCCCATGGTTCCCAGTCAGATTCGTTAACCACTGCACCATGGCAGGAACTCCCAGTGCCTTTAATTTAAAAGCACACACAGCTTTCCTGATAGATGTGTTTTCAGTTATGTTTTGTTCAACTTTTCAATAACTATATTTGACTGATGAGGGCTACGGATACAGCTGTTTTTACAATTTGAGGTCAAGAGATGCATTTTTGAGAAAACTGAATTAAAGAAAAGTCAGTAGCTGGTGAAATAAAGCAATGAATAAGACCTTCACTAAATTTTCATTCTACTAAGGGTTATCCTATGGCTTTATGTGAGGGGAAATAAGTTTTTATCCGAACAAAGTAAGATTTAAATAAGACTAATGTAGATTTTCAGTCTACTTGAGTTATTTTATATAGTTTTGGAGTTACCGTCATGGCTCAGTGGTTAACGAATCCAACTAGGAACCATGAGGTTGCGGGTTCGATCCATAGCCTTGCTCAGTGGGTTAAGGATCTGGCGTTGCTGTGTGCTGTGGTGTAGGCTGCAGACGCGTCTCGGATCCAGCGTTGCTGTGGCTGTGGTGTAGGCCGGCGGCTACAGCTCCGATTAGACCCCTAGCCTGGGAACCTCTATATGCCGAGGGAACGGCCCTAGAAAACGCAAAAAATCAAAAAAAAAAAAAAAAATAGTTTTAAAACCTCCATGTTTTAATTATTAGCATTTTTCCCAATAGGATAGGTACTTAATACAAAGCATTTTTATGGACTTATGGAAATGAGCCCAGAATGTTCTTTTTTTAAAGTCTTTATATTTTACTATTACACAAAATATAATAGCATTTTTTGTTTTTAAAGTAAGTGGGTAAGTTATCCTAACTGGGACTCCCATCTCTCAAACCCGTTTTGAAAACAGTGAAGTTATACTTGCAGCCAGAACCAAGGAGAGACCACTATTTCTGGGAGCCAAGCTAGGGAATTATTAGAACTCTGAGCTGTTTTCTTTCCTAAAACGAAGTTTAGAATGTAGTACAGGATTGCTCCTGGCCCTATACCGGCCAAGTCTTTACTGGCTGCATGGATAAGTACAGAAATGTTCTAATTTCATCATCAGCTGCTTAATAAATTAAACTAATTCTTACTGTTTAAAAAAACTCTCAATCCCAATGGAGTCAGTGTTCATTCTAATACCAGAAGTTATCCTTATTGGGCAATCAAACAACTTGCAGTTTTGGAGTTCCACTTGTGGCTCAGTGGTTTAAGAACCCAACTAGTATACATGAGTATGTGGGTTCAATCCCTGACCTTCCTCAGTGGGTTAAGGATGCTGCGTTGCCACAAGCTGCAGTGTAGTTTGTAGATGCAGCTCAGATCTGGCGTTGCTGGGGCTGTGGCCAGTAGCTGCAGCTTTGATTCGACCCCTAGTCTGGGAACTTCTATATGCTGCAGGTGTGGCCCTAAGTTTTAATTTGCTAAATTAAAAACTTAAGCTAAATTAGAGAAAAAGACTATTTTGCCAAATTGAAATTATATACAAGGTTCAAAACTGTATGAATTCAGTCAGTTGAAAAATAAAGAACTATTTTCTTTCAAATGTTTAATATGGAAAAAAAAGGGTACTCTCCAAAATAAGATGCAATTGTTTGTTAGAAGAGACTCCACCTACCTACTCAATGTTGTTCAATTATGGATTTACATACAGTGCATTTTTCTTTCCTAAAAATATGTGTCACATCTCAAAATAGTCTTGGCCTTGTACCAACAGTAGAACAGAGACTCTTAGCAATGCATACCTCTTTTAGTTAATGAACAAAAATTACCTAGGGAGAAAACTTAAAGAATTTAGACCAAATGAAGGTATTCTTCACTACATTAATGAAAACAGTGTTATTTTGCTGCTGTTAAAAAGCTACCAAAAAAACACACCAGCCATTAGATTTCAGCAATTTACTCTCTGATTTTTTTAGAGCAAGGTTAGCAACAGGGTACTGAAGATGCTTTGAGAGATGGTAAGTGACAAGCAACGTGAAATTTGCTTCTAGAATTACCAAATTACTTTGCTTCCCTAAGGGAATGCAGAAAGCGGTGGAAGGACTCACCACACTGTCAGTCTGTGTTTTAGGCTGCTTGGAGGAATCCAAAGCAAATATAGTATACTCAGAGAGAAAAGCAGGCTCTGCTATCATCCCGGCTAGTAGCTGTCTCATTCAGTGTAGTAAGAAGAGGTATAAAAATAAAACAAATGATGAAAACCAAATCATAAGGGCATGCTGCAAAGTGTTCTTACCACACCTCATGCACAACAATATAATGGCCTTGAGCTATCACCATGGCCACCATCATCACTCCACCCATAGAAATAGTGAGTTGCTGAGAAAAGTTAGGAAGGGTGATTACCTGCTTTGGACCTCAGTGCTCAACTTTAAAGAACTTGCTTAGGGGAATACAAATGACATATGTAACAGGCACCAGAGCACACAGCATGTCTGGCAATTCAGTCTAAGAGTCTATACCAATAAGAACAATACATGGTAAAGAACACAAAGCCTTAGTATAACATAAATACTGAGCCACTCATTTTCATACATTCAAAACAGCAGCATGGAACTTTATGAGGATAAACCATTTAAAACTTTAAATAATCATTTATTTGTACTTACACACAATACGAATAGAAGAAACTTTTGAAACTGAAATTTATAGTAAGTTGTTTCTGTTATTTAATTTTATGGCCACAGTTGCAGCATATGGAAGTTCCTGGGCCAGGAACTGAATCTGAGCCATAGCTGCAACCTACACCACAGCTGAGGCAATTCTAGATCCTTAACCCACTGTGCAGGCTGGGGATTAACCCTGCACTCCACAGCAACCCAAGCCACTGGAGTTGGATTCTTAACCCACTGGAACACAGCAGGAACTGCTTGTGAATTTTAAGGATAAATTCTATTTTGCTATATAGTCTCTAAGTTATTTTGACATATATTCTCTTCTATACTTCAATTTTCTTTCACAAATAGTTCACTACACACTGAAATACTATCATGAATTAAAGCGAACTTTTTTTTTTTGGCTGCACCTGTAGCATGTGGAAGTTCCTGGGCCAGGGATCAAACCCATGCCACGGCAGCAACCCGAGTGACAACACCAAATATTCAACCTGCTGTACCACAAATGAACTCCTAAAATAAACTTTCTGATGGTGGAGGTTACACCAACATACTCATGTAATAAAACTACATAAAACTAAATACACAAGTTCATACGCATGTGCATGTAAAACAGGTAAGCCCTGAGGATGTCACAGAGTTTACTTATGTCAAAACTGTAGTTATACTGGAGTTCCCGTCGTGGCGCATGGGAAACGAATCCGACTAGGAACCATGAGGTGGTGGGTTCGATCCCTGGCCTCAATCAGTGGGTTAAGGATCCAGTGTTGCCGTGAGCTGTGGTGTAGGTCGCAGACGCAGCCCAGATCTGGCATTGCTGTGGCTCTGGTGTAGGCTGGCAGCAACAGCTCCAATTAGACCCCTAGCCTGGGAACCTCCATATGCCACTGGTGTGGCCCTGAAAAAAAAAAAAAAAAAGGCAAAAGACAAAAAATTTTTAAAAATTAAAAAAAAAAACTATAGCTATGTAAGATGTTAATTTTGGGAGAAACTGAGTAAAGGGTACACACAGTTTCCCTAAAAAGAAATTTTGTAACCTCCCATGAATCTGATTATTTCAAAATAAAAACTTGTAAGAGCAAATGTTTTGAAATATTGACTTATCAGTTCATGTATGATACTATACATTACAAATATATAATGCAAAACTATATCTGAAAATAAATGTCTAAAAAAGCTTAAGAACTTATACTTTTTATCTCAGTAGTCTAGAGTTATGGATTCTGACTACAGCCTTTACTAACTCTTCATCCAGTCTTTCATTAGAGGCTATCTTAGAGATAGGACAAACATTTTTAAGTCTTTTTTTATGTTAATAACTGGTACTCTTTGGGTAAGGATTCAAGAACTGACCTTACACTAAACCCCAAAATTTAGTTTCAGTAGTGTACTTAAATACAATAGATGCCTATTTGGCTCTAGGCTGTCATTCTATCCAAGTTTCCACTCTTGTCGAAAATCTTACTCTCCCAGTAACTCATCCTTTGAGGGGATGGATGCTATCTTAAGTTAAATGTCATATAAATTCCTCTTCTTAAGCTTCCAAGTTAATTTCTGAAATGCGGTCACTGTTATAGCACACAAGAAAATAATTTAAAACATCATAGTTAAGAGTAGATTTGAAATTTTAAGAGAAAAACAGAAAAGCTGATATGCAGTATAGAAAATCATGTTAACCAAGCAAAAAAACAACTGCTACCAAATCATTTATACTCCATCCTCTAGTCCAAGTAAAAGCAAAGTATAACAAAATAAGTTTGCATTGACAGCTATTTCAAAGCCCTGGGGAGCAGTCCCCCGACTTATGGACCTTGTCATTTGCTTCTTATGCCTGTGAAAGTCTCCCAAGATTCAGTTTCCAAATATCCTTGGTAAGCCTGTCTCAAATCTTTCAAACTTTGTTCAAATTCTAATCCAAATCTAATAAGAATTTAATGCACCTCTTCTATGTGGTCCCTCAATGACGCCATCAGCTGAACACTGACTAAAGTTTTATTTAGCTAAACATTCGTGAAGGTTACCTAAAACTCCTATTATCAGATGTGTGTTGAAAGCTTTCATTCTTTCTTCCATGTCTCTTACTCAGATATATAATTATCTATCTATCTCTCTGTGTTTCTGGTGGAATTACTCAGCATTCTTTCAGAATTCTTTAACTTTCCCTCAAAGTGTAACCTGTTTGAGTCTTTTATTCTGATTTACCTTTTTATACCTTTTTTTTTTTCATTTCTAGGATTCCTAATTGGTTATTTTTCATATCTAGCTAGTCTATTTTTGTTTTGGCCTGTTTTTCCCAAATTTTCTGTTCTTTTTAGAAAATCATTACTTCATTTTTTTTTCAAAGTCTTGCTGCCCATTCTGCCCTTTTAATCATTTTAATTTCACCTAGACTAAATTGAAACGCCAATTTCTGTTTTTACTGGCTGTCTTCTTAGCATTTAATTTAGCGTTTTCATTTATAGGCTCATTTTGAGGAAGGCATTATCTTTCTCCTTCCGTCTGTGTTCATCACTCCCTATCAAGTCAGTCTGACTCCCTGGGCCCCAGTTTGGAATTCCTGCCCTATGACAATACAAGAGTTATCATCGACTCATCGTTAAGCCAGTGTGAGGTATAGTTCAGTTCCTGGTCATGAAGCTTCCCTGGAGATAGCAGCTCCTCAGAAAGTTGCCACAGAGAGCTCTAGGCAGCAATTAGGAATAGCTTTTCACAATCTTCTTTCACCGCTGCTGGAAGCCCCACTTTATCCCCTGACTTGTAGCACTGAATCAAATTCTGGCAGCACAGAACCCTGCCAGTCCTCAAACAGAATTCAAAGAAAAAAATTAAGTCCTAACAACAGCAGTAAGGCATCTGCTAGCTAGTATCTGCTGTATGTAATAATTAATATGTGTCCTATATATTAATGTATCTCCTATCAGGAGAAGGACTCTAAAAAGTTTACTAACTATTAATATTTCTGCCTTAAAGACAACAGGTCCTGTTTCTATCTTCCCAAACACTGTTACATATAACCGTCAGTAGCAACACTCACTTTTTTGAGTCAATTATTTCATTCCA
This sequence comes from Sus scrofa, assembly GCF_054392235.1. NCBI lineage: Eukaryota > Metazoa > Chordata > Mammalia > Artiodactyla > Suidae > Sus > Sus scrofa. The sequence continues at coordinate 36,899,117 of NC_139395.1, read as the reverse complement.
TTCTTATTTGAAGTAAGTATACCTTAAGAAATGCATAATACACTCACAGCAGACCATACAAGAATAAAATTGTCTACCCAACAGCAGGTGAGGAAATATGCAGTACAGACTGGTTAAATCATTTTGATCAACTCCAATGTCACAAATTAAGGCCTTTTTTTTGTCTATATGGATATTTCTACTATATATAAAATATAAGACATACAAAGTTTTTAAACAAACCAAAAGAGACAGCAAAAAAGACAAGGTGTCTAACTTTTCCTAGCTCTAATTACCACTGAAAAGACCAAGGGTATATAACGATGGTAAAAACAAAAACAAAAACAAAAAAAAGCTTATCAGACCAGAATAACATGAAAGCAGCAACAAAGAATCAAGGAATTTCTGCTAGGTCCCAAGGCATCTGAGACTCGAGAAAAATAGGTCATCCAAGATGAGCTTGCTGCTCCAATTCTGAGAGTGCTCAGCAACACTCACCAAGAAAGTGGAATCAAAAATTTGTTAATCTTTCATTTAACAGAGAAAAATAAAACAGCAAAGACTCATATTACTAACATCAGGAATGAGGGAAAATTACTACTGCCTTTACAGAAATAAAAAGGATTATAAGGCAATACTCTGAACATCTGTATGCTGACAAATTGTACAACCTTAGTAACATACACAAATTCCCAGAAAGATATAAATTACCAAAACTGATTCAGGAAGAAACAAACTATCAATGAAACTATTAAAAGTGATTAGATTAGTAATCAAAAATCTCAGAAAAGCCTACGATCGAACAGTTTCCTTGATAAATTATACCAAACATTTAAAGAATTAATATTAATCTTCAAAATTTTCCAAAACAATATGAGGGAACACTTCCCAGTGAATTTTATGAGGCAAATATCTTCCAGAAGCCAAAACCAGACATCAAACACAAAAAACTGCAGACCAACGTCTCCTTTGAATATAGTCATACCTCAAAAAAAAAAAAAACCTCAAAAAAAAACCTAGCAAATCAAATTCAGCAATATAAAATTATACATCATGAACAAGTGGAATTTATCCTACACAGTGTTGGTTTAACATCTAAAACATCACATCAAAAGAGTTAAGGACAAAGTCACATGTCAATCTAAAAATGCAAAGAAAGCATCTGACAAAATTCAATTTTGCTTCATGGTAAGAACATTCTACAAATGAGTAAAGGAAGGGTACGCCTCAACATGATAAAGAGAATCTATTAAACACTCAAAGTTAGCATCATTCTTAATGACAAAAAGACTGAATGCCTTCTTCCTAAGATTAGGAATGAGAGACAAGTCTGCTATCACCACTTCCGTTCAACTGGAGGTTCTAGCCAGGGAAATTAGCTAAGAAAATGTAATAAAAGGCATTAAAGGAAGATGTAAAACTACCTCTATTTGCAGATGACATGATCTTGTATAAAGAAAATACTGAGTAATCCACTATGAGAATTAATAAATGACTTCAGCAAGGTGACAGGGATAACAAGATCAATTTACAAAAATCCAATTTTACGTCTATAGAGTAACAATGAGAAACCTGAAAATGAAATTAAGAAAACAATTCAATTTACAGTAGCATCAAAATAATAAAATATTTTGGAGTAAGTTTAGTAAAAGCACTACAAAACTTAAATTCTGAAAACTATAAAATTTTGTTGAAAGAAACTAAAGAAGACCTAAGTAAAAGGAGGAAAGAGGGAAAAAGAAAGAGGAGCAGGAGGAGGGGAGGATAGAAAGTTCCCAAATTAATCAAATCTGATAAAGATGGCACAAAAAGAAAAGTATAAACCCCTCTCCTTATAAATAAAGTCAGAAGAAATACAGATAACTATCAGAATGCAACAGGATATTAATAATGCACTGATTGCAGAGCTGATTTAAGGAATGAAAGATTGACTTAACATCAGGAAACCTAATAACATAATTCATGTCCTATCATTAGATCAAAAGAAAAAAAATCTGAGAATTGAATAGATACCAAAGCAATTTAACAGCAGTACCTTTTACTTTGATTAACTCATAGAGGGTAGGTAGGTTATAATCTAATGCCTAACAAAGTAAAAGCATATTCAGCTTTGAAAGTCGGTCCATTTACGGCTAAGATTAATTCCAAACTTAGGAAGAAACCTTTCTCACCCATTATTTTGAAGATACTTCTTAGTAATTCCTAAAGAACAACAACTTTAGAGCCCTGAAATAAAGAATAAATTTCAAAAAAGTGTTTAAGAATTGCCAAAAGCTGGAGTTCCCATTGTGGCGCAGTGGTTAACGAATCTGACTGGGAACCATGAGGTTGCAGGTTCGATCCCTGCCCCTGCTCAGTGGGTTAACGATCCAGCATTGCCATGAGCTGTGGTGTGGGTCCCAGACACGGCTTGGAGCCCGCGTTGCTGTGGCTCTGGTGTAGGCCAGTGGCTACAGCTTCGATTCGACCCCTAGCCTGGGAACCTCCATATGCCAAGGGAGTGGCCCAAGAAATGGCAAAAAGACAAAAAAAAAAAAAAAAAAAAGAATTGTCAAAAGCTGAGAGTATCAAGAATCCCTGTTAGGGATCATCGCATGGAATAGTAAAAACTAACTTGCAAATACAAAGATAACTACCAAGGTAAGAGGCAGCATTCTGTTTCTGAAAAACATCTCAGATTAAGAAAATAGAAAAGGAACATCTTTCTTGAAGTTAGGGAAAGCCTTCCAGTCCAAAGCAGCCCGGTGCTTCGTTATTTCTTTCCCTATAATGTCATTCATAATATAAAATGTAGTGTCTGACCATTCGAGAGCAGGTGAGAAGAGAAAAAGTCATTTCTTTTCTTCATAAAAAAGATCTTCTGCATGTGATACACTAATTATGAGCATTTTCATACTTGTGAATTCACTTGCCCTCCCAAGAACCCTATGAGAGTGGATGTTCATTTTACCATCATGGGAAGTTGAGAAAGTAGGAATTCCTGCTGTGGCACAATGGGATCAGTGGCGTCTCTGTGGCGCTGTAATCCAGGTTCGATCCCAGCATCATGGGTTAAGGATCCAGCACTGCATTGCCAAAGCTGTAACATGATTCTCAGATCTGATCCCTTGCCCCAGGAACTCCATATGCCTCAGGACTGCCAACAAAGAAAAAAGGAAAAAGAAAAAAAAAAAAAAGGAGGAAAGCTGAGAAAGTGGAGACTCTGAGAAGTTAAAGGACATTGCCTAAAGCCACACAGGAGGTAAGGGATATAATCCTGTGATCCTTCTACTACTCTAGGTTGACTCTCTGCATGTACAGAAGCAAAAAAGCATATAGTATATATGAACAGACATCTACAACAGAATCCAGCAATTAACCAGAACTGTTTATTTCTATGCATCAATCATTTTTTAGCCAAAAAAACATATATATGATTTCTGGAGTTTAATATAAAAATATTAAGAGGAGGAGTTCCCTTCATGGCTTAGCTGTTAACGAACCCGACTAAGATCCATGAGGATATGGGTTCAACCCCTGGCCTCGCTCAGTGGGTTAGGGATCCGGCATTGCCATGAGCTATGGTGTAGGTCACAGATGAGGTTCGGATCTCGCGTTGCTGTGGCTATGGCATAGGCCGGCAGCTATAGCTGTAATTCAACCCCTAGCCTGGGTACTTCTATGCCATGGGTGTGGCCCTAAAAAGCAGATAATAATAATAATAATAACAGGAACTTCCATTGTGGCTCAGTGGGTTAAGGGCCCAACTAGTTTCTGTGAGGACACAGGTTCAATCCCTGGCCTTGCTCAGTGGGTTAAAGATCTGGCATTGCCACAAGTTGTGGTGTAGGCTGGCAAGGGTAGCTTTGATTCAACCCCAGCCTACGAACTTCATATGCCACAGGTGTGGCTGTAATTAATAAATAAATAAATAAAACAAGAAAATTTTGAACAGATGAGTCTCTAGGATAAGAATGGACACGCCTACACTGGCCCCTAATCTCTGAGGAAGTGTCTCCAGAAGATAGCAAACTAGAGAGCCAGGGTAGGAGGGGAAGTGAAAATACGGTTCCTTTGAACCATATGGTTCAGCAGGCAAAGACAGAGAGAGGACATCCCCAGGGCCCTAATCTACATAACAGTCCATCTATTTCCCTACCCTCGTGCAGCCCTTCCCATCTTCCATGGCTGCCCCAATGACAACTTAGCGAGCGCCTACTATGGGCAGGGCACCACGGGAGGAGAGGTCTGTGCTGTATTACTGGTAAGGAAGGCATTACTATTCCCATTTTACACAGAGAAAACCTGAGTCACTGAAAAGTTAATCTTCAAAGATCCTTCAGCCAGCAAATTCTGAAGACTCCACAATTCATGCTCTTCTCTTTAGTCTCTCTGGTCTACTACCCCAGGTCTTACTCCAAAAGAAATAAACATATGTTCATTCTCTTAGAAAAATCACTAGATTCAGCTATAAAAAGGAATCAAGTAGGGAGTTCCCGTTGTGACTCAGCGGGTTAAGCCATGAGGAAGAAGGTTAAATCTCTGGCCTTCCTCAGTGGGTTAAGGATAAGGCACAGGTCACAGATACGGCTCGGATCTGGCTGGCAGCTGCAGCTCTGATTCAACCCCTAGCCTGGGAACTTCCAGATGCTTCAGATGTGGCCCTAAAAAGCCAAAAAAAAAAAAAAAAAAAAAGAGGTAGTGACACATGCCGCAATATAAGTGAACCTTGAAAACATTATATTAAGTGAAAGAGGTCAGATGCAAAAAATCATATATTGTATGATTCCATTTATGTGAAATATCTAGAATAGGTAAATCCATATAGCAGGTAAACAAATTAGTAGTTATCCAGGATTGGGGGAAAGGGAACATGGGAAGTGATACAATCCCATTCAAAATGTATAGGTTTTTGTTTTTTGATTTTGGGTTTTTTTTTTTTTTTTTTTTTTTTTTTTGGTCTTTTTAAGGCTGCACCCGCAGCATATGGAGGTTCCCAGGCTAGGGGCTGAATCAGAGCTGCAGCCGCTGGTCTATACCACAGCCACAGCAACACCAGATCCAAACCATGTCTGAGATCTACACCACAGCTCACCAAAATGCTGGATCCTTAACCCACTGATTGAGGCCAGGGATCGAACCTGAATCCTCATGGATACTAGTCAGATTTGCTTCCACTGAGCCATGATGGGAACTCCAGGTTTGTTTTTTTGCTGTCAGTGTTGTACTTTATTTCCTTTTGAGCTTGTTTTTAAGACTCGAAAATCTGATTCTAAAATTTACATGGAATTTATACAGAAAGGAATAAGAATAACCAGGACATTCAAGAACAACTAGGTGAGTGCTATGGACTGAATGTCTGCTTGCCACCCAAACTCGTATGTTAAAGCCCTTAACCCCAATGATATTTGATGATGCTATTTGGAGGAAGAGTCTTAGGGAGGTATGCAGAACTCAATGAGATAGAGAGGTAGAGAACTCATGATGGGGTTAGTAACCTTATAAAAAGACAAGAGAGCTGCCTCTCCAATCCTCTCACTCCTCCCTCTCTTCTGAGCTGCATGCACCTAAGTAAGGCCATGCTAGCAAAACAGTAAGAAGACAGCTGTGTGCAAACCAGGAAGAGGGCCCTCACCAGATACTGAATCTGTTGCCAACTTGATCTTGGACTGCTGAGCCTCCAGAACTACTGCTTAAGCCACCCGAACTAGGGAATTCTGGGTTTAAAACTAAGACAGGGAAGAGCTGCTCTACTGGGGGTAAGATTTAATATAAAATTATAGTTATGAAGACAGTGTGGTATAAGATCAAAGACAAAGCAGAAAAGAGAGCCCAGAAACAAATCCAACCAAACAGGGACACTCAATTTCTGAAAAACAGGTAGCCAAGTAGAGCAGTGTGGAAAGAAAGGAACAACTGGATAACCATGAGGGGAGGGGGTGTGGTGAAATGATCTCTACCTCACACTATACTGAAAAAAAATCATTTCCAAACAGAGTATAAATCCAAATGCAAAAAATAAAACAGGATAAGAGAAGAAAATATTCTCAGAGTAAGAAAAAAATACTTTAATAAGAAACAAAAAAATACTAGCCATAAATTAAATACTGATAAATTGAAGTTCATTAAAACTAAGAACTTTTGCTCATCAAAGAACACCATTTAGAGAGTAAAAGGCAAGTGGCAAAGTGGAACTAGATATCTGCAAGGCATATATCCAATAAAAAAACTCCTATCCACACAATATAAAAAGAATTCCTACAAGACAATAAAGGACAAACCAATACAAAAATGATCAAGAGACTCAAGTAAGTACTTCACAAAAGCAGTTATCAATACACAATACACTGATGAAAACCACTCCATCTTAAAAGTCATTAGAGAAACACAAATTAAAACTACAGTGACAGGAGTTCCCGTCGTGGCGCAGTGGTTAACGAATCCGACTAGGAACCATGAGGTTGCGGGTTCGGTCCCTGCCCTTGCTCAGTGGGTTAACGATCCAGCGTTGCCGTGAGCTGTGGTGTAGGTCGCAGACGCGGCTTGGATCCCGCGTTGCTGTGGCTCTGGCGTAGGCCGGTGGCTATGGCTCCGATTCGACCCCTAGCCTGGGAACCTCCATATGCCACGGGAGCAGCCCAAGAAATAGCAACAACAACAACAACAACAACAACAACAACAAAAAACCTACAGTAACAGAACATTACACACCCATCGGAATGGCTGAAATTAAAGATTAGCAAGGAAACAGAGCAACAACAGCTTTCATAAACTCCTAATAGGAAGATAAAGTTCTACAACTATTCTCAGAAACAATGAGAATTATCTTCTAAAGAGTTAAAATTATGTATACCCTTTAACCCAGTGATTCTACTCCTATGCATATAGCAAAAGAAACATAGGTACATGTGCAGCAAAAGAAATGTACAGTAATGTTCACAGCGGCATAATTTATAACAGCCAAAAACTGGGGACAAATCCAAATGTTTAACTGTAATTTCTTATAACAGAAATCATATGTAAGTGACACTATTAGGGGAAAAAAAAGGGGGGGGGAAGCAAACTCATCAGAGTCAGGATGATGGTACTCTTGTGGAGAGGGAGGCGGTACTACACAGCTGGCAGCGTTCCTTTTCTTGATCTGGGGGGTGGTTACATGGGGGTTCACTTTGTAATAACTCAATGATTTGTGAATTTGTTTTACCCCCTTTTCTGTATTTGCATGACTCCTATAATCGTTGACAGAAACAAAAAAAAAGTTGAAAAAAATCTGAGTTATGATGCTAACTGCAGGTCACACGGAATTTGTAGTTACTTAACAGTTTCCAATCTCCAGACTGAAAATATAAGACTTTTCCCCACATAATGCTATGTTGAACAAATTGTTATCAAATCAAATTGTTAAACATCTCAAACATTAAAGGCAAAGTATATTAGGCTCTCAAATTAAAATGCTCAAAGAAAACACACTTTACAAAAGCAAAACTATTAACTGCAAAAAAAAAAAAAACCCCAATAATTATGTTACTAAAAAACCAATACCTAGGAATTAAATGATTAGCCTGTCAAAATAATTTCCCATTTTGCTATCAAGAGCAGCCCTACATTTAAATTAATAGGCCATTAATAAGAGCTTTATTGAAGAAATTCCAAACTGACCTCTCGATTGGCTGTACCTTCATCAAGTTGCTCTGTAAATGAAGAAGTCCTGCTTCTGGTTCTTGTTGGTGTTGAAGAATTGGAGGAAGCCTAGGTTAAAAAAATTATTGCACATATTAGAAATTGATTAGTGCACTATGTACTAGGTAGTCCTTCTCACAGTTCATGTCCACGGAACCCAGTGAAAGGAAGGTAAAGAGCAAATACATGAAAAACAGAAAAAGATACTTAAAACACAATCAACTAGTAAACCTAGGCTATCTGCCAACCAACTAGAACTATGATCTTAGCTAAATTAACTTTTTGAGAGCTACATGTCCTCGTAAATAAAATAAGGTTGTTATGGTAACATAAGATATTAGGGGAAATTAAAACCAGGTGAAGGGTATATGAAATTCTCTGCACTATCTTTGCAATTTCCCTATAAATCAAAAATATTCCAGGAGTTCCCACTGTGGTGCAATGGGATTGGCAGCATCTCTGCAGTGCGAGGACATAGGTTCAATCCCCAGCCTGGCACAGGTGGGTTAAAGGATCTGGCATTGCCACAGCTGTGGCATAGATTGCAAAAGCAACCTGGATCTGATCCCTGGCCCAGGAACTCCCTATGCCGAGGGGTGGCCAAAAAAGAAATATTCCAGAAGTTCCCATCGTAGTGCAATGGATTAAGAATCCAACTGTACTTTTTTTTTTTTTTTGGTCTTTTGTCGGCTGCACTTGCGGCATACGGAGGTTCCCAGGCTAGGGGTCTTAATTGGAGATACGGAGATACAGCTGCCGGCCTACGCCACAGTAACGCCAGATCTGAGCCCCATCTGTGACTTACACCACAGCTCATGGCAATGCCGGATCCCCAACCCACTGAGCGAGGCCAGGGAATGAATCTGCAACCTCATGGTTCCCAGTCAGATTCATTTACACTGTACCACGATGGAAATTTTCAAAGGTATTATACTTTTGTATCCCTTTCTAATATTCAGAAATGCGACTGATTTCTGAATGTTAATCTTAAATTCTGCTATTTTGCTGAATTTGTTGATGAGTTCAGGTAGTTTTGGGGTTGAGTCCCTGGGGTTTTCTATATATAGTATCATGTCATCTACATACAGTGACAGTTTTCCCTCTACTCTTCCTATCTGGATGCCTTTTATTTCTTTTGTTTGTCTGATTGCTGTGGCTGGGACTTCCAATACTATGCTGAACAACAGTGGTGAGAGTGGGCATCCTTGTCTTGTTCCAGATTTGAGTGGGAGGGCTTTCAGCTTTTCTCCATTGAGGGTTATATTTGCTGTGGGTTTGTCATAAATGGCTTTGGTTATGTTAAGATATGTTCCCTCTGTATCCACTTTGGTAAGAGTTTTGATCATGAATGGATGTTGGACTTTGTCAAATGCCTATTCTGCATCTACTGAGATGATCATGTGGTTTTTGACTTTTCTTTTGTTAATGCGGTGTACGACGTTGACTGATTTGCGTATACTGAACCATCCTTATGAACCTGAGATGAACCCCACCTGGTTGTGGTATATGATCCTTTTGATATGTTGTTTGATTCGGTTGGCTAAAATTTTGTTGAGAATTTTCACATCTATATAGATCAAAAATATTGCCCTATACTTTTTTTTTTCCTCATTTCCTCTCTTTAACTTTTTTTTTTTTATTTTACTTTTTCCCTCTGTACAGCATGGGGGTCAAGTTATTCTTACATGTATACATTTTTTCCCCACCCTTTGTTCTGTTGCAACATGAGTATCTAGACATAGTTCTCAATGCTACTCAGCAGGATCTCCTTGTAAATCTATTCTAAATTGTACCTGATAACCCCAAGCTCCCAATCCCTCCCACTCCCTCCCCCTCCCATCAGGCAGCCACAAGTCTCTTCTCCAAGTCCATGATTTTCTTTTCTGTGGAGATGTTCATTTGTGCTGGATATTAGATTCCAGTTATAAGTGATATCATATGGTATTTGTCTTTGCCTTTCTGGCTCATTTCACTCAGTATGAGAGTCTCTAGTTCCATCCATGTTGCTGCAAATGGCATTATGTCATTCTTTTTTATGGCTGAGTAGGATTCCATTGTGTATATATATATATACCACCTCTTCCGAATCCAATCACCTGTTGATGGACATTTAGGTTGTTTCCATGTCCTGGCTATTGTGAATAGGGCTGCAATGAACATGCGGGTGCATGTGTCTCTTTTAAGTAGAGTTTTGTCCGGATAGATGCCCAAGAGTGGGATTGCGGGGTCATATGGAAGTTCTATGTATAGATTTCTAAGGTATCTCCAAACTGTTCTCCATAGTGGCTGTACACAGTTTACATTCCCAACAACAGTGCAGGAGGGTTCCCTTTTCTCCACAACCCCTCCAGCACTTGTTATTTGTGGACTTATTAATGACGGCCATTCTGACTGGTGGAGGTGGTATCTCATGGTAGTTTTGATTTGCATTTCTCTTATAATCAGCGATGTTGAGCATTTTTTCATGTGTTTGCTGGCCATCTGTATATCTTCCTTGGAGAACCGTCTATTCAGGTCTTTTGCCCATTTTTCCACTGGTCGATTGGCTTTTTTGCTGTTGAGTTGTATAAGTTGCTTATACATTCTAGAGACTAAGCCCTTGTTGGTTGCATCGTTTGAAACTATTTTCTCCCATTCTGTAAGTTGTCTTTATGTTTTCTTTTGGGTTTCCTTTGCTGTGCAGAAGCTTTTCAGTTTGATTAGGTTCCATGGGTTTATTTTTGCTCTTATTTCTGTTGCTTTGGGAGACTGACCTGAGAAAATATTCATGATGTTGATGTCAGAGAGTGTTTTGCCTATGTTCTCTTCTAGGAGTTTGATGGTGTCCTGTCGTATATTGAAGTCTTTCAGCCATTTTGAGTTTATTTGTGTGCATGGTGTGAGAGTGTGTTCTAATTTCATTGCTTTGCATGCAGCTGTCCAGGTTTCCCAGCAATGCTTGCTGAATAGACTTTCTTTTTCCCATTTGATGTTCTTGCCTCCCTTGTCAAAGATTAATTGACCATAGGTGTCAGGGTTTATTTCCGAGTTCTCTATTCTGTTCCATTGGTCTGTCTGTTTTGATACCAGTACCACACTGTTTTGATGACTGTGGCTTTGTAGTATTTCTTGAAGTCTGGGAGAGTTATGCCCCTGCTTGGTTTTTGTTTCTCAGGATTGCTTTGGCGATTCTGGGTCTTTTGTGGTCCCATGTAAATTTTTGGATTGTTTGTTCTAGTTCTGTGAAAAATGTCATGGGTAATTTGATAGGGATTGCACTGAATCTGTAGATTGCTTTGGGTAATCTATGGCCATTTTTACAATATTGATTTTTCCAATCCAGGAACATGGAATATCTTTCCATTTCTTTACATCTCCTTTGATTTCTTTGATTAAAGTTTTATAGTTCTCGGCATATAGGTCCTTTACCTCCTTGGTCAGGTGTATTCCAAGGTATTTGATTTTGTGAGGTACAATTTTAAAAGGTATCGTATTTTTGTATTCCTTTTCTAATATTTCATTGCTGGTATACAGAAATGCAACTGACTTCTGAATGTTAATCTTATAGCCTGCTACTTTGCTGAATTTATTAATCAGTTCAAGTAGTTTTGGGGTTGAGTCCTTAGGGTTTTCTATGTATAGTATCATGTCATCTGCATACAGTGACAGTTTGATCTCTTCTCTTCCTATATGGATGCCTTTTATTTCTTTTGTTTGTCTAATTGCTGTGGCTAGGACTTCCAAAACGATGTTGAAGAGCAGTGGTGAGAGTGGGCATCCCTGTCTTGTTCCAGATTTGAGTGAGAAGGCTTTCAGTTTTCCCCCATTGAGTATTATATTTGCTGTGGATTTATCATAAATAGCTTTGATTATCTTCAGGAATGTTCCCTCTACACCCACCTTGGCGAGGGTCTTGATCATGAATGGATGTTGGACTTTGTCAAATGCTTTTTCTGCATCTACTGAGATGATCATATGATTTTTGACTTTTCTTTTGTTAATGTGGTGTATGACGTTGATTGATTTGAGTATGTTGAACCATCCGTGTGAAACTGGGATGAACCCTACCTGGTCATGGTGTATAATTTTTTTGATATGTTGTTGGATTCGGTTGGCTAAGATTTTGTTGAGAATTTTTGCATCTATATTCATCATAGATATTGGGCGATAGTTTTCTTTTTTGGTGGTATCTTTATCTGGTTTTGGAATTAGGGTGATGGTGGCATCATAGAATGTCTTTGGGAGTATTCCTTCTTCTTCAACCTTTTGAAAGAGTTTAAGGAGGATGGGCACCAGTTCCTCTTTATATGTTTGATAAAATTCACCTGTGAAGCCATCTGGTCCTGGAATTTTATTTGTAGGGAGTGTTTTTATGACTTCTTCAATTTCATTTCTAGTGATTGGTCTGCTCAGTTGGTCTGTTTCTTCTTGATTCAGTTTTGGCAGGCTGTAAGTCTCTAGAAAATTGTCCATTTCTTCCAGATTGTCAAATTTGTTGGCATATAGTTGTTCATAGTATTCTCTTATGGGTTTTCGTATTTCCGCAGTATCCGTTGTGATTTCTCCTTTTTCATTTATAATTTTGGTTATTTGGGTTCTTTCCTCTTTTTAGTGAGTCTGGCCAGGGGTTTGTCAATTTTGTTTACCTTTTCAAAGAACCAGCTCTTAGTTTTATTAATTTTCTCTATTGTTTTTTGAGTCTCTATTTTATTGATTTCTTCTTTGATCTTTATAATTTCCTTCCTTCTGCTGACTTTAGGTCTTTTTTGTTCTTCTTTTTCTAATTCGTTTAGGTGGAGGGTTATTAAGCTGTCAATTTGGGATCTTCTTTTTTGAGAAAGGCCTGTATCGCTATAAATTTCCCTCTGAGCACTGCTTTCACAGCATCCCATAGATTTTGAGAGGTTGTATCTTCATTATCATTTGTTTCAAGGTAGTTTTTAATTTCCTTCTTGATTTCCTCATTGACCCATTGGCTTTTTAGTAGCATGTTGTTTGGTCTCCATGTAGTAAGTTTTTTCTCTTTCCTTTTCCCATGGTTGATTTCTAATTTCAGGGCATTGTGGTCAGAGAAGATACTTGAGATAATTTCTATGCTCCTAAATTTGTTGAGGTTAGCTTTGTGTCCCAATATGTGGTCGATTCTTGAGAATGTTCCATGTGCATTTGAGAAGAATGTGTATTCTGATTTTTCTGGATGTAGTGTCCTGAAGATACCAATTAAGTCTGACTTTTCTATTGTTTCCTTTAGGATCTCTGTTGCTTTATTGGTTTTCTGCCTAGAGGATCTGTCCACTGGTGTGAGTGGGATATTAAAGTCTCCTACTATGATTGTATTCCCATCAGTTTCTCCCTTTATGTCTGTTAATATTTGTTGCATGTATCTGGGTGCTCCTATATTTGGGGCATATATGTTGATGATAGTAACATCCTCACCTTGGATGGATCCCTTAATCATTAAGTAGTGTCCTTCTTTGTCTTTCTTTATGTCTTTTGTTTTAGAGTCTGTTTTGTCTGATATGAGTATTGCAAACTCCTGCTTTCCTGTCATGTCTATTGGCGTGAAATATTTTTTCCCACCCCTTCACTTTCAATCTATATGTATCCTTTGTCCTAAGGTGAGTTTCTTGTAGGCAGCATATTGAAGGTTTTTGCCTTCTTATCCACTCAGCCACTCTGTGTCTTTTGATTGGAGCATTCAGTCCTTTGACATTTAAGGTGATAATTGATAGATGATTATTTATTGCCATTTTGAAGCTCGTGTTCCAGTTGATTCTATGGTTCTCCATTCTTCCTTTCTTTTTTTGCCTGGATGGTCTCGGTTATTATCTGCTTGAGTGTTTTTTGTTTTGTTTTGTTTTTTTTCATTTTTTGTGAATTCAATGTTTGGTTTTGGCTTGTGGTTGCCCTGTTTTTAAGGATGCTAACCCCTTCCTATAATTGCGTGTTTTAGCCTGATGGTCCTGTAGGTTCAAACACTTCATTACTGTATTAAGAGAAACAAACAAACAAAAAAAGGGTATAGTTATTTCCTTACTTCCCTTGCCCACATTTTATGATTTTGATGATTCTTTTGTCTTTTTAATTTTATTTTGTTTGAAACATGTTCATGATTAAATCTGTATGCTGGCTTATTTCAGTGACTGCTCTCTGATTGTGGTTTCCTCAATCCTAGTTCTTCCTCTTCTTTTTTTTTTTTTTTTTTTTTCTTTTTCCTCCCTTTCTTTTTGGTTTAGAGAAGCCCTTTCAGTATTCCTTTTAGCCTGGGTTTTGTATTGCTGTATCCTTTTAGCTTTTGTTTGTTGGAAAAAAAATTTATTTCTCCTTCTATTTTAAATGATATTCTTGCTGGATAGAGTATTCTAGGTTGCATATTTTTTCCTTTTAGCACTTTAAATATCTCTTGCCATTCCCTCCTGGCCTGTAGTGTTTCTGTAGAGAAATCAGCTGATAACCTATGGGGGTTCCCTTGTAGGTAACATTCTGCTTTTCTCTTGCTGCCTTTAGGATCCTCTCTTTATCACTAACTTTTGCCATTTTTATTATTATGTGTCTTCGTGTGGGTCTATTTGGGTTCAATTTGTTTGGGGCCCTCTGTGCTTCCTATATCTTGAACTCAGTATCCTTTAGATTTGGGAAGTTTCCATCGATAATTTCTTCAAATATATTTTCCATCCCCTTGTCTTTTTCTACTCCTTCTGGAATTCCTATTATGTGTAGATTGGCCCGCTTTATATTATCCCATAGGTCTCATATTGCTTTCATGTTTTTTCATCTGGTTTTCCGTCTGCTGACCTGACTGGGTGATTTCCATTATTCTATCCTCCACATCACTGATTCGTTCTTCTGCATTATTCCTTCTGGTTTTTACTGCCCTTAGTTCAGTTTGTATCTCTGCGGATGAATTTTCTAGTTGTTCTTGGCTCCTCCTTATATTTTCTAGTTCCTTTCTGAGGGTGTCTGCATTACTGTTCATATCTTTTCTTAATTCCTTCAGTATTTTCACTATTTCTCTTTTAAACTCTAGGTCTGTCAAACTACAGAGATCTCCTTCATTGTTGACTGCTTTAGGTGAGTTCTCCTGTTGGTTTAACTGGGGGTGGTTTCTCGGCTTCTTCATCTTGCTTGTTGTTTTCCTTTTCCTGGTGGAGCTGTATTCTCCGTGGCCGGGCAGTGTTTGCCTTGTCACTGCCATGGAATGTTTCCTGAGGGCTGGCGTTGTTGGTCTGTCTTCTTTGAGGCAGTGTGGCTTTTCTGGAGGGTGGGCGGGGCTGACAGGGTCTCTCTGAAGCAAAGGAAGACTTCCTGAGGGCAGAGAGGACTGGGAGGTCCACACCATGATGGGAGCAGATTTCACTCGGCCAGGCAGAGCTTGCTCTGGTGTTTTGGGGCTGTGGGGCTCTTGCAGGGGGCTAGCGGTTCTGGGCAGCTGTTTCGCAGGACTGCAGCACTCCCCAAGTGCTGGTGCAGCTATCTGGGTCACTGAGAACCCAAGAGGCTCTTCCCCAGGGCAGCCCTACTCAGAAGAACTGTCTGAGAATGTAGGCAGATCTTTTCACGGCCCGGCCAAGCTTGTTCTAGCTTTTCTGGGCTGCAGGGGCTCTTGCAGGGGGCTGGCGGTTCTGGGCAGCTGTTCCGCGGGAGTGTGGCACCCCCCGAGGGCTGGAGCAGCTAGCTGGGCCGCTGCGAACCCAAGAGGCTCTTCCCCAGGGCAGCCCTACTCAGAAGGACTGTCCGAGAATGTAGGCAGATCTTTTCACAGCCCGGCCAGGCTTGTTCTAGCTTTTCTGGGCTGCAGGCCTTTTCATGGGGGCTGGTGGTGTTTGATGCTGCTCCGCGGGGGTGTAGCCCCTCCAAAGGGCAAACAGGCCAGGGCAGGGACAGCCCCTGTGGTGGTAGGCTTCCGGCAGTTGTTGAGGCCAGCCCTTCCGGATGGCAGGCAGTCCCAGGTCCGGCGCATGCGTAAGGGGTGGCAAGGGGGATGCACTGGGAAGCACAGCTTTCTGATAGCTGGCGGGCAAGTAAGCTCACTGTGGCGTGGGGAGTATTCTATGGGGGCCCACCTCTTCTTCTCTCCCCTCCCCAACACTAGTGCAGACCCAGCTCTTCCAGGTTCCCTCTGATGTGGCTTTCCACTTCCCCGCCCTTAGCGTATTGCTCCCTCCCCCCGCGACGCTCTGCTTTCTAGTCTCCCATGCAGACTCTACCCCGTCAAACCTGACAGACTGGTTTCTAGACCTCCTAAGCAATCTCCACTCCACCCCCGCCCCCCAGCCCTTTCCCGGGGACTAACCTCCAGAGCCGAGGTCTCAGTGCCCAGCCCCCACTCAAGCGTCTCAATTTTTGGTGACTGTGCCAGTAGTTCAGATGATCTGTTCGGTTCTCGCTCTGCTTTTCAGAACTCTGACTTACTGCTACACTCTTCTCTGCATCTGGAGATTCCTCCAGTTCAGCTGATCTTTCTGTCAGGTAGGTAACTTTTCAGGGTGTGGGATCCCTTTCTCCTCCACAGTTCCCTTTCAGGAGCACCCATCCAGCTTGGATTCACCTTCTCTCACTCTCCTCTTTTCTCTTGTTTTACCTAGTAATGTCACGAGATTCTTGCCATTATTGGAGTTTAGGTTCTTCTGCCAGCAACTGGTTGCTGTTCTGTGCAAGTCATTTATCCTGTAGATGTGGGGTTTTTTGTTGTGTTTGTGGCAGAGGGCGAGTGTGTCCCCCTACTCTTCCACCATCTTGCCCAGTCCCCTAGTTTTCTTTTTTTTGGTGCTATCTTTATCTGGTTTGGAGTTAGGGTGATGGTGGCATCATAGATGGTCTTTGGGAGTATTCCTTCTTCTTCAACCTTTTGAAAAAGTTTAAGGAGGATGGGTATAAGTTCCTCTTTGTATGTTTGGTAGAATTTGCCTGTGAAGCCACTTGGTCCTGGACTTTTATTTCTAGGGACTGTTTTTATGACATATTCAATTTCGTTTCTAGCAATCGGTCTTTTCAGTTGATCTATTTCTTCTTGATTCAGTTTTGGCAGGCTGTAAGTCTCTAGAAAGTTGTCCATTTCTTCTAGGTTGTCAAATTTGTTAGCGTACAATTGTTCACAGTATTCTCTCATGGTTTTTTTGTATTTCTGTAGTATCCGTTGTGACTTCTCATTTTTCATTTCTTATTTTATTTGGATTTTTTTCCCTCCTCTTCTTGCTGAGTCTAGCCAGAATAATCAAGACAGTGTGGTACTGGTACCAAAACAGACATACGGAAAAATGGAACAGAATAATGAACCCAGGAACAAACCCAGACACCTATGGTCAATTAATCTTCGACAAAGGAGGCAAGAACATAAAATGGGAAAAAGACAGTCTTTTCCACAAATATTGCTAGGAAACCTGGACAGCTGCATGCAAATCAATGACACCCTCACACCATGCACGAAAATAAACTCAAAATGGCTTAAAGACTTAAATGTAAGACAAGACAGCATCCAACTCCTGGAAGAGAACATAGGCAAAACATTCTCTGACATCAACCTTACAAATGTTTCCTCAGGTCAATCTCCCAAAGCAACAGAAATAAGAGCAAAAATAAACCAATGGGACCTCATCAAACTGACAAAATTTGCACAGCAAAGGAAACCAAAACGACAACAAAGAGACAACTTAAGAGAATGGGAGAAAATAGTTTCAAATGATGCAACGGACAAGGGCTTAATCTTTAAAATATACAAACAACTTACACAACTGCATGCAAAAAACAGCAAAAAAAAAAAAAACAAAAAAAAAAAAAAAACAGCAAAAAAACCAACAACCCAACTGAAAAGACCTGAATAGACATTTCTCCAAGGCAGATATACAGATGGCCAATAAGCACATGAAAAAATGCTCAATATCACTGATTATTAGAGAAATGCAAATCACAACTACTATGAGATACCACCTCCACCAGTCAGAATGGCCATCATTAATAAGTCCACAAATTACAAATGCTGGAGGGCGTATGGAAAAAAGGGAACCCTCCTGCACTGTTGTTGGGAATGTAAACTGTGTACAGCCACTATGGAGAACAGTATGGAGGTATTTTTGAAAACTATACACAGAACTACCATATGACCCAGTGATCCCACTCTTGGGCACATATCCAGACAAAACTTTCCTTAAAAAAGACACATGCACCCGCATGTTCATTGCAGCACTATTCACAATAGCCAAGACATGGAAACAACCCAAATGTCCATCAACAGAGGACTGCATTAGGAAGATATGGTATATATACACAATGGAATACTATTCAGCCATTAAAAAGAACAGCATAATGCCATTTGCAGCAACATGGATGGAACTGGAGACTCTCATACTGAGTGAAGTAAGTCAGAAAGAGAAGGACAAATACCATGATATCACTTATACCTGGAAACTAAAATACAGCACAAGGAGTTCCCATCATGGCTCAGTGGTTAACGAATCCAACTAGGAATCATGAGGTTGCAGATTCAATCCCTGGCCTTGCTCAGTGGGTTAAGGATCTGGCATAGCCCTGAGCTGTGGTATAAGTCTCAGATGCAGCTTGGATCCTGCATTGCTGTGGCTCTGGCATAGGCTGGTGGCTACAGCTCCGATTCGACCCCTAGCCTGGGAACCTCCATATGCTATGGGAGTGGCCCAAGAAACGGCAAAAAGACTAAATAAATAAATAAATAAAATATGGCACAAATGAACCTTTCCACAGAAGAGAAAATCATGGACTTGGAGAATAGACTTGTGGTTGTCGAGGGGGAAGAAAAGGGGGTGGGATGGACTGGGAGCTTGGGGTTAATAGATGTGGACTATTGCCTTTGGAATGGATTAGCAATGAGATCCTGCTGTACAGCACTGGGAACTATGTCTGGTCACTTGTGATGGAGCATGATAATGTGAGAAAAAAGAATGCATACATGTATGTGTAACTGGGTCACCATGCTGTACAGTAGAAAACTAACAGAACACTATAAACCAGCTGTAATGGAAAAAATGAAAATAATTATACAATTTAAAAAAAATGCAAAGTAGAAAAAAATAAAAAAAGAATCCAACTGCAGCAGCTCAAGGTACTGCAGAGGTGCAGATCTGATCCCCAGCACCCGGCCTGGGGCAATGGGTTAAAGGCTCTGGCATTTCCACAGCTGTGGCTCAGATTCAAACCCTGGCGCAGGAACTTCCAATGCTGCAGGTGCAGCCATTAAAAAAAAAAAAAAAAAAAAAAAAAAAAAAAAGTTCCAAAATAAAAAAATTTTTAAAGAACTAACATTGTCAATTTGATCTTTAAAGTGCTTTCCAACTCAATTCAATACAACGAAGTGCACAGGTAAAAGTCGCCACAGCTAGATACTGAGATGCTAGTCCATTTAGTTCTAAATGGGGACCATAAGACTCTTAAAATCTTCAGTACAAAAATTCTCAAGAGAAAGGGCCCAAAATTTAAACTAGGAGACCATGACTCTTAAAATCCTCAGTACAAAAACTCTCAAGAGAAAGGGCCCAAAATTTAAATTAGGGGTCTGAGATCTATTCTAAGGTAAGTGAAAAACAGTCCTAAAAGTATAAAACCAAAACTCCAACCGTAACAAGGCAGATCTGAACTCATCCACACAAAGCAGTCTTGATGTCTTACCCTTCTGTAGTCTGCACAGCACTACATAAATAAAAGGCATTTAATAAATATTTGCTAAATAAATGAGTGAATTAATGAACAAATAGAACCCTAATCTGTCAAGTCAGCACATACTACTGTGGCTATGCTAGAACAAAGGTTATGAGGAAGAGTATACACACATATACATATTTAGTTTTCAGTAAATATAACAATGCTAATCAAGACAGATGTTCAGTAAATGGTGCTGGGGCAAAATGGCAATCCATATGAGCAAAGAGAAAGAAATCATTACTAAGCTATATTAAAGATGTCAATGATTTTTAAAAATTGAAACACAGGAGTTCGCTGGTGGCCTAGTGGTTAAAGATTCGGCATTGTCATTGTTGTGGCTCATGTTTGATTCCTGGCCCAGGACCTCCTGCATGCCGCTGGCATGTCCAAAAAAAAAAAAAAAAAAAAAAAAAAAAAAAATATATATATATATATATATATATATATATAAGAAACTATGAGAGTCTACTTCTATTTCTCTGGGAAAGATTTTTAATGTCAAAAGCAGCAATCAAAAAGGAATAGTTTAATTGGGAGGAGGTGAAAAATATAAACAAAATATGACAAAAGTTTAGTAACCTTTCTTTCTAAGCAGCTCTCATAAGTCCCTAAGTTAAAAATCAGAAAACTCACCAACCCGGTTTTTTTCCCATTTAAGGCAGGTGACCTGAGCTCCACCAATGAACATACCCACATGAGACTCTGAGTTATAAGTAGGTGATATGTGAAAACAGCCATGAAAATTAAAGTTCATCAGCTGGCAAGCATGGAGGCACAGAGCTTCATGCAGTGGTGCACAAGAGCTGTGTGGTGGAAGACGGCAATGCTGGTTCCAACTGAGGTGGCTGTGACATCTTGTTAGTTCAGTCCCCACAGTGTGGCTGAGCAGAGCCATCAGCCCAGACTTTCAGCCCTCCTGAAAATTCTGTAAGTCACCAACTATTCATTAACAAATCTGTGTTCTGCTTAACTAGCTAGGCTGAGTTCTGAGGCTTACAACTAAGAATTTCAACACACACACCTTCTTAAAGATGAACCAGAAAAATCAACATGTGATAAAAGGAATTAACTATATGCAGAAGTTACCTTAGGGGAAAAGAGATCCCTTCCCAATCAAGACGAAAACAGGAACAGTAAGGCCATAAAAATTTAAACGGCAAAATGGTCGAATGCTAAATAAAGCTGAAGCCTTATCAATGTTTTAAAAGTCTACAAAACGTATGACTAGAAGTCAACATTGTGCTTAGAACTGAGAAAGGAAAGCAGTCACCGACAGTGTTCATCAAGGACTGAGACTAAATTACAACTATTCAGAGCACTTCAGAAATAGTTCTCAGTAAAGCTGAAGGAAAATCAAAAACTCTTCCCACAGCTGGGGCCATAAATTTCAAATCATACCAGTTTCAAAGGCTGTAGCTATATCAAAAGCTGCCACTATGAGGGAGAGAAGCTCCATCTGTATCTAAGTGGTTATATGTAGTATCTCCTTTAATAAAAAGACCACTGAGAGGGCAAAAAGTTAGGAAAGTAATTAGAAAAGTATTACTAAGATAGAGGAAATAGCTCTTAGCCAACCCTCTCTGCTGTGATTCCACTATCTCCAAGTAAGCTTTGGGTTAATAATTTAGCTTTCCAAATGCCCAGATGCCAGGAAAAAGCTACTGTGTACAGGGACTTCTGAATCACCTGAAAAGTATACCTCCAATGTGAATTATAAAAATTGGCACTATGTCTTTTTACCTTGGCCTGGTCTAAGTCTGATTACTAACAGAGAGCCTCATCAACTCTGAATAAACCAGCAAAACCAAATGTTGGTGTTTATAAAGTTAAAGAGTAAGTTCTGAAACACACTGTCATCTGAAAAGCAGTTCCACCTGGCAAGGCATGGCTTGATGGCTTGTAGGTCTTCCTCTGGAGTTTCAAAAGTAAGGATTACAGGGAATGGATGTGATTGTAGAGTAAGTATAAAACTTGCACAAAAAACTAACTGTACTTAAGCACTTACCTCAAGGTCCTGAATCTTTAACAGGCTATCCTCACTTCAAAATAGAAAGGGGTTTAGATTCCTTCAAACTAAATTTGGTCTAATTCTCATAGCCATAAAAAATCTGAACACAGATTTCTAAGCTATCTGTCAAGAAACCTGATGGTCAGATCCAGGCTCACAATTAATATTTTTACTGCCAACTACGATGATTTCCTTCAGTATAAGAAAAACCATTTTTGTCACTGTGGTATGCCAAAGATTCAAAGATAACCCAAATGACCCTCGCCTTGTGAATATGAGATATCACTGCCTTGATTACGTTACCTCACATAGCAAAAAAAAAAGATTTTGCAGATGTATTTAAGATTACTTAATCAGCTGGCTTGAATTAATCAAAAGATAATCTGGATGGGTCCAACCTAATCACAAAGCCCTTCAAATATGAGCCCAGAGTGGAGAAGCAGAGGCAGAAAGCAGAGAAATGTACTCCTACTATCCTGAAAGCAGAGTGGCCAGGTGGCAAGGGACTGTGGGCAGCTCTGGAAGCTGAAAGTGATCCCTTTGAACAGCCAGGGAGAAATTCGGACCTCAGTCCTACTTCCAAAATGGACCAAATTCTACCATGACCACATGAGCATGGAAGAGGACTCTAAGCTCCAGATGAGAACACAGTTTGGACTTGATCTTGTCCTTGTGAGACCCTGAGCAAAGAACCCAGTCATGCCATGCCAGACTTCTGACATACAGACTGTGAAATAATAACTGGGTAATTAAGCAGTAAGGTTGTGGTACTTTGTTACGCAACATTAGGAAAATGGTAGAGTCTTCTTCAGGAATAATAAGCCTTGAATACCACGAATTCTCATCATCCAAAGACTCCTCAGATGTCACCTGATCCTCTCACACTATCACCACACCAGGAGTACTTGTCTCTCAGCCCCATGGTACAGAGACATTTACCCTTCAAGACAAATGCAACACCAGCACAGCACCTTAGCAGGGTCTGCTAAATAAGTGTTCTATAATAACAAATGCTTTAGCTCTTTTGATTCTCACAACCAATCTGAAAGGTAAGCAGGACATATATCACCTCCAATTTCCTGACAAGAAAATAAGCAGCTCAGGGTGCTTATGTGGCTTGATTAGGCTGCACAGTGCAAGACGTGGGTTAGCACACAGGTCTTCTGAGTCCCCCATCCACTTCCTCAGTATTCCTTGGATCGGCATTTCCCAAAAATTTTTCACAGAGATCCACGGCAAAAAAACAACACCTATTTCACAGACACTTCTAAAACAAAAGTTTTATGGAACAGAAAGGTGCCACAAATTTATTCTTTTCACAGCCACATCAGTAGCATATGGAAGTTCCTGGGCCAGGGGTCAAATCAAAGCTGCAGCTGATGCCACAGCCACAGCAACAGTAGATCCAAACTGCATCTGTGACCTACACCACAGCTCATGGAAACGCCGGATCCTTAACCCACTGAGTGAGGCCAAGGATCAAACCCACTAATTCCACAACTCACTTGAACTGCTTTCACCATACTAGGTCGTCTATGTAAGAACAATGTTGATAAACATGGCCACTAAACCTTAAATCTAGAATACATCAAATATACTTAATATATTTAAATTAGACCAAAAAACATAAATTAAAAAGCATTAATCCTAAATTGAACAACAAAATCTGAAGATTAAAAAAACACAAATTTTGGATATTCAGATTACTGGGAAATTCTACATTAAAGTCAAACTGTATTAAAGTTTATTCTGTTAGGGGCTCCATTATCTGAGTTTTCACAGAAAGAATTATTCAAAGGCAGCTGAATTGTTAGATACAGGTATTTCTCTAAACCTACAAATTCAAAATGGTTAAACCTTTTTGATACCTGAAGGATTTTGTAGCTAACAGTGAGGTTCAGCCATTTTGAATCTATACCTTTATAAAATCAATTAACTGATCCTAGTTTTTAAAGTTAAAAGGAAACTGAACATATTGTAACATTTCTAGGTCAGCTATAACTCCTGCCAAAATGCTACTACTTGTAGTATGTCTTGTCTTCTCTGCCTGCTTTAGCTTGCTACCAGTTTGGAAACTAGATAACTACATTTATTGGAATTGTAGACAAAATAAGCAATAAGGAAGCTCTGAACAAGTTATGTAGCAACTTATACTATGAGTAACTTTCATTAACTACTGAATGTGAAGTTGATGACATTAAAATTTTAGCCGCTAAGAGGCCTTCTGACACATCCCAGTTCTCAAGTTATGGCACAAATAGGTGAGTTGTTATTCTTTCACAAGCATAACAAACGTCTAGCTTCATTCCTCCCTCCCACACCCATGAGTAATCAATCATGGCAAGGACACAGCCATAGAATCCTTTTTACCACAGCACTCCTGAAAGTCTCTGCCAAATCTATTTGATATCCCAGCTATCACAGAATGGTCAAAGTAACTAGGAGCCAATTCTTCACATAAACCTTTACAATCGAGTTACTAAAATTATTAGAGCTTTTCATCATGTCTTTAATAAAGTACCTTTCACATTCTGACATCTAAATAGTAGTGCTGGAAATGAAATACTGCTTGCTGTTCATGCTACAAAAGCTAACCTCTCAAAAATAGCCCTTTGACATAGTGAGATCCACTCATTCAAAAGAAAGAGTCTTTTAGTTAAACATGGTATATGAATTACATGTTCCAATTTTCTATCCCTCCCAAAGGGTTAAAGAATTTCAACCAGTTTTCAAAAGATTGGATATGAATGAAAAAATACTAAAGTAATAGTACAACTAAGGACACTACAATCCCATGGAGAAGGGAAGACTGACAAGAATTGCGCCTATTTTCATCCCTTATAAGCCTTAGGACTTCAATGTTATAATGCAAGATGAAGAAATTAAGAGGCAGGATCAAAACTGGAAAGACTGGGAGAGTTCCCTGGTGCCCTAGCAGTTAAGGGTCCAGTGTTGTCATTGCTGTGGCTCAGGTTTCATTCCTGGCCCAGGGAACTTCTGCATGCCACAGGCACAGCCAAAAAAAAAAACAAACAAAAATAAAACTGGTTGATTGATCCCCAAGTCTCCTGTCCCACGTTACAGAGCTTTGAGGAACCAGAGGTTTATTTTCTGGTGCCAAGGAGGCTCTAAATTGGGTGAAACCAAGCACAGTAAGACATGAGTGAAGGGCAAAGTGTGTGACTAAATGAGAGGGCTTAGGTGATATTCTGCACAGTGAATAATGGAACTTCCAGCCCATTTCCTGTGTCCTGCTTCTACAAAGTTGGCAGCCACGTTTATAACCCCTCAACCCTTGCCCAAAAAACAAAATGCTTCACTGGAGAAACCAAATGACCTCTTGAAAACCATGTGGATATTTCTCCCAATAACAAAGCCAGTTTACAGTCTATCACCCAGCAGTGAACCTGTGTTGAGCACATGTTACTTCCAAATAGCATCAGATTTTTAGTACCTTGTCCTTAAATATTAATAGATAGCCCTGTGCACTCAATAGTTAAAGTTTCCAATGTAACAATGAGCCAAAAACAAGGAAAAAAAACTATAAAAAACAAACAAAAAAATTTAAAGAAAACTTTAAAACAAAAGAAAAAAAAAATCCCCATGATTCTCAAATAGATAAAAGACATATCAGTATAACAAGCACAACGCTATGAAAAAAGCAAATGACAATAAGAAATAGCCCTTGGAAATTTAAAAATAAAGTAGCCAATATGAAATTTTCAATTGAAGAGTGAGAGAAACTGAAGCAACCTCTCAAAAGCAGAAAAAATACAAATAGATCATTACAGGTAAAAAATAATAAATAAGAGAATTTATCCTAAAGGCGCAAAAGCTAACTAAATGGACTTCTAGGACAGAAGAGAAAAAATAAAGGAGAATTATCAAAGAAATAATATCTAAAAGTTTCCAAGAATTGAAGCACAAGAGTCATATACTTAAAGTGCCCGTTGGGTGTCCAGCACAGTGCAAAAAGAAATCTACGCAAAAGGTATTATTTACCATGAAATTTCCAACATCAAGGTATAAAAGGAAGATCCTAAAGCCTCCAGAAAGAACGTGGAGAACAGGACTGGAAGCTTGGAGCAAACAATTTTTTTGTTTGTTTGTTTGTTTGTTGCATAATAGCCTTTCAGTAGTACTTGACCTTTAAAAACTACACAATGTGTTATTTTGATAAAAATAAAAGCAAATTTTTATTTTAAAATTCTAATTAAAAATTATGAGTATCCACATCATTATAAATCAACTACACTTCAGTAAAACTTTTAAAAAAATTATGACCATCTAGTATACTCAGTACAAGGGACCAACATAATCTAAAAGCATGATATATAGATTAAAAGATGTTCTATGGTTCACAGTTCCTGCTGTGGCACAGGGGGATTGGCAGCATCTCTACAGTGCCAGGACACAGGTTCGAACCCTGGCCCAGCACAGTGGATTTAAGGATCCAGCAGTGCTGCAGCTGTGGTGTAGGTCACAACTGCAGCTGGGATCCAATCCCTTGTTCAGTAATTCTGTATGCCACAGGGCAGCCAAAAAGTAAACAAATGATAAAATCTATTTCTCATCTTAAATGTCATTCAACAATTGATAACAAATAACAAATGGACTGATCTTATTCTCAATACTTAAGACAGTAACTATTGTTAATAGCATATTTCAATACCAGTCTTACGGTACATGCTAACTTAGCCAAATTATTCTATAAAATAAATAAAACAGAAAAATCAAATATCTTTACTAACCTAAGGAATATGCATTTGTTGAGAATTCATAATTTAAAAAACAAATATTTAAGATAAATATATGTTTAAGGATAAAATGGTAATCAGGATTCCAATACAAGAATACAGACTAATCACTACTGTTTA
Source organism: Sus scrofa (assembly GCF_054392235.1). Lineage (NCBI taxonomy): Eukaryota > Metazoa > Chordata > Mammalia > Artiodactyla > Suidae > Sus > Sus scrofa. The sequence goes on along the minus strand of NC_139395.1, from coordinate 36,872,945 downwards.
CTTCTCTCCCTCTCAAAAACCCACTGAAATGAAGGTTTAAAAAAAAGTAGAGGACTTCCTTGGTGGCTCAGCAGGTTAAGGATCCAGCATTGTCACTACTGTGGTGTAGGTTTGATTCCTGGCCTGTGAATTACATGTCAGGGGCACAGCCAAAAAAAAGAGAGAGATTAATTAAAATTCTAGAAAAAGAGAGAGAACATCAGCAGTAAAAAGAAAATAAATTTCTGAAGAATCAAATGCAAAAGGATTCAACTTGGTGGAGAAATCAGAGCAAAGGTAGTTCTAACTCCAAACATGCACAGAAGGCTGCAGAAGAGATTGCAGCAACTTTTTACCACAGGAAAAAAAAGAAAAAAAAAAAAAGAAAAAAAAATCACAGTTTTAGACACTAGAACAGGAGACTATTGCTCTCAGGGATGTGTTCCATACACACTGTCTCATCAGAGGTGTCAACTTATAAAATCTGGGAGCTCTAACACATGACCTTGTAACTAGCGTTTTTACTATTATTCTAAAAACAAACTCATTTTGTTAAAACTTAAAAGCAATTCAATTTCATGGGGAAAACAAAAAAGATAACACTACAAATAAGAAAAAGAACAGTACCTTAGAGGGCATCCTCCTTAAACTAGTTTCACTGTGTCTATATGTATGTATGTGTGTGTATATAATATAGATATATGTATATACTCATGAACATACTTTTCCCACAAAACTGGGATCACACTTTATAAGCTGTTTTTCTATCTGCCTTTTAATACAAATACCTTTGCATGTCAAAAATACTTTTCTGTAGACTCTAGCTGTGTGCCATTAGGCAGGTTATTTAACTTCTTTGAGCTTCACTCCAAATATAAAAAATTATCTACCTCATAGATTTATGTGAGAATTAAATAAAATAATCCAAGCAAAATGCCTAGCATAGAGTAAGAACCTAATAATGCTGGCATATTTTATGGCTGCATAACCTCACCAACTACCTGATATAACTTATTTAACCAATTTTCTACCGTTGAACATTTTTTGGCCAGATTTTACCTACTGAAATAACACTGAAGTGAAAATCCATGCAGCTGACTCCTTAATACATCTTACATGTTCTTAGAATGAATTTCTAGAGGTAAAATCCTGGATCAGTGATATGTATAGTTTCCCTTACATTCACCACCACACCTGTTTCCTCATCTCTACCTCATTTTTTTGTTTTTTGTTTCTTAAATAATGATGTTTTGTACTTTAAAAAGCTTGCAGTAAAGGGTATGAAAGCAAAATATTTAGCACTGAAATTTTAATTACTCTCACCTGGGAGCAAGTAAAATGTAAAACGGGATCAAGCTTTCAGTATCATGTTCTGATGTATCTCAAGCACTGTTTTACTCTTCAGGAGCTTTACATTTTAAGAAATTAATTTCAATCTGCAGTTTCAGAATAAATTCAAAGCAACAGTTTGATTTAGTACTTGTTAAACAGTTATTAGTCATTTAAAAGTTGCATAAAAATGTCTTAGAAATGCCTCCAAACTAGTCAAAACTCAGCCTTTCTTGTGAAAACTCTAAAATTAAGAGAGATTTGCTTAGTCTGTTGAGACTCAGAAAGGCTGGGAAAAATTTAGCAGAAGCCCTCCCCATTGCTTAAGGGGCCACATGCTCCCCGAACCAAAACACATATTCACGGCTGCTCAGGAGAGTGCTGTGCCTTCTTCAAATTGACACTACTAACAAGCCCCCCTTTTCCTGGAAACTGTCATTCCCTGAAGCAACAACATTCGTGAAAAAAAGAAACAAAAACAAAAACATTAGCAAACCTCTTGAAGAATCAGAGCCTAACTAAGGACAGGCACGAGCCTAGCCGGGAGCCAGTATCAGTCTCACCGCCAGTCCCGGATCAACCAAGTTATGCGAAGTGACTAACTCGTGACAGCCTCGGGCGCTGGACACTGGCCACATTGCCACCTCTTTCGGGTCCCAACAATCCTGCAAGCAGCCTGGCCTGGAATGGCTCAATCCCTGCCCTCACCCCAGGACCAAGGTTTGGAATTAGACTTTCGTCACCAGCTAGGAGCCCCTCGTTACTCAACCTCTGGTCGGGAATAAGAACGGGGTCCTCGGTAGAGAGATCAGATATTACAAGAAGTATTACTGGTTTTCCCAACCCGCCCTCACTCCCGAGTTGGGGTCTCGGATGGTTGGGGAAAACTTCGATATGGGTCAAAAATCACGCAAGTCGGAAACCCTCTCACTTATTCTCAGGCCGGGCTTGGGGAGTAGGGAAAAACTAACAGAGGTCAAATGTCACGGATCCAGCTACCTCCACCCAATCTCCAGACGGAGTTTGGGATGGGGGAACCGGGACAGGAATCACGGAGGACCTGAACCGCCCGGAACTCATTCCCAGTCCGGGTTTGGGGGTAATCCTCAGGCTAGAGGTCAAGGGTCAGGGAAGAACCTCCCCTTCTCTTTGCCCACGAGTCGCTGTCAAGGGCTGTCGGCAACTAAGGGTGCGCGGCGGCCATAGTACCTGAGTAGAGGCCAGCGCCTGCTGGAACTGCTGCTGTTCCTCACTGATCTTTTGCTTCAGTTTCTTGAACATGGCGCAGCGCGGGGTCCTGAGTATGGATGAAACCCGAGGGGGGTGAGCGCCCAGGGAGACCCTGCCGCAGCGGCTACGGAGGCTTCTCTACACCTGGGACCGCGGGGGCTGGGCCTCGCCGCCTCCTTCCTGGGCTCGCGGGCGGACTGGGACACTCCTCCTGCGGCTGTCGGCGTCGCCGCCGCCGCGTCTCTCTCTCCTGGGTGCCACTGGTTGGCCTCGGCCCCCCATCCAGCCCCGGCAGCGGCGGCGGCGACAACGGCAGCAGGTGAGCGATGTGCCAAAGGCGCCTGCGCGGCCTACGTGGAGCTCGCCGAGAGAGCTCTACGGGACGCCGGAGGGGACAAGCTCGAAGTCGGGCCCGCACATGCGCGCTCCAGCGACACCCCCGAAGGCGGGAACTGGGAGGGAAAAACCAGGTTCTTTGCGTCCTACCCGCGGTGCGTGCAGCGATGCCCTCAGAGCCAAGTCATGGCTGGTCTGAGCGCCACACTGACACACGCCCGGGCTTCGGCACTGCCAAGTAAGAACGCGTCTACTGAGAACCGAAAGGCTGACAGTCCCACCGCAAAGAACTGGGTGAGGTGGTGTCCGTGGCGGAGAAGATGGGAGATCCAGAGAACCTGCCAAGGGCTCCGAAGGATAGTGTGCTTTTGTGCAGTATTTGTGGTTAGGATTCTGGGTCTCCAGTGTTTCATACTCCTCCTGCTTCCCAGAAGGTCCCGTTTCCCTTCGCTTGACTCCTCCAGGAACCAACAAGTGCCCGACACGAGGCTCCGGGGTTCAGATGTTTCAGGCCGTTATTGTAAGATCCCAGTCGTTTGGACATCGCCTTTATTATTTTTTTTTTATTACACCGAATCGTGTACTTTCATATATTTATTCAAAAATCTTTATCATGCTAAGTTCCAGGCCCTTGGGGACTTCTCTTAGTCCATGACAGAACAAGTAGACAAAAAAATCGCTAAGGATATAGAGAACTTGAGTCAGCTAATATTGCCTAATTGATCTGTGAAAAGACCCAACAATTGCAGCATACACATGGAACATTCACCAAGACAGACCATGTGCTAAGTCATAATACAGGTCTCAATTAACTTCAAAGGATTAATATCATATAGTGTGTTCTCTGATCACAAATTAAATTAAAAATCAATAAGAGTTATCCAGAAAATCCTCTGATATTTGCAAATTATGCAACACACTTCCAAATAGTTGTTTGATCGAAGAACAAAGCACAAGAGGAATTAGAAAATATTTTTTAAAGAATGAAAATGAAAATAGAACATATCAAAATTTGTTCAGTTCAGCAAAAGCAGTGCTTACATGGAAGATAACAGTATTATGTGCTGATATTAGAAAGGAAAAAAGATTGAAAATCAACAATCTTAAGAATCTTAAGAATTTTGAAAAAGGAAGAAAAAATTAAAAAGTAAATGGAAGGAATAAAATAATAAAAATACTGAGCCAAAGATCCATGGTTCAAAACAAACAATAGGAAAAAACCAACAAAACTAAAATTTGGTTTTTGGAAAAGATTAATAAAATTGTTAAGCCCTTAGTAAGACTCATGGAGAAAAAGAAAAATACTAATTATCAATATTAGGAGGTAAAGAGGGGATATCAGTATTAGGAGTTAAAGAGAGGTCTACAGATAAAGGGAACATGGAACACAAATTGTCAAAACCCAGAGTCCTTCAGTGAATGAGTGGATAAACTGTGGTATATCCCTATCATGGGATACTATTCTGACATATAAAAGACGAAGTACTCATAACTTCAGAAACCTAAATGGATCTCCTTAAGTTTTGCTTAGTATGAGAAGTCAGACCCAAAAGAAGCCATGCATACATACGATTCTGTATATGAGGTCACCCAAGATGGCTGGTCTCTTGCTCTGCCAGACCAGTTTCTGCCTCATCTACACCTACTCACCTGACTGACCTTCCCCCTTAATCACAGAGCCTAATCAGTAAATGGCTTCATATTTGCCCCCTGCCCCAACTAGTGATTGTTCTCATCTTTAGATCAGAACATCACTATGATAGTTTGTCAGAGGGGAGGGGAGGGGTGTGCTCCTCTGCTGGTTTCCCTGGTAAAACTATGACCCACCTTGACATTAATTCTCCCTATAACTAATAATCTCTCCCTCCCTTGTGGCAAAGACTACTAACATGCCCTGCCATGCATACACAGTGGGGTATTGTTCCAGAACCTTGCTTCAGACATGTAAGATCCACCTGTTTGGAGTTCCCACTCTGGCTCACTGTGTTAGGAACCTGACAGAGTACCTGTGAGGGTATGGGTTCGATCCCTGGACTTCCTCCGTTGGTTAAGGATCTGGCATTGCCATGAGCTGTGGTGTAAGTCACAGATGTGGCTTGGATCCCATGTTGCCAATGGCTGTGATATAGGCCTGCAGCTGCAGCTTCAATTCAGCCTCTAGCCTGGGGAAATTCCATATGCAGCAAGTGTGGCCATAAAAAAAAAAACAAAAATCCTCCTACTTATTAAACCATTGATGTCTCTATTGCTGACTCGGAACTCCTTCTTCAGTCTTGAGGCTGGGCAAGTACAAGGCTTGCAGCCCTGCAGGGTGTCGGCCAACAGATTCCACTTATATGACATTCTGGAAAGGCAAAGCTGTGGGAGGGAGAGTAGACCAGTGATTGCTAGGAGTTGGGTGGGTAAGAAGTAACTACAAAGGGGCAGGATGAGGGAATCTTCGGGATTATGAAGCAGTTCATACCTTAACTATACTGGTAGATAAGGACCTTTGTTTATATGTCAAAGCCTGGAAAGTTATATATCACAAACATTAAACTTCACTATGAAAATTACCTGAAGCTCAGAGCAGTTAAGAATTTCACCTAAAGTAACACATCTTGGATAAATGGAAGCAGCATTTGAACTCAGAGCTTTCCTACTTCTAAAGCTCAGGAATTCCTTGGTGGCCTCCCAGTTAAGGATCCAGAGTTGTCACTGCTATGGTGCAGGTTCTATTCCAGGTCTGGGAACTTCCAGATGCCATGGGTATGGCCAAAAAAATAATAAAGCCCATGCCCACACCACCATCGCCACTGCTTCTAGATCCCTTACCATAGAGGCAGAAACTCCTGAGAATATTGATTTCTCTACATTCTCCAATACTTTGCTCCAAAATGATTGACTGATATCCAAGTGTCCTTACCAGTATATTCATTCCTGGTTGCAAAAAAAAAAAAAAAAAAGAAATATTTTATCTTGTACATTCAGAACATTTTTCCTTAAATGAAAAATGCTACAGCTGTGTGTGTGTGTGTGTGTGTACATATACAATTTGCATAGCAAGTAACAGCTCTTGTATTTCTATACTATTTTTTGGTAAATTTTTTAGAGCTTTTTTTAAAATCGAAGTATAGATAATTTACAATGTTTTAGGTGTATAACAAAGTGATTCAGTTTTAGGTGTATATATACACTCTTTTTCAGATTCTTTTCCATTAAACTTTATTACAAGATTTGCATATAGTTCCCTGTGCTACACAGTAGGTCCTTATTGTTTGTCTATTTTATATATAGTAGTGTGTATCTGTTAATTCCAAGTTCCTAATTTATCCCTCTCCCCTCTTCCCCACTTATTCCTTTGGTAACCACCAATACTATTTTCTTTTTTTTTTCCTTTTTTAAAATTACTTAATGAATTTTATTACATTTATAGCTGTACAACAATCATCACAACCACATTTTATAGTATTTCCATCCCAAACCCTCAGTGCATCCCTGCAACCCCCAAGCTGTCTCATTTGGAAACCATAAGTTTTTCAAAGTCTGTGAGTTAGTATCTGTTCTGCAAAGAAATTAATTGTGTCCTTTTTTCAGATTACACGTTAGTGATAGCATTTCATGTTGGTGTCTCATTGTCTACTTCACTTAGCATAATAATTTCTAGGTCCATCCATGTTGCTACAAATGCCATTCTTTCCTTTTAACGGCCAAGTAATACTCCATTGTGTATACATACCACATGTGCTTTATCCACTCCTCTGTCGATGGACATTTAGGTTGTTTCCATGTCTTGGCTATTGCAAATAGTGCTGTCATGAACATCAGAGTACACGTGTCTTTTCAAGTCATGGTTTTCTCTGGATAGATACCCAAGAGTGGGATTGTGGAGCAAATGGTAGTCCTATTTTTAGTTTTCTGAGGAATCCCCATACTGTTTTCTACAATGGCTGTGCCAATTTACAGTCCCAACAACAGTGTACTAGGGCTCCTTTTTCTTTAGACCCTCTCCAGCACTTATGGTTTGGAGACTTTTGGATGATGGCCATTCTGGCTGGTGTAAGGTGGTACCACCTAGTGGGTTTTGATTTGCATTTCTCTAATAATGAGTGATGTTGAACATCTTTTCATGTGTTTTCTGGCCATCTGTATGTCTTCTTTGGAAAACTGTTTAGATCTTCTGCCCATTGGGGTGGTTTTGTTTTGTTTTGTTTTGTTTTGGTATTAAGCTGTAGGAGGTGTTTATAAATTTTGGAGATTAATCCTTTGTGAGTCGATTCATTTGCAAAGATTTTCTCCCATTCTGTGGGTTGTCTTTTCATTTTGCTTAGGGTTTCCTTTGCTGTGCAGAAACTTTTAAGTCCCTTTTTGTTTTTATTGTCATCACTCTAAGAGGTAGATCTGAGAAGTTGTTGCTGTCATTTATGTCAGAGAGTGGCCTATGTTCTCCTCTAAGAGTTTTATAGTGTCTGGTCTTATATCTAGGTCTTTGATCTTTTACTTTAATAAAATTTTTAGTTTATTTCTGTATGGTGTTAGGAAATGTTCTAATTTCATTCTTTTACATTTGGCTGTCCAGTTTTCCCAGCACCACTTTTTGAACAGGCTGTCTTTTCTCCATTGTATATTCTTGCCTCCTTTGTCATAGATTATGGCTGTACCTGCCGCATATGGAAGTTTCCGGGCTAGGAGTCAAATCAGAGCTGCAGCAGAGTCCTAAGCCACAGCAGCCGCAACACCAGATCCGAGCCTCATCTGCCAATACCAAAGCTTGCAGCAACTGCAGATCCTTAACCCACTGAACAAGGCCAGGGATTGAACCTGTGTCCTCACAGAGACAACATGGGTCCTTAACCCGTGATCCACAAGGGGAACTCCCTATACTGTTTTAATGTAATTCAGGAGAACACTTTGAAACATACAGAATTTTTAATATTTACCTTTGCAAAAGAATATCTTTTGTCTACATAGAGTTACAAAACAGTTGGAAGGCCTCCCTTGAAAAAATGTTCTACACATCAGCATCTAATCTTAGACTATGACTCTTCCAGAAATTTAGCCTCCTTTTCAGTCTGGGGCCTTTTCTTTAAAGAATTTTTTTTCTTGGTATCTTTGTTTTTAACTTAATTCCCATTGTAGGCACAAATAAGTAAACCAGCTAAAAGTGAGGGGCTACATTATTGTTGCTTTTGCAAAACAGAGAGCCAAAAAATGACTTTCCCAGAGTTATATGATCTTGGTGACAGAACTGGAAACTGACCTCAGCCTTCTGCCCTTTATCTGGGTCTCTGACTGTAATATATTTCACACTTCCTTCTTTTCTCTGAGACACACCCTGCTCAACTTTTCAAACTAGTTCAATTGAATTTCTAATAGTCTCGTAATTGTTTACATGACATGTCCTAGGTCTGTTTTCATAGCTGATGACTCAACAATTTAATGAGAAGAGTTCTTGGAAGGGAAAACCCAACACTAGTCTGCGGGAAAAAAAAAATCTTTTTTCAACAATGATGCCTCTTGGTAACAGAAAAGTTGATGGAATGGAGGTGAAGTGTCAAATTCCCTGCTCCTATTGAATAAGTACTTGTGATCAGATTCCTAAGTAAACAAATTCACTCTTGCAAACATTCAAATTTTGCCTCATACTCAGGATACTGTGTGGGTGGAAAGGCTGGGTAGTATAAAGCATAAGCATGTGGGCATTAAACCCAACTGGCTGGGCTCAAGTCCTGGCTTTGCCAGTTATTTGTTCTGTGATGAGGGGAAAATGAACTTCTCTATGTCAGTTTCTTCCTATGTAAACTGAAGACATGCCATTGTATCCATCATAAATTTCCCATAAAGATTAAATGAGTATTGGATAGTATGCTGTTATCTTGAAAAAAAAAAAAAAAGGTGGGAGTTCCCGTCGTGGCGCAGTGGTTAACGAATCCGACTAGGAACCATGAGGTTGCGGGTTCGGTCCCTGCCCTTGCTCAGTGGGTTAACGATCCGGCGTTGCCGTGAGCTGTGGTGTAGGTTGCAGATGCGGCTCGGATCCCGCGTTGCTGTGGCTCTGGCGTAGGCCGGTGGCTGCAGCTCCGATTCGACCCCTAGCCTGGGAACCTCCATATGCCGTGGGAGTGGCGCAAGAAATAGCAACAACAACAACAAAAAAGACAAAAGACAAAAGACAAAAAAAAAAAAAAAAAAAAAAGGTGGAGTTCCCATCATGGCACAGTGGTTAATGAATCTGACTAGGAACAATGAGGTTGGGGGTTCTGTCCCTGGCCTTGCTCAGTGGGTTAAGGACCCGGCATTGCCATAAGCTGTGATGTTAGGTTGCAGATGAGGCTCGGATCCCATGTTGCTGTGGCTCTGGTGTAGGTCAGTGGCTACAGCTCTGATTAGACCCCTAGTCTGGGAACCTCCATATGCCGAGGGAGCGGCCCCAGAAAAGGCAAAAAAAACAAAACAAAACAAAAAAGGTGGATTCGTTCCTCACACTTGAAAAATGAAATTATCAAAGTACTAGAAGAAAACATGGGAAGGTTTTCAGTTTGTTTGTTTGTTTTGGCCAAGCCCACAGCATGAGGTAGTTCTGTAGACCAGAGGTTAAACTCAAGCCACAGTAGTGAGCCAAATCACAGCAATAATAACACTGAAAACTTAAGCAACTGTGCCACAAGATAACTCCCAAGAGGACTTGTTTTAAAACCCTCGAGGAAGGAGTTCCCATTGTGACTCAGCGGTAACCATCCTGACTAGTATCCACGAGGACTCAGGTTCAATCCCTGGCCTCACTCAGTGGGTTAAGGATCTGGTATTGCCACAAGCTATGGTGTGGGTCACAGATATGGCTTGGATCTGGTATTGCTGCACCTGTGATGTAGGCCAGCAGCTGTAGCTCCAATTTGACCCCTAGCCTGTGAACTTCCATATACTGTGGGTACAACCCTAAAAAGACCAAAAAAACAACCCTGGAAGAAGTTCCCCTATGGTGCAGCAGGTTAAGGATCGGGCATTGCTATAGCTCACAAATGCAGCATGGGTTTGATCCCTGGCCCAGGAACTTCCATATACCACAGACACAGCCAAAAACAAACAAACAAAAAAACATATAAAACAAACAAAAAACCCTGGATTGCCAAGGGCCTTCGTAAGTATAATACAAAATCCAGAAACCATTACAAAAAGCATAGTTTAATTTAACAATCTACATTAAAGTTTTTATCTTTTTTTTTTTTTTTTTTTTGGCCACCCTGCAGCATATGGAATTCTCAGGCTAGGGATCAGATCTAACCCACAGTTGCAACCAACCTACACTGCAGTTGTAGCAACACTGGATCCTTTAATCCACTGTGCTGGGCCAGGGATGGAACCTGCATCCTGGTGCTGCAGAGATGATGCTGATCCCATTGCACCACTGCAGGAACTCCAAAATAAAAGTTTTTTATTCTGCATGTCAGGAAATGCTACAAAATATTGAAATAATATGCAATTCACGGCTCTATAATAATCACATAACAACATTGGTGAATTTTACATAATTTGAGCCAATAAAAGGCCAACAAAAGAATGTATACTACATTATTTCATGTAGGTGAAACTAATCTACAGTGTTAGAAACAAGGAAAATATTGTCTTGGGGAGTAGCAAAGGCATATAGCAGTAAGGAAGGAAGTTTGAGGGGAGATCCTGGTGTGCCTGCCAGTAGTATTCCTTCTTTGTCACTGGTGGTGACTACGTGGATATGTGTGAAATATTTCTGTTTCCTGATTGTGGTGATGGATACCCACATCTATACATGTGCTCAAACACATAGAATATACATCAAAAGTAAAACTCAATTTTACAATATACAATTTTTTTTTTTTTTTTTTTTTTTGGCCATCCCATGTCACACGGAGTTCCCCAGTCCAGGGATCAGGATAGGCCAGTTTTGACCTATGTTGCAGCTGTAGCAAAGCTGGATCCTTAACCCATTGTGCCAGGACAGGGATCAAACCTGTGTTCCAGTGCTCCCAAGACATCATGGATCCTGTGGTACCACTGCCAGAACTCCACAGTATGCAAATTTTTAAATAAATTGTTTGCCATAAAAACAAATAAATAGGCACAGAATCTAAAATGAATGAGGCAGTTCTATGCATAGAACTATGGGAAGATCTCAAGACGTTTTATTTAAGTCTGAAACAAAAGTGCACCACAGTGTAACAGCAGGGTACTCTTAGTATGATTAAAAATTATATCCGTGGGAGTTCCCATCATGGCTCAGTGGTTAATGAACCCTACTAGCGTCCATGAGGACGCAGATTCAATCCCTGGCCTCGCTCAGAGGGTTAAGGATTCAGCGTTGCCATGAGCCACTGGTGTAGGTCACAGATATGGCTCGGATCTGATGTTGCTGTGGCTGTGGTGTAGACCAGCAGCTACAGCTCCGATTCAACCCATAGGCCAGGAACCTCCATATGCTGTGGGTACGGCCCTAAAAAGGAAAAAAAAAGAAAAATTATATCCGTGAGCTGTGTTGTAGGTTGCAGACACGGCTTGGATCTGGCGTTGCTGTGGCTGTGGTGTTAGGCCAGAAGCTACAGCTCCGATTTGACCCCTAGCCTGAGAACCTCCATATGCCTCAGGTATAGCCCTAAAAAGACAAAAACAAACAGAAAACTTACATTCACATATATACACGTGTTAAATTCCATGAAGATGCTTTTTTTAGATTTGATAAGTATTTTTTAATTTTTTTTTGAAGTTGCTGATTTTTTTCATTTTATTTTTATTTTGAAAATATTTTCTAACCCTTTTTTTCTTTTCTTTTTTTGGCTGCCCTCTGGCATATGGCATTCCGGGCCAGATATCAGATCTGAGCCACAGTTTTGAACTACCCTAGATCCTTTCACACACTGCCAGGCTAGGGATCAAACCTTCATCCTAGTGCTGCAGAGAAGCCACCGATGCCGTTGCACCATAGCAGGAACTCCTGAAGTTACTGATTTTTTTTTTTTTAGATACAGATAATTTTAATGAAATTGGCATAGTTAAGACCAAAAAGATAAAGGAGACATTGTCAGTTTATCTTCAGCTCATGCCTTAACAGGCTAGTGAACACAACTTGAAACACAGGTGAATCTTGCTCTGTTCTAAGAGAGAGTAAAGGGATCTCCTCGCTATTTAAATATATTAATATAACCAGTTATAGAAATCTGAATATAAAACAAATCTCGTATAGGTTCTGAGAAGGCATTCACCATTACCATCTTCCTGAAAAGTTTAACATTCCACATTCACATTTAATCATCTCTGTAGAAGGGGAAAACAGTGATAGTACTTGTTGAACTGGAATTACTACTAAAATTGAAAAGGCTGACACAACTTAGAATAGATTTACAAGGAGATCCTGCTGAGTAGCATTGAGAACTTTGTCTAGATACTCATGTTGCAACAGAACAAAGAGTGGGGGAAAAATGTAATTTAATGTATACATGTAAGGATAACTTGATCCCCTTGCTGTACAGTGGGAAAATAAAAAAAAAAAAAAAGGCTGACCATATTCATTTAGTCACCAATCTTATTTAAATCAGGACCGTCCAAAAGAAACATTCCATCAGCTATACATGATCTGAATTCTAGTGTATGAGATCAATTTAAATATGGTACACATATAAAAGTCATGAGACATTTTGGTCTTGTATTAAATAAGGCAGTGGCCAACTTCTACTCATTAGTAGCTTTTTTGAGATAAGCTCCCAAGTCTTCCCTTTCTCCCTTCTTCTTAATGCCAGCGAAGATCATTTTCATTCCAGGAATGCACTTCTTGGGATTCTCCAAGTATTCCATCAGTGTCTCCTCTCCCCAGGTGACACCTTTGCTCTTGTTGGCATCTGTGTAAGTGAATCCAGGAGCCTGACCTGTCTTCCACCCAAACAGACCATGGAGGTTTGGACCAGTCTTGTGCTTGCCTCCCTTTTCTACAGTGTGGCACTGGGCACACTTCTGAACAAAAATCTTCTTGCCCTTCTCAACATCACCCATTTTAAAATCGTTCTTTCGCCAAGCACAACAGACAAGTGGCCATTCTCAAGCTGGACATCCCGCTTTCTAGCTGAAGGTGCTGATTTTTAACTTCAAAAATGGCAGTTTCATAGGGGTCACTCTGTGTGTGTGTGCTTATCTATAAAAACATATTGTAGACTACATCTGGAAAATCACATAATAAACTGGAGTTCCTATTGTAGTTCAATGTGTTAAGAACCCAAAAAAGTGTCTGGGAGGATGTGGGTTCAATCCCTGACCTTGCTCAGTGGGTTAAGGATCTGGTTGCTGCATGCTGTGGCTCAGATCTGGCGTTACTGTGGCTGTGGTATAGGCCTACACCTGCAGCTCCAATTTGACCCCTAGCCCAGGAACTTCCAGGTGTGGCCATTAAAAAAAAAAATTTTTTTTTTATAGAAAAGAAACCAGTGACAGTGACTGCCATGAGTGAAGAACCCTAGGTAACTGGAACTATCAGTGGTGAGGGGATCTACTTTTATATCCTTTTTTATCGTTTGAATTCATACACTAAGCATGTATTAACTATTCAAAAATTAAACATGTAAAAGGGGGGGGCAGATTTTTTCCAAAATGGCCACTTCTGGGGAGCTCATGCTGGATTATTATTCCCAAGACCTTTGTCTCCAATGACCTTCCCTCACAACAAGCCATAGTCGCCCCCTGTTTTCCCAGGAGATCCTCCAAGATCTGCAGGTAAAGTGCCCACTCCTCCTGTATTTCACTTTTGCTTGAAAATTTGCTGTGCACTTGTCCCTGGAAGATCTTTTATTTTAGAAAACTCAGCTGAAGAAATATACATGGAAGGAGACCTGAGATAGATAATAAGGATGATTCCATGTGTAGGTGAGATCATACTATATTTTCATCGCTTAGTGGGAGATAAGAAATTAGCCAGGATGGTGCTTGGGCACTGAAGAAAACAAACAAACAAAAAACAGAAAACCTCGTTATGCACTGATTCATGAATAAACTGAATATAAAAAGTCCCCAATATGGAAATTTCTCTCTACCCATTATTCTGAATCTTTATTGACACTTCACTATACCCAGCATGGCATTATTTATTTTGTACTCAAACTCATCTTATAAACCAAAGCCCTATCAAATATATTTCCCTAGAATCCTGCACCACCAATAATATTAAGTTAAATAGTAGAATGCTAGAAAAGTGTTCCTGGAAAGACAGGCTTCATTGCTCCATAGGCCTTGATATCATTACCACGTTTCACGTCTCAGTCCAATAAAGGCCGATTGAAACCAGCTGCTTGCTGTTCCTAAACTCTCTCATCCAGGGTTCTCTGCATACAGAAGGAGGAAAGAAGGCTGGTACTCTGAAACTAGTATGAGTTTAGTAGTGAAACAAAAGCTTTAAGAACCTAGTGCTATTTGCAATGTATCTTATGTCAGTGATATTAACAGACTATAGCCACACCACTCAACCTATGTACCAATGTATGCTCTCAAGAGTTGCAGCAAACTCATGGAGGAGCTGCATAATATTTTAAATTTTCAAAAAAAACACAGCAATACTCAGCATCTCTCAGTCATGGAGTGAAAAAAAAATATTAACAACTTCAACATTACATGGGCTCCATTCCTTTTGATGACATCATAACTTGCTAAGCTGTGTTTTCTGCAGTTAGTTGCAGCAAACTGATAAAAATAAATAAATAAGGCCACAACTCAAGTTGCCAGATGGGCCATGCTGTGCAGGCTCTCCGAAAAGGCCTGAAGCATGTTTATGATACAAGTCATGTCTGAGATTCAGAAGAATGTTGCTGTCTCCAAGCAGTTTGATGTCCAAGAATGCTACAGAGAAAAATCAAAGGTCATCCATCTATCCCCTCCCCTTGACAATTCCTGTCTTGTCCCTCTTTCATTTCCCCTGATGGAGTTCTAGTAGTCACAGCTTTCTTTTTTTTCCACAGGGAGAGGATTCTATAATTGAACCATTTCTGTCATTTCCCTAAAATTTAACTTCTCTGTGGTTCTTCTATATTCATCCCAATATACATTTTATTATTATTTTCTCTCTACCATTGTAAGTCACTCTTCCTCTTCTATAGGATATTGTGCTGTTAGGATAAGAGCCAGTAGCAGTTTTTGATATTTTCTTTGCAACGTTTCAAATAATTCTTTCAGTCACCAATGGGTACTATTACACTGAAATGAACGTTAGGTTTTCTAGAGTCTGATATGGTTTAAAACAGAATCTATACAAAAGGTCAGGGGTTGGAGGGTGGGAGTGACTAGGTTTGGTTTTAAGGCTGCAACTGCAGATCCACGTAACATTTACATACACTTTCTTTAACTCGGTTTGTAGTGAGCAACTCCTTTTTTCTACTCTGATCCATTCCATGAAGTCTACTGAGTCAATTGACATTAGTATTATGTTATAGTCTTTCATTGATATATTAATGAAAAGAAAACTTTACTTTTCTTACAAAAATAAAAAAGTAAGCAAGGGAGCAATACCCTATTGTGGGTAGAGTGGTCTGGGGAGAAAAGATAATGTTATTTGGAGTGAAATACTGTGCACTAGACAAAGCAAACTGTGACCTTTGTTCCCCCTAGAAAATCTAAACTCCAGAAATTCAAGATTCTGGAGTAAAATATCCATGTTTCACTATTGCACAGAGGAGTCTATTTTCCTTTCTCTCTCACAGTCATGTCCTGTTCTGAGATGGAGCCAGAAAGGGGACAGCACCTACCTTTGGGTCTCAGTCACCTCTTTGGTTTTGTAAGTGTTATATACACATTTTCAATATTTAAAGCATAAAGAAACACGCAAAGCCAAGTAAAATTTGCACTCCCCCTGTTTTTGTTAATTATACTGGTCAGAGTTAACCTATCCACAACTCATAGCTAGTGCATCCTTCAATATTTTTCCTAAGCATTTAAGACATATACATGATTGATTATTTCACTCAAAAAGAATTTGAGATTGAAAGCAATTTCTCTTTAAAATTTCAAGGGTATTGAAATGTTTGATGGACATCAAACACTGCCTGTGGGTCAAGGTCAGTCTCCCCATGCAGAGGTCAACCTTATTTGACTCAGCCTCCTCCACCAATTCCAAGGTCTCCAAGCATCTCTGTCTCTCCTTTCCTGAAGCAGAGCCTCCTCTGTGCCACTTCAAACTTGCATCACCCCATCTATCACTTAACTCTGTCCTGGATGGAACAGGCAATTATTACAGGAAGTTGATTTTGCATTTAGCAAAACAAAAAAATCCCTGCCTTCTTAGAGGGGAGGAAATTATAAATACTAAGCCTTTTTCTGTCATCAATAATCTTTAAAGGATCATACTTTTTACTGACATTTGCTTAGAATTCTTTGAAATTCCTAGCCAGTTCAGCAATACGATCTGAAACTTTTCAAAAGTTTTCCATATAATTTAACATACCAAATAATCCTAATTACTTTAATATTTCTTCTAAGATGTCTGGGGCCCTGAGAAATACTCCAAGAAATTACAATCTATTATCAAAAGCAGCTCAATATTCCAGGAGAACTTTGTTCCCTTAACAGAGAGAAAAAAGTTTCAGTGTTATATCAGTTTACTATTAACAGTAAAATTCATTTACCTAATTAAATTTGATCTAATCTTAATGTACAAAATTCTAAAAGTTCCATTTTTTAAGCAAAACTTTTATTACGTTCTGTATCCATATTAATTTGTCCCTTATTATTTCCCATCCAGAAACAACCAGCTTT
Organism: Sus scrofa; assembly: GCF_054392235.1. Taxonomy (NCBI): domain Eukaryota; kingdom Metazoa; phylum Chordata; class Mammalia; order Artiodactyla; family Suidae; genus Sus; species Sus scrofa. The sequence goes on along the minus strand of NC_139395.1, from coordinate 36,856,337 downwards.
AGGACAAAATTATTCCTTTACCCCTCTACAAAAATATTCTGGGTTTTAGAGTTGAATCAGAACTGGAGCCACCGGCCTACACTACAACCTCAATACACTGGATCCGAGCAGCGTCTGTGACCTATGCCGCTGCAATATTGGATCCTTAACCCGTTGAGCAAGGCCAGGGATCATATCTGCATCCTCATGGATTCTAGTTGGGTTCTTAACCCGCTGAGCCTCAGTGGGAACTCCTGGAAGAAGTATTTTTAAGCAGACATTTTTAAAACATAATTATTCCCAAAAAGTTTACCCAAAAGTTTTCATCTCATTTATGACAATATCACATACAGACATATATATGTTTATTTTTTGCTTTTTAGGGTTGCACCCGAGCCATGTGGAAGTTCCCAGGCTAGAGGTTGAATCGGAGCTACAGGTACCAGCATATGCCATAGCCACAGCAGCTCAGGATCCAAGCCATGTCTGTGACCTCACAGCAACACTGTGATCCCTGACCCACTGAGCAAGGCCAGGGATGGAACATACATCCTCATGGATTCTAGTCAGGTTCATAACCTGCTGCGCCACAATGGGAACTCCATATATATGTTTTAGACAGACAGAAATCTTATCATTTCATCTTAAAATTTATTCATGAATCAAATATTCCAGTACAGAATTTATTAGTCTGTTAATAACAACTGCAACAAGTTTACAAACCAGTTTAAAATATTTTTCCTCCTTTCTTCCCCCGTCTTGAAATTCTACCAATTAACCCAAGGCTGAAGTTTCAGCAAAGTGGTCTGTGTTTTTAAGGACATTGTAAGAGTTAAGTTCAAGCTTTTTCCTAGGCATATTTTTGCTCTCTCAAGGTCAGAATTCTGAAAACAGTATTTTATCCAGCTAGCTTTCTTTAATTGCATATGCAAAAAGTTTTGTAATTTAAAGTTTCATCTTAATTTTCTTTGGTGTCTGAATACTGTTGGTCACATCTTACAAAAGGCAACAATAATACCAATCACACGAATGGAATACACACATATCAGAAGACAGTACTGTCACAAATCCTCCAAGAGGATGATCAACAGAGCCCCAAAGGAACACTCCCCAACACACACGGTCCTCAACAATAAACACATGTCAGAACCAATAGGCAAAATGCCCAAATAGCACCTTGGGCTCACAAACTGTCCTCAACATCAGACACACATCAGAACCAATTGGGAAAAGACCCAAATGACCCTCAGCGCTCAAGAGAGATGTTTACCGGGTGCACACTGGTGGACTTACTTGGTCTTGGGGCTCTGCAGCTTGTCCAGTTGCATCGTTCCATTCCCCAGAGAGAAAGCAGAAGTTGGCAGCCCAGCGCTGAACAGGGGAAAACCTGGGAGGGTCCCCGAAAAAATGGTTTCGGCAGCTGCAAGGAATGTCCCCCAAAACCCTTTTGGAGTCAGTAGCCACAAGCAGCAGGCTCAGGCGGCCAGCCCAGTGCAGTCATGGCTTCTGCTCTACTCGGAAAACCCAGGGAGCCAGATCTCGCGAGAGCACAGCCCCTTCTGGATGTGGAAGTTATGAAAGTGGGCCCAGCTGTTCAAACTCAAAAGCCAATAAAGAAGCAAAATCAGTGAAAAGGAAAATTTGCTTTATTTCAGAGGCCAGCAACCGGAGTAGGGGGTGGGACAGACTCCTGACCCAAAGCTGATTTCCCCCCCACCAGCAACCAGGGGGTGAAAGTTTTAAAGGGCATTTTCAGGGGTGTATAAGCAAAGGAAGGGGGCTACATGCAGAAACTGCATAGTCAGCCCTAATAGTCATCTTGAAATTGATCATGCGGTGGTCTGACCAGCATCATCTTGATTGTTTTAACTACAGTTCGTCTTCAGTTCCAGGGTCAGTTTTTCCCCATTTCCTTGAGGCCGATTCTTAGAATTGTGGCAGCTGTCACGGCTACAGTCACGGCTACAGTCTAGTCCTCATGTAGTTAACTTCTTCCACGTGGTGGGGAGTTTTATCTCTACAAAAGAGCTCAAAGGATATGCCTCAGAATATGATCTAGGGGTTCCCGTCGTGGTGCAGCAGAAACGAATCTGACTAGGAATCATGAGGTTCGATCCCTCATCTGGCTCAGTGGGTTAAGGATCTGGCATTGCTGTGAGCTGTGGTATAGGTCACAGACACAGCTCAGATCTGGCATTGCTGTGGCGATGGCGTAGGCTGGCAGCAACAGCTCTGATTAGACCCCTAGCCTGGGAACCTCCATATGCCACGGGTGTGGCCCTAAAAAGAAAAAAAAAAAGATTTGACTGAAATAGTAGAATGATCTATACTGTTCAAATATCTAGAGGTATCCAGAGGAGGAGGAAAGACTATAGGGTCCTGCTCTGTTTCACTTTTATTATAAAAATAAGAAATGGACACTTAGTATTGTTTGAAATATTTGTTTCATTATATAAAATGATTTACTTCTAACTTCTAGTTGGTCTCCCTATTTCTATCCCTCCCCCTCAGTACACACACATATACAGTGTTATTTGTTGAATGAATTATGTCAACACAGATGGTTTGCTAGAATTTTCTTTTTCTAAAAAGGATCCGTATATGACCTGGTATTAGTCAGGTTTTGGCTATGATAGTGCTGTGCTGTGTAACAAACAGCCCCCAAATTCCAAAGGCTTACAACAACCATTTGTTTTTCTCATGCACTGGTCTGCAGGTCAATTAGGGTTCCTCTGCTTTGATCTGCAGGGCAGTTCCAGACTGCAAGGCAGGTTCTGGTCTGCTCTCTGTGTCTCTTATCTTTGAACCAGCTCATGCTCTTTTTGTTGCAGACATCAGAAGACTAAGAGGCCAAGCTAAACAGACAAACACATTAAAAGCCTCTGCTTGCATCAAATTTGCTCATATTCTATTGGCCAAAGCAAGTCACATGGCCAACATCAAGGGGGCAAAGAAGTATGTTGCTCCTACAGAGGCTGAGAGAAGGCAGGAAAAGGGCCATGGGGGAAGGTAGAGTTGTGGACAAATCACGCAATACATCACAGACCCACATTCTAGGAAAATCTGCCTCTAAGGAAAGGGATCATTTATATGTCTGTTATTTTCTTTTAAAAAATTCTTTAAAAAAAAAGTCCTGGAGTTCCCATCATGGCTCAGTGGTTAGCGAATCCAACTAGGAACCATGAGGTTGCAGGTTCGATCCCTGGCCTTGCTTAGTGGGTTAAGGATACAGCTTTGCCGTGAGCTGTGGTGTAGGTTGCAGACACAGCTCAGATCCCGGTGGCCATAGCTCCGACATGACCCCTTGTCTGGGAACCTCCATATGCCGTGGGAGCAGCCCAAGAAATGGCAAAAGACAAAATTAAATTAAATTAAATTAAAAAATTCTAGAATCTCCAACCCAGGGGTTAATAAAGTCTATGCATTTAATTCTCTTCCCTTATTCCTGATTACCTATCAAAACTGTTAGCAGAACTTAGGGCAAAAATCCTAAATTGTTATAGCAAACCAGAAGGGGAGGAAACACATGACTAAAACTTAAAAATTGGAAAATTACAGACAAAGGGGACCCTAGAAGTAGTGGTCTTTTCACTATTAAATGGACAAACTGGAAATTAAGTGATGGGATCCCAGGAACCTGGTTTTTACCCCAGCTCTGAGCCAAAGTGACCAGACATGGGGTGGGGGATACAGTCAGCAAAAGCAAGCCCTACAGGAATGGCCCCTTTCCCTACTGCCAAGGCCCGATGGAACGGGGTTCTCAGCAGAGTGACCTCTCTCTGCCCAGGGCTCATCTGTGCACAGAGTCTGTGGGAGGCAAGCCTAGGTGAACAAGCCCCTCTGAGAACAGCTCAGGATACCCAGTAATTCCTGGCCAGTCCATACTCTCACTGTCCTCCAAAAGGGGCAGTCCTGTACCCTGTGATCTTCCACCACCAACAGACACAGCTGATGAGGTTGGGGGTGAACCCCTGACCCACACTGAGCCAGTCAGAGTTCTTTCTTTCCCAGGAATTTGGCAATGGATCCCTAAGAGACTGGCCCTGCTAGCTCTGAGGAGACAAGCTGCAGGGTAACAGAGACCCAAAAGCCAGAGTGCACACGCTGACACCCACAGATGCCAAGGAGGATGACCCAGAAAGCTGCTGTGAAGCAAGCTGGGTACAAGGCAGGGCAGGAGGGGACACTGGGTTCAAGGCCTAGCTGAGAGCCCATGGGGCCTAGAGAGACAGCAAGGCTAGACAGTCCATGCAGGGGCCCCTGGTTCTCAGAAAAGCTTTTGCCACGAGAAGCCCCCATGAGCTGGCACTACACCCCCTTAAAAGCTTCTCATCTTCCTTGTACCTTCATGATGTCAGACGAAAATGCAGCTTTTGCAGATATTCATGTTAAGAAAAGTAACTTAAAAAGGAAGGGACGGGGAGTTCCCTGGTGATCTAGTGGTTAGGATTCTTTGCTTTCATTGCTGCAGCCTAGGTTCAAACCCTGGTCTGGGAACTGAGATCCTACTTCAAGCCTCTATATGCTGTGGCAAGGAAAAAAAAAAAAAAGGAACAGGACAAAGCAGAGGCTGGGGAAGTGTGTGCAGGAGGACAAGTCCCTGCTAGCTCTGTTCTGTGTGAGAGTGAAATGAAGGAAAAATGGAAACAAAACCTGGGGAAACAAAACATGGAAAAACAACATCCAGGCACTTGGAGCCCATGGAAGGGAGGCTGTGTGGCAAAAGTTGGCACAAGAAAACACCCAGAAGTGGCAGCTGTGGGATAAGAGGGCCCACAGTGCTTCTCTTATTTTCAAGAGAATTTGTAAAGCAAAGGAAATGTGATATTCAATCCTTGAATGATTTTTATGGGGGCTGAAAACGCCAAGCCAGGAAGCTTGAAGTGGCTGCCTCCCAGTGACAAACACCAGGCCCCTATCATTCCAGGCAGGGGTAGAGCTCAGCAGACTTTTCACAACCTCATACTTTTTCTCTCATATGGATTTTCACCCCTGAGGGCAAGTTTGAAGGCAGCAACACAATAAAGAGAAACACTTTCAGAGTCACCTGAAGACCCAGCTCCCTGACCTAAACAAGAGTGCCATGTTGGTGCAACTGAGAAAAGTTGGGCCTTTTATGAAAATAGCATCCAACTTAACTGATGGCATTGTGGGGAATGGAGACTCTTGTGGAAAAATGGTTTTGTTTTTGTTTTTTAATGAGTGCAAAAGTGCAGAATGGCCTAGGGCCACGGCCAGAAAGTCAACAGTTAAACCTCAAAGAAATGAGGAAAGGGAAACTAAGACATATCCAGCAAGGAGTTCCCCTGTGGCACAGCAGGTTAAGGATCAGGCATTGTCACTGCAGCGGTCTGGGTTGCTGCTCTGGTGGGGGTTCAGTCTCTGGACCAGGAATTTCCATGCGTGTGGGTGCAGCCAAAAAATAAAAGAGGAGATCTTGCTATGGCACAGTGGGACAGGAAGCATCTTGGGAGTGGTGAGACACTGTTTCCATCCCCAGCCCAGCACACTGGGCTCCAGGATCCAGGATTGCTGCAACTGTGGCTTGGATCTGATCTCTGGCCCGGGAACTCCATATGCTACGGGGCGGCCAAAAAAAGAAGAAAAAAAAAGTTGTCCAGTATGTCAGAGACCACTGACATCTCTGCTGTGATGTCTCTGCTGTGAGGCTTTGTGGATTAGTCACAAATCTGAGCTGAGGAGTTCTCTGGTGGTGCAGTGCAGTGGCACAGGTTTGATCCCTGGCGCAGGAACATCTGCATGCTGCGGGCACAGCCACACACACACAAAAGGAGTTTGAGCTGAAAAGCAACTTTTTAAAATGTTATTAAAGTATAGTTAATTTACAATGTTGATACCTCATTCACCTCACCCTCACCCCCACCCCAGCCCTGCCCAAGGGAGAATTTGGAGATCTATGAAGGGGATACGCAGAGAAAAATGACTTTTCAGAGAGGAAAGGAGGACTGGATTAAAAAAAAAAAAAAACTGGATGAATCTACACTTGATGGAGAAATATATCAATTTCAACTTGTCATTTTAAAATGAGGTCCTTAGTTTTAAGAAGATTGCTTATGAAAATCAAATTTTCTGTTTCCAGAGTTACCCCTGTGATGCTCTTGCATAAATCTCTCTCTGTCAAATGCCTGGCAGCCTTTAGCGATGGCTGCTGAGAAATCAGAGCAATATGAGAGCCATCTGTCTTCTCTCCCCCCCACCTTCCCCCAAAGTTTTTTTGACAACTTGGAGCTGAGAATTTATATAGCATGTTCCCTTCAGGAGAGAGCCCAAGATCTCACAACTCAAATTGACTTTTAGATCATGATGAAGTTACTGGCTTTCTGTTGACATAAATTACAGGGGTAACACAATAGAAGAAGCATCATTTTCTCTGTCCTGCATGGTTTTTATAATAGCAGCTGGATTTCTCATTGTAATTGTTCTTAAGGTCAAATTTCCTTCTCCAAGTATATTCAGTGATATGAAACTTGTCAGAACAAATCTAGATATATCTTTACGTTCTTGTATTATTCAATCCCAGATTCTATCAGGAAGATAGACAAGAAGAAAAGCAATACACCATTGACAAAAAAATAAAAATCTGAGGCTACTCTGCGCAGAATCTGTGTAAATCAGAAAGATTACCCGAGGGAAAGAGAAATATCCATTATTTATTCCAAGTACCACTGCTTTCTGGAAAACAATGCAGTTTCCACTGCAATTTCTTTTCAGATTCTAGGACACCATTACTGCAAGATACACCTTAGGTTTAATAAACACTTTCAAGGAGGAAAGGAAAACTATATTAAGTACTCACCAACTGTGAAATGCATTTCAATTGAAGAAATGCTGAAATGTGAAAAAGTATCCACCTTAGAATGAAGGAAAAACAGCTAAGGAGATTCTATCTCATAACACCTGAGCCATTGGTACTTGACCTGGAGGGATGGCCATGGTGATCCCAAATGGGGACCAAAGCCAAGGTCAGAAAACTTGGGATCAAGATACAGAAAAGGAGAAGGGTGTGCTTTTCCAGGTTCCTTAGGCAAAGGGGCATGGAGACAGGGGCCTTCCCAGCTCTGCCACTTCACTACCTGTGTGACCTGAGTCCTCAAAGTTTCCTCATCAGTAAATCAGGGATTTCTTCATCCATGCAACAGATAAAAGAAGAGGGTCTGGGAGTTCTCCTGTGGTGCAGCGGGTTAAGGATACGGCATAGTCATTGCACGTGGTCATCCAGCTCAGGTTGCTACTATAGCGAGAGTTCGATCCCTGGCTCTGGAACTTCCACATACTGTACAAGGAAAAAAAAAAAGAAAAGAAAAGAAAAAAGAAGAAGAAGAAGAGAGTTTGGATCTGGTTTGGAGGAACTGCAACTCTATTTTTAACAGTTTTATTGAGGTATACTGACACACGATAAACGGTGCATATTGACAGTGTACAATTTGACAAGTTTTGACACGTATGCACCCACAGATCTATGATTACATTCAAGATAACATATACATCACCTTGAAAGTTACCTGGCATTCCTTTGTAATCCCTCCATTGTTCCTCTTCCCAGGCATCCCCTGATTGGCTTTGGGTCACTATAGATTAGTTTTCTATTATTGTCCATACATGGAAGCATACAGAGGGTTGTCTTTTTTGGTCTGGCTTCTTTCACTCGACTTCATCATTTTGAGATTTTGTCCATGGTGTTGCATGTATCAGCAGTTCACTCCTTTTTATTGCTGAAGAGTATTCATTGGATGATTGTATCACAATTTGTTCATATAGTCACTAATTTAAGGACATTCAGATTGTTTCCACTTTGGGGCTACTATAGAGCCGCCTGTGAATATTTGTACAAGTATGTGTGTGGATATATGCTCTAACTTTTCTCATAAATACCTAGGAGTGGAACAGCTAGATTACACGGTAGATATATGTTTAACTTTTGAAGGAACTACCAAATTGTTCCCCCAAAGAAAGAGTAGAAGTTTACACCATCAGTAATGTACAAGAATTCCAGTTGCTCCAAACCCTCACCAATATAGGGCACTGTCAGCCTTTTCATTGTAGCCAATTAATTTTAGATTTCTAAGAGCTATACAGTACTATTTCTTTGTGGTTTTGATTTGCATTTTCCTAGTGACTAATCATGGAACTACAACTCTCAGCAAGTGGAAGAATAAACCTACTCATGAGACCCAAAGAAGTGAAACAGGGATGTAAGAGGAAAACCAGAACAAGGCATGACTATGGAAGCCACCTGGAGAAGTGACTCAAAGAGAGAGTGGCCAGTAGAATCAAATGATGCACCATGAGTTCTGAAAATTCTCTTTTGGATTTAGTGCCCTTGGTGACTTTATCAAAAGATGTTGCAGTAGCAATTGGTTCCAGCTTCCAGCCTCTTTCCAGCATGAGTCCCTTTGTCCTGCCTGCTGGGCAGCACCCCCTCCTCGGGTTTCTGGGTCCCAGTTACCCCAGGGCCCTTCCTCAGAGCCCCTGAGGTCAAAACAACAGCTGGCACCTCTTTGCAGTAGTTTTAAGTTTCTGGAGATGTCCTGGGCTCTGGTCCCTGGGAAGTCAAGTCTGAGAGGGAGATTAACAGGCAGAGCTTTACTAGGAAGTGCTCTCAGGATCATCACCTCTGGAAGAGATGGGAAAGCAGCAGGACTAGGTGATGGAGAAGTTGGGCTGTGGTGCATTCTCGACTAAGGGCTCAGTTGACCCCCACAGGGAGCTCTGAAGCTGGATGGCCCTTCAGCATTGCCGCATTGGAAGCAAAGGCCCCAAGCAAGCCCTATGTGGACCGGTCAGTCATTGGATATAGCCTATTCCCAGGAGGGAGGTGTGTGACCTTGGGCAATTCCTGCCCCACAGCTTCTTCCCTTCAGTCTTGAGAGGTTCTAGGCAGCAGTCAGAATTCATTGCCAGGGTGTCTCCTCCAAGCTTCTATGTTCTAAGCGGAAACCTGGAATGAACTCACCAGGGACCATGTCTGCTGGGCCCTCCACGTCTTCCCCACAGGTAGGAACATACCTGAACTCCAAGCTCCTTCCAGCTCAAGTGTAACCCAATGCCTGTGTTTCTGACATATTAATGTCAGAAACCACTCTCTCCTGACCTAAAAACGTTAACGAGGTCACAGCCTGAGTGCCCAGCTTCACAAAGATGTGACTCAGACTTAGGGATAATCGGTTGAAACACAGCACAATTGGGTATTGAGGAGTTCCTTGGTGGCTTAGCAGGTTAAGGACCCAGCATTGTCACTGCTATGGCTCAGGTTGTTGCTATGGTGTAGGTTCTAGTTCTGGCCAGGGAACTTCCACGTGCCTTGGGCACTGCCAGAAAGAAAAAAAAGAAAAGAAGAGAAAAGAAAAAGGAGTAATCAGAATATAGCCCACATAGAGTTCCCGTCATGGCTCAGCAGGAACAAATCTGACTAGCATCCATGAGGACAGATGTTCCATCCTTAGCCTCAATCAGTGGGTTAAAGATCCAGTGTTGCCGTGAGCTGTGACAGCTCCAAATCAATCCCTAGTCTGGGAACCTCCATATGCCACAGGTGCAGCCTAAAAAGACAAAATAAAATAATAAATAAAAGAGTGCAGCCCACTGAAGTCATCTAGAGTACATTTTATTAACACAGAAGGACCACGATTCACTGTATTAATATCACAGCAGGAGTTTTAGACCCTGGTAAGCACCACTCATGTAATATACCAGGAACTCAATTACAAGGAGGAAGCAAAACATCATTACCAAAAATTCCTCACAAAGAACAAGTCTCACCCCCCTACCCCGAAATATACAAACCTAAAAATGTGTGACAACATGTAACATTAAGACTCAAGTTTATTTTTTAAAATACGCTTTAAAATATACTGAGTGTCTTCTCTCCTCCCCTTGACTCTCCAATTATGTGAGGAGGTCTTTTTCACTATTTTCTCCTTGACTTCTACCCTCTTCTGTGTCCCCGAGCAGAAGCAAGGGCTGAGCAGACACCGAGGCTGTGACTATGCCGTCTGCTCTGTAGCCCGTGAGTGCTGGTTCCGGGGTTGGCCCTCGCTGCTGGGGGGCACCTCTTTTTGGAGGTTCACCCTGCCGGTCTTTCCAGCAGTTTCAATCCAGGGGTGCTGAAGGACCTGGTGGGCCGTGTAGCGCTTTTTGGGATCTACCACCAGCAAACGGCTTACCAGATCTTTGGCAGCTGTTGGAATGAAAGAAGGATGGAAAAAATGAGATGGATGAAGGTGGTTCTGCATTTCCCTTCCCCACACAGGAAATAAGGAAACACACATTTTTGCTAGCACCATGGCTGGACCACAGCAGTGCTGTCCCACAGAATTTCCAGCCATGATGGAAACCTTCCATACCGCGCTACCCATCTGGGACTACTGGACGTTTGAAATATGGCTGGTGCAACAGACGAACTGAATTCTTACTGTATTTCCTTTTTTTTTTTTTTTTTTTGTCTTTTTAGGGCCACACCCACGGCACATGGTAGTTTCCAGGCTAGGGGTCTAATCGGAGCTGTTGCTGCCGGCCTATGCCAGAGCCACAGCAATGCTAGATCCGAGCCGCGTCTGCAACCTACACCATAGCTCACAGCAACGCCAGATCCTTAACTCACTGAGCAAGGCCAGGGATTGAACCTGCAACCTCATGGTTCCTAGTTGGATTGGTTTCCACTTCGCCACGATGGGAACTCCTGAATTTACTTTTAATTCATTTACACTTAATAGCCACGTGCAGCTAGGGGCCACCATGTCAGACTAGAATCATGGCGTCAGGCCCGCCCAAGAGCACACATGAGGGCACACACTATATGTCTACATATTTTAAATTTGTAAATCAAACTATCAAGTTGTTAAATGAAATATGTCCAATCTTTCTTCCTAAGTTGATAAATATACCTTCAGATTGTGACAAAATGGAAAGACATGGGCAAAGGAACCTAAATAGGAAATAGTACAAATTCAAAATTAATTGCATTTTTTTTTTTGCCCAAGACCTAGACTGATTCTGGAGAGCTGTAGTGACAACTGGTGGGCCAGGTGGCTAATGGGGAGCAGAAGAGATTTCTCTCTGGCTTGTTGGCTCTCCCAGGCTAGCTCCCCAAACCTCTTCCCATCACTCAAGAATGCACAGGGGGAATTCCTTTGTGGCTCAGAGGGTTAAGAACCCAACCAGTATCCATGAGGATGTGGGTTCAATCCCTGGCCTTGCTCAGCAGGTGAAGGATCCGGCATTGCTGTGAGCTGTGGTACAGACTGCAGATGCAGCTCCGATCCCACATTGCTGTGGCTGTGGTGTAGGCTGACAGCTGCAGCTCTGATTTGACCTCTAACCTTGGAACTTCCACATGCCACAGGCACAGCCATAAAAAGTCCCCCCCCCCAAAAAAATCCTTGGGGGAAAAAAACACCCAGTTTTCTTTGCCTTTACTCCCAATTCTCATTCAAGGCCAGCTAGCTGCTCACCCACCAATCGCCCTCCTCTATGGCCACTGTCCAGCTACCTGTTGAGCCTGGAGACCAGATTCTCATACCCCATTCTGCTCAAGCTGGACAAGTGCTGCCCACAATGTGCCCTGTCCCCACTTATCTCCAGAATCATGCCTTCAGTATGCTTGGAGGATTTGGTGGTAGAAGGCCAGGTTTAAATGAAATTCTCAGACTCACATGTATGTGTGTGGACAGCTAGACACCTGCCAACACGTCTGTGCTCTCCCTACACCCCCAAACAGCCACTCCTTGGCCCCCTATGGCACTGTGGGGAGGGGCCAAGAAAAGATCTCACAAGCCATGGAAGTGGGCTTGGGCAGCTGGGCAAGAAAGGCTGGGACCCCAGTTAAGTGGTCTAGAAGGGGGAGACTAGGCTCTGGGGTCCACATCCTCTTGTCCCCACAGTCTCCTCACTTGTGGGGAGAGATGTAGCCAGAACACACTCCCTAAGGCATGGGGGGCTCAGGGCTGGGCCACCACAGCCAGACCTAGTAACAGTGCTGCAGAGAACTTTCTAAAATGATTTTTAGGAGTTCCATGGCAGCCTAGCAGTTAAGGATCTGGCATTGTCACTGCTGTGGCTTCGGTCACTGAGGTGGTGTGGGTTCTCTCCCTGGCCCGGAATTTCTGCAAGTTTCAGGCACCACCAAAAATTTTTTAAAAATTAAAAAACTATTATTAGTCCTCAACTCCTAAGCTGCCACTGCCTCAATCAGCTCAAGACTCTCACCCTACATGCAGCAAACCACCCTTTCCCTAACTTATTAAGAGGAAAAGCGAAACCCTTCCTTTCCCTCAACCCCCAACCCCCCGTGAGGAGACATAGCAGAGGACAAGGGCAGTTCAGTAAGTCATTTTACATGATGCATTTAGGGGAAACTGGGGAAAAGTTATCACTCCTATTCCAGCTTTTAAGCTAAAGAGACTCGAAGACTCAAAACTTCCGATTATCAGCTCTTAATTTTTTAAAGACAGTGAGTAGTGCAGATAAATCAGTAGAAAAATAACAAGGGTTCCACTTGAAAGGAGAGAAAAGGAGGACCAGACATGCTTCTATTCTGCTAAAAACTACCTAAGACCTTCACCCCTGACCTTCCAGAGCCCTGTGGCCCTTATAGGAACCCAACCATTCACATGTAAAATAAGCATCTCCAGGGAGTTCCCATCATGGCTCAGTGGTAATGAACCTGACTAGTGTCCATGAAGATGTGGGTTTGATTCCTGGCCCCTGTTCAGTGGGTTAAAGATCCAGCATTGCCGTGAGCTGTGGTAGAGGTCACAGACATGGCTCGGATCTGGTGTCACTGTGGCTATAGCGTAGGTTAGCAGCTGCTGCTCTGATTCAGCCCCTAGCCTGGGAACTTCCATATGCCACACATGAGGCCCTGAAAAGCAACACATACATGCTACATACACACATAAAATAAGCATCTCCAGTCTGTCCAATTCACAAACACTTCTGTATATGGGATGGCTCTGATCTTTCCAAATAAGCATTGTGTGTTTCTGATAGTCTTCAGTTCTAAGGTTTGATAACTGGTTTTCAGAAAAGTATTTGGTGACTACAATTGGTGGTTGGACTCTTTCACTGAATCTCAAAGAAAGTCATGTGCTCAGAAGGCTAGGGAAATCTATACAAATCTAGCAGGAGATAAAGGATGAAGCCCAAGATGTCAGTAGCCTAGGTACTGCTATGGGTTCTGTGTGTGTCACTTTACAAATCTGACCTGAAAACCAGCTCTACCATTACTCAGCTCCCAGGAGGGACTCCAGCTCTCCATCCCTTTCCCTCCTGCTTGGGAAGACCCCAGTCTCACCATCAGAGATATTGTCCCAGTAAGGAGCCAGGAACTCGAAGTGGCCCAGCTGGATGATGTGAAAGAGCTCATCCTGGTCCCTCTCCGGGCTGCGGAATGGAGGGAAGCCACAAAGGAGGATGTAGAGGATGACACCTGCAGCCCACATGTCCACCTCCAGCCCGTAACCTGTGTGGTGGAGGCAGAAACACAGCATCTCACCATCTTGGCTGCCATTTCTGTATGGAAGGGGGTCTCAAAACCGTGGCTCAGCCAACCGTACCACTCTGTGTATCCATCCTACTATCTCTACAGAGACCCTGTGTTCAAAATCTAACTCACCCTCATCTCCCCCAAAGCTTTTCTTTCCAACCCTGTGTTGGTTGGTGCTGGCCCTGGCATCCTGGCTCCTCAGAGTTCATGCAGACTATTTGCTTTCATTCCTCTGTTATCCAGCTCATGATGCCTCCATGAAGATGTCTACAGTTTCTCAAGATTCTCCTGTCCCATATGTCCATGGTTATGATGCTGGCTCTCTGAGCCCAGACTCATTTGGGGGAAACCAGGCTCAACTGACTCATCCAACCACACTTCACTCTGCTCCACTGAGGCTGGTCCTCTCAGGTCTCTCCCAGCCAATCTGCATGCATGTTCTCATCTCCATGTCTTAGCTTCCCCAATGCTTCTGCTGCTGGAATGAAATCTCTCCCTTCTCCCTATCCCCAACCCAACAACCCAGCCAGACCCTTCCCACCTTTCACCATCCTAGGGTGGCTAACTTGATTTCTCCTGGAGTGCAAAGATGGCTTGGCTAAACAGTCATTCCCATACTGGGAGCCATGTAACAATAATGATGATTTCCTCTTATATACTTTACAGAGGGTGTCACTAAAACAGTCCATTGGACCCTCATACGATATATAAGCAGGTGATAAATACTACTTATGGGGTTTGAAATAGGACCTCCCTTTCCTTTAAATACAAGGTTGGTGAAGGAGTTTTTTAAGCAAATTACCATTGAACTGCTTCAGTTCTCTCCATTAGAGGAGGCTTTGGGCTGTGGCCAAATGGCCTTGCTCGCTTGAGTTCCACACCCAGTTCTCCACCACCTTTCATCTTATTGTCCTGCCAACGTGGACATGTACCCGCACCCCCACACACACAATCTGCTCCCTGCAATAAGGGAAGCCCTGATAAAGAAACAGTTCTCATGCTTCAATCAAGGAGGCCTACTTCAAATATTTCCATTAAAGTCCAAGTCCAAGCTTTGTGCCAACTCTCTGAGATTTCTGACTGCTCCATGTTGAAAAATGTAAAATTTAGGAGTTCCCATCATGGCTCAGCCAAAACAAATCTGACTAGTATCCATGAGGATGCAGGTTCGATCTCTGGCCTTGCTCAGCAGGTTAAGGATCTGGCATTGCCATGAGCTTTGGTGCAGGTCGCAGATGTGGTTCAGATCTGTCACTGCTGTAGCTGTGGCATAGACCAGTGGCTATAGCTCCGATTCGACCTCTAGCCTGGAAATCTCCATATGCTGCGGGTGCAGCCTTAAAAAATATATATACACACATACATATACATATAATTTAAATACTAAAAATTAAACATGTGTGGAGTTCCCATTGTGGCACAGCGGAAGTGAATCTGACTAGGAACCATGAGGATGCGGATTTGATCCCTGGCCTCGCTCAGTGGGTTAAGGATCTGGTGTTGTCATGAGCTGTGGTGTCAGTTGAAGATGAGGCTCAGATCTGGCATTGCTGTGGCTGTGGCATAGGCTGGCGGCTACAGCTCCGATTTGACCCCTAGCCTAGGAACCTCCATGAACCGTGGGTGCAGCCCTAAAAAGACAAAAAAAATAAAATAAAATAAAAAAACAAAACCATGTGTTAATAAGTGAGCTAAGGTCCCACAGAGCAATGTGTTATGCTTACCTTTCTCAGAAAGAATTTCGGGAGCCACATAAGTCGGAGTCCCACACACAGTAAATATAGGTCTCACCACATGTTTTGCGAGACCAAAATCCGCCAGTTTCAAGGTGGTAGATTTGTCCTCATTTCGCTGAACCTGGAAGAAAACCAAATCCCCCCAACTGTGATGAGAACAAGGAAGGAAAACTTTGAGACAAGCATGCAAGGTCAGGATAAGCCAATGAGAAAACACAGGAGCTTATAGGTTAGCCCAACACTGACCAACTTGATCTCAATGACAGGTGCTTACTAAAGAACCAATGAGTTAGGCGTTCCCGTCATGGCTCAGCAGAAACGAATCTGACTACCATCCATGAGGACGAAGGTTTGATCTCCGGCCCAGCTCAGTGGGTTAAGGATCCAGCATTGCTGTGAGCTGTGGTATATAACCAATAAGTTAGATTTACTCTGCTGTCCAGTATGGTAGCACCATAATGCCAGAGATGGCTATTTATTTTAAATTAACTAAAATCCAATTAAATTAAAATTCAGTTTCTCAGATGCACTTGCCACTTTTTAAGTGGTCTATGGCCATCCATGGCTAGTGGCTACCATGTTGGACAGTTCATATCGACATTTCCATCATCACAGAAAGTTCCACTGGGCATGTTAAAAGATGTTACCTAGATGGGATTAGAGATGGTGGAATAGAAGGACTGGAGCTCAACTTCTCTCCTAAAAACAACCAAATTCACAACTAAAGGCTGAGCAATCTTCAACCAAATGGACCAGAAACCTTAAAAAAGATATCCTACTCCAGAAGACAAAGAGGAGGCCACATCAAGAGGTAGGAGGGGTGATTTCATGATATAAACAACTCCATACCCCCCAGGTGGGAAGCCCCACAGACTGGAAACTAACTGGTTCACAGAGACTCACCTACAGGAGTGAGAGTTCTGAGTCCCACAACAAACTCTCATGTGTAGGGATCTGGCACTGGGAGAAAGAGCCCCCAGAGCATCTGGCATTGAAGGCCGGTGGGGCTTGTGCACAGGAGTTCCATGAGATTGGAGGAAACAGAGACCCCATTGTTAAAAGGTGCACACAGACTTTCATGTGCACTGGGTCCCAGGGCAAAGCAAAGTCTCCATAGGAATCCAGGTCAAACCTGACAGCAGTTCTTGGAGGACATCCTGGGAAAACAGGGCTGAATGTGGCTTGTTGTGAGGAAAGGACATTGGAAGCAAAGCTCTCGGGAATATTCAGCAACATGCCTTTCTCTGGAAGTGGCCATTTTGGGAAAATCTGGCCCCACCCATCAGGCAGCCTGAGAAGCCCCAGGGCAAACAACAATCCAGGTGGGATCACAGCCCCACCCATCAGTAAACAGGCTGCCCAAAGACCACCCAGGCACACAGCACCTCTAATCCTATCCAGAGACTAAGCCCCACCCACCAGAGGGATAGGAATTGGCTCCACCTACCAGTGGGCAAGCATCAGTCCCTCCCATCAGGAAGCCTACAGCAAGCCCCCATACAGACTTCAGCCACAAGGGGGCAGACACCAGAAGGAAGAGAGGCTTCAACTCTACCATCTGTAAAAAGGTCACCACACCAAAAACCTATGAAATGAAAAGATGAAAAACTAACTCAGATGAGGAAGAAAGGAAAACCCCCAGAAAATCAGCTAAGCCATGAGGAGATTCTCAGCCTCCAGGAAAAAGACTTTAGACTATTGACGCTGAAGATGATGCAAGACATTTGAAATAAACTGGAGGCAAAGTGAATAACTTACAGAAAACACTGAGCAAAGAGATACAAGATATAAAACTTGAACATGAAGAGATGCAAAATGCAATAACTGAAATAAAAGATTCACTAGAAGCAGCTAACAGCAGAATACAGGAGGCAGAAGAAGCAATAAGCAAGGTGGAGGACAGATTAGTAGAAATTACAGATGCGGAACAGAAAAGAGAAAAAAGATTGAAAACGAATGAAGAGAGTCTCAGAGAACTCTGGGACAACGTGAAACGCACCAACATCCATATTATAGGGGTGCCAGAAGGAGAAGAGAGAGAGAAGGGGACAGAAAAAATATTCCAAGAGATAATAGCTGAAAACTTCCCTAACATGGGAAAGGAGCCACTCACTCAAATCCAGGAAGCACACCAAATACCATATAAAATAAACCCAAGGAGGAATACTCCGAGACACATATTAATCAAACTAACCAAAATTAAACACAAAGAAAAAATCTTGACAGGAGCTAGGGAAAAGAAACAAATAACATACAAGGGAACCCTGATAAGGTTATTGGCAGATTTTTCAGCAAAAACTCGGCAGATTTTTCAGCAGAAACTCAGAAGGGAGTAGCACGATATAATTAAGGTGATGAAAGGAAAAAAACCTCCAACCAAGATTACTCCACCCAGCAAGGCTCTCATTCAGATTTGAAGGAGAAATCAAAAGCTTGACAGACAAGCAAAAGCTGAGAGAATTCAGCAACACTAAACCAGCCTTACAACAAATACTAAAGGAACTTCCCTAGGCAGAAAAGAAAATACAGCAACAGGAAACAAAAATTCCACAAATGAGAAGGCTTACCAGTAAAGGTATATATACAGTAAAGATATGAAATCATCTATGCACAATTATACCACCAAAAACAGAAATCATGAGAAGAGGTTTGTACAAATGCAGGACACTGGAGATGAACTTGCAATTAAGAGACCAACAGCTTAAAACAATCTCATATATATATATAGAGAGAGAGACTCATATCAAAAGTTCAGAATAACTGCAAACCAAAAATCTACAATTGATACACAAACAAATAAGAAAAATCAACTCAAATACAACACTAAAGAGAGTCATCAAACCAGAAGAGGAGAGAACAAAAGAAGGAAAGAAAAAAGAGTAACAAAAAAAATCCAAAGCAATTCATAAAATGGCAATAAGAACATACATATCAGTAATTACCTTAAATGTTAATGGACTACATGCCCCAACCAAAAGACATAGACTGGCTGAATGGATACAAAAACAAGACCCATATATAGGCTGTCTTCAAGAGACCCACTTCATTTCTACGGACACATACAAATCGAAAGTGAGAGGATGGAAGAAAATATTTCATGCAAACAGGAATCAAAAGAAAGCTGGAGTAGCAATACTCATACCAGACAAAGTAGACCTTAAAATGAAGAATATTTTAATGGACAAAGAAGGTCATTACAAAATGATCAAAGGATCAAGCCAAGAAGAAAATGTAACAATTTTAAATATCTACGCACCCAACCCAGGTTCACCACAATATATAAGGCAACTGCTAACAATCTTAAAAGGACAAATCGACAATAACACAATAATACTGGGGGACATTAACAACCCACTTACAGCAATGGACAGATCAACCAGACAGAAAATCAATAAGGAAACACAGGCCCTGAATGAAGCATTAAACCAGATGGACTTAACAGATATTTATAAGACATTCCATCCAAAAGCAACAGAATACACATTCTTCTCAAGTGCGCATGGAACATTCTCTAAGATTGACCATATCCTGGGCTACAAATCCAACCTCAGTAACTTTAAGAAAATTGAAGTCTTATCAAGCATCTTTTCCAAAAACAATGCTATACCACTAGAAATCAACAACAAGAAAAAATCTGCAAAAAACACAAACACGTGGAGACTCAACAACATGCTCCTAAACAACCAATGGATCACTGAAGAAATCAAAGAGGAAACTGAAAAATACTTACAAGCAAATGACAAATGACAACAAACATATGACACTCCAAAACCTATGGGATGCAGCAAAAGCCGTACTAAGAGGGAAGTTAATGGCAATACATGCCCACCTCAGGAAACAAGAAAAAGCTCAAATAAACAAGCTAACTTGACATCTAAAGCAGCTCGAGAGAGGACAGACAAGACATAAAGTGAGTAGAAGGAAAGAAATCATAAAGATCAGAGCAGAAATCAATGAAATAGAAATGAAGAAAACCATAGAAAAGATCAATGAAATGAAAAGCTGGTTCTTTGAAAAGATCAACAAAATTGATAAACCCTTAGCCAGACTTATCAAGAAAAAAAGAGAGAGGACTCAAATCAATAAAGTTAGAAATGAAAAAGAAGTAACAACAGACATCACTGAAATACAAAGGATCATAAGAGAACTACCACATGCAACTATATGCCAATAAAACGGAAAACCTAGAAGAAATGGACAAATTCTTAGAAAAGTACAATCTTCCAAGACTAAACCAAGAGGAAGTAGAAAAGGTGAACAGACCCATTACAAGAACTGAAATTGAAACTGTGATGAAAAAACTTCCAACAAACAAAAGTCCAGGACCAGATGGCTTTACAGGTGAATTCTATCAAACACTTAGAGAAGAGCTAACCTCTCCTTCTGAAACTATTCCAAAAAAAATTGCAGAGGAAGGGATACTCCCAAACTCATTCCATGAGGCCACCATCACCCTGATACCAAAACCAGACAAAGACACCACCAAAAAAGAAAACGACAGGCCAATTTCACTGATGAACATCGATGCAAGAATCTTCAACGAAATACTAGCAAACTGCATCCAACAGTACATTAAAAGGATTGTACATCATGATCAAGTGGGATTTATCCCAGGCATGCAAGGGTTCTTCAATATCTGAAAATCCGTCAGTGTGATACACCACATTAACAAACTGGAGAATAAAACCCATATGATCCTCTCAATAGACACAGAAAAAGCCTTGGACAAAATCCAACACCCATTTCTGATAGAAAACCCTTCAGAAAGTGGGCATAGCGGGAACCTACCTCAACATCACAAAGGCCACATTTGACAAACCGACAGCAAACATCATTCTCAATGGTGAAAAGCTGAAAGAATTCCCACTGAGGTAAGGAACAAGGCAAGGATGTCCACTCTCGATACTACTCTTCAACATAGTTTTGGAAGTCCTAGCCACGGCAATCAGAGAAGTAAAAGAAACAAAAGGAATCCAAATTGGAAAGGAAGATGTAAAACTAGCACTATTTGCAGATGACATGATACTGTACCTAGAGAATCCTAAAGACTCTACCAGAAAACTATTAGAGCTCATCCATGAATTTGGCAAAGTCGCAGGATACAAAATTAATACACAGAAATCGATGGCATTTCTATACACTAACAATGAAAGATCACAAAAGGAAATTAGGGAAGCAATCCCATTTACCATCGCATCCAAAAGAATCAAATACCTAGGAGTAAACCTACCTAAAGAGACACAAAAAAAGACCTGTACTCTGAAAACTGAAAGACACTGATGAAAGAAATCAAACATGACACAAATAGATGGAAAGATATACCATGCTCATGGATTGGAGGAGCCAATGTTATCAAAATGACTATACTACCTAAGGCAATCTACAGATTCAATGCAATCCCTATCAAATTACCAAGGACATTTTTCACAGAACTCAAACAAAATATTTTGAAGTTTCTTTGGAAGCACAAAAGACCCAGAATAGCCAAAGACATCCTGGAAAAGAAAAATGGAGCTGGAGGAATCAGGCTCCTGGACTTCAGACTATACTACAAAGAAACAGTCATCAAAACCGCATGGTACTGGCACAAAGACAGAAATAGATCAGTGGAACAGGAAAGAAAGCCCAGAATTAAACCCACACACCTACAGCCAACTAATCCATGACAAAGGAGGCAAGAATATACAATGGAGAAAGGACAGCTTGTTCAATAAGTTGTGCTGGGAAAACTGGACAGCCACATGGAAAAGAATGAAATTAGAACACTCCCTAACACCATACACAAAAAGAAACTCCAAATGGATTCAAGACCTAGATACAAGACCAGACACTATCAAACTCTTAGAGGGAAACATAGGCCTAACACTCTCTGACATAAACGACAGCAACATCTTCTCAGATCCACCTCTTAGAGTATTGACAACAAAAACAAAAATAAACAAATGGGACCTAATCAAACTTAAAAGCTTCTGCACAGCAAAGGAAACCCTAAACAAAATGAAAAGACAACACACAGAATGGGAGAAAATCTTTGCAAGTGAATCAACTGACAAGGGACTAATCTCCAAAATTTATAAACACCTTCTGCAGCTCCATACCAAAAAAATAAACAACCCCATCCAAAAATGGGCAAGAAGATCTAAACAGACAGTTCTCCAAAGAAGACATACAGATGGTCAAGAAACACATGAAAAGATGTTCATCATCACTCATTATTAGAGAAATGCAAATCAAAACCACGATGGGGTACCACCTTATACCAGCCAGAATGGCCATCATCAAAAAGTCTGCAAACAATAAGTGCTGGAGAGGGTGTGGAGAAAAAGGAACCCTGTTACACTGTTGGTGGGATTGTAAATTGGTGCAACCACTGTGGAAAGCAGTACGGAGATTCCTCAGAAAACTAAAAAGAACTACCATTTGATCCAGCAATCCCCCTCCTGGGCATCTATCCAGAGAAAACCATGATTCAAAGAGAGACATGTACTCCAATGTTCATTGCAGCACTCTTTTCAATAGCCAAGACATGGAAACAACCTAAATGTCCATCAATAGAGGAGTGGATCAAGAAGAGGTGTTACATATACACAATGGAATATTACTCAGCCATTAAAAGGAATGAAATTCCAGCATTTTTAGCAACATGGATGGACCTAGAAATTATCATGGTAAGTGAAGTCAGCCATACAATGAGATACCAACATCAAATGCTTTCACTGACATGTGGAATCTGATAAAAGGACAGACTTTGCAGAACTTCTTTGCAGAACAGATGCTGACTCACAGACATTGAAAAACTTATGGTTTCCAGAGGAGACAGTTTGGGGGGTGGGGGGATATGCCTGGGTTATGGGATGGAAATCCTGTGAAATTGGATTGCTATGATCATTATACGACTACAGATGTGATAAATTCATTCGAGTATTAATTAAAAAAAAGATGTTACCTAGTGAAAAACACAAAAAGCAAATTCAAATGATAACAATTAGGGGCAAAAACTTAACAGTGGACAAAGGGCTAATCTCTCTCTATAAAGAGCTACTACGAATGAGTAAGAAAATGATTGGTAAATGAATAGAAAAATATGCAAAGGACACAAACGTATTATTCACAGAACGAGAAATACAGATTGTGTATAAACCAAATTAAAGGTTTGCAGACTCCAGATCTAATATGAGAAAATGCAAATTTAAACTAAGTAGCACTCTGCACTTAATTGGATTGGCAAAAATTCCAAAGTGTGGTAATTATACATTGTTGACCAGATGTGGAAAAAAATGTTACTGTGAAGGCCAGTTTGGCTGTGTATGTCAAGATTGCAAATGCAGTTAGCCTTTGACCCAGAAAAAAAAAAAGAAAAAAAAAGAGAAAGTTCCACTGGGCAGCACTGAGTTAGAACAAGGATCAGTGATACTTTTGAGCACAGACTAGCTGTAATGAGGACTAGAGAATGCCTGTGGGTAAATGCATGTCTAGGCAGAGGATAAAACGAAAGGAAAAAAAGTGGAAATTGGAATGAAGAAGTAGATAAATAAGCAGGGGAGGCTAAAATGACATGGTTTACTTCACCAACACTTGTGTCGTGCTTCTTCGATGCCAGGCCCTGTATATAACATCTTACAAAATATGAATTCACTTAATCCTCTTCTCAGTCCTGTGAGGCTGTGCACATTCCCATTTTACAGATGAGCAAGTGGAGGCACAGTTACATAGTAAATGGCAGCTAGAGTCTGAACCCTGACACTTGGGCTTTAGAGTCTGCGCTTGCAACTGGTGTCTGATGCTGAATCTTTCAGCAAAAGGTTATTTCTGTTCCAGGAGGTGGAGAGGCCTCGTCCAAAAGCCCCCAAAGATCCAGAAGCAGGTAGACCCAAGACAAACATCTGCCATCAGGGGGCACCGCCAGCCATTGTCAAAATTGAGGTTCTTATAATGTTTATTTTTTTATTAATTAATTTGGGGGCCTCGCCCCATGCCATGAGGAAGTTCCTGGGCCAGGGATCTAACATGAGCCACAACAGCAACCTGAGCTGCTGCAGTGCCAAAGCTGGATCCTTAACCTGCTGCACCACCAGGGAACTCCTCAACCCTGAGATTTACCATGCTATTACACAAAGGCCTTTTACCCTCAATCCCTCAGGCTGTGCAAGAGTCGTCCCTCCTGGGGGAGGGGGAGGCTGTGTCTCTGGGAATATTTCTGCTGCATAGCCAAGATCTCCAGAGCATTGGCTGGCTGGCTGGCCTTCCAGATTAAAGGAAGGAATATAATAATTTCAGCCTCCACAGCAGTTCACCTGTGAAGAGCAGGAATGACTTCAAGCCAAATGAGAAGTACAGAAGGTCAGACCTGGTACCTTCCCCCCTCCCCCTTTTAGGATCACTTCATCCAAACCCAAGGCCCCCTGACCAAGCACGGCCCTGGTCCACCCTCTGCTGTTAAGGCTCCAGTCCTGCCCTACTCTTACCTGCCCTGCATCTCATGGTAGAAGCCGATAGCCCAGGTGAGGGTGAGCTGGGTGGCTGATTCCAGCACTATGGGAAATTTACCAGGACTAGCCTGGGCCATATCATCCTAGCGAGACTCTCTAGAGCCACCAGGGTTATAGGAGAAATGTTCAACTTTGGGCAGGTACACACCCTTACATCTCTACTGGAACCCGGGCCAAAGCTTCCAAGGCTCCCACCAGCAGTGGGGGGCTGGTAGGCAGTGGGGAGGGCGCTAGTTCTCCCTGTGCCCCATCAGACCCTTGGGTACAGCGATACCCGACAATGTAGGGTGGGCAGCCATCCCTGGGTAAGTGCTCCAAACCTGCTTTGCCTCCTGCCAGAGAGCTTCCAAGTCCGTAAACAGAATGTGCTTTAATCACTAAGCCTGAGTCACTGCCGGGCCATCTCATCAACGTCTCCATAATTATCCTTAATTGAGCATCAGTGATACAGAACTAAAATGCACGTGTGTTTCAGTCTGTGTATGGGAGCAGACACAGCCTGAAAGGAGACCAGGGAGGTCATTATTAGAATAACTGACACTAGAAAATCTAGTTGGAAGGGAAGGATAATAACCAGGGTTCTGCCTTGAGTTTCCAGAGGGACCGTCTACACGACTCACATCTGCTGAGTAACCGCTTAAAAAAAAAAAAAATCTGTCCTGTACAAATATTTGTAAATATTCCCAACCAAATGATCAGCATTAGAAGCATCTGGCTGACAGAACACATCAAAATAAAGTATGTGTCCCTATGCAAAACAATAAGAATTCCCTCCTCATAGAAACCTTCTAATTCCAAAACCTGTCTTCACAGAGGTGGGTGCGGATTAAACATGGTAGAAACTCGGCCTTTGTTTTCTGTTTTTTTTGTTTTTTTTTTAATTTTAATGAAATTTATTTTGAAAACATGTTAAATATCCAGATGCTGACGGATACATTTTCCAATACTAAATCTGTTTTTTTTTAATTATTTTATGGCCTTTCTAGAATAATATTATGCTGCTTTTTGTCTCCATGGAGACAAGAGTTGTCTGGTGACTTGGGACTTCTCATTTACTTCACCTGCATGAGCAGCTTAATTACATTTTAAGGTCAGGCACTGATCGTGTGAGTTTTGTTTCTGTTTTTGTTTTTCCAACTGGCACCTCATATTCTTGGCTTCAGATGATTCTTATCTTTATCTTTGAATTCAAATGAGTGACATCCTCCTGGAATAACACTTACTCCCAGAAATCTGTGGAGCTTCTAAAACCATCAAATTCTCCACCCAAACAGGAAACTAGTCTAGAACATCCTCCCCCTGGACTACCCATTCGCCTCCGACTGAAATCTCAAGCAGGAGAGGATCCCACAGCTTCCTGGGGCAGACCGTCCTGATTACAGTTGGCCTAACTTCCATGTGGTTCACCCCATGTTAATTCAGAATTCCACCCCGACTCCTGTTTTCTAAATCTGCTCTCTGAGAAGAATATGCTTCTTCCAAAGATGAAAAGCAAGTATGAGAATCCCTGCAGATGACCTGTGGCTTCTCCCACAGGCTCCCAGATGGTACTGATTCAGCTTCATCTCTAAGTTCATGTCCAAGCATCCTAAAGCTCATCTCCAGACCTGTCACCCCTTCCTCACTCCTTCCTATGTTACATGCAGCTCCTAGACCACCAGCAGCAGTGTCTGGTGGGAGCTTGCTAGAGATCTTGAACAAACAATGCCCAGGAATGGGAGTTTCCACTGTGGTGCAACGGGATTGTGTGGTGCAGGGGACCAGGACACAGGTTCAATCCCCTGCCTGGCACAGTGGGTTAAAAGATCCAGTGTTACCAAAACTGTGGTGTAGGTCGTAATTATGGCTCAGATCTGATCCCTGGCCCAGGAACTCCATATGCTGCGGGGCAGCCAAAAAATAAAAAATAAAATAAGAATGCCCAGAAATGAATACGACACACCTGGTATGAGCTGAACAGAGCCATGGGCCTCAGGACTCTCAGCTAACCAGGCACTGAGTGACCATCAAGGCAAAGAGACCACTAAATGTCCCACTTTGACATCCTTTCCTCAGAAATCCTTTGTAAGGTATCAGAACACACCACCACAGATTATGCCACTTTGACACGATTTTTTTTTTTTGGCCATCCCTGTGGCAGATGGAGGTTTCCAGGCCAAAGAATGAACCCATGCCACAGTGGCCAGGATTGAATCAAGCCACTGCAGTGACAACACTGGATTATTAAACCCCTGCACTACAAGAGAACTTCAACATAACTATTTTGAGCTGAAGACACTTCAGAAACAGCAGGTGCAAGAAGTACTTTCTGATTCTTTCTTCCTAAAAGCAGGAGACAAAAATCCCCACAAGAAGGGTACCCTCCTTGTACCAGGAAGGGCAGAATGTTCTAAATCCCCAGAAACACACCAAAGGAAGAATCTACGTGACGAACCTTATAAAAACAACTCTCACCTTCCACTAGCTTCCCCATGCATTTACATTCCACAGTCTACAGCCTCTAAAAGTCTTAACTCTTTTCCTTTGTCTTGTCACTTCTCTAAAACTGTATTGTTCTTCGTTATGATGCTGTATAAACCCTTTGCATTCTCATCCCTGAGTTTCTCCCACGTGTATGCATGCTGCACAAGTGAATAATCTGTCTATTTTCTCTTGTTAATCTGTATTTTGTCAGTTTAATTTCCAGGCCCCAGTCACAGAGTCTAAGAAATAGAGCAAACAGGTTTTTATCCTCCTTACACCTTCCCGGGGTAGGTTTGGTTGAGGGCCCACCCACAGCCCCAGTGCCCATATCTGACCTTGCCCTTACCCCACATCTCCATTTCTCTATCTACTGGTCTATCTACACTCATTGTTCTGGGTCACATGCTTTCCTTTGGGACTCATTTTCAATTGCCCTCTGAGACAGTGTTAGAAATTAATTTACATGGCACTTTAATGACACTTGATCCATCTGCATCCACCAATCCCTTTTTCCAGCCACACCAAAGTACCCTGCTTTGAATCCCCAGCTATTTATCTATCTATTTATAAATATATGTATTTATACATACACATGTATATATCTATGCATACATACATATATATACACATACATATTTTTGTCTTTTTAGGGCTGCACCTGTGGTATATGGAAATTCCCAGGCAAGGGGTCGAACTGGAGCTGTAGCTGCCACCCTACACCACAGCCACAGCAATGCCAGATCTGAGCTCAACCTGTGACCTTCACTGCAGCTGGATCCTTAACCCACTGAGCGAAGCCAGAGATCGAACCCGCATTCTCATGGATACTAGTCGGGTTCGTTACCACTGACCCAGGACGTGAACTCCAGGCAATCTGTATTATTTACATAAGCATCCAGGTTACCTCTGGATGGTCTTGGTCTCAAAGCTTCAAGAGGAATCTTTTTTATCTGAGCCATTAACAGCTGCCTCTCCTTCAAGAGCACATCAATTTAAATGTGATCATGCAATGATCAGCTTTGAACAGCAGATGGCAGCAGAGTACAGACCAAACGCCAAGCAGCTACCTCAAGAAAAATTAAGATGTGGGTAAGGCTTAGTAGTAGTCTTTGCTGACTTCTCATTTGATCCTTCTTGCTTCCTCTGGCCTTTTCCCCCCAAGGTTCCACTCCCAACTGGCTAAGAAGGCTGAAATGATCTTAGAAACCAATTCATAAGGAAATGCCAATGCCTAAACCAATTTACATTTCAATACCAAAAGATAGCACAAGACAAAGAATGACAAAAAAATCAATGGCGACAAAATTTTATCTGGGACCTGTCACATGACAGGCCATTGACATGCTTTTGGTGTCTACGCATCATGACAATTTTTCTTCCTACTTAACATCTCATATTTATTCAACAAATATTAATAAGACACCCACATGTGCTATGTACTATTCTAGGTGCTAGGAATAGAGAACGAAACAAAGTTTTTACTCTTATGAAGGTTTCTTTCTATGAATAAATGATATTCAGATGAACATGTAATGTTAGGTGGTGATAAGTGTTGTAAAAAAATAAAAGCTTGAAGCTCCCCTCCAACAACTCATCACCTTACCCACTCCACTCCTGCCCCTGTTTCCTGCTCATGTGTCAGGTCAAAGCCCCAGGACCTTTGCACTTGCTATTTCCCCCACCTGAAAAATTTGCTCCTCAGATATTAATCCATGACTTTTTTCAAGTATTACTTTCTCAGTGAGTCCTTCCTTCACTACCCTTTTCCAAAGACCATCCCCTGCTATTGTCTATGGCAGCACTGGCCAATAGAATTTTCTGCAGTGATGGAAATAGCCCATATCTACACTTCCCTGTAGGTTGGCCACCAGCTACACAAGCACTTGAAATGTACTTTGGGTGTCTGAAGAACTGAACTTTAAGTTTCATTTAAAAATAAATAGCCATGTGTGGTTAGTGGACACAGTACTGGACAACACAGCCTTTATCCTACAATACATTGGAAATTAAAGGTTGGGAAGGGTTTTACAGTATATCCACGTCCACCTAGAATGTCCTGTTCTGCTGAGTCCTTCATCAGGATGCTCAGTCAGAACAGATGATCAACTTGGCAAGGTTGAGGCATGAGAGAGTGAAAGAAGGACCGAGGCTAGCTTTCCTCTGTGTGTGTGTGTGACGTCCCAAAGAAAGAGAGCTGGGGCAGCGGGGTGGGGGTGGGGTCTCACGTTACTGCAATTAGACAACTAAACCTTAGACCTCAGAAACTTGTTGAAGAGATTTAGTGAGTTGCTTTCTCAGATTATGCTGCATTTGAAAATAAAGAAATTTCAGAAACGTCACCTTAGACCCTTACGTGGCTCACTTCTCTTAGAGAGATGACAATACATGTGAATATAGGAATTAAGTGGACAAGGGAGATGGCTGGGCCCTGCCTTCATCAGGTGACCCAAACTTCAGGACTCCTTGAAGGCAATGAAAGGAATTTTAGTAGATACTCAATGAAGTCAATATGAATCAGGCTTTTATTTTACTAATTTATTTATTTTGGCCACACCTGTGACATACAGAAGTTCCCAGGTCAGGGACTGAACCTACAGCAGTAACCAGAGCCACTGCGGTGACAACCCTGGATCCTTAACCAGCTGAGGCACAAGGGAACTCATAGAATCACACTTTAAAATGGTCCTTGGTGATAACTACTGCAGACAATAAAGTCTCAGACAATTACACTCCGAAGTGACTGTTTCAGAAGAAACTAACGTTAGAAAGAAAACCTCAGTTATAAAGGTGACCCAGCATCTAGAATTCTGAAGACTTTCAGAAACTTCCTGGGGATCAAGATGGTGGAGGAGTGAAACACGGTCTTCACCTTCTCCCATAAACACATCAAAAAAAAAAAAAATCTGCATGTAGAATGATTCACACAGAATATCTACTGAATGCTGGCAGAAGACCTTAAACCTCCAAAAAGGGCAAGAAACCCTCACATAACTGGATAGAATAAAAGGGGGGAAAAAATGAGAGAAAAAAAAAAAGGGCATCAGGATGGGACTAGCACTCCTGAGAGGGAGCTGTGAAAGAGGAAAGGAAGCTACACCATGGTAAGCATCCTTATGGGGAGACTGGCCAAGAACGAGGGACCTCAAAGCCTCAGAGAAAAGCAGGGCAGCTGGACTGAGGAGGGCAAAACAGAGAGAGAGCAACACAGACCACTGGTACCACCTCCAGGGACACCACAGCCTGAGACACTCAGAAGGGGGCTGGGCACTGAGACTCAGGCTCCAGAAGTCGGTTCTGGTGAGAGGACTAGGTTTGGCTCTGTGGAGACAGCCTGAGGGGCTAGGGAGCATTGAGCCAAGGGCTAGGAGCAGAGCTCCCTAGCTGAGGGAACCCAGGAGGAGGTCTGCGCCTACAGGAGAAGCAAGGCACCACTGTTGGGGAGGGCAAGAAGAGGGGGGTGGACCGACATAGGAATATCTTTCTCTGTGCTCATGTGGACCCTCAGAGGGCAGGGCTCTTGCTCAGACTATGGGTGGCAGTGCCCCCTGTGTGGGCTAAGCAGGAAGGGGCACCTCTTGTATGGTCTACCAGTGTCAGGGGGCAAACTCAGTCATCTCAGACTCCAGAGGTGGGCATGGCCCACCACCACTAGGGGTCTGTGAACAGGCACCACCACTGAGGCCCCAGTCACCTCAGAGGTCAGAATAGAGGAGGGCACTGCCACCGAGCACCACTTGCTGTTGCTCGCACTCCCTTAGGAAGGCATCTTCCCTGCTGCTGCCACTGCCAAACGCTCTGGGCACCGCCTACACCTACCTGGGTGTCACTGCCACTTCCCAGGGCTGCAACTAGCAGGAGCAGCCTGAGTCACCTTCTCACAAGTCCTTGCCACTCTCAAGGACCCAGTAATCAGGCACTGGCTACCAGCCCTGTCCATTGTCTCCATCTCCCTGGAAGCACATGCAACACTTTAAAAATAAACAGTGAGCCCTCACAAAATACCCAGGGGCACTCGTGGATATAAACAGCCCTCCAATACTATAGCAGTTGTTGTCTCTATACTCACAGAATAAGAAAAATATAAGCAAAATGAAGAAGCTCGGTAGCCATTCCCAGTTAAAAGAACAGAATTCACCTAAAGGAGCAAACAATGCAACAGACCTTTGAAGTCTAACAGACACCGAATTCACAAAGGAGACAGTGAAAATACTGAAGGAATTAAGGGAGGTATGAACAGCAATGAAGATTAATTTTTCTGTTTTGTTTCGTCTTTTTAAGGTGGCACCCATGGCACATGGAGGTTCCCAAGCTAGAGATCAAATCGGAGCTGTGGCCGCTGGCCTATGCCACAGCCACAGCAATGCCAGATTCAAGCCGAATCTGCAATCTACATCACAGCTCATGGCAATGCTGGAGCCTTAACCCACTGAGTGAGACCAGGGATATAACCTGCATCCTGATGGATGCTAGTCAGATTTCTTTCTGCTGAGCTATGATGAGAACTCCTGCTGATTACTTTAGAAAGAAACTAGAAACTATATGGTGGAGCCAAGAAAAATTAGAAAATTCATTTGCAGAGACACAAGCTGAGTTAAAGGCATTGAAGAACAGAATGAATAATGCAGAGGAATGAACTAGTGACTTGGAAGATGGAATAATAGAAATAACACAATCAGGACAGCAGACAGAAAACTAAATTAAAAAAGAATAAAACAATATAAGAGATCCATGGGATAATATAAAGTGAGCCAATCTACACATAATAGGGATTCCCGAAGGAGAAGAAAAAGAAAAGGGGATTGAAGATATATTTAAAGAAATTATGCCTGAAAACTTCCCCAATCTAAAGGAAAGAGATATCAGAGTTCCCGTTGTGGGGCAGTGGAAACAAATCCAACTAGGAACCATGAGGTTGCAGGTTCCATCCCTGGCATTGCTCAGTGGGTTAAGGATCTAGTGTTGCTGGGAACTGTGGTGTAGGTTGCAGACATGGCTCGGATCAGGTGTTGCTGTGCTATAGGCCAGCAGCTGTAACTCAGATTAGACCCCTAGCCTGGGAACCTCCATATGCCCCAAGTGCAGCACTAAAAAGCAAAAATAATTAAATAAATAATAAAATAAATAAATAAATAAAATAAATAAAGGAAACAGATATCAAGACACAGGAAGAACAGAGGGCCCCAAACAAATTGAACCCAAACAGGCCCACACCAAGGCATATTACAATAAAAATGGCAAAAGTTAAGGAGAGGATTCTAAGGGCAGCAAAAGAAAAAGAGTTAATTATAAGGGAACCCCCATAAGGCTACCAGCTGATTTCTCTACAGAAACACTACAGGCTAGAAGAGAGTGGCAAAACATATTCAAAGTTCTAAAAGGGAAAAATTGGGAGTTCCCATTGTAGCACAGCAGAAACAAATCTGACTAGTATCCATGAGGATGCAGGTTCCAACCCTGGCCTCACTCAGTGGGTTGGGAATCTGGTGTTGCTGTGAGCTGTGGTGTAGGTCACAGATGAGGATTGGATCCTGTGTTGCTATGGCTTGGCATAGGCCAGCAGCTGTAGCTCTGATTCGACTCCTAGCCTGGGAACTTCCATATGCTGTGAGTGTGGCCCTAAAAAGCAAATATATAAACAAACAAACAAACAAATAAATAAATAAAAGGAGAAGTTTTGCAGCCTAGAATACTCTACCCAGCAAGAATATCATTTAAAATATAAGGAGAAATAAGGAATTTCTCCAACAAACAAAAATTAAAAGAGTACAGCAATATTAAGCCCATTCTAAAAGAAATACTGAAAGGGCTCCTCTGAATAAAAAGAAGAATAAATATAACGGAGGAAATCATAATTGGAAAGTAATCATTTAAATAAGCCAATATACAGATCTAAAATTAAAAAAAAACCTATTATAAAAGCAACGATAAACACAAGGAACAGCAAAAGGATAAACAGGACGATGTTAAAAAAGATATCGAAATTATAACATACGTTGGAGTTCCCACTGTGGTACAGTGGAAACAAATCCTACCAGTGTCCATGAGGATGAGGGTTTGATCCCTGGCCTCACTCAATGAGTCAGAGATCCAGCCTTGCCATGAGCTGTGGTGTAGGGTGGAGATGCAGAGAAGATCCTCCGTTGCTGTGGCTGTGGTGTAGAAGGCCCCTGTAACTCCAATTTGACCCCTAGCCTGGGAACTTCCACATGCCATAGGTGTGGCCCTAAAAAGCAAAATAAATAAATAAATAAAAATGTGGGGAAGGAAAGTAATAAAATCCAGACTTTTTTTTTTTTTTTAGAATGTGTTTGAGCCTATATGACTATCAGCTAAAGAAAGCAGATAAAGGAAGGGATTAACATACTTGAAAAACAAGGCAACCACAAATCACAACCAAAGAATACATTCGCAAACACCAAAAAGAAGAGGACACAGCATAAAATAAAAGGAAATCATCCAACCAAAAAAAGAAAAGAACAAAGGAGAAACATGGAATCAACTGGAAAACAAGGTTTAAAATGGCAATAAATCCATATTTATCAATAATTACCTTAAATGTCAGTGGACTGAATGCTCCAATGAAAAGACATAGAAGGGCAGACTGGATAAAAAAACAAGAGCGTACAACATGCTGCCTACAAGAGACTCACCTTAGGGCAAAGGACATATATAAATTGAAAATGAGGGGCTGGAAAACGATATTTCATGTGAATGGAAAAGACAGAAAAGCAGGAGTTGCAATACTCATATCAGACAAAATACACTTTAACATGAAGGCCATAAAGAAGGACAAAGGAAGGAAACTATTTAATGAAAAAAGGAGCCATTCAAGAAGAGGATATTACACTTGTCAATATATATGCCCCTAACATAGGATCACTCAAACACATACAATAAATACTAATAGACATAAAAGAGAATTGATGGGAATATAATAATAGTAGGAGATTTTAATACCCCACTCACATCAATGGACAGATCCTCTAGACAGAAAATCAATAAGGCAACAGAATTCCTAAATGACACAATAGAGAAGTTAGACTTAATGGATATTTTCAGGACATGATAGCCAAAAAAATTAGAATATACATTCTTTTCAAGTGCACATGGAACACTCTCAAGGACTGACCACATACTGGGGAACAAAACTAACCTCAACAAATTTAAGAGTAGAGGAATAATTTCAAGTATCTTCTCTGACCACAATGGCATGAAACTAGAAAACAACCACAGGAAAAGAAATGAGAATAAACTGACCACATGGAGACTAAACAGCATGTTACTAAAAAAACCAATGAGTCAACGAGGAAATCAAAAGGGAAATTAAAAAGTACCTCGAGGAGTTCCCATCGTGGCTCAGCGGTTAACTAATCCGACTGGTATCCATGAAGACACAGGTTCAGTCTCTGGCCTTGCTCTGTGGGTTAAGGATCCGGTGTTGCCGTGAGCTGTGGTATAGGTCACAGACGTGGCTCGGATCCCTAGTTGCGTGGCTGTGGCGTAGGCTGGCGGCTACAGCTCCAATTAGACCCCTAGCCTGGGAACCTCCATATGCCACGGGTACAGCCCCGAAAAGACAAAAAAGACAAAAAAGAAAAAAAAACCCACAAAAAACAAAAAACCTCAAGAGAAATGATAATGAAAACACAACTATTCAAAATCTATGGGATGCCCGCAAAAGCAGTGCTTAGAGAGAAGTTCATAGCAATATACGCCTTGCTCAAAAAAGAAGAAAAATCTCAAATCGACAACTTAACCTAACATCTAAAAGAATTAGGAAAAAAGATAAAACCTAAAGTCAGTAGAAAGAAATCATAAAAATCAGAGAGGAGGAGTTCCCGTC
Organism: Sus scrofa; assembly: GCF_054392235.1. Lineage (NCBI taxonomy): Eukaryota > Metazoa > Chordata > Mammalia > Artiodactyla > Suidae > Sus > Sus scrofa. Next base: position 36,822,323 of record NC_139395.1, on the reverse strand, counting down.
GTGGCGCAGTGGTTAACGAATCCGACTAGGAACCATGAGGTTGCGGGTTCGGTCCCTGCCCTTGCTCAGTGGGTTAACGATCCGGCGTTGCCGTGAGCTGTGGTGTAGGTTGCAGACGCGGCTCGGATCCCGCGTTGCTGTGGCTCTGGCGTAGGCCAGTGGCTACAGTTCCGATTGGACCCCTAGCCTGGGAACCTCCATATGCCGCCAGAGCGGCCCAAAGAAATAGCAAAAAAAAAAAAAAAAAAAAAAAATCAGAGAGGAAATTGATAAAATAGAGATTCAAAAAACAATAGAAAAAAATCAATAAAACCAAGAGGTGGTTCTTTGAAAGGGTAATCAAAATTGAGAAACCTCTGGCCAGACTCACCAAGAAGAGGAGAGAAAGACCTCAAACAAAATAAGAAATGAAAAAGAAGAAATCTCAATGCATACTGCAAAAATATAAAAAACCATAAGAGAATACTATGAACAATTATATGCTAACAAATTAGACAACCTAGAGGAAATGGACAGCTTTCTAGAGACATACAGCTCGTCAAAACTGAATCAAGAGGAAATAGATCAATTGAACAGACTGATCACTAGAAATGAAATTGAATATGTAAGAAATTTCCTGAAACTTCTAGCTATGCAGTCAAACCTACACATATATGGGTTCACTGAGCCCATGGATACTTTTTATTTTCCTGGAAACTGCAAATATAGATACTTAAGAGCCACTCCTGCTGATAGAAACCTCAAGTCATAACCGTGATACTTCCTGGCAGAATTCACCCAGAGATTCTTGAGATAAATTCTGCTTCTTATTAACCTGTCTTCTTGCCTACATGATCAATATTGGCCAATGACGTCATGGCCTGTATCACAGTTTTTCTTTAGTGATTTTATGTGGACTTTCTGAAATCCACATTTCTTGATTTCATCATGCATACCTTCACAAGATATACTTCAGAGTTGTCATTAAATTTTTAATGAATGTGGTTGGTGTATAAGTATATTCATGAATATTTGGACCATTAATGAAAGGACATGGGCACCTCTGCCATGGAAGCTAAGAGGAAAGAAGACTGAATTTGGAGCTGGCAGGAATAAATTAGGAGTTTGGGATTAACATATACACACTACCATATAAAAAATCGATAACCAACAAGGACCTACTGCAGAGCACAGGGAACTCTATTCGGTATTCTGTAATCACCTACATGGGAAAGAATCTGAAAAGGAACAAATACGTGTATATGTATAACTGAACCACTTTGCTGTATACCTGAGGCTAACACAACATTGTAAAGCAACTATATTACAACAAAAAATTTTTAAATAAATAAAAAAATTTTTTAAATTAAAAAAAGAAATTGGAGCTGGCAAGAGAGAAGTCATACTGGTCAGGAAGAATTATGCATTACAGACCCAGTGACCAAAAGAGCAAGAACCAGGCATCCTCTTGCATCTCAGGAGAAGTGGAAAAAGAACTTGGGAATGAAGATGAATAAAATAACTGGACAGGTTTATTTTGTAGAGAGAACACTCAAGGAGCATGGCTGGCCACTTTTTATCTTTTCAGATTCTCCTTGCCATCTTAAGGGACATAGGTCACTGCCCTGGTCTCGTCACATTTCACAGTTAAATATCAAGAAAAGTCTGTTCCTGGGGAATTCCCATTGTGGCACAGCAGAAAGGAATCCTACCTGTATCCATGTGGATGTGTGTTCAATCCCTGGGCTTAATCAGTGGGGTCAGGGATCTGGCCTTGCCGTGAGCTATGCTGTAGGTCGCAGACTCAGCTTGGATCTGGCATTGCTGTGGCTGTGGTGTAGGCTGGCACCTGCAGCTCTGATTTGACCCCTAGCCTGGGAACTTCCATATGCTGCAGGTGCAGCCCTAAAAAGCAGGGAAAAAAAAAAAAAAAGGAAGAAAGAAAAGAAAAGTCTGTTCCTTCTTGGAACCAACAAGAAGCCAGAGAGAGGGTATGACCTTTGTCCTTGACCAAACTGAGACCTGTCCCCACAAGCCCCACCACCATTTCTCCTGGATTCCAAGGGCCTCTGACCCCGCACTCCAGAGCTGTAGCTCCTACCCACCCACCTCATTCCTTTCACACTTGTTTCCAGAGCAGGGCCTTGTTCCTTCTCTTCCCCGTGGCAGGACAAATTTTCTCAGAGGACCTGGCTCATGTCTGACTTTCCTTCATTCTCCACCCCCACATCACTCACGCAGCTTTCTTTGCTGGGTGCAACATCTCAGCTGCTGGCCATACATGACCTGCCTGTCCCTGCTCTGTCCTGTGTGGGCCAAGCTAGTCATCATCGCCTCTCGCTCCTGTTCACCTCCTCCCTGGGCCCAGGGGACACCACACAGCACATTCCAACCCCAGCAAAGGAGCACGGCCTGGCAGAAGAAGCAATTAAGACGGACATTTCTGCAAGCTGGAAATTCTCATAATTAAAACTTCTTCTGAAAGATTTCAGGAGTCTAAATGGCCTTAAGGGAAGAGAGGCACTAGCATCTTAAGAGGAAATCTGATCAGTAGAAATAGATAAGCTCAGTATTAATATAGGCCTGAAATTTTACTCTAGGGCCCAATGATCAGATATAAATATTTCTGTTGATCGAAACATGATAAGCTTGCTATATCCATTAACAGCTCTTAGCACATTCTGGAAGTCTCTAAAAGCAGCCATGGTTCCAATCTGCCATGTAATCAAAAGTTCTTTTTAACACCATCATTCTCCTAAGTTTAGCGAAGACAGGTCTTAATACAGACAACAGCCATCCACTAAAGAGAGAAAAAATTACTTTGATAAGACAAAGCTCAACACAAGTGCAGAAAGTCAAATCAAAGGCAACTGAAGCGTAAGTACTACTTGGTGGACAGTAGTCACCCTGTGATATTTACCAATATTAACTCTCAGAAGACCAACCAAGTTTGTCATGTAATTACCGTATCAGCAAATTGAGAAACGAGACCTTTTCTGCACCCAGACAATGAGCCCATTGTCAAATCCAACACTTTTCAGAGCCCTGTCTGGAAAATTACAAAGCGCTGACGTGAGGCAGCATTTCAACTCTGACATAACAATATGCTGAACTTTACTCACCCAGAAGAAGGATAAACACGGTTTATAAATGTGACAGACCCATCCATTCTGATAAATGCAAGCTGACAGGTTATCCACAGGACAGAAAAGATATCACCCTGTTCTACCAAAGATGGCTCAGATCTGCAGCTTTTCATGGCTTCTGAAGGAGCCAGACCACCACGGGAAAAAAAGGTTTCTTATTTAAAAAAACAAAAAGTGGGTGCTCTTTAATATCAGAAAGAAAGATCTAAATATCAGGGACAGTTAACAACAATTAACAACTCATGGATTTCCCTGGTGGCTCAGCAGCTTAAGCATCCGGTGTTGTTACTGCTGTAGCTCTGGGTAAAGGCTGTGGCATGGTTCGATCCCTGGCCTGGGATCTTCCAAATGCTGTGGATATGGCCAAAAAACAACAACAACAACAACTCATGTATTAGACTGAAAAATTACAGCTACTCTGCAGTTTTTACTCCCTCTCTCACTAAGAACACATATACGCATGTACTTCACTGCCTTTACGGGCACTAAAACATACATGAGCTGACATTTACATCCATGAAGCGTTGCTAAATGACTTCTTAGAGGCAGTTAGCTTGTCCATACTAACATTTTCCTTGCAATTTTTTTATTTCCGGAAGCAAAACTCTCTGTGCAATCTAATAAAAGTGCTGGCTTTCTTCATTTGAAGAAGACTGCTCACAAGTCAGCCCCTTAATAAAGTGAGAGTCTCTAACACCCTAGAGACAGGCCAGCCCGACAGACTGGTTCCAGGACCTTGTTGAGAAAATGCAAGCTCAGATGACTGTCCCCAAAAGAATACGCTCCCACAGAGTAAATGATCTCACTCCACATCCTCGAGGCCTTGTATAACGGTACTAATGCTTTATTAGGCACATGCTCCAAATGCTCAGCTCGTGGATCCCACCCAGGCCTCTGATCAGAACCCCTCCTGCTTAGACAATGTGGGGAAAGTATCAGAGGATCCGTGAAGAACATGGCCTTGCTGCAATTCGAAAGTGGCCGTCATAAACAGCATCTAGCACATCACACATGGGGAAGACTTGGGCTCAGACCCAAAAGACAGAAACTGACAGCAAATGAAGAAAGAATGAGGACACTCAGCAAATGTAAAAATGAAATTCTTGGAGTTCCCGTTGTGGCTAAGGGGAAACGAATCTGACTAGGAACCATGAGGTTGCAGGTTCGATCCCTGGCCTCGCTCACTGGGTTAAGGATCTGGCATTGCTGTGAGCTGTGGTATAGGTTAGAGATGTGGCTTGGATCCTGTGTTGCCGTGACTGTGGTGCAGACCTGCAGCTGTAGCTCTGTTTAGACCCCTAGCCTAGGAACCTCCATATGCCAAGGGTGTGGGCCTAAAAAGCAAAAAAAAAAAAAAGAAATTCTTCAAGGGGAGAGTCATGTGATGGTCATTCGGACCCCTCAGGCAATGAATGTTCTGCATTCCTATGAATTCAGGCAAAAACAAGGTTGCTTAACTTAGTAGTCAGCATAGACCTCATTGCACCAGATAATGAGCTTAACTTGCTCAGAGTTTCATTCTGCTTATGGTAACAGTTAATAGGCAGACAAATGTACTGGGATAGTGTTTTCAGGCTGGGTCTACATCCATGAATTTAAAGGAAACAGACTAATTTCTTGCTCAAAAAAAAAAACTGGGGCTCCATTTCCTACAGCTTTATCTGTATCAATCTTCCTTTGGATGCTTCCTCACGACATCCACCTTAAGGTCAGACTTGTCTCTAGATAATAATAATGACAGTAGCTGCCATTGATAGAATGCTTGCTATTTCCCCAGGCAGCCCACTAGGGTTTGTATTCATTCATTCATCCAACTGATATCTATTGAATATCCACCATGTGACAGACTGATGTAGGTTTCAGGGTACAATCTGAGAGTTCCCTGGTGGCCTAGGAGTTAAGGATTTGGCATTGACACTGCTGTGGCTCAGACTGGATCCCTGGCCCAGGAACTTCTGCATGACACAGGCACAGCCACCCTTCCCCCCAGCCCAGGTACAGTCTGAATAAAACAACATTCTTGTTGTCACAAAATTTTCCAAAGGAGGAAAAAGAAAACAAAAGAATAAATATGGAATGTATCAGGTGATGATCAGGGCAACAAATAAGAAAGCAGGATAAACATGCCAGAGAGTGAGCATGTGAAGTGTGCTGACCTAGTAAAGACCATCAGGAACACACTTGTAGTTCAGGAACACGTTGGGTTGATGGATTTGCTACAAGGGAGAGGGCACACCTTTGGGATCCAGGCATCTAAGCAAGAGGATGTCAATGAACTTGTCACGAGATCTGGCCATGCTAAGTGATTTGGGAGACAGTTCAAGAAAGCAGAATTTTGCTCTGAACTGGATACTGTCAGGAAGTGATGGTAATTCCATGATACGACATCTTGAAAATTCTTTGTTTTGTCTTTAAGGGCCGCACCAGCAGCATGTGGAAGTTCCCAGGCTAGGGTTGAATCAGAGCTATAGCCGCCGGCCTATGCCAGAGCCATGGCAACCAGAAATCTGAGCCGTGTCTGCAACCTACACCACAGCTCACAGCAACGCCAGATCCTTAACCCAATGAGCGAGGCCAGGGATAGAACCTGCGTCCTCATGGATGCTAGTTGGGTTCATTAACCACTGAGCCACGACAGGAACTCCTGATAATTCTTATCTCAAAGGTGGGGCAGTGAATCACAACAGCACCCAAAGGGAATATGTGGGCCCATTTGTGATTTGGACAACCTTGTTCTTATCTGGATTTGGGCATAAGATTATGAAAAGGTCTTGCCTTTGTCTAGATCCATCATGGTCCTAGAACAGTCTGAAGTGTTAGGCCTTACAAATGTTGGTGTTTTGGGTGACTGTTTACCTCCAACAACAGAACAGCTAGGCTGTGAGTGCCAGGTCCTGGTGGTCTTGGGCTGCTTTTCTCTTTCCTGTGCTCAATCCTCCCTCAACCTCCCAAGATAGGTACTATTACTATTTCTCTTTCATAAATGAGGGGACAGAGTCCCAGAGAAACAAAGGACTGATACAAGAGCAAGCAACCAAGAAAGCCAGGGCTTTTTTTTATCTGACTCCAGAGCCAGCCTCTTACCACTCCACAAATGGGTCTGTTCAGTACTGAGCCTTCTGAATTCCTACGGCAAGACCTCCTCTTCAAAAGGGCCAGGGGGCTTTCAGTAGGAGGGTGGACTAAATGCTGCAGGGCAAGCTGCTACCACAGACACCCCTAGCACCTAGCCCAAAGGACGAGCAATTGTCCAAGAAATGAAGTCCACCTAGTCATTGTCAAGGTGAACTATTTTCCTCTCAGGGACAAAGAAAACATTTTTCTGTTTTGTTTAAATTGGAGAACTTGATGAAACAAAATAAATCAACTACACTTTAATAATAACAAAAAATAATAAATTGGAAGGTTTCTTTTTCAATAATTTAGTCAAGCCCCGTTTATCTCCACAAATTATGAACTCTAACAGAAGTTTTAAATACCAGAAGAGCATACTAAAGAAGACTATAAAGGTAAAGTTCTAGCGGGTGAGGATAACAGAGTAGGAGGCAATTAGTATGGCCTGAATCCCACATTTTATAACCGCCCCCTCCCACTGCAGCCAGATCAGGGCTTACCAGCAGGTTTTCCGGCTTGAGATCCCGGTGGACAATGCTCTTGTCGTGCATGTGGACGAGTGCCTTGCACAGGTCCATGAGCATGAGGGCGGCGTCGCGCTCCGGGAACTTCACACTTTCTATGATGGCATCGAAGAGGTCGCCTCCCTGCACGTACTCCATGATCAGGTAGATCTCCGTTTCCGTTTCGTACACTTCGTGCAGTTTCACGATGTTGGGATGAGAGAGGCTCTGGATGATCAGGATCTCGCTGTCCACCATGTCCTCTTTGCCCTTGAGCTTGGACTTATCGATGATTTTCATAGCGTAGGGCTGCCGGGTTCCGCGGTGCCGGCACTCCTTCACTACTGCGAAGTTCCCGTCCCCGATCACGCGGCCGGTCTCGTACTCCTTCCTCACGTCTGTCGCCAGGATGCCCGCCGGCCGCCGCCTCCTGCCCAGCGACCGCTCCGTCTTGCTCTCCTCCGGCTTCGTCTTGGGCTCCTTCTCTACACTGGCCGGAGGCTCGTCTCGGGGGGCCGTCTTCCTCCCTCCGGACACGCCTGGCTTTTTCTCCTTCTCCGCCTCCTGTTCGTCCCCTCGGGTCCTGGAGAGCTTCTCCGGGTCGAGGTTGGCATGACGCTCCCTGAAGAGCCAGCCTCCCTGCTTGCTCCTGCCTGCATTCCTGCCGTCCTTCTCCTCTCCGCCGGGCTGAACCTCCCCCGCGTCCCTCTTGGTCTTGGCTGAGGCGGAGGGATGACCTTCTTGGCCTCCAGGATCTCGGTCCTCTTTCCTGTCGGCGCTTTTGCTGGGTCTCCTGGACTCCTGGGCCGGGCACCCAGGACTGCTTCTGTGGCCTTCCCTCCAGCCTTCCTCCCCACCCTGGGGCTTCTCCTCAGGGGACCTCCTGCAGCTCCTGGTTCTCACCAGCCTCTCCACCTCATATCGGGGGCACCTGCCCAGGTCCAGCTCGCTGGCGCCCAGGGAGAGTCGCTCCCTCTGCTGGCTCTGCTGGAGCTCTCGCTCTCGCTTACACTGCTCGCACCTGACAATCTCCCCTGACGTCTTTTCGATCTCCACCCCCAGGTGCTTCTCTCCGCTGGCATGCCTCTCCAGAGTGGCATCCCTGGGCACCTTGTTGCTGGGTTCAGGCTCCCACTTCCCCCTCACCCATTTCTTCTGGACCTTCGCCCTGTCCTCCACGGGGGTCTTCCCCTGAGGTCTGATGGTGGCCTGGGACCTTGTTGCTTCACGGCAGCTCTTGCTGGTCTCAGTCTCCCCGCAGTGGTGACCCCCTTTCAGAGCCTTGCTGTAAAGCCTGCTTCTCAGCCTTGGAGAGGGGACCTGGCTGTGCTGGGTCAAGGAGGACAGGGCCCGGGCTTTGTTGGGGTACAGTTCCTCTAAAGCCACTTGGATGTTCTTCAGAGTCAGCGGTTCTTTGCCCATGGCTATGAAAGCATCCCCTTCCCGGAAGAAATCAGACACGCTCCTGATTTCCCTGCCCTTGAGGTTGAACAGCTTCCTCACGCGGTCACTCTTCCATCTGGGAAAGCCCAGAGCCTCAGAGACATCAGCCAAGAGCTGCTCAAAGGTCTGCACAGACCGCCTGTTGAGAAGCAGTGTGATCTTGCGCAGGGGGTGCCCGCCCAGCTTGACCACAGTCACGACCCTGGGCTTCAGTGGGCTGCTTTCAGTGTGGACAGGGTGAAGGCCACTCTGGGGGCTGAACATGGGCACCATGGAGCCCCGAGGCCCCAGGAATGGTTTCTCCAGACTCCCCCGGCCAGTAGGCAGCCACGCACTCTGCAGCTTCCGCTCTGAGATTCTCGAGCTTAAGTATTTTAAGGAATGTTCACATAGGCCTCGATGTTCTGTAGCGGAAAGAGGACAACACAGAATTAGTCAGATGGGTTCAAAGAGGCCTGTGACCTTCAGCAAACCTTCACCAAAGATGACTGATGCCGTTATAGGTTAGAAGTGTGTTCTTTGAGGGTCTGCTTGAAACAATGGAGCCTTTACACATCAGGTCTAATCTCCTGTCTCCCCCAAGAGAGACCAGGAACGAAGGACAGAGTCAGCATTGGGCCCGAGGTGGGTCCCCAGGTCTCCTAGGCAACCCCCAGGATAGACCACACCATGGGAGCCCCTTCTAGGTGAGGCCTGACCTTAAATGCACTACACTCAAGTGAACTGATCTTCCAGGGCCTACACATGAGATAAAAGGTCCAAGGTTTGCTGCCCAGGAAATACCAACAAGAGGTCAGAAATTTCTGAAACTTTAAAGCACCCAAGTCTTACCCACATCTTTGCCAAGAACAGTTTTCTCAGCTTGACTTTCAACCCACACAGGATGAGCCAAGATGTGAGGAAATCATGATTGCAGAATTTGAGACAGACCTGGATTTGAATCCTGGTTTGACCACTGACTTTTTGGGTGAGCTTGGGCAAATTACTCATGTTCCATATTTTTCATTTATGAAACTGGAATAATAACACCTTCTTCCCAGGATCTTTGTGAAAAATAAATAAGAAAATGAATATAATTCACTTCAATATATGCTTGACACACAGTAAAGGCATAGCGATTGACAGTTATTGATTCTGTCCTTATGATCTTAACATCTCTTCTGTATGATCACTTCATTTTGGTCATGATATAATCTACTAAAGTAAATTTCTACTGTGCACAGTGTCACCTGGCATCATAGGACCTCAGGGGCCAACATGACATATGGTCTTCTCTAAATGTTTTATCCTCTTGTCATTAAAAACAGGAAAAAAAGGGAGTTCCTGTCATGGCTCAGGAAGTTATAAACCCAACTAGTATCTATGAGCATGTGGGTTCAGTCCCTGGCCTCACTCAGTGGGTTAAGGATCTGGTGCTGCCATAAGCTGTGGTGTAGGTCGAAGATGTGGCTCAGATCCTGTGTTGCTATGGCTGTGGCATAGGCCAGCAGCTGCAGCTCTTGATTCAACACATAGCCTAGGAACTTCGATATGCCACAGGTGCAGCCTAAAAAGGAAAAAAAAAAAAAAAAAACGAAAGAAAGAAACCAGTATATTCATATTCATAGCTTTAATAACGAGTATGTGCTCATAATCACTTTGTTTCCTGATAAATTGAATAAATGAGTAAAACAAGACTTTCTAATTCCGAATCAAATGAACCCAGCCATATCTCATTTTCTTGTGCTTCACTTTGTTATGCTTTGAAGATATTGTGTTTTTTAGAAATTGAAGGTTAGTGGAAACCCTGCATCAAGCAAGTCTATTGGTGCCTTTTTTCCAAAAGGCATTTGTTCACGTCATGTCTCTATGTCACATTTTGGAAACTCTCACATTTCAAATTTGGTCATTATTGTATTTGTGATGGTGATCTGTGATCAGGGATTTTAGATTTTACTACTATGACTCACTGAAGGCTCAGATGATGGTTATCTTTTTTTTTAGCAATAGGATATTTTTTAATTAAGCTGAGCACATTTTTTAAGACATAATGCTATTGCACACTCAATAGACTACAGTTGAGTGTAAACATAACTTTTATATGCACTGTGAAATTTTTTAAAAAATTCATGTAACTTGCTTTATTGCAGTACTCAGGAACGGAACTCACAATATCTCCAAGGTCTGCCTGCGCTTGAGACAGTTTTGTCAATTCAATTTCAATTTCTGTGCAGATCAGGAAAGAAAACAGGAAGATAGCAAAATCTGTAACTGAAACCATGAAGGTGAGCTGCAAATTATTCAAGTTACCCCCACAGGATCCATTTATCATGCCCTACCTACATGCAGGAATCTGCTATTTATGCTTCCTTTAAAAAAGAAGTTGAAAATAATTATTTTTAAGTGCCTTTTTTTTTTTCTTTTTAGGGCTGCACCCAAAGCATGTGGAAGTTCCCAAACTAGGGGTCAAATGGGAGCTGTAGCTGCCAGCCTACGCCACAATCATAGCAATGCAAGTGCATTTGAATTGTAGCAGAAACTCCAGTTGTGCCAGGATGGGCAATTTGGCCCAGCATATTGACACAGAATGTTTTTTGTTTTTTAATTATAACATACAATCTGTTCGGAGATGATTTCCATCTAGACACAGGTGTCTGATTAGATGACAAGTGGTGGCCGGTACTGATCTTCCCACATGCCAGGAATTTATGAGCTTCACAGTCACGTTTACAGTTAAACTACTTATTTATGGACATCTGTCATTCCTTTCTCCTCATTATCTCTTTAATCTGCTTCCATTTTCTGGCTAAGAGAGTTGATGCTGAGAGGAAAGAAGAGAGGTCTACAGTAGTCATGCTAGTTCATGTTTCCTCAAGAAACAGAAGGGTGCCAAGGAAGGTGACCTTCAAACACACGTACACAAAGAGACTAAGTTTTCTTTTTCTTCTTCTCCTTCTCCTGCTCCTTCTTCTTTTTTTGGCAGCAGCTTGATGTGGGATCTCAGTTCCCAGACTAGGGATTAAACCTGGACTGTAGTGGTGAAAGTGTGGAGTTCTAACCACTAGACCACCAGGGAACTCCCTAAGTCTTCTCATTTGTTTTCCTCGTGGTGCATTTCACAGAGAGGGCCCCTCTGTACTTATCTATCAGGCGAAGTAAAGGGAAAAGAATTCTCTATTCTAAGGAAGGCTCAGGGAAGAAGCAGGAGGACAAGGGAATATCCTGTGAATACATTAGGGATGCAGGAAAGTTTAGCATGGAAGGGCATTCAAGGAGGATCCCAGAGGAGGTCCAAGATGGGATGTCAGGAGGCATATAATGGTAGTGGAACAGGACATTGTGGGTCGCATGTTGAGGGGTGACCCTGGATGACAGAGGTAAATCATGATGAGACCCCCAAGGTCCCAAACAGTGGAGCTGTGGTGTTTGTGTGTAATGACAGATGATTTGGTCTGTGGTACCCAGAGTCAGGTCAGGGGGGAAGGGACGCATGCTTTCGGATGGTAGTGCCCAGCCAGCTTCCGCAGACCCTAGCTCAGAACCTGTCCTCATTCCCTGCAGTTAGCAGAGTACACTGGGCACACTCCATGCCCGAATCCAGGAAAGGCTCCACCAGAGCAGCCCCCATCCCAGGGTCCCAACACAGAGGCTGTGGAGAGTGGAGCTCAGCCTCTGTCACATCACCACCGTGCATGTGAGGCCCACTGTCCAGGCGGTCTCAAACTCACCTAAAGCCTCTGAAATCTGGGGCCAGAGTGAGAACTCAGTCCCCATCCTCCTCAACAGGAGCTAGAGGAATGGCACTTCTGGTTCTGTCTGCATCATGATCCTGGGGGGTGCCCTAGGAAACCACAACCTCAAGATGCAATTATCTTATCCTCTCTTCCCTAAGCCCTCCTTCCTCCTTTAAAATTCTTGGTCTAGAGCAAATTTTTCTTCTTCGAAGTGAAGAGAAAAAAAAGCCAGGAGCTGCTGAATGCCTGGTCTGTAGGCAGGAAGGGCAAACGTTAGGGAGAGGAGGAGCCTAGCACACCCCTGGGACCCTGGGCTCAGTCTCTAGGAACAGTCCCTTTTCCAAAGGAAACAGCACCCAAGGACTTTCAGGCTGACTGTAAGCAGCAATGTCGCAGGACCTACCCCAGATCACATGACCAAAACCAAAGGTCAGCCCACGTCTACTTGTCTACTTCAGCAACTTACAAGATCGATTAAGAACCATATAAAATTGCCAGTAGTTCTATCACTTACCCCAAAGTGGAAATTTCATATGGCTCAACCTAATATGATCTAGGAATAGTAACCCCTACTCTGCCCCTACATCAACAATAAATAGTTAGGAGTTCCCTGTTGGCCTAGTGGTTAAGGAACCAGTGTTGTTACTGCTATGGCTCAGGTTCAATCCCAGGAACTTTTGTGTGCTGCAGGCACAGCCAAAAAACCCAACAAAACAAAACAATAGTTATTGAGGGTAAAGATAGTGAAAATTAAACATCTGAATTCCCTCAGCCACCAAGCCTGCAGCTTCCAATAGGAGGCACAGAAAAAGACTCTCTTGTAGCATCATTTGTCTGTTAATTGACTACAGCAACATAAATTCATCTCCCCTTGACAATACTGCTGCTCTTGCCTCAAACACCCCAAACACAAATGTTTACAGGATTTCTCCCCAATACCCATCAAGCCCATGTATGCAGCCACTCCTCTGCTCAAGAACCTATGGTGGCTCCTGATTACCATCCTGGAGGGCCAAACTCAAGTTCTCAGCTTAACATGTAAGGTGGTCCCCACCCAACCCAACCCCATGCCACCTTCACTCCTCCCACCCATCCAAGCCTTACCATCGTGTAAGATCCAAGATCAGCATCCACCACCAAACCCTCCCTGACGTTGCAAGTTTGTAGTCATAGCTTCCTCCTCTGAAGCCCTGATCATTCATGAAACCAACATTTACCAGGACTGCCTGAGACTCTTCTGCACACCTCAGCTAAGTATTACTTCACCTTCAGAGGTATTCTCCCTCTGGACTAAACTTAGCCTCTTCAAAGGCAGAGACTGTGGATCATGCAAACTCCCCTACACTGTCCTATTACGTCAAGTAAGCACGCAAGATTTGGGTCCCCAACCCTAACATCAAGAATCAAGTCTCAGTCTTCCTGGTTCTCCTTGTAAATAGTTGAGTGTTACTGCTTTCCACCCAGGGGGACACCCCACCATGGACTTTAACTGAAAGTGAAATGAAACAAGTGAGGTGAAAGGAAACATGATCACAGACATTCACTGACGACAAGGAAAAGTGCCAATGCAGCGTTTATCAAGAACAGCTAACACAGGTAGGGAAGAGAAGGGCATGTCCCCAGAGTTTTGTGAAAGCTTCATTTTAGAGAATGCATGAACATGGAGTCAGAAACTCTAACTTAAATCCATCAGGCTCTAAGTGGCTGTGTGACCTTAGGAACGTTACATGATCTCCTTGAGCCTCAGTTTCCATGAAGCCAAACCCAGTATCTCACTCAGGTTGAAGGCACCCAACATGTTGGCTTGGCTCTAGAGTGGGCACTCAAACTGGGTTTGTTTTCTTCCCTCTCCAATTCTTATAACTTTGGATTGCCCCCAAATCCATGTACATGACCAGGGCAAAGAGGGCAGGATGCTGAATGTGACTCAGCAAGGTGAATTTGTCATTCATGTAGTGACTGAAATAGAAAAACACTAGGGATAGGATATCAAGAGAAACACTCAGGCAAATCTAAGCATACAGCTCTTAGATAAACGAAGGGAGATCAACTCCCTGGTCACTGATCCTAGGATTCTCTGACTGGTGTGAGCCAATAAACTCAATAACTGCACAGGAATTTTGCTCTTTTTCCCCTCTAACGGGTTTGTTTTCCAGCAATTGTGCCTCCTATCTGTTGCCCAATTCAGATGAATTAACATAACCCAGTTCCACAATGGTCACCGCTATACCTTATTATGCGGAAAAGGCTACCAAAATGACTGGAAATTACGTTTACTCAGTTTATTTTCTAATCATTTATTATTACTTTGTTTAGATTGACCATCATTAAGTTAGGATCAAGGAAAAAAAGCAATGAAAACATACTGCTAAAATGAATCTCTTACTTATCTTCTTTAATCAGAACACAGGGAGTATATCTTTTCTTTCACAGGGGTCGAATAGAGATGTAGATGCTGGCCTATGCCACAGCCACAGCAACTCAGGATCTGAGCTGTGTCTGTGACCTATACTACCGCTCATGGCAACACCGGATCCTTAACCCACTGATCAAGGCCAGGGATCGAACCTGCATCCTCATGGATGCTAGTCAGATTCGTTTCCACTGAGCCACGACAGGAACTCCAGGAATATATCTTTTCCTAGTAACTTTTTAACCATAAACCATATGTCTAATTATATACCATGAAGAAAAATTATGTCTATGGTGAGCATGAACTTTGGAATTCTTGCCTGGCTCCTGTAATACACTAGAAAAAGAAATGCACTCAAATGGCTATAGAACATAAGTAATACATAATCACTCTTTAAACATTTACAAAGTCTGAGTATTAAAATAAATGGAAATTGGTGTTTTAAAACATCTGGTAATATGTAATTCAACAACAACAACAACAACACACACACACACACACACAAAGTGCCAGGAAAATGCAATGCATCAAGTGGCATATAATCCCACTTCCTAGCAGGAAAGCTCCACTTAAAATACTTTCCCTTTTATAAATCTATGTTTCTTGGTGGTATCACCAGACTGACCACTTGTAGCCTCAGCAGGCAAGGTTAAGAGACGATTCCCTTCTAATTTTCTGGGGAAGATGGAGAAGAACTGGGTAAAATCATTTTCCATTTCACTGAGTAATCATTTGTCCTGGGCTTTTTCCAGGGGCTGTTTGGGAACAAACTCATTTTGCTCATATGCAAATCTGAGGCAGGAGAAACATTTGTGAACTTACATTTGATTATGCAAACATCCCAAGAAGGGCTTCCTAAACGAATAAAAAATTGGAATGCAGCCTTTCACTGAGCCTCAAAAATGCTACTGTTTCATAACTCAGAAGCCTGGCCAATGTATGTATTGATCAAAGCTGAGGAAATTAATGAGGGTAAGGTAATAAAACTAAATGCCATGCTATCTATTGTTTGTCATCACTAATGACACTCTAATTAATGTCATCACTACCTAATCATCTTTATTACCAACAGGACATCAACTAAGATATCAGAAACAGAGTAATTAAAAAGGTGTTTTCCTGCTCTCATCTCAGAAGTGCCCTAGTTCTGAGTTGTCTTTTATCTGCTGACCTATTCATGCCAATTCCACAAGGCCCCCCAGCACTTTGGCACAAGAGCCCTACCTGGTCTCTGAGTGAGGGCCAGTCCTTGTTACAACAGATGTCTGAAACATCTTTCCTAAGCAACTTGTACTGTCCCAGCTACCTTGAAATTGTGACACATTTTGTGTAGAGCCTCTGTTGTTGACAAGGGTATTCTAAAGTGAACCAGCTTACATGTCTTTGCTCACTTTCAAAGCTCATCTCTGACTCCCTCAATAATTCTCATCCTCCGTCCCTCAGTTTTCCTGCTCACCCCGCTCTGGTCCTACACATGCTATCCATCTCATCAGCACATCACAGCTCCCGCTTCCTCCTCTGTTAGTTTGTCTGAAGAACCCTCATGCTCCATGCCACTGAGAAGGGATTTTCCTCCATCCCCAGATATCTCAGGTCACCCCAAGACAAAGAGGTCCAACGACTGAAGCAGGAACTTTTCCCTACTGTCATTGACCGAGCTAATTTAGTGGTGAAACCAGCGGCTCCCATTTCCGAAGTTCTGTGTCTTACAGGCAGGCTTCTCAAAGGCTGATAATGTGCACACACATTACCTGGGACCACATAAAAGGGCACATCCTAATGTGGTCAGTCCAGGTTGGGAAGGGGCTGAGATTCCGCAGCTCTAACAAGGTTCCCGGTGATGCCAATGCTGCTGTTCCATGGACCACAATTTGAGAAGCAAAGCTATAGAGTAAAGATAATGGGAGAAGTTCCCAAGTATCCTTCCGGAAGTGCTGGTCAATTGGTGCTTTCAAAGCAATTCCTTAAAAGGGTGTTGTAATAAACAGTATCTTTATTTTTTTTTTCTTTTAGGGCCACACCCACAGCATATGGAGGTCCCCAGACCAGGCATCAAATTGGAGCTGTAGCCGCTGGCCACAGCCACAGCCATGCCAGATCTGAGCCGTGTCTGCGACCTACACCACAGCTCATGGCAACGCCGGATCCTTAACCCACTGAGCGAGGCCAGGGATCAAACCTGCTTCCTCATGGATGATAGCCAGATTCGTTTCGGCTGTGCCACGATGGGAACTCCAACAGTATCTTTATTTTCAGAACATGAATAAGGGATGTGTGATAGGTAACAAAACACTGCCTCACCAGTGCAGTGTAACACAAAATCCGAACATGATTTCCTTACCAAAGGGTTTGCTTTCAAGCACAGCAAACAGATAAGGAGGAGGGAGTGATCCAGGATTTGATTACCCAGTAGCATCAGTACCCCCGGGGGAGCCTGTTAGAAATGGAGAATTTCAGACCCCACGCCAGACCTACAGAATCAGATTCCGCATTTTAACAAGGTCCCCAGATGACCCGATGCACATTAAAGTTTGAGAATCAGTGCTTTAGACAGTCTCTTACTTCCTCAAACTGGTTAGTGGAACCAAAATATGCAGAGGACGGGAGAGATCAGAAGGTCTGTTGACTAGTACATACCCATTTGATTAACCCTG
This sequence comes from Sus scrofa, assembly GCF_054392235.1. Lineage (NCBI taxonomy): Eukaryota > Metazoa > Chordata > Mammalia > Artiodactyla > Suidae > Sus > Sus scrofa. Next base: position 36,805,358 of record NC_139395.1, on the reverse strand, counting down.
AAAGTGTAGCTGTGTGACCCAACCAAATCGAAACTGGGATCCAGGGTTGGCTTTGGCCCAGTGCTGGGACCTATTTGCACCAGTGGCCAAATGGGCAGAAGGGAGTGGGTGAAGGGGAGAAAGGAGGTGTTCTGTGCCCAGGTATTTTGGGCACCTGGGATGATATCAGGCATAATGGCAATGACAAAAGAGGGGCAGCTTGGCATCTGCACCCTGTCCTCCAATCCTTGGATCACAGGGTAAGGACGGAAGCTGAAGGAGCTGTTTCAAAAGCCTGTGTGGGGTGCTTACAACAGAGTAAGCAGAGGAGCAGCCTCCTGCCTTCCCCAGCACAGCAGAAAGGGGCAAGGCAGGGCCCTGGGGACAGTGGCAACCGGGGGACAGGGAGGGGAAGTGAGGAGTGACATCATGGCTGGAGGAAGAACAGGAGCCACAGTGTACTGAGCACAGGTGACATCCTCCCCTGAGGACTCCAAGGACACTGGCTGAGGTCCTGTGACAGCAGGCGGGGTGGCTGAGACTCCACGAAGGGCATTAATATTAACACAGCCTCGTCTGCTCCCAGGGTCAGTGAGGCCTTGGGCATTCCAGTGACCACACCGATAACCTTCTCTCCCACCGCTGTTCCTCCAGATGAACCCTCTTCCCACCTTCCAATTTTTCCATCACAGGAAGTCTTCATTGCTCCCCTTTTTGCCCACTGCTATGTGTGCCCCTGTTGTCCCTCACGTTGTCCTTCTTTGCGGCATCTGGTGCCGGTTTGCTTTAACCAAGGCTTCCCCGGGGACAGCTTCTCTTTCAGTCTGACCTCTGGGTTTAATATTTCCTCCCCACACTCCCCAGCTCACCCGAGATCTCACCCCTGGGGTGTTGCCACTCACTCAGTAAAATTCCAAGAGGGCACCGTTCCCAGGCTGGGCTGTTGTTTCCTATGACCTGGATTTTTAATCCCAATGGTCTGCCGCAGCTCAGAGATTCACAATAACCCTGATTTGGGCTGAGTTTTGCTTTTCTCAGTACTGTTCAGGGAGGCTCAGCAGGTGCGTTTATTGAGAAAGGGTGCACTGAAGTACATCTCACCCTGGGACCAGTCTCCAGCTGACTTGATGCCTGCAAAAATCCATATTTTCCTTTTTCTTTCTGGTGATCGCCCCGCCCCGCCCCCAGGTCTCCACCAGCCTGTGTCATAACAACATTCAAACACCTGGCCAGAGAGGGCTTTACCAAGCTCCATCCCTATAGGTGAGGCTTCAAAAATCATTCTCCTCCATTCGTCTTTTTTCTAGAGAGATGAGCACACCTAACTCATTTCTCCATCTTTGTGCTTTGGTTGGATGGGTTTTAGACTAATGTAAAGACACCTGTAATATTTGCACCATCCCTCAGTGTCTCCCTGCAGACTCTCCCCCTCATTGTCAGATGCTGATCTGAGGGGCAGGCACAATCCCCACACCCCCGCCCAATATCCATTATTATAAAGACAGGGCAGGCAAAGAGCTCATGGATGCTTTAGAAAGCAGTTTTTAAACGATTTTGACTTCTTTGTAAGACAGCCTCCATGTACAACATGTAATTAAATAGCAAGCAAGTAAAAACTTTAAGAGGAAATGTTTCCCCAAAATATATAGTTTTCATTCATATTCCAGAGAAGTGACACATTTGAAAAACACTGGGGCTGCTTATATAAAATAATAAAGGAAATGAATAATTTTGCACCAATAAATATGACATCTTAATGAAATGGCTGGATTCCATGAAAGATACATGTTACCAAAGTTCATCCAAGAAGAAATAAATACCTTAAGTAGTTCCACTGTGCTGTTTATCTGAGGTTTAGATACACTAGACTGAGGAAGAATATAAATATTTAAGACATGATCACTACATGATTGACTGGATTTACTGGTAAAATTCTCAGAAATTGTTTATATTGATATATGCATCTTTTGAAAACAAAAGGAATGCCATGGATCCAACCTAAGAGAGATGCAAAGGAGGATCTTAAGAAGGACCCATGTATTGGAGCAAATGCTGTGTGGGTGGAATTCTTTGCATGTTATAACTAAAATTGCCAGTAGCCCAACACTCTCAATTTTTAGACCAGAGAGGGTAAGCAATTAGCCCAAGGCCACATGGCTAGTTAGTAAGAACTGAAAAAATTCTTCCACAGATCCTGAATCTTTGTGAGCAATGGCTCAGACAGGTTTGGGGGAGTCATCTGTAACCACAGAATAAAACAAAGCTCATGGGATCATCCAGAGGAAATGGAGCAGGACTCAGACCCATCAACGGCATAAATACCTAAGCAAAGCAGCTTCAGTTTAACTCTGCTCTAATTATTAAGCCAGCCAGCATCCCAACTGGGCGAAATAAAGTCACCCAGTGTTCCTGCAGTTGGCGATAAACAAGCGATATCCCTGTAGACAGGATGATCTTAAAAAAAAAAAAAAACAACTCCCCTAAGTGAGTTAAGGTTCCAAACAAAGAAGAGTCACCTCCATGTCAGGGGAAAGTGGATTATGGTACAAACTTTTCTTCCTTTAGGGAATTAAAACTGGGTTTGGTTTTCTTCTCATTTCTAAGAAGGGACATCACAGTGCCAAGACCCTGTATGTACCCAACAGGTACCATAAAGCTCTAGAAGTGGCCCCAATACCCACCCTGGGTGCTAGAGCCAAGAAGGTCCTCACTGCCATGGTCATGCCCTGCTTGGCCAACACCAGGATGGCTGTAAAGATCATAACAAGATGACAGGCATAAGGTTGCACATAGTAAGCTCTCAGTACCTCGTGGTTAAATCAGATTGATCATAGTGGTGGCACCCAAGGCAATAGCTCTTCTATTAAGAAGCCTATCTCTGTGCATGGAAACTTAAATGGTTCCCTCAAACTGCCCTAATGCTGCATCTAGGCCTTCTGAGAGCATCATTTACAAGTATTTACAAGTATTTTCTTCTGCAGTTGTAGGTAAGCTTCTTCAGGACCCCTTGCAATGCCATCTCCAGGAATTTGCCCCAAGATGTGATCTGCAGGGCTGGAGTCTACTAAATAAATGGTCCTAGCTTAGCAAGATCCCAAACACCCACACCTGATGCCGGGAATGAGGCCGACTGGCCATAAATGAACCCAATAAACTCATAGTTGTGTTGAGGAGAACAGCCTCTCCATTGAGTCCCCAATCCCCAGAATGTTCTGGGTAATGAAAGCCATCCTTTAGTTAGGACTTTTCATCTGTCTCTGTCCTCAAGTCTATCGAAAGCTACTCAGTCATCAACATACTATGGGGCCAGCACCATGATGGACAATGTGGGTGCCCACCCAATGCCCTTACCAGGCAGCAGCCACCACCCACCAGCTCTTATAGATGTTGCTATTAATGGACCATCACTGCTCAATTCTCCTAAGAATTACCTGGAGCCGCTCCATCTAGGAGGTTACACAACCAACTCTACCTTCCCAAAGGCAGCCCCTAATCAGTACTGACTGAGGGGATGGGAAGGGTACAAATGACAGGCTTCTCACCCCAAGGTGAGGCGAGCTCCTTGGTGCAGTGCAAGCTCCAGCACTCCCAGCTGAGATGACATCCTTGCTTCTCTGGGTCCCCTGCTCCCCTCGCTCCCCTCCTTCTCTTCCCCTGACAGCCTTTCTCCCCAAATCCCACACGCAAGAACCCAAATCTCAGGTTCTGCTTCTAGAGAACATAGACTCACAGCACTGCCCCAAACTGTGAAAAATCTTTAAATTTTAAAAGAATGAGCACTAAGTGTTTTGTGTTTTTTGGCATGTCTCCCAGTTCATAAGCAGAAGACTTCCCTTCTCTTGTGTTTCATTAAAAACAACAGGCAATTAATTAATCAGAGATGCCTGGCATGTCTTCAAACTACCGCTTTCACACACAGCCTTCCTATCTTTGTTCAGGTTTGTGATAGATCTAGTATCATTTCTCCAAGAAGCCTTCAGCTCACTCTCAGTATGTATGACTATGTATATGTAACATGTATGAAGACTCTCAACCCACTCCACCTCCCTCGCTCACTAATCTTGCTTCTTCTTCATAGAAACTTACCACTGCTGGTGTTATAACATTTATTTTTGCTTTACAACATTTACAGATGCTTCAGAGTTCCCTGGTGGTGCAGCAGGTTAGGGATCTGGTGTTGTCACTGCTGTGGCTCAGGCTGCTGCTGTGGAGTAGGTTCACTCCCAGGGACTGCCATGTGCTGGGAGGACAGCCAAAAAAAAATTACAGATGCTTTAACCGATCTCCCCAACTCTCTAGCTCTGTGCTGTCTAATACAATAGCTACCAGCTACACATGGCTATTGTTTTGTGTTTTTTTTTTTTTTTTCCTTTTTGGCTGCTCCAGGGGTCAGATCTGAGCTGCAATGGTGACCTATGCCACAACTGTGGCAATGCTGGATCCTTTACCCCACTGTGCCAGGCCTGGGATCAAACCTGCTTCCACTTCAGAGACATCTGTCCTGTTGTGTCATGTGAACTCCTACACGTGGCTGTTTTCTATTCAAACTGAAATTAATAAAAATTGCTGGGCCTACCACACTGGCATAGAGTAGGCAGTCAAAAAATATATGTAAGTAAATGAAAAAATGGTTCCTGGTGACCATCAGCAATTTCCTAATATCTAATTTTGTAACTTTGGACACCAAAAACTGATATTCTCAAGGATAGGAAAAGAACAGTGAGAACTGTTAAGAAAAAGTTCCCTAAAAAGCTATGAAAGCTTATGACTATCACTGGTTGAATTTTCAGTGGAGGGTAGTTAATTGCAGGTTAAAAAAACACAATGCCAGCCTCCAGATGGAGACAGCTAGCTAGCCAGAAACTGCTGAGAATTTTTGACAGTTATTCAAGGCAGCATGGAAAATATAAAACTTTCCTTTTTCTTTCTCCTTGAGATGGTTAGATATTTTAAACCCCACTCTCTCCTCCCCAGAGAATAAAAATTCACCATGTATGTTTTTTCCTTTGTTAACATCCTCGCCGAAGGCCACTTAAAATCCCACATGTTGTGTGTATGGCTTTATGCACAAGCTGGGGCAAGAGAAAAAGACACCCGTCTGCCTCCTGACCCTCCCCTCCCCTCCTCAACACAAATACTCCACTTGCCTTTCCAAGAAAACCCTTTAACAAAGACACCTGCTTTGTACTCTGATGAAGAAAGCACACTCAACATATAGAACCAGGCAGCCACTGCTGTCTTTGCTTTGTAACATAAAACAACTGGGGGGGGGGGGGGGCGGCGGGAATAAAAGCAAATAAACCTCCCTGAAAACAAGGAAACCATAGGAGCCTTTCCACCGGGTCTCAGATTTTTTGCTCAGTCCCCATTTCTCCTTCATGTGAGTAAGGGACCCCTGCTTTCCTTTCATGCTATAGGACATCTTTAGAAAATACCTTCTTCAAAACCAGCAAACCTCTTCTCTTACACTGTCCTTTTAGAAAATGAACAATTCCTTGGAATTCTAAATTTAATATTAGTGGCGTGAAAGAGGACGTCCTAAAGGTTCTAAGAGCCAGTGCACAGCACACATAACCTTGCACTTGGAGCTTCCTCATAATTAGTTTACTGGGGAGGTTTGCAAGCCCTGAGTATCACAAGTTCTACAAAGAAAATGGAGCTTCGATCTAGTGCACTTGCTCTCTTTCTGGTACTTTTTTTTTTTTTTTAATTAATACATCAAAGATTTTGGTTTTCTTAAACACAAGGTGAGACCCTGACCAAGGCTGTGGAATCCTTTTATTTTGTTTTCCATTAACCAGTCTGACCTGCCAGGCCTGCCTTTGGTGTCACTGCCAGCATCCTTTGACATCATCTTTTCGTATGCAGATTCAAAATATAACCGTGTTATTCCTAACAAGTGTAAATCATCAAAGGGAAGACTAGGATGTTGGAGCTAGTGATTTTTAGGACCAGGGTAGACACCTACAAGCAAGTTTGAAATCTGTAAGAGATTATGTTTCAAAGAGAAAACACACAATGAACCCAAGCTATTTGTGCCACAGCATCTGTAACTCAGCACTTAGACTGTGGGTGGGGGTCCGATAATTCTTACCCAACTCCTTCGTATACCTTTTTCATCTATCCCTCCTTCTCTTTCTCCCAGAATGTCTTTCAATTCTAGAATATATCTGGTTTGTTTATTTGGTTTTTTTGGGTTTTTGTTTTGCTTTTTAGGGCCGCACCTGAGGCATATGGAGGTTCCCAGGCTAGGGGTCAAATGGGAGCTGTAGCTGCTGGCCTGCACCACAGCCACAGCAACTCAGGATCCGAGCTGTGTCTGAGACCTACACCACTGCCCATGGCAACGCTGGATCCTTAACCCACTGAGCAAGGCCAGGGATTGAACCTGCGACCTCATGGATGCTAGTCAGATTCGTTAACCTCTGAGCCATGATGGGAACTCCCTGTTTGTTTATTTGGAGCCACCTGGAAAGGCAATTAGAGCACATGGAACCTGATGAAAGTTTTATATTTTTTACAACAAATAAAACTGTTGTATTTTTTGTTGGGGCCAGCTATAAGGCCAACATTTTAAAACTATGTATATATTTATATTAAACTTCTTAAATAATAGCAATAATCAGTTGGAAAATACACTTTTTTTTTTTTTTTAGGGCTGTACCTGTGGCATATGGAAGTTCCCAGGCTAGGTGTCCAGTCAGAGCTACAGCTGCTGGCCTACACCACAGCCATAGCAATGAAGGATCTGAGCCACGTCTGTGACCTACACCACAGCTCGTGGCAACGCCGGATCCTTAACCCACTGATCAAGGGCCAGGAATCAAACCCATATCCTCATGGATCCTAGTAGGGTTTATTACTGCTGAGCCACACAAGGTCACTCCGGAAAATACAATTTTAAAAGTAAAAACATGTATAATGCCAACACACACAGAATTCCTAGGAATAAAGTTATTAACAAGAAATATGGAGTTCCCATCGTGTCGTAGCAGAAACGAATCTGACTAGGAACCATAAGGTTGTGGGTTCAGTCCCTGGCCTTGCTCAGTGGGCTAAGGATCTGGCATTGTGGTGAGCTGTGGTGTAGGTTGCAAACGTGGCTCGGATCTGGCATTGCTGTGGCTCTGCTGTAGGCGGGCCAGTGGCAACAGCTCCGATTAGGTCCCTAGCTTGGGAACCTCCATATGCCACCAGTAAGGCCCTAAAAGGACAAAAGACAAAAAAAAGAAAAAAAGAAATATATATGATCAACATGAGGAAAACTACAAACTGAGAATGGAAATAGAAGATCAATTTAAAAAAAACCTGTCTACTCCAGAATGTTATCAGTTCTTAATACATATCAGTTATCAGTTCCTAGTATGTATCAGTTCTTTCCAATTGGATTTGTAGGTTGGATGTGGTTAAGCACTAATGCAAGTTTTGAAGACAGGAGTGAAACAGTAATAAGTAATGTGGCCAGTAAAATAAATTACAGAGTTATAATTACAATGTCTTGGTACTTACACACAAAAAAAGCTGAATTTAAGGTAAAAGAAAAATGTAGCCTCAAAATAGATACTACCTCACATGAGAACGTCACATATAACAAAAGACCATTACAAAGTAATTGTGAAGGGAAGAACGATTTTTATTCAGTTTTGGAACAATTGAATAATAATCTGGAAATGAAGTGCACTTAGATTTTTTGTCTGACAAGCATATACCAAAATAAATTCCAGATGAATTTTAATGAAAAGCCATAGAAAAACATAAGTAAACCATATTTTAATATTCTTCAGGCCACTGGAGAGAGAACACGTTTGGAAATTAGAAACATTAAAGGAGATCACAGGTAAAAAATCCCAAGAGTTCTTATGTATCAGAACAGGATGGAGAAATTAAGGATGGGTTGATTTCAGTGTTGGTACCCAAAGGGTCAGGGCTGACACTGTGTGTCAGTTAGGTAAGTGCTTTAACTGACAAGTGCCAAGAAGCTCAGTGGCTACCATAATAAAAGGTTCTTGCTCCTGTGAAATCGCATATGAACCAAGCAGCCTTTCTCCATCTCACATCCTCCCAGGTTGCCCCAGCAGCGAGAGAGACACAATAGCAGTGCCTTGGCCCTTACACACAGAACTTCCACCCACAGTCCAGTGGCCCCAACCAAACCAAAGGGTCCTGGGTTGAACACTCCCCAAAGCAGCGCCTGCGGGAAGGATTTGGGTTTACTGGGCAGGTGATCCTGGAACGCACTGGAGGAGAAGAAATGAGGCAGCTAAGGTTACTCCTGTGGGAGACCTGGGCTCAGCTCTGCTGGGAATCTCTGGCGAGAAAGGGGAGAGCGTGCCCAAGGGTTAGCCCACCAGGGGGGCGTAGAAACTGTGATAGTTACCCATCCATCCCCCTCCATCAGTGATTCAGGTCTGCTCCTAGGGGCAGTAACTGCCTAACACTTGGCTTTCCCCAAGAATGAGCCACCCTTGACCTTGCAGCCAGAGAAAGCCCTCCAATTGGACTTCAGTGGGTTGCAGGGGAAGCATCAGAATACGGGCATCTGCTAAAGTAGGGAAGCACATGGACATCTGGAGAGCACCAGCTGTCTCTACCACAGATGTAAAGACAAGCTCTGGAGGATCCTGGTTGCAGCCAACCTGAAACCAGCACAGTATCTGAACTAAACTGAACAACGAGCTTCAGCCAATTCATTCCTAAAACCAAGGCTACATTTGCTGGGACATCTGCTGTCCCAATCCAGTGCTGAGGTCCAAAGATGCTCCTAGAAGGCTGCCCTGGGCTAGCTTGTGAATGTGGAGATGGCCGTTAGGGAAAAGGCTCCATGGGTTTGCCTGTCCCCAACTGGTATGTGGTCTCTGAGGGTCACTAGTAAGCACTTGCTTACAAACCATTAATCACAGGTTCCAAAGAGATGCAGTGGAGGAAGGCGCCATGCCTCCCTAGGGGGCCTGGAAGGCGCTGCCATGAAGGTGATGCCTACCCAGAGGTCAAGACACAAGTGGAAGTTTGTCAGGTGTGAGGACAGGCTGGGTGAAAACCACTTCTGGTGGCTTCCTCCAGTTGGTGCCTTAGGTTAATAATTCATGCAGAGAGGAAATACCAAGTTCCCTTTTAAATTACTTAATGCTGAAAACTCCCTTCAGTCCAATTATACTGAGAGACACTGGCCAAAAGACTCAGGCAGAACTCTTCAACCTGAAAGGTAACTGTAATAACAATATTTTCTTTTTGTAATCATATCTGGGAAGTGCTTTACATCACTCAGTCCCCAGGACAACTCGCTTGTGTCCATTTTATCAATGAGGAAACTGAGGCTCAGAATGATTGAGTATCTTGCCCACCATCGCACAGCTTTGAAGAGCCAGAGTCCTGATGTGAAGGCAGTTCTTCTGGACTCGAGCTGTAACCCCCTTCACCACACACTACATGGCACCTGCCACTCACACTTAGCCTTCCCGAACAGCTCTGGAGACTTCTGTGCCCTTCACACAGCCACCGAACTGTATTGCTCTCTATTCCATCACTTACTTCTGACGCCACCATACCTCAACATACACCACTGTTCCCAAGACACTGCCAGTTCTCCCTGGGCAAGGATTCATGGGCTTGCTCACTGATTGTTTGATGAGTCAATGAAAATATTTCCGCCTTGATCATCAAACAACCGTCTCTGAGGATGGCTAGATAACTATAAAGAAAGTAAAGAAAGGTGAAGACACTGAGGTTCCCAGAGAAGGTCAATGACTTGTGCCCAGTCCCCAGGAAGCCTCAGACCTCTGGGAATGGAATTGAACTTCCTGACTCCCAGAACAGACCACCTCTTCCCCACACTTCCATTCTCCCTGAATTTCCCTCTTCTGACCTACATTACCAGACAGTTAAAAACACCCTTTCCAAAGAACACCCCCACATCTGTATCTTCAAAAGGGGATCTGTGTTACCACCAAATGGGCCAAATTTAGACATTAAAAAGAGGTCCCCAAAGGAAAAGGTGGGATACTCCAAGTACCAAGTACAATGGCCTTCCGGATGCAAGGAAAGGAAACATCATTGGACAAGAGCCTCGGACTAATGAAGCCCATCTAAGTCCCTCATAATGACCCCATGTCAAGGCAGAAGCCTCCTGCAAGGCCAAGCTGGTAGAGACCCACCCACTCTCCCTGGTCAGGTACCGCCAGGCCCCTGGAGGCTGTGGTATTGTGGTTCCACTGGCTAAGGCAGCCCTGTCTTTCCCTTTACTGGCTTTAGAAAGAAGCTAAGGCATTTAACCAGTTCCACATGTAACCAGAGAAAAGCAATACATCTGCCTGAAATATTTAGGAAAACATGAGAGGGAAATTTTCCTTAAACTGGGTAAAAGAGGGATTAGAAAAGCCAAGAGTGAGATCTTGGAACAATGGAGCAACTCTCCATTCTGTTTTGCTTTTCTGAGCATTACACCCAAGCACCATGCCACCCACTGGGCACTGCCAAAGGCACCCAGATGTGGGAACAAATCAGCGCCGAGCCTCTGCTGGCTATACCAGTGCCCAGGCACAGGGCTCCATCCGCCAGGAGGCACCTGGTGGGAATTCTTATCAAGGCACTTTGCGGGCTAGCACAGTCTGCCTGGCAGTTGAGGGTACAATCCTATTCTAATGCCATGGGAAGAAAGAAATGCTGAGAGTGAGAAAAGGTTCATGTGTTTGGCCAGGTTCCCTAGAATTCGACCCTGAAATAGGAATCCCTAGAAAATTGCTTTGTTTTTGTTTGTTTGTTTGTTTCTTGTTTAGGGCTGCACCCATGGCACATGGACCTTCCCAGGCTAGGGGTTGAACTGGAAGCTTCAGCTGCAGGCCTACACCACAGCTCACAGCACTGCTGCATCCTTAACCCACTGAGCAAGGCCAGGGATCGAACCCTCATCCTCATGGATACTAGTCGGGTTCCTTACCGGTGAGCCACAATGGAAACCCTGGAAAGTGTTTTACTAGGAAGTATTCCTAGGAACAAAACTGGTAGGGGAGTGAAGAAGTGAGGCCAGAAAGGGACGCAAGCCCAGCAATAACTCACAGAGGTCCATGCGACACCCCTCCACAGTGGATTTCTAGAGACAAAGTATGTCACTTCAGGTCATGTCCCAATCAAGGGCAAGGGAGCAAGATTATTTCTATTTGGTGCCAATCAGTCATTGGTTAGAGGCTGTCCCCAGGGGAGATAGTAACTCTCAGGCATGCCTTGCTCTCAGCTCCTAGAGACCAAGCCCCAGGGGCATCCTCCAACAGTTGGGAGTGAAAGCACCCAGGGTACCAGCGTGCACAAGGGGCTCTGAGGGGACAGAGCACAGCACTGAAGCACCTGTGATAGTCCAGGATCCAGTACTCCCTTCTCCAAGTTTTGCCTAAACTCTGGCTATGACAATGCTGACTCCATCTCACTTATTCTGCAGTCTCACAGGGTTGTCAGGCAGGGACTCTTTCCCTTCTCACATTTCTTTTCGCTCACCATAAAATTACCTGGCTCAAAGACTTTGCAAACCTTGATGGAATACGTTACAGAGCATCTTTCAGAAACCATTTTCTGCCTCTCTGTTCTTTTTCCAGTGAAGCATTTTAGGGCACCACCCCAAACAACCCAAATATTACATTGAAATCCTCTGCTGAAGTTGGGCTGCCAGGCAAACCCAACATCCCTTTCCTTTTTTAAATTTTTTTCTTTTTGCTTCCTGGGGCCCCTACTTCCTGCCACCTTACCCCTTAAGGATAAGCACAATGCTTGGCTTATCCTTACTCTAGACGCCCCATTCATTGTGATTGTGATGGTTAGCTCACCACTAGAAAACAGATCACCTCTGTAAGCAGTGACAAGGACTTACTTCATAGCTCCTCACACAACCATCAAGGCACAGAACCACCAAATGCCAAGATAATCAGGAAGGGGGATCCAGCTTCAACGTGACAGCTGTCATCTTGGACAACACAACAAGTAAAGGGAAGGAAATGGAATCAATAGGGAGGGGGGTAAGATGAAGGGATGACTAACTGTTGGTGATGAATAACAACTGAATTCTCTCCACAACTTCCCTCACCCCCCAACTCCCAGCAGGCGGACACTCTGAAAAGGTGTCCCCAGACGCCTCTGCCCAGCACTGCCACAGCCTTCTCCTGCCTCACAACACCTCGCCCCCAGAGCCAGACACGGAAGGCAGCGTAAACGCAGTCCTATATTTGAAATTATCGATGGGCTATTTCACGAACCCACTTTTTTTTTTCTTCTGTTCATTCCTAAATGCTCTGCCTCTAGCCTTTTCCCCTGTGGTCTTTAGTTCTTCTATATGTTTCTTTAACTAGTTCTAAAGAGAGTTTCCTTTACTTTAGCTGGGTCAGAGACCTGAAGAAACTTGGGTTCCAGTCTCAGCTTGGCGGCTATCAAGCCCTGTGACCCTGGACAAGCCACCGAGTTCTGGGAACCTGTTTTCTCATCTGCCAAATGGGATAAATCCACATTCCTTATAGGTCTGTGAAGAGGATGAAATGAGGCCAACTCGAGTTAAAGCACTTGACACGTTGAGATGCTCAATACAGGTCTGCTCCCTTGAGGGCGCCTTCCCTCTCCTGCAGCCCCCTGCACCTCGCAGGATGCCCACGCGTTTCCCAGGCAGGCTCCTGAAGACAGCAAGGGACAGGAACCCAGCAAGGGACAGGAACCCAGCAAGGGACAGCGTTAACCCCGAGCAGGCGAGTTTCAGCTGATGTGGGGGTCACACCCACACAGTGCTTGTTCTGGACCCACCAGAGCACGTACATACACGCACACACAACACACACACACACACACCCCACACCCTTGTTCCGGACACCCCGGCGGGACTGGCACTGAAGCCCTACCGCGCACGGTGCAGGGTCTCACCCCAAGCCCGGCGGCGACCAAGCCTCTGTCAGCGCCGAAGCGCGCACTTACCTGGGGCGGGCCGAGCAGGGCAGCCGGGGGCCGGCCGGGCGGGGTGCGGCGGCGGGTGCGGGGCGGGCGCGGCGGCGGGCATGGCGCGAAGGTCCGGGCCTGGGACGCAGGAGAGCGGGGCCGCAGCTCGACGGCTGGGCGGGTGCAGCTGGCGCGGCGCAAGCAGCGACGAACCTGCGCTGCGCTCTCTCCTCGTTCCCTCCCGCCGACCGCCCAGCACCGCGCCTGGCGACAGGCGGGGGGAACGTCTCCGGGGGCGCCGGCTTAGCAACCGCACGCCCGCCCCGCCTCCCTCCCAGCGCCCGCCCCTCCCCGCCCCGCGCACCGCGCCGGGTCCCGCAGGCAGGTAGGGCCCACTTTGAACTCGCACCTGCATCCGCTTCTCTAGTCAGCGCCGGAGGTGGCCCTCAGGGACCCTCCGCAGCCCCACCTCTCCCCGCCCCACCGGGCCGGCCTTTCTGCACTCCTTCCCCGCCCTCTAGGTGCGCCTGGGAGCCAGGGGCAGTCAGCTTTGAACCTGAGCCTCGCCCACGTTCTCTGTGGGTGGCGGTCGAAAGTCTTCCCCAGGACCCCAGAAGACCTCGCCGCTCCTGGCAGTTGAGAGAGGAGACTTCCCTCACCTCCCACTTTCTCCTACCCCATCCCTGCTGCTCTCACACACTTACCCAAGGTCCCACAGCCTCCCTGTATCCTGCTTACTTCCCAGATTCAGAGACCTGCTCTCCTCTGTTCATACCAAGGGATATACCCTGCAAACCTCCCTCAGCGACATGTCTTCCTGGTACCATTTAAAGGCTGCTCCATGCCCCTTGCATTGCTCTAACCTTTCCAAGCACACCATAGGCCCCAGCCTCCAACTTGCAGATCCCCCACTGTCTAGAGTTACAAACCCACATCCTCAAATACAGGCTCCCAGGCCCCTCCTGGGAGAGATGATTAATGAAGGGAAGACCATGCCCATGTAGGGGAGCAGAATTTGCCACCCAAAACTCTGTCTCTTTGGAATCTTATTTTAAGATGGTTATTTTCTTTTTTCTTTTTCTTTTTTCGTCTTTTCTAGGGCCACACCCGAGGCATATGGAGGTTCCCAGGCTAGGGGTCTAATTGGAGCTGTAACCACTGGCCTACGCCACGGCCACAGCAACACAGGATCCGAGCCCCGTCTGCAACCTACACCCCAGCTCAGGGCAGCGCCGGATCCTTAACCCACTGAGCGAGGCCAGGGATGGAACCCGCAACCTCATGGTTCCCAGTCGGATTCCTTAACCACTGAGCCACGACCGGAACTCCATAAGATGGTCATTTTCTAAGAAACAGCAGACATGGGGAAAATGCTGAAAACCAAGTAGGAGTTACCTTTGTATATGAAACATTTACATTCGTAAAGGACATTCCTGTTTATTAGATGTCTCCACTGTACCTGTAAGAGGAAAAGGACCAAATCTCTAGAAATTCTAATCAATGGAAGATGCAATGACAAATCTGTGTCACAAATGTACCCCTGTTTACTGTGCTTTTCCTGGTAAGGTCTACACCCTCAACATCTTCTTTTGTCTTTAGCTGAGAGTGGTATTTAAGGTGAGGGCCTCAGCCATTTGGAAAGTTTTTCTGGGTCTCTCTCAGGTATACATGTTATTAAACTTTGTTTTCTGTCCTATTAATCTGTTTCATGCCAATTCTTAGATCTTCCAGAAGATCATAGAAAGGAGAGGAAAATTTCCTCCTCCCTGACACTCACCTCTCCACATGCCCACTGATATGATTACAGCAATGGTCTTGATATTACCTGGACCCATCAGGTCACAGAGTGGCCTCGTCCGATGTTGGTTTTCTGTGAAATTGTTCATGTTCAACAGAACATCAAGGCTGAGTACCAGGTCCACTCCCAGATTCAGGGTCTGTCTTTCTCTGCTTCACACATAACAGGAAGTCAAGGAGAAGGCTGTTGCACTGGTTCAGTCTCTCAGAGGTGACCTTAGGACTAAATCTATTTTCAGGCTTCCCCAGGGCCCCCTTCAACATTTTGCCTTTTCCCCTCAGACTCAGATTGTTGCCTCAGGGTCACAACATGGCTGCAACAACCTCAGGAAGCCATTGTGTGCAAGGGAACTTTTGCTTCCAGCTCTTTGATGGCCAGACAACCCAAAGTGATCATCGAGGACCTTTTTCAACAATCCAATTCACCAACAGTGAACAAAATGACGAATGACTTTCCTCCCAATCGTTCCCCTTCTAGTGGGGGGTGGAGGCAGATAATGCAATAAGCAAGTATGGTGACAAAGGGTACAGAGAAAATGAAGCAAGGAAAGGAGAGTGAGGACTGTTTTTATTTTAAGTTGGCTGTATAGGAAAGACCTCCCAGACAAGGTGACATTTGAGCAAAAGCCTGAAGAAAGAAACTCTTTGGAAATTTTCTTAGAGATAATTGTCCCTCAGCTATTTAAATATTTCCATTTTAGGGGGACTTGGTTTCACTGTCTACTTCTCACTCCCCACCTCCTGCCAGTCCTCCACGGATACCCTGGGCTCCAGCTAGTGCAAATCCATCTTGGCCACCATCTTTTTCCATCCGGGCTGGCCCTGGGCAGCCCTCACTCAGCGTTATATCCTCATCCTAAGTAAACTGCCAATGCACAATTCAAACCCTCACTATTCTGCCCCCACTCCCCCCTACCTCCACCAGCAGAAAGATAGGAAAGTAGGGGGTTTGAAATGGCTGCGTCATGGTTGATCTAATCTTCTTTCCTCCAGTACTGTGACCCAGCCAGCGGCATATTCCATTCAACCAGTGATTCCTATCTACCTTGAAGTCAGCCAAAATGCCTCTCTCTGCTTTGGCAGACTTGTCATTTGACCCAAGTCCACTCCAATAGACTTTCATAAAGGAAGAAATCAGGAGTTCCTGTTATGCTCAGTGGGTTAGGAACCTAAGTAGTAGTATCCATGAGGATGCAGGTTGGATCCCTGGCCTCGCTCAGTGGGTTAAGGATCCAGTGTTGCCGTGAGCTGCAGTGTGTATTGCAGATGTGTGGCTGTGGTGTAGGCTGGCAGCTGCAGCTCCAATTCGACCCCTAGCCTGGGAACTTCCATACGCCACAGCTGCAGCCCTAAAAAGAAAACAATTAAAAAGGAAGAAGTCAAAACTAGTGCCTACAATAAAATGCAGGATTCCTTGTGAAAGCTGCTGATGCATATAATTTCTCTCCTCACTCTGGTTCAGATAACTGTGTGTCAGCTGTGTGTAGACATGATTTCAGGAATATATCTAAAACATGACACCACTTTTCTTGGATACAAGTTCCTGCTTTTAAATGAACCAGTTTATTTCCAATGTCTGCTAAACTTGCCATCTGGGCCCTCCTGATGCCCAAGAATATGGCACTCAGTGCAATAAAAGCAAGAGGCAAATAATTGTTCCTGTATTATAGCAATAAAAACAAACTCATTTGCAAAACTACTAAACAATTTTCAAATGTGGAATGGTAATAAAAGGAAAAGTCCAAAACATTCTCACGCCCTTACAGTAGAATAGCAGATTCAGGGCAAGATTTCAAGTATCATAGGCCACGACATGACTTTTCTCAAAACACTGACTATAATTAGGTATAAAATTAGAAAATGGAACTGGACTTAACTCTAAAAAAGGTAGACTGTAGTAAAAAATTATGTGTAATTGCTATTAAATTACCTCAACAAAAGAAGAGATAATAAGTAAATTATATCCAGTCCCCAGATTCCAGAATAAGACATGTAGGCACACAAAGTTAAAGACATACATATGCACAAGCATATTTGCAAAATGTGATGTATGGCTCATGCCTATATATGGGACACTGAAACCGAGGGTGGTACAAAGAAATTTCTAAGTTAGGGGCTCAGATTCTCTTCTATAAAGCTTTTACTTTTTTCTTTTTGTCTCTTTTTTTTTAGGGCTGCATGCATGGCATTTGGAGGTTCCCAGGCTTGGGTCGAATTGGAGCTACAGCTGCCAGCCTGCGCCACAGCCACAGCAACGCAGGATCTGAGCCGCATCTGCAAACTACACCACAGCTCATGGCAATGCCAGATTCTTAACCCACTGAGTGAGGCCAGGGATCAAACCTGCATCCTCATGGATGCTAGTCAGGTTTGTTACCTCTGAGCCATGACAGGAATCCCTATAAAATTTTAAAAACTTATCAGTGATTCAGTTGGCCTCCAATAAATTCTTCCTCTTTAACTTAATATTATATAAAGGATAGAAATGCACCTCAGATATGAGTGATGCCCTCAAAGATAAATGGAAATAAAGTGGACAGATCTTTTCTTTTTTTTGTAAGTCAACTAAATTTAATAAAAGAAAAAAGTGATGCCAAATCAACCACTTAGGTTTTTTTGTTTAGGGACACCTGTCATTTTAATCTGTGTAACTGAGATAGCATCTTTAGTTATTGAAATTAGACTTCTGATTGAACAAAGAAAAGCATGCTAATTGAACTATGAAATAACCAGATCTTTCCTGATTCTTATGTTGAGCTGCAAAGTGCTGCTCTAGGGCAGGGGTGAGCAAACTATATGGACTATGCAGCCAAATCTGGCTCATTGCCAGTCTGTGTAAATAAAGATTTATTGGGATACAGACATGTCTATTCATTTACATATCATCTGTGTTGCTTTTGAATAGTTGTGACAGAGATCATATGGCCCACAAGTATTTATTTTTCGGTCCTTTACAGAAAAAGTTTGCAGACCCCTGCTACAGTGTCAGCACATTCCTGTGTGCTATCTTTGAATGAAATGGAGAAGGGTAAGCCACCAAATTTTACTTCTATGTTGAATAATGCTGAGAACTTTTCTGGAAAAAAAATTTTAAGTTTCTCATTCTCAGGTTTGAGATAGTCATTTTGCCCTAATCTAACCCTTTCTGTGTCCAACCCACTCAGTAGCTTTAGCTCCTTCTCCGAATAGTCTCAAAATCTCTACCAAGTGGAGAAGTCCAATATGAGAGAAGAGACAAACATTTCTTAATTATCAGGAGCTTCCACAGAGGGAAGGGGATACTTCTTTTGAAATTCATAACTCCGTGAGATTGGGTCATTCTGAGACTGTATCCTGTTTTTAAACCCTTGAGAAAGCTGGGAATAGGAGAACTTACAAAACTCACCCAAGGTCACATAATGGCCAATTAAGTTGCAGAGCCAGAGTTGGAATCCAGGTATGTCTGATTCCATCTCCCATGCTCCTTCCATCATGCCTTGCTGCCTGATCAGTGTATTCATTTATTCATCCAATAAATAATCACCGAGCACTTTGAGGGTATCTACTGTATTCAATCACCATGCCAGTCCCCAAAGACATGAAGATCATGAAAAATAATGATGAGAAACTGACACCAAGGTAAGACGCATTTCAAATAAGATTGATGCGATGAGGAACCCCTCAATCCACAATTTAATTTTAAAAATGAAGAGTCACCATATCCTTATGAAAGACAGGTCCATGATTACATCTTCCTAAAAGATGTGGTGTTGACTAATTAGATTGTAACCCTGAAGTATAAGCTCTTTAATATATAGACTGTTGATATGTCAGAGAAGTTGCCTGGCTCATGAATTGAAGCAATTTCTCAAGCCAATTCAGGTTTTGTTTTGTTTTGTTTTTCTTTTTACGGCTGCACCTCAGTATTTGGAAGTTCTTGAGCCAGGAGTCGAACTGGAGCTGTAGCTGCAGCCTGTGCTCAGCCATGGCAACACCAGAGCTGAGCTGTATCTTCGACCTATGCTGCAGCTGGTGGCAATGCCAGGTCCTTAACCCACCAAGCAAGGCCAGGGATCGAACCCACATCCTCACAGTGACAACGTTGGGTCCTTAACCCACTGAGCCACAGTAAGAACTCCCCAATTCAGTTTTTTAAAAAAAATCTAGATTACCTTTGAATTTCTGTTAACCATCACGCCAGGCCCAATTCTGGTGTTCTGCTGGCATGGAACCCACCCGACTATGACAACATACATGGTCACTACTCCGTCTCTAACTTGGTTGTAATTATTTCTTTTAATATGATCTTGGGAAAATTTTTCAGTCTAATGCTTAAAAATTGGAAGTTCATTCTACAATCTTGATAGAGCATCTTTAATTTCCAATAGCAGCTCTGGTTACTTAAGGGGTAATTATATACTTTGTTTCTGCTGAATCTTCATAGCCGAATGAAGCCTTTCATAGAAGCCTGAAAGTGGTAAAGGAGCTGGTATTATACACATTGGAACGCTAAGTAATGTTTTAAATGTAAATAGTGAAGATTCCAGTAGAAGCAGCAAATGTGAATCTGTCTATGCTGGAACAAGTCACTGGTATATGGGTTCACAGAGCCAGAGAGGCTGTTTGTTTGTCCATTTCTTTTTAAAACCAAGTAAGAGGCTCAACAGTGAAGATGTGAAATCTGACCAGCAGTGGGTCAACAATCTACCGACCTTGAATGCTCAGGCACCATCTATCTTGAGGTCATCTATACATTCATTATTTTCAAACTAAGCACAGTGACAGAAGCACAGTTACAGACAAACCAAATTCTCCCCACTCTTGCCAAAATAAGTCACATGTTCCAGAGTGAAACTGACTAGTTATTAATTAATGGCTGAGAAAAAAGACGAAGGCTCTGGCACATCCCTCCAATGTTTAATCCTTGCAGCAAAAACAGGAATAAGTCTCTTGTAAAACCAGCCACAATAGGACAAAATCCTGCCTAGAGAGAAAGCAGAGAGGGTTATTGGCAAAAGTCCTTACCAAATGATAATATAGGAAATCCAGTAAAGTCAGAGGGATATCCCAGAAGAAAGAGCTGTCTGTATTTGTGTGTGTGTGTGTGTGTGTGTGTGTGTGTGCATGTGCACGCGTGCACGCACATACATCATATAATTTACTTCAGCTTAGTTTGGGACAAAACACTGCAAAATGTAATCTACCTCTGGACACAGGTGTGACCCATACATGAGAAAGAAACGCTCAATGACTTTCATGTCACCAGAAAGAGAGATTGTTTGGGTGGCTGTATTGTACTGGAAAACAAATGTTGGGTTGGGATTGATGGAGCAAAAGCCACACATGAAACAAAAAAGAATATTTCTGTACAGTACAGGGCCTGTTCTTACAGCCCCATCCACACACAGCTTTATGGACAGGGGACAGGCAGTGGCCATCAGAATGCCCTCTGGTTGTGGTACTATGTCGAGGGAACCAATGAAAATCACAAGTATGATCAAATCACAGCCCCTGGCGTCTGCCCTCTCAGCATGCTGTGAGAAGAAACGGGCAACAAGAACAGCTCTGTGCTGCGTGAATTGTATGAGTCATACTCAAGTATGACTGCAGTCAAGAAGTGTGCTTACATTAAATTATGGACAGGAGGATGAGGTTATTAAAATTTTTTTTATCGTGTCACTGATAATGTAAAGAAAGACCTTTTCTTTGATTCCAAGTGACAAGTGGCAGTGACGTGTTCTGTATCTGACAGAGGCTGAGCTTATCAGCTCAAAGCTCATATATCACAATTGTAAATATAAAAAAAAAAAGATATCAGAATTTCACCAGGAGGTTGAAATGTGGTATAAAAGACTTTCTCATTCAGTAGGAATTTTTCTCAACATTTATTTTCTTCATTCATCAGAAAAAGAAGTCAATCTCATATTATCTAACATGTTGAAAAGTCACATTCAGATACAGCACCAGACTATGAAGAAATTCTTTCCTGGCCTAAGTCAACCAAGTGCAGAAAGGAATGCAAACAGTGTTTCCTCCCAGGCTCAAATATTCATCCTCCTGGACTCCAAGTGCCTTGAACTGTCGATCTGGCAGCCTTGGAGTGTGGCCTTCAGGAAGAAATTGCTCCAATATCCAAACCAACTAACAGAGCTGTCAAACACTTGCTGATGTCCTGAGTGCCTACAATTATGATTTAGCAGAAGCAACGAATTAGAAAAGTAAACAGCTGGAGAGGTAGCATGGCCTACTGTTCAAGCTGGCAGCTATGGATATCCTAGCGAGGAAAAAAAATACTCTTCTACCTGATCTGAAACTATTGTTATTAATCTTGACTTTTTAATGTCATGCATTGTAATATTTGAAATTTGTGATGATTGTTTTTGAACCTAAGTTGGTAAATGGTGTGATTCAAACTCCCATGAGTGGTCTAAATTTAAAAACAGAATAAATTATCAAATAAGCGTGTAAAATACAAACGGAAAACCACTGCAGCATAGCTATTTTTGCATTATGAAAGCAGGGCAGTCATAGCTGCATCTGGATAGCCATTGTCCTGTATATAGTCCTGGTCTTTGTTTTTCACCCTTGCATAGAACCTTCCTGGTTTGAAATTTCAAGAATTTTGCAGGCGTTCCATGAATCTTTAGACCATCCCACTTACACTGAGAGTGGGTGGAGAGCCTGAGACCCAGGGAAGTGAAACAGTCTCTTCTGTGTCAGAGAAGATACTAAGGATGAAAAAAATGTCCTAACTTGGTCCTGGTTCACTTTTAATAATGTCATTTCTTGCAGCATTTTAGCAACAGGAAAACTGGACAAAACCCCCACAAATCCTCGCTAAGTTTCAGAGAAGATAGGAAATGTAGTTTTTTTCCTTTAAAAAAGCTATTTTCAGGGAAGCATTTAAAGAGCACAATTATCTAACGAAGCAAAACTGATAATTATATAATTCCACAGCACTTGGCAGCAGAACAACTTTTGTCTAAAGGAAGAAGTGGGATTCATTGTATTCCTTTGTGTCTAGAGAACTTGGTGCCTCAGAACTCACAAGCTCTCGAGAGCAGAGCAAGGTCATCATCAATCAAATGCCTTGCAGAGCCAACACTATTTATCTTAGACTTTAGGAAGACAAAACAAAACAAAACAAAAGTTGAAGAGTGCAAATGGAAATGACTGGTAATGAAAAAGTTAAGAAATGGTTTAAAGAATGCTTTCTCTGAAAAAAATGAAGGCAAATGACACATAATCAGTGACAGAAGACTTGATTCCCAAAAAGATGGCACCTCCTACACCTTGAACTTAAAGAAGGGATCAGCAGGTCTTTAGAAGAGGTGTTGGAACAGGAAGACTCCATTGAAAAGTAATGAGCACACAAGGGAAACCGAGGCCACAGGCTCGATGGAAACATCTTAAGAGTAAGATCAGAAAAGACAAAAGAGTGAT
This sequence comes from Sus scrofa, assembly GCF_054392235.1. Taxonomy (NCBI): domain Eukaryota; kingdom Metazoa; phylum Chordata; class Mammalia; order Artiodactyla; family Suidae; genus Sus; species Sus scrofa. Next base: position 36,783,260 of record NC_139395.1, on the reverse strand, counting down.
CCCCTGGGGACTCAGCGGGTAGAGAACCCAGTGTAGTCACTGGACGTGGGTTTGATCCCTGGCCTGGGAACTTCTGCATGCTATGGGGACAGACAAAAACTAAAACTAAACTAAAATAAAATGAAATGAAATAAGCATTGACCTAAAAAAAGAAAAGACGAACGGGAGGCAGAAGGCAGAGATCAAAGAACAGAGATTATTACCCACCCATCTGCCTCCCATCAGCCAGTTGTCCAAGCCTTTCCAGTACCAGCAGCATCCTAGTCAACCAGAAGACTAAGGCTTTTGGTCCCCTTTGCCTAGCCAAAACTTTCATCCCAGGCTCTGCTCTCTGCAGCTTGACACCTGGGGCTAATGGTTCAACCAAACTTCTTCAACTTCAAGAGTTGCTCAGAAAAGCTGATGCCTTAACCTGGTGCTATGGGCTAAATTGTGTCCCCCCAAAATTCAGATATGAAAATCCTAATCCCCAGCACCTCAGAATGTGACTGTATTTGGAGACAATGTCTTTAAAGAAGTGGCTAGAGAGTTCCTGTCATGGCTCGGTGGTTAATGAATCCGACTAGGAACCATGAGGTTTCAGGTTCGATCCCTGGCCTCCCTCAGTGGGTTAAGGATCTGAATTGGCTGTGAGCTTTGGTGTAGGTCACAGACACAGCTTGGATCCTGCGTTGCTGTGGCTCTGGCATAGGCCGGTGGCTACAGATCCGATTCGACCCCTAGCCTGGGAACCTCCATATGCGGTGGGAGCGGCCCTATAAAAGGCAAAAAGGCAAAAAAAAAAAAAAGTGGCTAATTAGATGAGTCACACAAGGGAAACTGGCCCTAATCCAGGATGACTGGTGTCCTTAGAAGAGGATACTTGAGCACAGACAGTCACGGAGGGAAGACCATGTAAACACAGGGAGAAGTGAAGGAGAGAGGCCTTGGCAGAGACCAAACTGCTGACCCCTCGATCTCAGACTTGGAGCCTCTAGAACTGAGAAAATACACTTCTGTTGTCTAAGCCCTCTAGTCTGTGGTACTTTCTCATGGCAGCCCAAGCAATCTAACATACCTGGTATAATATACCTAGTGGGATGACAGCCCTAGTCAAGAAGGCCTCTAGTTTTCCTTTCCTTGTGCTGGCCAGGCAGCCCCTTCCCCACACCTACCTCCTGCCCCTCCCTGATGACCTGACCCCACACCTACTCCCATCAGTGCAGGGTGACAAAGGGATTTTTAGACCCTTCAGATTGTAGGCTCCTGGTGGATTTTTAAAAACAGCTCCTAAAAAAAGAGCAGATGAGTTCCTGTTGTGGCTTAGTGGGTTTAAAAATCCAACTAGTATCCATGGGGATGCGGGTTCAATCCCTGGCCTTGTTCAGTGGGTTAAGGATCCAGCATTGCCTCAACCTGTGGCGTAGGTTGCAGATGTGGCTTGGATCCCATGTTGCTATGGCTGTGGCTGGCAGCTGCAGCTCTGAGTCGACCCCTAGACCAGGATTTTCCATATGCTGCAGGTGATGCCCTAAAAAAAAAAAAAAGAAAAAAGAAAAAGAAAAAAGTAGATGAAACAGTATTTGTCCCTTGGCAAATACTCTTTTTCAGATATATTTAAGGATTGCAGTTCACTTGGACTAAAACTACAGCGGCTCAATTCCACCTGGACACCCATAGGCAGCCATCCTCCATGTCCTGGTCCCTATGAGCACACACACACACTCAATGGTGTTCAACTTGCCCCAGCTGAATATTTGAGTTGTCTCCAATTTTGTATTGTTCCATAGACTCCTGAAGCAGACATTTATTTGGTCCCTTGTAGGAATGGAATTTCACTAATGGAAATCATTGTAAGTAGGAATGCTGTACTATCTATAATAGCCAAGACATAGAAGCAACCTAAATGTCCATTGACAGAGGAGTGGACAAAGATGTGATACATATACACAAAGGAATATTACTCAGCCATTAAAAAGAATGAAATAATGCCATTTGCAATAACATGAATGGACTTAGAGGTTTTTTTGTTTTTTGTTTTTTGTCTTTTTGTCTTGGGCCGCTCCTGAAGCATATGGAGGTTCCCAGGCTAGGGGTCTAATTGGAGCTGTAGCCACCAGCCTATGCCAGAGCCACAGCAACTCGGGTAGCCACCAGCCTACGCCAGAGCCACAGCAACTCGGGATCCGAGCTGTGTCTGAAACCTACACCACAACTCACAGCAACGCCAGATCATTAACCTACTGAGCAAGGCCAGGGATCAAACCTGCAACCTCATGGCTCCTAGTTGGATTTGTTAGCCAATGAGGCACGACAGGAACTCCTGGACCTAGAGATTAATGTATTGAGTAAATCAGTAAAGACAAATATCATATGATATTACTTATATGTGGAATCTAATAAAAATGATACAAAAGAACACATTTTAAAAACAGAAACAAATTGATAGAATATTGTAAATCAAATGTAATAGAAAAAATTAAAAGTAAAAAAAAAAAACCCGGAAACAAACTCTTAGTTTTCAAAATCAATCTTATTGTTACCATAGATGAGGGTGTTGGCCCGAGGGAAGAATTGGAAGAGTACCACTGTTAAAGCGGATGATTAATGAGAACCTATTGTACAGCACAGGGTTTGTAATAACATATATGGGACAAAAGAATGGATATATTTATACATATGACTGATTCACTTTGCTGTACACCTGAAACTAATACAACATTGTAAATCAACTATACTCTGATAAAATTAAATCTAAAAAATTAAAAAGTAGGAATGCTGATAATATACATATAATGAAATATTATTCAACTTTAAAAGGGAAGGAAATTCTGCAGTATGCTACAACACGGATGAACCAAAGGACATTATACTAAGTGAAATAAGCCAGACACAAAAGGACAAATACTGTATGATTCCACTTATCTGAGGTCTCTAGAGCAATCAGAATCATAGACACAGAAAGTAGAATGGCAGGGGGGCTACCAGGGGCTAGGCGGTTGGAAAAGGGGTCTTGCTATACAATAGGTACAGTTTTATTTGTTTTTGTAAGATAAGAAAGTTCTGGAGATGGATGGGGAAGGAAATGTGGCTGTATTTAACACTTAAAAATGATTAAGGAGTTCCCATTGTGGCTCAGCGGAAATGAATCCGACTACGAACCATGAGGTTGCGGGTTTGACCCCTGGCCTTGCTCAGTGGGTTAAGGATCCAGCATTGCCCTGAGCTGTGGTGTAGGTCGAAGACTCAGCTCAGATCCTGTGTTGCTGTGGCTCTGGCGTAGGCCGGCAGCTACAGCTCCAATTGGACCCCTAACCTGGGAACCTCCATGCGCCAGAAAAGCAGCCCTAAAAAGAAAAAAAAAAAAAAGATTAAGATGGTGAATTGCGTGTTGTGTGTATTTTTCCATAGTTAAATATTATAACAATTAAAAAACAAAAAGTAGGAATGTTGGACCCAAAGGTGAGTCCATTTCATGCCCCCTGGATGGCTGTTCTGGTTTTGCTCCCCTGCTGAGCAGAAGGCGTCCTCCCACAGCCTCACAATGCAGGCCTTGCCGATATTTTCCACATCATGATTTGGTCTTGGCAAATGGAATGGCAAAAAAAAAAAAAAAAGATGATGGAAAGCAGACAGACCTTTTCCCTCAACTTGATGTGAAACTAAAGGATATTCATCTGCTTCGCCCCTCCAGATGCTCCAGAGTGGCCACGAAGAAAATTTGAGTTGCAGTGTTCCACAGGGTGGGTGCGGATCTCCGTGGATGCCTCCAGAAACTAGGCAGTTATTCTAGTTCTTTTTCCCCGTCCCACTCCCTAACTTTAAAAATGATGACTCCAAATATCACAGAATGGCCTACATAGTTCCCTGAAACAGCTGTCCTGCAGAATCATGAAAACTTGGGCTAAAAATAGTCTAAAAATAGTCTCAGTCTCTAAAAACAAGGTTGGGCCCCTGGGAACAAAGCCCTCTTAGAAAGGTCCCCACCTCCATCCAGGCCACACAAAGCTGACCCAGCTCAGTCCCCAGAGCAAGTCATCCTTCATGACCACCCCTCTCTGCCCTGGAAATAGATGCCTAAAATCTTTTCACATTCTCGGTCCCGCTGTGGAAGGAAGGGAGGTGGGGAGGGGGAGGGGAGTAAGGAGGATAACCCACTGACTACCGAGTTTCAAGTCTGTGTCATTATTTCCATTTTATAAATGCCCAAATGGGCTCAGAGATTTTAAATACTGTGTCTGAATTCCCACGGCTAGAATAAGAACCCAAATTTCAATCTTATGGCTCATTCCCAAGATCCCCTATGGTGACAGTTTTCCTTTCAGTGCAGCCCATCCCCTCAAAGGGTCCTCTCAGATATCCAGTTCACATCACCACTGAGGAGGGTAAGATGATGTGTCTGAGAACATAGGATTCTGAATAGGGTTAGGATTCTGCAGAACTGGGACGGAGGTTTCTCAACAACAACCCACCTAAAGAACGCCTGCTACCTTGCTGATGGCTTCCCTCCCCCTTACCAAGTGAGACACATTTTTCTGGGTGGCAGGTGGGCGTAAGCCTCAGCTCTCTTCTGTTGTTGTCAGGACTGGTGTGTCTGTCGTGGTAAGGTGTGTGGGTCTGTCAAGTTCAACTGGGAGGCATCTTATGAACTCTTAACAACTCTCTGCTGTTTGGGGTGTAGCTCCTGGAGCCACCCACCCCGACCTGCCCTGCACCCTACAGGCAGAATCTCTGAAGTATGTTTAGAGAACAGGATTGGGTCAAGAGAGTCTCAGGGCTTAGGAACAGTCATCTGCTGTATGGATTTCTTTATCCTCTGGATCATGAACCCAGGGACGCAGATTCCTGACAACTACATGGTCTCCATCTGGGAAGGTGTTGAAGGCATTTCAGCCCCCGAGATAAGCCTCCTGGAGATGGCCAGGGAGAAGTGTGTGTGTGTGTGTGTGTGTGTGTGTGTGTGTGTGTGTGTGTGTGTGTGTGAAGGAGAGAGAGAGAGAAAGAGAGAGAGGTCAGGCATTGAGATTAACATGGTGTCATGGAATTCTCCCGTGGCTCAGTGGGTTAAGGATCCCATATTGCAACTGCTATGGCTCTGGTTACTACTATGTGGCAGCAATCAGTTCCTGATTGCTGGCTCAGGAACTTCCACATGCCATGGGTGCAGTCAAAACAAGTTTTTTGTTTGTTTGTTTTGTTTTTTAAGACGATGTCATGGTTGGAGAACTTGTGAATATCAGATTCCCATCCTGCAAAGATCCTGGAGACAGATGCATGAGGAGAAATGACTGGCATTAAGTGGCACAATGCTCTGTTATTAAATATTGTGGCCCAAACTTGTGAAAAGAGTTCATATCCACAGCTCCCACCAGATCACACTCCAGTACCAAGGAACCCCTTGTCCAGAGAGCCGTGGGCCTCTTCCCTGCTGATGTGCTGGGGTTGCCAAGGGCGACAGTTTGGGGAGCAGAGGCAGATATATCATGATCCTGGAATATCCACACACGTGCAAGAGAGGATCTTTGTGGTACAAGAAGAAGCAAAGGGTAGGAAGAGAAGGGCTGAGGGGAGAGACCTCGGGTTGTATTCTTAACCTAGGCCTCACCCTGTTAGGGGCAGGCCTGTCCTGATGTGATGGCCAGCACAGCTGGCTGTGTATCCCACGGCCACCAGAACCCAGGAGCTGAGTGATGAGAGCAACTCCTCCTGCAGGTTGCCCTGGCAACCAAGTCTCAGTTGCTGGTGAAGCCTGCATGGCTGGCTAGATGTCAGGGCCTGGAGAGAGGTGGCTAAGATGACAAATGCTGAGTTCCAGGGGTGGGTACTAGGCTCTCTCGGGGTACTAGGTTCCAGGTATTATGGGACCTGGATCCCCACCAAGCCAAGGAAAGAGATGGATGAAGCCTTTTCCTTCCAACAGCAAACTGTAAAAACAAGGGCTCCAGGAGGGAGTTCTGCTTGCTGGCCTCAGGCAGACCCCCCATTTTACACATAGATAAATGAGTGATTGTCGTGCTTTTTTTTGGGGGGGGGCATGCCCACAATATGCAGAAGTTCCCAGGCCAGGGGTTGAACTCAGGCCACAGCAGTGACCTGAGCTACCATAGGAACAATGCCAGATCCTTAACCTGCTGTGTCTTCAGGGAACTCCTTGGCACTCAACAACTTTTGGAGAGTTGTTGTACGACTTCGAGATCCCTTTTGCAACATTCCTAATAGTACCTGACATGCAGTACCCTCTTGTTTCAGTTACCTTACTAGCTTAAAACAATAATGTTTTATTAATCCTCATGATTCTGGGGGCCAGTCTCAGCTGGTGGTGATTCTACTTCATGTACCATCAGCTGGGGTCACTCCCTTGGCCTGATTTGGTGGAAGCTGGACTGAAACATCCAAAAAGGCCTCACTGGAGTTCCTGTTATGGCTCAGGGGGTTAAGAACCCAACATAGTGTCCATGAGTTTGCTGCTTTGATCCCCGGCCTTGCTCGGTAGCTTAAGGATCTGGCATTGCCATGAGCTCTGGTGTAGGTTGCATATGCAACTTCCATATGCTGCAGGTGTGGTGGTAAAAAGAACTAAAAAAGCTTCATTCACATGAATGGTACCTGAGGATTTCACATGGCTTCTGCATGTGGTTTCTTCACCCTGGACTGGTAACATGAGCTACAATCAATGTCTGAGGAAACAAAAATGATGGGTTTTTATTTTATTTTTATGTCTTCTTAGGGCTATACCTGCAGCATATGGAGATTCCCAGGCTAGGGGTCGCATCAGAGCTGTAGCTACCGGCCTATACCACAGCCACAGCAACACCAGATCCAAGCCCGGTCTGTGACCTACACCTCAGGTCAAGGCAACGCCGGATCCTTAACCCACTGAGCAAGGCCGGGGATCGAATCTGTGTCCTCATGGATCCTAATCAGATTCCTTTCCGCTGACCCACGACTGGAAATCCTCCATGATGGGCTTTCAGAAGATGAATGGTCCCTGAAATTTTACCATCTTGTCTGGAGAGGCAGACGGGAGGCACCATGTGCTTATCCCACAGCTGGAAACACGAGGGTCCAAGAGGTGAGTCAGCAGAGCGGTCAGGATGGAGTCCCAGCCTGGAGGAACTGCTGTGCAGAGGAGTTAACATAAGGCCTGACTGCCTTCTCTGAGAGGCCTACTTGCAAGGCTGCTCTTGGCTAGTGTCTGGGAACCTGGATTTCAGGACGGTTTCCCCTTATCCCCAGACCTGGTAAAAGTGGCCCACAGCACCCAGACTGTCTGTACAAATCAAGTGGTTTTGGGTGAACTCCTGGTTTCCTCAGACTCGGGGGTTCTGATGTGTATGAGGCAGAAGGCCAGCACCAGTAAAGCCCATGAGCACCAAAACTCTAAGTTACTCTCCCTGGCAGCATTTCACACCTGTGGTCACAACTAGTTGCTGAAGGAATGAGGCATGTCCTGTGTGACTCTACAGGGAAAGGACCCTCAGAAGCCTGTCCCTGGTGTCCCCAGACCTTGCTGATGTGCCTTTTCCCTTTGCTGTTGGTGCCTGATATAAACACTTGTGCTGTAATAAGTCAGAGCCCAAGCACAACTGTATGCTGAGCCCTCCTAGTGATCTGCCAAACCTGGGAGTGGTCTTGGGCACCCCTGACTGCACCCCCATCCTGGACTTCCAGGCAAGGCCTGGGACACCAAAGCCCAGGGTGCAGGACTGGGCCTCAGAACTCAGGCCATCAGTGGGAATGACCGATACTGCGGCTGGATTCCACGCTCCTCCCATAAGCTCCACACTCACACTATAAGGACCCTTATGAGCTGCAGAGGTGGGTTCTTGGGGGTGGCTGTCCCTGGGTCATTCTGTTGGACGCCGTTGACAGAGAAGGTGGTGGGATCATTGATCCCAGTTCTGGGCCTGCTGCACGCACAGGGCTGGATGCTTTGCTTTCCACGGCTCAGCTGTCCTGCTCGCCCAGCGTGAGCCAACACTGGGGTCACAGACACAAGATCCCAGGGAATTCCAACCCATGGAACAGCCTCCAGAAGCACTCTGTGTCCAGACAGGCTGGGAACCCAGACTGCCCCATTTTCTAAAAGGTGAAAGTGAGGCCCAGCTGGGTTATGTCAATGCTGCAGGCACCCATGGGAGACACACTTCTGTCACCGCTGTTTCCCCTCGTCTCCCATCTTGCTCCCACACCAGACCCTGAGTCCCTCCAGGGTGCAGCTGCATTCCTGCCCTCAGGGAGTGCGGACCAGGTCTGACTCATCCCAGGCTATAGGGCTCCTTGGGGCAGGACCAAGATTTGATTCCAGGCCTCCTGCCACCCAGGCAATGTTCTTATTAGGAGGCACAGAAAAAAAAACCCTTCCAGTCCACATGCTTCCTATGTGGAAACACCCAATGGGAAAGAACTTACATGGGCAGGCCCTCAAGAGACAATGTGACCAGCTGTGGGTCTCTGGGTTTCTCAGTCTCAGAAAGCACAGCAAACTTCTGCCCTGGTTAGCATCCACCGGCTGACCGGAAAGATTTACAGCCCCAGGATTTATTCCTTTCCTCTCTGAGTGTTGGAAATAAACAAGCAGACAGCTGCACATAAGAGAAATGATTTAATTTTATAAAAATGTGATCACCAAAGATTTGATTTTTTTTCCTTTTTCCCCCCCCAGTAAGTAAAGTTTATAAAAAAACCTGGAATAAAAATTAGAACCACAACCTAATAAAAATTAGAAATCTGACATTTTGAGGAAACAGAGTCATTTAGAAAGACAATAAAGAAAAAGCAAAGAGCAGCAAAGCAGCAGCAGGACGGGAAGAAGGCTGGTTCCTCTGTGATGACCAAACAGCAAAGGACCAACACAAGCCTGAACTTGTGCACCAGGCCGGGCTGAGGGCTGGGGGCATGGAGGGAGTGGCCACAAGGCTTATGGAAAGGGACATACCAATGGCTCAGTGGGCAGCAATGGCCTCCTGCAGACAGATCCACAGCCCCCTCCTCTTCCCAGACCTGCCAGCCACGGGGCAGTGATTCACAGCCAAACCCCTACGGATCAGCACCACAAGGCTGACTTCTCCGATGTCCACCTGTCCCCAACCTACACCTCTGCAGGTACTGGGGTCCCCATGGGAAATGCATCGGAATGTCAAGGTGAGATACAACAGTGAACTTGCCAGGAAGACCCCAGGAAACTAGACATAGAAGGCTCCATACAAAACACTTTTTGAAGGTCTGCACCATAGCCAAGGCAGCGTCAGGACTGCCTTGGAGAGATAAGCCGGAACCCCCAGCAACATCCCCCAGCCTTTTCTTCTAGGGGGATGGTCCTGAGGCTGGCTGCCCAAACGACGTTGGGGAATTCTCGACTACATTCTGAGGTAGTCTAATTGCGACTTGCCCAGCCAGCTGAGAATGGTCTCAATAAATGGGGAGAAGGCAGGCAGAAAAGTTGCCACAGAGAGAAAAGGGCTAATATATAACAGAAGGTGGGCTCGGAGATGACCAGAGTGTGGCCTGGGGTCCTGGTGGCTGGCAGTGTGAATGGAGATCAGGGGAACGGAGGGTGCTCCGAGGCCAGGACAATGGCAATGCTGAGGTGAGGGGTGTCCAGGCTACTGACCTGTGTCTTGGTGATGGCGAGCCAGGGGGCTTGGGGTGAGGGGATGTCCCAAGGCTCCCTTCAGCTATGATTCCTCTCACCTGAGCTTGTTTTAGGGGAATGAGCCCTGTCAAACTCGAACTTGGGAAACACTTAAGAGGTCCCTGCTCTGAGGGACAAATGAGATTCTAAGCCACCACTGAGAGAGAAATAACAAGAACGAAAAGCAAAGGTGTTGCTGGACCCCTCCCCCCACATTTTTTGGCCAAGGTACATCACTCTTTTCCTCTTCTGCCCCAGCACGCAGGATTCTAAGTCAGGATGGAATGTTCTGAAGGATTAGGAAGTAGCAGCTGTGTGGATGTTAGTTATTTTCTCTGCTTTGCACATTTCCGAGGTCGCCTTCTAGGACGGAGCTCAACAAAGTCTTCAACTTCATTTTCGTAATCATCTTCCTGAACAACACCTGTTTAAAAGGCATAAAACAGAAACAAAGGGCAGGCTGGTGATTTTTCACGCCACTGCAATGTATAACATCCTAGTAAGAAGTAATGTCTCTGTGATTGTTTTAAAGGAAGAAAAAAAAAAGCCAGAGCCAAAGTAAACACCCTTCTCCAGAATGTAGATGCCCTTTAGATGAAAAAGAAGTCAAACAAAACCTAAACTCAACTGCAGCCTTAGGTTGGTAGATTAGCTATCTTCTTTTTGAAACAATCACAAATATCATAGTGCCAGGAAGGATTCTGTCTGTATTCTGAAGATTGTTTTTTGTTTATTTGTTTGTTTTTTTGTCTTTTTGCCATTTCTTGGGCCACTTCTGCGGCATATGGAGGTTCCCAGGATAGGGGTTGAATCAGAGCTGTAGCCACTGGCCTACGCCAGAGCCACAGCAACGCGGGATCCGAGCCGCGTCTGCGACCTACACCACAGCTCACGCCGGATCCTTAACCCACTGAGCAAGGCCAGGGATTGAACCCGCAACCTCATGGTTCCTAGTCAGATTCGTTAACCACTGAGCCATGACGGGAACTCCCCTGAAGATTGTTTTATTGGCACAGACATTTGTGTCTAGTCCCTTCCAGTTTTCCCCAGCTCTGAGCTCAGGATTTTCCAATAGCATCTGGATTATGAGGAATCACATATGGACAACTAGGGGCAGGAGAAATACTCAGAGGAAGAAGAAAGAAGGTCCTGACAAGAGGAGGCAGCAGGTGGGATGGGCAGAAGGCAAGACTTTCCAGATTTTATAGAACTCAGCAAGGTGGCCTGACTGTCAGGAAAGAAACCTGATTTAGTCTACACCAGCCTTTAACCTCTGAAGGAAGGTGCCTGCAAGTCCCCTCAGTGACTTTGTTTTGTTCACATATGTGTTTGTTTTATATCCCCAAGCCTAGAACAACAGTGCTGATACATTCTAGACAACAAATATTCATTGACTTACTCAAATGGTTTGCACAGGCAGTTATGAAGGGATGGTTTTGCAATACTTTACCCATCCTGGGAGTCACTGTATGGAACACTGAGTAGCCACAGAACAGCACTGATAACAGCTCATGAGTGGCAAGTGTTTGAAAAAGCAAAACCCTGGCATGAACCCTGAAGAACAGCCTTCAGGGTCAGATGGGAGAACTCAGCTACTCTGTTGCTAATGATCTGACTTGCTGGGGGTGGGGCTCCTGGACAGTGAGGGAGCACTGCTCACATCACAGGCAGCCCCACTTCAGCCTGACCCAAGAGCCAGCAGAACCAAGGACCATGTGACCCAGAGCCTTGCCCTGGGATGAAGGACTCCTCACCTTCATCCTTCAAGCGCAGCTCCGTTTTCCGCAGCCACTCCCGAGCATTCCTTACGGACAGGATCAGGATGTCGACCAGCTGAGCCATGACCTCCTCCGCTATAGGAACCAAAGAATGAGGGCCTCTGAGTGAAGGGGCCTCTGCAGGGACCAGGACACCCAGCACTTGAGCCAAAGCCCCCACCTCCCAGGAGCCTGTCTGCTTCCGCTGAGGTGAATAGCAGCATAAAGCTCTGTAGCCGCCTCCCACCACCAGAAGCAGAAACCACAACCCATCAGCCTGAGGCCAGTCTTGCCTGTGTATAGAGACTGCCAATAGCAAGCCTTTCGAGGAAGCCTTTGTTCAAAATGTCATTACCTTAAACAGGAGTGTCTGAATTCTAGAATGATATGGAATTTCACTAATTTTATTCATAACTTCCTCTCAGTGTTGCTAAGACATAGCTAAAAAGGATGTCAGAGGAAATCTGATTCAGAGGTCACATAAGAATTCATTTTTTTCTTTTTTTTTTTTTTCTTTTTTTTTTTTTTTTGGCTGAACTGGCAGCATATGGAAATTCCTGGGCCAAGAATTAAACCTGTGCCACAGCAGTGACCCAAGCCACAGCAGTGACAATGTTGGATCCTTAACCCACCGAGCCACCAGGGAACTCCAAGAATTCTTATTAAAGGCTCACACTGGGTATGGTGTCAGGTCCCTTCTAAAAGGAAGAGATCAGCTATGCACCTCTACATCATAGTTGAGGGTTTAGCACATGGAAGGTGCTCAAGAAATGATCACTGAATAAATGAATCGGGCCAAGTTTAAAGAGTTTCCTCAAGACTTGAAATGTTCTCCCTATATCCTCTCCATAGGATCGGTGAGCAATCCCTTTTCTTGTCTGTTGCGCCAGGGGAAAGCATCCTGGCCCAAGATTATCACACACTGTTAACTGGGGGAGAAGTGGTCCAAAAAACAGGACTTGGCTATAATTGAAGAACACATTGTCTTCACTGGTATTTCTGCTTAAGCCAAGATCCCATCACCGCCAGGCCAGATATCACTACAAAGGGCTCGACTGGGACACATGCTCTCAAAGCCTGGGTTCTAACAGCATCTGGGTCCCACTTCCGAGGGCCCTTACCACCAGCCCAGGCCTTCCGCCTGTAGAGGTCTTCCACTGTGTCCAAGACCTTCTTGATGTTCTCTTGGACTTTCCTTTGCAGCACGTGGCTGTGCTCTTTGGAGCCCAGGTGGCTGCGGACCCACACGCTCTGCTCGATGTCCTGCACCACCAGCTTGCCTTCACCGATAGCTGGTTCCACCTTCTCATGGAAAAATTCTGAGTACTTCTGGTAGGCCCGCTGCTGCCTCTGGTGGTCCTCTAGGCGGATGTGTTGCTCATAAGACTCACTGTTCTTCTCCTGACCATCTTCGTCTTCCAGCTCGGCCCTGGAAAGGGCATCAACCTCAGAAGCCGCTTCCTCAAATGCTTGATCGGGGCCGAAATAGTTCTCAGGACCTCGGGTGAACTTGACCCCGCACAGGTCACACTGAGTCCGGTCCACATCAGCTTTTTTGAAGTTCCCGGCCCCGGGCTCCCTGCCCTCCTCCCTGGAGTGCTCGGTCTGGGCCCCCGCCCTCCTCCTCCAGCTGACGCACAGGGACACCACCAGGCATGCCCTCCGCAGCTTCCGCTGGATGGAGGCCTTCCGCTGCTTTTGTGAGAGGATGGCAGCCAACAGGTGGTCCCGGTCTTCCAAGGCCAGCTCCTCCGACTCGTCCTCACCAAACTCACACTCGGTGTCAGCAAGGTGGCCCACGGGGTCCACGGAGAGCAGGCGGTTCAGTCTGACCTCCTCATGGTAGAGGCCACGGACCACAGTCCCTTTGGTGTGCCCACTGTCCCACCGCCAGTGGCAGTCCATCAGGTACTCTTCATCCCGCTCAAAGAGCAGGTCCTGCAGTGCCTCGGCCACGGACTTCACATTGACTGCCAGCAGCACCCGCTTCATGGCTCGAAGGAGCCGATCAGGGACCTGGCCTGGGCATTCCAAGCTCATCAGCTGCAGCCTTGCCTCGATCTCCTGGAAGTGGCGCGACAGAAGAGGCTTGCAGGAAGGCTGCAGGACCTCCCCAGCGTTCACCAGCATCACCAAGCATAGCACCAGGGTTCGCTCCGCCTCCCCAGAGACCACGTAGTCGATATCACTGAAGGCGTCGAGCAGGACATTGAAGTTCTCATTCTCACCACCGCAGAGCACCTTGACCAGGTAAGACAGGTGGAACCGGAAATCCTGAATGGCTCTGTTCACGTCCTTGGGTCTGTATTCCTGAATGATGGCGAACACGTCCCCGGGCTCCCTGTCCTTCTTGCTGAACAGGAACTCCCAGTAGTGCAACAGTGCAATGTAGCTTTTGGGGAGACACAGGATGGAGTTCCTCCGGAGGCGGGCCAGCACTGCCCCGCAGTGGATGAACTGGAACTCCAGCAGGGCCACTGTGTTTCCAATGCTGGGGATGAGTGGCTCTTTGCACCTCTTGACCAGGACGTTCATGAAACGGAAAAAGCGCCTCTTGTGATCTTCTGGGTTCCGGCACACGTAGAACTGGTGGATGGAATCCTCCAGCAGCCGGATGAAGCACAGGTGAGTCTTCTCTGCACTCTCATCATCCTTGTTGGGTGCCAGCATGCCGAATTTCCCTTCTATTCCTTTGATCCTGCTGCCTCTCCCCTGGCCCCTGTCCTCTTTTTCAGCCTGGAGGGCTTTGAGCTCCCTGTTGTAGCTGTCCTCCTCCTGATGGAGCAGCTTTTCGAGCTCGTCGGGGTAGCTGGAGGAGAGGAGGAAAGCCTGCATGGCACTCAGCCACAGGTCTGTGGACTCCCGGCGGCTTCGGGCCCTCTCGTTTTGAAACAGGAAATGGATATACTCTTTCAGAGCCGACCTGTAGAATTTGAAGGATTTATAATGTGGTTTGAGGACTTCTTTGCACGCCATGGGGTTTTCTGACAACACTCTCTGATGGAAATGCTTAGGGAAGAGAACATCCAGGAAGGATCTGCAAAGGCCGTACTTATTAGAGGGCAAGATGTAATCGAGCTCTTCAAGTTCCTCAGCTAAGACTTTAGGGAACACTTTTTTGGCTTCCAAAAGCAATCCGTTGATGGCCACCAGGTGTATTTTTGACTGAACCAAACACTTGGCCTCATGACGCCGCAAAGGCCTGTGGAAATCTTCACAGTTTCCATCCTCGCATTTCAAGCCCACGATGAACCTCGTGCAGACACCCGGGTAGGTCTTCCTGAGTAGGCTCTGTGTGATCTGACATAGCCTGTTGAGAAGGTGTTTGTTGAGGGCTAATTTCACTTGGTCCGTCATTATCAAGAAATGGTCTTTCGTTTTCTTCTCTCTCAAGTTCAAATCCAGGTCAAAAATGATTCTTAATATGGGCCCAGGGTCGTTCTGAGCTATCTGGCAATACTTGGCATCCACCTGAGAAATCCCAAAAAACTCAAAGCAAGACTTAACCATCTCTTTCTCGGCATTGTTGGTCACTCTTTTGAGGGCCCTGACCAGATTGAGGAGGACCTCCAAGCCCCATGGGGCCAGGGCCAGGACCTCCTCAGGCTTGGCTTCACAGCGGCTAGTGGCTTCATAGAGCGCCTCCACTGCGCCTGCTGAGTGGTTGAGGGTGTCAAACTTCAGGAAGGCGTCCTTGAGCTTCTGAAAGTCTCTCAGGACCACGCCCTGCAGGAAGTGGGCCTCAGCAATGCCAGACACCTGGTTGGTCTGATGGCAGAGGTCCAGAGCTTCTTTAAGGATGGTCTTGGTATGGTCAACATCAGAATCCCTGGCCACGTTGAGGCGGGCGGCTGCCAGCAGACATGAAGCCTGGAAGTCCTTGTCAGCTGTGAGCCTGGCAGCCTCTAAGAGACAGCCGTGTTGCTTCATCAGCAGGGCAGCCTCTTCTCTCCGACCTTCCCTGTTCAGCAGGTCTGCCGCTTCTGCGAGCCGCTTTCGAGACTTCAGGAATGCCAGCTGGTCTTCTGTGTCTAGCTTCGAGAGCACAGCCATCATCTCCTTCATCTTATTTGCACTCAGGTACTTGGCTGCAGCTTCCAAGTAGAACTGGCTGGCCGAGTAGGAGAGCTTGGATATGGGGAGGGTCTTGGCCCTTAGCATTTCTTCATACCTGCAATGACAGTCAACATCAATGTCAATTCAGTTTCAGCCAAGAGAAGATTTACAAGGCACAGGCCAGAGCAACTTAAATAAAATGCCTGCATGTAGATCAGAATGGTAAAATAGGACCTAAAGTTGTCTAGCATCTTTATCAAGGGTTCATTCTGCACTGATAAAATTAATTCTTTATTCCCCAAAGGAACCAAGCATCGATATGTTTAATTGATAAAATATAGTGGAACTGCAACCTAGACCAGTGACAGTTAAGTTTGAAAGTCAATCTGTAGGGTAAAAATTAGGCAGAGTCAAAATTAACCTTGGAAAAAATTTCCTTAAATTTTCATAAAAGCTTGCAAATCATTTGGGGTACTTGACCTTGTTGAGTCCAATACGTGATTATTGAGAAAAGAATGGAGCTAGGGGCTGCAGGCACACCAGCCATATTACATCAGTCTGCCTCTTGTTATCCAACCTGTGACTCCTCTCTTTTGCTGGGAATGCATGTGGTTGGATCAGTGGGAGATTAATGAAGCTCTGAAATCAAGCTCCCCTTGACTCTGCTGGCCAAGGTGAGTATATTCCACATACCAATTTTCAAGGCATTGGGACAATCCAATAAAACACGCTGACTTTTGAACTCTCACAGGACAAAACACATCTCTTCACAACCAGAGAAATGCCCAGGGTCCTCCTGCTGCCCTAGGGTTATCCCACAAACCTCCTACAACAGGACCTCTGTGATGGGGTGTCACTGAGGATGAAGGAAGGGAATGTACCTCTTGCGTGAGCTTTGGCTAACGGTGCAGGGGGTGTGTAAACTAAGTTTAAGGAACTAACCAGGTTAATTTTTTTTTTTAAATCTAAAATGTTATTACCTTTTGACTTGGGCCAGTAAGCAACTGATTTCTATATCCAGTATGTATAGCATTCAAAAGATACTCAGATAAATCTAGTGTGAGGTTCCAATTAATACTCACTACACTTAGATCTCAATTCAACATATCATTAAAAAGAGTCAGTTGAATATCTCAGGAAAGCTGATAAAGATACACAAAACAATGAGAAAGCCCCCCAAAATGTTCCTGGGGAAAAACCTATGATTATTCAATGCTCTCCCAGAAAAGGGAGAACAGAAGGTTAACTAAATAAGTGAAAGGACCAAAAGTGCCCTCAGTCGGTTTTGTCATATGGCCTCACAAGGGAATTAGTGTGGTTGATTACTCAGGGTACACAGCACCCTGATAACTTGGTACCCAATAAATGTAAACAGCTGGTACCTGCTATGGACTGACAGTTTGTGTCCCCTAAAATTCATATGCTGAAGTCCTAACCCCCAGTGTGGTTGTATTTGGAAAGGAGGTCTCTAAGAGAGTAATTAAGGTTACATAAGGTCATAAGGGTGGAGCCCTGATCCAACAGGATTAGTGTCCTTATAAGAAGGGACACTGGGAGTTCCCGCTGTGGTGCAGTGGGTTAGGAATATGACTGCAGTGGCTTGGGTCACTGCAGAGGCGATGGTTTTGATCTCTGGCCTGGTGCAGTAGATTAAAGGATCCAGCGGGGTCGCAGCTGCAGCTTGGATTCACTTCCTGCCCCAGGAACTTCCACATGCTATTGGTGCAGCCCTTGCAGAGTAGACTTGCGGTTGCCAAGGAGAAGGGGGAGGCAGTGGGGTGGCTGGGGAGCTTGGGGTTAACAGATACAAACTATTGCCTTTGGAATGGATTAGCAATGAGATCCTGCTATGTAGCACTGGGAACTATGTCTAGTCACTTATGATGGAGCATGATAATGTGTGAAAATAGAATGTGTACATGTATGTGTAACTGGGTCACCATGCTGTACAATAGAAAAAAAATTGTATTGGGGAAATAACTATTTAAAAAATAATAAAAATAATAATTTAAAAAAAGAAAGAGAGAGAGAGATACCAAAGAGGATGCCCTCTCTTGTCCACAATCTCTCCCTCCACGCTTAGGCACCAAGGAAAGTCCACGTGAAGCCATAGCAAGAAGGCAGCCATCTGCAGGCCAGTAAGAGAGCTCCCACCCGTAACCCAACTGACTGGAGCCTTGATTGTGGACCTCCAGCCTCAAAACTATGAAAAAATAATTTTCCATTGTTTAAGCCACCAAATCTATGGCATTTCATTATGGCAGCTTGAGCTAATACATACACACTGTGTATATATTACGTATAATGGCCCCAAAGACCTGGATAAAGGAATATGCTCAATTACAGACCATGGCACTAGACACCTACATTTCCATTTTCAAAAATAAAACTGAATTTCTTTATCTAGGTGCTGGTTATACAAGTATATTTACTTTGTGAAAATTATGTGCTTTTTAAAAATATATGATACACTTTAATAAAAGCTAACTTAAAGATATAAAGCTTGAACACCTGGTCAATCATGTTCATTCTGTCCCATATATAATTTGGTAGAAAGCAAAGAAAACGGAGACAAGCCATAGCCATAGGAAATAGAGACAAGCCAGGAGCTGGGAGTGGACTCAAGGTCCTGCTGAGAAGAAATGCAGACCAGCAGACTCTGCAATTCTAGCTGTCTCACTCCACCAGGAAGACCTCCTACAGGCTTACAGGTATCAACCATGTGCTATTTCTAGATTCCTTGGCAACAATTAACCCCACCCATCTCCACTTCTCCTTTGGAACATGGGGTAGGCCAAAGGCTCAAGAAGGCCTCCAATGGGCCATGTATGAAACTTGTGCAAGCTACAACTAAGGATATGTGTACAAACGTATCATAGACATGTATCAGTGGCTGGCCAGGCATCTGCCAGTAGATGAAGTGGAATCCTGACTGCCCACTAACGCTTTGCCCTCTATCCATCCACACATTAGCAACACAGTTGACTCAGCAGGTAAAGGTGGAGAAGAGAACCATCATTAAGCATGAAATTGCTGGGCACATCACATGCACACTCTTAACACATCCTTCATTTTCTTCTGCCCCTTCTCCTCATGACACTGTATTCAAAGAGCTCTTGACTCAGCACCAAAGCCATCATTCAAGTGGAATGAGGGTGACATGGTCAAGTCACTTCAGAAGAGCAAGAGAATACCTCCCCAGGGAGCGATGGCAGGGCAGGGCTTGGGGGTGGCAGGGTCGGGTGGGGGGAGGAAGGAAGATAATAAAACTACCTACTTTTCCACTGCCATGGCAGCTTCTTCAAAAAGTTCCTCTTGGCAGTACATCTTCAGGGCTAGATTGAATTCCTGAATCTGCTCAAAGCATCGGGATGCATCTTTGTAGCGCTGGCTTCGCTTATAGAAACAGGCAGCATCTCTTATCTAGGACAGAACAAATTTTTACTCAAGAGTATTTATAACATAACTTTTTTATCTTAAAAGTAAACCAACGCCATGAATAATAAAGAAGATGTTCCTATGTCTGCTATTTGTTAGCATCTGGTGAAAAACACTAAAACATAGGTAATTTAGGAGAACTAATTCTTCAAAGCAAGAAAAATAATGTGAAATCCCAACCTCACACCACACACAACCACAAGCACCAGATGGGTTAAAAATCTGAATGAGAAGGCTATTGGAAGAGAATGTATGAAAATATTTTGTGATTTTGAGGTAAAGACAGTAAGTCTTCAACAAAAGTCGAAAAACACAAAACAAACAAACTTCTAGGGCGAAATCTGATGGATTTGATTACAGTTGACCCTTGAATAACTCAGGTTTGAACTTCATGGGTCCACTTATAGTTAGATTTTTTGTTTTTTTTTTTTTTTTTTTTTGTCTTTTTAGGGCTACACACGTGGCATATGGAGGTTCCCAGGCTAGGGGTTTAATCAGAGCTGCAGCCACCGGCCTATACCACAGCCACAGCAACGCCAGATCTGAGCTGCGTCTGCAACCTACCCCACAGCTCACAGCAATGCTGGATCCTTAACCCACTGAGCAAGGCCAGGGACCAAACCCGCAACCACATGGTTCCTAGTTGGATTCATTTCTGCTGCACCACGACGGGAACTCCATGGATTTTTTGTTGAATTAAAAAAATTTATTAAAGTATAGTTGATTTACAATGCGTTAGTTTCAGGTGTACAGTAAAGTGATTCAGAATCTATATATATATGTAGATTCTTTTCCACTATAGTTTTTTGTTGTTGTTGTTGTTTTTTGCTTTTTAGGGCCACATCAGCAGCATATGGAAGTTCCCAGGCTAGGGTTCAAATCGGAGCTACAGCTGCTGGCCTACACCTCAGCCACAGCAACACGGGACCTGAGCCGCATCTGCGACCTACACCACAGCTCATGGCAATGCTGGATCTTTAACCCATTGAGTGAGGCCAGGGATCCTCATGGATACTAGTCAGGTTCATTACTACTGAGCCACAACAGAAACTCCTCCATTATAGTTTATTAGAAGATATTGAATACAGTTCCCTGTGCTCTACAGTAGGTCCTTGTTTTATCTATTTTATATATAGTAATATGTACATGTTAATCCCAAACTCTTAATTTACCCCTCCCCTACAGATTTTTTTTCAATAGCAGTTGGTTGAATTCCTGATGTGGAACCGAGGAAAGAGAGGAACCTCAGATAGGGAAGGCCAATTATCAGTTACACATGGATTTTTCAGCTGCACAGAGGGTCGGCGCCCCAACCCCTGCACTGTTGAAGGGTCAACTGTACATCAAAACTGTTCAACGAAGGGCACACAAAATAAAGCTAACAGAGAGAAGACAAACGTTAACATCTAGACCAGATACAGCCTTTTGTGAAGATGGAAATATTTTGTATCTATCTATCCAATATGGTAGCCACTACCCACATGTGAAGAGTGAGCACATGAAATGTGTGGATGGTACAACTGAGGAACTGAATTTTTAATTCCATTTAATTAATTTTAATGTAAACTGCCACATGAGGCCACTGGCTACTAGTACTAGAGTGAGCAGATCTAGAACATGAAATGGATTCCTGAAAACACACAAAAAAGACTTTCCAGAAAAATGGGCAAAGGATTTGAACTGGCAGTTTGCAGTGGAGGAAACTTGAATGACTAACGAATAAATGAAGATGCTCAATCTTCATAATAATAATCAGAGAAATACAAATTAAAGCCACAGTGAGATATACCCATAAGGTCTGCAAAATTACAAAACTGGAACCCACGGAACACGGCCATGGATGTGGAGCACAGGGAACCCTCAGGCATGGAGTGATGTGGCTCTTCTGGAAAGCAAAGGGGCTTTCAACTTTTACTTGGTGAAATTAAACACACACATTCCCCTGGGGCCTGGAAGCCCACTCTTAGCAGTACACAGAACTGGGAGGGGATGTATTATGTTATAGTATCTAATGTATGGCAGATAAGAGATGGTTCACCACTAGGGAAATGGGTGAGTCAAACACAGTGAATGCCCACTCTGGAATCCTACCAGCAGTCAGAGGCCTGGCCAGACCTTAACACCATAGCAGAAGGTGGAAAAAGTAACAAACATGGAGTTCCTATTGTGGCTCAGCAGTAAGGAACCTGACTAGTGTCCATGAGGACACAGGTTCAATCCCTGGTCTCGCTGAGTGGGTTAAAGGATCCAGTGTTGCTGTGAGCTGTGGTGTAGTCACAGATGCGGCTCAGATTCGACCCCTAGCCTAGGAACTTCCACATGCCACAGGTGTGGCCCTAAAAAGACAAGAAACAAAGAAAAAACCCCAACACCCAAAAAAGTAATAAACAGAATAAGATGCAATTTAGATAAGCTTAATAATATGTATAGAGAATATGCCTAGTTATTCTTTGGTTGTGCAAGCAGATGGGACATACATTAACTGCATGGAACAGCAGCCAATGTGAAGAGAGTGGAAATGATCATGGGGAGGAAGAGGATGAACAAATAAAACACTGGTGGGTTGTCATGAACAGAAGAGTATGCTCCACTCCTCTTCCTCTCACATTTCTCATCCCGCCCATCAGTGAATCTTGCAGGGTTGGCTCTCCCAGTGTTTCCCAGACAGGACCCATTCCCAGCACCTCCACCACCATGGAGGCAATGGGGCCACAGCATCTCAGTCCAAGTGGCTGCTTGACCCTCCTAACCAGCCTTTCTGCTTCTGCTCGTCCTGCCTGCAGAGCTCTCCAGAGAGCATCCAAGTAATTCCTTTCATGCCACTCCTCCAATCAAGACCTTCCTCTGGCCCCCCCTCACCTCTGACCAAACCTAGTCCCTACCATGGACCACAAGGCCCTGAATGATTTTCCCTGCCACCCTCTCTGGCTCATTTTACCACTTCTACTCCCAAACACTCTATCTACTCTGGCCAAACTGGTTTCCTTGCTTTTTTTTCTTATTCTCACCTGCATGCTCCCACCTTGGGGGCTTTTGTCTGAAGTTCCCCGGCCTGTGATGCCCTCCTACAGCGGTTCTCATGGTCTGTGTGCAAAAGTCAGCTTCCTAACCCCGCCCACATCTAAAATAGCAAGACCTGACACCCTCATCACCGCCGACATCTTCTGAACAACTGGCTTCTCTGTCATCTGTCTCCCACGCCAGAAAGGGAAACTACAAAGGCAGAGGCCCCTGTGCTGCTGCCTACTGGTTGCCAAGCTCCCACAGTGCCTGGCACACACTGGGGCGAGGGGGGGTGTGTGTCTACCTATGTGTTGAATATTTCATTTTCTAACTCAATCAGCTGTATGTCCTTGAGGTCCAAAGAGAAAACAGAATCAAGATGGAACAAAACAAAATGTATATGCCAGCCCCTCTAATAAACCTCAGCTAGGTTTTATTTAACTTCTTTAAAGAGACAAATGGCAAAAAATGCCAAAATATGAACAAGATTCAGGTGTGAGGTTCTTCTTTGTCTAGAGACCTCACAGACTAGGGATCAACCAGACCATCTTGCCACATCAGTCAAACCTCAGAACCATACCATGCAGCCACCTTGCCCTCTCCTTGACAAGGCTGACTATGCAGAAGAAAACCCCCAGGTAAACATAGGTCCTGTTAGGTGCAAGCTTGCGCCCAAGAGGATGGAGAGAAGAGGGGGCTGCCTCTGAACAGGCTACCCGCATGGGTTTCTCAGCTCTTGCTGCCCAGAGAAAGGGCCTTGAGAGGTTTCCAGGGAAACCAGTGCTGCTCTCTGGAGAGGTAGGAAGCAGGCAAGGCAGAGAAATCCTTGAAAAAAAATCTTAGGCTCCCACAGTCCACTCACAAACACTCCTCCCCAAGGGTAGCCCACATCTGGGGGCTAGGAACAGGGAGGCAGCTTGGCCTAAGGATTCTGCAGAGGCCGGTCACAACTTGGTTTTTTGTTTCTTTCTATTTTTAGGGCCGCACCTGTGGCATATGGAAGTTCCTAGGCCAGGGGTTGAATGAGAGCTGCAGCTGCAGGCCTGCACCACAGCCACAGGAACTCAGGATCTGCGACCTACACCACAGTTTGGATCCTTCAACTATGAGGCCAGGGATTGAACCTGCATTCTCAAGGACACCATGTTGGGTTCTGAACCTGCTGAGCCACAAGGGACACTCCCTTATTTATTTCATACCTGATAGTTTGTACCTCTTAATCGTCTTCACCTAGTTTGCCCCTCCCCTACCCCTCTATGGTCCCCACTGGTTTATTCTCTGTATCTGTTCCTGTTTTGTTATATTTGTTCATTGGTTTTATTTTTTCGATTCCACATGTAAATGAACGCAATCTTAAATGTTCTCATTGCAAGAGAAAAGACTGTGACTCTGTGTGGTAATGGACATTCATTGAACTTACTTTCAGTTTGTGATCAGCGGTGATCATTTTGCAATATACACATACCCTGTATCGTTATGCTGTACAACTAAAAACCAATATAATGTTATATATCAATTACAGCTCAATAAAAAAAGAATAAAAATGAATCACTAAGAAAATCATCACCATTTGATGATGCAATACCAAATTGCCATAAAATGCTAACTGCCTACTTTCCTCCTCGGAGTTAATCTTGTTGCAGATAATACCAGTCTGTGGTCTGTACCAGCCTGCTGACCACGCTGTGAGTTGCTGTGCTCTGGACCAGCAGCTCTGTCCACTAGGGCTTCTATAATGACGGAAAAGTTCTAACACAACTGGCACTTGAGATGTAGCAAGTGAGAATGAGGAACTGAATTAAGTTTACTACCTTTTAATTAACTTAAATGTTTAATGAAGTAGCCACCTGTGGCTAGGGGCTGCCAGACTGGTTGGTGCAAATCTAGAATAATCGCGGGGACATAGAGAAACTGCCACGTAACTGCCAGACGGTTCGCCCAGGCTGACACCAGACTGAATATAGAGAAAGAGAAGGCAGGAATATTCTAAAACCCATCTTCCCTTTGATGTGAACACTGGGCCTCCCTGGGGTTAATACTGGGTCAGAAACATTCACACAGACAGGGATACACACACACACACACACACACACACACACACACACACACACACACACAACTCCTTCACCATCTAGCAGGTGAAGAAAGAAGGGCCACCCACAGAGTCGACAGGGCCAGCCTCTCCCTCTTTGGAGGATGGGAGCCCTTCCTAACACTGGTGGAGGCTAGGGGACCACCCCTTCCTCTGCTCAGTGGAACCCAGTTCTCTCAGGAGCAGCCATGGAGCTGAGCGTACCTTTCCCAGCCTCTCACACAGCTGCGCACAGAGCTGGAACTCCTTGGCATAACTCAGACACTTAAGGGACAGCTTTGGCTCCTTGCACTCCAAATAGGTCTTGGCCAGTTCCAAATACTCCACCTGCTTTTCCCTGTAGGGGGGAACAACACAGAATAACCATGCAACATTGGCCTGACACCAGCAGACTTAACCCTCATTAGAGCAAACCTGAAACGACCCCCAAGACTCTTACTTGGGGCTGACTTTCTTGCCTTTCATGTTCAGGGCAGTGTTGTGGGCCAGAGCCAGCTTCTCCTTCTCAAATGCACCTCCCTTTTGGTAACACTTGGCTGCAACCTGGAACAGACCAAAAGTTTCAATTCCCCGCAAGGTCATGTGATAATAATGAGTAAAAGCATCCATACATGTTTTTTTTTTTTTGTTTGTTTGTTTTCTGTTTGTTTGTTTTTGCTTTTCAGGGCCGCACCTGAGGCATATGGAGGTTCCCAGGCTAGGGGTCTAATTGGAGCAATAGCTACTGGCCTACGCCACAGCCATAGCAATGCCAGATCCGAGCCGTGTTTGCAACCTACACCACAGCTCACGGCAACACCAGATCCTTAACTCACTGAGTGAGGCCAGGGATTGAACCCACAAACTCATGGTTCCTGGTTAGATTCGTTTCCGCTGTGTTTCCATTCATGTTTGCATGGACAAAGCCCTGGTTCTCACCGCAGCTGAATCTGAGAGGGAGGGGCAGGAAGGTGCTGAAGAAAACAGCCTAAGAGGATAAAGCCCAATAGCGTTACCGGCTAACACTTGGTACTCAAAGCTTCCTTTTGGAAACACCCAGGAGCCATGGAAAAGGCACATCAGACATATTTTATCTGGTCATACATTAACACCCTCATCTAATCTCCAATAGCCGTGTTCGAGATGTTTCATATTTCTCACTGTATTTAGTAGTAACTTCAGGTCAGGAATATGGAGCAACTGGCCCAACGTCACCCAGTGGCTTTTTTGGGCTCAACACAGGTCCCTTCTAGTTGGTAATCGCTGAGGCAGCAGGCAGTGCTGGTGGAACAGTGGCAGCACACTCACTGGGGGGAGAATTGCAGACAGCCATGGTTCCCAACACATCCCAGAAGAGGACTGACCAGGTCCTGGGCACATGCACCAAGTTGTGAGTAGCAAACAGAAGGTGGCAGACAATTGTCCTGGGGGAGTCAGCCTGCTCCCTGATTCCTGCCAGCAGAAAACTGCTCTTCTAATCAGGAATGCTGACAGCATGTCTCCCAGCACAGACTAGAGGGCAGAGAGTTCGTGTTCTGCCCAGCATGGCGAGATTAGGCCTCAGTGTAGGCAAAGGATGGATTAAGTGGACAGGATGGCATTTCTCCCCCTGGGCTCTCTGTTCCAGCCTCCCCAGCCTCCTGTCATTCCCATGACCCACACTACTCCTTTCTGCCACAGGGCATTTGTACACACTCTTCCTGCTGATTAACATGCTCTTCCTCTGCCTGGTTAACTTCATTCATCCTACAGGTTCCAGCTCAAGGCTCCCACTTAAAGCAGCCTTCCCTGGCCTGCATTGTCCAGGTGGTTCTGGAGGCAGCTGGTCATTTAATCTGTGACACAAGAAACAGCTGGAACTGTGCCCTCTTCTGGATGCCTGTCCTTCCTACCATCATATCCCTACAACCTAAACACAATGCTTGGTCACTGCTCAACAGGAATATGTGGAATGAATGAATCTCAAGCAGTTTCCATTTGTACGATGATTCCAAAATACTCAATGATAGGCAGCCAAAAACTCAATAAACCACCTGAGTCCCAAAGCCCTTTAGTGGAGTCAAAATAAAGGCAGGTGAGGAGAAGGTTTTTGATAACATTCTCATCTGTGCTGCTCCCCTCAAAAGGTTCTAGATTTAGGGCACTCCCTGGTGGCCTAGCATATTAAGGACCTGGCATTGTCACTGCAGGAGCTTGGGTCACTGCTGTTGCCTAGGGCTTGAGAATTTCCACATGCCGCAGGGATGGCAAAAAAAAAAAAAAAAAAAAAAGATTTTAGATTTAAACATTCAAAAGGTATTTTTAAAGGGGTAAAGAACTGGAAATCCATGAACAACGCAGATAGCACCAGCCGTGTTCTGAAGGGAAGAAGGGAAAGACTTTATATAGTTTTCCTATTTCATACCCACACCTGCTATCCATATGGTCTCTCTCTATCCCCTCTCTGAAAAAAAAAAGTCTTGGTTTTATATCAACAGCCAGGTGTCTAGTATTCTTTTCCAATGCTAACCAGGATGGGCAGTGACTACAGTCTGGGGGCTCAGTCAACCTCTGCAGCTGAGTACTGCATATTTATAGAAATACTATCTAAACAGAATGATACAACAGTGAAAATTCTGTCTTCTCTTCCCTTACACCTGACTGCAGGGCTGACCACAGTTCTACTCTGCCCCCGTATCCATCCACGCTCCCTTCTGGAGTAACTCTGCAGCTTCTCCCACTGAGAGTGTGGCCTGTTTCCTGTCCCTCCTGATGGAAGGATCGCTCAGGGGGCAGAGACCAGGACTCTTCCCATTAGCACATGCTGGCACCTGGCCAAAAGGAAGGGCTGTCAGGACTGCATGGGGGAGGACAGGGAGATCTCTTCATGGCGGGTGACCCAATGTTTCAGAAGCAGCAGCAGCACCAGGCCCCCTGCACCATCCTGGTGACGAATGCGATGAGGCCACGAGTCACACAGGTCTCACCCCTTACCTTCCAGCACTGGTGTTTAGCGTAGTAATCTCCTTGGGCAATCCACTCCGCAGGGGTGGAGGTCTTAACAAACATGCTATCATCAAGGTCTAAAATGAAAAAGAAACGTGGGTTTGCTTCTCCAGGGATTCCTTTACTTAAACCTCTTGTTATGGACTCGATTTTGTCCCCCTCCCCCCAGAATTTCAAGTGTTGAAGCCCTAACCCCTGGTCCCCCTGTATTTGGAAACAGGGTCTTTAAAGAGGTGATTAAGGTGAAATGAGGTTTTATGGGTGGGCCCTAATCCAGTCTGACTGGTACCCTTACAAGAAGAGGAGATGAACACACAGAAATACCTGGGGGAAGGAGGGGGGCGCTGACACACGGAAAGGCCATCTTCAGCCAAGGAAAGAGGCCTCAGAGGAAATCAAACCACTGACAGCTTGACTAACCTTGGACTTTCAGCCTCCAGAACTGAGTCAATAAATTCTGTTGTGTGAACCACCCTATCTGTGGTATTTTGTTGTGAGCAAACGAACACACCTGAGTTGTCTGTCTCGTATTCAGGGAAGACAGAGTGCAGCTTCTCAAGCCAGGTTGTGGTCGGTTTGGGGAGAAGGAGGTGGGCTGTTTGGTTCTGAACTTTCGTCTACTTTCCTTCCCTATGGCTACAAAGTAGAAGACACTTCTAATTCCTCCTTGAAAACCCAAAACCATGAAGCTCCTGACAAACTGCCATGCCAGGGCCTTAGCAAGGGACAAGGTGACAGGATATCACAAAATTTCCAAATATGCAGATTCTGCCGTCCTCACACAGGAAGCAATCTGACACATTCTGGTTGGTGGACGTAGAACACTGCAACCACCTGCTGCGGGGCCCATCTGTTATCCTCACCAGGCGGGGGTGACTACACTAGCCCTCCCCTCCTGAGGCTCCCTGAGTGTCACCAGAGGTAGGCAACACTCCCTGGGGATTCCAAGCCACAGCTTCATGAAACGCATGAAAGGCTGAATACTGGAACAACGCTGAAGCCAAGCAAGGTCACAGACACTCAGGCCAATGGATACAAGCGGAGGAGCAAGGTAGACGGGCCAGCTTTATATAAAAAGTGCAAAAACATATGCTAATCCTTGCAGTCTGACTCTCCCACAGGAAGCCCCACCCCCACCCTGACACACACTGCACAAAGAGGACTTTTCAGTATCTTGTTCTGACACCATGTGTTTGTGAGTGACCTGGTAACTTGCAAAGCCCCACAATATCTCTGCATGAGGCCAGTGACCTCTGCTGGTACAACATTGAAGAAACTCCCAGTTGCAAAGTCAGCACACACATTCCGAGCTCCCCAGCAGGATAGGAACAGATGTCCTCAAAAATTTCACCACATGCAACTCATGACTCACAATTAAGTCTGTACTTTTTCTTGTATTCTTAATGAAACCAAGAGATAAACTATAATCCTTTTTCTTTTCCTTTTTTTTTTTTTTTTTTTTTTTTTTTTTTGCTTTTTAGGGGCTCACCCACAGCATATAGAAGTTACCAGGCTATGGGTCAAATCAGAGCTACAGCTGCCGGCCTACACCACAGCCACAGCTACAACCACACAGGATCTGAGCTGAGTCTGTGACCTCCACCACAGCTCACAGCAACGCAGAAACGGGATCCAAGCCACACCTGCAACCTACACCACAGCTCATGGCAACGCTGGATCCTTAGCCCACTGAGCAAGACCAGGGATTGAACCCGAGTCCTCATGGATCCTAGTCAGGTTTGTTACTGCTAAGCCACGATGGGAACTCCTTGAATTTTTAAATTTAAAAAATTGCCTATTTTGAGGATCTCTCATAATAGGTGCCAGAACATATTTTGAGAATAAAAGGAGTATGAGCCTCGAGAAAGAATAAGAACCTCCACGGTAGGGCCAACCCACTCGTTTTCCTTTTGGTTGAGAAAGTGGGAGTTGAATTAAGTCTGTGGCCACACAGAGGGAGAGTTCTAATAAGAAGCCAGGTTAACCCCAAGCCTTTGACTTTTCCCACGGTGGCACCACACTTGGGTCCCAGGAATGGAGCATCTAATCCTGGTCCCCAACTGAGCCATCAGCTGTCATCAGAAAGTCTCCATAAAACTGGCTGGAAAATGCTCAGGAGAACTACAAAGCTCTCTGCAGCCACACAGTCCTGGGCTTTCCCCCAGCTTTGGAGAAATGAACCATGGCCTAGAGGGGCCAACTCAACAGCTAACCCCCAAGAAAGAGAACAATTTTCTCCTTCATGAGGGCTGATTATTTATCTCTTAGTTATCCCAACAGGAGACCTTCCTTCCATTTTGTAATTTAGCTAACCTTTGTAAGTTATGAAAATAATCCATGATGATGCTGTTTTATCTTATTTTTATTTTTTGGAAACTGTGCAAACAGCACAGAAGGGTATAATAGTGAAAAGTAAAAGGTGTCCACATCCAGTCAACAATGCCGCACCCACTGGTCCCAGCACCAGAGGAGCCCCTGTCAACACTTTCAACTTGATGCACACCTAGGTCATTTTTGGTGGATTATAATTAAAAACAGGGCCATGATGAACACTCTTGTGCATGGATCTTGGAGATTTTATACAAGAGTATCTCTGAATAGATCCCTAGAAGTGGAATTACTGAGTCAAAAGATGCATGCATTCTTTATTTTGATAGATACTGCCAATCAGCTGTCCCAAAGCTCACAGCCATCTGTATTCTCCCAACACAGCCTGTTTTCTCTAACCTTTCCCCAAGGGTCTCACCTTTAAAGGACAAACAAAAGTTCTCCCCCAAAGGAGTTAACCCTCCCCATCTCATTACAACCTCACTCTTCCACACACCTTGGGAACAAATACGAGCACTCCTTTCTGAGAAGAAAGTAGCAGGGCTTTTCAAGAACAATACTCTTTACACCTGGCCACAGAGCAGCTAAGAGTAACATGCTTTCTGAATATTTTAATGAGCTCTTACCTTTATTTTCATCTGTTTTCACGACTTGGACAAAATTCCTTTTCATGAAATATTTGAAAGCAGGAGCCCGCTTCTCTGGGTTTTCGTCAAAGATCCAGAGGTTGACCCGAGCCCGGGTGATGGCCGTGTACAGCTGCTTCAGCTCCCCGTTAAGGAGCTAAAGACAAGATGGGGGCAAAGACATGAGCCTTCAGGCCATAGTGCAATGTGTCTCCCTTCAATGGGCTTACTTGATTTTGAAGAAATATAAAAAGTTTAATGGCCACAGCACAGCAAAGCTCTAGCAAGGGGGTGCGCTGTGAGTACAGGTTCACTGTTGAATCTGCTGTACGTGTCCATTTTGAAATAATTAAGAGATTCACAGAAAGTTACAAAGATAGTGCAGAGAGGTCTCATGTACCTTTCACTCAATGTACCCCAATGGTCACATCCTACCCAATTACTGTAATTTATTTTTAAAAATTGGAGCAGTCATACACTTCTACTGTGACTATCATTAGCATTAAATTCCCAACCTACCCTGTGACTGAGGACTCTGGGCATTAGGGGACTATGTCTTAGACTCAGGGAGGGCCTCCTTAATTAAATAATGCACATTTCAAAACAACAGTGGGTTTGTGGATACCTAGAGATGTGTATAGCTTGGCAGTGATCTAACATCTCTTTGCAGAGTCCTCCAGGTATTTAGAGAAATAGCCTGGTAACTGCTATTCTGTTTATTTGTTTTAATTAATTAATTAATTTTATATTTGACCATGTCCACCCTATGCAGAAATTCCTGGGCCAGGGATTGTACCCACACCACAGCAGTGACCCAAGCCACAGCAATGACAATGCCAGATCCTTAACTGCCAGGCCACCAGGGAACTCCTTTGTTTATTTGTTTAGTACTTCATAGGAGATATAAAACCAGGACAGTAGTTTCTCCCAAAGTTTTTGGTTTTGTTGGTTCGATTTTCTGTGCTGTGACCCTCACTCTCACTGCCTCCAATAGCCTCCCCGGGCAAGAATTCCACAGAGCCTCTCTGCTTTTGGCCTCCTTCTCGGTGATATGGCTGGGGTGTCAAGGGGAAGGGAAGCTGGGTCCCTTCACTCTCAAGGCTGGAAGACAATGGTGTCCACTACCGACAGCGGTGAACTCCTCTTCTGAGTTCCCTGTCAGCATCACGGCCTCTGAACAGAGCCGAGTTCCAGAGCAGAACTGGAGGTGCGACCCTCCCCCTTCGCTTCCTCCATCAAACCCGCTCTCTGCTGAGAAGAGGAGGTTGCCAGTGCTGAGATGGCTGTGTTCCTTTTCCCACCCTCCATCTCCCAGTGCTGAGAGACAGGAGGACCCACAGCATAGGCTCTGTCTCTAAACTCGTCTTCTCGACCAAGCCCTGGTTATGGGCTCCCTGTCAACTCCGCATGTGGACCAAGGGCTGATAATCACCTTGTACATTTCCGGGTTCACCGTAAGAACCCGCCCCTGGGAGGAGCTGCATTTCTCCAGGGGCACTTCCATCAGCGGCCGACTTTCCTCCCTGGACTCAGAGGACGGAGTAAACGAGGAAATGATCTTCCATTCCTTGTAAGCCTGAACAACAAAGACAAATCAGAGGCCAGCAGAATGTACTTCTGGAGTGTACACCCAGCCTTCCTGGCCCTCACCAACTGAACCCTCTGTTCCTGGCATAGGGGTCAGGTCTTCAGCCCCAGATGGGAGGAGGGGGCTGTCCTAGGCCTCCACGTGGGAGTTGGGGTCCAGGTTGTGCAGGCTGGGGTCAGGGCAGCTACCAGGAAGACCCCAAGACATTTGGCCAAGACAGCTGAGAAGCCAGGCACATGGGCTCACTTCGAGGGGGAGTGCTTAGGGCCTGTATATTCTCCTTGAAAATATTTCCACAGGCAGAACAGAAAGAGGAAATGAGCATCCTCACTTCTTTTCACAATGTGTTTAAGAAATGCCACTTAGAGTCCGTCATTAAGACACCTGTGATGCTTAGCATGGTACCCTTGGAGTCCGTCGTGTTGTCAAAAATGGCCAGATATCAACAGTATGGTGGAAACTAATTTTTTTTTTGGCTGCACCCACAGCATGTGCAGGTTTCTGGGCCAGGGACTGAACCTAAGCCACAGCAGTGACAATGTCAGATCCTTAGCACACTAGTTACCAAGGAACTCCCAGAGACTAAATTTTTGGTGGTGAGCACACTCTAGGGTGTACAGAAGAAATACAACCATGTACACAAGCAACTTACACAATGTTATAAACTAGTGTTGCCTCAATAAGAAATAAGTCTAAAAGATACATATACAAAACAATCTGTGTTAAGCTCTGAGTTTCATATGACTAAGAACCACAAATAACAAGGATACTAAAAATTTAATTACTGCTGTTACATGTGGATAGTGTAGCAATGTTCTGATGAGTAATAAAATAAAAATGTGGAGTGCTCACTGTGGCTCAGTGGTAATGACTCCAGCTAGTATCCATGAAGTGTGGGTTTGATCCCTTGCCTTGCTCAGTAGATTAAAGATCCACTGTTGCCATAAGCTGTGGTGTAGGTCACAGACAGGCCGCAGATCTGGCGTTGCTGTGGCTGTGGCATAGGCTGACCCCTAGGCCTGGGAACTTCATATGCTATGGATGCAGCCGTAAAAAGACAAAAAAATAAAAATAAAATAAAATAAAGTAATAATTCACAAATTATTTTTATATCTATTCTATAAAATACATAGTCTTGTCTTTATATCAGCAAAATTATTAGTTGTGTTATACCTTAATTTTCACATCATTTGTGTTATATTAAATGACAAGGATTAAGAGAGAACTGCATTCAAAGTATAAATAATTTAAAATATTTTCACTGAAAATATGAACACTAGGAAATGGAAGAATAAAAAATTAAAATTATTTTCTTAGGATTTAAAGAAAAAGACACGTGACAAAATTTCTTAACCAAATGATTCGATCAAGGATGGAGTGACATTCAGGAGCCAGGGGGCACACTGTGCAAGGCAGACTCTGAGCTCAGATGAACAAATTATATCCCAATATATCCACTATTGTGTGACCTTGAACAAACGCTTACTTGCCTCTTCTAGGTCTCATTTTCCTGTTCTGAAAAATGGAGATGATAGAGCTACCCATATTTGTTGGAAAAATAAAAGGAGGCAACCAATGTCAAGTGTCTACACAATGCTTGATAAAGAGTTGACATTTTAGCCATTTTCCCCTTTACCCAAATCAAACCACAAAACCACGGTGATTTGTAGACCAGGGTCTGCAACTTTTTTTGCTAAAGGGTCAGATGATAAATATTTTTGGCTTCGTGGACTATATGCTCCACAACTACTCAGCTCTGCTATTGCTGAGCAAAAGCAGCCCCAGTCAATAGTAAATGAATAGGCATGGGGTGATACAATAAAAAGTTATCTTTTGACACTAAAATTGAATTCAATGTAATTTTCACATACCATAGGATATTATTTTCCTTCTCTCTCTCTCTCCCCCCTTTTCTTTTTATTATGGTGACACCCACAGCTTATGGAAGTTCCTGGCCAGGGATTGAATCTGAGCCACAACTGTGACCTATGCCACAGCTTTGGCAATGCTAGATCCTTTAAACCCACGGTGCTGGGCCAGGCATTGAACCTGAGCCTCTGCAGCAACCCAAGCCTCTGCAGTTGGATTCTTAACCCACTGCACCATAGTGGGAACTCTGCCTTTCCGTTTTTTTAACCATTTAAAAATGCAACAACTGGAGTTCCCATTGTAGTTCAGCTGAAATGAATCTGACTAGCATCCATAAGGATGCAGGTTCAATCCCTGGCTTCGCTCAGTGGGTGAAGGATCCAGTGTTGCTGTGAACTGTGGTGTAGGTTTCAGACACGGCTCGGATCTGGTGTTGTTGTGGCTGTGGCGTAGGCTAGCAGCTACAGCTCCAATTCGATCCCTAGCCTGGGAAACTCCACATGCTGCAGGTATAGCCCTAAGAAGACAAATAAATAAAAATGCAAAAACCATTCTAGGCTCACAGGCAGTGGGCTGGGTTTGGCCCCCGAGGCCATGGTTTGCCGACCCTGGGGAGGCAAATGTGATGAGATTACAAGAAGTATTTAGAGGGAAGAATTTCCATGAAATTTCAAATTTCATACTTTACTGTGTGTTGGGGGAGTAGGTAGTCAATCGTCCTATCCTTCACTGCTCTGTTTATAAAATGGTGCTACTTGCCACCTAGGTATCTTTTTAAGGATGATGGAATGGATACAGTTCATTACCTCCCTTTAGTTCCTCCATAAATTCAACTCTATAAACATTAGGTTAAATGCTTTAAACACTATCAGAGAAGAGTGGTTATGCTACCAAACAAGTAGGGAATTTAATCACCATGTTCTGAGAAGAGATGTGAGTCATGTAATTATTTAAGGAGTTGGAAGTTAAATAAAAAAATCTCCAGGACACGTTTATGGCTACCTTTTCATCTTTGTAAAGCTATTTACCCGACCTATTTGTTTGCCAAGGAAAGCAGGCAAAAGACTCAAGTGCTGACATCAGAGAGGGTCTAGGAAAGGCCAGCAAAGCACCTATACTTTTTCTTCTCCTTTGGCTGTGCACAGCATTCAGAAGTTCCCAGGCCAGGGGTAGAAACTGCACCACAGCAGCAACAATGCCAGATCCTTAACCTGCTGAGACAACAGGCAACCCCTGGAGCATCTGTACTTTTTTTTTTTTTTTTCCTGTCTTTTTAGAGCTGCACCCACGGCATATGGAAGTTCCCAAGCTGGGAGCCTACGCCACAGCCACAGCAACACCAGATCTGAGCCTCGCCTGTAACCTACACCACAGCTCACGGCAACGCCAGATCGTTAACCCACTGAGCAAGGCCAGGGATTGAACCTGCATCCTCATGGACACTAGTCAGGTTTGTTTCCATGGAGCCACAACGGGAACTCCGCACCTGTACTTTAAAACTCCTGAAAGAGATACAGAAGCTGCTCTTATGGCACACAACTAACCTGTTTCTATGAATAAAACACATTTCTCTCTCAAGACAGAGCCTTCAAGGAGCAAGTGTACCTGTGGCAAGAATACAGGCCTGCAGCACTGCCAGCAATAAAAGGAAGCAGCATTTAGAAGTCTTCCAGCTTCTTCCATGGGGATTAATAATTGTGAAGGAAAAGGGCTTATATTCTTTGTGGGGCCTGTTCTCTGGGTTAGTTAAGAAATCCTTAAAAGTTTTGCTTTTTGGAGTTCCCATTGCGGCTCAGCAGGTTAAGAACCTGACTAGTATCTGTGAGGATGCAGGTTTGATCCCTGGCTTTGCTCAGGGGGTTAAGGATCAGGCATTGCCACATGCTGCGGCATAGGTCACAGACGCAGCTCGGATCTGATGTTAGTGTGGCTGTGGATGGCAGCTGCAACTCCGACTCAGCCCCTAGCCTGGGAACTTCCATATGCAGCGGTGCAGCCCTAAAAAGAAATAAGAAAAAAGTCGTGGTTTTCAGAGTCCCTTCTGTCCTATACACACATAAGTGTGGAGGAAGGGACTCCCTGCTGGGGCAGACTGCCGGTGGCAAGCACCCCTCCAAGTCCCCACAGAAGGAGAGTTTGGGGGTGACCAGGAGAATGACTGCTCCTCCCCCAAGTGGGGCAAAATCCTACAAGAGAAGGACTTGGTGTACCATTCCTTGGTTCCTTCCTCATCTCAGAAAATGTCCCTGGTGACCAGGTGGGTGAACAGGTAACAATGAATCCTCTGAAGAATCATAAGCCAGGGCAACAAGAAGCCCCCTACACACACACACACACACACCACACACACACACACACACACACACACACGCACACACACACACACACTCTGCCTGCCAGAAACATAAGCAGAAGAGGCCAGGGATGGAGAGAAGAGCCCTCCAAAGTCCCCCATGTCAAAAAGCAAATACTATTCAGCAGCCTTAACCCATCACCTCAAAAAGAACACCATGTGAGCAGCCAGACCTCGGACATCTAGGGATTTATGTGACCTCTGTCTTTCTTTTCCTTTGACTGAAGCATATCCTCTCACTTGCTGACTGGTGCCTTTGGTCTTGTGATTGTAAATGATAAACTGAAGGTGTGCTCCGTGCCAGAAAAGGCATGGTTACACTCCCTGTAGGTAACTGGGAAGCATCACATAAAAGTCTTTTTAGAATTGTCATTATGTACAGAGGATGAAATGGATATTACCAAAAGATTCAATTTGTGATTGTTTTAATTTCATGCAATTCACCAAGCCATTGGTGGGAGCTTAGAGTACCTGGGATCTTGCCACTCCAGGATGAAGGTGAGAGAGAGTAACTACATTTTTTCTTTCACAAACAGAGATGACTGCGAGTTACTGATCCATAAGTCCAGAGCTCCTGGAGCTTCTTAATAGCACAAGCATACAACTGGCACTTAATAAAGGACAGGAACAACAAAGTCTTACCCCTTCCTCTTTTAGGAGAGCCTCGGTCCAACCATGACCAATGGATGTATTATGAGAAAAAAAAGTTAGTCCTCAGAGATTAAAAATGGTTCCAGAGTTAATGAGAGTACGTCTTATTTTATTAGCAAAAGTCAATAGGAAAGAAATGCACTTAAGGTATGGTAATGATATATTCATTGTGGAGAGTTCTGGAAGTCGATTTGCATGCGGGGCATTAAAAGGAAGGGTTAGTGGAAAGATCACGAGATTTAGAACTCGAAGCACCTGAGTTCATCTCCAAGCTCTGTCACCTATATTATGCCCTTGGGCCATTTACTTAACTTCCATGACCCTTGGTGTTATCTGTCGAATAAGGGTCATAAAAATACACACAACCTCACAGGGTTGGTGGAGGATGAAGTGAGACAATGCATTCAGAAGGCATTTTATGAACTGTAAGGCACCCAGAGCAATATCTGTCATAGGTATTATCAAGGCAAATGTGGCATTTAAAAAAA
Source organism: Sus scrofa (assembly GCF_054392235.1). NCBI lineage: Eukaryota > Metazoa > Chordata > Mammalia > Artiodactyla > Suidae > Sus > Sus scrofa. Next base: position 36,746,434 of record NC_139395.1, on the reverse strand, counting down.
GGACCAGGAAAAAAAACCAACATGTAAATGGTCAGTTCTGGGGCAGATTTTAAGGAGTCAAAGCTAATAGTGCTCCTGATTTGGAAATAAAAATAGCCCTTTGGAGCATGCACCATGTATAGTTGGAAGTCTGCAATGGGGACTAGGGCAGATCCAGCTCAGAACCCAAAGGAGTCCCCCACCACGCTCAGCAGCCAGCCTGAGCCCCCACCAAAGACAGTGGTGAAGAGAAACCAGTGGCCAGAAAACTGAGGACAATGGCCTTGAGTTGGCAGTTCTATCCATAAAGTACTGAGCCTGGGGAGAAAAACCATCACAAGGACTCAGGAGCCAAGTCAAAACAATGGGCTGGCCCAGAGGTCACTGGGGATCAGTCCAGGGACTCTTCCGCTGCCATCGTCTGGAAGGGTGGCAAGCAGTGATGGCAAAGCCATGCCAGAGGGAGCTCAGGCAGGGTGGCTGTTCTCGTCCCCTGCATTACCTGATCCCGTGGGCAGGCACCATGGTTCATTTGTCTTCCTGGAGTTGTCTCTTTCTATGAATGACTTTGCCCAGCTCTGTCCTCATAGGGTGAACACTGCTAACCTTGCCTTCGTTTGTACGGCTCTCCTTAGAGCTTGCCCCAACTTGAGCATCCTTGGGAGTCAAGGATAACAGTAGCTAGTGAAAACCAAAAACTGGCACTTGGGTAGCAGGCATTCAGAAAAGATGAATACAAGAGAACAGGGAAGGGCAGGGCACGGGGAGAGCCAGCCCATGACGCACTATGAAACAACCCATAGCCATTGTCAAAACCCACATCCAAACACATGAAACCCCACGGCAAATGGATGATGCTCCCAAACAGAAACAGGCACCTGTGACAAACCCTCTTCTCTTCAGCTCCAAATTCTCTTTCCCGGAGAGGAAGTGTAACTCATAGTTATACATGCGCTGCGGGAAAAGAATTCAGCGTGACATACCTCGGAGTCGGTAAAGAAGTTGTAAAGAAGGACGTCATCAAATTCTAAGCCTTTTGCTTCATAAACTGTGAGCACAAGTGCTAACCCTAGCTCTTCTGGAATTTTCTCCTTCGCCATTTCATTGGCTACAAGGATTACCTGGGAGAAAAAGGCAGGGAGTGGGGGGTGGATAGAAAAGAAATAGCATCAAATTGTACAAAGAAAAGTCTAGTAAAGCTGAGTCTGTTGCTATGGGAGGCAGATAATGTCTATGACTGGTGTGGACTTGGTTAGCCAAGCTTGGTGGGAATATTAAGAACAATTAATCACTCTCCCATCTCTGACACTTCCTCATTCTGGACAGGGGCTACTGAATTCTACCTTGTGGAAGAACTCAGCTTCTCAAACCTTTTTTCAATTGCAAACTGCCTTTTATTTTGAAACATAACAATCTCAAGAAACTCACCTGGTGGGCTCCAAATTCAATAGGCTGGGTTTTCCTTTTGTTCCCTCGAAGCAATATTGCCAAGTCACTTACACTACAGGACTCCAGGACAATTGGTCTGGGACCATCAAAGAGGCCAGAATCCCTTGGAAGGCGATCAAAAGATTCTGGGAAATAGTACTGAAGTAAATCAACCACTCCAGACGCCAGACTGAGGATTCCTGAGATAAAGCAAAAAGCAAGTAAGATATTGTAGAACGTGCCAACATGGCTGGGGTTTTTTGTATTTTGTTTTCTTATTTTGCTTTTGTTTTTTTTCTGAGAAGCAGTCTTGATCCTGAGAGTACACATAATTGCAGCCAATTTCCAGGTCTGATTAGATTAGATTAGATTAGATTAGATTAAATACAGGCTCTGAGCTGTATTACTCTGGGTACAGCAGACAAAGGTAGTAGAGATGTGTCTGCTGTCCTAAATAGGCTTTGTGGAATTTCATTCCTGGATGACCTCATGAAGAAGAGTCAAGGCAGAAATGTAATCTAAACATTCAGAGCTGGAGTTCCTGCTGTGGCACAGTGGGTTAAGAAACTGACTGCAGCGGCTTGGGTTGTGGCTGCGACTTGGATTTGATCCCTGGCCTGGGAATTTACATATGCCGCAGGTGTGGCCATTAAAAAAAATGAAAAACAATAACACTTAGAGCTGTTAGAATGCTAATACAAGGGGCTAATAAACACATTAAAAAAACAAGAATAATCCTGTTTCCTGTCCTTAGCACTGAAAGCATTAGAGACAACGTCACATGGTAAGAGCTGGATGTTAGCTGGGGCAGCAACCTCGGCTTCCATAGACATTTTTCACTATATTACCCTTTATTGGCTGTGGCTGAGCAGAAGCTTGATGTGGAATCTCAGTTTCCAGGCCAGAGACTGAACCCAGACTAGTGGAAAAAGCACTGAGTCCTAACCACTCGGCTACCAGGGAATTCCCTCCACCAGGTGAGAGGGGACTACACTAAGAAAAATTGTCATGGCTGGATAAAAGATGTCCAAAGAGCTTTCTCCCTGTGTCCCATTTTTGCCTAAGTGCTGAAGATTGACAGTGAACAATGACAGTGATGCTGACTATACAACAGGTACCTTCATAAAAATTACCCTGTTTAATCCTCATAACAGCCCACTTTTACAGAGACTATAAGGCTTGAGAAGTCAGTAAATGCCCCGAAGTGTCAGGATTTGAAGCTGGACTGAATAAGTGTCATCCTGGGTCTCCCACAATTCTTAGGGGCTGCGTGCCCTTTGTCCAACACCAGATAGAATTCTGTGTAATGGGTATATGTGTCATCATTGCTATTACCAAATAGTAAAGGGAAGTTTTATTATCCAATGCTGCTATTACTAAAAGTAAGCAATGTAGAGAAATCACAGGACAAGTGGAAACTGCTGAATCTAACCAAATCCACTGTAACTGTAGCTCAGAGATATTCTTTAATGAGAGGATCAGAAAAAGGCATGAAAGTGTTCACTGCAGGGAAAAACTAATTTATTTAAATGCCCTTCTAGGGAACTAAACACAAATTTTTTATATAAATACACTCAAAGAACAAAAGACGGTTCAGCCATAAATAACAATGAAGTACTGATACATGCTACAATATGGAAGAAGCTTGAAAACATTATGCTAAACAAAAGAAGCCAAACACAAAAAGTCACATATTATGTGATTCCATTCATATGAAGTGTCAGATCCACGGAGACAGAAAGTAGACTGGTATAGTTCACAGGGCTGGAATTGGGGACAAGCTGTGACTGCTAGTGGTTATGTGGTTTCTTTTAGGGGTAATAAAAATGTCCTGGAATTAGATGGTGGTAATGGTTGCCCAACCTTATGAATATATTAAAAACCACTAAACTGCAAATTTTTAAACAGATGATTGTTATGCCATATGAATCTCAGTTTCAGAAAGAATAAAAGATGTAGGGAAATAGTCACTAAACATATACTCAATGCATAATCAATCAATAAATGTGTGCGAGAGTTCTCTTACAGTATAGCAGGTTAAGAATCGGGTGTTGTCACTGCTATAGTGCAGCCTCAATCCCTGGCCTGGGAACTTTCACAGGCCACAGGCGTGGCCAAAATATTAAATTTTTAAAAAAATTTTTAGAAATGTGTGTGATAAATGCGTATATGTATATGGAAAGCAGAGATCAGAAGGAAATGAAACATAATGTGAGTAGTGAGCAGCCTTACAGACGGTTTGGATTATTTTTAGTGTTTTATGTGTTTTTTTTCTTTCTTTTTTTCTTTTTTGTCTTTTTAGGGCCACACTCATGGCATGCAGAGGTTCCCAGGCTAGGGGTTAAATCAGAGCTGTCGCGGCTGGCCTACAACCCAGTCACAGCAACTTGGGATCCAAGCCACGTCTGCGACCTACACCACAGCTCATGGCAACACCGGGTCCTTAACCTACTGAGAAAGGCCAAGGATCAAACCTGCATCCTCATGGATGCTGGTCAGATTTGTTTCCTCTGAGCCACGACAGCAACTTCTATGTGTTTTCTAAAGTCTCTCAAATCTAATACATACTAGTGGGGTTGGAGTTCCCATGATGATGCAGTGGAAACGAATCCGACTAGGAACCATGACGTTGCGGGTTTGATCCCTGGCCTCGCTCAGTGGGTTAAGGATCCGGCATTGCCATGAGCTGTGGTATAGGCAGCAGACACGGCTTGGATCTAGCATTGCTGTGGCTCTGGAGTAGGCTGGCAGCAACAGCTCCAATTAGACCCCTAGCCTGGGAACCACCATATGCTACGGGTCCTAAAAAAGACGTACTATTTAGGCTTTATCTGGTTCTATACACAGAAACATAAACACACCATCTTCCCTCCATCCTGAAGGTTTATGTAGTGATCATCTGGGTGGGTTGCTTAGTACAGTAAAAAGAAAAAAAATTGTTCACAGATATAGTTCCCTTTGCCATGCTCTAGTTTGCTGATCATAAAAGCTGTTGACCCAGACCAGTGATGCTGCACCGAGGTACATATCAGAACAAGGAGCTCATTCAACTACTTACACCAGGTCCTCCCTACATGATCCAACAACAAAAAAGGGGATACCATCTGGAGCTACTCCCTGGAGACAGAGAAATGTGAGCTGTGTGTCTTGGTCACTGAGCCCCAAGCTGTGCCAGGATAGTAGGAGCTCCATATATGTTTCCTGAAAGGATGAAGAAGGGCAAGGACTAATATTTCCTATTCAGAGCATAAACTTCTTTGTGCCAGTTCTTCCTGCACAGCACAAGTAGAAGATCAAGGAAGAGCAAGAAGCTGAGCTATCTGGACCCAGCCAGACCCTTTGATTAATAGATAACATCAGGGGGACTGTGAGGGTCCTGGAAAGGTGAACTGAGCTATATAGTGTATGCCACACTCTGGGAGGCCACCTGGCTTCTAGTTGTTTTCTGAACCCTGGGCTAAACAAATCAGAATTTTAATCTGCTTCTATACTGTGTGTGTGTGCAAATATGTGTGCATATGTGTACATATATGTGTGTTTTCTCTTTCCACCAAACCATAGTCTGAAATGTACCTAGAAAAAGAGAATCTACCAGAGACCTACCATAAACATCAGACTTAACTGGTGAGATGTTAGAAATAGTCCCATTAACTTCAGGAATAACACATGGATGCCTGTTATATCCATTTACAATGCTAACCAATGAAATATGATAGGAAAAAGAAATGACAAGCATGGAAGAGAAGATCAAACCTGCCCTTATCTGTATAAAAAAAAAAAGTCAAAATCTAAAAGGTAGAGGTTGTAAGAGTGTTCAACAAGATTGTGAGATAACAGATCAATATACAACACCTAACAGAGTCCCTCTATACCATGAAAGTAAGACATGGCTAGAAAATGTAAAAAGAGAAAAAGGGTGCAGCCATGATTGTAACGAAAAGTATAAGGTTTCTGGGACAAATCTAACAGCCATGCAAAATGTCTGGGGAAAACTATAAAATATTATTGAAGGCAGTAAAAAAAAAAAAATCTGAACAGAGAAACATGCAAAAATCACGGTTCTGAAATCCCAATAATGTAAAGACAACGGATCCTTCCCAAAGAGTGATAAATTAAGTGAAATTCCAATCAAAATTAGAGTCGCTAAAGAAGTTTGACAATACAGTAACTAAGGCAGTGTGATAACAGCATAAGACAAATAAGAAAAATCAAATAAAATAGCCCAGAAACAGACTCATAGCTATTTGAAAAAAGCATTGCAAAGGAGGGAAAAGGATGAATTATGAGGTAAAGGGCATCAGTACAACTGATTATCCTTATGGAAAAAAGGAAAATTAGATCACAGAAGGGTTATATTTCAGTAAAGACAATGTCATACACGCATAAATTTTAGGTAAATTAAACTTACCTAAATTTAAACACCTACCTAAATATAAAAGTCACAATTTAAAACCATTAAAAAGACTATATAGGAGGCTACGTAAACCCGAGGTCAGAAGGATTTTTTTTTCTGCCATGTCCATGCCATGTGAAAGTTCTCAGGCCAGGGATCAAACCTCAGCCTTCACAGTGACAATGCCAGACCCTTAACTGCTAGCTCATCAGGGAACTCCAAGAAGTATTTCTTCAGACACAGAAGAGCAAATCTTAAAAGATTCATCAGAGTTCCTGCCTTGGCTCAGTGGTTAATGAATCCCTGGCTTTGCTCAGTGGATTAAGGATGTGGCGTTGCCGAAGCTGTGGTGTAGGTCGCAGATGCAGCTCAGATCCTGTGTTGTTGCAGCTCTGGTGTAGGCCAGAGGCTACAGCTCTGATTCAACCCCTAGACTAGGAAGCTCCATATGCTGCGGGAGCAGCCCAAGAAAATGGCATAAAGACCAAAAAAAAAAAAATTCATCAATTAAAATTTAAAGTACCTGCCTAATGTAGAACACTGTTCATAAATTTAAAAAGGTAAGCCACATTAATGAGAGAAGAACTTGCAATATGTAATCAACAAAGAATGAGAAAGCAAAATTCATAGAGAATACTTAACAAATCAACAACAAAAAAATCTCATTAAAAATGTAGGCAAAGGAAATGGGATTAAGATGGCTGAATGGAAGGACTGGAGCTCAACTTCTCTCCTAAAAACAACAAAATTCACAACTAAAGGCTGAGCAATCTTCAACCAAATGGACCGGAAACCTTAAAAAAGATATCCTACTCCAGAAGACAAAGAGGAGGCCACATCAAGAGGTAGGAGGGGCGATTATATGATATAAGCAACCCCATAACTCCTGGGTGGGAAGCCCCACAGACTGGAAACTAACTGGTTCACAGAGACTCACCTACAGAAGTGAGAGTTCTAAGCCCCACATCAAACTCCCACATGTGGAGATCTGGTATTGAGAGAAAGACCCCTAGAGCATCTGGCATTGAAGGCCAGTGGGGCTTGTGCACAGGAGTTCCATGAGATTGGGGGAAACAGAGACCCCATTGTTAAAAGGTGCACACGGACTTTCATGTGCACTGGGTCCCAGGGCAAAGCAAAGTCTCCATAGGAATCTGGGTCAAACCTGACGGCAGTTCTTGAAGGATATCCTGGGAAAACCGGGCTGAATGTGGCTTGTTGTGAGGAAAGGACATTGGAAGCAAAGCTCTCGGGAATATTCAGCAACATGCCTTTCTCTGGAAGTGGCCATTTTGGGAAAATATGGCCCCACTCATCAGTCAGCCTGAAAAGCCCCAGGGCAAACAACAATCCAGGTGGGATCACAGCCCCACCCATCAGTAAATAGGCGCCCAAAGACCCCCGGCACACAGCTACCTCTAATCCCATCCAGAGACAAAGCCCCACCCAAGAGAGGGATAGGAATCAGCTCCACCTACCAGTGGGCAAGCATCAGTCCCTCCCATCAGGAAGCCTACAGCAAGCCCTCATACCAACTTCAGCTACAAGGGGAGCAGACACCAGAAGTAAGAGAGGCTACAACTCTACCATCTGTAAAAAGGTCACCACACCAAAAACCTATGAAATGAAAAGATGAAAAACTATAACTCAGATGAGGAAGAAGGGAAAAACTCCAGAAAATTAGCTAAGCTATGAGGAGATTCTCAGCCTCCAGGAAAAAGACTTTAGACTATTGATGCTGAAGATGATGCAAGACATTTGAAATAAACTGGAGGCAAAGTGAATAACTTACAGAAAACACTGAGCAAAGAGATACAAGATATAAAATTTGAACATGAAGAGATGCAAAATGCAATAACTGAAATAAAAAATTCACTAGAAGCAGCTAACAGCAGAATACAGGAGGCAGAAGAAGCAATAAGCAAGGTGGAGGACAGATTAGTAGAAATTACAGATGTGGAACAGAAAAGAGAAAAAAGATTGAAAACGAATGAAGAGAGTCTCAGAGAACTCTGAGACAATGTTAAAAGCACCAACATCCATATTATGGAGTGCCAGAAGAAGAAGAGAGAGAGAAGGAGACAGAAAAAATATTCCAAGAGATAATAGCCAAAAACTTCCCTAACATGGGAAAGGAACCACTCACTCAAATCCAGGAAGCGCACCAAATACCATATAAAATAAACCCAAGGAGGAATACTCCGAGACACATATTAATCAAACTAACCAAAATTAAAGACAAAGAAAAAATCTTGAAAGGTGCTAGGGAAAAGAAACAAATAACATACAAGGGAACCCTGATAAGGTTATTGGCAGATTTTTCAGCAGAAACTCTGCAGGCCAGAAGGGAGTGGCATGATATACTTAACATGATGAAAGGAAAAAACCTCCAACCAAGATTACTTTACCCAGCAAGGCTCTCATTCAGATTGGAAGGAGAAATCAAAAGCTTGACAGACAAGCAAAAGCTGAGAGAATTCAGCAACACTAAACCAGCCTTACAACAAATACTAAAGGAACTTCTCTAGGCAGAAAAGAAAATACAGCAACAGGAAACAAAAATTCCACAAATGAGAAGGCTTACCAGTAAATGTATATATACAGTAAAGATATGAAATCATCTATGCACAATTATGCCACCAAAAACAGAAATTGTGAGAAGAGGAGGGTAAAAATGCAGGACACTGGAGATGAACTTGCAATTAAGAGACCAACAGCTTAAAACAATCTCATATATTTATATATATATAGAGAGAGAGACTCATATCAAAAGTTCAGAATAACTGCAAACCAAAAATCTACAATTGATACACAAACAAATAAGAAAAATCAACTCAAATACAACACTAAAGAGAGTCATCAAACCAGAAGAGGAGAGAACAAAAGAAGGAAAGAAAAAAGAGTAACAAAAAAAATCCAAAGCAATTCATACAATGGCAATAAGAACATACATATCAGTAATTACCTTAAATGTTAATGGACTACATGCCCCAACCAAAAGACATAGACTGGCTGGATACAAAAACAAGACCCATATATAGGCTGTCTTCAAGAGACCCACTTCATTTCTACGGACACATACAAATCGAAAGTGAGAGGATGGAAGAAAATATTACATGTAAACAGGAATCAAAAGAAAGCTGGAGTAGCAATACTCATACCAGACAAAGTAGACCTTAAAATGAAGAATATTTTAATGGACAAAGAAGGTCATTACATAGTGACCAAAGGATCAATCCAAGATGTTATAACAATTTTAAATATCTACGCTCCCAACACAGGTTCACCACAATACATAAGGTAACTGCTGACAACCTTTAAAAGACAAATCGACAATAACACAATAATACTGGGGGACATTAACAACCCACTTACAGCAATGGACAGATCAACCAGACAGAAAATCAATAAGGAAACACAGGCCCTGAATGAAGCATTAAACCAGATGGACTTAACAGATATTTATAAGACATTCCATCCAAAAGCAACAGAATACACATTCTTCTCAAGTGCACATGGAACATTCTCTAAGATTGACCATATCCTGGGCTACAAATCCAACCTCAGTAACTTTAAGAAAATTGAAATCTTATCAAGCAGCTTTTCCAAAAACAATGCTATACCACTAGAAATCAACAACAAGAAAAAATCTGCAAAAAACACAAACACGTGGAGACTCAACAACATGCTCCTAAACAACCAATGGATCACTGAAGAAATCAAAGAGGAAACTGAAAAATACTTACAAGCAAATGACAAATGACAACAAACATATGACACTCCAAAACCTATGGGATGCAGCAAAAGCCGTTCTAAGAGGGAAGTTTATAGCAATACATGCCCACCTCAGGAAACAAGAAAAAGCTCAAATAAACAAGCTAACTTGACATCTAAAGCAGCTCAAGAGAGGACAGACAAGACATAAAGTGAGTAGAAGGAAAGAAATCATAAGGATCAGAGAAGAAATCAATGAAATAGAAACAAAGAAAACCATAGAAAAGATCAATGAAACAAAAAGCTGGTTCTTTGAAAAGAACAACAAAATTGATAAACCCTTAGCCAGACTTATCAAGAAAAAAAGAGAGAGGACTCAAATCAATAAAGTTAGAAATGAAAAAGAAGTAACAACGGACATCACTGAAATACAAAGGATCATAAGAGAACTACCACATGCAACTATATATGCCAATAAAACGGAAAACCTAGAAGAAATGGACAAATTCTTAGAAAAGTACAATCTTCCAAGACTAAACCAAGAGGAAGTAGAAAAGGTGAACAGACCAATCACAAGAACTGAAATTGAAACTGTGATGAAAAAACTTCTAACAAACAAATGTCCAGGACCAGATGGCTTCACAGGCGATTTCTATCAAACATTTAGAGAAGAGCTAACACCTCTCCCTCTGAAACTATTCCAAAAAATTGCAGAGGAAGGGATACTCCCAAACTCATTCCATGAGCCCACCATCACCCTGGTACCAAAACCAGACAAAGACACCACCAAAAAAGAAAACAACAGGCCAATTACACTGATGAACATCAATGCAAGAATCCTCAACAAAATACTAGCAAACCGCATCCAACAATACATTAAAAGGATTGCACATCATGATCAAGTGGGATTTATCCCAGGCATGCAAGGGTTCTTCAATAGCTGGAAATCCATCTGTGTGATACACCACGTTAACAAACTGGAGAATTAAACCCATATGATCCTCTCAATAGACACAGAAAAAGCCTTTGACAAAATCCAACACCCATTTCTGATAAGAACCCTTCAGAAAGTGGGTATAGAGGGAACCTACCTCAACATCATAAAGGCCACATTTGACAAACCGACAGCGAACATCATTCTCAATGGGGAAAAGCTCAAAGAATTCCCACTGAGGTAAGGAACAAGACAAGGATGGCCACTCTCGATACTACTCTTCAACATAGTTTTGGAAGTCCTAGCCATGGCAATCAGAGAAGTAAAAGAAATGAAAGGAATCCAAATTGGAAAGGAAGATGTAAAACTAGCACTATTTGCAGATGATATGATACTGTACCTAGAGAATCCTAAAGACTCTACCAGAAAACTATTAGAGCTCATCCATGAATTTGGCAAAGTCACAGGATACAAAATTAATACACAGAAATCGACAGCATTTCTACACACTAACAATGAAAGATCACAAAAGGAAATTAGGGAAGCAATCCCATTTACCATCGCATCCAAAAGAATAAAAATATTACCTAGGAGTAAACCTACCTAAAGAGACACAAAAAAAGACCTGTACTCTGAAAACTGTAAGACACTGATGAAAGAAATCAAAGATGACACAAATAGATGGAAAGATATACCATGCTCGTGGGTTGGAGGAGCCAATGTTATCAAAATGACTATACTACCCAAGGCAATCTACAGATGCAATGCAATCCCTATCAAATTACCAAGGACATTTTTCACAGAACTCGAGGAAAATATTTTAAAGTTTCTTTGGAAGCACAAAAAACCCGGAATAGCCAAAGACATCCTGAAAAAGAAAAATGGAGCTGGAGGAATCAGGCTCCTGGACTTCAGACTATACTACAAAGAAACAGTCATCAAAACCGCATGGTACTGGCACAAAGACAGAAATATAGATCAGTGGACAGGAAAGAAAGCCCAGAATTAAACCCACACACCTACAGCCAACTCATCTATGACAAAGGAGGCAAGAATATACAATGGAGAAAGGACAGCTTGTTCAATAAGTTGTGCTGGGAAAACTGGACAGCCACATGGAAAAGAATGAAAGTAGAACACTCCCTAACACCATACACAAAAAGAAACTCCAAATGGATTAAAGACCTAGATACAATACCAGACACTATCAAACTCTTAGAGGAAAACATAGGCCTAACACTCTCTGACATAAACGACAGCAACATCTTCTCAGATCCACCTCTTAGAGTATTGACAACAAAAACAAAAATAAACAAATGGGACCTAATCAAACTTAAAAGTTTCTGCACAGCAAAGGAAACCCTAAACAACACAAGAAGACAACCCACGGAATGGGAGAAAATCTTTGCAAGTGAATCAACTGACAAGGGACTAATCTCCAAAATTTATAAACACCTTCTGCAGCTCCATACCAAAAAAACAAACAACCCCATCAAAAAATGGGCAGAAGATCTAAACAGACAGTTCTCCAAAGAAGACATACAGATGGCCAGAAAACACATGAAAAGATGTTCAACATCACTCATTATTAGAGAGATGCAAATCAAAACCACTCTGAGGTATGACCTTACACCAGCCAGAATGGCCATCATCTAAAAGTCTACAAACAATAAGTGCTGGAGAGGGTGTGGAGAAAAAGGAACCCTGTTACACTGTTGGTGGGATTGTAAATTGGTGCAACCACTGTGGAAAGCAGTATGGAGATGCCTCAGAAAACTAAACATAGAACTACCATTTGATCCAGCAATCCCACTCCTGGGCATCTATCCAGAGAAAACCATGACTCAAAAAGACACATGTACTCCAATGTTCACAGCAGCACTCTTTTCAATAGCCAAGACGTGGAAACAACCTAAATGGAGTGGACTGAGAAGAGGTGTTACATATACACAATGGAATATCACTCAGTCATTAAAAGGAATGAAATACTGGCATTTTTAGCAACAGGGATGGACCTAGAAATTATCATGCTAAGTGAAGTCAGCCATACAATGAGACACCAACATCAAATGCTTTCACTGACATGTGGAATCTGAAAAAAGGACACAATGAACTTCTTTGCAGAACAAATACTGACTCACAGACTTTGAAAAACTTATGGTCTCTGGAGGAGACAGTTTGGTGGTTGGGGGGATGCACTGGGGTTGTGGGTTGGAAATCCTATAAAATTGGATTGTCATGATCATTGTACAACTATAAATATAATAAATTCACTGAGTAATAAAAAATTAATTAATTGATTAAAAAGTAGGCAAAGGGAGTTCCCAATGTGGTTCAGCAGTAATGACTAGTATTCATGAGGACTCAGACTCAATCCTTGGTTTCCCTCAGTGAGTTAAAGATCTGGCGTTGCTGTGAGGTGTAGGTTGTAGACACAGCTCGGACCTGGTACTGCTGTGGCTGTTGCTGTGACCAATGGTTACAGCTCCAATTTGACCCCTGGCCTGGGAACTTCCATATGCTGTGAATTCGGCTCTAAAAAGAAAAAAAAAAAAAAAGGTAGGCAAAGGGTAAGAACAGGCAATTCACAGAAAACTACAGAATGGCCCTGAATCACATGAAACGATGACACATCTTGAAACTAAGCAGGATGCTATGGTCCTTCTGTACCATGTCCTCTGCCTGCCTTTTGTGGAAAAACTTGAGCCAAAGAGTGAGATTTTGTTTGTTTTAATGGCCACACCTGAGGCATATGCAAGTTTCCAGGCCAGGGAATGAATTGAAGCTGCAGCTGTGGCAGCTGTGGTAATACCAGATCCTTTAACCCACTGCACGGGCCAGGGAGTGAATCCACCCCTCTGGAGCAACCTGAGCAGCTGTACTCAGGTTCTTAACCCACTGCACCACAAAGGGAACTCCAGCCAAAGAGTAAGTTTAATCAGAGAAGTGAGAAAAATGCAGAGGCAAAGAAAAGCAGTGCAACAAGACTAGATAATAATAGTTTAGTCACTAAGTAGAGTCAAGGACTTTTAGTTTCTCCTCAAAGGCTACAGATAATATTCTGAGCCATATCCTTTGAGCTGTTTTGTAGAGCCTGAGACCCCTACCAGGTGGAAGAAGTTAACTACTTGATGACCAGACTGTTGTCAGGACAAAAGCTGCCACAATTCTGAGAACTGGCCTCAAAGAAACGGGAACGAACAGACCCTGGAATTGAAGATTAACTGTACTTAAAACAATCAAGATGATGCTGATCAGACCACTGCATGACCAGTTTCAAGACGACTGTCAGAGCTGACTGTACTGTTTCTGCCTGTAGCACCCTCCCTCTGCCTACGAACGCCTGAAACTGCCCTTTAAAAGCTCTTGCCCTCTGCTTGTCAGTTGGGAGAGTAATAAGCCTTTAGACATGTCTTTCCTCCCCACTAGTTGCCAGCCTCTGAAATAAAGCAAACTTTCCTTTCCACCAACCTTACCTCTATTGTCTTTTGAGCTTCAGAGCAGCGCAACCTTCTTTCTGTACTTTTTTTTTTTTTTTTTGGCGCCTATGTGGGGCTGCACTCTCACGAGATCTGGCTCCCCAGGTTTTCCTCAAGTAGAGCCACCTCCCTGACAGAGCTGGACTGGCCACAATGACCCCACTGCTGATGGCTACTGGGCCAGAGAGGGGTTTTGAGGGATCTTCCTTGCAGCTGTCCAAACCATTTGTTTGGGGACCCTCCCAGTTTCTCCCCTGCTTGGCATTGGCTGCCAACTTCTCCTTTCCTTTCAAGGAACAGGAAGATGGACCTGGATGAGCTGAGGAGCCCCAAGACCAAGTAAGGTCACCGGTGTGTACCCCACAAACTTCTCTTTTAAGCACTGAGTGCTATTTGGGCATTCTGTTGATTTGTTCTAACGTGTGTCTGCTGTCGAGGACCTTGTGTGTTGGGCAGTGTTTGTTTGGCACTTCATATCGGTCATCTTCTCAGGGGATTTGTGACAGTTCTGTCTTCTGGTGTGTGAGTATTCCATTTGTGTGATCAGTATTCTTGTTGCCTTCTGTAAAACGGTAAATTTAGGTTGAATTCATTAAAAGAAATTTTAGCTATGAACCTATGACTAAGAAAAAGAAAGGTGATTTTTTTTTTTAAACACTATATAACCAACAGTATTCTTCAGACTCCAGAAAAAATTAAGATGAAACTTTTGAATTTCAAAACTGGCTCTTTTTGCACACGCAGTTAGAGAAAGCTAGCTTGATAAAATACTGTTTTCAGAATTCTGACCCTGAAAGAGCAAAAATGTGCCTAGGAGAAAGCTTAAAGTTAACTCTTATCAGGTCCTTGAAATAAAAACACAGCCCACTTTGCATAAGACTTCAGCCTTGGTTAATTAGTAACTACAAAGGATGTTTGGGTTCATTAAACATGCATCTTGTGCTATAAGAAAAATGTGTGTGTTTTTTTTTTTTTTTTTTTTTTTTTTGTCTTTTTGCCTTTTCTAGGGCCATACCCTTGGCATATGGAGGTTCCCAGACTTCGGGTCTAATCAGAGCTGTAGCCGCCAGCCTATGCCACAGCCACAGCAACTCGGGATCCAAGGCATCTGCGACCTGGATCCTTAACCCACTGAGTGAGGCCAGGGATTGAACCCGTAACCTCATGGTTCCTAGACAGATTCGTTAACCACTGAGTCACGACAGGAACTCCTGTTTTTTGTTTTGTTTTCAGCCTCCCCTGTTGCATGTAGAAGTACCCAGGCTCGGGATTAAAACTCTCAGCCACAGCAGTGACCCAAGCCACTGCGGTCACTGCAGTGAAAAACGTCTGTTTTTAGAGGTTATGGAATATGTTCTTAAGTTTGCCAACCAGAAAATGTTGACATAACAAATAGTTCAATTACTTGTTTCTTGATTTTTTTAAGGTCTTTTAAAGGTTAAAAATTGTAACATGTAAAAATAACAAGGGAAGCATTTCAGTGTGTAAAGCAAGTAGGATATTTGTTGTCAGTAAGAGACGGTATACAAAATGAAAATATTTTTGTTGAGTTTTTTTTTCTAAAGCTAAATATTTTTGTTCTAAAGCTGGTTGCTGCTGGATAGGAAAAAATAAGGGACAAATCAATATGGATACAGAAAGTGATAAAACTTTTGTAAAAAAAAGGAAATCTGAGAATTTTGTACATTGTTAAGATTAAGATTATATTGAATTTAATTAGGTAAATGAATTTTGTTATTAATAGTAAGCTGATGTAAGACTGAGTTTGGTTTTCTCTCTGTTAAGAGAACAAAGTTTTTCTAAACTAAGATTATTTGGTATATTACAAAGAAAACATAGTCAAATAATAATGATAAATGTTCTTAACTTTATACTGTATGGTAAAATCATTAATATAAGTGTTCCAGAAGTTACATGAAGTTTCTAAAGTTTGGATATGTTCTCATGTTGTTTGTCATTCTTCTAGTTACAAATTGTCTAGTGAAGTTGTCACAGAGTCTATTTATGATTTAGGTCACTGCTGGCTTTAAGTCTACTGCCTGAAGCACATGTACAATGTTTGTGTGACAATTGGGTATAACTGATAAAATGTACAGCCTATAAAATGTTTTCCCATCAGCATACGTCTGTATTTATTTATGTCATTATTTTCCCCACAACATGAATAACTAGGCCAATACATAAACAAAAAGTAGGCTTGCACCAGGGGACATGAATGGACCCAGAAGAGGCAAATGAGCCACTCTGGCAATGTTGGAAAAATATACTATCAGTGCTTTCTATTGAAAGATTTACAATTAAAAGGGGACAATGATAGATGGAAATTTCACAGTGAGGTATAGAGAAGTCATTCTGGCTAATACCTGATTTAATTTAAACTTTAGGCTAGCCAAAACAGCCTATTGGCAGCCTATCAGACACATACATTGTACTTTGCTTTAACCATTAAGTAAAAAAACACACTCAGAATAATGCAAAGATGCATTTTGAAGTCTACAAATTACAAACGATGGACAGGGTGTGGAGAAAAGAGAACCCTCTCCACATTCCTACACTCTCCTACACTGGTGGGAATGTAAACTCTACCACTATAGTATGAAGGTTCCTCAGAAAACTAAACATAGAATTACCATATGATCCAGTAATTCCAATCCTGGGCATGTATGTGGACAAAACTATAATTCAGAAAGATACATGCACCCCCTATGTTTAGAGCAGCACTATTCACAATAGCCAAGACATGGGAACAACCTAAATGTCTATCAACAGATGAATGGATAAAGAAGATGTGTTAATACATACAATGGAATACTACTCGGCCATTAAAAAGAATGAAATAGTGACACCATAACAACATGGATACAACTAGAATTGATCATATTAAGTGAGGTAAGTCAGAAAGTGAAAGACAAATACCATGTGACGTCATTTATAAGTGGAATCTAAAATATGACACAAATGAACCCTTCTATGAAACAGATACAGACTCACAGCCATAGAGAACAGACCTGTGGTTGCCAAGGATGAGTTGGGGAAGGGATGGACTGGGGTTCTGGGGTCAGTAGTTGCAAACTATTATATACAGAATGGATCAGAGTTCCCATCATGGTGCAGCAGAAACAAATCCGACTAGGAACCATAAGATCGAGGGTTTGCTCCCTGGCCCTGCTTAGTGGGTTAAGGATCTGGCATTGCTGTGGCTGTGGCGTGGGCCAGCGGCTACAGCTCCAACTCTACCCCTAGCCTGGGAACCCTCATATGCCGCGGGTGCAGCCCTAAAAGGACAAAAAGACAAAACAAAAAAATCCTGGAATGGATAACAACAAGATCCTAATGTATAGCACAGGGAACTATATTCAATATTCCTATAATAAACCATAAAGGAAAAGAACATTAAAAAAGAATGTGTATAGATATACATAACTGAGTCTCTTTGCTCAACAGCAGAAATGAACACAGCATGTAAATCAACTATACTTCAACTTTTTAAAAAAGATGCTGTTGATTATTATCTTCATTGTAATATGTCTACTAAGTTTCAAATATTTGTCCAGGTACTATGACAATCAAAGAGAGAGGTAATGTTTTCATAACACAAAAAAATTTTTTTTTCCATTTTTACGGCTATACCTGTGATATATGGAAGTTCCAGGGCCAGGGATCAAACTGGCCTATGCCACAGCCGCAGCAACACAGGATCCATACTGCATCTGCGACGTATGCCTCAGCTTGCAGCAACACCAGATCCTTAACCCACTGAGCGAGGCCATCACAGACACTATTTTGGATTCTTAACCTACTGAGCCACAACGGGAACTCCTCATAATCCAAAACATTGATGCTAAGCTTGGATCTCAATATTATTTACAACTCTCCATTCCCCATTTCGGCAGGACTGCCAAAGTAGTCATTTCCCTGTTCCTCAGAGTTAGGGAAACTTGGAACTGAAATGTAACTAAAACCAAGTTCCTCTGTCAAGTTTATGACTAACTTCTCTACCCAAAACTTTATTCCCTTTCTTGTTCTGTACCTGTCCCTCCTCAAGACCAAGGAGCATCAAAGAAAATGGGTGGATTGAAATGGAGCAGGACCCTATGGTCCTTCCTGCCATGTCCTCCACTGGCCTTTTGTCTGTGGAAGAACTTTAGCCAAAGAGTAAGTTTAATCAGAGAAGTAAGGAAATGCAGAAGCAAAGAAAAATGCTCCAACAAGACTAAAGTAGCCATTAAGCAAAGTCAAGGATGTTTAATTCCAACTCAAATACTAAAGATAATATTCTGAGCTGAATCCTGTGAGCTGCCTTATAGAGACTGAAACCCCCACCAAGTGGAAGAAGTTAACTACATGAGGGCCAGTCTGTTGCCATGACATAAGCTGCCACAATTCTAAGAACTGGCCTCAAAGATTAACTATTTTTAAAACAATCAACATGATGCTGATAAGACCACCACAAGACCAGTTTCAAGATGACTGTCAGTGCAGACGTGCTGTTCGTGCATATAACCCCCTCCCTCAGCCTATGAAAGCTCTTGCCCACCGGCTGTCAGAGCGGAGGAGGGGAAATGCATCTTTAGACATGACTCTACTCCATCCCCACCCCAGTTACCAGCTTCTGAAATAAAGCAAATTTTCCTCTCCACCAGTGTTGCCTCTTAATGGGCTTTTGAGCAGTGAGCAGCTGGGCCCACTTTCAGTAACAATCTCAGGAAAATGAAAACTCAGACCACCAGCAGATGTCACTCACACCCACCAGGAGAGCAAAGCAAGAGGCTATAACATAGATCCAAAGAGGTGTGCTCTGGAAGATTCACGCTAGGTTTGTACATCACAGCACAAGACTGTCTTAAACACCATGCCCATCACTGGAAAGAGATAACAAAGTGGGGTATAGTCATAAACTACACTGCTAAGAGCACTCAGAAATGTATGGACTGCAGCTCCATGATATCAACATGCAGAAATCCCAAAACGTTGTTATAAGCAAAACAAAACAAAACAAAACAAAAACTGCAGAAAGATATGTCTGGCATGAATCCATTAACAAAATTTCTAAACATTGAAATAATACTCTACGTTGTTCACAGGCACATGGAGGGCACAGGAGGGGAATTGATGAGTATTCTATAAACCATAAAGGAACTATTCTGGCTTTGGGGTCAGGCTACTTCAACCCTCTGTGCCTCAGTTCCCTCATTTGCAAAACAGGAATAATGCTTACCTCATAGGGTTGTTGTGAGAATTAAAAACAGATACCCCCTGTCAACTGTTTAGCATCGTGCCTGGCTTAGGGAAGGGGCACACGTGAGGTACAAAAGGAAGCACCTGAGCATGAGTTATCTCCTACTCCCACCCCTCTTTTCTTGCTTCTTCTTGGGAGAAAAGCGCCTTTCTTTCAGAACGAATGACTTGAAATTGGTGCCTTCACAAGCAGGTACTTCCACAGTGCTATAACAAAAGTTCTCAGAAGTTTAAAGTTTCCCCTGAAGTGTTTTCCTGTCATTGCCCACACCTCAAGCTATCATTACTTAAAGGTCCATTTCACTCAACCACAGTTTAAATCATCAATAAGAATGAGTAGGGTCAACTATTTGGGATTACCAAAGGTGAAAGATGGGGTGGTAGTGGTAAATTAGGGGTTTAGAATTAATATATACAGACTACCACATATAAAATAGATAACCAGCGAGGACCTACCGTATGATACAGGGAACTACACTCAATATCTTATAATATTCTCTATGGGGAAAGAATCTGAAAAAGAATAGATTTATATGTATAACTGAATCACTGTGCTGTACTCCCTTAAACCAACACAACATTGTAAATCAATACTTCAATTTTTAAAAAGGGGGGGGGGGAGAATGAGTCGTGGCAGAAAACATAAGATCTCTTGTTCACAAGTTACTAACTCCAAAATACGATCCTTACCTCAGCTACAAGAACCCAACAAAAGCTAGGCTACAGCTTCAAGAGCCCAAGCACTTTCCCCAAAGGGCGAGGCCACAGCTGGACGTACCTGAGTGGGACCTATAGTTCTGGTACAGCTGGTGGATCTTCTTGGGCTTGCGCACCGCGCACTGCTTGTCCCCAGTGTTTTTGCTGGCATAGTGGAACAGAGAGCGCAGATCGCTGAAGCGGAAGGCCACGCCCTTCATGATGCTCTGGGCCGTGTCCCCAGTAAGAAACATGGCATTGGGGTCATTGATGCATTTCATCAATAGCGCCAGCTCGGCTTGGGTGAAGTCCTGAATCTCATCACCATAGAGCTCATGGATGGACCATGGGAGCACCTTGAGCTTCGACAGCCTCCGGGACAGGTTGTACAGAACATCTTCTTCGTCAAAGTACCCTTTCTGAGATCTGATCTGCTGATACAGGCAGAAGAGGCCATAGATCTCACTCCGGTCTTCCTTAAAATTGGGGGACCGCTTCCGCCCTAATTGCTTATATGCTTCTTCCGTGAGTCTTCCCTGGGGGCTGCTGAGGGCTTCAAAAGACCCCTTCAGGAAAGATTTGATTTCTTTCCAGATCAGTGCAGGGTTGTAGGAGGTTTTCCCCTTGATCATTTTGGGCCATATTTCACTGGTGAACACCTCAAACGTCACGTATACCCGGGGGTCGCTGTCGCATGGACGCGTTTCAACAACTTTTTCCTCCTCACCATAGTCCCCATCTGCTTCAGCTTCTTCCTCATCCTCCTGCCAGTTGGGGATACTCAGCTCTTCCTGTGTGGACCATCCTACGATAGTTCTTTTCAAGCTGCCGTCTTCATTCCTCAGAAAAAATGGTTCCGGCAGAGAAGCATCAAGCAGGAGGAGCAGCTGCTTGGAAGTGACAAACAGAGGAAAGTTCTCATCCTTCAGGTCCTGGAGTCTGTGGACACTGGGTTCCAACGATTTGTAGTGACTGGTAGCCTTGGTCGATTTGGACAACTCAGTGAAATTCCTCTGCACCTCCTGGCACAGTACATGGTTCTTGGTGACGAAGATCTGATGTAAATGCTCCAGCTGGTGGGGCTGTTCTGGCGCGGGTCCTTCTGCCCCTTGGCTGGGCGCCTCTGGCTCCCCATTGGCTCCCTCAGCACAGGCTTCACTCTCCTGCTCCTCATCGCTATGCACTATTTCCACCTCAATGGAACCTTCCTCCTCCTCCTCTTCCTCTTCCTCCTCCTCCTTCTCCTCCCCACCTGGAACCTCCTTGCCAGGTTCCAATTCCAGCCTTCGCTTCAGCCAGATTTGCCGGGCCAGCAGCGGGCTTCCTGCCTGCTGAGCTTTCTCCCAGTAAACGTGGAATTTCTTCCACAGCCGATACAAGCAGCAGGTCGTCTTCCCGGTGCCGCTCCGCCCGATGAGGATGATGGGCTCCAGGGGCCTGGGGTTGAGGTCGATCACTGCGTACTCAAGCTCGCCAACCCGGAAGGGGTACTCCACCGTGGTGGTCGTGTCATTGAGGATGTTGGAGGCCATGCTGGTGCTGAAGCTGTGGAACTTCATGATGTTATACTCCGTCTCCACCGCACTGGCAGGGGGGAAGTACTCGGGCTCCATATACGCTCCGCTCTGGTCTGCCTCTGTGTCCTCCACGTAACAGCGGGGTATCCGCTTTTGGATTTTCATGTTGGCAGAGACCTGGCCCTTGTTGATCCCCTTCAGTTTCTTGCGCAGGATGCAGGACAGGCCCCGGTTATAGGCGCCACAGATGGCCCTGATAGAGTCCTTCAGTTTGTCATGATCTAAGACAATGTCCCAGATCCGGATGATTTCTGTGTAGACTCTCCCCGCCTTCTCTGTGGGGTGCGCGCTCCGCTCGGCGGCCATGATCTTCTCGGGGTTTTCACTGCACCGCGGAGAGAAGTCAATTGCAAGTTCCCACAGCATCCGGGCCCCTTTGTCCAGCTTGGCCTCGAAGAGCTGGATGCTTCCTTTTAGGTTCTTCAGCCGCTTCCGCAGGTCCCGGGTCCACTCACCATTGCCCAGTTTCTGGATGGTGAGGATGATTTTCTTCTTCATGACCTTGGTCATGACCTTGCTGGACAGCTTCTTCAGAATCTCTGAAGTGCACTCGATCTCCCATGTCATGTTCTCGAAGTCCAGGAGGCAGATTTCGATCTCGGGCACGCTCCAGTCATCCTGGTCGTTGCTGTTCTCTGTTCCCTTGCGACCAGCAGGTACAACTTGAGCGGATACGGCGCCTGCCTGAGTGTGTCCCTCCGCGGCCTCAGGGACTACACGTTTGTTCCCGCTGAGGTCAGAGGCCCCAGCCCCGGAGGAGCCCTGCAGCTGGTCTTTCTCTCCTTCGGTGCCAGCTCCTGTCTCCAGAGGCTCAGGGTTCTGGGGACAGTCCTCTGGGAGGGATGGATCCAATTCCACCTGCTGAATCAAAGCTGTGATGTCCTGCACCAGGCGGTCTCTCTGCGAGCTGGGCCTGGCAGCCCCAGGCTCTGGCCTCGTTGCCTGGGCATCCGGGAGGGTCTCCCAGCTGTCGGGGACCATGGCTCCTCTGGGTGGGGTTCGAGCAGCACCACCACCACCACCGGAGGGCAGCAACTTGGAGGAGACTTTGAGCTGAGCTGTGTGAGCTGGAGTGGTGGACCGCAGAGGCTTTGCCGGGTGGGCGGCAGCATCCTGCCGGCCCCGGCGCCTGCTCTCATTCAGGGCTTTGTTCCAGGCTAAGAGCAGCGGGTCGTTCTTCTTAACCCGGTGCCGGGCGTCCTTGCCTTCCTTGTTCTTCAGGTTGAGGTTGATGTCAAACTTCGCCAGCAGGCCTATCAGCTTCCCCATGCGTTTCAGCATGCCCTTCTGGAAGAGGATGTGCATCAGCGTGTTCCCGTTGCTGTCCTGGATGTTGGGGTTGAGGTAGTAAAATTCGGTAGGCTTGGCCAAGAACAGATCCAACAGGTGGCTGAGGAAGTTAAAACCGATGTCAGCTGAAAGACACAAAAACCCTGTGATTACTGAAGGGCTTTTCTAGGGAGCAGAGATGCCAGCCGGGGGCTCCTCAGGACACAGAACTTCCCAAGGATCTGATAACCCAATGGTTCTCAACTGGGGGCAGTTTGCTTCCCAACAGACATGTGGCCGTGTCTGGAGACATTTTTGATTGTCACAGTTGGGGAGGTGCTCCTGGCATCTAGTGGATGGAGGCCAGGGATGCTGCTAAACATCCCACAATACACAGGACAGCCCTTTACAACAAAGAATTCTCCTGTCCAATTTTCAGTGTCAAAGAGGAGAAACCCAGAGATCACCTTAAATATTTCAGTATGATCCTTTATGTGAGTTCCCTTGAAATGGTATAAATAAATGGAAAGTATTTATAGTTACAAATGGCTGACTTTGAAACTTAAGAATCCCCTTGGTCAACCCACCCTGACTGTTCACCATGATGATTACACCTTCCCATCACTCCTGTGGGTGGGGGGCCAGGACATATGCGTCTGGCCAAGAAATGGGCCTCTTCCAGATGGTTGTTTTTCTCCATAGGAAAGACCAAGGAGCATAGCATCAGTTCTAATATCCAGCTTCCTCCTCCCGAAAAACAGTGCTTACAAAATAAAGGCCTACCTTTGATATCTAGAAAGATGTGGAGCGCGGCATGCAAAGGAGTGTCTCCTTCCGTAAGAGAAATACAGCGGGGGTCTGCACCCTTGGTCAAGAGGAGGAAGGCCAGCTCGAAGTCCTTATGCTTCAGGCACACAGTGAGTGGCCTCTCCTGGCTGTCCTGGGGACCCTTGGGTGAGGCTGGGGAAGGCAGAGAGAAGGGCACATGAGCTGCATCCCTGAGCTGAGGTCAGCCAGGCCCACCTGAGGAGAGCGGGGCTGCTTCTGCCCTTTATCCCAAAGCTAAAGGATGCTGACCTGTCTTCCAAGGCCCTCCCACCACCACCCTTTCTGGGAGGCTAGGGCTTCCCAGGCCCTTGGTTGGAAAGCCTGCATCCTCCCAGGGCCCTGTCTTTGGCTTGGCCTCCTCTCCACTCTCTCCAGCTCCCCCTCCCAACCCGCCACAGGACCACCATCAGCACTGCACTGGAGTAGGGACAGTGTGAACAAATGAATTCCCAGTTTGCCCAGCACTGTCCCTGACCCACACCCAGCAAAGTGCATGTGTACCATACCCTTTGCTTCTATGAAGCGTCTTCCCAAGAATGCACATCTACCCATATCTGCCACGCACCCCTACATTACCTTCCTTTTAGCTCAGCCCAGGCCTCCCCTCTGCACTGCAAGCTCCCTGACCTTCACCCTCTGTGGACCTGCAGCCTTCCAACCCTGCCAGCAGCCATGTGTTCATTCTCCACCCTTGGGTCCTGGCACCTGACCCCTGGGAGACCCTCGATAAGTTCTTGCTTCATTGGGAACAAAACAGGAATTCCATAACCACTGTTTCGGGGCAAAGATACACACACACTCCACAGAAGGAATGAGTTTGAAGACCTACACCACAGGTGGCCTTCCATCTATGTCCTGAAACCTGAAGGTAGAGCCAATGCCCTTTGAGAGTTGGGACCAATGCGGCATCACTCTTTCTGAAGGTCATTTCCCCTTAAATGGCAAGGCACATACGTGGAAAACCACATTAGCCACAGTGCTCTGCCAAAAGCCTGCATTCATGAACTCACTGAATATTCAGAACAGCCCTAAGAAGGGGGGACTATTTTCATTCCCATTTTATAAATGAGGAGACAGCGGCATAAATAGCAGGCCCAAGGCCACACAGTTAGTAGTGGCTTTAGCAGGGAGATAGTGGGGCAGGGGACCAGCACAGGAGGAGGCTGGTGTTTCCAAATTAGTTTTAAAATAAAACCAGATCGAGCAAGACGTCTGCACACTCCATATAGACATCGAGCCAAGTGTGACTGTGCTGATTAAAACAGCAGATGTTTCCACCCACCCATTATTTGGCTATTCCTTTAAAAACAAGCATCACAAATCCCAATCTACGGATCAGAAAAGAATGCTACAGAGTTTGAAAAGGACCCACGTGGTATACTGAGTGCAGGGAAAAGTCCGGCTGGAGGTTGGGAGGAAATGACAGCTGTGGCTACACCAGGCCAAGGTCCCCTCCACAGGCCTGAGGTTCCTCACAGAAGAGAGAGGGAAGAATTCACAAAAATGCGTTGATCCTGTCACTGTTTCCAATGAGAAGATATGGAGGAGGAAGGGAATGAGGCAGCATTTAAAGGAGTCTCTGAAATCCAGTGAAAGCCTTGTGACCAGTGGCCTGGACTGCCCTGGGATGATCTAGCATCTGGGACTCACCTCCATGGTCAATCAGGCAGCCCAGGAGCTGCATCTTTCGCTGGTCCCAGATACTGAGGTGGGGGAGGATGGCACAGAGGTTGAGGTTCGAGAGGTCACAGTCTTTGATGAGACAGTCCCCAAGTGGTGGCTCCCCGCTTACTTTGCGGGTCAGCAGCAGAAGCACTTCGGGCCATTTCTGTTTTTCCAGTAAAAACTTGAAGAAGGTGTTGGCACAGTCACGGTCAATGTCATAGACCAGGTCTGGAGGGATTTCTTTCAGAAACAAGAACACACTATACTTCAACAAAGATTCATATGCTTTCTGTCCCCAGCCACAATCCAACATATAGGACATCATTACCCCAGGTTATTATCAGTATTTTTAAGGCCTGGGGAAACCATAAACAAGTACTTAGTTATTTTAACCATGTGTGAACCTTAGTGTCAGCACCAGTGCGTGAGCTTCTTGGGAAGGTTAGAAATACCCTAAGAGAGTAGAGTCTTGGCTAATAACAAAGAGAAACATCTATGGTGGTATTTTAAAAAGGAGAGTATATGCAAAGACTAATTCTAGGAGGATGCATGAAAAACGTAACCGAGGTTTACTAGACTGAAGATTTAGAGGTGAGATTTAGATATTCAAGTTCAGGGATGGATGACTGAATTCACTGAAGAATGTTCTGTGTTGTCTGAATGTTTTACATGTAGAGCATGCCATTTATTTTTTTAATCAATTTTTTTTTTTTGTCTTTTTAGTGCCACACCTGCAGCATAGGGAGGTTCCCAGGCTAGGGGTCGAATCAGAGCTGTAGCTGCTGGCCTACACCACAGTCACAGCAACAAGGGATCTGAGCCATGTCTGCTACCTATATATACAACAGCCCACAGCAATGCTGGATCCCCAACCCACTGAGTGAGGCTAGGGATGGAAGCCATATCCTCATGGATACTAGTCAGGTTTGTTAAACACTAAGCCATGATGGGAATTCCTTAATCTATTTTTAAACACATATTAGAAGAGAGTTTTAAGGTGCACAGATCATCTTTGAACACAGTTGAAGGTTGTGAGAAACCTTACCTTGCAGAGAAGAAAGGAGGCGTAAGAACCTCTGAACTACTTCTTGCTTCAGAAAGTTTTTTTGCAACAAGCGGTTTCCTGAGTTCATGTATGTCACCAGCTGCTCACAGGCCTTCTGGAAAACCTCGCCCTCGCTAGCGGGTCCCTCACCATTGCTCAGTCCTGCAAAACACCCCCAGATGCTGCTTGTGACTGCAGAGATCACAGTGGAGTAGACTACAAAGATGACCTCACACCTCTCCACCCCTTCAAGGAACCAGGGGATGCCTAAGTGCCTGTTCCCCTCCCCATCACTGACTCTGGACTGGTCTTATGACCTGCTGTGACCAGGAGAATGCAGTGGATGTGATTTTTGTGCCAGTTCTGAGCCTGGGCCTCCAGAGGCCTTATTTAGTCCTATTCAGGTCCAGGCTAGATGAGAAACATCATAAAACAGAGGAATCGGCCCAGTTGTTCAAACTGAGGCTCCATAGTTAGGAAAGAGCTTGGCCCAAATCAGCAAGTGGCAGATACCCAAAGAAGCTCCATTAAGGTTATGAGAACAGCCCAGCCTCAATGTCTGAGCTGCAGGATCCTGAGCTAAATAAGTCCCTAAGTTCAAGGACTGTTTGTTACACAGCAATGGATAACTGATATAACAGTTCAGAGAAAGGACAGTGGGTGGGTTGTCTACTGCAGCAGCAGCATCCTACTACATACCGGCCCCCTATGCATCTAACTAGCAAGTGGAAAAAGCCAAGAGTAAGGAGCCAGCTCTCTGGCCAAAAAGGGACGATGCCCTCCCTTTGGTTCTGTTTACTGAAAACGGAGTCATGATTAGAAATCACCCACTGAAGGAAGGCTGAAAAGGCATAAATGTTTTATTTGGTATCAGACTATACACTCATAAAGTCCCTCTTGGTTAAAATGGAATCTTACTTCGCAGATAACTGGACATGTGTTTTCACACCCAAAGAGACAGACCTGGGCCACAGCATAAGTGCTATCACATGGTGAAGACGTGAATGTATGTCCAATGTTATGTTCTAATAAAGTAGGAATGCTTTAAAGGAAATGGGCTATGAAAATTAGGAAAAATAAAAGCATCCATCATCAGTCTGGTCTCCCACAGCTGACCCTGAGGCAAGGATTTGTGTTTAGGTAGTTTATGAAGGAAGAAACCAGTGAGGGTAGAGGGAGATAAAGTCAGGGTCAGGGAGGAACCAGGCAGGGTGAGAGCTCAGGCCGAGCCCCACAGAGGGAGGCCTCACCTGGTCCCTCTGAAGACCTGGAGTGAGTCACACCTCAGAGCTGTGCCGTCCGAGGCAAGGGAAACGGGCTCGCAGATGCTCGCCTCTATCTGTCACTGGCCACGGCCTGCCTTGGGAGGCTGTAAATTCCTAGGCACTTCTGCTTTGAAGGAGCCTGAGCAAAACAGGCTCTGTAAGCAAAACAGACAATTCTCCTTGAGAACGAGACTTAGATGCTGGCTTTGCAAAGTGAAGGCATGTCAGGGAGGAATAAAAAATGGGAAAGGACCCGGGACCCCGAGCAGAGCTCAGACATTAGCTGCTGTGCCTTCTGATACACACCTGGCTGCCTTTCAACAGGTCAGGTCAGAGCACCAAAAACACCACACACACACACACACACACACACACACACACACACACCAACTTCAGGGGCAAATACCCACTGTCCTGTAATCAGGAGACCTTCTGGGGCCAGGAGGAAGCAAGACCCATTCTAGCTCTAACCTCTGAGAAAAGGAAATGGAAGCCCTTAGAAAAGGAAGACCTCTGTCACCTCCTTAAGCAGCAGAGAATGTGGACTGTGTGGTCCAACAATGACCAACTAGCTCCCCCGGGCTCGGCATTGCACCTTCACCCTAGAATGCCTAAGAAGACACAGAAAATAAGACCCTTGGTGAAGGAGGAATTACTTTCACCACTAAGCAGATGGAAACCTGTGGCTTGTCCCCCCTGCTTCACGTGGTTAAATGCTTTTCAGGGCATCATTTAGAGTAAAATCATCATCTACCAGGGCAGTTCGTTTCATGCAAAAATCACTTGAAACTGAAAAGAAACATACCAAGCTTGACAAGAAAGACAATGAGATGTGGTTGTATAACAAAGGCATGGTTGTGTGATTCAGAATAATTAAGAAGGCGGTTATAGATCAGAGAAAGGTCCAGAAATCAGGAAAGAAACCAGAGAGGGATATCAACAACATAAAAAGGCATAAAAGGAAAGGTACTGCAATACTGACAATTGTAGCCCTGGGTTGGTACCAGTGATTTGTTTATTATTCTAAACTTGTCTGGTTTTTTTTTTCTCCCCTAAATTTTCTATAAGTTTAACTAAGAGAGAAAAGAAACATCAGGATATAAAGTTGCTTGTACATTATAATCACAGGTTTTTATAAAGATAACTATGTAAGTACTGAACAACAACTAAAAGACTGGATATGCCCAACTGGGAAATTCCTGGGTGGCACAGTGGGTTAAGGATATGGCATTGCAGAGCAGGTTCCATTCCTGGCCAGGGAACTTCCACAGGCCATGGCATAAATAAATAAGTAAATAAATGCCAAAGTATAATTACAATAAATTTTTCGTAATTATACAAAATTTTTTTTTTGTTAATTTTTTTTTTTTTTTTTTTTTTTGGTATTTTTAGGGCTGCACCCATGGTATATGGAAGTTCCCAGGCTAGGGGTCAAATTGGAGCTGTAGCTGCAGGCCTACACCACAGCCTCAGCAACCCAGGATCCAAGTTGCATCTTTGACCTGCACCACGGCTCACGGCAACACCAGATTCTTAACCCCCTGAGCAAGGCCAGGGATGGAACCCGCATCCTCATGGATACTAAGTCACGTTCATTACCATTGAGCCACCATGGGAGCTCCTAAATTTTTATTTTTATATAAAATGATATTTTTACAAATTTTCTACAACAGTCATATTTAATGGATATGTACAAGCAGATTTGAAATTAAAAATTAAAACTCTTATAAAGCTGCAATACTGCTCAGAAGTGTTAGCAAATAGAAATAAATCATTTCAAAAAGATATTGCTTTTGCATAAAATCTTCCTTTTGAGCTAAAAAGGCAAAACTAAGTTTTATTACATACATTTTATCAATAGAAATTTATGTAACCATCTCATTTTTATGAAAGAAGGGAAAATATGTAACTATAAACGCATGGAATAAGAGTTAATGACTAAATCACAACTATATTAATTTTTTCGGGCAGTTGAGTGTTTGGAGAATATTTTGTTTTCCCTTCCTATACTTTGTAAATTTTCTTCTTTAAACAATAATCTACTTTTTTAAATAATAATCTTTTATAATGAGGAAAAAGTATCATTAATACCACATGCCTGCATTTACCGAAATCAGGGCACTGTGTAGTGCTGAGGATGACACACCCTGGCACCTAAGTCACAGGCTCCATCTATGGGGAAACCAACACACAGAGAAGGCCCCTGTCCTCTTAGGGCTGGGCTACAAGTGCCTTCACAGAGCAGAAAGCAGGCTGTGCCCAGGGGAGGACCACAGAGAAAGGCTGCAGAGCCTGAATTTGTTCTCACTCCAAAAGGCCACACACTGGTGAATCAGAGAGGATCACAAACAAAGACAAGAGCGAGAAAGACAAAAACTCCAATCTTGTTCTGGGTCCTGAGGACAGTCGCCAATCAGCTGCCAGGGAAGATGGACATGCTGCCATCTAGTGGTAGCTAGGAGAGGCAGGGAAAGACAGGTAACTGACCACTCAGGACCACCCCTGCTCTGGCTTCTCCCGGAAGCTAGTGAGAAGGGCAGAATCTCAGGTCCTGCCCCGAATCTACTGAATCAAAACCCACATTTTAACAGACTCCCAAATGATTCATGTGCACATTAACATCAAGAAGCTCTGGTTTAGAGAATGGCAGAAATTTTCACTGTGACCCTTTATTTCTCACCTAGATGCAAAAGCTACCTAAAGACACTATATCTATTTTCATCAAAATTTCATCAAAACAGTGTGGTACTGGTATCAAAACAGACAGACAGACCAATGGAACAGAATAGAGAATCCGGAAATAAACCCTGATACCTATGGTCAATTAATCTTTGACAAGGGAGGCAAGAACATAAAATGGGAAAAAGAAAGTCTATTCAGCAAGCATTGCTGGGAAACCTGGACAGCTGCATGCAAAGCAATGAAATTAGAACACACCCTCACACCATGCACACAAATAAACTCCAAATGGCTGAAAGACTTAAATATAAGACAGGACACCATCAAACTCCTAGAAGAGAACATAGGCAAAACACTCTCTGACATCAACATCATGAATATTTTCTCAGGTCAGTCTCCCAAAGCAACAGAAATAAGAGCAAAAATAAACCCATGGAACCTAATCAAACTGAAAAGCTTTTGCACAGCAAAGGAAACCAAAAAGAAAACAAAAAGACAATTGCAGCATAGGAGAAAAGAGTTTCAAATGATGCAACGGACAAGGGCTTAATCTCTAGAATATATAAGCAACTTATACAACCCAACAGCAAAAAAGCCAATCAATCAATGGAAAAATGGGCAAAAGACCTGAATAGACATTTCTCCAAAGAAGATATACAGATGGCCAGCAAACACATGAAAAAATGCTCAACATCGCTGATTATAAGAGAAATGCAAATCAAAACTACCATGAGGTACTACCTCACACCAGTCAGAATGGCTATCATTAATAAGTCCACAAATAACAAGTGCTGGAGGGGCTGTGGAGAAAAGGGAACCCTCCTGCACTGTTGGTGGGAATGTAAACTGGTACAGCCACTATGGAGAACAGTTTGGAGATACCTTAGAAATCTATACATAGAACTTCCATATGACCCCACAATCCCACTCTTGGGCATCTATCCGGACAAAACTCTACTTAAAAGAGACATATGCACCCGCATGTTCATTGCAGCACTATTCACAATAGCCAGGACGTGGAAACAACCCAAATGTCCATCAACAGATGATTGGTTTAGGAAGATGTGGTGTATATATACACAATGGAATCC
Source organism: Sus scrofa (assembly GCF_054392235.1). Classification (NCBI taxonomy): domain Eukaryota; kingdom Metazoa; phylum Chordata; class Mammalia; order Artiodactyla; family Suidae; genus Sus; species Sus scrofa. The sequence goes on along the minus strand of NC_139395.1, from coordinate 36,715,154 downwards.
TACTCAGCCATAAAAAAGAATGACATAAATCCATTTGCAGCAACATGGATGGAACTAGAGACTCTCATACTGAGTGAAATGAGTCAGAAAGACAAAGACAAATACCATATGACATCACTTATAACCAGAATCTAATATCCAGCACAAATGAACATCTCCACAGAAAAGAAAATCATGGACTTGGAGAAGAGACTTGTGGCTGCCTGATGGGAGGGGGAGGGAGTGGGAGGGATCGGGAGCTTGGGCTTATCAGACACAACTTAGAATAGATGTACAAGGAGATCCTGCTGAATAGCATTGAGAACTATGTCTAGATACTCATGTCGCAACAGAACAAAGGGTGGGGGGAAAAAAAGTATACATGTAAGGATAACTTGATCCCCTTGCTGTACGGTGGGAAAAAATAAATAAATAAATAAATAAATTTTTAAAAATGGGGCACGGTAACCCCCAGAAAGAGCCAAACCTGAGAGCATCTTTTATCCTAGTCTATAATCTGGAATACTTGTTCATCTTGGCACAAAGCTTGCATCCTAATGAAGCTTTACTCAGGACCACAGATGTAAAAAACAAAACCCATCAAGGGGGACTCAGGTCAGGAACAAGGGTAACAACCCCTTAGCAGCAGCTCTTCCCAGCGATAACGCTTCCATCTCGCCCATTAATGTGTGAGAATAGGGAAGGACTGAAGTCTATATAATCTTCATTTTTATGACTGCAGATCTACCTCGATTCATGGTCCTGGGCCCTCCCCTTTGTCCCTTCGCCCCACTATCTCAACTACTACTCTGCACAGAAAACTGTTCTGGGGATAATGTCTAAAACTACACTGTCCAATACAGTGGCCACTAACTTAATTACATAAAATTAAAGTTAATTAAATAAAATTAAAACTTCAGTTCTTCAGTTACACAAGCCACACACATTTCAAGCACTCAATAGCCTTACGTGACTAGTGGCTAGCATCTCAGAGCAGTAATGAAACAACTCCATCATTACAGAAAATTATATTGCATGGTACATCTGCAAAGATCCCCCCAGTCCCACCTCAGGTTTCAAAGTTTGTGAAACTGTATATGACCCAGCAATCCCACTCCTGGGCAGGTACCCAGAGAAAACTACCATTAACTGGTGGTCCTTCTCTAAAAGGTCATTTCAAAACCTGGAAATTCATTGGCAAAGAAATCTGTTTGGTTAGTTTCAATTTCTCCAACAGTAGAAACCATCCTGAAACTGACATGACAGGTATAAGCTCTCAAGAGGCATTTCACAATGATTTATTAATTATACTACCTCACAGAATTAACAACTGCAATTCCTTAAAATAGAGGTCATTTAAAAGCTAAACATGACATATCACAGCTTTAAAAGAACATCCCGGAAAAACAGGATCTGCAAATACATTTATCTCCCCTCATTCCTATTTTCTCACAGTAACAATGGAAGATATTTTAAATAAATGAATAAAACTTAAAACATAGCTGAGGAAATGGGGGTGGGGGGAGTTCCCGTCGTGGCTCAGCAGAAACAAATCTGACTAGTATCCATTTGGACGCAGGTTCGATCACTGGCCTAGCTCAGTGGGTTAAAGATCCGGCCTTGCTGAGAGCTGTGGTGTAGGTCACAGACTCAGTTCAGATCCCACGTTGCTATGTCTGTGGCACAGGCCAATGGCTGCAGCCCCAATTCGACCCCTAGCCTGGCCACTTCCATTATGCCAAGAGTGCAGCCCTAAAATGACAACAACAACAACAATGACGACAAAGAAATGGGGGGAGGGGAACAGTGTTAAAGGAAAGTAGCTTCAACCTCCACCACATAAAACTTCCCTGACCCTGGAAATGGCCATGATCCCCAGTGTGGGAGACTGCCTCCCACTCTCTCCATAACACCCCCCCACACCCCCATGCACTGCTTTCAACCTGCCACCTACTCACCCACCCCAGGAAGGGAGTGTTTCTGGAGAAACACACTCAAATAACTTCAGTAAATGTGCACTAACCATCTATTAAGTATTAATAAATCTAATCATTCATTCATAAATATAAACCACTCAAAGATCAGAAGGTAATAGAGAAAAAGCCAGAGCACAGCAGAGAAGCAAGAAGATGGATCAACTAACCCAAAAGAAACAAATAATTCAGAGAAGAGATGACAATCGTCTTTAATTCTCAGTATTCTTAAACGCCATTCAAGAAGTGGCAAGTGTCAATCAAGCACAAGGTGTCACAGATAAGAAACAGCCTGAACGAGTTCTTAGAAATTAAAACTGAGTTTCCAAGTTAAAAAATGCAATAGGTAGAGTTCTCGTTGTGGCTCAGCGGGTTAAGTATGTGACATAATGTCCACAAGGATGTGAGTTCGATCCCTGGCCTCGCTCCGTGGGTTAAGGATCTGGCATTGAAGCAAGCTGCAGTGTAGACTGCAAATGCGGCTGTGATCTGGCATTGCCTGGCTGTAGCATAGGCCTCAGGTGCAGCTCCAATTTGACCCCTAGCCCAGGAATTTCCATATGCCACAGGGGCCATAAAAATTAAAAAAAAAAAAAAAGCAAAAGGCAAGCTAGATTATAAAAGGAAAAGCTAAAGTTCTAGTTAAAGATGTGGAAAGAAAAAGAGGAGACAGAAAACATTAGGCAAAGTAGAGAAACGTGTTATAAATTCAGGAAGCTCATCCGTGTGAAAGTGGTGGCAAAGAGACTTTGGAAGGGAACAGAATGAGAGAAGATAATTTCCCTGAGCTAAAAAAGTGAGACTGAAAGGGGCCAAGCAAGAGAATGAATAAGGACCCACACCTGAACACATTCCAGAGTGATTCTAAGTACGGAAAATCCTAGAGGGAAAATAAATAAGACTGGCATCACTTCTCATTAGTAACAGAGGCTAGAATACAGAGGTTTGTGAGGAACAAGTTTTCACAGCATTGCTCAAAACTCTAAGAGACCCCAGATTGTCAGATACACCAGAAAAAGCTGCCATTAAACCACAATACGTCAAAGATCGTGAAACATACTCCAGTTTCACAGATGACAAAATGTGGGGGCAAAGGAACTGAAAACTAATGAAACACAAGGCCTATATGCAGACCAAATTTTAGTCAACATAAGGATAAAATAAAGACATTTTCAAAAACCCCATATGCACATCTCCTGTGTGAAAACCTTACTGGAGTTGGTACTTAGCAGAGCAGGAGAGAAATCTAGACAGACAGTGTGAGCCACAAGAGCGACATACGAAGGCAAAAACTAAAAAAGCATAATATATATGTGCTGGGGCTACAGTCTAAATAAAGCTAAAAGGATATATGTATATATACATACACACACATTCATATACAATAATGTATATGTTTCATCAAACTAGGATGCTCACATTTAAAGAGCTACGTTTTCAGGGCATTTGGTGATTCTTTTCTATGGGTCCAACTATGTTGTAGAAATCATCTTACTGTGTACATGCCATTTAATGGTTTTCGAATTTTAGAATCAATCTACAGATGAAGCACAGAAAACCCAGAGTTAAGGAACAGAATATAAATGACACAACTTTACTAGACAAAATTCAACAAGAAGGACTGACTCACTGCACTTAATCTTATACAGCAGTCAGTCCATAGATGCTGTCCCAAGCTGACAGATCAAGAAATAGAGCTATAAGTGTATTTTTAATTGTTGGCTGGGGTTGTTTCTGAAAAGTGGGCTTGATTTTTGTTATCTCCTGTTCTGTCTGAATGTTTTCTTTTTAATTCTGTGCATGCATGGAAAAAAAAAATCACCTTTACTGCCCAAACGTAGATTTGGCCACGTTCCCAGAATATGGTAGACACTCTCTCAGTAAGAGTTGTCTCATACCTTTCAAAAAAAGAGCAAACAAGTTTCTCAAAGATTGCAAGGGGTCTCACTTCCATCTTCATGTACCAAGGAAAGATAAACTGATTTGTACCTAATTTCACAGAACCAGTTTTGCCCCCTCAAAAAAGTTAATTCCCTGGAAGCTGTACCTGAGAGGTCCTTAGAACACGCTGCCAGCTTTCCCAAGTGACTGTTGATTTTCTCAATGGCTTTGAAGTTCTTGCTCCTCTTTAGGACATCCATGGCGGACCGGGACTGTCGATCCAGCAGAGTGGGGTCTGCCCCAAAGCGCAGGAGCATCTGCACATCCTCTGTTTGTCCTAGAGCAGGCCAAAGCGAGAAGTGGGGGTTGTCACAGTTCCTTCCATAAGGAGACGTCCCCATGAGTGCACTTCCTCCCAGTTCCCAGCCGAGAGGCCCAGGGCAAGGGGACAAGTGTCCCTCTGCTCACAGAAGCTGCACTGCTGGCCTTGGGCAATCCAGCCAAGTCCCCAAAGCAAGGAGTCCTGTGTGGAGTGGGAAGGACAATAGCTTTTAAGAGGTTCAGAAGTGCGCTCCTCTCTACCTTTCTCCTCTCTCCTTGGCAACAAGCAAGGAGAGGGGGAATCTGGTTACTAAGCAACAGTTACAGCTGTAAGGATGACAGCAAGCTGTGACTTCAGCTTTCTTTATTCCCTAGAGAGGAAACAGAATATACTTCCAGAAAAAAGCCTGTCTGGGGACTGGAGAAGAAAGTGGCAATTGCTTTTGCATCAGGGTCTTCTTGTCACTGTTTCAACCCTTGCAGCCCCACCTCTAGCTGCCAGCTCCATTTGCTGCTTTGACGTCTCTATTTGTCAAGCATCAATGTGTCCCTGTGATTATAGAAGCAATAGCTTTCAGAATGTAAGAGGTGTATCCCTGGAGGTACTTACCTGAGCATGGAATCAATGCCTGATTCCCAGCTTCCACACTCATGCTTTCTTAAAATTCACCACCTTTATGGTGATGTGTTACATGGTATAGAAAACTAATGCAATTACCAAAGTACCTCTACTCCATGTATCATCCTGCTCATGAGGTTCTTCTTCCCCATCTCCCCAATCACAACTGCTTTCTCTCATTTTGCAAAAAAACAACAAAAATTAAAAAGTCATACCCAACCCATCAAGTATCTCACTGTGATAGGTAGAATTCTGACAGACCCTGAGATCCCCAACCCCTGGTGTACATACATCTTCTCCAAGCTATCCCTTTAAATGTTAATCTAAGCACTGCTGTGATGAGACTTTGAAAATATATTTATTGTCCCAAAGCAGTTAACCTTAAGATGGGGAGATTATCCTGACCTGATCTCATGAGCCCTAAATGAGGTCAAAGACCCAGAGGTCAGAGATGGAAGAGAGCAGAGATTCAAAGTATGAGAGGGATTTGATGCACAAGAAGTTCTCCCCTGCTGACTTTGAAGACTGAGGAGTCCATATAAGACAGAATATGTGTGGTCTACGGAAGCTGACAGCAGCTTCTTGCTACAGTCAGCAAGAAACTTGGGACCTCAGTCCTACAACCACAAGGAACCAGATTCTGCCACAATCATGTGAGCTTAAAGGAGGGCCCAGAACTCCAGATGAGAACACAGCCCCAAGCAATTGCTTGATTTTAACCTCAAGAGACACTGAGCAGAAAACTCAGTCATATTACGCCAGACTACTGGCCTCTATAGAATAATGAGCTAATAAATGTGTCATTTTAAGTGGCTAAATTTATAATGATTTGTTACATAGTACAGAGAACTAATGCAATTACCTAAGTATTGCCCCAAAGGAGATGAAAACTCCTGACCTCCAGAGTATCAACCAAAGGTAAAATTAGGTACTTGCCAAGCACCTTTTAATTTTTTTATTTTAAGCTTTTTAGGTCTGCACCCGCGGCATATGGAAGTTCACAGCCTAGAGGTTGAATCAGAGCTGTAGCTGCTGGCCTACACCACAACCACAGCAATACCAGATTCAAGTCGAGTCTGAAACATACACCACAGCTCACAGCAACATCAGATCCCTGACCCACTAAGCAAGGCCAGGGATCAAACCATCATCCTCAGATACTAGTCGGATTCATTCCTGCTGTGCCACAATGGGAACTCCGCCAAGCCCCTTTTAAAAAGCACCATGATCCATGCTCCTTTTACCTTCCTCCAAAATTTTTACCTTTAATAATTATTTATAGAAAATTTAATATATTTATGTTGCTGCTTTGGTGATCTCTGTAGTAATAATAATTTTGTGACAATTAAATCCTGAAAAAATGAATGCTTAGAGTCTTAAATCACAGAAAAAAAACTTTCGGCTGTACCTCTAGCATGTGGAAGTTCCTGGACCAGAGATTGAAACCATGCCCCAGTTGTGAACTGTGCCAAAGCTGCAGCAACATGAATCCTTAACCTACTGTGCCACCAGGGAACTTCTGAAAATTTTTTTTTTTTTTTTTTGCTTTTTAGGGACACTCCCACAGCATATGGAGGTTTCTAGGCTAGGGGTCTAATCAAAGCTACAGCTGCTGGCCTACACCACAGCCACAGCAATGCAGGATCCAAGCCGCATATGCCACCTACACCTCAGCTCACAGCAACTCCTCATCCCTGGCCTGAGCGAGGCCAGGGATCGAACCCGCAACCTCATGGTTCCTAGTCGGATTTATTTCCACTGTGCCACGATGGGAACTCCTGAAAATTTTTTTAAAATTTAAAGTCATATAAGTACTTTTGCTCCAGAAGAATATCACTGGATAAGACTTTCAAGCATTAAATATATTAGAGCAAACTTCTTTATGAAAAGCAAACTGAAAATATAATACAAGAAATAAAAAAATGCATAGGAAGTTTCCTGGTGGTTTAGTGGTTAAGATTCAGTACCTTCACCACTGCAGGCCAGGTTCAGTCCCTGGTCTGGGAACCGAGATCCAACATCAAGCCACTGCACGCCACGGCCAAAGGAGAAAAATAAAGCAATGCATAATTTGATATTTTTGACTATTAGAGCCTGACACAGGATGGAACATATTCTGGTCAGTTGTGTGGGTTCCCTAGTGCCTAAAGTTGCCCCACCCACAGCCAAACCTCCCTGTGGTGCTGCCACTTACGCTTAATGAGGTACCCTGGGGAATGGGCGGCCACGATGTGCAGGACAGTACGGCCATCCTCGTCCTTTTGGTTGATGCGACCTTTCCACTCGGGCTTGTAGTCCATTAACCACCTGAAAAGATGGTTTTCCCCTGAAGGAATGAGTTACTGATGTTATTTTCATTTTTTTACTTTTTTCTTTCTTTCTTTTTTTATGGCTGCATCCGAAGCATATGGAAGTTTCTAGGCCAGAGATTGAATCCAAGCTGCAGCTGCCACCTATGCCACAGCTGCAGTAACACTGAATCCGTTAACCCACTGCACCAGACCGGAGATCAAGCCCACGCCTCTGTAGCGACCCCAGCCACTGCAATCAGATTCTTAACTCACTGTGCTGGGGTGGGAATTACCTGATGTTATTTTCAACACCCAGAAAAGCAGCAAAGCAAATCACTGTGCACCATACCTATACTGGGGAAACAAGGTACCCCACATTGTCACTCTTCACAAGCAGGTGTGGACACAGAGTTTGTGAATCGAAAGGATGAGTCCTAGAAAGTTATTCATAGTAAACCAAAGTCAGATTCCCTAGAAGCAGAGCCCGAGACAGGATTCTTGTACAGGGATTTATTAATGGAGGAAGCTTGGAAGAAAGAGGGGGAGGGAGGCCAGGCAGGCAGAGAGGTGGCCCTGGCTTCAGCTTGATCCCAGGGGGAGCTCTGGAGCAGGAACTGCACCACAGTGATGACCCACCTAGAGGCAGGGGTTCACCTTGTGTACCCTGGTATGTGTGAATCAAAAGCTAAAGATGCCCCCAGGGAGGAAGGTGCAGTGGAAGGAGCACCTCCCAGGGAGGGGGTGCCTGTTGGCAAAGAGCAGCTCCAAGGCCAAGGCAGCAGCTGTGATGCAGCGCGTGGGGATAGGGGCACTGGTCCTAAAAAGTACCTAGGCAGGACACCAAGAATGTCCCCATCAGTAATCATGACCCTAATACATTACCATATATGTCAGTGGGACATATATTTCAAATTATTTCTTCCTTTGAGAAAAGAATCAGGGATAAAATCAAAGACTTGATTTCTGGGAGTTTCTGTCATGGCCCAGTGGTTAATGAACCTGACTAGTATCCATGAGGACTCAGGTTCCATCCCTGGCCTCACTCAGTGGGTTAAGGCTTTGGTGTTGCCATGAGCTGTGGTATAGGTGGCATACATGGCTGGGATCTCACATTGTGGTGAGCTGTGTAGGCTGGCAGCTATGGCTCCAATTTGACCCCAGTCTGGGAACCTCCATATGCCATGGGTGCGGCCCTAAAAAAAGACAAAATAAAAAAGACTCAATCTCATCTGTACCTGCCTGTAACCGCAGGAACAAACATAACAAGTAGATACAGTGAAGAATCATGGATTTCATCCCAGAGGCCCATCTAATTTCAAACTGGGAGGAGTGGATTAGTCTGCTTTTAATCAGACTCTACACTTCTAAATGTCTCATCCACCAGTCCCTGTGTCAGAGTAAAATCTCTTATGAATTCTCCAACAGATGAAATGGATAACAACAGGATCAATCTGGCTGAAGCAAAGATAGGGTTCAGGTCCCAGGCCCCTGGCTATCCCACTCCCATCCTGAGGTGCTCTAGTCTAGAAGAGGAAGACAGTGTAGACCAGTTCTCTTGCCTCCTTCTCGCTCTAAGAGGATATGGGTCAGGAGTTCCCACTATGGCTCTGTGGGAAAGAACCTAACTAGTATCTATGAGGATGTGGGTTTGGTCCCTGGCCTCGCTCAGTGGGTTAAGGATACAGTGTTACTGAAAGCCGTGGCATAGGTCACAGATGTGACTTGAATCTGGCATTGCTATGGCTGTGGCATAGGCTGACAGCTGCAGCTCCAATCCGACCCCTAGCCTGGGAACTTCTATATGCTGTAGATTAAGCCCTAAAAAGGAAAGAAAAAAATAGATGATACAGGTCTGTGTCCAGCAGTGATGCTCCCTGTTTGGAGCGGGGGAGGGGGACAGGCTTCTACTAAAGTGTAAATGTGGATATTGTATGTGTGTGTGTTTTAATGATAAAAAATAATTTAAAATTCAAATCCTATAGCCAGGTGGTGAAAACTGAAAAAAAGAAAAAAATTATGAAAATAAGAGTCCTTTAAAAGAACCACAAGCAAACAACATCAGTGATCGCCAGTAGTTCCCTTGGGATTTTCCCTCACCCACAGTAGTTGGTCCTTTGGGCTAGAGGGAAAATAAACTCGGAAAAAGACCACAGCTGCCTTTGCCAATGGGAGGAAGCTCCACAGCTGTCCTGAGACCTCTGTCCAGCAAAGGCTATCTGTCCCAAGGCCCCTCCTTGAATCCCAGGGCTCCACCCTGCTGCCAGGATCTGTCTGAGAACACAGATTCCTTTTGGTTTAGGCCTCCTGTAGCTACGAGGTCCCCAGAGGAAGAAAAATGATGCTATTTCCCTGCTGCCTTCATTCATCTGGATAATCAAATCACTGACCATTCAGATCATCTGACTATTCCACATTCAAGTAGCCACATTCTGGTTTCCCTTGAGCGAAGCACAGTCCCTGGGGTCTGAGTTGGAGGACAGTATGGACGATTGTACCCTTGGGAGAGAACTCACGGGCCCGGATGCAGAGGCGTATGAGGGCGTGGAGAGGGTATGGTCCTATGGTCTCCACACTTGCACCAACGGAGATGAGCCACTGGACTAACCTGGGCACCTGTTCCATTTTCTCATAAAGTCCAATGAAGACATATTTCTGGGGGGAAAAAAAAAACAGGAAGAATTATGGCAGTTTCCACATCAATATGAAAGTTCAAACTCGCTCCCCATAAAGTCTGTGTTTATTTTTCTTTCAGTTTTATTGAGATATAATTGACACACAGCACTGTAAACATTTAAGATGCACCACGTAATGACTTGGTTACATACATCGTGAAATGATTATCACTAGTGGACATCCATCATCTCCTCCAGATACAACGTTAAAGGAATTTAAAAAGAAAAATTTTTGTGAGATGAGAACTCTTAGGCTTTACTCTCTTAACAACTTTCCTATATAACGCACAGCAGTGTTCATTGCATTTATCACGTTGTACACGACATCCCTAGTACTTATGTATCGTATAACTGGAAGTTTGTGCCTTTGGATGGCCTTCATCCAATTCCCTCTCCTCCCTCTCCCACCCATAAAGCTTAGAATCAGTAAAACCCTTATTTGCTGTGGCCCAAGCCTAAAATTACCATACAGAACAAATTTTCAGTGAGGCGGTAGAAGGGGAAGATCCCAAATGCCACAAGCCAGAAGGGGCCTGACCTGAAACCAAACGTGTCAAGAAGCCACCTTACCTCGAAGAGACTTTTCAGTGATAAATCTGGGACATGGAGATTTCTCGGTAGTCGGTCTTTTCTCGCTGACAGAAGTAGAAATGACTGATGGAAGGGGAGAAACAGAGAGAGCTGGACCAATACACAAACAAAAGAAGAAACCAGACACCCTCTAACCCTGTCTCTTACTGTAAGTTGCCTGCCCAGCTCTTAGGGCTGAGCCATGATAATCAGAGGGTCTCTGGCCAACTTCCCGAACACTAGCTGATATTGTTATCAGGTGCTGTTGGTCCATGACTTCTAATCCTCACCACAACCAGGAGGGAATAGGTTTATATCCTGAAACTTACAAATGAGGAAATGAGGCTCATAGAGGAAGGAATTAGCCCAGAATAGAAAGTAGAGGATTCAGATTTGGGGAGGCCCCTGTGTGGCACTAATTTCCAGGTTCCACTGGGCTCCTCCATCCTACGGATTTCTGGCCCTGGCTTCGCTGGCCTCACTGCTACCTGTGGGTATAACAGCCCCTTGAAGTCATACAGAGACCCTCTGAGAAACAGAGGCAGGTCATTGGGCCCTGCTAGCAAAGGCCATGTAAAGAGAATTATGAAGACGATATGCAATTGTTTATTTTCCTCATTGAACATTTCCATTAGCATCTGGACTCCTTGCTCATGTGGAGATAGAGCAAGGACTGAGGCTGCCATAAACTGAATGTTCCTCCTAGCTTAAAAAATGAAAACCAGTGAACTAATATAGCTCAGGGGCTGTCCATCTTTAATGATGTTACAGTTAAAACATTATTTTGGCATCAAGACAAGCAAGTACTCAATTACAATCCCCTGGCACCAGCAGAAAGAAATCATTTAATCAAGGATGCACCTTCCCCACAAGAGAACCGCCTCTCTTTACTTACGTGCCATAATCCCTTCTTGGCCAACTTTTCAATCACAGATTGCCACACTTCAGGTGAGAAGCCAATAGAGAAAATATGATCAAAGCAGGGCAAGAAACTTTGCAAAACAATGGGGTCACCTGAAAGAACATTCCAGAGTTTAGAAATTTTAACTTGGGGAAATTCTAGAACATTTAAGAAAAGGCCCTCCAATTAACACCACCCATAGGGTATTCTCCTTGTGCCTCAGCAGGTTAATAACCCAACTAATGTCCATGAGGATGTGGGTTCAATCCCTGGTCTCACTCAGTGGGTTAAGGATCTGGCATTGCCGTGAGCTGTGGTGTAAGTTGCAAATGTGGTTCAGATCCTGCATTGCTGTGGCTATGGTGTAGGCCGGTGGCTACAGCTGATTTGACCCCTAGCCTGGGAACTTCCATATGCTGCAGGTGTGGCCCTAAAAATGCAAAAGAAAAAAAAAAGACCATATACAGTCAAATGGTAAACTTAAGATAGCAAAAAGAAAGGTATTTTGGAGTTTCCTGGGGGCTCAGTGGGTTAAGGATTCAGCACTGTCACTGCAGTGGCATGGGTTCAATCCCTGGCCCTGGAACTTACTCATGCCATGGGTGTAGCAAAAAATAGATAAATATAAATAAATAAATAAATACATAAATAAATGAAAGACACAGAGAGGACATTGAGAAAGTGTAGGAAATGGGCCATGCATCAGATTCAGAGGAAAGGGAAGTGGGGTTTAGTCACTATCAGCAAAAGGCTGAGAGGAGAGCTGTGACCCCATAGTACCTGTCAGGACACTTACTTCTGTGTTGAGGGCCAGGACTGAGCCCACCTCTAACCCCTTCCCACTTCCCACTCATTGCCTGACACTGTTCTTGCCCCCTCTCTATGCCAAACTTGCCAAAATCTGTAGGATTCCATCCACAGACCACAGCAGCAGCTTTCCTACAATCGCAATAGGAACACTTGGATCTCCTATCAGTTGAATCTATGTCGGCAGTAATTTCCTCATTTCTGAAGGCTGAGACCATTTTCTAGCAATTCTAACATGTGCCACTTTTCACATTCTACCATCTCTATAATCAAGTCATGTGCTGCTATTGACCTTGTCTTGATGGCAGAACATAAATTAGTGCCACATCTTAAATTAGTGCAGTCTTAAATTTGATCAAACACAGTATCCGAAATCAACAGCCTGACCATTGGCAGAACTTTAGACTGCACTATGACAACCAGGGAAATAGCTCCTTTGTCCCTGGCAGGGAGCATATTATACTGTTTCCTAGTTTTCTGTTCTTGACAATTCCAGGCCATTGACAAAGACACCTCACAGGCCAGGTCTTCAGACTATTATCTATGAGCAATGGAAAAGCACCCCTTGTGTCCTTCCTTGACTGGGTGCATGGGGGCCCCTGCTGCAGCAGCAACACAGGGCACCCACTGTCAGCTTCCATGGGCCCCTCCATCAGCCCCTTCAAATTATTTTCACAGCAAAGAGGACACACTAGAGAAATACATGCAAAAATCACAGGAAAGTGCAAAAATCACATAAACACATAAGTTGGGAAATCCCTCTAGGTAGCAACGCAGAAAACTTACAAAGTGTGAAACAAAATTGGAAAACTGGGACAGCTTTAAGTGATTTGCGCAAAAAGACGAAGTTGTTTCCACAAAGGCCTGAGCCACCAAAGCTTCCCATGTACTTTCTAGTGTGAAAACCAGTTTTATTCAAAGGACATAAATAAGCCACAAAGAAACACCCTGTAATTTATCTCTGCAGAAGCCTGAGTTCCCAGGAGCCATTCAAAGAAAGTCACAAGAAAAAGAAAGGAAGGAAAGAAGGGAGAAAGAGAGAGACAGAAAAAGGGAGAAATAAAGGGAGGGGGGAGAGAAAATGAGAAAGAAAGAAAGAGACAGACAAGAAAGAAAGAAGAAAGAAAAAAGGAAAGAAGGAAGGGAGAGAAAGAGGAAGAAGGAGAGAGAAAGAAATAAGGGAGGAAGGAAGAGGCGGGCTCCCCCAGGAGTGACTTACTGCCCATCGTGGTGAAGACTCCCACGAGGAAATCAGCAACCTGGGTCTGGTCCTGGCTGCCCTGCACAAGTTCAAGACCATCAAAAAACATACGAGCAGCTTCATAAGGCTGGAGCAACCGCAGCAAGGAATAACCAGCCCGGTAGTACCCCTGGAAGGGAAAAGAGCAAAACCATGATGCCCTCATCTCTTCCAATGTGCTGCCAAAGGAAAGGCAAGAGCAAGATTGAGGATGTGAGGAAATGAACTGCAGGAGTCAGACTTCCAGGTAAACCCAGATGTCTAATCAGCTCTGAATACAGCATTTCCACACTGTCTTCCCTGCCACATTGTTCCTGTCCTTGTGTCACTGGCAAGAAAACAATCACTTTCAAGTCCACAACATGTGCAGCATCTAACATAGGACCCAGATAGAAGGGAGCAGGCCTGGTTCCAGTTACGGGTGTGGTTTATGTATTCACGCCTCAAATCAAAGGAGGAATGAAAAATCCCTATGACTACAGTGTTCTAGAAAAGACTGAGATTGTCATGTCAACACAGTTGTTCCCTGCTCCTTTCAGTTGAAGTAAATACAATTTCCAGTGGTAACTGCAAGCACTGTTTTACCCCAGCTCCACATTATACGCAATGTATACACCAGAGGCCCCCCCCCCAAAAAAACCAATTTGGTTTCTGTACAGAGAGGAAAATTACAATGATTAATAGAGGAAAATGGTCTAGTTTGGCCTATATATAACTGCCGGGAGACACTCTTGAAGGTTTTCCTTTTGACAAAGTCAAGGAGACCAAAGGACACAGACTGCACAGCATGTCTGGAAAAGCGGCGGTCCTGCTTTTTCTTCTCTGTCCGCTTATGTTGTTTATAAAAACTGCGGAAGCTGGGGAATTGCTGCCAAATCAAAACGCCCCAAAATAAGGCCCAGGAGAGGGTAAACGTCGGGGATTAGTGCTTACTCATAAGCTGCCAGAAATCCCTAAAATCCCTACAATTTCCTCTTTTTCTATCCATCCTCTACTTCGGGGATTGCCCCTCTCTAAAAAAGTCCCCAGTAGAATGCTTACAGGAAGGGAGTGCCTCCAATGGAAGTTTGATAATAGGCCAGGGCATAAACCATTTAATATTCTGAAAGGAAGTCATTTTCCTTGCCAGGGAATGGTTAATAATTACAATTGTTACGGGGCATTGACACGAGGAAAACTGGTCCAGTTTGTACCTAGCAACTAGAAACAATTTAGGAAAATATGGGGCTGCTGTACCTGTCCACGCAATTGTGAGCTGATATGTCAGGTCTATTGGCCCAACCCCAAAGAGTGTAAAAGTCATGGCTTCCCTGACCGTTACTAATGGAAAATAGTTAGGTTTAATAGTCTAGGAAGAACAAAGAGATATCTAGAGTAAGGTAGTTAATGGGTTTACACTTTTCAGCCCCAGGAGAATGAGGTCATAGTCATGAGTACATCTGATTCTAAGTGGTTAAGAGGAAAGTACAAAGAAAAGGAACATTGTGTATGTCCCCCCTAATACGTAAAATCATGGGGAAATATTCGATGGAGTGGAAAGTTAAAAACTGTCAAAGGATGTATGACACATAATATAAGGAAACAAAAAATGTATATAAGCTAAGCTTGCACAAGCAATAAACGAGCAGTCCTGCATAACCACCAGGCCTGTGTCCATTCCTTCGCCGACGCCACCCATCCTTTGGGAAACCCTGGTCCAGCTGGAGCAGGACTCCGGCAGGTGGAATCCAACTAGGAACCATGAGGTGGTGGGTTTGATCCTTGGCCTCACTCATGGGTAGGGGATCCGGCGTTGATGTGACCTGTGGTGTAGATCACAGACATGGCTCAGATACAGCATTGTGGTGACTGTGGTGTAGGCGGGTAGCTGTACCTTCGATTCAACCCCTAGTCTGGGAACTTCCACAAATCACAAGTGTGGCCTTAAAAAGCAAAAAAAAAAAGGAATGCAGTCCCATTTTCAAAACTATACAATAATTTCTAAAGTATCCATCCTCCAATAGATGAGGTTTAATGTTAAATACACAGCTCCCTCCCTCCTTGGAGTAATCAGTAAGTCAAACCTCCCCACACTTCCCACTGTGTTCTGTTTCTAACAGTCATCTGCAAAATGTAGACCATGAGGATACAATACACATCCCTATTTACTGAGTGTCAACAGCTTCACTTCATGTCTCCTTACTCCTCGAAGAAACTCTAAGACATAGGTATTATCCCACTTGCCAGCTGGGGAAATGAAAGCTTAGACCAGAACACTAACTCACCCAGGTGGTTGAAACCAGTACACAGCAGAGCCTGGGGAAGAAAGGGCTGTGCTTTTCCCACTTCATCATGGATGGAGCCTCTCTATACACTGTCTCACCACTAGTTTGACACTTAATTGTATGTTGCCTGGGATGGCTCCAGAAATGCAATTTATTTATTTATTTATTTTTCAGAAATGCAATTTAAATTAAGGCCTCTGCATATACCTGGAGAAAACTCTAATTCAAAAAGATAAATGCACCCCAATGTACATAGAAGCACTATTTACAATACCCAAAACATGGAAACAACCTAAATGTCCATCAGCAGATGAATGGATAAAGAAGATGTGGTATATACATACATACATATATACATGTATACACACACACGATAAATATGTGTGTATATATATATCACATACATATGTGATAAATGGATAAAGATGTGGTATATATTATATATAAGATGTGATATATACATACACACACACACATATATAAAAAACACAGTGGAATATTACTCATCCATAAAAAATGAAATAATGACATTTGCAGCAACATGTATGGACCTAGAGTTTATCATACTAAGTGAAGTCAGAAAGAAAAATACCATAGGATATCACTTATATGTGGAATCTAAAATATGACACAAATGAACTTATAAAACAGAAACAGACTCACAGACATAGAAAACAAACATATGGTTACAGAAGGAGAAAGGTGGTGGGGGAGGGATAAATTAGGACTTCGGTTGGAGATACAAACTATTATATAAAATAGAAAAATAACAAGGTCCTATTGTATAGCACAGGGAACTACATTCAATATCCTCTAATAAACCATAATAGAAAAGAAAATGAAAAAGAATATGTATATGTGTGTGGATATATATATATATCTTAATCACTTTGCTGTACACCTGAAACTAAACACAGCATTGTAAATCAACTATACTTTAATAAAAAATTGAAAAAATAAAATAAATTAAGGCCTCTGATATTGTGTGTATGTTTTTCCTCTCCCTGGCCTGAATTACACTGGCTGAGCTGGTATCTTCCATTCCCTTTGTCTGCCTTGAGGCACGAGCAAGGTACTGTGCATAATGGCCACTCAGAGCATTTTAGCTGAAAAACAATCAAATGATCATCTATTGACCTTTGCTAATAACCTAAGGACTTACTGGCCTCTCAGATTTCCCTGATCCTTCCAAAGGGATCTGATTTTCACCATCAGAAATGCTTTCTGAAGAACTGGTATCAGGGTCTCTATTTAGCTTGCATTTGGAAAAAAAGCTTTGCTAAAATGAACCTTGCAAACAGCAAAGAACATGAATGGGCTATGAATTCTGCTGCAACTACATCAGTACAAAGCAAGTTCCGCTGGAATCTCCATGGACCCCATCCACCAAGAGACCCAGCTCTGCTCTCCCCTGCAAATGCCTTTCAACATTTGGTTCCCATTGTGCTTACTCTTCTCCAGATACCGTTCACATGCTCTGTGCACATCTGTCATAAGTGCAAAGAGAGTTGAATGAGAAGCACTCCTAGTGTTTCCATTTTTAACAGAAGGAAGGGAAAAAGGAAGGTGAAGAGGAAGGAGGCAGCAGCCGAAGCACCAGCTGTCACTGTACCTTCATGTAGGTTGGATCCCACTGGAGACACTCCTTGGCAGCCATGTATGCCTCTTTCCATTTCCCAAGGCTGTAATACGCATTGGATTTGTTGCACAGCAGCACAGCCAAATCTCTGGGGGGAACCCTGTGAGAAAGGACAAACTGGTAGTTGGTAAATAGTTCTATCATCCTGCAAATACAGAACACAGTTCTTGAACGCCACTGTTCTGGTGCTGGCTGCTGCCATCGTGACAGGATTTCAGCAGGAAATGTCCCAGTGATGCCTATTACACCTGACTGTCATCACCTAGAAAGTCTGGGTCATTTGCAATGTGCCAGTGTCCCTTCCTTACTCCCAAATCCTCTGCTCCCACCTTTCAACGCATTGGGTCCACTTCCTACTCATCTCCATAGGTCTTTTGTTGTTGTTGTTGTTGTCTCGCTCATGGCGTATAGAAGTTCCCAGGCCAGGGAAAGAATCTGAGCCACAGCTGCAATGTATGCCACAGCTGTGGAAACACTGGATCCTTAATTCACTATGCCGGATCCTTAACCCACTGCGCCACAGTGGGAACTCCTCCACAGGTCATTTTATTCTTTAGAGACCATTGGTGAAGATGTAGTGAAAAAGATGACTGTTCCTAAGGATGGAGAGGATGGGAGTTTCCACCCAGACTTCAGAGTCCAGACACTCTGGGAGCCACCATACATGCACACACGCTCATGCTGAATGGAAGCAGAGCTCATCAGAACACATGGCCACACTGTCCCACAGACCCAACAAAAGATGAAGGATGAGCCCTGTTCTACTACATAGGCAGGGCCACCTGGACATGTGCAGGACCCAAAGCCAGAGCAGAAAATTGGGCCCACACTCAACATGGCTAATTTTCCCTATCAAATACAGTGGCCACAGGCCACGTGTAGCCATTTTAATTTATTAAAATTAAACAGGGAATTCCCATCATGACTCCGTGGTAATGAACCCAACTAGGATCCATGAGGACTCGGGTTTGATCCCGACCCCGCTCAGTGGGTTAAAGGATCCGGTGCTGCCGTGGTGTAGGTTGCAGACATGGCTCGGATCCCTTGTTGCTGTGGCGTAGGCTGGCAGCTGAAGCTCTAATTCGACCCCTAGCCTGGGAACCTCTATATGCCACAGGTGTGGCCCTAAAAAGCAAAAATCAGGAGTTCCCGTCGTGGCACAGTGGTTAACGAATCCGACTAGGAACCATGAGGTTGCGGGTTCGGTCCCTGCCCTTGCTCAGTGGGTTAACGATCCGGCGTTGCCGTGAGCTGTGGTGTAGGTTGCAGACGCGGCTCGGATCCCGCGTTGCTGTGGCTCTGGCATAGGCCAGTGGCTACGGCTCCGATTAGATCCCTAGCCTGGGAACCTCCATATGCCGCGGGAGCGGCCCAAAGAAATAACAAAAAGACAAAAAAAAAAAAAAAAAAAAAAAGCAAAAATCAATTAATTAATTAAATTTAAAATTCAGTTCCTTAGTTGTATTAAGCCACCTGTCAAGTACTCAATAGCCAAATTCTCTATTATAGAACATTTTCATCATCACAGAAAATCCTATCGGAGGAGGCTAGTGTATTTGAAGATCATAAATCTAGCTTACAAATGTTTGATAAAATATGTCCTATCCTTCTATTCTATAATAACTGAAAGGCAAGCTTCAAATTTATTTTTATTTTATTTTATTTTATTTTATTTTTGTCTTTTGTTGTTGTTGCTATTTCTTGGGCCGCTCCCGCGGCATATGGAGGTTCCCAGGCTAGGGGTTGAATTGGAGCTGTAGCCACCGGCCTACGCCAGAGCCACAGCAACGCGGGATCCGAGCCGAGTCTGCAACCTACACCACAGCTCACGGCAACGCCGGATCATTAACCCACTGAGCAAGGGCAGGGACCGAACCCGCAACCTCATGGTTCCTAGTCGGATTCGTTAACCACTGCGCCACGACGGGAACTCCCAAGCTTCAAATTTAGAACTATAGGCACTGCGTCAGGCCCTCTTCTCTTTCCATCTCAGCCTTCCTCCTGCAGTGCAGAAAACACAATTCCAATCTCTGTCTACACCCCTGACCTTGGGCAGCACTCCAAAGAATGAGCTGTGCGTAAGAGGCCTATGCAGGCCCTGGGAATAGGGTCCATGGACAAGAATCCCCAGGTCTTGGTACCCAGAGCGTGAATGAAAGGGCAGGCAAGGGCTCTGGGTGGATGAAATCCCTGGCCCCAGACTCCCACCTGTGGGGAGGGTATAGCTGGGGGAAGGCCAAAGCAAGCCTCTAAAGCAGAACAGGGCAGGATCTCTCCTGCCTGGGTCTTGGGGTCATACAGCTGCAAGGCTGTAACGGAAACCAGGCTGGAAGAAGGAAAATACAAAATATACCATAGTATGTCAACACAAGCCCAAGCACGGTTGAATTCAAGACACACAAGGTGAAAAAGCAAGGCTTATGATTCTCTGTTTATTCAATACTTCAATTGTAAAAATAATACAAATAGAAAAGTTAGGTAATACAGATACCTACAAAAATAAAGCAAAGTAAAAATCTCCTCTACTTTGTTCCCACCCGCAATGCTCTGTGTATCCCACTCCTCTCACAGCCCTGCATTCCCTCCAAGTGAAGGGTGAGGACCCAGAAGCACCAGGAATGGCAGTGGGACCATCACTGGGTATGTGACAAGGGACAAGGGAGCCATGACTGCCGTGTAGTAGATGCCATATGTCCTGCCCAGATACCGGGGCCAATGCAGCTATCCCAGCAGGAATGAGTGTTGGCTGCAGCTAGGGGTTTCTAGGGCCCCATTCTGCAGAGATTTATCCTCAGTCTAATGGGAGCTGCCCTCTCCCCAAGAAGTTACACCCCAGTGAAGGATTGTGCCCCCCCCATTCATATGTTTAAGCCCTATCCCCAGTGCACTGGCATTTGGAGACAGGGCCCTTGGGGAAGTGATTAGGTTTAGATGAGGTCATGAGAGTGGGGCCCTCATGATAGGATTAGTGCCCTTATAAGAAGAGACACCAGAGCGTCCACTTCTTTCCACCAAATGAGGACGTAGTGAGACTGTGGCCATCTGTAAACCAGGAAAAAGGCACCTACCAGCAACAAATTGGCCAGCACCTGGACCTCAGACTTCCCAGCCTCCACAACCATGAGGAATAAATTCCTGCTGTTTATTCCACCCAGTCAATGGTACTTGGTTATTGCAGTCTGAGCTGATTAACCCAGCTCCACTCACTAGCACAAGTTCTGGGGGCCAGACAGCCTATAACCGGTGATTAACTGACAGGAGAATCAAAAGGTCAGCCTTGTGGTCCTCAAGTGGGACAGCTCCTCAGGACAACTCGGGCTCCAGAGCTCCCCAGGGACCCAGGCTGAAGCCGACCATCCCTGCCTCATTCTGCTTCCCTCAGTCCCCTTCCCTTCAACCACATGCCCCCCGAGACCCTATGTCAGCTGGCAGCAGCAGGAAAGCAGGTGGCAGGTGATCGGGATGGGGAACTGTGTCAGGAAGGTCCTATGAAAGACAAGCTGTGAGGGTGCAGGCAGATGTCCCCTGAGTGGTCACAGAGCTGCTAAACAGCATAGCTTGAGACTTGAGTACTCCAAGTGGAGTCAGTCTACGGCCACAACCACAATACAACACTACCTTTTCAAGAAAGGTGATGTTTTTCCCTGAATGAGGCACTCTAGACCTAGCTCTGACACAGCTCTGAGGATCAGAACCAGGAAGGGGGCAGAACGATAGAACTACAGGCCCAGGCCAGTTACACTCAATTCAAGTCCAGCTGGAGGGCAGACACCCAGGTCGTAGGAGGGAGGAGGTGGGAGCCATGTATCAGGAATTTAACTCAGCACCATTTCTCAGTATAAGTTCAGGCTGCACACAGCCTATAAATGCCAACCTCTGCATCCTCTACTATGGCTGTCCTCTAAGTACGATCAGGGAATTTCTGAGGGTCCCCCAAGACCATTTCAGGTGGTCTCCAAGGTCAAAATATCTCCACAATTAGACCCCGCCGACTGGATCCTCAGAGCTGCCCGCCTCCCCACTTGACTGTGCCAAACACCCGCTCCACTGCTGAGCCCACTCGCCATAGCCCTCTTAGGGGCCCTCTTCCTAGTGCTGCTGGCAGGTGCTCACGGGGGGCTCCCTGGCTGCAAAATTTGCATCACCTGCAAGGTGCTGGAGCTGGTGAAGCAGGAGGGGCTGCGCTTTCTGGAGCAAGAGCTGGAGACCATTACCATTCCGGATCTGCAGGGCAGGGAAGGCCACTTCTACTACAACATCTCTGAAGTGAAGGTCACGGAGCTGCAGCTGACATCCTCTGAGCTCCATTTCCAGCCAGAGCAGGACCTGATGCTACAAATCAACAATGGCTCCTTGGGGCTGCGCTTCCGGAGACAGCTTCTCTACTGGGGGCTATGTCAACGCGTCAGCCGAGGGTGTATCCATCCACACAGCTCTGCAGCTCTCCCGGGACCCCACGGCCAGATCAAAGTATCCAATGTCTCCTGCCAGGCCTCTGTCTCCAGAATGCACGCAGCCTTTGGAGGAACCTTCAGAAGGTGTATGAATTCCTGTCCACCCTCATCACCTCGGGGAGGCACTTCCTCCTCAACCAGGAGATCTGCCCCGTGCTCTACTATGCAGGGACAGTGCTTCTCAACTCCCTCCTGGACACCGTGCCTGTGCATGGTGCTGTGGACGAGCTGGTTGGCATTGACTACTCACTCCTGAAAGATCCCGTGGCCTCCACCAGCAATCTGGACATGGAATTCCAGGGGGCCTTCTATCCCCTGGCTGAGGGGAACTGGAGCCTGCCCAACCAGGAGGTGGAGCCGCAGCTGAAGGAAGAAGAGCGGATGGTGTACGCAGCCTTCTCTGAGTTCTTCGACTCTGCCATGGACAGCTACTTCCGGGCAGGGGCCCTACAGCTGTTGCTGGTGGGGGACAAGATGACCCATGATCTGGACATGCTGCTGAGGGCCACCTACTTTGGGAGCCTTGTCCTGCTGAGCCCGGCAGTGATTGACTCTCCGCTGAAACTGCAGCTGCAGGTCATGGCACCACCGTGCTGCACCATCAGGCCCTCGGGCACCACCATCTCCGTCACCACCAGTGTCACCATTGCCCTGGTCCCACCCGGCCAGCCTGAGGTCCAGCTGTCCAGCATGACCATGGATGCCGGACTTAGCGCCAAGATGGCCCTCTGGGGGAAGGCACTGCGCACACAGCTGGACCTGCGCAGGTTCAGAATCTACTCGAACCAGTCTGCACTGGAGTCACCAGCACCGACCCCACTGCAGGCTTCTCTGCAGACCATGCTGCAGATTGGGGTGATGCCCATGCTCAATGACCGGACCTGGCAAGGGGTGCAGATCTCACTCCCTGAGGGTATCAACTTTGTGCGCAAGGTGGTGACAAACAACAGAGGCCTCCTTACCATCAGGGCCGACCTCCACTTTGCCAAAGGGCTCCAAGAGGTGTTTGAGAAGAACAGGCCTGCCGACACCAGGAGGCCCCAAGCATCCAGTGCCCCGCCCTCCTCCAGGGCAGCTGTTTGAGCCCTCAGCTCCCACCCTAGCAGCTGCATCCAGGACTCCAACACCTCTCAGCCCCTTCCGCACCCGCCCCCCACCTATAGTGTCCTCTCTAACCTCCAGGGCCACAGCGAAGACGGGTTTTAAATTGTACCCAATTTTATTCCGTAATCACTGTCAAGTCATCAATTACAGTCCGTCTGGCCTCCCAAAAGAAAAAAAAATATATCTCTGCAATCGTAATTGGCTGAATAATGGCCTCCAAATAATGTTTCGTTTTATAGCAAAAAAGAACTTTGGAGAGGCGATTAACTTAAGGATCTGGAGAGGAGGAGGTTAGCCTGGATTATGATATAATCACAAGGATCTTTATAAAAGGGAAAGTGAAGGAGACATGGCCATGGCAAAGGAGAAGACCATGTGATGACAGAGGCAGAAACTGGAATGATGTGCTTTGAGGATGGAGGAAGGGACCACAAGCCAAGGAATACAGGCAGCCACTCAAGGGTAAAAGTGTCAAGGACGAGGAGTCTCCTCCATAAGGAATCAGCCCTGCCAACGCCGTGATTTTAGCCTCATAAGACTCATTTCAGCTCTGATCTCCAGAACTGTAAGGTAAAACATTTGTATTGTTTTAAGCCACTAAGTTGGCGGTCAGTTGTTACAGCAACAACAGGAAACTAATACAATAGTACCAAGATAGCATGTGCCTTTTTCATGCTCATTCCCTCATGTGTGGCTGGAGAATTTTCCAGAGGCTACCTGACATGTGCTGTCACAAGAGACTCAAGGCAGAAGCAGATGTGAGAAGCCAGATGTCTTCTACTGGGATATTAAAAAGACTTGCAAAAATGTAAGACGTTAAAACCCTTCTCACCAAGTTTTTGGTTTTGAAAAATATAGTTATTTTCATTAAAATGTTAATTACGTTAACATGTTTATTATTGATATTTTAAAATAAACAAATACATATTTTAAACGTTTCTCAGTTTTGAGTTGTAACATTGGCTCTACTAGTAGCTACAAACTACATCAACAAAAGCTCTTTGAGAGTTTCCATTGTGGCCCAGCAGGGTAAGAACCCAATTAGTATCCATGAGGATATGGGTTCCATCCCTGGCCTCACTCAGTGAGTTAAAGATCTGGCATTGCCACAAGCTGTGGCATAGGATGAGGATGCAGCTCAGATATGGTGTTGCTGTGGCCATGGCACAGGCTGGTGGCTATGGCTCTGATTCGACCCCCCTCTGATTCCCCCTAGGAAATTCCACATGCCTCAGGTATGGCCCTAAAAAAACAAAACAAAACAAAAAAAACAAAAAAAGCTCTTTGGGGTCCTAAATTATTTGCAAGCAGGTTGTTCATGATCCTAAAATATTTGAGAACAGGTCTGCTAGAAGCTGAAGGGGGGAGGAAGTTGGGGGAGGGGAGCCTTAGTTCCCAGCGGGGTGGCCGGTGGCCAGGGGTTGATGGCACGCATAAATAAGATGAAATGAATGACAAGAGAGGGGCTTGGGGACTTCAGTCACCTCAGGAACTTTGATCCTGGAATCAGACAAAAGGGGAAGTTTCGTAATGTTTATCAACAGTCCCCTGTGTTTCACTTTCTGTTTCCTGAATTCCTCTGTCTCTTAGCTGACACTGCAAAGAAGATAAATAAAAAGTGGAGGGAGAAAGGAAACAGAAACGAGGAGGGGGTGTGAGAAGAAATGAGAAGAAAACAAAAGAAAGCGAGTGCCCCTTAAAAACAACACAAAACAAAACAAAAGGCAGGGAGGAAATCCAAACACTTACCCCCACTGGTATAACTGCGAGAGAATCCGGATGGCTTCATCGTACTTCTTGATGGCCAAAGCAAAGTTCCCATGCTTAAAATCCTGGTTGCCAGATTCTTTCAACAGCTCAGCGTAAGTTGTGGGGTCCATCCTGCGAGGAGATGGAGGAAAAGCTGGCAGCCTGCTAGGGCCTCCTTCCCCTGCACAACTGCATCGCTCAGAGTCTGGAGAGGCAGGTTGTTGATCCTGGCCCCTCCCACCAGTGGAGGGCACACTCTGACCACACCCCTCACCACCAGGAGACCAGACCGGGTATCAGATCTGATGAGACCGTTTTCTTTCTCAGTTCTTTCCTGACCTCAGGACCAGTGGCCCGAAAGATTCTATTTATTCTGTGTTAATGACCAGCAAGGCTCTGAGGAAGGAGGCTGCTTCCACGCACAAGATGACATAAAGCTGGCAGGTAGGGTGCGCTGGCGAAGTGGCAGCTATTCCCATAACCTGCACTCACATTACTCTCTCCTTTACCCACCACTGCAGCCCTGAAGGAGGCACTGTCCCCATGGTTCATATGAAAAAAACAGTGGCTCAAAGAGGTTCAGGTTACTTGCCTAAGGGTCGCGAATGGCCGTTCCTGGTTCTGACCTCAATTCCAAGTTTCTGCTCTTGACCTTGTATTGCATCGCCCACTCACACAAGGAGTTGAGAGTCCTTCCATTCTCTGAGAACATGGAAAGGAGAGGGGAAGTGCAGTCCTAAAGGCCTCAATAAACAAGGGGCTAGGGTATGGAGCCACAACCTCTGCCTCTCCTGCCCTCCTCTCTTCCTAAAAATATTAGTTAAATAAACTTCAGAGTCTTTGTCCCTGAGACTGTCATTGTCATTGACTGCTTCACCCGCCAGGAAGCACTTGCCTCTTTCATGACTCTGGTTTTACTCATTTAGTAGCCCTATGGCCTGGCATAGAATGGGGACAAATATTTGTGGTGTCATGAAATTAAATGCCAGATCCAGAAGGCTGCCTGTTACTATCTCTCTCTTGTGTAAACGAGGCCTGGGTAGGTGGAAAGAAGGGCCTGGAGTCCTGCCCACCTGATGAGCCTCAGGGAGCATTTGTTGAATGAAAATAGTGGAGGAGGGGCCTTGCAGAGCCTTGAGAAGCAGGCACCAAAGAGACAAGGAAAAGGTGAGGGTCAGAAGAGATGTCCCTTAGGATTTTCTTCTCCCAATATGGCAGCAGGCAAGGCAAGGCAGTGGGCAGGCTCTTTAAAATGAGGACACTTCGGGAGTTCCCGTTGTGGCTCAGTAAGTTAAGGATCCAGTGTTGCTGCAAGCTATGGCGTAGGTCGCAGACACGTCTTGGATCTGGTGTTGCTGTGGCTGTGGTATGTGCTGGTAAGTATAGCTCCGACTCAACCCCTAGCCTGGGAACTTCCATATGCCAAGGATGTGGCCCTAAAAAAAAAAAAAAAAAAAAAGAGGACACTTCAGGTGACTGCACAGGCCCTGCACCAGAGGGGTCATGAAATCTATCAAAAGCCTTCCTGACTAGCATGATTCTTGGATAGATAATAATTATTATTACTTGTATCATTTCAAATCTTGGCAAGGGGTTGGGGGGCAGGGAAGCAGACCCAAGCAGATAGAAACGGTGGCTTATTTTAAACCCATATGAGCTTACTGAGCTTTTGAACTATGCTGCATTCTTCAGGCAGAGCTGTACCAGAATGACGCACATCATCACTAAACAAGTCAGAATACAAAATTCCACCTAGACTTTGCATTAAAGCATCTCTCAATTCTATGGCTCAAATTTATACAGAGATGACAGAACATGAAAAAAAAATTAAAGAATTGATTAATTAGAGACCAAAAGTATGTTTCTCAGGAGTTCCCTGGTGGTCTAGTGGTTAGGACTTGGCGCTTTCACTGCTAAAGCCCAGGTTCAGTCCCTGGTCTGGGAACTGAGATCCCACATCAAGCCACTGCATCATGCAGCTAAAAATAAAAATTAAAAAATAGGAAATTCCCCTATGGAGCTGTGGGTTAGGAATCTGGCACTGCCACAGTTGAGGTGCAGGTTGTACCCGAAGCTCAGGTTCAATCCCTGGCCCAGGAGCTTCCACATGCCACAAAACAAAAAAATTAAAAGGCATTTTCTCTTTCAAATATTGTCAGTCAGGTATCCAATAAATAATTTTTAAACTAGCCATGATCGGACAGCTAGAAAAAGGAAATGGCTGTAACAACGGACAAAGGGTTAATACCCTTGTCTTATAAGTATCTTTTCACTAAAGAAAGGACCAACACCCTGACCGAAATGCATCAGGTCCTAAACAGAAAATTCACAGAGGTGCAAGTAATTGTTAAATTTATTGAGAGTGGATACCTAGGACCACCCTCACTAGTAAGCAAAGAATTGAAGAATTAAAACAACAAGGTATCACTGGGAAATACCTAAAAGAATGACCTCAAATGTTGGGACCTGTCATATCCTGCTTATAGGGGGAAATATACTATAACTGAGCAGGACCCTGTGAAGACTTCTCAGAGTGGACCCCTACTCATGTCCTCCGCCTGCCTTTCAATCTAAGAACAATTTAATCAGAGAAGTGAGAAACTACAGAAAAAAAGGGACCCCAGTTTAGCAAGACAGAATAATAAATAGTTTAGCCTTTCAACAAAGTCAAGGACCTTTAGTTCTTCCTCAAGGACTACAGATAATATTCTGAGCCAAGTCCTTGGAGCTGTTTTGCAGGGGCAGAAGCCCCCACCAGGTGGAAGGAATTAACCGTAGGCTGCCCACAAGCACGTAGTAGAACCCAAAGGTTGATGAAGCTGACTCTCAATTAATTACCTCACCAGCAACCAATCAAGAAATGTCCACAAGCTGATCACGCCCTGCTGAACTCTATAAGACGCCTCACTACGATCCTTGAGGCACCAGTCTTCGGTGTTTCCTCTTTGCCTGGCAATTAAAGCTACTTTTTCTGTTTTCTTCGACTCTGTCTCCACATTTCTATTTGGCATAGGTGTACAGAGGGAGCCAATATTTCCGCAACAATACTTCATCACGGATAGATTTACCCTATGGATGTTTGCCACAGTAAAAAACTGGAAATAACCCTAAATGTTCCATAATGTGTAACGGATTTGAATCTGTTACAGAACATCCATATGGTAGAACACCACGCAGTTATTTTAAAGAATCATGTTGTAAAAGAACATTTAATGATAGGCCAAGTTAGTAAATGAAAGATACAGTCTCCATAAAAAGGCATTTAATCCCAAATGAAACGTTAGACACATCTAATGTATTGAAAACACACCACAATGTTAACAGCCACATCATTGGAATCAGGCAGGGTTTTAATTTTCCTCCTTAAGCTTTTGTGAATTTCCAACCGCTCTAGAATGCGCCACCTTCACAATCAGACGATACATGCTATTAAAACGAGACTCTTCAAGGGCTTAATCGAAGAATTCAAACACAAAATGTTTCTACTGGATTTACAAATACAACAGAAACGATTCCTGTCCGAATTTTTTTCATACACCTCTAGGGACCAAGAGGGAGCTCTTAATGTTACATGAACAGACATCAAATGTATTCATCCACTTATAGCTCTGCTTGTTCTTGGTGCGATCATATGACAGGGGGAAGGGAAAATACCATCCACATAGAAGGTTTTTTGCTTCTCGATAGGATTTTCTTTTGTGTGTGTTTTTAGGGCCACACCCTCGGCATATGGAAGTTCCCAGGCTAGGGGTTGAATCAGAGCTGTTGCTGCTGGTCTACACCACAGCCACAGCAATGCCAGATCCCAGCAGCGTCTGCGACCTACACCACAGCTCACGGCAACGCCCAATCCTTAACCGACTGAGTTAGGCCAGGAATGGAACCTATGTTCTCATGGATACTAGTCAGATTTGTTTCCACTGAGCCATGATGGGAATGCCTCCACAGGATTTATTGACCATCACAGCCTCATTATAAGGAAAAAAGCTTTATATCTCTGTCTGAACATTTAGGGCCTCGTTGTTGAGACTTTTTTTTTAAAACAGGTGAGCAGTCTATCTGTAGGATGAAACAGTTAAATACAAGTGGTGATAATTTACCGTAAAAACAATACCCTCAGGAATAAATACGTAGTCTACAACATCACTTATAGGTGGACTTTTAAAAAAGTGATACAAATGAACTTATTTACAAGACAGAAACAGACTCACAGATTTTGAAAACAAACTTATGAATACTAAAGGGGAAAGGTGGAGGGGGTGGGGAGGTAGGGGGAGATTGGGGGTTTGGAACTTCTTAGGAGTCAAAAGGGACAGAGATTGGAACAGTGAGAAGGCAAGCAGGTTTACTGACCAACAGAGTGGCTGGGAACACTGAGCAGAGAGAACTCAGGCTCCCCACCGGTAGGAAAAGCGCATCTTTTATAGGCTGGGGTCTGTGTGTTGGGTCACATAGTCTCAAGGAAATAGGGAAGGGGGATAGGGAAAGAGAGAAGGAGGATTGGGAGTTCCAGTTGTGGCACAGTGGTTAATGAATCCGACTAGGAACCATGAAGTTGTGGGTTCGATCCCTGCCCTTGCTCAGTGGGTTAACGATCCGGCGTTGCCGTGAGCTGTGGTGTAGCTTGCTGACTTGGCTCGGATCCCGAGTTGCTGTGGCTCTGTTGGCAGCTACAGCTCAGATTGGACCCCTAGTCTGGGAACCTCCATATGCCACAGGAGCAGCCCAAGAAATGGCAAAAAGACAAAAAAAAAAAAAAAAAAAAAAAAAAAGAGAGAAGGAGGATTTAGGGCGTCGTGTACAATTTTAATAGTTCCTTCTGCTATGTTTGTCTTGAGGCTTAACAGTTCCTTAGGTTATCTTTGTCCTGGGGCCTCCATCCATGGCCTGGTCGATAAGGTTAGAAATGTCAGGGACATGTTTTTTTGTTGGTTTGGGCATCCATAACCGTGCCTGGGGGCCTAATTGGAACTTGATGACATTGCAGTTTCCGTGTCCTCCATTTGCAGTCACCACCTAACAGGACTGGCATATGAACACTACTGTATATCAGTGGGGACCTCCTGTATAGCACAGGGAACTCTACACAACATTCGGTGATAATCTATATTGGAATGGATATGTGTATGTGTATGGCTGAGTCACTTGGCTGTACAGTGGAAATTTACACGACATTGTAAATAAACTAGACTTCAATAAAATTAAATTTTAAAAAAGGATAAATATGTAGTGAGCACCTATTACATGCTTTATATCATCATGTTATTTCATCCTTACAGGAGGTAGACTTGATTATGTCCCCATTTGACATATGAGGGAACCGAGGCAAGAAGAGGTAAGTACCTTGCCATAGAATCCAAACCCAGGTACACTGACTTTGAGAGAGCCAAGGCAGAGGCTGATCTGTCACATGCAGGCAGACCCCACAGTGTGTGACACTGGCTGGCACTGAGCAATCACACCCCTGCACTTTCGGTTTTGTCAGTGGAGCTAACGCTAAAGATTAGAACGCAAAGAGAGCTTCATAGGGGCGGAGTCCTCTTTGGTTCAGTTTCACTATGACCTTAGGAGGATTCAAGGAGCAGTCAGTTGCTGGGAGGTGGCCAGGGCTGCCAGGCAACAACAGAGGAAGCAGATGCAAGAAAAATGCAAATGCGCTAGGGAGGTTTTGAAATAAGCAAGGGTGGAACCAAGCAGACAGATGCCAGGTGGCTGTAGTTGTGTGTGTGTATTATGTGTATTGGATAGTTGCTTTACAATGTTGTGTTAGTTTCAGGCATATACCAAAGTGATTCATTTAAATATCTATATTCTTTTTTTCTATTCTTTCCATTATTGTTTCATTGTATATATACACAAGAAGTTCTACAACTGACTTAGAGGGTGGGCTCAGGGCAGCTGAAAGGGGCAGAAGGAGGTTCCAACCCTTAACTGGGTACAACTTGACTTTTTTTTTTTTTTTTTTTTTTTTTTTTTATAGCAGCACCTGCAGCATATGGAACTTCCCAGGCTAGGGGTCAAATTGGAGCTGCAGCTGCCAATCTATGCCACAGCACAGCAACCGGGGATCTGAGCCTCAGCTTCAACCTACACTACAGCTCACAGCAAAGCCAGATCCTTAACCCACTGAGCAAGGCCAGGGATCAAACCCGCATCCTCACAAACACTATGTTGGCTTCTTAACCCTCTGAGCCACAGTGAAAACTCTGACTTTTTTTTTTTTTTTTTTTTTTGGCTATACCAGTGACAGGTGAAAGTTTCCAGGGCAGGGATCAAACTTCTGCCACAGTAGCAACCTGAGCCACAGCAGTGACAACACCAGATCCTTAACTGCTAGGAACATCAAGATTTGACATCTTCGCAACAAATTTGTTGATTCTTTTTGGATTTTGGTGGTGATGGTTTTTTTTTTTTTAATTAAAATCCTTTCAAAATACCCCCAAAGTAGTCGATCCAAGATCAACTCTGGAAAGCTGGGAGTACAGACAATTCTAAGCTGAGGCCAGAGAATTGCCCTTTGAGAATAATTCTTAAAACCAACTCTTTCTGGCTCCCATAGGAAGGTGGGCACAGATAGTCCAGGATAAGAATTCAAAGTCAGAACTCATTCTTGGGATTCCAACTTGTTTTCTTTGCTTTTCTTTCTTTTTTTCTGGGCAGAAGGGGTGCAATTTCCACACTCCTTGCACTATCTTATTCCCACTCTGAGCACTGTGCCATCTCTCTTACCCCACATAACATCAAACACACAGAGATTAATAATACCTGCAATCAGGAGATAAATTCTCATGGAACTACTTCTGCACCATATTTTGGCACGTGGGGGTCACAGGTTATGCTGAGTAAACTGGGCCATATACCCTCCTGTTTAGCACCTGTAGTAGTACAACTAGAAACTAGTTCACTGCTCCATAGCTACCCTATAAATACAGAACCTTAAGTTTCTATCCTATTAATTCCTCTGACAAACAGAGCAAAGACATGCAAAACTAAGATACAAGCCAATAAAACTGCTATTGACCTTGCAAAGCAAGCATGAAGAAAATTTTCTGACATGATTTCCTGCAACAGCTTGTTTTTTGTTTGAGAACCATTTTAGGCTATTATTCAAGTTTGATCTCTATGGTTCAGAATTTTCAATACAGCCAATTTAAAGTCCTGTTTCCCTTGATAGGCATATTAAGACTTGACTCACCTCAGACTGACTCACTCTTGTCTTGCAACTAATCAAAACGTGGGATAAATGAGGAGTTTGTGATTAACAGATACCTACTAATATATATAAAATAGATGAAGAACAAGGACCTACTTATAGCACAGGGAATATACCCTGTAATAACTTATAATGGGAGAGAATATAAAAAATACATGTATTTGTCTGTATACGTATACACAAAACTGAATCACTTTACACTACACTTGAAACTAACACAACATTGTAAATCAACTACATTTCAATTAATTTTTTTTTTTTTTTTTTGCTTTTTAGGGCTGCACACATGGCACATGGAAGTTCCTAGGCTAGGGGTCGAATCAGAGCTACAAATGCCAGCTTATGCCACAGCCACAGCAATGCCAGATCTGAGCTGCATCTGCAACCTACGCCACAGCTCACAGCAACACTGGATCCCTGACCCACTGAGCAAGGTCAGGGATCAAACCCGAATCCTCATGGATACTAGTCGGATTCATTTCTGCTGCACCACAACGGGAACTCCTCAATAAAAATTTTTTAAAGCATGGGTTTTGTTAAATTCTCTTACAAATCAAACATGTCAATATGTGGAGAAAAGCAGAAGCAGGACTCCTGGGAAGGTTAATTATATTTACACTGCTTTACAATTTGATGTCTACAGGCATAAATTAAAACAAGACAAAAAAATTCCAAACAAAAACAAAAACCTTATATCCATCCAACCTGAGAAAACAGACACAGATTTTGAAAGAAAATCCATGGTAATAAGAATATTTTAAATTTCTTAATATGTAAGTATATATATATATATATATATACTTATATATAAATACATATATATATATATATATATAAAATTCTCACAGAATTTTTTTTTTTTCTGCACCTATGGCATGTGGAAATTCCTGAGCTAGAGCTCAAACCCAAACCACAGAATTGATCACAGCTACTTCAGTGACAAAGCTGGATCCCTAACCCACTATGCCACAAGGGACTCCCTTATAGAAGCTTTTTTAAAAAGTTTCTTATAAAAGAACCACTAGTACTCTTAAAATTGCAAGATTTATATGGAAAAAAGCTTACTAAAAAAGATTGTCTTGGATTTTAATATTCAATATGGTTCTATTGGGGCAAATTCACTATTATAAAATATCTAATTTTCTCTGTTAACATATTTTCAACAAAATTTCAATTGAAAAACAGGATACTTAAATTAATGCAAGAATTCTCAAAATCATCTCAAAGAATAAACAAGCAGTTCCCACTGTGGTCCAGTGGGTTAAGAATCTGACTGCAGTGGCTTAGGTCGCTGTGGAGGTGCAGGTTCAATCCCTGGCCCAGCATAGTGGTTAAGGATATGGCATTGCAGAGCTGTGACATAGGCCAGAGCTGTGACTCAGATTCAATCCCTGGCTTGGGAACTCCTGTATGCTGTGGGTGTAGCCAAAAAAAACCAAAAGAATAGACATGACAGAATAGCAAAGAATTTTTTTTGGCTACACCTGTGGCAGGCAGAAGTTCCTAGGCCAGGGATCAAATCCATGCTGCAGCTGCAACCTGTGCCACAGCTGCAGCAGTGGCCAGATTCTTAACCTACTGCACCACACAGGAACTTCCAACCAAGACATTTTTAATAAAAAAAGAATATCAAGGAGTTCGCATTGTGGCTCAGAGGAAACAAATCTGACTAGGAACCCTGAGGTTGTGGGTTTGATCCCTGGCCTTGCTCAGTGGGTAAAGCATCTGGCAGCCGTGAGCTGTGGTGTAGGTTGCAGAGGCCACTCAGATCTGTCGTTGGTGTGGCTGGCAGCTGTAGCTCCAACTGAACCCCTAGCCTGGGAACCTCCATATGCCACGAATGTGGCCCTAAAAAGCAAAAAAAAAAAAAAAAAAAGAATATCAAGAGAAAATCTTCGCTAACATTTAAAATGTACTTATAAGACCTAACTAATCTTTAAAGTGTGATACTAACATGAAAGCAAGCACATCAGTGGAACAAAACAGAATATCCAGAAATAAACATAAATAATAAAAGAATTCTAAGTGTGGGAGTTCCCGTCGTGGCGCAGTGGTTAACGAATCCGACTAGGAACCATGAGGTTGCGGGTTCGGTCCCTGCCCTTGCTCAGTGGGTTAACCATCCAGCGTTGCCGTGAGCTGTGGTGTAGGTTGCAGACGCGGCTCGGATCCCGCGTTGCTGTGGCTCTGGCGTAGGCCGGCGGCTACAGCTCTGATTGGACCCCTAGCCTGGGAACCTCCATATGCCGTGGGAGCGGCCCAAGAAATAGCAACAATAACAACAACAACAACAACAACAAAAAGACAAAAAGACAAAAAAAAAAAAAAAAGAAAGAAATAGCAAAAAAGACCAAAAAAAAAAAAAAAAGAATTCCAAGTGTGGGAAAAAAGGTAGCTTTTAAAATAGACAGGGAGGAGAGTTCCCTTGTGGTGCAGTGGGTTAGGGATCCTTCATTATCACTGCAGCAGCTTGGATCACTGCTAATGGCGCCACACGTCTTAGGTGTGGCCAAAAAATAAAATAAATTTTAAGATAAAAAATAAAACAGACAGGGAAAGAATGCATCTGTAGGCACAACTGATGAGATATCTGGAAAAGAAGTAAAATTTCTAATCCATATTATTTGGTAGGCTGAATAATGGACACCATACCCTCCCCCAGAGATGCCCAAGCCCCAATTCCCAGAAACTATGAATGCATTACTCAACGTGGCAAAAGAGCTTTTGTTGATGTAATTGAGATTACAGACCTTAAGACAAAGCCATAATCCTGGATTATCTGAGTGAGCCCCATCTAATCACATGTACCCTTAAAAGCAGAAAATCTTCTCTGGCTGGAGTCAGGAGGATATAGAGGAAAAGGAAGGTAGCAGATGGCAAACATAAGAAAAACTTGCTCCATCACTGCATGCCTTAAAGGTAAGGCAATGTGAGGAGAAATGGAGCTGGCCATGGAAACGGAAAGAGGCTCCTGGGTGACAGTCAGGAAACAGGAACCTCAGTCCTACAGCTGCAAAAAACTGGATCCTGCCAAAAACACAAGTGAGCTTAGAAGACCACCCGCCATAAGAGTCCAGCCAGCCAACAACTTGATTTCAGCCTTGTGAAACCTGCCACGCAAACCCAGACTTCTCACCTACAGACTGGGAAAGAATTCATCTGCTTGGTTTTAAGGCACTAAATTTAAGGCCATTTGTTAGAACACCAATACACATCATATACCAAAAATTCATTTTAAGTCAATGAAAAAAAGGCTAGTGTGAAAAAGACGTCACGGCAGTAAAAAGGAACTCTTGTTTCTTGGCAGACATAACAATGTAAAGATCCTCAAAGACATTATGTTAAGCAAGAGAAGCCAGATTCAGAAGAGTATAAACTGTGTGATTCCATTTGGCTGGAGCTCTAGAACCAGCAAATCTAAGAAACCAGAAGAACAGTTGCCAAGGGAGGGAGAACCACTGACTGCAAAGGGGGCCTGAGCGCACTTTCTGAGGGGATGGAAATGTGCTCTATTTTGTCTGGGGTGGTGGTCACACAGGTATACACATTTGTTAAAGCTCATTGAACAGTCCCCTTAAAAACCTGTGCATTTTATTACAAGCAAATATCTCATTTTTTAAAAAGCAACAAGAAAAAGAAACCATAAAAGCACTAAGAGAAAATACAGCTACAATTCTAGATCATCTTCACTGCTCCACGATGGCACTTGGTAAGATCTCATCAGATACCAATACATACGGCCTTTGACCCAGCAGCCACTACTGAGAATCAACATTACAGACCAATTGCACACACAGGAAATGGGAGAAGTACAAGATTATTCACTGTCAGATTGCTTGTAATAATAAAAGATTGGGACCAGCTTTAATGCCCATCAACAGAGGACCAGTTTAATAAATTAAAGTGCAGTTCCCACAACGAAGTATTACACAAGTTTTGAAAAAGAAAGGAAGAAAAAGAATGAAGATGCTTTCTAATTTACTGATCTGGGATAACCTGCAAAATATATTTGCAAAAGGCAAATTTAGAATAGTGTGTACATTATGCTCCCTTTTCTGCAACATTTTTTTTTTCACTTTTCGGTCGCACCCAAGACATATGGAAGTTCCCGGGCCAGGGATCGAATCTGAGCTGGAGCTGTAACCTACACAACAGCTGCAGCAACACTAGATCCTTAGCCTCTGCACCAGGCTGGGGATTGAAATGGCACCTCCACAGAGACAAGCCAGAACATTAACCCACTGTATCACAGTGGGAACTCCTCATGCAACATTTAAAAAAATAAAGCAGGAGTTCCCGTCGTGGCGCTGTGGTTAACGAATCCGACTAGGAACCATGAGGTTGCGGGTTCGGTCCCTGCCCTTGCTCAGTGGGTTAACGATCCGGCGTTGCTGTGAGCTGTGGTGTAGGTTGCAGACGCAGCTCGGATCCTGCGTTGCTGTGGCTCTTGCGTAGGCTGGCAGCTACAGTTCCAATTAGACCCCTAGCCTGGGAACTTCCATATGCCGAGGGAGCGGCCCAAGAAATGGCAAAAAGACAAAAAAAAACAAAAGCAAAAAACAAAAAAATAAAGCAGAGTTGAATAAGAATATATATTTGCCTTTGCTTATATATGGATAAAGAATCTCTAGAAGGATGCACCAGAAACAAAATTATTTTACTTTTTTGGGGTATGGGGTGGCCAAGGGAGAGGGGAGACCTAATCCTACCTTTTCATTGTAAACTTTTCGTATTTTTTGATTCTTGAATTACATAAATTCAAGAAAATTTTAAAGCAGTGAAATAAATTATATATAATCACATTCGAGAAGACCATTGGAATGATACCAAAAGTAGAAACATATAGTGAATGGCACCAATTCATTAAAAAATTTAAATTTTTGTACATCAAAAAGCCCTGAAATTAGCTTAATAACACCCTAAGTCAGCAAGAGTATGGGCGGGGAGTCACTCTCACAGCTGACGGCAAGATTAAGTGATACAGCATCTGTCGGCAGAAATGCACGAAATTTTCACACAGCTGCTGGAAATTTATTCTACAGACATTTTATTTAAGTACATGGGGATGTTAACTACATCACTCTTTGTCAAAGTAAAAATGATACAAATCCAAGAGTCCAACAGGTAGAGACGTTTACATAAAAAATGTACATCTCAGTATGGAACACTATAGTTACTAAAAATGTAAGACAGATCTAAAATACGAAATCTAATAAAAATAATACAAAAGAACTTCGTCACAAAACGGAAACACACTCAAAGATTTTGAAACCAAACTTATAGTTACCAAAGGGGAAAGGCTGGAGGGATAAATTAGGAGGTTGAAATTAACATATATACACTACTATATATAAAAATTTTTTCTTCTTTTGATGGCTGCACCTGTGGCTAGGGGTCTGATCAGAGCTACAGTGGCAGGCCTATACCACAGCCACAGCAACTCAGGCTCCAATCTGCATTTGCAATCTATGCAGCGGCTTGCGGCAGCACTGTACCCTTAACCTGCTGAGTGAGGACCAGGGATGGAACTGCATCCTCCCGGACACTATGTCAGGTTCTTAACCTGCTGAGGCACACAGGAACTCCATACATATAAAATATTATATATATGTCTGGGTCACTCTGCTGTACAGCAGAAAAATTGGCACATTGTAAATCAACTATACTTTAATAAAAAAAATAGAATAACTGTTACTGCAAAAAAGTAAGTAACAAGGACCTACTGCAGAGCACAGGGAACTCGACTCAACCCTGTAATAACCTACATTGGAAAAGAAACAGAAAAAGAATGGATGTATGTCTAGGCATGGCTGATTTACTTTGCTGTACACTTGAGACTAACACAACACTGTAGGTCAACTATACTCCAATACGACTTTAAAAATAATAATAATGAAAAAAGTAAAATAAAAAATAAAATAAGAGGAAGAGATGGCAATGAAGGTGAGTAAACCAAGTTGGAGAACAATTTGGAGAACAGCTTGGAGAGCAGGAGGACAGATTTGTGCATGTGTATATTTTCACTTGATCTTTAGAAGTTCTGGAAAGACAGACACTTAAGGAATGCATAGGAGCAGTGATCTCTGTGGAGCAGATCTGGGAATGGGGAGGCCGCTCCTGAACTATGTCTAAGAGAACACATTTCTGTTACCTCACCCAGTTCATGGTTGCACACGTTCTTACTGCAGCCCTAGGAGCATAACACAACACCCCTTTCAATATGTTCACAGAACTTTATAAATAGGATTTCCTAAGTGAGATGGTTAGACCAAAATTTCCAGAGGAAGGTACCCAAGGCTCAGAGACTCAGGGCCTGGCCACAGTCACACAGGAGTGAGCACAGGACTGAGACCCGTGCTGACTTCTGCCTCCTCCTGGGACTCCTGGTCCACACTACCTGTGGGTGGGAGGAAAGCCAGGCCCCCCACCAACCCCCACCACCCGTTCATGAAGGTTCAGGTGAGTGGTCTGGCAATCCCTGCATGTTATCTGAGTGTGATGCCTGCAACATTTACAGAACCTTTGCTTTGTTTACCCAGCAGAGAAAATATTTTGTTAAAAACATAGCCCTAGGATTTGCCTGTTTTATAGGGGTTCCCTGAAATTACCAGTCAGTTAAGCAGGTACAGCTGAGGAAACCCAGGATTCAAGGCTTGGATGAAGGGTGGGAGAGGTCAGCCCTGTAATGTCTGAAAATGGCCCCAAATCATTCTCTACTGCAATTGCTCCTTTGAAAGGAAGGGGCCAGGGTTGTGGAGGCAGGCCCAGGGCCTCAAGCAGGCTCTGGGGCTGGACCTACAGGCCAGAGTTCCCTGAGAGTCCCCTTCCCTAGGAGTTTTTTTGTTTGTTTTTTGTTTTGTGCTTTTCAGGGCCACACCTGCAGCATATGGAAGCGCCCAGGCTAGGGATTGAATCAGCTACAGCTGCCGGCCTGTGCCACAGCCTCAGCCACATTGGATCCAAGCCGTGTCTATGACCTACACCACAGCTCTTGGCAACACCAGATCCTTAACCCACTGAGCGAGGCCAGGGATTGGACCCACACCCTCATGGATACTAGT
Organism: Sus scrofa; assembly: GCF_054392235.1. NCBI lineage: Eukaryota > Metazoa > Chordata > Mammalia > Artiodactyla > Suidae > Sus > Sus scrofa. Next base: position 36,676,416 of record NC_139395.1, on the reverse strand, counting down.
CAGGTTTGTAACACACTGAGCCACAATGGAAACTCCTCTGGGAGGTTTTGTTTGTTTGTTTTTGTCCTTTTAGGGCTGCACCTGTGGCATATGGAGGTCCCCAGACTAGGGGTCGATTTGGAGCTGCAGCCACCGGCCTACGTCACAGCCATAGCCATGCCAGATTTGAGTTGCATCTATGACCTACACCACAGCTCATGGCAAAGCCGGATCCTTAACCCACTGAGCAAGGCCAGGGATCGAACCCAAAACCTCATGGTTCCTAGTCAGATTCGTTTCTGCTGCGCCACAATGGAACTCCTCCTCTGGGGTTTTTGGACTGGAACTTTGGGAAAAGTTTCTCTGATGGTGGCAGTTGGGGTAGGAAGCTCCAGGGGTGCAGCTTTACCCCTCACTCTGAGAAAAAAATATCCTGGGGAGAAACACCTATACCTAGAGAGAGGAGAGGCAGAAGGAGGGGCTTCTGGGCCCACGGTCCTACATTCCCGTCTCTGAGGCCCAGAGGCTCCCCTCCCTTTCCTGGTTACCAAAGACAGTAGCAGCCTTCCAGAACTTTCCTCCTTTTGCCTAAGTAGTTGGGCTTTTTTCTTTCATTCACCAGAAAGGAAGTGAGAGTGGCTTGCCTATTATCCCCCTCTCGATAACTTCAACAACTTCGCACTAGAAGTACAGGGTCTCTATCAGGGTGTCCTGCCCCTCCCACCCTGGCACCTCTGGTCACAGTATTCCTTCCAGCAGGGCCTGAGGAGGCCTCAGAATCCTTTCAGCAATGTTCACTCTAGGTGGCCACATATGCAGGCCCCAAATGAATCCTTCCCAATTGCATAACAAAGATTTAGGCCAAAATCAATTTGCGCTCCAAGCACAAATACCCAAAGTGCCCTAAGGAGGGAACAGTAGGCCAAAGCAAGTCAGGAGTTCCCTCACCTCACCCTCAGTTTCGTCTCCCCTAAGAGGCACACAAGCCCCAGAACAGCTGTCCCCAAGCTGGGTTCACATACACCCTCTGGAGGCACAGTCCTCATCAGCCTGGATCACTACAATATCAGCCTTGTCATTTTCTCTCCGTGGCCCAGACTCACCCAGCTCCTGCTCGGCCTTCCCATCACCATCAGGGAGATGGTCCCCAAATCCATGAGATCATGTGCTCTGTCCATGTTAAAAAAGCCTCCAGGGAGTTCTTGCTGTGTCTCAGTGGGTTAATGATCTGGCTTGTCTCTGTGGTGTTGCTGGTTCGATCACCGGCCCAGCACAACCGGTTAAGGATCTGGTGTTGCCACAGCTGTGATGTAGGTTGCAGATGCGGCTAAGATCTGATCCCTGGCATGGGGACTTCCATGTGCCGTTGATGTGGCCGAAAAAGGAAAAAAAAAACCCACTCCAGGATCATAAGGCCCCACACCCCACCCCTCTTAAGCACAATTTCCATGGAAGTTCTGGAGGACTTTCCATATTCTGCGGCCCTTCTCCCCTCTACACTCTAACCTCCTGCAAACCTGTCACCTGTCATGTTCACCCCAGCTGAAGTCACCACCATTGCTTGCAACGCCTTGGGAAGGCCCTGTGCATAGCTTTTACAACCACTTAACACTCTTGAATCAGGATCTAATCATTCTTTCAAAATATATTTCCCCCGCAACCTGTTTCAGGCCCTGTGCTAGGTCTAAAAAGCTCCAGGATAGACACTGTTTTTCTCCTTTTCCAGTAGACTGAACTCTTAAGGCAAAAACTAAGTTTTACTAGGCCTTTTTTCTACAACTCAGGGCCCTAGTGTTGCCTGAATACATGATTCTCTGACTATTTCTTCACTTATCAGAAACAGATGATTAAGCTCAGGAATGGGAAGGGAAGAAAGGTTTGAGGATTTAATTCAAACTAGATGGTTTCACTGGTAGTCTGGCTTTCTGGCCATCTCCAGGAAAGCCAAGAAATGTCAGCTGTTGCTCTGGAGGAGCCCACAGATTTAATAAAAGCAAACCACACAAAGTATAAACCAGAAACAACCAGATGAATCCATCCAAAATAAAACTGCCAAAGCTGTTGGTTATTTGTGGAAAACAAAGGAGAAAGATGTTTACAATTTATAAGCACCTGTTGAGCATTCAACAGTCAGCAAATAGGTCCACTTAACCCCCTGAGATTCAGAAATGCTAAAAGCCAAGACCAATCGAGCAATGACTCCTCGACTTTTGGAACTGACAAGCAGTGACATTCGCATACACAGAAAAGAAATCGAAGGGAACCCAAATAAGGTTGCCAACTCCTTCATTTGCCAAATAAGAACATTTTAAAAAATGTACCATCTACTGTTCTCATAATTTCACAAAAGAAAGTATATTTTAACTGTTAAAGAAAAAAAAAAAGGCATGAAACTGTGTATAAGCCCCTGTGTCAGTGTGTTTTAAAGTAAAAGGCTTTTCATTTAGACTCCCAATCTCAAAAGGCTGACTCAAGAGTTAATGATGAGGAAATTTTTTTATTTTTTTTGGTCTTTTGTCTTTTCAGGGCCGCACTCGGCTGCCTATGGAGGCTCCCAGGCTAGGGATCAAATCCGAGCTGTAGCCGCCGGCCTACGCCAAAGCCACAGCAATGCCAGATCTAAGCTGCATCTGCGACCTACACCACAGCTCACGGCAATGCCAGATCCTTAACCCACTGAGTGAGGCCAGGGATTGAACCTGCAACCTCATGGTTCCCAGTCGGATTCATTTCTGCTGCACTATGAGGGGAACTCTGATTAGGAAATACTGATACAGCTAAAAACCAGTTAAAACAATGTCCATTACGTTATGCCCTGCCTTGGCCCACTAACTTACCCTAACTGGCTTTTCACAAATGATTTCTTCCCTGCTTAATCACTTTATTTTACTGATGATTACTTTCTAGTTAGAGTTATATCTTGTGCCTAGAGTTTTCTTTTCCTTTGAAACACCCGCTTCCTTTTATGAGCAAACTTCACTGCAGAGAGAAGGTCAAGGTGTGATAACCCCAAGGACCACCAGAAGCAGTCACCAGACCACCTGACTACAGCCTTGAGGGCTTTGAAATGACCTAAGAAAGAAGAATGCAGACACCCTAATCCTTATCAACAGGCCTATTTTTTCGAGCTCCACCTGTAAAACCCCTTGCCATTCTCTCTCAAAGGAGGATACAGCTTTGAGGGCTTTAGCCTGCTGTGGCCTCCTTTGCCTGGCAAAGCAATAAAGCTGTTTCTTCTGCTTCACTCAAAACTTTGTCTCTAAGATTTAATTGGTGCTGGTGTACAGAGGCCAGTTTCAGCTACAGGCGGAGGAATATAAACTCAGACTAAAGAAATCTATTCTCAAGGAAAGACGAGTTGAAAGCCTTCTCTGGCCATTTTAGTCTTGGATAGTATACACATGATGTGGACCTGGAAAGGCAGATGCTCCAAGGCCCTTAAAACCACCAAGCCCCTAGAAGATGCTCAGGAAATACGGCTGAAGGGCAAAGATAGATCCATTTCAACTCCTGGCTCTGAATGGAATCTCAATTATTTGACCTTCAAAAAGGAAGTCATAAGGCCTCCTTCTGAGGTGATGGCCAGGAGTGGGCACAATTTCTCCTCATTGTGTACCACTGACTGGACTTTTTGCACCACACCATTTGATGAGGGTAGTCCCAGGCAGTTGCATGATGACAGTGACATTCATTGAGCACTGATGATGTGCCAGGCCCTTCCCCAACATTTTCTCATTGAATGTCCCTAACAATGCTGGTGAGAGAGGTAGAATTATGATCCTGATTTTACAGGTCAGGAAACAGGTTTAATCAAAGAGAAGGGACCTCTCCAAACAAAGCACAAAGCCAAGTCTGATACCAAAAATTTGTGTTCACAACGCTCCAGAGAGATGAGTGAACAAAGGGGGAATAGGAAGTGGCCTTTAAAATTAAAATCAACCCCTGCAAAAGCAAATCTGAAAGGCTGGCATTCCACGCACTGCCTCAAGGTAAACGAGGAAGTTAAATGTCACATTGCCAGCACAAGCTGCTCAGGAGTCTTGAGTCAGTATCCCTATAAGTCCAGGCTGCCCAACTAATGCCACAGTCCTTTCATTCAGGCTTCCTGTTCTCCCTCAGAGCACCTGGGAGCTACAGATGGTTGGAGGTTGGAGCAGCCCCAAGGAGCTTGCAATACCCTCTTGGTGACAGCCTTTGAACAAAGGTGATTTCTCATTCAGAGGAGAACTCCAGTTGGATAATAACGGTCCAGCCATCCTTGCCTCCACATCCCTTGCTAAACACCTCTGTAATATTTTAAATGGTAATTAAAGCCTCCATTTTATCTCCCACCCCCAAGACCACAAGACCACAGCAACCTGATCCCCCATCAGTCTCAAAGACAAGACAAACCCAGCAGAGAGGCTAAAAACACCATCCACTGCAGCACGGGAAAGGTCGAGAAATACTTAGGAGTGCCCCATAAATGTCCCTCCCAGACAGGGTTCCTGAAGGGCACCCCCGTGGAGGAAGGCCCCTTAGCAGTGCTGAGGGGACCTAAAGCCTAACACCATAACAGAGCTGACAGTTTCCTGAAACACAGGGCTTTGTACTTGTCATTGAAAAAAGTGTGAACTTTGGGCAGGCTGAAAAAAATGTATTTATCCACACTCCAAGCCTTTTAAATAAAATACAAAGCTGTACACACACACACACACACACACTTTCCATGGCTCCTAACTGCATTTAGAAAAAAGTACAAAAAGCTCAGATTGCCATTCTAAGTCCTACACACACACACACACACACACACACTCTCTCTCTCTCTCTCTCTCTCTCTCTCTCTCACACACCTCAACTTCCCTTTCCAGCCTTCTCCAACACTGTCCCATGTGTTGTAGCCACATGACCACAGATTCATCTGGCTCTCACACCCCTTTGCAGCACATTATGTCACAGGGCTAGAGCCACCAGCATGAAAAGGATAGGATTGTCTCCTCATGGAAGAGAAAATCCAGAAACCTGGGGTCCAGTCTTGCTGGACCTCTTCTCTTCATCCAGGAACTCAGTTTCTTTAATGGAAAACAGGGACAGTATCACCTCCATGATTGGACTCCCTCTTAACTCAACCAGTTAAAAAATATTGAGCACCCCTGTATCAGGCACTCTGCTGGATGCTGGGACATGTGAATAAGCAAAACTGACCCAAACCTCTGCTGCCCTTATGAAGCTTACATTCTGGTGCAGCAAAACACATAAAATGGGGATTGCTCATAGTATTTCTCTAAGGATTAAATAATATATAAAATGCACTTAAGGAGTTCCCGTCATGGCTCAGTGGTTAACAAATCCGACTAGGAACCATGAGGTTGCAGGTTTGATCCCTGGCCTTGCTCAGTGGGTTAAGGATCTGGTGTTGCTGTGAGCTGTGGTGTAGGTTGCAGACGCAGCTCAGATCCGACGTTGCTATGGCTCTGGTGTAGGCCAGCAGCTACAGCTCTGATTAGACCCCTAGCCTGGGAATATCCATATGCCGCAGGAGCGGCCCTAGAAAAAGCAAAAAGACAAAAAACAAAAATGCACTTAACATGGAGCCTGGCACAGAGTCAGTTATTATTATTACTATTATTATTATATTGATATTTAGTATACAAAGCCTTTTGCTCACCATTATTCTTTTTTTCTTTCTAAAAATAATTTGAGGGAGTTCCCTGTTGTGTTCAGTGGTAATGAACCTGACTAATATACATGAGGACGTGGCTTCGATCCCTGGCCTTGCTCAGTGTATTAAGGATTCGGCATTGCCTGTGAGCTGTGGTGTAGGTTAAAGACACGGCTCGGATCCCAAGCTGCTGTGGCTGTGGTGTAGGCTGGCAGTTACAGCTCTGATTTGACCCCTAGGAACTTCCATATGCCATGGGTAAGGCCCTAAAAAGAAGAAAAAAATGTATTGAGATATAATTGACATATAACCTTTTGTAACTTTAAGGTGTACAATGTATTGATTTGATATTTATATAGTTTAATATGGTTACCACCATACCATTAGCTAATACCTCTATTAATGACACAAGTTATAATTTCTTTTTTGTGGCAAAAACAATTAAGATCTCATCTCTTGGCAACTTTGAGGTTTATAACACAGTATTATCAACTATAATCACTATGCTGTGCATTAGATCTCCAGAATTTATTTATCTAGTCGTTGCAAGTTTGCATCCTTAAAGGACCTCTACCTATTGACCACTAGGGTTGATTTGAGAAGACCCCACTAGCCAGGCTCCTCGCCTCCTTCACAGCTTCCTGCGCATGCCCGGCTCCTTCTGTGCGCATGCCCAGTCCCAGAGGCCGCCCTTCCACCATAGAGGCGTGCCACGCTTCAGTCAGTCTCCAAGCCGGCTGCGATCCCCATCAGAACCTCCTAACACAGTCTCAAGAGCGTTATACCTCTAGTTTGTGTATGAGGACATGCTGCTCACCATTATTCTTAATAAGAAGCTGCCTCCTTTCCCTCCCGGTACCCCTCAATCAGCCTGCCGGAAGTGCCATCCAGGCACAGCTCATAACTCACCTCCCAGACTTCATTCTGGGAAGGATTCTGGAGCTGGGAACCCTCTCAGAGTGCTTGCGTGCACCTCCACTCACCCTTTCGCACAGGGCTTTCTGGCACTGACTCTGTTCTGCCACGATTAGCAGCACCTAGGTCTTAGGTGTTTATATCCTCCATCGGCCTGTACAGGGTACTTAGCTACATGCAAAACAGAACTGCCTTGGAAAACGAAAAAGCACAGAGGTGAGACCAGGTAAGGCACTGAGGGGAGAAGAATGGGTATATTAGAAAGTTTGAGGCCAGATTCCGGGGGCCCTTAGTAACTGGCCAGTGAGTTCACACTCCAGACTTGAGTGAGCCTTGGAGGTCACCAATTTTTGAGCCTTCAGGTAGAGTGGACCCTGATGGGCGGAGGATGAGCTGGCCCAAGGGTGAGCCCCAGGGGCTGCAGCTGGATGTGAAACCCATCCCAGTTCCTGGCTGTGATCTGAATATTCTTCACAGTAAATCAAACTGCTCAGAATCACACTTTAACTATTTCCTCTGTTGTGCCTTTTTCCCCAAAATGGTCTGGTTTCCTCTGAATATGCCACCCCATAATATGCCACTCTGACACAGTGATTATTTTGAATTCAAGGCACTTAAGAAACATCCGGTGCAAAAAGGACACTCTTACCCTCCTTTGTCCCCCTGGAAGCAGAAAATAAATTTCCCATGTGAAAGGTACCCTCCCTGTGTCAGGAGGGTAAAAGGCATCCTTGTTACCAGAGACAAGGAATTTAGGGCTGAGAGGGCTGTATAAACAAACCTTGTTATTTTTTCACCGATTTATTACTTCTAGTCCAAGCCCCTTTGTCTTGTCAATGCTTCACAAATTTATTGTTTCTTTTCTGAAAGCTATAAAAGCTTCCTATATTGGTCACTTCTTTGTGTCTCATACTTTTATGGGGTTCCTATATGCGTCAAAATTAAATTTGTTTTTCTCCTGTTAAATCTTTCTTATATCAATTTAATTATTAGAACCAGCCGAAGAACATGAAAGAATGGAACATTTTTCTGCTCCTGCCCCTTTAAAAGGTCATCACCAATTTTCTCTTTTTTGGCCATTCCTGCAGCCCACGTAAGTTCCCAGGCCAGGGATCGAACCCGCACCACAGCCTTAACCAGTTGCAATGCCTGATCCTTAACTTGTCGAGCCACAAGGGAACTCCCATCACCAATTTTCCAAGGCTGGCATTCCCACCCCTTTCCAAGTGCTGCCTCCATTGACAGGAGGACTCAGTACTAAAAGTTAAAAACATCTCAATCTGGATTTCACTGAACTTCAAATACAGACACAGCTAAACCCAGGCTTAACTTGTCTCTGACAGACACACAGGAGGCCCACCAACTTGCCAGGCTCGTGGGAGCTCAGACAAATGTGCCATGGAAGTACAAGAGGGCACTGGTGCTGATGTTCAATGCTCAAACAAAATATGGAGCTGATTCAGGTGAGCTGGATCAGGGAGTCACAGGTAAGGCTCATTCACACGTCCAGATTTTCCACAAAATCAAAGAATCAAGGCAATGCTTGCTTTAAAAATCTGAGACAAAGACAAATATGTCTGACAGGCAGAACAGACAACCTTACTAAGCAAAGGAAGATCACTACTCTTGGTTTGGGCACTGTGACTTTTGGGGGTTCAACAGATGTCTGTTTTCTTGGCTCAATACCTTTTGTTTTTTAGCTGCACCTATGTGGAAGTTCCTAGGCCAGGGATCAAGCTGGTGCCACAGCAGTAACAATGTCAGGTCCTTAACTGCTAGGCTAATACCTTCATTTAAAGTTTAAACTTGAGGAGTTCCCATCATGTCGCAGCGGAAACGAATCCAACTAGGAACCATGAAGTTGCAGATTCGATCCCTGGACTTGCTCAGTGGGTTAAGGATCCGGCATTGCAGCGAGCTGTGGTGTAGGTCGAAGACATGGCTCGGATCCCGCGTTGCTGTGGCTCTGGCGTAGGCTGGCAGCTGTAGGTCCAATTAGACCCCTAGCCTGGGAACCTCCATATGCCTCGGGTGTGGCCCTAAAAAAAGGACAAAAGACAAAAAAATAAAAATAAAGTTTAAACTTGAATGTTCTCGCTGCCCTTTCCAAGTGCTGCCCCCACTGATAGGAGGACTCCATACTTAAAAGTTAAAAACATGAGATGTCATTGGAACTTCAGATGTTCTCCCTGCCCTTGCCACTATTCCCACCATCAATTTCAGCAGTACCGTAAAGTGTCATCTTTGCTAAAGAGACTGTCCATTTCCCCAAAATTCTTTCTTTAACGATTTCTCTAACAGACGTTTCCTGGCCTTAAGAACCCCGGGCTGCACGCCAAGGAAACTTGTTACAAAAGCCAATGAGCCTCGGTCAGCTGTGTCACTGACTGGAAACCCTGAGGCAGGGCACCAGCATGTCAGCTCCACTTCTCCATCGGGAGAGGCAAAGGAGAGCTTGTTCCTCAAGGTCAACAAAAAAAATGCCACACCCATGACAATGACCAGAGGCCCACAACCCATGTCACTTCAGTTTTTCAAAACATCCTCAGGGTCACTTTACCTTTCCCACCCAAACATGGGGGTTGCAGCCTTTAGTTTGCTGCCAACAGAATCTTCATCCCAAGAAGCAAAAATAAAATAATAAGAGGGTACAGAACATAGCAATGGGCCTTTGGTAGCAAGCACAGGAAGACAGAACTGATCAGCAAAGAGAAGTTTAAGAATTCTCTTTTTTTGGCGTTCCCGTCGTGGCGCAGTGGTTAACGAATCCAACTAGGAACCATGAGGTTGCGGGTTGGATCCCTGCCCTTGCTCAGTGGGTTAACGATCCGGCGTTGCCGTGAGCTGTGGTGTAGGTTGCAGACGCGGCTCAGATCCCGCATTGCTGTGGCTCTGGCGTAGGCTGGCGGCTACAGCTCTGATTAGACCCCTAGCCTGGGAACCTCCATATGCCGTGGGAGCGGCCCAAAGAAATAGCAAAAAAAAAAAAAAGCCAAAAAAAAAAAAAAAAAGAATTCTCTTTTTGGTCCCTGAGAGCCTGAGAGAATGGATGTCTAACCCCAAATTTACCACTGATTAGCTGTAGTGACTGCCAGATGATAGGCCTAAGCCTCTTCATCTATAAAGTGCACACTGCCCTGTTCCCAACCCTGCTGTGAAATTCCGCACAGAGACTTGAAGAGTCCCCTTTTGAATTTATGAATCCAGAGCAGCTTTTCAGCACTCTCCTTCTTTCTCAAAAAAAAAAAAAAAGACATAATGGCAAGAAGTCATTACTCCCCTACTTCCTCAGCACTAAACAGGGCCCCACTCACTGGGCTCATGGCAGGTGACCAGCTTGGTGAGGCCAGACATATGGAACCAGAGTAACCAGAAGCATCCTTTGGCCTGCCTTTGCATTCACAGCCACAGTACTCTCCTAACTCAAGTACAAGTTTCCTTACGCAAGTTTGAATCTCAGCCTCCTTCATGTCTCCTAAACCAGTTCATCCCTTTTCAAAGTTAGTTCCCCAGGGAAATTCTGATGCTCTCCTCAGCCTCCTTGGGGGTGTCCCAAAGAAAGTTTGCAGTTGCCACCTAGAACTGGTTTGTGAGTCATCAGATCGAGTTAACGGATTATGACCAGCTTTTTTACAAAACATAGAATAGAAAGAAAATATCACTGTGCCTCACCCTGTAGAGAGAATAAATATCTTGTGAAGCTCTTCTTGTAGTTTTGTGCTGATATATACAGGTAGGTGGGTGTGGGTCTCTATTGTGGGCCTTAGTCAAGAATATACTGGAAATTCATAGGCCTGAAGCAGTGGGATGTGATTCTGAAGACAAATGCCACATAGATCCATCCTACCTCCATCCCCTGTGGAGGATGCAAGGGCCAGCAGAGGGTACTCAGAACTCAAGCATCCATCCTGCAATTCTACAAAACAGAGGCAACTGCAAAATTGTTGAAATGGATTTCTGACTCTTCTACAAGGTAATACTTCCTATAAAGCACAAAACAGGATGCTCAATAAAAGAACAAGCCATCCAGGTAACAGCCTTGCCTCAGAAAGGTGCCTGGCAGGTGCCAGGAGGCTCAGCACGAGGCAGGGGGTAGAACCTGGCTGCAGGGAACTAAAGGCCCTTGGCTCCCGCATAAAAATTGATTGGGTCAGCAGCTGGGGGCTGAGACCTCAGAGCCTTCCCCCGCCCCCTTTCTCACTCCTCTTTAAAAAAAAAAAAAAAAAAAAAAAAAAAAAAAAAAAATTTCAAATTGCATTATATCCTGAAATTTTTTCACTACGAAGCACCAAAGCTTGCAGCCTCCCAGGAACGCCCCCAGCTGGGAGTAGGGTTACAGAAAAGCAGTTTCTGCCAGGCTGCAAAAGCTTAGGGCTCCCAGTGGGCGCGCGGCGAGGGGGTGGAGTGCTCCTCTCAGCCCTCGGTTTCCAGCCCGCGTTTGCAGACGCTTGCAAGCAAACGCCAGGGCTTCTGGGGATTCTGCTTCTGAACCCCGGGCCCCTATTGCTACCCTCCCCGCCCCTCCCCCCGCCCCTCGGCCGAGAACGGTGGGCCCTCTTGGGCAAGCCCACCTCACAATCGGGCGGGCTGAGGAAGAGGCCTGCTCCGGGAAGGAATCGCCAACCTCTTCCAGCCGGGAAGCGGCCAGCACTCTCCAAGTACCCCGCAAATCCCGCCCTGCGCCCGGGCGCCTGCCAACCCAAGGCGTGGCCCGGGGGCGCGTACGCTGGTCTACTCGTTCGCCGCCGGGGGATCCCCCGGAGGAGGCGGGACCGGGAGCCGCGGGTTCGGTGCCCCAGTGGGGTCGAGGCAGGCCGAGGGCCGCCGCAGCCCTGTCGCAGCGCGCGCCCCGTCTCCAGGCGCCGGGCAAGGCCGAAGCCGCCCCCCCGCGCCCGACTCCGTGCTGCAGGCCCGAGTCTGCACCTGGATGAGCGCAGGGACTGCCCGCCCAGCCGCCGCCTCGGGGGTCGCCTGCTCCCGCGCGCGGCCGCCTCCTGCTGGGAAGAGGCGCGGAGCCCAGAAGGCCGGAGGCGCCCCCCGCGCTTCCCATGCCGCTACGCACCTAGTTACCCGCGGGTCCCACATGGCTGGGGCCGCCGCCGCCGCCTCGGGAGCCGCTTTCCAGAGGACAGGCTCGGCGGGCGGGGTCCCAGCTCGCGGTGGCTCCGGCCCTGGACCGCGACGAGCGGGGCGGGAACGCGGGGACCCCGGCGCCCGGCTGTGTGCAGTCGCAGACCTATTCCAAGTTTCCACGTAGTTGCGAGGGCCCGAAAACTGTCACGTGCACGTCGCCGCTGGGTGGGAGGGGGGTGTTTGTCACTGTGTGTTCAAAAGAGGCGTTTGGAAGTCTCACATCTTGTGGGCGAGTCCTCCAATGGGATGGCTCTCAGCCACCTTGGGAAAATGAGTGCTTCGAGCAGGTCACCACGAGGGACCCGGGCGTGCACACACACCCCTTTGACAGGTTTCTGTCACAGTGACTTCTTGCCCTAGCTGGGTGCCGCGATTGTCGGGGAAACTGAGGAAATGGTCAGACCATGGTCTTGGCCCGCCTCTGCTCCTGGCCTCCCGCCAACAAAGAAACTAGGGGTCAGAGCACCCTGTGCCCTTCAGCGCCTACTTCCCGTTTGCCTCCATTCAGTCTTTACTTGGATTTCAAGTACTTACTGTGCGCTCGGCCCTCCATTCTGGGGGTGCTGGGGATTCGGGTAGGAAAAGGCCAGAGAGGCCCCTATCTTCTTGACGCTCACTGGCGTGTTCATGGCACCTGCAGAGGAGTGAACTTCTCGCCGCAGACAAGAATAGCAAGGAACCTCCTAACGGCAGTAACAACCGAAGGAGCTGAGGAATGGTTCGGACGACTTCAGGCTGCCTTTCAACTTCAGCTGTCGGCTCACCAAACTGCACAGCCTTCTATCCTCGCTCCTGCCTGGTTCTCAACTTCTCCGGGACTGGGAATGGCTTTCCCATGCTCGGAGATTTGGCCCAATCAGAGAGTGGAGCCGGCCACCCTGTCTAGGCGTCGGCTTTTGGCTTACACTGCCTCCTAGTGGTTCTCACTCCCATCTGGGGGACCACCACACCTGGCGAGCCCTGTGGAGGAGAGGACCCCACAGAGCATAAGGAAGGGGAACAGGAGAGTTTCCAATGAGGCAGGGAGGATTAGGTGACCCCTGGACACCCGTAACACGCACAGCTCAAATACTTCTCTGTGCTGCTTGCTCTGAGTCCGATCAGTCTAGCCTGCGTTCTCTGTGCTTCTGAAATCTCACCTCCTCTCGTTTCTTCTGTGGATTAATCTCCCCAAACACCATGTTGCATCACTTCCAGTTCAGAAGCTTTTAATGGCACCTCCATTGCCCTCTAGTAGCTAGGCATTTGATACTCCTCATTTTTCCCTACTCTTCCAGTCTCAGCCTCCTTATACCCACGGTCTACCCCTGGTGGTTGCTAAACTTGATGACACACTGTAATCACTTAAGGATCTTTCAAAAATGCTGATGTCTGGCCCCTACTCTCACTTAGTCTGATTTAATTGGTATGGGGTATGACATGGGCCTTAGGACTTTTAAAAGCTTTGCTGGTAATTATAACATGAAGCAAATTTGGGGAACACTGTTAGTCTCCAAATCATTGGAGCTATTTACCATTTCCCAGACAGCATTGGTCCTTTCATGTTGAAGAAACTTCATGTATCCTTCCTCCAGTGTTTTAACCAACATCTCCCAGTTCTGTATTTAGAAATGGCCTGTGCCATTTTGTTTTTGTTTCTTAACATTAAGGAGAGCAAGCCAGGAGCAGACCGTTGCCTCTAGGAGTTCTCTTATGGCGGAGCAGGTTAAGGATCCAGCAGTTGTCACTGCAGCAGCTGGGATTGTTGCTGTGGTTCAGGTTTGATCCCTGGCCCAGGAATTTCCATATGCCACAGGCGTAGCCAAAAAAACAAACAAACAAACAAACAAAAAAAACACAAAAAAGTGCCTCTAAACTTTGATACTTTGACCAGTTTCCATAAGCATCTCAGAATCTTTCAGTCATACTTCTTCCTCTGTATTTTTCACTATAGTCTTCAGAATAGTCACATCAGCTTAAAATAGTCCTCAAAACAGTCAAAGCTTTCTTTTTAAAACGGTTTCTTCTTTTTTGGCTGTTTTTATATTTTTATCAAAATGATTCATTCTCACAGTTAAAAGAGCAATCCCCCCTCCGAGCTGATCTATTCCCCAGAGGCAAACAGTTTCAGTGCTGTTAGCTGATTGTTTTGATGGCTATGTTTGTGTCTTTAAATAACACTTTACTTCTTGTTTTTCCCCCCCAGTTTTGTGCATCTTTGGGTGATTTTTATTTTAGATTGTGCTTGTCTGAAAACCTTCACCCTCAATATAGTTTGGCTGGGTATAAAATTCTAGGTTGGAAGTCATTTTCCTTCAGGATTTTGAAGCTATTACTCCGTTGACCACTAGCTTCCAGTATTGCTGTTAAGATTCTTTGATGTGGGCCTATTCATCTACTGTTTACTGAGTGGGTTATTTCAGTCTTGAAACTCAGATTCTTTAGTTCTTGGAAATTATCTTAAATATGTCTTCTCAGAGTTCCCTTCATGGCTCAGTGATTACCAAACCTGACTAGGATCCATGAGGATGTAGGTTCAATCCCTGGCCTTGCTCAGTGGGCTAAGGATCTAGCATTGCCATGAGCTGTGGTGTAGGTCCCAGATGCGGCTCAGATCCTATGTTGCTTTGGCTATGGCATAGGCCTACAGCTGCAGCTCCAATTCGACCCCTAGCCTGGGAACCTCCATATGCCACAGGTGCGACTCTAAAAAAAAAAAAAAAAAAAAAAAAAAAAAAAAAAAACCCAAACCAAACAAAAATATGTTTCTTCTCCTCCATTTTTCCTATTAGCTCTTTTTGGTAATCTTATTATACAAATATTAGACTTCTAGGATTGGCCTGTGATATAGTCCCCTGATTTTACAATCATTTCTCTCCTGTATTCCATCTTTCAGGGTTTTGGTTCTTGGTTTTTTGCTCTAATTTCTGAGAGATTTCCTCAACTTTATCTTCTGATCCTTCTTAATGAGGTTTTGGGGTTTTGGTTTTCTGATACCACACTTTGAGTTTTCCAAAGGCTCTATCTTATTTTGTAAGCATTCCATTGTTGGAATACCCAATTCTCTTTTCCATGGTTGTATATCTTTTCTAATTTCCCTGCAGTATCTGCTTAGGCTTAAAACTGAGAGAACCAGATGTCCATTAATAGAGAACAATTAGATAAACCAGGGCATACCCACACCATAGAGAACTATGTACTCAGTCATGAAGAAGATTACTATATAACACTATGGTGGGCAGAATACTGTTAAGTGGGGAAAAGTGTTTATAATAGGCTACCTTTAGAGTAATAAAGAGAGTTGAATATTTTTATGAATTTGCTTATATTTTCTGAAAGAAATAATGGAAGAAAAATAAAAAACTAAGACAAATGGTTACATACAATGAGGAACAGAGTAAAGGAGAAAGCTAGGGGAACTAGGCTTCTTTAAATACACCTCATTTTATATTTTTGACTTTGAAACCATGGGAACCTTTAATATAATTGAAAAGTTAAGTCTGATTTCCGAAGAGTAGCTCTTAAAATTGAAATCGTACTACAAAAAATGACCTGAACTGTATATCAAGTGGGTAGCACAACCAAAAATTATTTTAAGTGACTTTAAAATACAGTTTCTGTTTACTAAAGGGATATACACTAAGGGAAAAAATAATCAACAGAGAAATCCTGAATTCCATAGTCCTCTTATTAGTAAGTAATATCAGTACATTTTAAAAACATCCTTAAAGGAGTTCCTGTCATGGCTCAGTGGTTAATCAATCTGACTAGGAACCATGAGGTTGTGGGTTTGATCCCTGGCCTTGCTCAGTGGGTTAAGGATCCGCATTGCTGTGAGCTGTGGTGTAAGTCACAATGCGGCTCAGATCCCATGTTGCTGTGGCTCTAGTGTAGGCCAGTGGCTACAACTCTGATTATACCCCTAGCCTGGGAACCTCTATATGCTGTGGGTGCAGCCCTAGAAAAGACAAAAAAAAAATTATTAAAAATGTTTATTTAAAAATATTACTTAGCAATATTTTTATTACTTGGTAATGTGTATAAATTAGAACAAGTAAATAATTGTAATATAAGTTCATTAAGAATCAAGATTTTTTAATATAAGAGAAAATAAATGCAACTATAAAGTCAAAGAAGTTAGGGAAAATTCTATAATCTGAAAATTGGAAACATTGGTATGAACTTGCAGTTTCTTATCTAGCTTTGTATGTCTATTCATCCTTGATGTGATGTAATATTGCTGGGTTTAATAATAGCATGCATCCCTGGAACCCAGGAGGTGATGTCTAAATACTATCTCTTCTACAAGGAACTAGGACTCTTTAAAGAAAAATCATTAATTCTATGTTGGGGGCAGAAATGTACAAAGTGATCCTGGGATATTTTGTTGTTCCAGAAAGCAAAGAAGCTACTGAAGGGAATGAAAATGAAAAAAGCCTATGTGAATTATATGATACTATCAAACAAAACAATATGTTATTGGAGTCCTAGAAGAAGAAAGGGAGAAAGGAAAAGAACGCTTATTTAAATAAATAATGACTGAGAAGTTCCCTTTGTGGTGCAGTGGAAACGAATCCAACTAGAATCTGTGAAGTTGTGGGTTTGATCCCTGGTCTCGCTCAGTGGGTTGGGGATCTAGCATTGCCATGAGCTGTGATGTAGGTTGCAGATGCACCTTGGATCCTGCCGTTGCTGTGGCTATGATGTAGGCTGCTAGCTGTAGCTCGGATTGGACCCCTAGCCTGGGAAATTCCATATGCCATGGGTGCAGCCGTAACAAGAAAAAAAATAAAAATAAAAATAAATAAATAATGGCTGAGAACTTCCCAAATCTAGGGAGAGATTTGGACATACAAATTTATGAAGCTCATAAATCCCCAAACAGATTCAGCCCAAAGAGATCTTCTCCAAGACACAGTACAATAAAACTGTCTAAAATCTAAATAAAAGAGAGAACATTAAAAGCAGCAAGAGAAAAAAAATTCTCTCAGCAGGCTACCTTCAATAGGCTACCAACAGAAACTTTGCAGTCCAAGAGAGAGTGAAATGATGTATTAAAAGTATTGAAAGGAAAAATGGCTAACCAAGAATACTTTACCCAGCAAAGCTGTCCTTCAGTAGCAAAGGGGACATAAAGACTTACCCAGGCAAAAAAATTCAAGGGAGTTCATTATCAATAGATTTGCCTTATAAGAAATGCTGAAAGGGGAGTTCCCGTCGTGGCGCAGTGGTTAACGAATCCGACTGGGAACCATGAGGTTGCGGGTTCGGTCCCTGCCCTTGCTCAGTGGGTTAACGATCCGGCGTTGCCGTGAGCTGTGGTGAAGGTTGCAGACGCGGCTTGGATCCCGCGTTGCTGTGGCTCTGGCGTAGGCAGGTGGCTACAGCTCCGATTCAACCCCTAGCCTGGGAACCTCCATATGCCACAGGAGTGGCCCAAGAAATAGTAACAACAACAACAACAACAACAACAAAAAGACAAAAAAAAAAAAAAAAAAAGAAATGCTGAAAGGGTCTGGCTTGGATTTGATCCCTGGCTGGGGAACTCCCATATGCCATGGGTGCTGCCAAAAAAGAAAAAAAAAATGCTGAAGGGAGTTCCTCAAGCTGAAATGAAAGGATGCTAACTAGTCATATGAAAATATAAAATAAACGTAAGTATATAATTGAATTCAGAATACTTTAATACAGTAGCATAGCATAATCATTTAATTCTAGTATAAAGGTTAAAGAACAAAAGGTTAAAGAACAAAAGCATTAGACATAATGGGAGTTCCTTGGTAGTCTAGTGGTTAGGATTTGGCACTTTTACCACTGTGGCCCAGGTTCAATCCCCAGCCTGGGAACTGAGATCCTGCTTCACGCCAGGGCATGCTGGAGCCAAAAAAAAAAAAAAAAAAAAAAAAGGAATAAATATTAAAAATAATTATAGTTGACCCTTGAACAATGCAAGTGTAAGGGTGTCAACCTGCCACATAGTCGAAAATCCACAAATACCTTATAATTGGTCCTCATATCCAAGGTTCCTCTGTATCTGACATTCTGCTTTTGCACATTCAGCCAGCTGCAGCTCGTACAGTAGTCTTTACTGTTGGAAAAAAAAAAACACATACAAATGTCCAACATGTACATGACAAGGTGCTCAATATCACTAACCATAAGGAAAATGCAAATCATAATCACAATGAGATATCACTTCTCACCTGTTAGAATGGCCAACATCAAAAAGACAAGAGATAGCAAGTGTTGGCAAGGATGTGGAGAAAAGGGAATGCTTGTGAACTGTTGGTGGAAATATAAACTGGTACAGCCCCTATGGAAAACAGTATGGAGTTTCTTCATAGAGAATGCTATGATCCAGCAATCCCACTTCTGGACATGTATCCAAAGGAAATGAAGTCAATATGTCATAGAGATATTGGTACTCTCATTTTCATTGCAGCACTATTCACAATAGCCAAGATAATGAATGGATAAAGAAAATGTGATGAACTACATACATGACTGATAGATAGATAGATAGATAGATAGATAGATAGATAGATAGATAGATAAACGTATTATGGAATATTGTTCAGCCATCACAAAGAAGGAAATATTACCATTTGCAAAAACATAAATGAACCTAGGGACATTATGAAATAAGCCACACAGAGGCAGACAAATCCTGTATGGTCTCAGTTATATGTGGACTGGAATCAAAAGTTAAAAAAAAAAAAGCCAAACATATAGAAAGAGAATAGAATGGTGGTTACCAGTGGCTGAGAATGGGGGAAATGGAGAGATGCTGGTCAAAGAGTATAAACCTTCAGTTATAAGTTCTGGAAATATGTTATACAGCATGATAACTATAGCTAACAATACTGTATTGAACACTTGAAATTTGCTAAGCTAATAGATCTTAAACATTTTCACCACACACTCACACACACATGGTAGCTATGTAAAGTGATGGATGTCTTCATTGTGGTAATCATTTCGCAAAGTATATGTGTATCAAATCATCATGTTGTACACTTTAAATATGAAGACTTTTAGAATTTGCCTGGTGGCTCAGAAATTAAGGATCCTGCACTGTCATTGCTGTGGCTCTGGTCACTGCTATGGCACAGGGTTCAATCCCTGGCCTGGGAACTTCCACATGCTGCGGGTGCGGCCAATTGTTTGTATATATATATATAAACAATTTATTTGTCAATTGTACATCAATAGAGCTGGAAGGGGAAAAAAGGATACTAGTTTTTGAAAGAGCAGGAAAGTCACCTGGCAAGTGCATCCATGGAGTCTGTGGCTTGTCCCTTGTTATATAGTGTTTTCGGGGCCACAGCCTTGCCCCACATATCCTTCTGCTTTTCATGTGTGGTTGGTTAGTTGGTTGGTTGAAAGAATGCAAGCTCTTCTTTCTTAAAATTGTCCAAGAACTCCTTTCAATGACCTTGAATAACTGAGAATGGATGGATGATCTGACAAATTAAGCAAGCAAAAACATCATGAACAGAGTTCATGCTGTGGCGTAGTGGGTTAAAAATCTGACTGCAGGGGCTTGGGTCACTGCAGACACACAGGTTCGATTCCCAGCCAGGCACAGTGGGTTAAAGGATCCAGTGTTGCCATAGCTGTGGTGTAGGTCACAGCTGTGGCAGCTCAGATTCAGTCCCTGGCCCAGGAACTTCCATATACCATGCGTGTAGCCATAAAAAACAAACAAACAAAACAAAACTGAGCCACGACAGGAACTCCAATGTCAGCTGATTTTTTTTAAAGGAAGAACTTATATAATGCCAAGTAGAGGAGAAGTACAATTTATTTTCATTCAACATTTACTGGAGTTCCCGCGTGGTGCAGTGGTTAACGAATCCGACTAGGAACCATGAGGTTGCGGGTTCGGTCCCTGGGCTTGCTCGGTGGGTTAAGGATCCGGCGTTGCCATGAGCTGTGGTGTAGGTCACAGAGGCCGCTCAGATCCCGCACTGCTGTGGCTCTGGTGTAGGTCGGCGGCTGCAGCTCTGATTGGACAACCCAGCCTGGGAACCTCCATATGCCGCAGGTGCGGCCCTAGAAAAGGTAAAAAGACCAAAAAAAAAAAAATTATGTAGCATTAAGTCTTTATGATAATATAAATTGTTCTCAAGAGAGTCCCCTAAGAAGGATATTAATTATCTCCACTTTACGAAAAGGGAAGCTAAAGAAATGAAAGGTTAAGCAGTTTCTTGTACATCCGGGTGATCAAAAGGCAGAGACTAGAGAATGGTGATGAGCTCAGAATGGAGTGGGCTGTGCTTCTTGGACCCTGGGTTCAGTCAACCCTGGTTTCTGCTGCTGAACCATGATGTCATTGGAGACCATTGGGGATATTACCCATTTATTACACATTGTACATGCTTAAAGACAGACAAATCTACTCTACACAATAGGAAAAACCCTCTGAAGAAAGCTGTTTTTCATTTCAACTTCAGTAGAGCTTATTCTTAGCATACTGAGAGTACCAATTAAGTGTCATATATAGCACTAATCTATCATGATAACATAAAAGGAGGGGCAGTGTGGACTACGTACAGTCCAACCTCAAGACACACAGATATATATTTCCTCACACAGATACCTCTATCCACACTGAGAATTACACATTCTCAGAAATGGGTAAACAAAGTATAAACTGAAAGACATGCTCATTCAAATCCACGCAGCAGCTACCCCCCACCACCACCTCCCACACACAATACTTTATCCTGGTTTCCCCATTTGGGGAACAGCTTTTCACATCTGAACCTACCAATCCTCCAGCCAAACCCCTGCCTACAGCAGGAGCTGCCCCTCTCAGCCTCTGAGGCAGTGAGGCAGCCCTGCAAAGGTAGATACATAACCAGTAGCCTTCATTTTCACAGTCTTGACCACTGGCTACATCTACCTGGAAGGGCCCATCGTAGAGCCTCCCATCATCCTCTTGGAACAGTGGTTCGCAAGCAGGGGTGAGTTTTCTCCCAGGAGACATTTGGCAATATCTGAAGACTTTTTTTCTTTCTTAGGGCTGCAGCCACAGCATATGGAAGTCCCTAGGCTAGGGGTTGAATCAAAACTGAAGCTGCTGGCCTATACCACCGCCACAGCAACACCAATCCCAAGCCATGCCTGCAACCTACACCACAGCTGATGGCAATGCCGGATCTTAAACCCACTGATCGGGGACAGAGATCGAACCCTTGTCCTCATAGATGTTAGTCGGGTTTGTTATCACTGAGCCATAATGGAACTCCTGAAGACATTTTTGATTATCATAACTCAGCGGGAGGGAAGAAAGGGTGCTGCTGGCATCTACTAGGTAGAGGCCAGGGATGATGCTAAACATCCTACATCACACAGGTCAGTCCCCCACAGCAAAGAATTACATAGTCTAGAGTGTCAGTCATGCCAAGATTGGGAAAACTTGCCTTTGAAGAAGCAGTGAATAATTGTGCTACCCTTAGAAACTTGCTAAGAAACTACTCGGGGTGCTTCCTCAGAGACAACTGGCCTTGCTTTTACAACAATACCCTAGCCCTGAACACAGCTACTTGGAACAGGGTGGGCAGGCCCCCATCCCAACTGTAGCCATTGCAGACCAGCCAGTTCCCATTGGCTGCTGGTGAGAAAGCAGGAAACACAGCAATTTTCTGGACCAGCCATTTGAATTGGAGGTTAGAGGGGATAGCCAGGGCAACTGGTAGGGCAGCAAAAGACGAAAAATTTTGAGAGTAAGCAGCCACAAGGTCCAGAGTCAGCCAGAGGCATCACTTGGAGGCAGAGGTACACAGAATGAAGGCAGCTGGTTGGGAAAGCTGCCAGAATGATGGAAACAGGTGCAGGGAGACTGGGGCACCATGATACTAGAAGATCAGTAAACTCTTGTCAGCAAGGGTCACTGAGAACCAAGCTATCCTGAGGAAACATTGTGTTGTTCCCCAACTGCAGGCAACCTGGCCGAAAGGTGGTTTCTGTGGAACTGTGAGTCTTACCTCCCTGGTCATTTCCTGTGACATAATGACAGACCTAGTGGTGGCTTGCCTCATGGATTCCCCAAAAAATATGTTGAAGTGCTCACCCCCAGTGCCTCAGAATGTGACCTTATTTAGAAAAAGGGCTGTTGCAGATGTTTTATTAGGATGACATCTTACTGGGGTAGCTGGGCCCCTAATCAAATTCTGACTGGTGTACTTATAAGAAGGTAGCCATTTGAAGATGTAAATACAGGAAGAATACCATGTTAAGATGAAGACAGAGATTAGAATAACATATTTCAAGCCAAGGGATGGCAAGGATTGCTAGCTGTCACTAGAAGCTTGGAGAGAGGCTTGGAACAGATTCGTCCTCAGAACCCTCATGAGGAACCTACTCTGCTGACACTTTGATTCTGTTGGACATCTAGCCTCCAGAACTATGGGAGAATATGTTTCTGTCATCTTAAGCCACTCTGTTTGTGGTGCTTTGATACAGCAGATCTAGCAAATGAGTACAGACCCCAGTACCTCAAGTACCCAAAGCACATCTCTGTTCTTGAGGCTTCAGCCTAGCCAGGAGCTTTAGAAAGCTCTCCTGTGACCATGCCCCTTTCCAGGGGGTGAGGAGTCCACTGGCCCAAATGTGCCCCTCCAGGGCCCACACCTTCCTTCTAGCCCATGATTTGGCCCCAAATTCTCTGCTCAAATGACTGATGGAAGGATTTTTCAGTATCCACAAGTCAATCAGTGTGATACACATTAACAAATCGAAAAATAAAAACCATATGATCATCTCAATAGATGTAGAAAAAGCTTTTGACAAATTCAATGCTTATTTATGATTAAAAAAAAACTCTCCAAAAAGTGGGCATAGAAGGAACCTACCTCAACGTAATAAAGGCCGTACATATGACAAACCTGCAGCTACCATCATACTCAGTGGTGAAAAGCTGAAAAAATTTCTCCTATGATCAAGAACAAGACAGAGATGTCCACCCTCACCACTTTTATTCAACATAGTTTTGGAAATCCTAGCCGTGACAATCAGAGAAGGAAATAAAGGGAATCAAAATTGGAAAAGAGGAAATAAAACCATCACTGTTTGCAGATGACATGATACTTACTATACATAAAAAATCCTAAAGATATTACCGGAAAACTTCTAGAACTCAGTACAGTTGCAGAATACAAAATTAATATACAGAAACCTGTTGCATTTCTATACACTCACAATGGAAGATCAGAAAGGGGAATTAAGGAAACAGTCCTGTTTACCATCACACTGAATGGTTCTGAACCTGTCTCTAAGGTCTGGCCAAGCGTGGTTCTTGCGTCTGTCCTGAGAGGAGACCAAGCTTCCAGTGTGGCACAGTGGCCAGGCGTGGGTTTTTGACAGGGCCATGGGAAGCTGTGGACAGAATTTGATTTGTGGGCTGGTGTATCCACACACACATGCTCCTTCTGCTATAGGACAGATGGGAGTAGGAAGAGAAAGAGCTCTCCATTTGTACTATGCAACAGGCAGGTGTGGACCCATCACTCCCCCTCACAGACCAGGAGTGCATGTTTGTTTACCTCTTTCTCAGTTCCTTGTGCAATTCCTGGCCCCAGGATTGGTCTGCTGCCTCATTTCTCCTTCCTTTGCTCTGACCTATGTTTCTGCAGCAGCAGAACCATCAGTGTCAGTGGCTGGGTCACCTCCTGCTCCCTCTCCTTCTCTCCTCTTCCTCACCTCTCCCAGAGGGGGATCAGCATAGGCTTCTTAAGAATCCTAGCCCACACCTGTAGCTAGAGTGACATGTCAAAGCAGAGGTCACAAATTCAGCAAGGGATCAGGCAAATAGCACAACTTGACATTTCTGGCTAGGTGTCAGTACCAGGGAGACATAAGGCCTGCAGTAAACAGGGACAGCCAGGCTCCTTCTAAAGTGGCTCCAGCTAATTGTTGCTGTGGAGAAGGTGGGCTAGATGTCATTCTTTTGATTTTTAAAATTTTTTTTAAATTTATTTTATTTTTTATTTATTTATTTTTGTCTTTTTAGGGCCGCACCCGCAGCATAGGGAAATTCCCAGGCTAGGGGTCTAATTGGAGCTGTAGCTGCCGTCCTATGCCAGAGCCACAGCAACTCGGGATCCAAGCCACATCTTCGACCTACACCACAGTTCATGGCAACGCAGGATCCTTAACCCATATGAGCAAGCCAGAGATCAAACCCACAACCTCATGGTTCCTAGTCGGATTCGTTAACCATTGAGCCACGATGGGAACTCCTGATATATATATATATATATATATTTTTTTTTTTTTGATAGAGAGCAGGAACCTTGATTTTATTATATAAATTTATATTGATGAAAAAATTTTGCTTGTTCTGGCAGTAAACAAAGGATGTTGCAGCCATCAAGCCATCACATTACAGCCACCCAGAGCAGTGCACCCTGAGGAGACTCAGGATGAGAAAGCCCAGGATACTGGTCCCAGATAGCTGAAGTACATATCACAGGAATGATTTCAGTGAGCTTGGACTCTTGCATCTTCCCGTACATAGAAAAGTGCTAATAAATTACTTGACTTGAGATATCTGGTTTTCTTTCATTAACAGTAATTTTTTTGATGTTCTGATGTGGTCTTTGTTGCAAAAGCTCCTATATATCCTGGTTCCTCCCATACGTCTTTGGAGCAGTCCCTTAGAGTGCTCTGAGAGACTCTGGGCATCAGTTCTTAATTTTGTCCACCAAATAGAACATAATTCTCAATTTTTAGGTTGTGCACTTTTTTCAGTTGACAGTTCCTACCTACCTAATTCAAAATTTTAGCACAGCACAACATTGTAAATCAACTATACTTTAATTTTAAAAAATAAAATTTTCTTTTTTTCCTATAGTGCCCACCAAATAAAACCCAGGCACAGAGAGGCCAGATAGGTCAGCCACATTTATTATCACTTATAAAATTAAATACCTATGCCAGGAGTTCCTGTCGTGGCGCAGTCGTTAACGAATCCGACTAGGAACCATGAGGTTGAGGGTTTGATCCCTGCCCTTGCTCAGTGGGTTAACGATCTGGCGTTGCCCTGAGCTGTGGTGTAGGTCGCAGACGCGGCTAGGATCCCCCATTGCTGTGGCTCTGGTGTAGGCTGGCAGCTGCAGCTCTGACTAGACCCCTAGCCTGGGAACCTCCATATGCCGCGGGAGCGGCCCAAAGAAATAGCAAAAAAAACCAAAAAAAACAAAAAAAACAAACGTATGCCAAATCCACTTAGCTAGCTGAAGCAAGCAGGGAGCGCCCTGACACGTGGTTTGCCCTGACCTCACTGAACTCCAGATAGTATGAGGAAATACGTTGTTTTCACAGGCTATTTTTGCAGCCTGATATGCCCTTACCACCCTCTTCCATCTGGTAAACTCCAAAAGTCTCTGGATGACTCATCTCCACCCTCACCTCCCTTGAAAGCCTGGGCTGACCACACACCCAGACCAGCCTCCCGGTGTTTACCACTTCCTGCTCATTGCTCCTTATTCTCTGTTACAGCCCTTATCACACTGTTTTATAAGTTTACCTGCCATCTACCCCTAGACAGCACACGTCTTGAAATCTAGGATTCTATCTTGTTAGTTCTGTGCTCCCAGCTCCTTGGCACTTAGCTGACACAGTGCTTATGTAATGAAGGAGTAAACAACACATATCAGTAAGGAGACCCATGTCAGGAAGCTGCTGGATATAGTTCCAAGGTGGTATTTGTGACAATGAGTGTATCATTTTAAGAGTTTAGGAGTGGGGTGGGGCTGGGGGGGAAACTGCTCAGCCGGATTTTGCCAAAGAATTTGCATTTGAACTGGGAAACAGATTCTCCTGGGGCAGGGGGAGGAGCAAAAGAAGAACGAAATGAAAATGAAGGCTGAAAGGACAGAAAGACCTGGTGGGCTCAGATGGTGAGGATGGCAGGGAAGCAAGTGAAAGGCAGTGACTGAAATGGAGGGCTCTTACAGGAGGACCGTGGGGTGAGGGCAGTGTAGAGGTGACCCGACGTCGTGGCATGTTCAGGAAGTGCTTCCAACCCCCTGATGACGGCCACCGCCCCAGGGAAGGGTTTTTTTTTTTCCTTCCACTGGTGGTAGAAGCGCCCTTGCAGGTTCGTGGATGCGCCACCGTGAGGCCTGAGCGCGCAGCTACACCTGAGTGGCTTTTACCGCCACCGAGAGAAAACCACTGCAACTTAAGTGGTATTTACATATACACAGATTTCTCCTTACAGCAGCTGAAGTCAAGCAAAAGTAAGACCACACCACTCATCTCGCAATCAGTCACTCCCTTTCTGAGGCTGCCTTGTCTCCTGTTTTTCTCCTAAGTAGTCTGTATATGCTTTAGGGGCAGAGGTTTATTCATTTTTGCTTCTCCACAGGGCCTTACGCTCTGAAGATGTTAAAAAACAACAACAACAAAACAAACTCTGGGAGTTCCTGTCATGGCGTCGTGGAAACGAATCTGACTAGGAACCATGAGGTTGCGCTTCGATCCTTAGCCTCGTTCAGTGGGTTGAGGATCTGGCATTGCTGTGAGCTGTGGTGTAGGTCGCAGTCTTGGCTTTGATCCTGCGTTGCTGTGGCTCTGGCGGTGGCGTAGGCCAGCAGCTGTAGCTCCGATCGGACCCCTAGCCTGGAAACCTCCATATGCCTTGGGTGTGGCCCTAAAAAGCAAAAAATAAATTAAAATATATTAAAAATTAAAAAAATCTGTTCAGTGCATTTGTATGAAGATGATGTCTCATAGTAAGTTTGTTTAAAGTTCTAAAAACAAGTGGAATAAGCCAGGCACCAAAGGACAAAGTTTGTGTGAGATTCCCCTGGTGTGAGGTACCTAGAACGCTCAAACTCAAAAGGGCAAAGTAGAATAGTGGTTACTAGGGGTTGAGGGGAAAGTGGGATGGGCAATTTTTGTTTAATCGGTAGAGAGTTTCTGTTTGGAATGATGTCTTTTTGGAATTTTTTTTTTTTTTTGACCCATGCTTGTGGCATGTGGAAATTATGTTTTAATTTGGACAAATTTCTTTTAAAACAAGCTGCAAACTATCATCCTTGAAGTCCGTTTCATTAGATTAACAAGGTTAACCCTATCGATCCTCGTTTTCTACACACTCCTCACACTTGGTTTCCTGACCAACATTTTCAGTTATCTTCTTTAGAAAGGATAAACAGTAGATAAATTTTCTGGATATTTACTGGTGTAAAATGACTTTGTCCAAATTAAAACAGAAGGTCCAAAAATATGTTTTTATGAAGAATTATAGAATAGACACTGAGCTATTTTAGATGAGAAAAGAAATTATCAGTACCATAATGAAAAGGCTTTTACTTCTCCCAATTATACGTGAGAGAGAACAATAAAAAAAAAATTCCAAGACAAGGAGTTCCCTGGTGGTTTGCTGGTTAAAAAATGAAGCATTATCCTTGTAGCAGCTCTAGTTGCTACTGTGGTGTGGGTTCAATCACTGGCCCCAGAATTTCCATGTGCCACAAGTGTGGGTCAAAAAAAAATTCCAAGAAGACAAGGAAGTTATGATCCAAATTTGAAGTAAACTAGTATGTGATAAAAATTTAAGCAAATGTGGTAGTTTAAGAAAAGGGAATATGGGGTTCCCATTGTGGCTTAGTGGTTAAGAACCCCACTAGTGTCCATGAGGATGTGGGTTTGATCCCTGGCCTCACTCAGCGGGTTAAGGGTCCAGTGTTGCCACAAGCTGTGGCATAGGTCTCGGATGTGGCTCAGCTCCTGCACTGCTGTGGCTCTGGTGTAGGCCAACAGCTGCACCTCTGATTCGGCCTACTCTGGGAACTTCCATGTGGCACAGATGCGACCCTAAAAAAAAAGAGAGAGAGAGAGAATCCATTTGACAATTTGCTAGGAACATTGTCCTTTGAGGTGTGGAGAATAGTGACATTGTAAACATAGGAGAACATGTAATAATATGTCATAACAACTAACTATTTATTGATTTCAGCTTGTATTATCAACCTAGAGACCAAGTGTGGGGGATAGTTTTGATTTCTGAACAGAATGCAAAATTTTTCAACCTTGGCAATGTAAATATTTTTAAAAACTATAAACATTTGTTATTTTAAAACCACATATCATCGTGGAGTTTTATCAGCTGTGCTGATAGCGTTTTCATTGGATAAGAAAGGACTACTAAAGAAATTAGTAAGCAGGAGCTTATTTTTTGTTTGTTTTTTAAATCAAGGAAAACTGGCATTATCTACAAATTTGCCTTCTAGGAAACAGTCAGTCCCTCAACTCTAACCCCAGATGGGATGGCCAGAGGTACTAGGAAGTAGAGGTGGGAGAAAGGACAGGGTCAAGGGCACAGGGCCAAGACACATGGCAAACAAATTCTTTCAGAATAGAATCTAGGGGAGTTCTTGTTGTGGCTCAGTGGTAACGAACCCAACTAGTATTCATGAGGATACAGGTTCAATTCCTGGCCTTGCTCAGTGACTTAAGGATCCAGCGTTGCCGTGAGCCGTGGTGTAGGTCACAGACGTGGCCCAGATCTAGTGTTGCTGTGGCTGTGGTATAGGCTGGCAGCTACAGCTCCAATTCAACTCCTAGCGTGGGACCCTCCATACGCCTGTGAGTGCAGCCCCAAAAAGACAAAAAAAAAAAAAAAAAAAAATCCAGGGATTTTCCTGGTGGGACAATGGGTTAAAGATCCAGCATTTTCACTGCGGTGGCTTGGGCTACAGCTGTGGCATCAGTTTGATCCCTGGCTTGCAGAACTTCCACATGCCTTGAGTACAGCCAAAAAATAAGAATAGAATCTAAATCTGCACAAGTAACCAATAGAACAAAAACCAATGGCACAACTGTGAAAGAGGGAGGCAAGAAGAAGGAAGGGAGGAATAGGGTGGTATGAATTCACTGAATCCTTATTTATCATAGGTAAATAAAGAAACAATGTCTATAGTTGATAAATTGAGTTAGTGATAGAGATACATCAGAAACCAAAAGAACTAATATAAGAAAAGTTTATAAGTGGTTATTTGTACAGGGTAGCAATGAGGGAGATGAGAACTGAGTGAGGGCACCAAGCTTTCTATCATGTCTTTTGGTGTTTTCTGATTCTTTTTTTTTTCCAGCTGCGTGCTCAGCATGTGGAAATTCCTGGGCCAGAGATCAAATGCTCACCACAACAGTTACCCGAGCCACAGTAGTGACAATGTGGATTCCTTAACTGCTAGGCTTCCAGGGAGTTCCATTTGGCATTTTCTTATTTTTAAAAACCATCCATAGACCTGCGTATGCAGATTGAGAGTATTTGGTGAGGAAATGTTTTTTCTCTGTGTACATGTGCTGTGACCTGTCATGCTGGAGCCCAGCACCATTCAATAAGTAGGCCGTGGTTGCCAGGGAAACCAGCTTTTCACTGATACCAAAGAAAATGCTGCTCACCTGGCAACCTTCCTCTCAAGTTGTGCTGCCTTTCTGAACTGCCTCTAGCCCCTGTGTGAGCTGCCACCTGCCATCTCTCACTTCCCTCTTTGTGGCCTGGACACTGACTGATGGGGCTATGCCAGTCAGCATGACTTGTTTCCCTATTTTTTTTTTTTTTTTTTTTTTTTTGCTTTTCCTTGGGCTGCTCCCGCGGCATATGGAGGTTCCCAGGCTAGGGGTCGAATCAGAGCTGTAGCTGCCAGCCTACGTCAGAGCCACAGCAACTGGGGATCCGAGCCGTGTCTGCAACCTACACCACAGCCCACGGCAACGCCGGATAGTCAACCCACTGAGCAAGGGCAGGGATCAAACCCGCAACCTCATGGTTCCTAGTCGGATTTGTCAACCACTGCGCCATGATGGGAACTCCAGTTTCCCTATTTTGTTACAAGCAAAACTGCTCATGAGAAATGAGTAGCACTCATTTTTTTTTGGTCTGGGCAAGCAGTGGCTTGACGTGGAATCTCAGTTCCCAAACCAGGGATTGAACCTGGGCCACAGATCTGAAACTGCCACGTCCTAATAACTGGACCACCAGAGAACTCTCAGCACTCATTTTGTTTGTTTGTTTTTTGTCTTTTTAGGGCCGCACCCTCTGCATATGGAAGTTCCCAGGCCAGGGGTCGAATCAGAGCTATAGCCTCTGGGCTACGTCACAGCCATAGCAACGTCAGATCCAAACCCTGTCTGCGACCTACACCACAACTCATGGCAACACCAGATCCTTAGCCCACTGAGTGAGGCCAGGGATGGAACCTGTGTCCTCATGGATGCTGGTCAGACCCATTTCTGATGAGCCACGACAGGAACTCCTCAGCACTTTTTTAAAGTGATATTCATAGAGCATGGGGAATAGGATAAAAGTCACATTACTTTTTCCATATTTGCTTCGTTTGACCCCAGGGGGAGAGCAGAAAGAGGACTTTTTAAAAAATATTTTGTCGAGGTATAAATAACATATAGTAATGCCCATGTCTTAAGTGTACAGTTTTACGTGTGTGGGTGAGTATTTATACATGTAGAACCAACACCCCAGACAAGATATACTTCCATCGGCCCATAAAATTCCTTCTTGAGCCTTTTTACTTTTATTTATTTATTTATTTATTTATTTATTTATTTATTTATTTATTATTTGCTTTTTAGTGTTGTACCCGAGGCATATGGAAGTTCCCAGGATGGAGGTCAAATTGGAGCTGCAGCTGCCAGCCTACACCACAGCCATAGCCACTCCAGATCCAAGCCTCATCTGCAACCTACACCACAGCTCACGGCAACGCTGGATCCTTAACCCACTGAGCGAGGCCAGGGATCGAACCCACCACCTCATGGTTCCTAGTCAGATTCTTTTCCGCTGTGCCACAACAGTAACTCCAGGATAATGTTTTTGACATTCATCCATGTTATGTGTATTAGTAGTTTGTTCCAGATTAGTATTCCATTGTATGAACAAAACACATTTTGTTTATCCATTTCCTATTGATGGACATTTGGTTTGTTGCCAGTTTTTTGTTATTATGAATAAAGCTGCTATGAATGTTTGCTAACAACGAACATTTTTGTCACATGTTTTCATATCTCGATATGAAATAGGTGGGAGTAAATAGCTAGGAGTTATATTGCTGAGTCATGGGACGGATTTATGTTTAACTTTATAGGGCAGTCAAATTTCATTCTCTCTCTCTCTTTTTTTTTTTTTTTTTGGCCATGGCATTCAGAAGTTCTCAGGCCAGGGACTGACCCCAGCTGAAACAGTTACAACACCAGATCCTTAATCCACTAAGCCAAAAGGGAACTCCTGATTCTCTTTTTAAATTATGGTAAAATACACACAATATAAAATTAACCATTTTTGAAGTTCTCTTATGGAGAAGTGGGTTAAGGATCCATTGTTGTTACTACAGCAGCTTGGGTCATTTGCTGTGGCTTAGGTTCAGTCCCTGGTCTGGGAACTTCCATATGCCTCGGGCACAGCCAAAAAACAAACAAACAAAAAAGGAATAAAAGAAAAAAGAAATAATTATTTCAATTGACTTTAGAACACATTTTTTTTTTTTTTTCCTTTTTTGGCTGCACCTGCGGCATGTAGAAATTCCTGAGCCAGGGATTGAACCTGTACCACAGCAGCAACCCAAGCCTCTGCAGTGATAATGCTGGATCCTTAACCTGCTGAGCCACAAGAGAACTACTAGAGCAGTTCTTAGAGGAAAATATTGTAAAGGAAATCAGAATTGCACAGAAACCTCAAATTCATTTGGTAATCTTACTATGATTTTACTAAATTATTATTATCATTGTTATTATATGACCCATGGCATTTGGAAGTTCCTGGATCAGGGATCAAACCGCAGTAGTGACAATGCCAGATCCTTAACCTGCTGAGCCATCAGGAAACTCCTTACTAAGTTACTTTAAATGTTATTTTAAAAGCATTTTATTTATATTGCAGATAAAACATATAAATTGTTAATGCTAATATTTTAGAAACAAATATTTTAAGTACAAAGGAAAATATCATTACAAAATCAAATAAATTAAATAAAAACTCTGCAATGTGGAGTTCCCGTTGTGGCTCAGTGGTAACAAACCCGACTAGCATCCATGAAGACTTGGGTTTGATGCCTGGCCTCACTCAGTGGGTTAAAGATCTGGCATTTCTGTTTTGTGATGTAGGTCAGCAGCTATAGCTCGGATTTGACCCCGGGCCTAGCAACTTCCATATGCTGCAGGTGTGGCCCTAAAAAGACAAAAAAAAAAAAAAAAAAAAAAAAAAAAAAACCAAAAAACCCAAAAAGCGAAAAACAAACTCTGCAATGTTAAATTGAGTTAGAACTATCAAAATGGCCTTATAATGTGTATTTCTTAGCTCTATGCACTTGAAAGTCCCTAGAAGCAATGACAGATAATGAACAAGAAGCAACTCCAACATTTTTATGGTGATCTAACTACCATTTTCTATTTCAGGGAACTGGGGCTCCCAACTAAATATGGGATAGGAACGTAGAGATGAGCCCAGAACACTTTATGCAGAAATGCACAGATGCTATCAGGGACTAATGGCATCATGGCCAAGGATACAGGAACCAGCTCAAAGAAGCTCCCAATGATCAAATGTGAGGCAACATGGGGATCACAAAGAACAGTGATTGCAAAGCAACTGAGACAATTAAAAATATAAAAGTCTGCAAGTCTATAAGTAAAAGTTTTTATTAAAATATAAAAAGTCTAAAAGTTTAACGAGAGAGATATCAACTCCTAACTCTAAAAATTAGGGGATTTAATTAAATTAATTAAAGGGGATGAATCAAGCATTTATTCTGCCTTCAGCAGTCATGTAGTGAAGGCCTACTAGTGCCAGGTGCTGGTCTCAGTATCAGAAACTCGTCAGTAAAGCAAAATAAACTACCCTCATAGATCTTGTCTGTGACTCCTTGGCATGTTTGCTTAACATTATATTTCAAGGTAACTAAATAGTCCTAGTTAATAAAGAAGAGTTCTACTTTACAGAAGAATTCCAGCTAAAATGTAGAAGGCATGATAGAAAAATAACTATATTGCAAGTCCTAATGAAATAATAGATTCAGGTGACAATGATCAATGTTGCAGGTGAAAGAGTGAGAGGGAACCTGACATGACAGGATGAGGCTGTGACTACCTGAACCCAGTGACTAGTGTCAGTATTACTAAACCCGGGATGACCAGATCCTCTATGACCCTGATGTGAAGCAACAGGAAGTACAGATAGCACCTTTTCAGTGTCCTAGTGATTAAATATGGATCTCATCAAGCCTTCAGAATACCACACCAAACATGGAGGATAGAGGAACAAATGAAACACAACAAGGAAGAAAACAAGTAAATGTAGCACATGAGACATTCTATCAAACAACAGACCTGATTTCTCCAATAAGACGATAGCATGAAAAAAGGCAGAGCAGGCAGAGGGCTCATTTGGATTAAATGAGATTTAAGACACATGGCAAAAAATCACGGTGTGTAGACCTTGCTTGGATACTGATTTTAGGAAACCAACCATAGAAAGTCATTTTACAAATAACTGGGGACACCTGAATATGGACAAGGGCATTAGTTTTTGTTGAAGAATTATTATTAGGTGTGCTATTAGCATTTTAATTATGGAAGAAAATGTCCTTGTTTTTAGAGATGAAATGAGAACTCAGGGAGTTTCTGCTGTGGCTCGGTGGTAATGAACCTGACTAGTAACCATGAGGATGAGGGTTTGATCCCTGGCCTTCCCTTAGTGGGTTAAGGATCTGGCATTGCCGTGAACTGTGGTGTAGGTTGAGGAATTGGCTCAGATCTAGTGTTGCTGTGGCTGTGGGCAGCTGCAGGTCTGATTTGACCCCTAGCCTGGGAACTTCCATATGCCTCCTGTTTAACTCTAAAAAGACAAAAAAAAAAAAAACCCCAAAAAAACCAAAAACCACAACAAAAAACCTTCAGGACTAAAAGAAATATCTTGGTGGCATGGCAAAGCCACATCAGTCAAATAAGAATTTAAGGCAATAGAAGGCATAATATAGGCCTTAGAAATTTATTTATTTGCTTATTTTTGTCTTTTATTTATTTATTTCGTCTTTTTAGGGCCCCACCCGTGGCATATAGAGGTTCCCAGCCTAGGGGTCAAATTGGAGCTGTAGCTGCCGGCCTACGCCAGAGCCATAGCAACGCCAGATCTGAGCTGCATCTGTGACCTACACTACAGCTTGTGGCAATGCCAGATCCTTAGCCCACTGAACGAGGCCAGGGATTGAACCCACAACCTCATGGTGCCTAGTTGGGTTTGTTTCCACTGCACCAAGATGGGAACTCCAGAAATGTATTTTATATTGGTAATAGGTTTGATGTACAGTGAGAATAGATTAGTTATTAAAGTGTAAACATACTCATCTCAAGGATATGGAAAAAATAAACAAAAAATGAATAAGAAAAGGAGTTCCCATTGTAGTTCAGTGGGTTAAGAACCTGACTAGTATCCATGAGGATGCAGGTTCCATCCCTGGCCTCACTCAGTGGGTTAATGGTCCTGTGTTGCCGTGAGCTGTGGTGTAGGTTGCAGATGAGGCTTGGATCAGGTATTGCTGTGACTGTGGTGTAGGCCAGTAGCTGCGGCCCTAAACAAACAAACAAACAAAAACAAACAAAAAAATAAAATAGGAATAATGAATTAAAGAAAGTAGAAGCAGAAATCAATCATTGGATTAGAAAATAATGGCACTGATAGGTAAACACAGAAGCAAATTATTTGAAAAGAATAAAAAAAATTGGTAGTGAGGCTAGTTAAGAAAAAGAGAAAGCTGAATTCTGTTATGGTGCAGTGGGTTAAGGATTTGGTTGTCACTGCAGTGGCTTGGGTCGCTGCTGTAGCACAGGTTCAATTCCTGGTCTGGGAACTTTCATATGCCTCGGGCACAGCACCTCCCCCCCCCAAAAAAAAAGGAAAAAGAGAAAGCTCAAACATTAGTAATAGGAATGAGAGAGTATAATCAGAGATACAAAAGAGGTGAAATAAAAACAACTTGATAAATTTGAAAACCTTAATTTAATGGAAAATTTCCTAAAAATATTTAAAAAATTGGAATTAATTCAATATGCGAGACATAAGAGGAAATTGAAAAAATTATCAAAGAACTCCTTAAAGTGGCCCAGTCTCATTCTTTTCAGATAATTTTTCTCAGACTCTGCAGAAACAGGTAATATATACACTTTTTAAACTGGCATTTTTTTTTTTTTTTTTTTTTTTTTTTTGCTGCGCCCATGGCATGTGGAAGTTCCTGGGCCAGGAATCGAATCTGGGCCAAAGTTGCCACAGCTAGCTGCTGCAATGCTGGATCCTTAACCTACTGTGCCACAGCGGGAACTCCAAAAATTTTATAATTTTATTTTATATCTAATGTAACGATATCTCAAAGAATTGTAGATTTCTACAGGCTCTCTGTGTAAGCACCATGAGATACCCTGTCTCTGCCATTTTTAGCCAGAACCAAACGGCAAGAATGTGAGGATTCTGGGATCTTCCACCTGGCAAACAGGTAGTTCCTTAAAAGGAATTGCTGGCATGAAGCCAATCCTGTAATGACAGCAAGGCCAGAGTGGGAAAAGCATTGGAATGGGAGTCAGGAAGTAGCTTTTGCCGTGGTTCTGCTGAATAATTCAGAATAACTTTAGCCCTCTTTCTGGGACCCAGTTTCTTTACTTGTGAAGGAGTGGGATAAATGATCTCTCTCTGGAGTTTTAACATTCAGTTCTATAAATCCTGACTCAGAAGGACCAACGAGAACTCTTATAACAGGACACAGTAAATCCACCGGAATAGTTTTGAGTATCGGTGGTTGCTAACCACTGAGAAGTGTGGTAGACAACTTTTGGTGTGTCTCCCCAGCCCAAATTTTCCGATCATCTCCCTCCTCAACCCACCCCAAATGCAGGGCTTGGGGCCTATAGCTCTATGTTATGGACCCCTTTCAAGAAAAACATCTTTCGTGAGTTCCCACTGTGGTGCAGCAGCTTAAGGATCTAGCATTATTTCTGAAGTGGCAGGGGGTTGATCCCTGGCCCTGTGGCATAAGTCGGCTGAGGCTCAGATTTGATCCTTGGCCTGGGAACTTCCATATACCTTGGGTGCAGCTGAAAAAAAAAAAAAAATGTGGGCAGTGGAGGCTGGTGTTCAGAGAATGAAGCAGATGTGCAGAGGGCACAGACAAGACAAGATCCATAAAGGTAGGAAATTTATTGGGCTTTGTAATCTGAGTTTCCAGTGCCCAGACCAGTGCCTGACTCTAGTGGGCCTTCACTGAATAACTGTTGAGAGAATTCCCTGGTGGTCTAGTGGTTAGGACTCAGTGCTTTCACCACTGTGGCCTAGGTCAATCTCTGGTCTGGGAACTGAGATCCCACATCAACCTGCTGCACACGTGGCCAAAAAAAAAATAATAATAAAAATAAAAATTTAAAAAAAAAAACACCTGCTGAATGACTGCTGAATCCAATTCCCCACATGGCTTCTCTTACTCCCTTCTTTCCCTTTAAACTAGCACATGTTGGTTTCTTAAAACTAGAAACCCCTGTCAAATATATTCTGGGACCCTTCTCTTCATAACCATTACTCACTTCACTGCAGGCATTCGCCTGGCACCAAAGACTGGTCTTCACAAGTTCCTATTCAGGAATGTGGAATTGGCATATGAGACTGGGTCTGTTGGTAGCCCTGGAGTGGGGCAGTGATGGAGATCCAGACGAACAAGGCTCACTGGCACAGAGAAAGATGCAGAGGCAAGTTGACAGTGGTGGTTCAGAGACATCCTCCCCCTTAAATTGGAGAAAAATTTCCTTCACACTATTCAAAACCAAATGGTAAACTTTTGAGGGTGATGAAATGTTTTGATTGTGGTGGATTTCAAGCATTTATGTCAAAACCAATCAAACTTTATACTTTATTTTTTGCTTTTTAGGCCTGGACCCGCAGCATATGGAGATTCCCAGGCTAGGGGTCGAATTGGAGCTACAGCTGCAGGCCTGTGCCACAGCCACCAGCAACACCAGATCCGAGAGGCATCTGTGACCTATACCACAGCTCATGGCAATGCTCGATCCTTAACCCACTGAGCAAAGCCAGCAATCCAATCTGCAATCTCATGGTTCCTAGTCGGATTCGTTTCCACTGCGCCACAGCGGGAATTCCAAACTTTATACTTTAAATATGTGCAGTTTATTGGACTTCACTGTACATCAGTAAATTTGGAAAAAATGTGGGAAGTGTTTAAGTCAAATTATTTTCAGTTATTTTATAATAACCTGTGGGTGGAAGAAAACAGGGCCATAAGCCTCCAGCTTGAAAGCCCGTAGCTAGAGTAAGGAAAGAGAATAGAATGCAGAGGTCATGGAAAAACTATGACCTCTTCTTGGAAGACCAAGGTTATGCTAGGGAAGAACTTTATATAGTTAAGGTTTATGAGCCCTGTAAAGGGAACAAACAGGCCTGCTGTAAAGGTTAATGTATGCCTTCCTGAGCTAAGATCTGACTCCTGTTAGAAAAGAACAGACCTTGCCTGGATAAGGGGTTTGATTCATTGTTTCCTCTAGGCTTGCAAGCTGTATAATTACCCTCTTGAAGAATTTTGCTCCCCATGCTTCTGCACGTATCCCTCATATATCTCTCAATAAAAGGCAGATCCTGAGTATGTCTAGAGCACTTGCTTGCTACAGCATTAGCTATGTATCTTCTTCAAGCTGATCTCTAGGCATAGCCCAAGTTCTGATTGTCGCATACGACAATAACCAATAATGGTACATTTAAGGAGCCCTTTGTTATGATTGCTACTTTGGACTGTGCTTAATATCAGCGCTTATTTATTCCAGTGCCTTCTCAGTCTTGTTCACCCTTTTCAGCTTCCATCTATCCCTCATGAAAGTGAATATGTAATAGTAATTATGATAATGTAATCAAGTTGGTGAACTCCAAGCATTATGAACTCATCAGAGGAACTAAAATGTGAGCCCTTACACATTTCTTGAATTTATCAAAGAGGTTTTACTTTTTTTTTTTTGTCTTTTTGTCTTTTTGCCTTTTCTAGGGCCACTCCCGTGGCATGTGGAAGTTCCCAGGCTAGGGGTCCAATTGGAGCTGTAGCCGCCGACCTACACCAGAGCCACAGCAACGCGGGATCCGAGACACATCTGCAACCTACACCACAGCTCACGGCAACGCTGGATCCTTAACCCACTGAGCAAGGCAGGGATTGAACCCACAACCTCATGGTTCCTAGTCATATTCGTTAACCACTGAGCCACGACGGGAACTCCAAAGAGGTTTTACATTTTAATCTTACTCTCTAAATCCCTTCCAGGAGTTAAGCATTATTGGAAATTATGTTATTCTAATTATTTTAATCATAGGGTACATATGACTCTTACTCCACATAACTAGTAATTGACTTAACATAAACCAGGGTTGTGGCTTGTTAAAAGTATCTACGTAGATTACAACTGCTTTAAAGACAGGGTCAAATCATTTATCTTGAATTATCAATTTAGTACCAGTGTCTAGTACAGAGCAGAGTGAGTAAGGGGAGAAAGGATAAAGGATATGATGTAAGATGGGGTAGGAAGAAAATGGGCATGTGTGGGTACAGAACTTGCAGGGCCTTGTAGACCAAGGTAACACCTTGGTTCTTATTCTAATTGTGATACCAAGCCAGTGGAGGATTCTGACCAGAGAACTGGCATGGTCTGATTTATATTTTAAAATAAGGATCAGTCTAGTTGCTGTGTGAATAATCATCAGGGAAGTATGGAAGCATGGTATATACCAAAGGGAATACCAAGAGTAATGGGTGCACAGGTTCAAAGAAAGATAGATACAAAAATGTTCATAGCAACTTTATTCATAATAACCACAAACTAGAAACAACCAAAATTTCCATCAACAGTAGAATGGATTCATAAATTGTGGTAAAGTCATACATAAAAAACAAACCACTGCTACACACAATAACATGGCTAACTCACAGACACAATACTGAAGAAAAGAGTACATGTAATTATACATTTACATGAAGCTTTAAAACGGACAAAAATAACCCATGGTGATAAAGGTCAGAATAGCAGTTATCTCTATGTGTGTGTGTCGGGGGGGGGCCATAGGGCACTGACAGGGGTACTAGTAATGTCCAGTATCTTGATCTGGGTAATGGGTTCATGGGTGTATATAAAATTCTACTGAGGTGTACACTAAATACTTGCATTTTACTGACTGTAAATGTCACCTCAATTAAAAAGGAAGTATATTTTAAAATAGTTATAAAAGAAATTTTATAAGTAGGAAGATATAACTATGTGTTAATTGGTAGTATTGTCTTCCAAATAATTCTGGTTCTCTTCCAAGGTTCGAGGAAGGAATACACTCTTCCTTGAACTTTGCTGTGGCTGTGGGATTTGCTTTGGTCAATGAGAGTGCCTTAAGGGCCTGTAAATGATGTGTCATACATTTTTCATTTCCCAAAATGAGCAACTACACCCTAGATATCTGCTTGGTCAGCCTGAGTCCCAGAATGAGGACCACTTAGAGCGGGATCAATGAATATTTTCTGTAAAGGGTCACATGGTAAATATTTTAGAAATTGTGGGCCACACACTTTTGTACTCAGCTGCCACTGTAGAGCAAAAGCAGCCATAGACAATACATAAACAAATGGGCAAGGCTGTCTTCCACTAAAACTTTATTTACAGAAACAGGTAGCAGGACAGATTTTTGCCCACAGGCCATAGTTCATCAACCTGACTTAGAACAAAGCCCCTAGCCAAGCTATGAGAGAAAAGCTGCATGAAATACTGAGATTTTGTGGTGTTACCACATGGCAACCTAGCCCATTCTGATACAAGAATTGGCTGTTTTCAAAAAAACCTAGCATATTGAACATTGGCTTAGTTGGCAGGCCTTCAGAAAATTGATATTGGAGGATGAAAGAGATAACTTATGCTGGGGGAATGCATATTATGGAGTGGTGAAACTGTCCTTTGAGAGCATCTGGAGGACAAAGAATCTATCCTTTACTAAGGAAAAAAAAGACAAGAAAACAAAATATTTATGATTGCATTTGACAAGATACACAGGAAAGAGATGAACTCAGAAAAGAACTCATCAGTTTGCAAGCAGAAATGCAAGAGAATAAAGAGAGTTCACAAAC
Source organism: Sus scrofa (assembly GCF_054392235.1). Classification (NCBI taxonomy): domain Eukaryota; kingdom Metazoa; phylum Chordata; class Mammalia; order Artiodactyla; family Suidae; genus Sus; species Sus scrofa. Next base: position 36,636,600 of record NC_139395.1, on the reverse strand, counting down.
TCAAATGCTTAGGTAGGAAGAGGCTATTTCAGAGAGAAAAGGGAAATCCTTTACTCCAAAGGTTGATTAAAACCTACTTTTGCAGCAAGGATCAAATCACTGGATGACCATCGCACCTACCGTTAAAACCTTTAGACCAGTTTAATGGGCCTCAAACTAAAAGTTCAACTAACAGTGTTAACACTGGTTAATCCCTTAAATTGGAAAAAATGGCTCAAGGAAAAAGAGACTAAGGTATGGGTCTCCCACAAAGCCTGAAAGCCCAAGTTACTCAGAAAACCAAGTTCAGAGAGGCATGTGAACAAGAAAGCAAAGAAATATAGTAAATCTAAGAAGCACACATTGACTAGATGTCACTTCTAGGTTACCTTCCTTGGGGAGGAGATGAGAACATCCTGCAGGTAGGAAAGCAAGTGAACTGAGTGTCTAGTGACCGGAAGGGCTGAGTCATTCTTCTAATATTTTGTTAAGTTTACTTACTTTAAATCCCAGAAGAGCCAGAATCATCTGTAAAGGAAAATAGCAAGTAAATAGGATGCCATTTTCTCTTAGGGTTGATGCTCACAAAGGGAAAATGGGTATTAACTTTTAAGCAGCATTATTTTATCCCCAAACCAAAAGCAACTTTTTCATTACTGAAGTGGTTATTTTAGTCCACTAAATAGCTGTCCAATCTTTCTCATCCACGTTTCCTTTGCAAGTCTGCCTTTATAAGTTAAAAAAAAATTAAGACTTCTATATCAAAGAGGTTTCTATATCATTGTGGATTATGTGAATACACCCAGCTTTATTACTTATGTTTACAAGGGAAAACTGCAATCTAAGTTTGTTTCCACAAACATTCACCTAATTTTTGAGCCACATGCCAAGCACTAAACTAAATTCTAAGAATCTCCTAGTCACAAAGAACTTAGTTTCATTTCTTAATTTGTAATATGTGAATAACTACCCAGCAAGCAGTTTAGGCAGGACTACTGTGGAGGTCAAAGGTGACTAGGAAAACACTACACAAATATTTATCCATCCAAACATTTATTGAAATGCCAGGAATTGGTTAAGCACTAGACATAGCAGTGAGCAAGGCCTATGGTCCCTGCCCTTATAAAGCTTACAGTCTAGCCAGCAGTGATCAGTAAGAATGAACACTAAAGTATGCTAAGTATATGGCTGGGGAAAAACACTATATTTAGGGAGTGGTCTAGAGGATACCAATGAAGGCTTCCTAGAGGAAGTGGCATCTATAGTGAAACCTGAGAGATGAGTAGAAATCGTACCTTATTCTAAGAGCAGTGGTAAAAGCAGGGGAGTGATATGACCAGATACATCTTTTGGAACAATCTAGCTGCAGTGTGGAAAGGGATCACAACCAGAGAAAGGGATTAATGAGGCCAGCGCTGTAAATAGGATAGCCAGCACTGGAGAAGTGACAAAAATTTAGGTATAACAGATTTAACGGAAAGGTTTTTGTGAATGGATGTGATGGATGAAGAAGGAAAAGTCATGGCTAACTGGGTTTTTGGGCTTGGGCCAGGGCAAGTGAATGGCTAGCAGTGGTGGTGCCACTGACTGAAAGAGGGACCATGAGAGGAGGAGCAAGGTTTTAGGGGCAAAGTCAATGACCTGTGTGGTGCCTATGTGACAGCAAAGTGGACTTAAATTAGCAGGTAGAAATATGAATTAGGAAAGGTCTAGAAAGGAAATATGAGTTTAGGAGTCATTTGTATACAGTTGTTAAATGAAGCCAGGAAAGGAAAAGAGATTGGCTAAAGAGGTGATGTAGAGTAAGACAGCTTAAAATAAAATTTAAAAATCCCAAGGACACAGATAAGGAAAAGAGGTGCCTGCAAAGCAGAAAGCACACTTGGAGATGGTGTCTGCCTGATGCCAAACTAAACAAGTATTTCAAGGAGGGTGGCCAGTGATATAGGGGTAAGATAGGAATATTGACAAGGACTTAGTAAGCTTGGAAGAGCAGCCTGAGTGGCAATATGGGAGATTGGGAATACAGACAAATCTAAGAAAACTAGGAGGAATGGGAGATTCAGGGACATAAGAGGGTTTTTTTGTGTGTGAATTTTGGCCATGCCTGAGGCCTGCGGAAGTTCCAGGGCCAGGAATCAAACCCGAGCCATAGCAGTGATGCCAGATCCTTAACCTGCTAGGCCACCAGGGAACTCTAGTAAGAGTTTTTTGAAAATAGTACTTATTTTAACTATATTCACTCATACAACAGGACCAGTAACAGCTATTTTACAAAAAGAAAATTTTTAAGACTGCCATGCAGTTACAGAATTACTTAGTACAGAAAACAGTAAAATACATATGTATTTTTTCTTTTTTACAAACAAGACTAGTTTATAGCAAATTCTCTATTGTTCAGGGTCAATTTAAAACCCTTGGCTTATATCTCCCCGACATTCGCTATCTATATAACTAATTTTATTACTACCTTAAGCAAAATATATAGTGGAACTTCACACAATGCACAAGACTTCAATATCTGAGCAACTGGGGTTAGAAAGCAGAAGCAGTTTTGAGATCTTCCAATTACCCTTTCAATAAAGCACTTGCCACAGAAGAGAATACTCCAAACTATCAGGAAATTACCGGTAGATTTTTTTGTTTTTTTCACTGTGTTGTTTTGCCAGATATTTAAACTTACTCCCTATTCACTCAAATCTTAACTTGACCATTCTTGCTAAGTATCTTAATAATATAACACTTTTTCTGCCTAAAGTAATTATATATAACAGAACAGAGTCCTTTAATCTAGTTCAATGCCAACTACTGATGTATAAATGTTGTGAGCTACCAGAATCTATCAAAACCATCTTACCAGGCAAACCTGGAATGTTGGAATTTGTCTCCCCTATCAAATATTATCAGTTTGCCCAATTTGCCCTTCTAATTTTTTTTTTTTTTTTTGTTTTTTGCCATTTGTTGGGCCGCTCCTGCGGCATATGGAGGTTCCCAGGCTAGGGGTCTAATCGGAGCTGTGACACCAGCCTACGCCAGAGCCACAGCAACGCGGGATCCGAGCCGCATCTGCGACCTACACCACAGCTCACGGCAACGCCGGATCGTTAACCCACTGAGCAAGGGCAGGGATCGAACCCGCAACCTCATGGTTCCTAGTCGGATTCCTTAACCACTGCGCCACGACGGGAACTCCTGCCCTTCTAATTTTGCTTCTACCGGTAATTTGCCCTGTCTCTTGAAATAAGATCATTTACACTGGCGGTTTACTGGCACTTTCGGGGGCATAATTTTTTGCTGTGCCAGGCTGTCCTATGCCCTGTGGTGTGCTTGGGCAGGGGTGGGGTGGGGGTGGTGTCCTTCATGATTACATGCCAACGGGAACCCCCCGCTAATAAATGTCACAGCCGAAAAAGCCCCCTTTAGTTTCCCAGCATCTTCTGGAAAGAGGGGAAACTGTCTCTAGCTGGGAGCCACTGGCACAATTTTGGATCTTGGGCTCTTATGGCATCTGTTTTGATTGTGCAGGTTTCATTTCCTTCTAAATTCTTGGTTGTATCCTGGGTTCCTTGAATTTGTTAAATTAGTGACCATAGAGAAATGCATTACAATAATTAAGACAGGACTTGAGCACAAGTTTTAAAATTGTACTTGAGAGATCTTTAAGTTGGGTCCTGTTTTTAAATCATTTCACAAATTTGGCTTTACTCTAAGATTTCCTTTTCATGGTTAACATATATTTGAAAATTACTATTTTAGCACAAAGCAGATTTCTCACTAGAAATATGGGAGTGCTACAATCTGTGAATAAATCTGCTTCTTGAGAGTTAAATATTTCCACTTGTGCACTGTCTTAGATACACAATGTGTGGGACTGTGTCACATTCTATAATAAATCCACTTCTAGCAGCAAATAAAATTTGATATTCTATAACTTTAAAATACAGGGTTTCCTTTAAGCAAGATTTCTTATTTCCTTATAAAGCTGAAACACCAATGTAGATAGGCCAAATAAGCTAAAATATCTCACACCTCCTAATACTGGAATGCAAACATCTTTTTTTCCTCATCCTTTCTGATGGGGCAAAAGTCTGTCTAGAGTAGAAAAAAGAATTACTAATGGGCAACCCCTAAGTTTATACTTACCGTAGTCCTTTAGTAGGCAAGCTCATAAAACAGCACCCAATTGTGAAAAATCAGGGAAAACCTCCAATAAATGGTTAGTCTGATCTCCAAACTTCAGGAAGTTTCCTGAACCAACAATTTAAAAATAATTCTTGCTCCTCTGACTAAAATTTTAATTGATTATTTCCTCTATGAGTAATATCATTATCACTAGGGCAGGTGGGGGAGTGAGAGGGAGAAAATATGTCTGTATTTACTTCAGACTCAGAAATGTGTCTAAAAAAATAGTCTCAAACATTTTGATAGTTAGACAAAATACCTCCTCTGTATGTACGTTCTTCCTTTTCAGAAACTTCTGCACTTGTTAATGTGAGTTTCTGCAAACTGGCTCAAACATACATTTAAGGAGTTGATAATTTCAGACTATACGCATCAGAATCTCAACGCTTTGTTAAAATAAGAGCTAAAGTTTCTTTGAAACGTCTTAAAAACAGACTCCTAATTCAACTCACATGATTAATACTGAACTTTTTAAAAAACAATTATATCATAAAAGCAAAAGATAATGACTCTGCCACCAAGTTTTGAAAAAAGGTATCTGCATGTTTCAGTCTCATGCTGCCTCTTGAAAAGAGGAAAAAAAAATTGTCTGAAGCATTTGAATTGTGAAAAATGTCTGCGATGAAAGTTTTTTCACTTTGGGTGAAAAAACATGGTACTCTCCCACAATCCAAATTAGTAAAGTTGAAAATCAAACATATTTTTGCTTTTAGAGTTGGATTCTTGTTGAGTGTTTCGGTGTTGTACTACAAAAGCTTATGGATTCGATTCATTTCTTCCTCTCACAAGATCATCCCATTGAGGCTCTATTTCAGTGGTGGCAATCCGAAACAGGGCGTGGAGGTGTTCGTCTGTCAATGGGTGGCTCAAGGTGTGCTGGTTTCGAGTCAAATATGAAAAAGCCTTTTCACAAATCTTGCTACTATCAAACAAGGATGCTACCTTACAGGCAACCCCTTTGATAATTGGGTAAGATTCAGCAGACAGTCCGGCATAGAATTGCCCCAAGTCTTTGGTTCTGTATTCGTTCCAAAGATTAGTATTTGCCTGAAGTTTTGTTAGCTCCACCCTTACTGAAATAGGTGCATATTCAGCTTTAAAGCTAAATGGATTTGCAAAAAGCTCTAAGTCCTTTTTAATGAACTTGAGGTCCTTGAAATGTCTCTCAAATTCTTTTTGTAGGCGACAGATCACTACTTGATACCTTTCAGGATCAAGTATTTTTTCATCTTCTTGAAGATGCTCTTTAAGCTCATCAACAACTTCTCTCAAGGCGGCAAAGTGTGTTAGATTTTTTTCCTCGATATGTCTCTGAAGTAAATTCAGCTTAACTTCAAAGGTACAAATATGGTCAAAGGCAGCAGCAGCAAAGACTTTACTTACTCTCAATAGTTCGCTGAGTTCTCGAAGGTGGTCCATAATATCCACCAAAAAGCCAAAGTCACAAAGCCACTGCTTGTCTGTGAAATGGACCGTTGTTGCCCCTATTGAAACCAAAAATGTTTTTATCTCTTTTCTTAAAGAAAATATTAGTTTTAAGGTCTTCCCTCTTCTAAGCCAATTGTTCAGACAGCGTCCATTAACCCTTTCACCATGCTCTGATTCCGATTCAGTTAGTAAAGCCTGAAATTCTGGCCGCCTAACGCCTCTGGTCTTAATCAAAACTATCCATTCAGATATGGCATTTATGATCTGATTAACATCCACATCGTAGGAGCTCAACAGTTCCAAGTGAAGAAACCCCGAATAATGGATAACATTCCAACAGTTGGGGCTTACAGCCTTTTCTCTCATGTATGACACCAGCCCTGAGTTCTCACCAATCATCCTCAGAGTGTGGGTCGTGGTCAGTCCAACCATCCGCTGCAGGCTAAGCCCTGCAGTTTGCAGGGCCTCAAGGATTGCCGCCATGAGGGCACCAACACTGAAGTGCTGAGTCAGGTTGATGATGGTCAGAAGCTCTTCCTGCACCTCTAAATCGTGGCCCACGCCGCGGACAAAGACGAGGAGGTAGTTCTCATAGGCCACAAAAGCCTGGTCGTCCAACGCAAGGGAATAGGCCTTAAAGTCCTTGGCTCGGTTAAAAAGCTGACTGCGTAGATTCTGGTTAATGTCTAGGACCCTCTGCTGCGTGATCTCCGGAGATAAATCAATGCCATCCATAACGCCTACGTGATCAGGCAGCACATCTCTGAGCATCACCTCCATGCACCGGTACACGAAGTCCCCCTCACCCCAGCCGCGACCCTTCAAGGCCAAGAGGCGGGTGAGCCCGAGGCCTGCACGAGCAGCTCTCTCCTCCGGGGTGAGCGGGGCGGCATCGGGCAAGTCGCCCTGACGCAGACGCTCCACCAGGGCCGCGCGCTCGCCCTCCGCCACATACCGCTCGTAGTAATCGTGCTCCGCCTCGTAGTGGTGCCTGACATCGGGTTCGCCATTGGCTACGACCAGGCGGCGACAGACCAGGCACAGGGCGCCTTCGCCTTCCGGAGGCTCCACAACCAGGTAACGCTGAGTCCACTCGGCCTGGAAACCCCGAGGCTCCTCGATTTCCATTTTGCTCCTCTTGGGCGTCATCCACATCTCACGGGAGACCGCTGGATCTGGGCCGACCTCCCGGAGGCCGCAAGGAGAGGGGAGGAGCAGCAGCGATCCCCAAGCGCCAACTCCGCTCTGCGCCAGATCACCCCAGCTGGGGAAACCACTGGGGTTCCGGCACCTTGATTCCTATTGGCTGGAGATTTCGTATTCCCCTGCCGCAAGCATGAGCCAATAGGAAGAGCGGACACTGATTTTTAGCGCGCAGGCGCATATCCTTCTCGCTGCAAAGTGCACTAAAGCCGCCTTAAGGAGGGCTAAGAGAACAGGAATCATGGAGCTAAGAACTTGACTGGCATTCAAGATGCCCAATCAGTACCTCTCTGTCCCGGAAGTGGTGTTGCCGCTAGAGGGCGGGACGGGACGGCGTCAGCAGTGTTGCTGGAAGGATGTGGGTGCGAAGCTCTAAGGAGATTGGCTGAAAGCCCTTCCAGTGAGCGTCTCACCGTTACACGGCCTGCTCTGGCGCCAAAATGTCGCAGGTACCGGGAGTTATCCGGCGGTTGGACGAGACAGTGGTGAACCGCATCGCGGCGGGGGAGGTTATCCAGCGGCCGGCTAATGCCATTAAGGAGATGATTGAGAACTGGTACGAAGGGAGGAGTCCAGGCTTCCTTAGAACCTAACGGGCCACTGCTCAGGATGGCGCGGACACGCCTCTCTGCCCTGAGTGGAGGGGTGTGCCGCGCGCCGCCGCCGCGGGGAGGCCGGGGTCCTGCCTTCCTCTCTCCCGGGTCCTCGAGCGTCCCTTCGAGACTTTAGGGTTGATGGGGGCACAAAGAGAGGGCGATACAGTATTGTTTTAATGGTGCCATCAACTAAGAGAAATTCTAAAATTATATGTGCAGAAGATGCAACTTTTTAAACGTTTAAAAAGCTTTTTACATTTAAGAAGAAAAAACACCCCTCTCTTCATCCTTCAGAGGGCGTCAGTTTCTTGCTTATTCTGTATACATTCAGAAGTACAATTCCTTTTTAATTTTTTTTTTCTTCTCGGGCCGCTCCCGCGGCATATGGAGGTTCCCAGGCTTGGGGTCCAATCGGAGCTGTAGCTGCCGGCCTACGCCAGAGCCACAGCAACGCGGGATCTGAGCCGCGTCTGCTACCTACACCACAGGTAGGTAGCAGACGCGTCTGCTCACAACAACACCAGATCCTTAACCCACTGAGCAAGGCCAGGGATGGAACCCGCAACCTCATGGCTCCTAGTCGGTTTCGTCAACCCCTGAGCCACGATGGGAACTCCTGAATTTTATTTTATTTTATTTTATTTTTTTAATTTTATTTATTTTATTTTATTTTTTTTACTTTATTTATTTTATTTTATTTTACTTTATTTTTTTATTTTTTATTTTATTTTATTTTATTTATTTTATTTTATTTATTTTATTTTATTTATTTTATTTTATTTTATTTATTTTATTTTATTTTTGCCATTTCTTGGGCCGCTCCCAGGGCATATGGAGATTCCCAGGCTAGGGGTCTAATGGGAGCTGTAGCTGCCGGCCTACGTGCCAGAGCCACAGCAACGCAGGATCCGAGGGGCGTCTTCGACTTACAACATAGCTCACGGCAATACCGGGATCGTTAACCCACTGAGCAAGGGCAGGGATCGAACCTGCAACCTCATGGTTCCTAGTTGGATTTATTTCCACTGCGCCACAATGGGACATTTTATGAGGGTCTTTTAAGAACCTGAGGCTGAGTAAAGTTTGTGAAACAGGTAGTAGAATTAGTTGAGAATTAGGTAAGAAAGAGGCATATGTTAAGTAGTCCCACTTGTTTTTTTTGTCTTTCATCTTTTTAGGGCCGCCCCTGCAGCATTTGGAGGGTCCCAGGCTAGGGGTCTAATCTGAGCTGTAGCTGCCAGCCTACACCACAGCCACAGCCATGCCAGATCTGAGCCGCATCTGCGACCTACACCACAGCTCACAGCAACGCTGGATCCTTAACCCACCAAGCGAGGCCAGGAATCGAACCCAAAACCTCATGGTTCCTAGTTGGATTCGTTTCCGCTGCGCCACAACGGGAACTCCAGTAGTCCCACTTCTAACTTCCCTTTCTTTTTTCCTAGAGGAACAGAAATGTTGATGAATGTCGTATTGGAAATGATGTTTTTCCCTCTGCCCCTTTCTTCCCTCTCTCTCATACAATATGTAAACTGATAACAGTGTAGTCACAGAGCCTGTAGGCAAAGGAAAAACACAGTAATTGGTCTTATATTTGTCTGGAATTTGTTCTTATCCCTGGACTCATATTAAGATTTGTGCATTAGGAGTTCCTGTTGTGACTCAGTAGTTAACGAATCCGACTAGGAACCATGAGGTTGTGGGTTCAATCCTTGGCCTTGCTAGGTAGATTAGGGATCCGGTGTTACGGTGAGCTGTGGTTTAGGTCACAGACGTGTCTCGGATCCCGCATTGCTGTGGTTGTGGCGTAGGCTGGCAGCTACAGCTCCGATTAGACCCCTAGCCTGGGAACCTCCATATGCTGCAGGAGCAGCCCTAGAAAACGCAAAAAGACCGAAAAAAAAAAAAAAAGTTTTGTGCATTAGAGTGGTTGCAAATTATTATTATTTTTTGTTTGATTTGTCAGTTTAGATGCAAAATCCACAAGTATTCAAGTGGTGGTTAAAGAGGGAGGCCTGAAGTTGATTCAGATCCAAGACAATGGCACTGGGATCAGGGTAAGTAAAACCTCAGAGCAGCAGGATGTTTGTGTGCTTCATGTGCTGTATCTGCAGGAAGTGACATAACTTTTCTCTGTTCTGGAAACTTTAGGTTTTTATGGATGAGATTGTGTGAAAAATTCAACACTAACTATAAATATTTATTGATTACCTATTCCATGCTGGGCACTGTTCAGGGAAATAAGGAGGTCGAAGAGCAAGTCATGAGGCTGTTTAAAGGATCAGTGTTCCAGATGGAGAGAACAGTATACACAAAAACCTCGACATGGAAGCTTGCCTGACATGTTTAAGGACCAGCAAGGAGGTCAATACGTCTTGAAGAGGGGAGTTGGGTGGGGAGTGAAAGCATAAGATGAGGTTTGAAGGATAAGCAGGCTGAGCATGTAGGACCTTGTGGGATGTTGTAAAATCTTTAGCTTTTACTCTGGATGAGGTGGGATACTGTTAGAGGGTTTTGAGCAAAGAGGTAACATGGTTTGGCAAGTTTTATAAGAACTCTTTTGTCTGCCTTGGTGAAAACAGACTTTAGCAGAACAGGACAGAAGCAGTGAGGAGGATCATGAAGCAATCCAGGAAAGAGGTAGCGGTGCTTTGGACCAGTTTGGTTGCAACAGAAATGTAAGAAGCAGTGACCTTCTGGGTTGATGATGAAGAACAAAGCTCTCACAGTTTGCTGGTGTAGGGATTAAGAAGAGGGGAGCCAAGAACGATGTCAAGGTTTCTGGCCTGTGAATAGAAGAAAGAGTTGCCATTTACTGATAGGAAGGCTATGGAACAAGTGGGTTGAGGGAAGATCAGAATTTCATTTCAGGTTATGTTAAACTTAAAATGCATGTTAGTTGGATACATGTGTGAGTCTGGAGTGCAGGGTAGAGGTTTCATCTAGAGATAAAAATTGTGTTTTGTGTTTTGATGATGTTAAAAGCCATGAGACACTCAACCTGATTAGTCATTAAGGAAATACAAATAAAAACTGCAGTAAGATACCACTTGACATCCATTAGGGTGGCTCTTATAATTAATTAAAAACAAATATTGCCAAGGATGTTGAGAAATTGGAATTCTTTTTTTTTTTTTTTTTCTTTTGGTCTTTTTAGGGGTGCAGCTGTGGCATGTGGAAGTCCCAGGCTAGGGGTCCGATTGGAGCTCCAGTTGCTAGCCTACACCACAATCACAGCAATGCAGGATCAGAGGTGCGTCTGAAACCTATACCACACCTCACGGCAACGCCGGATCCTTAACCCACTGAGCAAGGCCAGGGATCAAACCCACAACCTCATGGTTCCTAGTTGGATTCATTAACCCACTGAGCCACAAAGGGAACTCCAAGAAATCGGAATTTTTATACATTGCTAGTGGGAATATAAAATAGTGCGGCCACTACGGAAAAGATTATGGTGATTCCTCAGAAAATTAAACAATTGCCATATAATCCAGCAGCACTTCTGGGTTTATACCTGAAAGAGTTTTGAAAGCAGGGTCTTGAAGAGATTGTACACTCAGGTGCATGGCAACATATCCATGATAACCACAAGGTAGGGGGCAACCTGAGTATCAACAGATGAATAGGTAAACAAAATGTCATAGATACATACAATGGAATTTTATTCAGCCTTACAAAGGAGTGAGGTGTTGACAATGGCTACAACCTGAATGAACCTTGAAGACAGTATGTTAAGTGAAATTAGCCAGTCACACTGGGGGTTTGGGGTTAGTAGATGTAAACTATTTCATTTAGAATGGATAAGCAGTGAGGTCCTACTATGTATATAGCACAGGGAACTATATCCAATCTCTTGGGATAGAACATGGTGGGAGATAATGTAAGAAAGGGAATGTATGTATATGTATGATTGGGTCACTTTGCTGTATAGTAGAAATTGATGTAACATTGTAAATCAACTATAGTAAAAATTTTATTAAAAATAAAAAAAAGGAAATTGCCAGTTAAAAAAGGACAAATAATATATGATTCTACTTACATGAAGTACCTAGTGTAGTTAAATGCATAGAATCAGAAAGTAGAATGGTAGTTCCCAGGGACTTGGAGTAGGGGGAAATGGAGAGCTTTTGTTTGATGGGTATGGTTTCAGTTAGATGAAGAAGTTCTGGACATGGATGTTGGTGACGGTTACACAACAGTGTGAATGTACTTCATGCCATAGAACTGTACACTTAAAGAGGGTTAAAATGGTAAATTTTGGTATGTATATAATATTACAATTAAATGTAATCTGTAGAGATACATATATTTTAATGGCTGCACCAGCAGTGTATGGCAGTTCCTGGGCTAGGGATTGAATCCGAGCAGTAGCTGTAACCTACACTGCAGCTGTGGCAGCACTGGATCTTTTAACCTACTGCACTGGACCAGGGATTGAATCCATGCCTCCACAGAGACACTAGTTACTGCAGTTGGATTCTTAACCCAGTGTGCCACAGCAGAAACTCCAAATGTATTGGTAGATCTTTAATAAAGAAGTTTTCTAACACAGTCATAACATAGTCATAAGTCATAGTCATCAAGAGAGTGAGTGTAGGAGGCGCTCCATTCGTGCCACAGCCCCAGTCTTAAGTGCGCAGCTCTCCTGCCTGAGTGAAAGCTCTCCACAGCCACCACCACCCTTTGGAATGGCCACCAGGGGACCTGCCTACCGTCTGGGCCGGGAGGTGCAGCAGAAGATTGAGAAACAATATGATGCAGATCTGGAGCAGATCCTGATCCAGTGGATCACTACCCAGTGCTGCAAGGATGTGGGCTGGCTTCAGCCTGGGCATGAGAACTTTCAGAACTGGCTCAAAGATGGCATGGTGCTGTGTGAGCTTATTAATGGGCTGTACCCCAAAGGGCAGGCCCCAGTGAAGAAGATCCAGGCCTCCACCATGGCCTTCAAGCAGATGGAGCAGATCTCCCAGTTCCTGCAAGCAGCTGAGTGCTACGGCATCAACACTACTGACATCTTCCAGACTGTGGACCTCTGGGAAGGAAAGAACATGGCCTGTGTGCAGCAGACGCTGATGAACCTGGGTGGGCTGGTGGTAGCCTGGGATTATGGGCTCTTCTCCTGGGATCCCAGTGGGTTTCCCAAGAAATGTAAGGAAAACCCCCGGAACTTCTCTGATAACCAGCTGCAGGAGGGCAAGAATGTGATCGGGTTACAGATGGGGACCAACCGTGGGGCATCCTAGGCAGGCATGACCGGCTATGGGATGTCACGCCAGATCCTCTGATCCTGCCCGCAGCCCTGCCCCTGCCTGCCGTGAATGGTTGATATGTATATATATTTTAGCAATGACATTCCCCAAGAGCCCTAGGAGCTCTCATACTCCCTCCTGCCAGGGTGGGGACCTGCCCTGTCTCCTCTTGGGGTGCCCAGCAGTGGCCGCTCCCCTGTGCTTTACTAATACATTCCTTTCTCCAGACCCACCAGAACTGGACCAACTGACCTTTTTCCCTGGGACCAAAACTGAGGGGTGGGGGTTGGGGGGCTGCCCCCCAATGCCCCTCTCCCCACCAAGCCTCTTCTCTTTTTCTCAGGCCTCCCCACCACAGCCCCAGCCCCAACAACCCGGGCTCTACGCCTTAGTCTGTTCCTTGGCTAGGGGTCAAGGATGCTGCCTAATGGCCCTCTCCCCGCAAGTATGCCTCACCCGCAGCCATGGCTGCAGGGACTTAGTCTCTAGGGAGGGGCTGTGGCGGCTGCCACCCCAGCCCAGCTGGACTGCACTCACTACAGTTCTGGGGCAGCCTGCCCCGACAGAGGCCCTCTGGCTTCTCATTTTCCATTCCTCTCGCCCGGCTAAGGGGTAGGGGTGAGGGGGCTGGGGAGGGAGGGCTGCCCACTGTGGGCTGGGGCTTGAAGAATCTGAGTTTGCTGATTTAAATAAAGAATCTATGTCTTTTGGAAAAAAAAAAAGAGAGAGTGAGTGTAGGAGTTCCTGTCGGCTCGGAGGTAATTAAGTAACTAGGTTAAAAATCTCAGGGAGGAGCTCCCGTTGTGACTCAGCGGTAATGAACCCTACTAGTATCCACAAGGTTGCGGATTCAATCCCTGGCCTTGCTCAGTGGCTTAAGGATCCAGCGTGGCTTGGTTCTGGCATTGCTGTGGCTGTGGTGTAGGCCAGCAGCTACAGCTCCAATTTGACTCCTAGCCTGGGAGCTTCCATATGCCGCATGTGCAGCCCTTAAAAGCAAAAAATAAAAATAAAAAATAAAAAAGAGTGAGTGTAGATAGAGCAGAGGTTCAGGGATGGAATCGTGGATTATCCCCTGATAGGAGAGATGAGACATCAGCAGCAAGTGAGGCTGAGGAACTATGTGAGTGAGGAGGAAGGGCACCAGGGCCTTGTGGGATTATGGGTGAACAGAGAGGAAGCTGCTCCTGATTTAGAACTCTTCTCTTAAGAGAAATTTCTTCCTGGATTCAGTCAAGAAAAGGGAAATTCAGAAAGATTTGGAGAAATGAGTAACATAATTATTTACTTATTTTTTTGCACTTTCTAGAAAGAAGATCTGGATATTGTGTGTGAGAGGTTCACCACAAGTAAACTGCAGTCCTTTGAGGATTTAGCTCATATTTCTACCTATGGCTTTCGGGGAGAGGTAAGCTGAGGATAGAAGCCATAAGAAAAACATTCTCCTGTCATGACATTTCTGCTGTATATCAGCATATGTTTCTCAACAGGTCATAAAACATGCTACTTTTTACTTAAGTACATGCAAATCTAAACAGACTTAAATTCTATTTTCCAAAACTGAGAATTGTTCATAAATACTTAATACACCATAGATTGTATCTGCAGAGACTCCTGAGTTTCCTGATGGAAGAAGACAGTACTGCTTACAAGTTTTCTTGTCCAAAAATCAAAAGTGAATCTTATCAATACCTAGACCTAAGTACCAATATGCAGAAAATACAGGGAGCAAGGTATTGTGGGAAATGGTACTGAGACTGGGGAATCATGATAAAAGACTTGTTTCCTGTAAAGTAAATTGTATGGGGGCAAAAAGGTAAAGAAAGGAGCAAAAGCCGTAGATTAAAAGGAATTAAAAGGCATATGGGAGTTCCCGTCGTGGCTCAGTTGTTAACAAATCCAACTAGGAACCATGAGGTTTAGGGTTCAATCCCTGGCCTTGCTCAGTGGGTTAAGGATCTGGTGTTGCCGTAAGCTGTGGTGTAGGTAGCAGATGTGGCCCTAGAAAAGACAAAAAAAGAAAAAAAAAAAGGCATATGAACTAGCTCCAATGTATGGATCTTATTTGGATCCTGATTTATGCAAACTAAATATTTTTTGAGTCAGATATTTGAACAGACTGGTTAATTTTCTTGGTATAAAAGTAGTTTCACAGGAAGTTCCTGTGAACAGTGGGTTAAGAATCCAACTGCAGTGGCTTGGGTTTTTGTAGAGGCACAGATTCTATCCTTGGCCTGGGATAGTGGATTAAAGGCTTCAGCTGCAGCTTCAGCTTGGATACAGTCCCTGTCCTGGGAACTTTAATATGCTATAGATGTGGTCATTAAAAAAAAATAGTTCTATGGGGTTTTTTTGAGTCCTTTGAAGTTATATTCTGAAATATCCGTGAATGAAATTTTATGTATCATAGGGATATATGATATAGAAAATGGATTAAAAACAGTTTTAAGACTAAAATAGGATCTTATTTTTATGATAATATTCTGTGGATATAAAGATATCATTCAGGAGTTCCCGTCATGGCTCAGTGGTTAATGAATCTGACTAGGAACCATGAGGCTGTGGGTTTGATCCCTGGCCTTGCTCAGTGGGTTAAGGATCCGGCGTTGCCATGACCTGTGGTGTAGCTTGGAGATGCGGCTCGGATCCTGCGTTGCTGTGGCACTGGCGTGGGCTGGTGGCTACAGCTCCGATTGGACCCCTAGCCTGGGAATCTCCATATGCCGTGGGAGCAGCCTAGAAATGGCAAAAAGACCAAAAAAAAAAAGATATCATTCAGTGTATATAGACCTTCATAAATTGTGATGGCTACATATTCTGTTACTTGTATGTACTGTAGTCTATTTAAACGGTTTCCTGTTGGACGTTTATGCTTTTTGCTCTTTTTTTGTGTTTAATGTTTTGGTGAATATTTATGTACATACAGTGTGTTTGGGGGTTATTTTTTAAAAATTTACTTATTTTTTTATTTTTCAGCTGCACCCATGGCATATGGAAATTCCCTGGCCAGGGATTAAATCTGAGCTGTAGCTGCAACCTACATCATAGCTACAGCAACGTGGGATCATTAACCCATTGTGATGGGCCAGGGATCAAACTGGCACCTCCACAGAGACAAGCCAGATCATTAACCCACTGCACCACCCTGAACTCCAATTTTTTTTTTTAGGGCCTCACCTGCCACATATGAAAGTTCCCAAGCTAGGGGTTGAATTGTACCTCCAACTGCTGGCCTTCGCTGCAGCCACAGCAATGCTGGATTGAGCTGCATCTGTGACCTATGCTGCAGCTTGCATCAGTGCCAGATCCTTTAAACCCACTGAGTGAGGCCAGGGATCGAACTTGCATCCTCATGGATGCCGGTCAGGTTCTTAACCCACTGAGCCATAATGGGAACTCTCCCCCTTTTTTTAAATTTTATTTTTTGGCCACACCCTTGGCATGTGCAGGTTCCCAGCCAGGCATCAAACTCATTCTGAAGCTGTGATCTGCACCACAGCAACAGCAACACCAAATCCTTAATCTGCTTCACCACAAGGGAATTTCCCATACAGTGCATTTTCACCAGTTTCCTTAGGATAAATTCATAGAAATAACATATGTAAGTCAAAAATATGCGTACTTTTTTTTTTTTTTTTTTTGACCACCCTGTGGCATATGGAGTTCCCGGGCCAGGGACGAAATCTGAGCTGCAGTTGCGACTCAATCCACAGCTTGTGGCAAAACTGGACCCTCAACCCACTGTGCCGGGCTGAGAATCTAACCCATGCTCTAGCACTCCCAAGATGCTGCCAATACTGTTACACCATAACTGGAACCCCAATATGCATACTTTTAAGTAGTTTGTATTAGTTTCCTATTGCTGCCCCCTCACCCCAAATGACCACAACCTTAGTGGTTTAAACTCTACAAATTTGTTATAGTTCTGGAGGTCAGGGGACATGAGTGTCCCTGGGTCTCACTGCTAAAATCCATGTGTTGGCAGGACTGTATTCCTTTCTGGAGGCTCTGGGAGTAGTCATTTGGGGGTAATGAGAGTGAAAGTGGGAGAGGTGAATGGATCCAGTTACTTTTCATTTTAGGCCTTTCTGTAGTGTTTGAATTTTTTATCATGTGAATATATTTTACTTTTATTGGATTTTTTCTTTTTTCTTTTTTTTTCATGTTTTTAAATTACTCAAATGAATTTATCGCATCTGTAGTTGTATAATGATCATAACAATCTGATTTCACAGGATTTCCATCCCACAGCCCAAGCACATCCCCCCACCCCCCAAACTGTCTCCTCCGGAGACCATAAGTTTTTCAATGTCTGTGAGTCAGCATCTGTTCTGCAAAGAAATTCCATCTGTCCATTTTTCAGATTCCACATGTCTGTGAAAGCATTTGATGTTGGTGTCTCATTGTATGGCTGACTTCACTTAGCATGATAATTTCTAGGTCCATCCATGCTGCTAAAAATGCCGGTATTTCGTTCTTTTTAATGGCAGAGTAATATTCCATTGTGTATATGTACCACCTCTTCTTGATCCACTCCTCTGTCGATGGACATTTAGGTTGTTTCCATGTCTTGGCTATTGAAAAGAGTGCTACAATGCACATTGGAGTACATGTGTCTTTGCGAGTCGTGGTTTTCTCTGGATAGATGCCCAGGAGTGGGATTGCTGGATCAAATGGTAGTTCTATGTTTAGTTTTCTGAGGAATCTCCATACTGCTTTCCACAGTGGTTGCACCAATTTACAATCCCACCAACAGTGTAACAGGGTTCCTTTTTCTCCACACCCTCTCCAGCACTTATTGTTTGTAGACTTTTTGATGATGACCATTCTGCTGGTGTAAGGTGGTACCTCAGAGTGGTTTTGATTTGCATTTGTCTAATAATGAGTGATGTTGAACATCTTTTCATGTGTTTCTTGGCCATCTATATGTCTTCTTTGGAGAACTGTCTGTTTAGATCTTCCGCCCATTTTTGGATGGGGTTGTTTGTTTTTTTGGTATGGAGCTACAGAAGGTGTTTATAAATTTTGGAGATTAGTCCCTTGTCAGTTGATTCACTTGCAAAGATTTTCTCCCATTCCGTGGGTTGTCTTCTTGTGTTGTTTAGGGTTTCCTTTGCTGTGCAGAAACTTTGAAGTTTGATTAGGTCCCATTTGTTTATTTTTGTTTTTGTTGTCAATACTCTAAGAGGTGGATCTGAGAAGATGTTGCTGTGGTTTATGTCGGAGAGTGTTTGGCCTATGTTTTCCTCTAAGAGTTTGATAGTGTCTGGTCTTATATCTAGGTCTTTAATCCATTTGGAGTTTCTTTTTGTGTATGGTGTTAGGGAGTGTTCCAGTTTCATTCTTTCACATGTGGCTGTCCAGTTTTCCCGGCACCACTTATTGAACAAGCTGTCCTTTCTTCATTGTATATCCTTGCCTCCTTTGTCATAGATGAGTTGGCTGTAGGTGTATGGGTTTAATTCTGGGCTTTCTCTCCTGTTCCACTGATCTATATGTCTGTCTTTGTGCCAGTACCATAAGGTTTTGATGACTGTTGCTTTGTCGTATAGTCTGAAGTCCAGGAGCCTGATTCCTCCAGCTCCATTTTTCTTTTTCAGGATGTCTTTGGCTATTCCGGGTTTTTTGTGCTTCCAAAGAAACTTTAAAATATTTTCCTCGAGTTCTGTGAAAAATGTCCTTGGTAATTTGATAGGGATTGCATTGACTCTGTAGATTGCCTTGGGTACTATAGTCATTTTGATAATATTGACTCTTCCAATCCAAGAGCATGGTATATCTTTCCATCTATTTGTGTCATCTTTGATTTCTTTCATTAGTGTCTTATAGTTTTCAGAGTACAGGTCTTTTGTCTCTTTAGGTAGGATACTCCTAGGTATTTTATTCTTTTGGATGTGATGGTAAATGGGATTGCTTCCCTAATTTCTCTTTCTGCTCTTTCATTGTTGGTGTATAGAAATGCCATCGATTTCTGTGTATTAATTTTGTATCCTGTGATTTTGCCAAATTCGTGGATGAACTCTAACAGTTTTCTGGTAGAGTCTTTAGGATTCTCTAGGTATAGTATCATGTCATCTGAAAATAGTGATAGTTTTACTTCTTCCTTTCCAATTTGGATTCCTTTTATTTCTTTTACTTCTCTGATTGCTGTGGCTAGGACTTCCAGAACTATGTTTAAGGGTAGTGGCAAGAGCAGACATCCTTGTCTTGTTCCTTACCTCAGTGGGAATTCTTTGAGCTTTTCACCGTTGGGAATGATGTTCACTGTGGGTTTGTCAGATATGGCCTTTATTATATTGAGGTAGGTTCCCATTATGCCCACTTTCTGAAGGGTTTTTATCAGAAATAGGTGTTGGATTTTGTCAAAGGCTTTTTCCACGTCTATTGAGAGGATCATATGGTTTTTATTCTTCAGTTTGTGAATGTGGTGTATCACACTGATGGATTTGCGGATAATGAAGAACCCTTGCATGCCTGGGATAAATCCCACTTGATCATGATGTACAATCCTTTTAATGTACTGTTGGATGCAGTTTGCTAGTATTTTGTTGAGGATTCTTGCATCGATGTTCATCAGTGATATTGGCCTGTAGTTTTCTTTTTTTGTGGAATCTTTGTCTGGTTTTGGTACCAGGGTGACAGTGGCCTCATAGAATGAGTTTGGGAGTATCCCTTCCTCTGCAATGTTTTGGAATAGTTTCAGAAGGAGAGGTGTTAGCTCTTCTCTAAATGTTTGATAGAATTCGCCTGTGAAGCCATCTGGTCCTGGACTTTTGTTTGTTGGAAGTTTTTTCATCACAGTTTCAATTTCAGTTCTTGTGATGGGTCTGTTCACCTTTTCTACTTCCTCTTGGTTTAGTCTTGGAAGATTGTACTTTTCTAAGAATTTGTCCATTTCTTCTAGGTTTTCCATTTTATTGGCATATAGTTGCATGTGGTAGTTCTCTTATGATCCTTTGTATTTCAGTGATGTCCGTTGTTAACTTCTTTTTCATTTCTAACTTTATTGATTTGAGTCCTCTGTCTTTTTTTCTTGATAAGTCTGGCTAAGGGTTTATCAATTTTGTTGATCTTTTCAAAGAACCAGCTTTTTGTTTCGTTGATCTTTTCTGTGGTTTTCTTCATTTCTATTTCATTGATTTCTGCTCTGATCTTTATGATTTCTTTCCTTCTACTCACTTTATGTCTTGTCTGTTCTCTCTCGAGCTGCTTTAGATGTCAAGTTAGCTTGTTTATTTGAGCTTTTTCTTGTTTCCTGAGGTGGGCATGTATTGCTATAAACTCTCCTCTTAGTACGGCTTTTGCTGCATCCCATAGTTTTTGGAGTGTCATGTTTGTTGTCATTTACTTGTAGGTAGTTTTCAATTTCCTCTTTGATTTCTTCAGTAATCCATTGGTTGTTTAGTAGCATGTTGTTTAGTCTCCACATGTTTGTGGTTTTTTTTGCAGATTTTTTCTTGTTGTTGATTTCCAGTCATATAGCATTGTTTATGGAAAAGCTGCTTGATAAGACTTCAATTTTCTTAAAGTTACTGAGGTTGGATTTGTAGCCCAGGATATGGTCAATCTTAGAGAATGTTCCATGCGCACTTGAGAAGAATGTGTATTCTGTTGCTTTTGGATGAAATGTCCTCTAAATATCTATTAAGTCCATCTGGTTTAATGCTTCATTCAGGGTATGTGTTTCCTTATTGCTTTTCTGTCTGGTTGATCTGTCCATTGCTGTAAGTGTGGTGTTAAAGTCCCTCACTATTATTGTGTTGTTGATTTGTCCTTTGAAGGTTGTTAGCAGTTGCCTTATATATTGTGTTGAACCTGTTTTGGGAGCGTAGATATTTAAAATTGTTATAACATCTTCTTGGATTGATCCTTTGATCATTATGTAATGTCCTTCTTTGTCCCTGAAAATATTCTTCATTTTAAAGTCTATTTTGTCTGAGATGAGTATTGTTACTCCAGCTTTCTTTTGATCCCTGTTTGCATGAAATATTTTCTTCCATCCTCTCACTTTCAATTTGTATGTGTCCCTAGAAGTGAAGTGGGTCTCTTGAAGACAGCATATATATGGGTCTTGTTTTTGTATCCATTCAGCCAGTCTATGTCTTTTGGTTGGGGCGTTTAGTCCATTCACATTTAAGGTAATTACTGATATGTATGTTCTTATTGCCATTTTATTAATTACTTTGGATTTGTTTTTGCTGCTCTTTTTCCTTTCCTTCTTCTCTTGTTCTTTTCTGCCTATAGAAGTTCCTTTAGTATTCATTGTAAGGCTGGTTTAGTGTTGCTGAATTCTCTCTGCTTTTGCTTATCTGTGAAGCTTTTGATTTCTCCTTCAAATCTGAACGAGAGCCTTGCTGGGTAGAGTAATCTTGGTTGGAGGTTTTTTCCTTTCATCACGTTGAGTATAACATGCCACTCCCTTCTGGCCTTCAGAGTTTCTGCTGAAAAATCTGCCGATAGCCTTATCGGGGTTCCCTTGCATGTTACTTGTTTCTTTTCTCTAGCTGCTTTCAAGATTTTCTCTTTGTCTTTAATTTTGGTCAGTTTGATTAGTATGTGTCTCGGGGTGTTCCTCCTTGGGTTTATTTTGTATGGTACTCGTTGTGCTTCCTGGATTTGAGTGAGTGATTCCTTCCCCATGTTAGGGAAGTTTCCGGCTATTATCTCTTGGAATATTTTTTCTGTCCCCTTCTCTCTCTCTTCTCCTTCTGGCACCCCTGTAATATGGATGTTGGTACGTTTCACGTTGTCCCAGAGTTCTCTAAGACTCTCTTCATTCATTTTCATTCTTTTTTCTCTTTTCTGTTCTGCATCCATAATTTCCACTAATCTGTCTTCCACCTTGCTTATTCGTTCTTCTGACTCCTGTATTCTGCTGTCAGCTGCTTCTAGTAAATTTTTTATTTCAGTTATTGTATTTTGCATCTTTTCTTGTTTACGTTTTATATCTTGTATCTCTTTGGTCAGTGTTTCCTGTAAGTTATTTATCTTTGCCTCCAGTTTATTTCCAATGTCTTGCATCTTCTTCAGCATCAACAGTCTAAAGTCTTTTTCCTGGAGGCTGAGAATCTCCTCATGGCTTAGCTGTTTTTCTGGGGTTTTTCCTTTCTCCCTCATCTGAGTTATAGTTCTCTGTTTTTTCATTTTTATAGGTTTTTGGTGTGGTGACCTTCTTACAGATAATAGAGTTGTAGCCTCTCTTACTTCTGATGTCTGCCCCCCTGTGGCTAAAGTCAGTATGGGGGCTTGGTGTAGGCTTCCTGATGGGAGGGGCTGATGCCTGCCCCCTGGTAGGAGGAGCCGATTCTAATCCCTCTGGTGGGGGGGGCTTAGTCTCTGGATGGGATTAGAGGTAGCTGTGTGCCTGAGGGGTCTTTAGGTAGCCTGTTTACCTAAAGGGGTGGGGCTGTGATCCCACCTGGGTTGTTGTTTGCCCTGGGCCTTCTCAGTGGCTGCCTGATGGGCGGGGCCAGATTTTCCCAAAATGGCCACCTCTAGAGACAGGCATGTTGCTGAATATTCCCGAGAGCTTTGCTTTCAATGTCCTTCCCTCACAACAAGCCACATTCACCCCTGTTTTCCCAGAATGTCCTCCAAGAACTGCAGTCAGGTTTGACCCTCCCTTGGAGACTTTGCTTTGCCTTGGGACTCAGTGCACCTGAACGTCTGTATGCACCTTTTAAGAATGGGTTCTCTGTTTCCTCCAGTCCCATGGAGCTCCTGCGCACAAGCCCCACTGGCCTTCAATGCCAGACGCTCCGGGGCTCTTTCTACCTATGCCAGATCCCCACACGTGAGAGTTTGATGTGTGGCTCAGAACTCTCACTCCTGTAGGTGAGTCTCTGTAAACCAGTTAGATTCCAGTCTGTGGAGCTTCCCACCCAGGAGGTATGGGGTTGTTTATATCGCAAAATCGCCCCTCCTACCCTCCTCTTTTTCTCCTGGAGTAGGGTATCTTTTTTAAGGTTTCCAGTCCGTTTGGGTGAAGTGTGCTCAGTCTTTAGTTGTTAATTTTGTTGTTTTTAGGAGAGAAGTTGAGCTCCAGTCCTTCTATTTCGCCATCTTAATCGGATTTTTTAATTAAAACATTTTTATTTTATTTATTTTTTTCACCAAACCCACGGGATGTGGAAGTTCCTGGGCCAGGGATCGAACCTGCACCAGAGTAATGACCCGAGCTGCTGCAGTGACAATGCCAGATCCTTAATCCTCTGTGCCACAAGGGAGCTCCCTACTTGATTTTTTTTTAAACTAAAGGCAGCTCTGACCCAGTCTTGCAATTCAGATGAAACCCAGGTGGTCTCAAGTACCCTCTGGCTCATAATGAGCCCCATTGTTGCTCCATGTAGGGGCAGCATCAGACTGTATCCCCTCAGGACCCCCTGACTTTAAGTAGACCTCAGCTCAACCCTAGCAAAGCAGTTTCCTTCTGGCTTTGCACTTCCTGTCAGTTCCTTAAGCTCATGGCCTCCTCGAGCCTTAGCCCAGCTATAAGTTATCTTTGGGGTTCCAATTAGGGAAGATTTATTGAGGGATTGCTGGGGGCCATACATAGTTCTCAGCCCTTTGTATGTATTAACTCTTTCACTCTTGACAACTCTGTAGAGTAGGTTCTATTATTATTAATACCCTGTTTTACATACAAGGAAACTGACACTCAGAGATTTAAGAAGTGGCCGAGTGGGGAATTGAGCAGTGGCAGTTTGCTTCCAGAGTCTTTGTTACTGTTGTCTTGCTCCAGTGCTGGTACAAAGGCCCCTGAAGCAGCAGGACCATCTGCCAGTGGCACTCTCTCTTTCTAGTATTAGGTAGTGTTGTAGTTTTGGATATATTTAATATCTTTCCTTACTACAGGTCTCAAAATCATTTACATTTTTAATAATGAAAATTAGCTTAATTACATACACTGGGGAAATCCAGCTAGGACCTGGTAATGTCTGAGCCTGAGCCATGGTGCTTGTTTTTATTTGTTGGTTTGTTTTTTGTTTTGGCTACACCCATGGCATGAAGCTCCTGGGCCAGGGATCAGATTGAACTTGCTACAGTGACAATGCCGAATCCTTAACACACTGTGCCATAAGATAACTCCCATGGTTCTTGTTAATGGACTGCACCTGCTACACATATATTCAGTCTCCTGAGACGACCTCATTACAATGCCTTGGTTGCATTTTTACATGCTAAGGTGTCCCCTCGTGGGTTTTTCTTCTTTTCTTTGAATTTGTTTAGTCTTTTTTTTTTTTTTTTTGTCTTTTTGCTATTTCTTGGGCCGCTCCTGCGGCGCATGGAGGTTCCCAGGATAGGGGTCGAATTGGAGCTGTAGCCACCGGCCTACGCCAGAGCCACAGCAACGCGGGATCCGAGCCGCGTCTGCAACCTACACCACAGCTCACGGCAACGCCAGATCGTTAACCCACTGAGCAAGGGCAGGGACTGAACCCACAACCTCATGGTTCCTAGTCGGATTCGTTAACCACTGCGCCACGATGGGAACTCCCTGAATTTGTTTAGTCTTAATTGCATAATTTAAAATTTATATTTCTGAACACAAAATTGCTTACAGGAAACAGTTTTGAATAACAATATACAGCACTGGTGTGATTCCATTATCCATATCTGAAGACAGACTTTAAAATTTTTAGAAGACAAACCAATGAAATAAGCCTATAACTCTATACCCAAACACAGTTGCTATTAAAGTTAACATTAATGCTTGGATGTGTTTCTTTTTGGACTTTTATATATATTTTTCCCTTGTTCTAGTAAGTATGTTACAGATTCAATTTGATAGCTTCCTTTTTTTTTAAACATGTCATCAAAGTGAGTGAGCAGAGTGCTCATTGTTGCTGTTTGTTAATACAAAACAGACGAGGCAATTTAAATAACTTCTACCTTAATGAGGAGATGAGGGTGACCCAGCAATGGGTTTTTCTTTAATTCCATTTCCTTTTCTTCCTTAGGCTTTGGCCAGCATAAGCCATGTGGCGCACGTCACCATTACAACCAAAACAGCTGATGGGAAGTGCGCATACAGGTATAGTGCTCTTCTCTGCTATGTGTATCTGTTCCTCCTGAAATGTGCTCTTTGCCTCCATCTCAAAGTAATCTTGTCTAAACACCACTGTTACCTTTTTTGGCCTAATTCTTGGGTAAATTTTCTTTTCTGCCTTTGGATTAGTTGATAATCCACAGGGATGATTATAGGTAATAATCTTACTTGTGAAAGGTACAAAGTAACAGATTAGAGTGCCAAGGTGTCTGTCATACAAAGGGATTCTGAGTCAGTGGGAGCTGTGGTATTCTGCTCCTTTGCCCTCTGGCTCTGAGCTCCTGCCTGCATGTGTATGGCTTGCCTTCCCACAGGTGGCTGCTGGCCTGTCTCTTGTGTTGGCACAGTTTTCAAAGGGTGAATGACCTTGCAGCAGAACAAAAAGGGGATTTAAGGAATCAAAAAATCACAGCTTTGGGAGTTCCCATTGTGATTCAGTGGGTTGAAGACCTCACATAGTCTCCTTGAGAATGTGGCTTCGATTCCTGGCCTTCCTCAGTGGCTTAAGGTTCTGTTGTCACTGCAAGCTGAGCTGCAGCATAGGTTGTGGATGTGGTTTGGATCTGGCATTGCCATGGCTGTAGCACAGGCCTGCAGCTGTAGCTCCGATTTGACCCTTGGCCTGGGAACTTCCATATGCCACAGGTGCAGCCATTAAAAAAAAAAAAAAAAATGAAACCTTTGTTTTTATAAGCACTGGCCATTCACTAGTGGATGATGAGTATGAGTATCTGATTCATGCCAAAAAAATAATTTTTTAAAAATCATACAGATTGATAATTTATATAGAAAATAACATCAACAAAGGGCAGCTTTGCCTGTTTCTCAGTTTTCTTCAACAGACGTGTGTGCAGTGATGGAAGATGGAGCATTTCAGAGTCTGATGCACTGATACTAGAGGGGATTGACTTGATGCAGATTATAATAGCCCTGGGACCTGG
Organism: Sus scrofa; assembly: GCF_054392235.1. NCBI lineage: Eukaryota > Metazoa > Chordata > Mammalia > Artiodactyla > Suidae > Sus > Sus scrofa. The sequence goes on along the minus strand of NC_139395.1, from coordinate 36,610,967 downwards.
CTGGGCTGATAAGTTAGAATCCCTTCTCACAAACTAGGGAGATGCTTGTGAGTGATTGTCTTTTGAAATAGCCTGGGACCCAGGTTCCATTTCTTTGCCTCTGGGGTGTTATGCTCCTACTCGGGACCTGTGGTAGCTCCCCTTTGTGGCAGAATGAAATCCAGAGTCATAGCAACTAGCACCCTCCCCATGTGCTCAGGCTATCTTCCCAGCCTCTTCCCTGCACACATCCTCAGCTGCTACGTAGTCTAAAGCTTTTATGTCTTGTTTATGTTTCTCTCTTCTAGGATGGTCTTCCCCGCTCTTTCCACTTGTAATTATACCACTCTAGAGCCCAGATGAATTGTCATCTTTTCTGTGACACTTCTCCCCACTCCCACCCAGGGCTGAATGTTTTCCTTCTCTGAATCACTTAGCACCTTGTTCTACAACTCAGGGAAAAGTTTATTTCCTCACTAAGTAAAGAGCCTTTCAAGGCATGCCTTTATTACAAGGCATTTACAGGCCTGGTAACTAAACAACTGCAGAATTGCTGAAAAATTTTACTGTCATTTTAGGCAATGGCAGAACTTGTTCTGTCTGTAGCCAGAACTCTGAAACTAAAAAGCAGTATTTGCTAGAAACAAAACCCTGCAAAAAAAACCCCAGATTCTCCCCCCCTTTGGTATCCAAATAGAATGGTTATGGAAGTGGAAAAATAGAGGAAACCAGTAACTAAGACAGTATATAACATGGCTATATTTTAATCTATTGTTGGTGTGATTTATTTTTTTACTGTTTGTGTAAGCATCTGTTTTCTTTCTATTAGCTATCCGTAATGCCTTCTATTTTCTCATAGAGCACATTACTCAGATGGAAAGCTGAAAGCTCCTCCTAAACCATGTGCAGGCAATCAAGGAACCCAGATCACGGTAAGAATGGCACATGGAAAGGAAAATTGTTGAAAAAGCGCTTTGAATAAATATTGATATAAAAAACAAAATTGTCTCTAAGTTCTTACAGGAGTAATAAAATGAATATTTACTAATTAATAGAAGCTCCAAGATATCACCCTGTAAGAAAGAGAAATGATTATTGGCTTTTGTGGCATGGCAGCCTGCCTACCACCTTTTTTTAGGAGGCTGGGAGATTCTTCTGCTGAGATGGCAAAAGATAGTGGCAGGGCAGTTGGCATTGAAAGAACCTTAAGCCTGCCTCCAGAAGATGAGTCAGAGTCCTAGCCTTGCCACTCAGTGGTTATATGTCCAGAGGCAAGTCTTTTAATATCCTTAACTTCACTTTGCTCATCTGTCAATGAAGGATGAAATGAAGACTGACCACTAACTCAAAGAGCATTTGAGTAACATGACTGTATCATTAATGAGGAGAAAGTCTGTTCTGTTGCTTTATTTCTATGGTGCTACATTTGGTCTCTTCCCATTCCGAGATCCTATTGTCATGTTATCATCTCACCCCTCCACCCCCACCCCCAACCCCAGCCAGAGCACATTGCAAAGGCTCCAACCTCTGGGCTTGACGAGGCAGGTGGGAGGCAGAAATGAACGCGTACTTTGCAGTGTGTGTTAAGATCCTGTACCAGGGACCACAGTGTGATTTCTAGGAATCCCCCAAAGACCCAATAATTATTCTTAGTTTGAGAGGTTTGAATGCCATGTGGTATGACAATTGTTTGTGAGTTTATGTTCCCCATTAAATTTTGTGCTATGCTGGGCAGTGCTGTACTTTGTCTTCTTATTCTCAGCATAAGGCAAAGAGCCTGACATGCGGTAGTCCCTATTACCTATCTGAGAAATCAGTGAGTGAAGTGGGAGGCAGGAAAAATATCTTTTTTTCCCTTTGTTAAGGCTGCGCCATCTCATGTCCACTCCCCTAATGCAATGCTTAGTAACATGGTAACGGTGAATATAGTTGAATTCTCAACCTTAAGACCCCGCTTTATTTCCATATACTTCTGTGACTTTATAAGAAAAATCAATCTTCTGTTCAGGTGGAGGACCTTTTTTACAACATATCCACGAGAAGGAAGGCTTTAAAAAATCCAAGTGAAGAGTATGGGAAAATTTTGGAAGTCGTTGGCAGGTACAGTTCAAAATCTGGGTGTGGGTCTCTGAGTCAGTGTCTTACCAAAGGAATGTGTTCCAGTGCTTAGACCTTGAGAACAGTTGCTGAGCTAGATGGCGAACAGCAATACTAGCCTAACATATTGTTTATGGTCAAAGTTTAGTTTTCTCTGGGTTTTTTCTCATGTCTGCAGAACAGTTGGTTTGTGTGTCAGTGAGAGTTCTTTGGTGGCAGGTGAAACAAAATGGCTGTAACTAACTTGAGCCCCAAAGAAATTTATTGGAAGGCTAGGAGTGACTCACCAAGAGGAAAGAAGTGTGGACAGCTGCTCCTTGGGGAGGACATGAAGCAGGATGGCTTCAGGGATTTAATATAGTGACCTGCTCCAACTGTTTTCATTCCTTTCCTGACTATGCTCAAGAGTCTATTTCCTGGGAGAGTACATCTGATGGTGTAGCCTGGGTCTACCCATTGTGTGCCCACATTTGTGGGGAGATTTCTCGATTGGCAGTCTAACTAAGGATTTATCAAGTAGAATGGGCAAGCGGTAATGTCCCAAAGGAAGTCTAGGGGCTGTTAACAGAATAAGGGTTTCAGGACAGGTGAAAACAGCATTACGTCTGGGCTTGATTTAATTTGCTAGTGCATGGCCCCAGCACTGCTCTCTCGAGCCTGCGTGTCCTTGAAGTGTAACAGAGGTGTGCTAAAATTTCTATTTCTCAGTATTGCTGCAAAATCTAAAATCAATAAAACATTTGCCTGTAATAAAGTGGAATGGACTTATACATCAAAATTCTTGACTTTTCCCCCTGGAATTGTATAAATCAGTATCAGAATATTAATTAGCTCCTGGAAATAGAGGAGTTCTGGTTGACGGTTCTGGGTGTGGTAAATGAATTAATTGTTAACTAAATAAGTGCATTTTGCTAGACACAGTCCTTCAGTTCATGGGACCCATGGAGGGAGGAGTAGGAAATGAAAGCCATCCAAGAAAAGGCTGGGAGATACTGGACAGGACCTCAGGGGCAGAGGGGAGAAGCTGGTGAGAAGACAGTGTTTTGGGAGCTCTGAGCAAGAATAGCAGAGTGCAGGGGTCTTCAGGCTACATACTCAAGATGTCTTTGAGGCAACCTAGACCTTTTGAGTTTGTGAAATTTAAACTGTAGGCAAGGAGGAGATGGTATTGAAATGTCCTGAGTCTAGTCAGCAGCGTATAGAAGTAAAACCAGTGAACCTGGTTTTGTTCACGTCTGCTATATTTAGCATTAATGTCTTCATGCAGACTTTGCTGGCTTATTTTTCTGTGGGTAAAAAATGATATTTCAAGATGTTTTTGTTTGTGTATATCTTTGTTTAGATCACTTAACACCACCGGTTTCTTTAACTAAAAGGGGGCTCTGACATATGCTGTGCATTTGGCCACTTTTTTGTTTTCTTCTTTGCCAGGTATTCAATACACAATTCAGGCATCAGTTTCTCGGTTAAAAAAGTAAGTTCTTGATTTACTTACTTGATAGTTGATATATGATAAAAGAAAAAAGGATTTTTTTTATGGCTCTGGAGAGAAGGTTATGTTGTTTCATTGAGCCCTCTGAGACAGTAAGTTGGATCTCCTGTTCTGTTTATCAGCAAGGTGAGACAGTAGCCGACGTTAGGACACTGCCCAATGCCACAACCGTGGACAACATTCGCTCCATTTTTGGAAATGCTGTTAGCCGGTATGTTGATAATTTATATTTTTAAAAATCTTCTCTTATTTTGGAATCTATTAACACCTGCCTTAAGACTTGATGCAAATATGCAGGCATAATTTCATGCTTCAGGCTTACTGTCATGCTTCAGGTTATTTCATGTAATCACCCCTTCTTTGGTGTGTGTCATCTCCTAGATGCTCTAGCTGTAAATCAGTGTGGTCTCTCTAGGTCTCCGTCTTCACAATATTTCTTTCTTCTTCTTCTTCTTCTTTTTTTTTTTTTTTTTGATCTTTTTGCCTTTTCTAGGGCTGCACCCACGGCACATGGAGGATCCCAGGCTAGGGGTCCAATCAGACCTGTAGCCGCTGGCCACAGCCACAGCCACAGCAACGCAGGATCTGAGTCGTGTCTGTGATCTACAACCACAGCTCATGGCAATGCCGGATCTTTAACCCACTGAGCAAGGCCAGGGATCAAACCTGCAACTCCGTGATTCCTAGTCGGATTCGTTAACCACAGAGCCACCACAGGAACCCCCCCAAAATATTTCTAGTAGGAGAATTCTGTCATCTACCAGTGCTACCTTGTATTTTCCTTGTATTTTCATTGTCATCACTTTACAATTGTGTTTATTATCATTCAACATTTATTAATTATCTCCCATAGTCCAGGCTTTGTGCCAGAAGTTAAGGGTATAAAGACAAATATTTCTGCCCTTAAAGCCATTCCTGTCTGGTGACAAAACAGTTTTATGTCACTATATCTTCATTGTCTAGGAAAGCCTAAGTGGGGAAATTGCTTGTATTATAGATTGCTCACAGCACTCCCCTCTGTGGGTGAAAACCATCATTTGCATCACACATCTGTAGCCAAATCTCAGAACTTTGCAAAGCCCAGAGTGCTTAGGTCATAATCTGAGGGAAGAAATACGAAGAGCCTTCTGTATGCCAGGTGTACAGCAGGTGTGGAGGTAGAGGTACACTGTTGAATGAGACAGCCCCTGACCTAACTTTTTCAGTAATTTTAAAAGCAGAAGCAGCATCCCAGAACCCAGTTTTCTACTTTGAAGGACAGATTACTCATCCTTGGGTAAAACCAGGTTTCTAAGTAGGGAACAGTCAGTATGCTTTTATTTAATCTTTTCTTACTAAGTGTTAAACAATTATTTTTTCAATTGTGCTTCCAGAACAAAGAGCTCTGTTGTACAGTAAAACTTTTAAGAGCTTCTTGACCAAATTTCAAGACTCAGAATTAGTTGTTATGAAATGCTTAGGGACTGTAAGAGATTGGCAGTCCCATAGAGCAGCAGTTCCCCAAACACCAGCCTCTTGAGACATTTTGGGAAGAGAGGGTTTGCTGGTTCATTGTGGGAAGCACAGTGACCTGTGCCCTCTGCTTCTCTTGGAGCTCGTATCACTGCCTGAAAAGCATCCATGGTCCTTCCAACAAGTGCTTGCTGAGTGCCTGCTCTTTGCTGGGTGCTGTGCTGTTTGGTGGAGATAAATAGTAGGGAATTAAAGCAGAAAGGATTCTTGCCCTCAGAACTCATGCTCTAGTTTTCAAGACACAGAATAATAATGGTGTCATTCGTTAGTGACTGTCAGATGCCTCAGAGGAAAAGTATAGGGTGGGGGGATCTCCTGGGATCAGGGAGAGGGCTTGCCACTGAAGCTTTGAAGAAGTAATCCCTGGGATACAAAAGACAAGGAGGAATTAACTAGCCATCAGTAGGTGATTTCCTGGCAGCTCCATCAGTGCTTGGGGTAGCCCTCAGGCAGAGATACTCATCTCAACTCCTAAGAGCACTTCCTTTCACCTGTTAGCCTCTTCTGTGCATAAACACAGCCTGGAGAACACCACACTGGAGCCCTGTCCTGGTGCTTGTCAGCAGAGTAAGGGATTCAGCAGAGATGAGCTCTTTGGAATCTTATCTTTGGGACTGAGTTACTAAGATATATAAAAGTTTTAGCAAAATAAGGTCTCAGAGTCTGGACTTGGTTGTGTCCCAGCAGTTACAGTGTGCTTGGCATGTAGCATAAGTGCTTGAGCACACTGGCTGGGTGGGTACGTGGGTTGGTGGATGGACAGATGGGTGGTTGAGTGGATGGATGAGTGGGCCTGGAGGACTCCAGCGGACCAAGTCTCTGGGGTCCACATTTGGCAGAGTTAGTTTATTGGATGGAGCCCTGATTTTTTCCAACGCTCATTCCTTAGAATGCTTGAATTTTGCAGTTTTTTTCAAAAGCCTTAATATTTCTCTTTTCCAACTAGAGAACTGATAGAAGTTGAATGTGAGGATAAAACCCTCGCCTTCAAAATGAATGGGTACATATCCAATGCAAACTACTCGGTGAAGAAGTGCATCTTCTTACTCTTCATCAACCGTAAGTGAGAAAGAGCCATGTGGGAAAATCTATCCATAGGGAACTTCAGGGGACCATGGAAAAATTCCTCATCCACAGGTTTGATTACACTCAGGGAAACCTCATACCAAGATGTGGTTTGATTAGGAAGTAGTTGTGTTTTTTGCCCTGAGTCCACTCAGCCTCCCCTCATGTGCTTATTATTGCGGCTGACAGTTTCGGAGTCTGGTTCTTGCCTCTGAGAAGGGCGCTCAGGAGAGGGCATCCCAGGCCCTTATGAGCCAGTCTAGCCTCTTTGTCTGCTGGCATTGGAGCCTTTACAAACAGCAGGCCCTGGGCAGATCTCTGTTCTCTCCATAGATCAAGGTCTAGCTTTGGAAGTTGCACAGCAGCACACAGGTGCAGGCAATGTTTCTTGGGTTTTTTTTTTTTTTAATTATAGTTGATTTATAATACAGCTACAATATATTGTTAAATATAAATTTATAATAGTTCCATATGTGACACAGCAAATCCTATTGTTTATCTATTTTATATATATTGGTATATATCAATTAATCCCATATTCCTGATTTTTCCCTCCTTCCCTTTCCTTTTGGTAATCATAAGTTTGTTTTCTATGTCTGTGAGTCTATTTCTCTGTAAATAAGTTCATTTATATTATTATTATTAATTTTTTTGGTCTTTTTGCCTTTTCTAGGGCTGCTCCTGCGGCATATGGAGGTTCCCAGGCTAGGGGTCCAATTAGAGCTGTAGCCGCGGGCCTATGCCACAGCCACAGCAATGTGGGATCGGAGCTGCATCTGCAACCTACACCACAGCTCATGGCAACGCTGGATCCTTGACCCACTGAGCAAGGCCAGGGATCGAACCCACAACCTCGTGGTTCCTAGTCGAATTCGTTAACCACTATGCCATGATGGGAACTCCATATTAATTTTTAAGATTCCACTTACAACTGATTTCATATGATATTTGTCTTTCTTTGTCTAACTTACTTTACATAGTATGATAATCTCTGGGTCCATCCATGTTGCTGTAAATCTGAGTTTACTTATTTATTTACCTATTTTTTTCTTTTTTCTTTTTTGGATGCCTCACGGCATATGGGTTTCCAGGGCCAGGGGTTGATTTGAGCCATAGTTGTGATCTGTGCTGTAGCTGTGAGAATGCTAGATCCTTTAACCCACTCTGCCAGGCCTAGGATTGAACCTGTGTCTCAAGGCTTCGTAGACACCACTGATCCTGTTGCGCCACAGTGGGAACTCCTATTTCTGTTTTTTAAATAAGTTGCTGTGTATGTTTTTTAGCTTTTGAGGACTACATCTGCAGCACATGGAAGTTCCCAGACTAGGGGGGGTTTATTCAGAGCTGCAGCTGCCAGCCTTCACCATAGCCACAGCAACTCAGGATCCGAGCCACATCTGTGACCTATACTACAGCTCACGGCAGTGCCAGATCCTCAACCCAATGAGCAAGGCCAGGGATCAAATCTGCATCCTCATGGATATGAGTTGGGTTCATCACCTGCTGAGTCACAATGGGAACTCTTCCTTTTTATCACTTTTTAATTAGAGTCCATGTAGAAGTGATATGTGGTATTTGTCTTTCTTTGTCTGATTTATTTCACTTAGTATGATAATCTCTAGGTCCATCCATGTTGCTGCAAATGGCATTATTTTATTCTTCGTAATGGCTGAATAATATTCCATTGTACACATGTACAGCATTTACTTTATCTATTCCTCTGTCCATGGATATTTTGGTTACTTCCATGTCTTAGCTATTGTAAAGTGTTGCAGTAAACATTGGGGTATGTGTATCTTTTCAAATAAGCATTTTCTCTGGGTATATGCCAAGGAGTGGGATTCCCAGATCATATGGTAGTTCTATATTTAGTTTTTTATGGAAGCTGCATACTGTTCTCTATAGTGATTGCACCAATTTACATTCCCACCAACAGTGTGAGATAGTTCTTTTTTCTCCATATCCTCTCCAGCGTTTATTGCTTGTAACTTTTTTCTTTTTATGGCTGCACCTGTGGTAAATGGAAGTTCCTGGACCAGGGGTCAGATTGGAGCTGTAGGTGGGACCTGTGCCACAGCCACGGCAACAGCAGATCTGAGCTGCATCTGTGACCAGCACTACAGCTTGAAGCAATGCTGAATTCCTAACCCACTAAGTGAGGCTAAGGATCAAACCCTCATTCTCACAGAGACAACATTAGGTCCTCAACCAACTGAGCCACAATGGGAGCTCCCTGTTTGTAGACTTTTTGATGGTGGCCATTCTGGTGTGGGTGATACCTCATTGTAGTTTTGACTTACACGTTTCTAATAATTTAGTGATGTTGAGCATCTTTTCATCATTTTGGCCATCTGTGTGTCTTCTTTGGGGAAATGTCTGTTGAGATCTTCTGCCCATTTTCTGATTGGGTTGTTTGTTTTTTTGATATAAATCTCCATGAGATGTTTGGAGATTAATACCTTGTCTGTTGATTCTTTGGCAAAGATTTTGTCTTATTTTCTGTGTTGTCTTTTTGTGTTTTTAATGTTTCCTTTGCTTTGCAAAAGATTTAAGTTGTTAGGTCCCATTGGTTTATTTTTGTTTTTATTGTTATTATTCTAGGAGGTGGATCAAACAAGATATTGCTGCAGTTTATGTCAAAGAGTGTTTTCCTCTTGGAGCTTTATCATATCTGTCCTTAACATTTAGGTCTTTGATACGTTTTGAGGGTTTTTTAGTGTGTGCGTGGTGTTAGGGAATGTTCTTATTTCATTCTTTTCTATGTAGCTATCCAGTTTTCCCAGCACCCCTTATTGAAGAGACTGTCTTTCCTCCCCTGTATGTTCTTGCCTCCTTTGTCATAGATTAGTTGACCATAGGTGCTTGGGTTTATTTCTGGGCTTTCTACCTTGTTCCACTGATATATATTTCTGTTTTTGTGCCAGTACCATACTATTTTGATTACTTTAGCTTTGTAGTGTAGTCTGAAGTCAGAAAGCCTGATTCCTCTAGATCTGTTTTTCTTTTTCAGTGTTGCTTTGGCTATTCAAGGCCTTTTGTGTTTCCATACGAATTTAAACTTTTTGGTCCTAGTTCTGTGAAGAATGTTACTGATAATTGTCAGGAATTGCCTTGAATCTGTAGATTTTCTTGGAGAGTATAGCCATTTTGACAATATTGATTCTTCCAATCTAAGAGCATGGTATATCTTTCCATCTGTTTGTGTCATCTTTGATTTCTTTCATCATTGTCTTATAGTTTTTAGCTTACAGGTCTTTTGTCTCTTTAGGTAGGTTTATTCCTAGGTATTTTACGCTTTCTGATATGATGATAAATGGGATTGTTTCCCTAATTTCTGTTTCTGATCTTTCATCGTTAGTATATAGAAATGCAGTTGGTTTCTTTTTTTTATTTTTATTTTTGTCTTTTCTAGGGCTGCTCCCACAGCATATGGAGGTTCCCAGGCTAGGGGTCCAATCAGAGCTGTAACCGCTGGCTTACGCCAGAGCCACAGCAGTGTGGGATCTGAGCTGCGTCTGCAACCTACACCACAGCTCACGGCAATGCCGGATCCTTAACCCACTGAGCAAGGCCAGGGATCAAACCCGCAACCTCATAGTTCCTAGTCGGATTCGTTAACCATTGAGCCACGACGGGAACTCCAAGAAATGCAGTTGATTTCTGTGTGTTAATTTTGTATCCTGTAACTACCAAATTTGTGGATGAGCCCTAACAGTTTTCTGGAAGCATCTTTAGGATTTTCTTTTTTTTTTTTTTTTTTTTTTTTTTTGGTCTTTTTGTTGTTGTTGCTATTTCTTGGGCCGCTCCCGCGGCATATGGAGGTTCCCAGGCTAGGGGTTGAATTGGAGCTGTAGCCACTGGCCTACGCCAGAGCCACAGCAACGCGGGATCCGAGCCGCGTCTGCGACCTACACCACAGCTCACGGCAATGCCAGATCCTTTACCCACTGAGCAAGGCCAGGGATCAAACCCGCAACCTCATGGTTCCCAGTTGGATTCGTTAACCACTGAGCTACGACGAGAGCTCCCCAAGAATGATTTTAGTTGTGGGTTTGTCATACATGGCTTTTGTTATGTTGAGGTAGGTTCCCTCTTTGCCCACTTTCTGGAGAGTTTTTATTAGAAATGGGTGTTGAATTTTGTCAAAAGCTTTTTCTGCATCTATTGAGATGGTCATAAGGTTTTTATTCTTCAGTTTGTTGATGTGCTGTATCACATTGACTGATTTGCAGATATTGAAGACTATTCACCTGTTGATGGACACTTAGGTTGCTTCCATGTTTTGGCTATTGTAAATAGTGATGCTATCAACGTTGTGGTGCATGTTTTTGAATTAGAGTTTTTGTCTTTTGTGGTTATATGCCCAGGAGTGGGATTGCTGCTAACTCTATTTTTAGTTTTTGAAGGAAACTCCATGCTGTTTTCCATAGTGGCTATACCAGTTTGCACTCCCACTAACAATTGTTGGCATAGGAGGTTTCCCTTTTCTCCACACCGTCTCCAGTATTTATTATCTGTAGGCTTTATGGTGGTCGTTCTCACTGGTGTGAGCTGATACCTCATGGTAGTTTTGATTTGAATTTTTCTAATAATTAGCAATGTTGACTATATTTTCTTGTGCCTATTGGCCATCTGTCTTCTTCAGAGAAATGTCTGTTTATGTCTTGTCCTCATTTTTTTTTTTTTTTTTTTTTTTTTTTCTTTTTGACCATGCCTACTGCATACAACAGTTCCAGGGCCATGGACTGAACCTGAGCCGCAGCAGTGACCTGAGGCACTGCAGTGACAGCATCTAATCCTTAACATGATTCTTAACCCACTCTGCCACCAGGGGAACTGCATTGGGGTTGTTTTTTTGATACTGAGTTGTGTGAGCTGTTTGTATAGTTTGGAAATTAAGCCCTTGTTGGGGGAGTTCTCATTGTGGCTCAGGAGTAATGAACCTAATGAATATCCGTGGGGATGGATTTGGTGTTGCCATGAGCCATGGTGCAGGTTGCAGATGCAGCTTGGATCCAGTGTTGCTGTGGCTGTGGCGATTCGACCCCTACCCTGGGAACTTCATATGCCACAGTTGCCTCCCTTAAAAAACAAACAAACAAAACCCCTTGTTGGTCACATTGTTTGGAAGTGTTTTCTCCCAGTCTTTATGTTGTCTTTTCATTTTGGTTTTTTTTTTTTTTTTTTTGTCTTTTTTGTCTTTTTGTTGTTATTGTTGCTATTTCTTGGGCCGCTCCCGTGGCATATGGAGGTTCCCAGGCTAGGGGTTGAATCGGAGCTGTAGCCACCGGCCCACGCCAGAGCCACAGCAACGCGGGATCCGAGCCGAGTCTGCAACCTACACCACAGCTCACAGCAACGCCGGATCGTTAACCCACTGAGCAAGGGCAGGGACCGAACCCGCAACCTCATGGTTCCTAGTCGGATTCGTTAACCACTGCGCCACGATGGGAACTCCCGTCTTTTCATTTTGTATATAGTTTTCTTTGCTGTGCAAAAGCTTATAGTTTGATTTGGTCTCATGTTTTAATTTTTGCTTTTATTTATTTTGCTTTGGGAGACTGATCTAAGAAAGTATTGCTACGGTTTATGCCAGAGAATGTTTGCCTATGTTTTTCCCTAGGAGTTTAATGGTGTCACTTATTATATTTGCAGAATGTTTTGCCTATGTTTTTTTCTAGGAGTTTAGTGGTGTCACTTCTTATATTTGTCTTTAAGCCATTTTGAGTTTACTTTTGTGTATGATGTGAAGGAGTGTTCTGACTTCATTGATCTACGTACAGCTGTCCATCTTTCCAAACACCACTTTGTTGAAGAGACTGTCTTTTCTCCGTTGTATATTCTTGCCTCCTTTGTTGAAGACTGACCATCAGTATGGGCTTTCTATCCTGTTCCATTTATCCTATGTCTGTTTGTGTGCCAATACCACACTTTTCCATGTAAAGTTTAGGACTGTTTGTTCTATTTATATGCGTAATGTCATGGGTAATTCGATAGGGATCTTATGAAATATGTATATTGATGTGATTTAAAACAGGATTTTTTTTTTTACTTTCTGATATTTTGTTAAAGAAAAGCAGCAGATTTCTGTATATTAATCTTGTATCCTGCTGCCTTGCTGAATTCATTTATTTGTTGTAATAGTTTTTGTGTGGAGTCTTTAGGGTTTTCTACATAGTATATCTTGTTGTCTACATATAATGACAATTTCACCTCTTTTCTTCCAGTTTGAATATTGTTTATTTCTTTTTCTAATCTAATTGCTGAGGCTAGGACTTCTAGTACTGTGTTGAATAGAAACAGGGAGAATGCACATCCTTGTCTTGTTCCAGGATTTAGTAGGAAGACTTTCAGCTTTTCACTATTGAGCAAAATATTGGCTGTGGGTTTGTTTGTAAATTGCTTTTTACTATTTTGAGGTTCTACTCACCTTGGTGAGAATTTTTTCATGAATGAATGTTGAATTTTATTAAATCCTTTTTCTGAATCTTGAGATGACCGTGTGGTTTTTGTCTTTTGTTGATATGGTGTATCACTTTGATATGTGTATGTTGAACCATTGTTAATGACCCTGGAATGATTCCAGGTTGGTCATGGTGTATGATCTTTTTTATGTGTTGTTAGATTGATTTGCTCGTATTTTGTTGAGGATTTTTGTGTCCAAAATCATCAAAGATATTAGCCTATACAAAAAAAAAAAAAAAAAAAGAAAAAAAAAAGTTCCATTGTGGCTCAGTGGTTAACAAATCTGACTAGGAACCATGAGGTTGCAGGTTCGATCCCTGGCCTTGCTCAGTGGGTCAAGGATCCAGCGTTGCCATGGGCTGTGGTGTAGGTCTCAGACGCAGCTCAGATCCTGAGTTGCTGTGGCTGTGGCATAGGCCGGCGGCTACAGCTACAATTAGACCCCTAACCTGGGAACCTCCATATGCCGCGGGTGCGGCCCTAGAAAAGACAAGAAAAAAAAAAAAAAAAAGATATTGGCCTGTAATTTTCTTGTTTGGTAGTGTCTTTGGCTTTGGTATCAGGGTGATGGTGGCTTCATAGAATAACTTTGGGAGTGTTTCCACTTCAGTCCTTGGAAGAGTTTGAGAAGAATTGGTATAAGTTCTTCATTATACACTTGGTAGAAATCCCCAGGGAAGCCATCTGGTCCTGGACTTTTGTTTGCAGGGAGTTTTTTGTTTTTGTTTTTTTTTTTTTTTTTTTTTTTTATAGACTATCCCACTTCTAGTGATGGGTCTGTTCAAATATCTATTTTTTCTTCTTCTTCTTCTTCTTCTTTTTTTTTTTTTTTTTTTTTTTTTTGTCTTTTTAGGGCCATACCTGTGACGTATGAAAGTTCCCTGGCTAGGGATGGAATCAGAGCTGTAGCTGTCCACCTGTACTACAGCTATAGCAATGCAAGATCTGAGCCTCGTCTTTGATCTACACAACTGGTCATGACAACACCAGATTCTTAACCCACTGAGCAAGGCCAGGGATTGAACATGTGTCCTCACGGATACTAGTTGGGTTTGTTACTGCTGAGCCACAACAGTATCTCCCTATCTATTTATTCTTTTTTTTTTTTTTTTTTTTTTTTTTTTTTTTTTTGTCTTTTTGCCTTTTCTTGAGCCGCTTCCGTGGCATATGGAGGTTCCCAGGCTAGGGGTCTAATTGGCCCTGTAGCTGCCGGCCTACACCAGAGCCACAGCAACGTGGGATCCGAGCCGCATCTGCTACCTACACCACAGCTCACAGCAACACCGGATCGTTAACCCAACGAGCAAGGTTAGGGATCGAACCCACAACCTCATGGTTCCTAGTCGGATTCATTAACCACTGTGTGACAACAGGAACTTCCCTATCTATTCTTGATGAAGTTTGGGCAGGTTGTATGTTTGTAAAATTTTTCACATTTTTTCTAGGTTGTCCATTTTTTGGGCAGTTAACTATTCATAGTAATTTCTTAATTTTTGTGTTTCTGCAATGTTGATTGTTACTTCCCCCCTTTCATTTCTTACTTTGTTTATTGGGTCCTCCTTTCTTTCTGGTTAGCATGGCTAGAGGTTTGTGCCTTTTTTGTTAATCCTTTCAAAAATCTAGCTCTTTGTTTTTATTAATTTTTTTCTATTGTTTTTTTAACCTCTATTTTGTTTATATCCCTTCTGAAATTTATTATTTCCTTCCTTTTTGTTAACTTTATGTTTCGTTTGTTTTTCTTTTCCTTATTTTGGGTAGTATGTTAGGTTGTTTATTTGAGGTTTTTTTCCTTGTTTATTGGGCAAGGCCTGTATCACCACAAACTTCCCTTTAGGACTATTTTGCTATCTTTCATACATTTTGTTTCGTTTTTTTCCCTTTTTGGCTGCACTCTTGGCATATGGAAGTTCCTGGGTCAGGGATTGAATCCAGCTGCAGCAGAGAACTTACACTGCAGCTGTGGCAATGCTGGATCCTTTAACCCACTGCACCCACCCAGAGATCTAACTGGCACTGCCACATAGAAAAGCCAGTTCATTTAACCCACAGTGCAACAGTGACAAATCCTAAATTTTGTATGGTTATGTTTTCTTTTTTTTTTTTTTAATTTTCCCACTGTACAGCAAGGGGGTCAGGTTATCCTTACATGTATACATTACAATTACATTTTTTCCCCCACCTTTTCTTCTGTTGAAACATGAGTAGACAAAGTTCTCGATGCTATTCAGCAGGATCTCCTTGTAAATCTATTCTAAGTTGTGTCTGATAAGCCCAAGCTCCCGATCCCTCCCACTCCCTCCCCCTCCCATCAGGCAGCCACAAGTCTCTTCTCCAAGTCCATGATTTTCTTTTCTGAGATGTTCATTTGTGCTGGATATTGGATTCCAGTTATAAGTGATATCATATGGTATTTGTCTTTCTGGCTCATTTCACTCAGTATGAGATTCTCTAGTTCCATCCATGTTGCTGCAAATGGCATGATGTCATCCTTTTTTATGGCTGAGTAGGATTCCATTGTGTATATATACCACATCTTCTGAATCCAATCATCAGTCGATGGATATTTGGATTGTTTCCATGTCCTGGCTATTGTGAATAGTGCTGCAATGAACATGTGGGTGCATGTGTCTCTTTTAAGTAGAGCTTTGTCCGGATAGATGCCCAAGAGTGGGATTGCAGGGTCATATGGAAGTTCTATGTATAGATTTCTAAGGTATCTCCAAACTGTTCTCCCTAGTGGCTGTACCAGTTTACATTCCCACCAGCAGTGCAGGAGGGTTCCCTTTTCTCCACAGCCCCTCCAGCACTTGTTATTTGTGGATTTATTAATGATGGCCATTCTGACTGGTGTGAGGTGGTATCTCATGGTAGTTTTGATTTGCATTTCTTTTATAATCAGCGATGTTGAGCATTTTTTTCATGTGTTTGCTAGCCATCTGTATATCTTCCTTGGAGAACAGTCTCTTCAGGTCTTTTGCCCATTTTTCCATTGATTGATTGGCTTTTTTGCTGTTGGGTTGTATAAGTTGCTTATATATTCTAGAGATTAAGCCCTTGTCAGTTGCATCATTTGAAACTCTTTTCTCCCATTCTGTAAGTTGTCTTTTTGTTTTCTTTTGGGTTTCCTTTGCTGTGCAATGGTTATGTTTTCATTGTCATTTGTCTCAAGATATTTTTATTTTTTTCTGAATTTTATTTATTTTATTTTATTTTATTTATTTATTTATTTATTTTTGGTCTTTTTTGTTGTTGTTGTTGCTACTTCTTGGGCCGCTCCCGTGGCATATGGAGGTTCCCAGGCTAGGGGTTGAATCAGAGCTGTAGCCACTGACCCACGCCAGAGCCACAGCAACGCGGGATCCGAGCCGCGTCTGCAACCTACACCACAGCTCACAGCAACGCCGGATCGTTAACCCACTGAGCAAGGGCAGGGACCGAACCCGCAACCTCATGGTTCCTAGTCAGATTCGTTAACCACTGCGCCACGACGGGAACTCCTCAAGATGTTTTTAGATTTAATCTTTGACTTCATTGTTGACCCACTGCTTTTTTCGTAGCATGTTGTTTAGTCTCCATGTAATTTTTTCTCTCATTTTTTCTTCTGTGAGTAATTTCTAATCTCATGTTGTTGTGGTAAGAAAATAAGCTTGAAATAATTTCCATTGTCTTAAATTTGTTGATGCTTGTTTTGTGACCTAGTATGCAGTCTATCTTGGAGGATGTTTCATGCTCCCTTGAAAAGAATGTGTATTCTCGTTTTTTTTGGATGTAGTGTCCTATAGATGTAAAATAGGTGTAACTGTTGTAGTGCATGGTTTAGGATCTCTGTTACCTTATTGATTTTTTTGCTTGGAAGATCTTTCCATTGATGTCAGTGCAGTATTAAAGTGTCCTGCTATTATTGTGTTCCTGTCAGTTTATTCCTTTATATCTGTTAGTATTTGTTTTATGTATTTAGGTGCTCTTGTATTGGGTGTGTATGTGTTAACAAGTATAATGTCTTCTTTTATTGATCCTTTTATCATAATATGGTCTTTGTTATTTTATTTTATTTTATTTTGCTTTTTAGGGCTGCTCCTGTGGCATATGGAAGTTCCCAAGCTAGGAGTCAAATCAGATTACAGCTGCTGGCCTGAACCACAGCCATAGCAATGCAGGATCTGAGCCACATATGCAACCTACACCACAGCTCATGGCAATGCTGGATCTCTGACCCACTGAGCAAGGCCAGGGATCGAACCCGCATCCTCATGGATACTAGTCAGATTCATTTTTGCTGTGCCACAACAGGAACTCCTTGCCTTTGTTTTATTTTTATTGTTTTTGTCTTTTCTAGGGCTGCTTCCGCAGCATATGGAGATTCCCAGGCTAGGGGTCTAATCAGAGCTGTAGCCGCCGGCCTACGTCAGAACCACAGCAACACAGGATCTGAGCCGCGTCTGCAACCTACACCACAGCTCACGGCAATGCCGGATCCTTAACCCACTGAGCAAGGCCAGGGATCGAACCCACAACCTCATGGTTCCTAGTCAGATTTGTTAACCACTGTGCCATGACGGGAAGTCCTTGGCCTTTGTTTTTAAAGTCTGTTTTGTCTGATAAAAGTATTACTTCCCTCACTTTCTTGTCTTTTCCATTTTCATGAAATATGTTTTCCATCCCCTCATGTTCAATCTCTATGCCTTTTGCCCTAAAGTGGGTCTCTTGTAGGCAGCATATTGTAGGTTCTTGTGTTATTATATAATTTGCCACTCTTACGTCTTTTGATAGGAGCATTTTGTCCATTTTTTAAAGTAATTTTTTTCCTGCTTTTTTTTTTTTTTTTTTTTTCAGTGCTGTACTTCCAGGATATAGATGTTCCCAGGCTAGGGGTCGAATTGGAGCTACATCTGCTGGCCACAGCCACAGCAGTGCGGGATCCAAGCCATGTGTGTGACCTACACCTTGGCTTATGGCAACACCAGATTCTTAACCCACTGAGCAAGGCTAGGGATTGCACCTGTGTCCTCATGGATACCAGTCAGGTTTGTTACTGCTGAGCCAAGACAGGAACTCCTAAAGTAATTATTGATAAATATGTATATATTGCCATCATAAACATTGTTTTCCAGTTGATTTTGTATTTTTTCTTTCTTCCTTATTTTTAGTTTTTCTTTTTGGTTTGATGGTTTTCTTTTATATTATGCTTGAGATTATTGTGAATCTGTTATGTGTTTTGGATTTGTGGTTACCATAGTTTTCAAGTATGTTAACTCATAACTATATCTATTTGCTTTAGCCTAATAGCCATAAAAGCTTAAACATATTCTAAAAAAATCCACATTTTCTTTCTTTTTAAACTTTTCTTTTTCTTCCTTTTTTTTTTTTTTCCCCTTTTTAGGGCCATATCTGCGGCATATGGAGGTTTCCCAGGCTAGGGGTTGAATTGGATCTGCACCTGTCAGCCTCTACCACAGCCATAGCAACACCAGATCTGAGTTTTGTCTTCAACATACACCAGAGCTCACGGCAATGCTGTATCATTAACCCATGGAGCAGGGCCAGGGTTCAAACTTGTGTCCTCATGATACTGGTTGGCTGTGTTACTGCTGAGCCACAATGGGAACTCCAAAATCTACATTTTCTTATTTCCCTGCCCCGCATTTTGCGACTTTGATGCTATTTTACATGTTCCTGTTTATCGTTATCCTATTTCTGTTTATTGTAGTTATAGTCACTTTTACAAAGTCTTTTGATTGTTTTAAATAAGCCAATACATAGGTTAAAAGTGATCTTCAATTATTTTACATATTTTCCTGTTCTATTGTGATTGTACCTTTCCTGTATGTTCTTGCTTCTTTTCTATTTAAAGAAGACCTTTCAGGCATCATGGTTTCTGGCAGAAATAAATATATAAGTACTTCTCAACTATCCAGTTTTCAAGAATTCAACTGTTAGCTTTTCTACGTTTAGGTGAAAAGGTTAAAATCTAACTCATGGTTCAGTGCTCTGCATTTATAATGAAAATGCAAGTTAGCTGGAAAGACAGAATAGAATCTTTAACCATGTTTGACATATTTTAATGAAGTCAGTGAAACAAAGTTCAGATTACATTTCACTCAAACTATATACTTAATAATTGATTTTGAGAGAAATCTAGCTTGCTAATTAGAAACATTATATAATCAAATGATAAAAAATATGTATAAAAGAAGTTGGGGGGAGTTCCCATTGTGGCTCAGTGGTAACAAACCCAACTAGTATCCATGAGAACAGGGGTTGAATCCCTGACCCCGCTCAGTGGGTTAAGGATCTGGCATTGAAGTGAACTGTGGCGTAGGCTGGCAGCTGCAGCTCTGATTTGACCCCTAGCTTGGGAACTTGCATATGCCACATGTGTGGCCCTAAAAAGACCCCCCCCAAAAAAAACCCCAAACAAGGTGGTGACCAAATTAACCAACTAATTCAAACTATTTTGTCTCACTTTTAATAATTTTTAGTATTGGCTGGATACCACTTTAAAAAAAAAGCACTTTTTTCTTCTTTTTCTTTTTTGGCCACCCTGTGGCATATGTAGTTTCTTGGCTGACCTGCAGTTGCAGCAATGCTTGATCCTTAGCCCACTGTGCTGGGTCAGGGATCGAACCTGTGTCCCAGAGCTCTAGAAACACTGCTGATCCTGGTGCACCACAGTAGGAACTCCTCCATGCCACTTCCTAATGCAAGTCCTTTTGGTGATGTGGTGTCCAGTACCTGCACTGGATATTGGAAGGGCCTTTTCTTTGCTCTGTGGTTGACACAGCACTGTCAGGGCCAAGGTTTACTTCTTAGCTGTTGGAGTAGAAGACCCCAGATCTAGTTCCAAACTGCATCATGAGGTAGGCGGGAGTGGATCACTCTCACTGGAAAGGAGCCATTGTGTACTCCTCCCTAGGAGCTGTCTTCTGGGACATGTGACTCTGATATGCCACCTACCACACAGTATGCATGCCCACAAAGTCCAGTGCTGCTGGCACCCCCCCCCCCATACCCACTTCTGCTGCAGGCCCACTGATAATTGGCTGGCACCAGTCTCCAGTCAGCATGAGCTCCTAAAGACAGGCAGTATTGTTAAAGTGAGAAAAGGGAATGCTAAGCCCTTTGAAATTTTTCTTTTTAAAGACTGAAAATTATTTACAGCACAAAGGACAGCACTAGAAATCAGGAGGAAATGAACCTAATAGATTTGGAGTTTCCTTCAGTTCCTTTCCAGGCGTTATCTTCTGCTGACATGATTGCTACCTGTTAAGTAAACACTACTTTGCATTTTGCTGCTTTTTACTTAATTGCATATTGCAGTTTTGAGAGACAGTGACAGGGCAACAACAAATAAGCCCAGCATAATCTGACTCAGTTTTTCTTTTTCTGTCCCAAAACAAGCTGTGTCTTTCCATTTGTTCAGTTCTTACTATTTTTATCATATGGGTCCTTCAACCTTTATTGTTAAAAGCAGTTAGCAATTATTTTTTAATATTTTATTTAATTTGTTTGATATTGGAAATGATCTATTTCCTCCCCCTTCCATTTCCAGTAATAACCAGCCATAAATGTCCTAGAATATGCATTCTTTACAGCAGTTGTTCAAAGCAACATGGAAACAGTGAGAAAGAAGCCAGTGTTGTATAGACATAGTCTGTTAAAACGGACTTATTAATAGCATGGACACTTCCTACTTCTTTAGGAAGGATATAAACCTGATGTTTAGCAAAGCTTGCTTTAATCTAGGCTCAGAAAATGTTTTTCATTTGACTTTTTTCCTAATCATAGACAGTAACTGGTTTGTAACATATGACTTGGCTATAGAATAGACAAGCAAAAATTAGTGTAAGTGCCATGTGAGTAGCTCATGTCTGAGTTTCTGGTGGGGTTGTTACCCCACCCCAATCATCCCCCACCCCCAGTCCTGTTAATAATATTAGCTAATCTGGGCATCCTGACCAGATTAACAGGAGAGGTTAGACTCTTATGTGTGTCCTTCACTTATCTATACACTGTGCAGGTTCATGCAGGTGGCAGGGACAAAGAACACTCCTTCAGTGTGTCTCATGTTCAGAAATCTCAGCAGAGGGCCTCCAGCTGTCTTTTTGTTAGGTTACACAGTACAGCAACATTATTGAGGCAGCTGTGGGCATAGTGAACTCTCAATATAATCTCCTCATTGATAAGATCATGGCCCATTTTCTCATTGGAAATTAAAAGATGTGACATACCCTCACCTTCACCAATTCAGGGCAACAGACCTCAAAGTTCATCAGTCTAGGGAGAAAGGAGAGCTTTGTTCTCTGAAACTAGGTAGTCCTCTGATTTTGGTCTTATCTCTCCCAGCTTTTATTGTTTTCTGCCTCTTCAAACCTGCCTCATTTTTCTAAATTACGTTCAAGGTGCACTCAGATACTCATACCACCTGAAATGCTTGGAAAATGCACTCTTAACCCTGAAGTGCTCTGTCGGCTCCCTCTTTCCCACTGTTAAAGCTCCCTGAGCAGAAGTAACTGCTCCCTCACCTCACCATTCAGCACCTGTGTCCCCCCAGTGGTCGTTACCAATGCGACTTGGAATTAGTTTATTCACCAGCCTTTGTCTCCCAGCTCGCGGCACACTAGCAGGTCTCTACAATTTGTTTGCAGAATAAGAAGTGTGAGCAAGGGCATGTGGTCTGCCTTGGGCTGAGGGGAGGGAGGGGAAAGGGAGCAGGAAGGCAAATTGACTGCCCTGTTGTGCTCCTGATGCTTAAGTGAGAGGAGTGCCCTAAGCCCACAGTGAAATGCAGGGGAGTTGTGATGGTAAAGGGGGCCCTTCCTCCCTAGGAGGCTGATGTGGATGGCACCCCAGAGGCATTCTTCTGAGCTGATTTTACGAATAGTATGAATGTGCATCTGTCACCTCACCCCTCAGGACAGATTTTACTTTTATTTTCTAGATCGTCTCGTAGAGTCAACCTCCTTAAGAAAAGCCATAGAAACGGTGTATGCAGCTTATTTGCCTAAAAACACACATCCGTTCCTGTACCTCAGGTAATATAGCACCAGATTCCTCACCCAAGAGTTACAAGGAAGAGAAATTCTGTCCAGCTGTCCTCTTTGAAAAGGATAGACTTGATATTAACCGGGTCAAAGTGAATCCCATGCCCACTGGCAAAAGGTGTTCTGTCGCTTTTCACAGGTAGAGGGCACAGTTTTCCTTTATTCACCCCTGATGCAGAATCCCACTGAGAGCCTCCCTTGTGCCAGGCATTGAGTTGGTGAAATGAAAGTGGATATAACTAGTCTTGCCCCTGAACCAGGCAGGAAAAACTTTTCCTCCCTTTGGGTCTAGCCTCTACCGACAAAGCTTGATACTGCAAAGCTCCGCTATCAGAGCCAGCAGTGAACGGTGATTGATTTGGCACTGAGGCAATAGGTTGATAGCTGCCACAGGGTCTGAACCGATTTTATTTTTTAATTTTTTTTTGCTTTTTAGGGCCACACCCATGGCATATGGAGGTTCCCAGGCTAGGGGTCTAATCAGAACTACAGCTGCCAGCCTACACCATAGCCACAGCAATACAGGATCTGAGCCACATCTGTGACCTACACCACAGCTCATGGCAATGCCAGATCCTTAACCCACTGAGTGAGGCCAGGGATCAAACCTGCAGCCTCATGGTTCTTAGTCGGATTTGTTTCCGCTGCACCATGATGGGGAACTCCCTGAACTGACTTTAGTGTTACATTTTAATGTTATAAAGTTCTCATATATTTTATTTTTTATTTGTTTTTATTAAAGTATAATTGATTTATGATATTGTGCCAATTTTTATTTTGATTTCTATGTAATACTGACCAGTAAGTAGGGACAGATTTGTGGTTAGAGATGGGAGACCTAATCCAGAGAAGTTAAGTGCCTTGGCCCAGAGTTATGTAATGAGATATTCTGCTAGTTCTGGAATGATAATAATAACAGCTGACATATGATAAACGTGCCAGGCAAATGGGTACATGCAAAGTACTTTATGTGAATTTAATCCCCACCATGTATTATGTCCAGTTCACAAGTGAGAAACCAAGGCAGAGAAAGATGCTGTAACTTACCACAGCCACTCAGCTCTCAAGTAACAGAGTTGGCATTTGAACTCAGGTCACTCAGACTTGACCTTGAAGTCCTGACTGCAGTATCATTTGGCCTCCCCAAGTCTTCAGGCTACCACCTACGTACATGATGAGTGAATTTGCCCCCATTCCCTATCGTGTGAGGTAACTGTTCTCTTTTTTCCTGCCAGTTTAGAAATCAGCCCCCAGAACGTGGATGTCAACGTGCACCCCACGAAGCACGAGGTTCACTTCCTGCATGAGGACAGCATCCTGGAGCGTGTACAGCAGCACATTGAGAGCAGGCTCCTGGGC
This sequence comes from Sus scrofa, assembly GCF_054392235.1. NCBI lineage: Eukaryota > Metazoa > Chordata > Mammalia > Artiodactyla > Suidae > Sus > Sus scrofa. Next base: position 36,587,957 of record NC_139395.1, on the reverse strand, counting down.
TCCAATGCCTCTAGGACCTACTTCACCCAGGTAGGGGTGCAGCACCTGCTCCTGTTCTGGTGCCTTTGGTACCTTCAGTGCCCTGTCAGACTCGAGGGCTCAGATTTCTGACTGTTTCTTTAGGACTCTCTAATTTTCACATTGATAGTTTTCTTCCAGCAGCATTTCCTTCTTTGAACTCAATTGTGAAGTTTCTAATGGTGTTATCCCTGGGCCTGGAGTCATAAGGCCTGAGTTTTTCTGCTTCCTTTTGGGGCCTTAGACTGCCTCCCTAGGGAAATGAGCTGTCCTGAAACAGAGTAAGCCGCCTCTCCCCTGTGTTCTGCACTGGAGACATTGAGAGGAGAGGCTGACCCCACATACCTAGGGCACAGAGCAGGGGCTAGGCCCTGTGGAGGCAGTGGAAGGAACAGGGCCTTTGGTGTTACTGCTCTGTGACTCACCTTCCCTGGCCTCCATCTCCCTCAGTAAACGTGGAACTGGCCACCTGCACATTTAAGGACAATTATAGGCAGCTGGTCAACAGCAAATGTAGTATGTCTGGTCTGGGGCCTGGCACCATTCATCTTATTGCAATTATCCAGGTTCTAAGTGCTTTGCTTCTAAACTACTCCACCATCTCTGGGGCGTCAGTTTTCCCATCTGAAAAATAAACATGTTGATAATATGACCTCTAGTGTCCTGTCCCAGTTCTGAGATGATGTGATTCTGGGCAGTCCCACATTCATAGTGAGCAATGGGTTCATCAGAAATACAGCAGACCCAAAGCTACAGAAATGGAAACATTTTCCCCATTAAAGTTACACTTGGTCCTGCAAGCAGAAAGCAGACCTCTGTGAGCCCTACTTCTTTGAAAACTTTGAAAATGACCAGGCAGATGAGCGTGTCACATAAGAGCATTCACGGTTACCCACTTAGAAAGAGCGTAGGTGGGAGACAGCATAGGCATCAGCTGTGAGATTGAGCACACTTGGGGCAGCCCAGCATGCCCTGGGACCCGCACACCTGGAGGTTGTTGGGACCGAGGGTGAAGGTGAGCATGAGCCCTCAGAGCAGGAGCTGATCCAGGGAAGGGCCCCAGACCTGGTAGGCGGGTGTTGTCTGTTGTTGTTGCCTACTCAGCCTTGGCACCCTTTACTGCTCACTCCCCAAATAGGCACTGAGGCTCCCTAGTGGGCCTGGACAGATGGCGTCCTGCCTTCACTGAGGCGCCCATGGTTGCCTAGAGTCTCCATCCCATGAGAGAGAAAAACAGACTTAGGAGGAGGAAGGTTGGGGCCTGTCCTGGGCTGGGGCCTCAGAGACATGAAGGAAGGGATGTGGAGCCTGGGCCCCCAAGGCTGAGAAGGAGTTGGGTGGGCAAAGGGGGACTAAGAATTCACAGGGCATTTCTGGCAGAGGAAGGGTGAGGATAAAGGTCTGGGTGTGCAAGAGAACGTCTTAAAGGATCTGAAAGCTCAGCATGCTGAATCCAGTGTGCTGAATCCACAATGGCTGCCGTTAGAATCACCTGGAAAATGTTTAGAAAATAACCTGGGTCCTCCGCAATTCAATCTCAAGAGGTGGGGTGTGGGCAGCAGTACTTTTTAAAAGCTTCACCAGGTGCTGTCGTGTGCAGCTGGAATTCAGCGACGCTGGGCCTGAATGTTGAAGGCCTGTGTTCACTGCAGGGTTCAGGCCAGATGGAGGAGTGTTTATCAGCAAGTTAAGGAGTTTAGACTTTGACTTGATGGGAATTAATGGGGTCTGGTTTGCATTTTATGAAGTGCCCTGTGGCTGCAGTGTGGAAAGTGGATAGAGACCCACTGCGACTTGGGAGAAGTGGGGAGAGGTCTGGATGGAGGACATGGCTCCAGTGGAGGGTGAGAGGATAGACCTGGAATGGGAGGTGGAGTTGGAGAGGAGCGTCCTGGTTGAGGTCCCAGCGAAGGAAGGAGTTTGCCCGTGATTGAGGAGTGAGTCACCACCGGGAATAGAAACTCTCAGCTTCCCTCCTTGCCTTATCTTGCATGAGGCAGATTCATTTAGTTAGGTTATGTTTTATTTTCCGAAGAAGTCTATATGGTTCTGACCAGTGTTTTCAGAAGGAAGGTGGGTTTCTGGGTCAGAGGACCTGCCTCTGTTGGTGCTTTGCTCTGTGGGTTGGAGGGCTCCAAACTTAGACTGTCTCTGCTCTTGTGGGGTGTTCAGAATACCTTCTTGCCCTGACAACAGCAGGTCACCTTGGCTCCTGACGTTTTGACCCTGGGTCATGTTCATCCTGCTCCCCATCTTGTGCCTTGCACTAGTGCTCCGTGGACCAGTACTGCAACAGTCCTGGTTTGCAGTGAGGCCATTTGGTATGGAAATTGGGAACTCTGGTGTCTCTTGTGGTTCGTTCCAACTCTGTTATATTGGACCTGGTATTTCACTTTTCTGGACTTTAAAATTACCATCTGAAAAGTAGTTACATTAACTTCTGCTTTCTAAGGTTTTTGTTTGTTTTGTTTTTAAATAGTTGCACTTGTAGTGTATGAAAGTTCCCAGGCTAGGAATCGAATCTGAGCCACACATGCAGTCTACACCATAGCCACGGCAACACTGATCCAAGCTCCATCTGCTTAATCCACTGAGCGAGGCCAGGGATTGAACCCTCATCCTCACAGGGATAATTGCGGGGGAGGGGATTGGTTCCCTAACCTGCTGAGCCATAACAGCAACTCTGAAAGGGTTTTTAACTGTCCAAGAAGAAAGATTTTTCCTTATTGAGCAGAGTTGCTGCTTTACCTTTTTTTTTTTTTTCTTTTTAGGGCAGCACCCATGGCAAATGGAGGTTCCCAGGCCTCCACAGGAGCTGTAACTGCTGGCCTACGCCACAGCCACGGCAATGCAGAATCCAAGCTGCATCTGCCACCTGCACTACAGCTTAACCCGCTGATCAAGCTTAACCCACTGAGAACCTGGGTCCTCATGGATGCCAGTCAGATTCGTTAACCACTGAGCCACAATGGGAACTCCAGCTACTTTAACTTTTATTGTTTAACTTTTTATTAATGAATCTTTCTAAACACACAGAAAAGCAGATAATACAGAAAATCTCCATGTACTTATTACACAGTTTCAACAAATCATCAGCAATTGGCTATCTTTGTTTTCTCTATTTCTCTCCCACTTGGGGTGGACGTTGGGGAGGAGTATTTAAAAGCAGATTCCAGGCATTTATTTTTCCTCTAATACTGCATTATGCATCTAAAAGTAATTTTTCCTTATTCAGTCATGATGTCTTTTTACACCTAACACAATAGTAATAATATTTACTATCCAATGCACATTCAAATACTCCAGTTATTCAAAAAAAATCTTTTTATAAAAGTCACATGGTTCAAATCTGTATCTAATTAAGTTCCACTCATATTTGGTTATATCTCTTTGAAACTAGAAAAATCACCCTTCCTTTTTTCTTATAATTCTCTTTAGCTTATTTTAAAGGTGTCCTGTGGAAAAATGCACATTTTGGGTTGGCAGATTGTTTCTTCATAGTATCCTTTGTTTGAATCCTCCTTATTTCCTATGAACTGAAAATCAGATCTGGAGGCATGATTTTATTATATATATATATACACACACACATATATATTATATATATACACATATATTATATATACACACACATATATATTATATATACACACACACATATATATACACATATATATACACAGACACATATATTTTATATATATATATATATATATATATATATATATATATATATTTTGGTCTTTTTAGGACCGCACCTATGACATATGGAGTTTCCCAGGCTAGGGGTGGAATCAGAGCCTTAGCCTGTAGCTGCTGGCCCACGCCACAGCCACAGCAACACTAGATCCGAGCCACGTCTGTGACCTACACTATAGCTCATGGCAACACCAGATCCTTAACTCACTGAGCAAGGCCAGGGATCGAACCTGCATCCTCATGAATGCTAGTCAGACTTGTTTCCACTGAGCCATGACAGGAACTCCTGGAGGCCTGATTATATTTTGATTAAAAAAAGGTTTGTAAGAATTTGTGATAGATGATGCCATGTACTTTCCGTCCCATCCCAGCAGGAGGCACATGATGACTTGTTCTTTTGTGTTAAGATCATCAGAGGGAGTTCCTCTGGTTGTGCTGAGTGGGCTAAGAACCTAATACAGTGTCTGTAAGGATGCAGGTTTGATCCCTGACCTCCCTCAGTGGTTAAGGATCTGGCATTGCCACAGGCTGTGACATAAGTCACTGATGCCGCTTGGGTCTGGCATTGCTGTGGCTGTCTTGTAGGCCAGCAGCTGTAGCTCTGATTTGACCCCTATCCTGGGAACTTCCATACGGCGCAGGAAAAAGATTTATCAGAGGGCTCAGATGGTGACAGCTTGATTCATTCACCATAAAGTTCCTCATCAGTGCTTAGCTTAATGTTTGCACCATTCATTGATGACCATTGCTTGAATGTTACTTCGTTAGGATTGCAAGATCATTATTTTTGCTTGTTTGTTTTTGGTCTTTTTGTCTTTCTAGGGCTGCACCCGCGGCATATGGAGGTTCATAGGCTAGGAGTTCAACGGAGATGTTGCCCCCAGCCTACGGCACAGCCACAGCAACGTCAGATCCGAGCCATGTCTGCGACCTACACCACAACTCATGGCAATGCTGGATCCTTATCATTTCTTCTTAACCATAATTTTCCTGTATAGAATAATTTTCCCTCATTTGTTAGAGCTACTAGGTTATCCTGAAATACAGTTCATACCAGAAAGTAAGGGTATATGCTGAGTCCTATGCTTTTGATTATCATTTTGCAAGGAAATGGGTTGGTGTCCTAGCAGTCTCTAGTAACATTTTTTTTTTCAGTAGCATTTGATGAATTTTTTCTGTTTATCCCTCTCTCCTTCCCCCTTTCCCTTTTTCCTCTCCATTTTTTTTTTGTTTGTTTTATTTTTTTTTTTATTTTTTTTTATTTTCCCACTGTACAGCAAGGGGGTCAGGTTATCCTTACATGTATACATTACAATTACATTTTTTCCCCCACCATTTCTTCTGTTGCAACATGAGTATCTAGACATAGTTCTCAATGCTATTCAGCGGGATCTCCTTGTAAATCTATTCTAGATTTGATTCTGATAAGCCCAAGCTCCCGATCCCTCCCACTCCCTCCCCCTCCCATCAGGCAACCACAAGTCTCTTCTCCAAGTCCATGATTTTCTTTTCTGAGGAGATGTTCATTTGTGCTGGATATTAGATTCCAGTTATAAGTGATATCCTATGGTATTTGTCTTTGTCTTTCTGGCTCATTTCACTCAGTATGAGATTCTCTAGTTCCATCCATGTTGCTGCAAACGGCATGATGTCATCCTTTTTTATGGCTGAGTAGTATTCCATTGTGTATATATACCACATCTTCCGAATCCAATCATCTGTCGATGGACATTTGGATTGTTTCCATGTCCTGGCTATTGTGAATAGTGCTGCAATGAACATGCAGGTGCATGTGTCTCTTTTAAGTAGAGCTTTGTCCGGATAGATGCCCAAGAGTGGGATTGCAGGGTCATATGGAAGTTCTATGTATAGATTTCTAAGGTATCTCCAAACTGTTCTCCCTAGTGGCTGTACCAGTTTACATTCCCACCAACAGTGCAGGAGGGTTCCCTTTTCTCCACAGCCCCTCCAGCACTTGTTATTTGTGGATTTATTAATGATGGCCATTCTGACTGGTGTGAGGTGGTATCTCATGGTAGTTTTGATTTGCATTTCTCTTATAATCAGCGATGTTGAGCATTTTTTCATGTGTTTGCTGGCCATCTGTATATCTTCCTTGGAGAACCGTCTATTCAGGTCTTTTCCCCATTTTTCCATTGATTGATTGGTTTTTTTGCTGTTGGGTTGTATAAGTTGCTTATATATTCTAGAGATTAAGCCCTTGTCAGTTGCATCATTTGAAACTCTTTTCTCCCATTCTGAAAGTTGTCTTTTTGTTTTCTTTTTGGTTTCCTTTGCTGTGCAAAAGCTTTTCAGTTTGATGAGGTCCCATGGGTTTATTTTTGCTCTTATTTCTGTTGCTTTGGGAGACTGACCTGAGAAAATGTTCATGATGTTGATGTCAGAGAGTGTCTTGCCTATGTTTTCTTCTAGGAGTTTGATGGTGTCCTGTCTTATATTTAAGTCTTTCAGCCATTTTGAGTTTGTTTTTGTGCATGGTGTGAGGGTGTGTTCTAGTTTCATTGCTTTGCATGCAGCTGTCCAGGTTTCCCAGCAATGCTTGCTGAATAGACTTTCCTTTTCCCATTTTATGTTCTTGCCTCCCTTGTCAAAGATTAATTGACCATAGGTGTCAGGGTTTATTTCCGGATTCTCTATTCTGTTCCATTGGTCTGTCTGTCTGTTTTGATACCAGTACCACACTGTTTTGATGACTGTGGCTTTGTAGTATTTCTTGAAGTCTGGGAGAGTTATGCCTCCTGCTTGGTTTTTGTTTCTCAGGATTGCTTTGGCGATTCTGGGTCTTTTGTGGTTCCATATAAATGTTTGGATTGTTTGCTCTAGTTCTGTGAACAATGTCCTGGGTAATTTGATAGGGATTGCATTGAATCTGTAGATTGCTTTGGGTAGGATGGCCATTTTCACAATATTGATTTTTCCAATCCAGGAGCATGGAATATCTTTCCATTTCTTTACATCTTTGATTTCTTTGATTAAAGTTTTATAGTTCTCAGCATATAGGTCCTTTACCTCTTTGGTCAGGTGTATTCCGAGGTATTTGATTTTGTGAGGTGCAATTTTAAAAGGTATCGTATTTTTGTATTCCTTTTCTAATATTTCATTGCTGGTATACAGAAATGCAACTGACTTCTGAATGTTAATCTTATATCCTGCCACTTTGGTGAATTTATTAATCAGTTCAAGGAGTTTTGGAGTTGAGTCCTTAGGGTTTTCTATGTATAGTATCATGTCATCTGCATACAGTGACAGTTTGATCTCTTCTCTTCCTATATGGATGTCTTTTATTTCTTTTGTTTGTCTAATTGCTGTAGCTAGGACTTCCAAAACTATGTTGAAGAGCAGTGGTGAGAGTGGGCATCCCTGTCTTGTTCCAGATCTGAGTGAGAAGGCTTTCAGTTTTTCCCCATTGAGTATTATATTTGCTGTGGGTTTATCATAAATGGCTTTGATTATATTCAGGAATGTTCCCTCTTATACCCACTTTGGCGAGGGTTTTGATCATGAATGGATGTTGAACTTCGTCAAATGCTTTTTCTGCGTCTCTTGAGATGATCATATGATTTTTGACTTTTTTTTGTTAATGTGGTGTATGATGCTGATTGATTTGCGTATGTTGAACCATCCTTGTGAACCTGGGATGAACCCAACCTGGTCATGGTGTATAATTTTTTTGGTATGTTGTTGGATTCGGTTGGCTAAGATTTTGTTGAGAATTTTTGCATCTATAGTCATCAATGATATTGGGCGATAGTTTTCTTTTTTGGTGGTATCTCTGTCTGGTTTTGGAATGAGCGTGATGGTGGCATCATAGACTGTCTTTGGGAGTATTCCTTCTTCTTGAACCTTTTGAAAGAGTTTAAGGAGGATGGGCACCAATTCCTCTTTATATGTTTGATAGAATTCACCTGTGAAGCCATCTGGTCCTGGACTTTTATTTGTAGGGAGTGATTTTATGACCTCTTCAATTTCATTTCTAGTGATCGGTCTGTTCAGTTGGTCTGTTTCTGCTTGATTCAGTTTTGGCAGGCTGTAAGATTCTAGAAAATTGTCCATTTCTTCCAGATTGTCAAACTTGTTGCCATACAGTATAGTATTCTCTTATGGTTTTTTGTATTTCTGCTGTATCCATTGTGATTTCTCCTTTTTCATTTATAATTTTGGTTATTTGGGTTCTTTCTCTCCTCTTTTTAGTGAGTCTGGCCAGGGGTTTGTCAGTTTTGTTCACCTTTTCAAAGAACCAGCTCTTGGTTTTATTAATTTTCTCTATTGTTTTTTGAGTCTCTATTTTATTGATTTCTTCTTTGATCTTTATCATTTCCTTCCTTCTGCTGACTTTAGGACTTTTTTGTTTTTCTTTTTCTAATTCGTTTAGGTGGAGGGTTAAGTTGTCCATTTGGGATCTTTCTTCTTTTTTGAGAAAGGCCTGTATTGCTATAAATTTCCCTCTGAGCACTGCTTTCGCAGCATCCCATAGATTTTAAGAGGTTGTGTCTTCATTATCATTTGTTTCAAGGTAGTTTTTAATTTCCTTCTTGATTTCCTCATTGACCCATTGGTTTTTTAGTAGCATGTTGTTTAGTCTCCACGTAGTAAGTTTTTTCTCTTTCCTTTTCCCATGGTTGATTTCTAATTTCAGGGCATTGTGGTCAGAGAAGATACTTGAGATAATTTCTATGCTCCTAAATTTATTGAGATTCGCTTTGTGTCCCAATATGTGGTCGATTCTTGAGAATGTTCCATGAGCATTTGAGAAGAATGTGTATTCTGCTTTTTTTGGATGTAGTGTCCTGAAGATATCAATGAAGTCTAACTTTTCTATTGTTTCCTTTAGGATCTCTGTTGCTTTATTGGTTTTCTGTCTAGAGGGTCTGTCCATTGATGTGAGGGGGGTATTTAGGTCTCCTACTATGATTGTGTTCTCATCAATATCTCCCTTTATGTCTGTTAATATTTGTTGTATGTATCTGGGTGCTCCTATATTTGGGGCATATATGTTGACGATAGTAACATCCTCTCCTTGGATGGATCCCTTAATCATTAAATAGTGTCCTTCTTTGTCTTTCTTTATGTCTTTTGTTTTAAAGTCTATTTTGTCTGATAGGAGCGTTGCGACTCCTGCTTTTCTGTCATGTCTATTGGCGTGAAATATTTTCCCCACCCTTTCACTTTCAATCTATATGTATCTTTTGTCCTAAGGTGAGTTTCTTGTAGGCAGCATATTGAAGGTTTTTGCCTTTTTATCCACTCAGCCACTCTGTGTCTTTTGATTGCGGCATTCAGCCCATTGACATTTAAGGTGATAATTGATAGATGAGTATTTATTGCCATTTGAACCTCGTGTTCCAGTTGATTCTATGGTTCTCCATTCTTCCTTTCTTTTTTTTTTTTTTTTTTTTGGTTGGATGGTCTCCTGTTATTATCTGCTTGAGTGTATTTTTTTTTTTTTTTCATTTTTTGCAAATGCAATATTTGGTTTTGGCTTGTGGTTGCCCTGTTTTTTAAATATGCTAACCCCTTCCCACAATTGTGTGTTTTAGCCTGATGGTCCTGTAAGTTCAAACACTTCATTACTATATTAAAATTAAGAAGAGAGACATACATACAAACAAAAAAGGTTATTTACCTCCTAACATCCCTTACCCACATTTTATGGTTTTGATGACTCTTTTTTCTTTTTTTCTTTTTAATTTTATTTTGTTTGAAGCATGTTCATGATTAAATCTGTATGCTGGCTTATTTGAGTGACTGCTCTCTGATTGTGGTTTCCTCAGTCCTAGTTCTTCCTCTTCTTCTTCTTCTTTTTTTTTTTTTTCTTTTCTTTTCTTTTTTCTTCCCTTTCCTTCCTTTCTTTTTGGTTTAGAGAAGCCCTTTCAATATTTCCTTTAACCTGGGTTTTGTGTTGCTGTATTCTTTAAGTTTTTGTTTATTGGGAAAAATTTTTATTTCCCCTTCTATTTTAAATGATATTCTTGCTGGATAGAGTATTCTAGGTTGCATATTTTTTCCTTTTAGCACTTTAAATATCTCTTGCCATTCCCTCCTGGCCTGTAGTGTTTCTGTAGAGAAATCAGCTGATAATCTTATGGGGGTTCCCTTGTAGGTAACATTCTGCTTTTCTCTTGCTGCCTTTAGGATCCTCTCTTTATCACTCACTTTTGCCATTTTTATTATGATGTGTCTTGGTGTGGGTCTGTTTGGGTTCAGTTTGTTTGGGGCCCTCTGTGCTTCTTGTATCTTGAACCCAGTATCCTTTAGATTTGGGAAGTTTCCAGCGATAATTTCTTCAAATATATTTTCCATTCCCTTATCTTTTTCTACTCCTTCTGGAATTCCTATTATGCGTAGATTGGCCCGCTTTATATTATCCCATAGGTCTCTTATATTGCTTTCCAGTTTTTTGATTCGGTTTTCCGTCTGTTGACCGGATGAGTGATTTCCATTATTCTATCTTCCATATCACTGATTCATTCTTCTGCATTATTCATTCTGATTTTTACTGCCCCTAGTTCAGTTTGCATCTCTGCAAATGAATGTTCTAGTTTTTCTTGGCTCCTCCTTATATTTTCTAGTTCCTTTCTGAGGGTATCTGCATTACTGTTCATATCTTCTCTTAATTCCTTCAGTATTTTCAGTATTTCTCTTTTGAACTCCAGGTCTGTCTGACTGCAGAGATCTGTTTCATTGTTGACTGTTTTAGGTGAGTTCTCCTGTTGGTTTGACTGGGGGTGGTTTCTCAGCTTCTTCATCTTGCTTGTTGTCTTCTTTCTCCTGAGGGAGTTGTACTCTCCGTTATCGGGCAGTGTTTGCCTTGTCACTGCTGTGGAATATTTCCTGAGGGCTGGCGTTGTTGGTCAATCTTTTTTGAGGCAGTGTGGCTTTTCTGGAGTGTTGATGGGGCTAACAGTGGTTCTTTGAAGCAAAGACTTCCTGAGGGCAGACAGGACTGGGAGGTCCACACCACGATGGTAGCAGATTTCACTCGGTCATGCAGAGCTTGCTCTGGTGTTTTTGGGCTGTGGGGTTCTTGCAGGGGGTTGGCGGTGTTGGGCAGCTGCTCTTCAGGGGTGCATCACCCCCTGGGGGCTGGAGCAGCTATCTGGGTCACTGAGAACCTAAGAGGCTCTTCCCTAGGGCAGCCCAACTCAGAAGGACAGCCTGAGAATGTAGGTGGATCTTTTCACAGTCTGGCCGAGCTTGTTGCAGCTTTTCTGGGCTGCAGGGGTTCTTCCAGGGGGCTGGTGGTGCTGAGCAGTTATTTCACGGGATTGGGGCACCCCCTGGGAGCTTGGGCGGGTAGCAGGGCCGTTGGAGACCCAAGAGGCTCCTCCCCAGGGCAGCCCAACTCAGAAAAACCATCTTAGATCTTTTCCCGACTCGGCCAGGCTTGTTGCAGCTTTTCTGGGCTGCAGGGGGTCCTGCCTGGAGCTGGCAGTCCTATGCAGCTGGTCCACTAGAGCATCCACTGGGGGCTTGGGCGGGTAGCAGGGCCGTTGGAAACCCAAGAGGCTCCTCCCCGGGGCAACCCGACTCAGAAAAACCATCCGAGAATTAGGCTGATCTATTCACAGCCTGGCTAAGCTTGTTCTAGCTTTTCTGGGCTGCAGGCCTTTTCTCAGAGGCTGGTGGTGTTTGGTGCTGCTCTGCGCAAGTGTATCCCCTCCAAAGGGCAAGCAGGCCTGTGCAGGGACAGCCCCTGCGGTGGTAGGCTTCAGGCAATTGTTGAGGCCAGCCCTCCTGGATGGCAGGCAGCCCCAGGTCCAGTGAGAGCGTAGGGAGTGGCGTGGGTGGGGGGAGGGGATGCACTGGGAAGCACAGCTTTCAGCTAGCTAGCGGGCCTGTAAGCTTGCTGTGGCCTGGGGGGTATTCTATGGGGACCCACCCCTTCTTCTCTCCCCTCCCCAGCACAGGCGCAGACCAGGCTCTTCTCCCAGGTTCCCTCTGATGTGGCTTTCCACTTCCCCGCTCCTAGAGTATTGTTCCCTTCCTCTGCGACAGCTTTGTTTTCTAGTCTCCCAGGCAGTCTCTGCCCCGTCAAATGGTTTCTAGACCTCCCAAGCAGTTTCCGCTCTGCCCCGCCCCCCCAGCCCGGGGACTAACCTCTGGAGCCCAGGTCTCGGTGCCCAGCCCCCATCCAGTTGTCGCCTGGCCCTTTCTCGGGGACTAACCTTCAGAGGCGAGGTCTCAGTGCCCAGCCCCCCACAGGCGTCCCCCGGCCCTTTCTCGGGGACTAACCTTCGGAGGCGAGGTCTCGGTGCCCAACCCCCACCCAAGCGTCCCCCGGCCCCCTCTCAGTGACTAACCTTCAGAGGCGAGGTCTCGGTGCCCAGCCCCTACCCAGGCGTACCCCGGCCCTTTCCTGGGGACTAACCTCTGGAGCTGAGGATTCGGTGCCCAGCCCCCACCCAGGCATCTCAATTTTTGGTGACTGTGCCCGTAGTTCAGATGGTCCGTTGGGTTCTTGATCGGCTTTTCCGTACTCCAACTTACTGCTACACTCTTCTCTGCATCTGGAGATTCCTCCGGTTCGTTTGATCTTTCGCCCGGTAGGTGACTTTCCAGGGAGCAGTATCTCTTTCTCCTCCACAGTTCCCTTTCGGGAGCGCCTGTCCCGCTCGGATTCACCTTCTCTCACTCTCCTCTTTTCTCCCGTTCTGCCCAATAATGTCACGAACTTCTTGCCATTATTGGAGTTTAGGTTCCTCTGCCAGTGATTGGTTGCTGTTCTGTGCGAGTCATTTATTCTGTAGATGTGCTTTTTTTGTTGTGTTTGTGGGAGAGGGCGAGCGTGTCCCCCTACTCCTCCGCCATCTTGTCCTCTTCTTCCTCTCCATTTTTCTTTCTCTTTTAGTATTTTGTCATAGCTGTTAACAAAGCAATATAAATCAATTGTAGGCAGATTATTCCATCTTTGGCCAGTGGAAGCCCCTTCAGGCTGGTGCTCTTGTCCTTTTGACCTAATTCTATGAGTCTTTGATCATTTCCTTGTTTCTGGTGAGACAGGATGTTTGTAGGCTGTGTACTTTCCCAGCCTGTGCCCTGGAATTGGCCACTTTTCCAAATAACTCTGGTTTATTTTAGTGGGGACTGGCATTTGGAGACTATAAGCTGGGATGGAGGGGTGTTGTTTCATTGCTATTGGGTGGTCATTGCTTTCAGGCCTTTGCAGTGGATAGAGCCAAGAAATATGTATACTTAAAAATAGACAGTAGGAGGAGTTCCTGTCATGGCGCAGCAGAAATGAATCTGACTAGGACCCATGATGTTGTGGGTTTGATTCCTGGCCTCACTCAGTGGATTAAGGATCTGGTATTGCCATGAGCTGAGGTGTAGGTCGCAGACTTGGCTTGGATCTGGTGTTGCTGTGGCTGTGGTGTAGGCTGGCAGCTATAGCTCTGATTAGACCCCTAGCCTGGGAACCTATGCCTTGAGTGTGGCCCTAAATAGCAAAAAAAAAAAAAAAAAATAGGAAGGTGGTTGCCAGAAGCTAGTGGGGGAGGACGGGGTGGGGAGTTACCGTGTAATGGGAGGATGGTTAGTGGTGATGGTTGTACAACAGTGTGAATGTACTTTTTTTTTTCTTTCTAGGGCCATTCATGTGGCATATGGAAGTTCCCAGGCTAGGGGATGAATCGGAGCTACAGCTGCCAGCCTACACCACAGCCACAGCAACCTGGGATCCTACCTGCGTCTTTGACCTACACCACAGCTCACAACATTGCTGGATCCTTATTTTTTTGTTTGTTTTGTCTTTTATTTTAGGGCCGCACCCATGGCATATGGAGGTTCCCAGGCTAGGGGTTTAATCAGAGCTATTGCTGCTGGCCTACACCAGAGCCATGGCAATGCCAGATCCGAGCCACATCTGCGACCTACACCACTGCTCATGGCAATACCAGATCCTTAACCCACTGAGCGAGGCCAGGGATCGAACCTGCAACCTCATGTTTCCTAGTCGGATTCATTTCTGCTGCGCCATGCTGGGAGCTCCATATCACTGGATCCTTAAGCCACTGAGTGAGGCCAGGGGTCAAACCCATATCCTCATAGATACTAGTCAGATTCATTTCTGCTGAGCCACAATGGGAACTCCATAGTGTGAATGTACTTAATGCTGTAGGAGTGGACACTTGAAAATGGTTAAATAATAAATTTTATTTTATGTATATTTTACCACAATAAGAAATGAAATGCCTCATGACAGCAAAAAAAAGACAAAAATATGAGAGCTTTACACTAGTATTTTTATAACAAACTATTTTATTTATTTATTTATTTATATATATATATTTTTTTTTAGCTGCGCCTACAGCATTCACAAGTTGCTGGGCCAGGGATCAAGCCCTAGCCACAGCAGTGACAATGTCAAATCCTTAACTGCTGGGCTACTGGGGAACTTCTGTCAAAATGAATTTTAAATTATAAGGATCTTGCTGAATTTTTGGGAGTTCCCACTGTGGCTCAGTGGTAACAAACTTGACTAGTATCAATGAGGACATGGGTTTGATCACTGGCCTCACTTAGTGGGTTAAGAATCCGGTGTTGCCGTGTGCTGTGGTGTAGGTTGTAGACATGGCTCAGATCCTGTGTTGCTATGACTGTGGCGTAGGCCGGCAGCTATAGTTCTGATTCGACCCTTAGCTTGGGAACTTCCATATGCCACGTGTGTGGCCCTAAAAAAGAAAAGACAAAAAACCCCAAAAAACAAGGATTTTGCTGTATTTTTGAAATTTATATTTGTGTATTTTTTATTTCATACTTCAACTTTTGGTTAGAATTGCTTCTGTAATGATTTAGTAATGATTATACTTGGTTCTAGCTTCTCCATTTTAGGACCTATACTTCTCTACCTCATATTCTGAATTTGCTCACTGTCTTTTTTGACACAGACTTTACTACCAGGTCTTACTGGCCCCTCTGGGGAAGCGGTTAAATCTGCAGCGGATGTGACGCCTTCATCTACTGGAAGTGGCGACAAGGTCTATGCCTACCAGATGGTCCGCACAGATTGCCGGGAACAGAAGCTTGATGCCTTCCTGCAGCCTGCGAGCAAGTCCTTGTCCAGTCAGCCCCAGGCCATTGTCCCCGAGGACAGAACAGATGGTTTTGGTAGTGAGGCCAGGCAGCAGGATGAGGAAATGCTTGAACTTCCAGCTCCTTCTGAAGTGGCTGCCAAGCATCAGAGCTTGGAGGAGGATGCAGCAGAGAGGACTTCAGACTTGTCAGAGAAGAGAGGTCCCCCTTCCAGCCCCGGGAACCCCAGGTATGGCCTTGTGGGAAAGTGCAGCTTGCCTCCTTCCTTCTTTATGAAAGTCCCTTCTAAGTTGGACGGTCACAGAAATTTTTTATTATACTTGATCTACTATATATATATACACACACACACACACATATATAGTCTTTTTTCACATTATCCTCCATCATGTTCCATCACAAGTGACTAGATAGAGTTCCCTGTGCTATACAGCAGGATCTCATTGCTCATCTACTCCAGATGCAAAAGTCTGTATCTATTAACCCCAAACTCCCAATCCATCCCACTCCTTCTCCCTCTCCCTTGGTAACCATAAGTCTGTTCTGGTCCATGAGTCTTTTTTCTGTAGATAGGTTCATTTGGGCCATATATTAGATTACAGATGTAAGTGATGTATGGTATTTGTCTTTCTCTTTCTGACTTGAGTTAGTATGAGAATCTCTAGTTCCATCCATGTTGCTGCAAATGGCATTATTTGGTTCTTTTTTATGGCTGAGTAGTATTCCATTGTGTTTATGCATCACATCTTCTTAATCCATTCATCTGTCAATGGACATTTAGGTTGTTTTCATGTCTTGGCTATTGTGGATAGTGTTGCATTGAATATAGGGGCGTATGTATTTTGTGTGTGTGTCTTTTTAGGGCCGCTCCTGTGGCATGTGGGGGTTTCCAGGCTAGGGGTTGAATTGGAGCTACAGCTGCTGGCCTACACCACAGCCACAAACTTGGGATCCGAGCCACAGCTCAGCTCACAGCAACACCAGATCCTTAATCCACTGAGGAAGGTCAGGGATTGAACCTGCGTCCTCCTGGATAGTAGTCAGGTTCATTTCCACTGAGACATGATGGGAACTCCTGTCTTTTTCAATGAAGTTTTTGTCCGGATAGATAGATATCCAGGAGTGGGATTGCTGGATCATATGGTAATTTTATATTTAGTTTTCTGAGGTCCTCCCCATTACTGTTTTTCATAGTGATTGTATCAATTTACATTCCCACCAACAGTGTTGGAGAGTTCCCTTTTCTCCATAAACTCTCCAGCGTTTATTTGTTGTCTTATTAACGATGGCCATTCCGACTAGTGTGAGGTGGTATCTCTTAGGTTTGATTTGCATTTTTCTAATAATCAATGATATTGAGCATTTTTCATGTGCCTGTTGGCCATCCATATGTCTTCTTTGAAGAAATGTCTACTCAGGTCTTCTGTGCATTTTTCACTTGGGTCTTTTTTTTTTTTTTTTTTTTTTTTCCTGTTGAGTTGTATGAGTAGTTTGTGTATTTTGGAGATTAAGCCCATGTCAGTTGCATTGTTTGAAAATATTTTCTCCCATTCCTTAGGTTGTCTTTTTGTTTCCTTTGCTGTGCAAAAGCTTGTCAGTTTGATTAGGTCCCATTGGTTTATTTTTGTTTTTATTTCTGTGCTTTGGGAGACTGACCTAAGAAAACATTTGCATGGTTGATGTCAGAGAATGTTTTGCCTGTGTTCTCTTCTAGTTTTATGGTGTCTTGTCTTATGTTTAAGTCTTTAAGCCATTTTGAATTTATTTTTGTGCGTGGTGTGAGTGTAATGTTCTAGTTTCATTGATTTACATGCAGCTCTCCAGTTTTCCCAGCACAAATTGCTAGAGACTGTCTTTTCCCCATTTTATATTCATGCCTTTGTTGAATATTAATTGACCATAGGTATCTGAGTTTATTATTTCTGTGTTCTGTATTCTGTTCTTTTGGTCTGTATGTCTTTTTTTGTACCACTACCGCACTGTTGTGGTTACTGTAGCTTTGTAATGTTGTCTCAAGTCTGGGAAAATTATGCCTCCTGCTTGGTTTTTGTTCCTCAAAATTGTTCTGGCAATTCTGGATCTTTTATGGTTTCATATAAATTTTGGGGTTGTTTGTTCTAGTTCTGTGAAAAATGTCAGGGGTAATTTGATAAGGATTGCATTGATTTTAATGATACTGATTCTTCCAATCCATTTTAATGATATTGATTCTTCCAGTCCAGGAGCATGGAATAGCTTTGCATTTCTTTGAATGTCCTTTAATTTCCTTGATGAATGTTTTATAGTTCTCAGCATATAAGTCTTTACCTCCTTGGTGAGGTTTACTCCTAGGTATTTAATTTTTGGGGGTGTGATTTTATTTCATTTCATTTTTTCCCCTTCCCTTCCCTTTTTTGTCTTCTTAGGGCCACATCCAGGGCATATGGAGGTTCCCAGTCTAGGGATTGAATTGAAACTGTACCTGCTGGCCTGTACCACAGCCACAGCAACATGGGTCCAAGCTGCGTCTGCAACCTACATCACAGCTCATGGCATGCCAGATCTTTAACCCACTGAGTGATGCCAGAGTTTGAACCTGTGTCTTCATGGATACTAATCAGATAGGTTTTTGCTGAGCCATGATGGGAATTCCTGGGTGTGATTTTAAAAGGTATTGCGTTTTTATATTGTATTATTAGTATGCAGAAATGCAACTGATTTTTCAGTATTAATCTTATATCCTATTTTTCTGAATTCATTGATCAGTTTGAGTTGTTTTTGTGTGGAGTCTATTGGGTTTTCTATATATAGTGTCATGTCATCTGCATAGAGTGACAGTTTATGTCATTCTTCTCTTCCAATTTGGATACCTTTTATTTAGTTTGTCTGATTGCTGTGGCTAAACTTCCAGTACTATGTTGAATAAAAATGGTGAGAATGGGCATACTTGCCTTGTGCTAGATTTTAGCAGGAAGGTTTTCTGCTTTTCTCCATTGAGTATTATGTTGGCTGTGGGTTTGTCATAAATGGCTTTCACTATGTTAACGTATGTTCCGTCTGTACCCACTTTGGTAAGAGTTTTTATCGTGAATGGATGTTGGACTTCATTGAATGCTTTTTCTGCATCTGTTGAGATGATCATGTGGTTTTTGACTTTTCTCTTGGTAATGTGGTGTATGACATTGATTTGTGTGTGTTGAACACACTAGTGAACTTGGGATGAATCCCATGTGGTTGTGGTATGATCTTCTTTTATATATTGTTGGATTTGGTTGGCTATAATTTTGTTGAGAATTTTTGCATCTATATTCATCAGAGTTATTGGCCTATAATTTTCTTTTTGGGTAGTATTTTTGTCCGGTTTTAGTATTAGGATGATGGTGGCTTCATAGAATGTCTTTAAGAGTGTTCCTTCTTCTTCAACCTTTTGGAAAATTTGGTTATAAGTTCTTTGTATGTTTGGTAGAATTCACCTGTGAAGCCATTTAGTCCTGATCTTTTGTTTGTAGGGAGTTTTTATTACATGCTCAATTTCATTTCTAGTGATCGATCTGTTAAATTCATCTTTACCTTTTTGATTCAGTTTTGATGGGCTGTATGTCTCTAGGAAGTTGTCCATTTCTTCTGGGTTGTTGATTTTTTGGCATGTAATCGTTAATAGCATTCTCTTAATTTTGTTTGTATTTCTGCAGTATCCATTGACACTTCTCCTTTTTCACTTCTAATTTTGTTTATTTGTGTTCTTTCTCTCTTCTTGGTGAGTCTGGCCAGAAGTTTGTCAATTTTGTTTACCCTTTCAGAGAACCAGCTTTTGGTTTTATTATTTTTTTGGATCCTTATTTTATTGATTTCCTCTCTGATCTTTATGCTTTCCTTCTTTGTGCTGACTTTAGGTTTTGTTTGTTCTTTTTCTAATTCTTTTTAGGTGGTAGGTTAAGTTGTTGATTTGAGATTTTTCTTCTTTTCTGAGGAAAGCCTGTATTGCTGTGAACTTCCATCGAAGAACTGCTTTTGTGGCATCCCATAGATTTTGACTGGCTGTGTTTTCATTATCATTTGTCTCAAGGTATTTTTTAATTTCCCTTTTGATTTCCTCATTGACCCATTGGTTTTTTAGTAGCAACTTGTTTAGTTTCCATGTAGTCAGTTTTTTCTCATTTTTTTCCTGTGGTTGATTTCTGGTTTCATGCCATTGTGGTCAGAGAAGATACTTGAAATAATTTCTATACTCTTAAATTTTTTGAGGTTCGTTTTGTGCCCTGTGTGTGGTCAATCCTTGAGAACGTTCCATGTGCACTTGAAAAGTATGTATGTTCTGATTTTTCTGGATGTAATGTCCTGAAAATATGAATTAAGTTTAACCTATCTATTGTGTCATTTAGGATCTCTGTTGCCTTATTGATTTTCTGTCTAAAGGATCTATCTGTTCATTGCTGTGAGTGGGGTGTTAAAGTCTCCTCCTACCAGGAGTTCCATTGTGGCACAGCAGAGACAAATCCGACTAGTATCCATGAGGATGTGGATTCGATCCCTGGCCTTGTTCAGTGGGTTAAGGATCCAGCATTGTCATGAGCTATGATGTAGGTCACAGACCCGGCTTGGATCCTGTGTTGCCGTGGCTGTGGCATAGGCTGGCAGCTGTAGCTCCAATTGGACCCCTAACCTGGAAATTTACATATGCCGCAGGTGCAGCCCCAAAAAAGCAAAAAAAGTGTCCTACTCTTTCGGTATTCCCATCAATTTCTGCTTTTATGTTTGTTAGTATTTGTTGTATGTATTTGGGTGCTCCTATATTAGGGGCATATATATTGTCAAGTGTAATGTCCTTTTGATATTGTAATATTGTCAAGTGTAATATCCTCTTGAATGGATCCTTTTATCATTAAATAGTGTCCTTCTTTGTCTTTCTTTATGGTCTTCGTTTTAAAGTCTATTTTGTCTGATATAAGTATTGCAACTCCTGCTTTCCTGTCTTTTCCATTTGCATGAAATATCTTTTTCTAGTCCCTCACTTTCAATTTATGTGTGTCCTTTGCCCTAAGATGAGTCTCTTGTAGGCAGTATACTGTAAACTCTTGTTTTTTTATCCAGTCTTCCACTCTATATCTTTTGATTGGAGCATTCAGTCCGTTGACATTTAAGGTAATTATTGATAAATACATTGATAAAAAATTGATAAATAAATTGATATGCCATTTTAAACCTTGTTTTCCAATTGATTCTGTGTTTCTCCTTTGTTCTTTTTTTTAGTTGGATGATTTCCTTTTATTTTATGCTTGTGTTCTCTTCTGTTTGGTGTTTGTGAATGCAACATTTGGTTTTAATTTGTGGTTGCCTTGTTTTTCAAGTATGTTGAACTCTTTTATCTACTTGTTTTAGCTTGATAGTCATATAGGCTCAAACACATTCTAAAAAGAGTCTAGTTTTTTTTTTTTTTAATTTTTAACCATTGTTTAATATTGCTTAATAGATTTTCTTACTTTCTTTCCCCACATTTTATGACTTTGATGTCCTTTTTAACATCTTCATGTTTATTCTTTTGCTATTCCTGTGTTAATCATCACTTTTACAATAGTTTTTTTTTTTTTTTTTTTTAGATTGGATCTGTATACTGGCTTATTTAAATGATTACTTTGCAACTGTGACTTCCTCCATCCTATTTCTTCTTCTTTTTTGTTTAGAGGAGACTTTTCAGTATTTAGAATGCGTTTAGTATTGCTGTACTCTTTCAGTTTTTGTTTGTTGGAGAAATTTTTTATCTCTCCATCTATTTTAAATGATATTCTTGCTGGGTAGAATATTCTAGGCTGCAAAATTACCCCTTTTAGAACTTTAAGTATATCTTGCCACTCTCTTCTGGCCTGTAGTGTTTTCTCTAGAGAAATCAGCTGATTGCCTTTGGTGTTCTCTTATAATTAACTCTTTTTTTTTTTTTCTTGCTGCCTTTAGAGTCTTCTCTTCATCTTTAACGTTTGCCATTTTTATTATGTCTTGGTGTGGGTATGTTTGGGTTCATTTTGTTTGGGACCCTCTGTTTTTCCTGCATTTGATATCTGTTTCCTTTTGATTTGGAAATTTCAGCCATAATTTCATCAAGTATAGTTTCAATCCCCTTTTCTTTATCTTCTTCTTCTGGAATCCCTATTATGCATAGATTGGCCCCCTTTGTATTATCCTATAGATCTCTTGTATTGCTTTCTTCTTTTTTTCATTTGGTTTTCTATCTGCTGTCCTGATTGGGTAATTTCCATTATTCTATCTTCAAAGTCACTAATTTGTTCTTGTGCTTTATTCATTCTGCTCTTCAGTATCTTTAACTCAGCTTGAGTCTGTACAGTTAGAAAAATTGAATTTTCTAATTTTTCTTGGCTTCTCCTTAGTTTCTACTTTCTTTCTAAAGTAACCTCATATCCTCTCTTAATTCCTTCAGTATTTTCACTGTCTCCTTTTTGAATTCTGTGACTGTTAGACTGCAGAAGTCTGTTTCATTGCTGGCTCCTTCAGGTGAATTCTCCTATTCTCTGACTGGGAGTGGTTCCTGAGCTTCTTCCTTTTGTTTGTAGTTTTCTTATTCTGTGAGTATAGGGAAAACAACTATTGTAGTCTTGGTGGGCTGTTTGTATGCATGAGCACTGCTGGGTATTTTGTGAGGGCTTACTGTTTCTCTTTATGGTGCTGTGTCTGCTTCCAGGAAGATGGGATGGAGGCAGTGGGCTGGGCTATTAGCCAGTGCCTGTTTATTGGGCCCTTAACAGTGGCAAGGGCCAGCAAGAAGGTAGTGCAGACTGCTCCTAGTTGCAGGGCTCTGGGAAGTGGCAGTGACCCTCAGGCAGGTGTAGGCATCACCTGGAGTGTGTGGCAGTGGTAGGGCATGTACGTTTCCAGGGGAGTGTGAGAGCGAAAACAGTTGGTGCTTGGTTGCAGTGCCCACCTCTCTGCCATCCTCTGAGGTGACTGGGGCCATAGGTTTGCCTGTTCACAGACCCCTAGTAGTGGTGGGCCATGCCCACCTCTGGAGTCTGAGATGACTGACTTTGTCCCCTGCCACCTGTAGACCAGGCAAGAGGCACTCCTTCCTGCTTAGCTTGCACAGAAGGCACCTTGCTGCCTGTAGCCCTGCCCTCGAAGAGTCTGCATGTGCACAGAGAATGATATTCCTGTGGTGATCTGTCCCTCCTCCTCTTACCCTACCTACCAATGATGCTTTGTTTCTCATGCGGTCCCCGACCTCCTCCCTGGTTCCCTTGGATTTAGTGCTCTGCTCCCTACCCTTGGCGCACTGCTCCCTAGCCCATTAGGCTGTCTCCACACAGCCACCCTAGTCCTCTCCTTGGAACTGACCTCTCGAGCCTGAGTCTCAGTGAACGTCTCAGGCTGTGTTGTCCGGAGATGGTGGTGCCAGTGGTATATGTAGCTCTCACTCTGCTTTACCCTTCTCAGTCCAGCTGCTCTCCTTTTCTCTGAGGCTTTGAGGTCCCTCTGTCTTGGCTGATCTCCCCATAAGGATGCTTACCATGGTGTAGATTCTTTCCCTCTTTCACAGCTCCCTCTCAAGAGTGGTAGTTTGTCCCGATTCCTTTCTACTCTCTTTTTTCCCACTTTTGTTCTAGCCAGTTATGTGGATGGTTTCTTGCCCTTTTTGGAGGCTTAAGGTCTTAGGCCAGAATTCAGTAGATATTCTGTGTGTATCTTTCTACATGTAGATGGTTTTTGTTGATTTTTTTGTGGAAGAAGGTGAATACCACATCTTACTCCTCTGCCATCTTGATCCCACCTTGAAACAAAGTCTTTAAAACAGGAGTCAAAGTGTGTCACTCTTTGCTGAAAACCAGTTCTTCCCACTGCACTTGGGGTGCAACCATCCTGCCCATCATTCTCTTTCCCGTTGTGGTGCTTTGGCTGCACTGCTCTAGAGGCTGACCTGACCTCACTGAGCTCTCAGCCCTTTTTTCTCACTGGTCCCTCATCCCAGAAACTCTATGGCTTCTTGTTACCCAAGTCTCAACTTGGATGTCTATCATCTCTTACCAGAGACCTTTAGCTTCCACTGCATTCTGTTACTTTGATTGATTGATTGATCCCTGCGCCCCACTGATGAGGCATATGGAAGTTCCCAGTCCAGGGATCAAATCTGAGCCACAGCTGTGACCTGCCCCTCAGCTGTGGCAACACTGGATTCTTTTTTTTTTTTTTGTCTTTTTAAGGTCACACCCACAGGATATGGAGGTTTCCAGGCTAGGGGTCAAATTGGAGCTGTAGCTGCCAGCCTACACTATGGCCACAGCAACGGGGATTTGAGCTGCGTCTTCACCTTAACACCACAGCTCATGCCAAATGCTGGATTCTCAACCCACTGAGCAAGGCCAGGGATCAAATCCACATCCTCATGGATGCTAGTCGGGTTCGTTAACCACTGAACCCTGATGGGAACTCTGCAACACTGGATTCCTAATCCGCTGCACCAGGCTGGGAATTGAACCTGTGCCACCGCAGAGATAACAACAGATCCCTAAACTGCAGTACCACAGTGGGAACTCCACCTTTTTTTTTTCTGTGTTTTTTTTTGTTTGTTTGTTTGTTTGGTTTTTTTTTGTTTTGTTTTGTTTTTAGGGCTGTACCTGCAGCATATGGAAGTTCCCAGGCTAGGGGTCCAATTGGAGCTGTAGCTGCCGGCCTACCCCACAGCCACAGCAATGCCAGATCCCAGCCACTTCTGCAACCTAGACCACACAGCTCATGGCAACATCAGATCCTTAAACCCCTGAGTGAGGCCAGGGATCAAGCCCTCATCCTCATGGATACTAGTCAGAGTCATTACCACTGAGACACTTTGGGAACTCCTGTATTTTTTTTTTTTTAACTCAATGAATTTTATTATATTTTTAGAGTTGTACAACTATCAACAGAGCCCAATTTTATGGCATTTCCCTCCCGAACCTCCAGCCCATTCCTCCCTCCCCCAACCTCTCTCCTTTGGAAACCATAAATTTTTCAAAGTCTGTGAGTCAGTATCTGTTTGGCAGAGAAGTTCATTCTATCCTTTTTTTTTTTAGATTCCACATATAAGTGATAGCATGTGATGTTGGTGTCTCACTGTCTAACTTCACTTAGCGTGTTAATTTCTACGTCCATCCATATTGCTGCAAATGCCATTATTTCATTCCTGTTTTTGGCTGAGTAATATTCCATTGTGTATATGTACCACATCTTCTTTATCTACTCCTCCGTTGGTAGACATTTAGGTTGCTTCCATGTCTTGGCTGTTGTATGTAGTGCTGCAGTGAACATTGGAGTACATGCATCTTTTCTAGTCATAGTTTTTCTCTCTGCATAGATGCCCAGGAGTAGGATTGCTGGATCAAATGGTAATTCTGTTTTTAGTTTTTTGAAGACTCTCCATACTGTTTTCCATAGTGGTTGCACTAATTTACATTCCCACCAAGAGTGTAGTAGGGTTCCCTTTTCTCCACACTCTCTCCAGCATTTATTGTTAGTAGACTTTTTGATGATGGCTATTCTGGCTGGTGTAAAGTGGTACCTCATGGTAGTTTTGATTTGCATTTCTCTAATAATTAGTGATGTTGAACATCTTTTCACATGTTATTTGGCCATTTGTATGTTTTCTTTGAAGAATTGTCTGCTTAGATCTTCTTATTTTTTTGATTGGGTTTTTTTGGTTGAACTTCAGGAAATACTGGTATATTTTGGAGATTAAGCTCTTGCAGTTGCTTCATTTTCAAGTATTTTCTCCTAACCTGTGAGCTGTTTTTTCATTTTGTTTAGGGTTCCCTTTGCTATGCAAAAAGTTTTAGTTCAATTAGGTTCCATATGTTTATTTTTATTTTTATTGTCATTGGTTTAGGAGGTGGATCTGAGAAGCTATTGCTGTGTTTATGTCAGTGTTTGGCCTATGTTTTCCTCTAAGAGTTTTATAGTGTCCAGTCTTATATTTAGGTCTGTCTTTTTTTTTTTTTTTTTTTTTTTTTGTCTTTTTAGGGTCACACCTGCAGCATATGGAGTTTCCCAGGCTAAGGGTCTAATCGGAGGTGTAGCCGCCAGCCTATGGCACAGCCATAGCAACACAAGGTCCAAGCCTCATCTGCAATCTACACCACAGCTCACGGCAACGCTGGATCCTTGACCTGCTGAGTGAGGCCTGGGATCAAACCCGCAACCTTGTGGTTCCTAGTTGGATTTGTTTATGCTGCTCCACAGCGGGAACTCCATATTTAGGTCTTTAATCCATTTCGAGTTTGTTTTTATGAATCTTGTATTTTTGACATAGCATTTTGTCAGCATCTGGTGGGCAGTCACATTGTCTGGCTTGTTCATGGCTATATGAGGTCAGTATTATAACAGTGCCTGAGGCATGGATGGAGGCCTTGAGTAAATGAGACGTGGTGTGATCAACAAACTTGCTCAAGGTCCTGCAGGTTTATGGGCTAAGCCAGACCCCAAACCCCTGCTGTGCGTAGCATCCAGTGCTAGGGCCTGAGGGATGTCAGGGAACCTGTATCCAGGAGAACAGACATATCTGGCCAGCCTGCCACTAGCATAAGGGGCCCTCCCTAGATGAGCAGAGCCAGCACAGAGAGGCTGCTCCCTTCTCCAAAATAAAAAATTTGACTGAGTAAAAAAAAAAATCTTTAAGATAGTATTGAGCTGTCAGTTTGTCATCTTCTCTACAGAAAGAGACATCGGGAAAGCTCTGATGTGGAAATGGTGGAGGATGCAAACCGAAAGGAAATGACAGCAGCTTGTATCCCCCGGAGAAGGATCATTAACCTCACAAGTGTTCTGACTCTCCAGGAAGAAATCAGTGAGCGGGGACATGAGAGTACGTAAGTGCAGAGGGTGGCCTGCCACTCCCAGGGCCAGAACTGCTAACATGGAGGTTTTGGAAATGCTGGAAGCATTTGTGTTGGGACAGCCTCTCAGTCCCAGCTTACTTTCTTTCTTAAACCAAGGCGGTGGCAGCTTAAAGATAATTTTCAACTGGGAAAGAAGGGAAAAAGTAGTCTCTAGTTTTAATTAGAATTAATCAGTACACTCATTAAACCAGAGGAATCAGTAAAGTGGTCATTTAAATAATCTTCAATTTGTTTCTGTCTTAGCTACAAAGAAGTGTAACTATCAGCCAGATGCTAATCCTGTAGCCTGCCCAGGGTATGCTGTTGCTCCAGGCTCTGGAGGGCCCTGGTTCATACCTGGGCACTGATGCTTCTGCTGTGTGACCTTAGACTCATGACCTAACCTTTCTGTGCCTTGGCTTTTCCTTATGTGTAAAATGGCATTAATTTTACCCTTGAAGATAATTGTGCTGATTAGAGAGAAAAATTAAGTAAAACACATGGTACAGAGTAAGCAGTCAATGGATACTTTTGTATCCTGAGGACAAAGTGAAAAGTCATTTATCTTCTTTCTCAGAAATAGATCTCAGAACACCTGAGTATAGAATTCCATCTGGGTCCCCATTACTCCAAACTCAGTTGATGGTTTTAGAAACCATCACCTCCTAGGGGTGAACCGACACAGGGATTGAGGCCTGTGACAGCGCCTTGACCCTATTGGTCCTGCCTGCACTTGGCAAGCCTCGGTTGTGCTCCGAGTGGAGCCATCATTGCCGGGCTCCAGAGGATGGCTCTGCACTTGAGTCTGCACACTTTTAGCCCTGGCCTTTCTGCTTTTCACCTTTCACACATTTCTTGATGTTTTAAACAAGTTATATTTAAACACTACTATAAAAGTTATCTTAAAATATGACAACCTGGACTGACTTTTAGAAGAAATGAATGGCTAAGGAGCATTCATTGATCCTCAGGCTCCTAACAGCCTCCCTGACTCAGAGGCCCCTTATATCTTCTCTGTCTCAGTCACTGCTTGTTTGCACAGATCAGGGAGGCCTCAGTTTGCTTTTCCTTGCTTGTTCTTTCTTTTCTTCACACTCTGGGCCTTTGTCTGCATGTGGGGAAAGGCGTAGGGGGTCTCTTCCCTTGGGAAGGGTACACTTCCTGTGACTAAGGTCTCACCAGCTGGCTTCTGATTTCTGTTTCCAGGAAGATTTGCTCTGTTGCTCTTCCCCTCTGTTAGTGGCTTTCAAGCTGGGAGCTTTTAAAACTATTTTAAATATCAAAATAGAAGGTGGGCCGTGACTTGATGTATTTAGCAGCCTTCCTCACAGTTGTTTTAATTGACAGACTCCCTCAGATTTGGAATTTACTGAGTTTTCTTTAAGGGTTTGCATTCCTCACACAGAGCAGGCTATTTAAGTCGTAATTTCAATACATTTCTGAATAGTTGCAGCTATTTTAAGTGCACTATAAAATTAACCTACACCAAGTGTAGACAGGTTTGTAGTCCATTGCCAAGGTGGTGATGAATCTAAATATTATAAAATTGTATGTACATGCACATTACCTGATTTAATTCTGTCATAGTCTTGTGAAGGAGGCAGAGAAGATGCTGTTATCTGTTTTAAATATAAGGAAATGGAAGATGGGGAAGACAGATTAGTTGGAATATCTGTACCTTGCAAAACTGGCCCAGGTGCCTCCAACGTGTGTTGTTACTGGAGTGGCTTGCAGTGGAGAGGTTGGCCCAGGATTTAGATACAAAACCAGATCTGCTGCTCTAGATCACATGGTGGGCCAAGCACCCTGATCTCTCAGACTGAGGCTATTTTCAGACTCAGAGAAAGGTCTTACAGAGGGAGTCATGGTCCTGGTGTGGGGAGTGGGGCTGTTACTTTGGAGCCAGCAAAACTCTGCTGAAGCTCCTGCCAATATACCATGGCCAGTTGGAAATCTGTTTATCTTTTTTTTTTTTTTTTTTTTTTTTTCACTTGTCTTTTTAGGGCCGCATCTGCAGCATATGGAGGCCAGGGGTCGAATCGGAGCTGTAGCTGCTGGCCTACGCCATAGCCACAGCAACACAGGATCTAAGCCACATCTGCAACCTACACCATAGCACACAGCAAGCTGGATCCTTAATCCACCTAGCAAGGCCAGGGATTGAACCCATATCTTTATGGGTAGTAGTCGGGTTCGTTAACCACAGAACCATGATGGGAACTCCTGTTGACCTTTTTTGGGACAGCCTTTTTCTGCTCTATGAAATGGTGCTCCTGATACAGGCCCTACTGGGTTGTCGTGATGAACACCTGAGAGACAGTGTGCACGTAGAGGGGTCTCTGCCTCAGGTCCTTCCAGTGGCATCTGTTAATACCCACAGCCCCAGCCAGGAAGCTGGTTGTCTCTGGGTTGAATGCCTACAGGGATTTCTCTGAAGCTCAGATTTGAGGAGGTAGGCCAGAGCCTGGCTGCACCCTCAGAGAGCTGTGTCCCTGGCCCAGGAAAGAAGGAAGATGCTTTCCTTTAATGACGTTCTTAGTTGCATTTATTTGCTTGGCTGGGGACTCAGATCTTTGCTGAAGGAGAGTGGTTAGGAGGAGCAGCCTTGGGGAAGCCCTGGATTCTTTATTTTGGAAGGGTGTCAGAGTTGAGTGCTCCACAGGCAGTTTTTGAATCTGGATTTACCCATTCCTTGTGGGTACACTTTCGAGCAACAAACAAGGTTAATTTCTGGCCCAGTATGCCATCACGTGTTCATGGGATTAAGCTCAGTCCTGGATTAGTAATGACTAAGTTACTTACTGCCAGTCACATAATTTTGATCTGTTAATTAAGGAGAGTGAAGAATGTCATTATTTATTTGCTATCACTTGAATCTGAAAATATGCTTAATATTTTATCCCCAGCTTTATTTTGTTGGTCTTTGGTGAACAGTTCTGGGTTTAACTATACACACTGTTCTATGGTTTGTCATCAGATGAGTTTCTTTTGGTTTGAGAAGTCAATTTAGCAGACATTTGTCAAGGGTCTTCTTTGTCCAGAGTGCTGTTGTGCTGAGTCCTGAGGCAGAAAACGCATTGGGTGAGCTCAAACCCCTGTCTTAAATGTGTCCACGGTGGTGTTGGGGGTATTTGGGTTTGGTAACTTGCCTGATGAGGGACATTCTGGAAGAGAGACCACGTGAGCCAGGGTGACGGGTTGCCGTCTTCCTGGGAGGCTTCTCAGTCAGCTCAAGCAGCAGCAGAAGCCATTGTGCCTAGGGTTGCTGGGGAGCCAACTCCTGTTCTGCAGTGGTCTTGGGGACCAAAGGTCCCCTTACCCTTCCTTTGGGCGGCTTTACCTGATGCTCCTCAGGAAAACATGCTGAGACCTAGGCTGCCGCTGTGAACTTGGATGTGTGGCTTGGCTTTGAAGCATAGAGGATTTGGTCCCATTTTGCTGCTAGTAGGATGGTAGGGAAATGCCCTCAGACCTCCCTTACTGTGGTTATAATTAGGGGAGGAATGAAACACAGGCTCTTGAGGTTCTGGTAGGAGGTGGGGGCAGGTGCAGGCAGCCTCATGAAGCCAGGGAGGGGAAACCCCACCTGTCCTCCTCATCCTCTGTGTTGCCCTCTTGTCTGGATGGAGCCCCGTGTTGGGAGCCAATGCCGCCCCCCACCCCGCCCGCTGCCACTCCCCGCACCAGCTTAAGTAGCTGTGGATGCGTCAGAACTTCAATGACAAATTTGTGTGGAAAAATATCTGACCCATTTTTAGTATATTACACTGCCTCTCTTTCCTCCAGTGCCTCATTATTCAAGATTATTTGATGTTCTCCAGCTTTTAAAATAATTACTTTCTGCCTACGCAGAACATCCTGTAGAGACATTGAGTTTCCATTGGGAACAGAAGGGAGC
This sequence comes from Sus scrofa, assembly GCF_054392235.1. Classification (NCBI taxonomy): domain Eukaryota; kingdom Metazoa; phylum Chordata; class Mammalia; order Artiodactyla; family Suidae; genus Sus; species Sus scrofa. The sequence goes on along the minus strand of NC_139395.1, from coordinate 36,558,461 downwards.
ACTTATTCTAAAAGTGAGGAAAATCAGCCTCTTTTTAGAGAGGGATTAGAAAGCATTGCAGAACTTATGTAACAATGTGAGAACTCACGTGTTGTGCCTAAGCTTTAAAAAAAAGTACAGTAAAAATGTGATGTACAGGCTTATTGCTGTCCTCAGACCCTCACCCTGCTGTCTCCAACCCCTCTCCTCTACCCCCCTTTTGTGGTGGTGATGTTTTTACTTCTTTCATTAAATATATATGTACATACACATTCACACATACAGAGATAAAGTAGTAGATACAAAATCATGCTTATAAAAGGTAAGCTTGGAGTTCCCTGGTGGTCTAGTGGTTAAGGACTTGGCACTGCTGTCGCACAGGTTCCATCCCTGGCCTGGGAACTTACACATGCCTCAGACTCAGCAGGAAAAAAAAAAAAAAAGTGGGATTTACAGGAAAAAACAAATGATCACCTGCTTAAAACAACAGCACATTGCCGTCTCCCATGCAGCCCTGTCCTCCTTCCCTGTCTCAGCCCCTTCCCTCCTCCTGTAGGGTAACTGTGGCCCTACATTATTATAATTTTTTCTTTTTATGGCTGTACCTACAGCATATTGAAGTTCCTGGGCTAGGGGTTGAATCGAAGCTGGAGCTGCCGCCTACACCACAGTCATGGCAACACTGGATCTGAGCCACATTCTGTGCCCTACACTGCAGCTTGTGGAAACAGTGTCTTTAACCCACTGAACGAGGCCAGGGATTGAACCACATCCTCACAGAGGCAACATCGGGTCCTTAACCCACTGAGCTACAACAGGAACTCCCCTACATTTTGTGATAACTATTTCCTTTCTTTTATTTTAGTTTTACCACCCATATTTGTAGCCCTACAAAATTTATTGTTTAGTTTTAAAAATGTTCAATTTTATATGAACGGAATTACACTGTCTTTTTCTGCAGTGCATATAAATGGGTATACCTCTTCCTAAAATTCACCCATTTTGTTACTCTCTAGTTTACTCTTTCTGTTTATAATAGATTCCACTTCCCAACTCTACCGTGTGTTAAGCCCTTCATTCTGCTTTGGAATGATATTTGGGGACTTTGAGGTCTGATCCGTTTCCAGGAGCTTGGCACGTGGGCTGGGAAGCTCTGTGCAGGGTAGACCCACACTTAGACTTACTGCTGGCTTGTAAGAGACAGCTTGTCTTCAAGACAGGTCACTGAGTATGGTCACACCAAAAATGTAAAGAGTTGCTTTGCTCCACTTTTTCTCCTTTGTTTGATGTCGTCAGACTTTGTACCAGTTAATTGTTCATGAAATGGTGTTAATTATGGTTTTCATTTGTGTTTCCCTGATCACGGAAAATTTGAGTAAATGTATTTCTTCTGTTAAGTGACTGTTGAATTTTTCTGCCTGTCTTTCTCTTGGGTTTTGGTGTTTTCTAAGTGATTTTAGGAGTTTTTAAGATATTCTAGATAGTAATGTAGATAAATAAAATATCTTCCATCAGTTTAGGGCTCATGTGTATATTTTTATGAGTGCTTTTGTAGAAGCAATATCGAGTAGTTATGTTGTGAGCCACATGGCAAGTCCTTTTTATGAGTGCTTTTAATGAACAGAATTTCTTAGAGTTTTTCTTTACATGTTGGCCTCTTTATCTTATTCGGGAATTCTTTCCAACTGTGGGATAATGAAAATATATGCTCCGAGTTCCATTTCGGTACAACAGGTTAAGGAGCTGGCATTATCACTGCAGTGACCAGGGTTGCTGCTGTGGTTTGGATGCTATCCCTAGCCTGGGAACTTCCCCATGCGATGGTTGTGGCCGAAAATACATATATATATGCTCTAATATTTTGTCCTAAAATGTTATACTTAAATTGCTGGTCTATCTGGAATTTACCTTTGGTGTCTGTTATATTACAGTTTCCACTTGAATATATAATTGTCCTGTATTACATTGTTATTGTCAGTTTGTTTGGATTCGGCCAATATTATTTGCTTATAGTTATTTTCCTCAGACCTTTCATGGTCTGCCCTAAGCACCTCCTTTAATCTAGTGATGACACTTAGGTTGTATCCATTTCTTGGCTGTTGGAAATAGTGCTGCATGAACACTGAGGTTCGTATCTCTCTCTCTCTCTTTTTAAAATAGTATTACACCCTTTATTTTTATACACATTGTTATTCACATTTCACCAAAGTGCTGATAGCTTAATAAGTATTTATTGGGAATTTAAAGATACCTAATTAAAGCACATTTAGACAAGGTATTATTAAGCGTATTTTACATTTAAATGTCCCTTTCTTTTTTTTAAGATTTTTATTTTTTCAGAGTTCCCATTGTGGGGCAGTGGAAATAAGTCTGACTAGTATCCATGAGGATACAGGTTCAATCCCTGGCCTTGCTCAGTGGGTTAAGGATCCAGCATTGCCATCAGCTGTGGTGTAAGTCGCACATGTGGCTCAGATGCCGTGTTGCTATGGCTGTGGTGCAGGCAGCAGCTACAGCTCTAATTCGACCCCTAGCCTGGGAACCTCCATATGATGTGGGTACAGCCCTGAAAAGCAAAAAAAAAAAAAAAAGATTTTTATTTATTTTATTTTATTTTTTTGTCTTTTTGCCATTTCTTGGGTCGCTCCTGCGGCATATGGAGGTTCCCAGGCTAGGGGTCCAGTTGGAGCTGTAGCCACTGGCCTACACCAGAGTCACAGCATGGCGGGATCCGAGCCGCATGGTTCCTAGTTGGGTTTGTTAACCACTGAGCCATGACGGGAACTCCAGCCTATTTTTTGTATTATAGTTGTATATATATATATGTATATATATATATTCCTTCTCTCATATTATCCTCCATCATGTTCCATCACAAGTGACTAGATAGAGTTCCCGGTGCTCTATGGCAAGATCTCATTGCTTATCGACTCCAGATGCAATAGTTTGCATCTACTAACCCCAAACTCCCAGTCCATCCCACTCCCTCCCCTCCCCTGCCCTTGGCAACCACAAGTCTATTCTCCAAGTCCATGAGTTTGTTTCCTTTCTGTAGATAGGTTTGGTTGTGCCATATATTAGACTTCAGATATAAGTGATATCATATGGTATTTATTTTTCTGACTTAACTTCACTTGTATGAGAGTCTATTTCCATCCATGTTGCTGCAAATGGCATTATTTGGTTCTTTTTTATGGCTGAGTAGTATTCCATCGTGTTTATGTATCACATCTTCTTAATCCATTCATCTGTCAGTGGACATTTAGGTTGTTTCCATGTCTTGGCTATTGTGAATAGTGCTGCAGTGAACATAGGGGTGCATGTATGTCTTTCAGTGAAAGTTTTGTCTGGATATATGCCCAGGACTGGAATTGCTGGATCTATATTTAGTTTATATTTAGTTCTGTATTTAGTTTTCTGAGGTCCTCCCCATACTGTATTCCATAGTGGTTATACCAGTTTACATTCCCACCAACAGTGAAGGAGGGTAACCTTTTCTCCACACCCTCTCCAGCATTTGTTATTTGTTGACTTGTTAATGATGGCCATTCTTGTACCTCATTGTAGTTTTGCTTTGCGTTTTTCTAATAATCAGTGATGTTGAGCATTTTTTCATGTAACTATTGGCCCTCTATAAATTTTCTTTGGAGAAGTGTCTATTCAGATCCTCTGCCCATTTTTCAGTTGGGTTATTGTTTTTCATGCTCTTGAGTTGTGCAAGTTGTTTGTATATGTTAGAGAGTAAGCCTTTGTCAGTTGCATCATTTGAAACTATTTTCTCCCATTCGGTAGGTTGTCTTTTTGTTTTTTTTATGGTTTCCATTGCTGTGCTAAAGCTTGTAAGTTTGATTAGGTACCATTGGTTTGTTTTTGTTTTTATTTCTGCAGCCTTGGGAGACTGACCTAAGAAAACATGTGTACAGTAGGTGTCAGAGAATGTTTTGCCTGTGTTCTCTTCAAGGAGTTTTATGGTGTCTTGTCTTATGTTTAAGTCTTTAAGACATTTTGAATTTATTTTTATGCATGGTGTGAAGATGCGTTCTAGTTTCATTGATTTACATGTGGCTGTCCTGTTTTCCTAGCACCACTTATTGTAGCAGTCTTTTTCCCATTTTATATTCATCTGCCTCCTTTGTTGAAGATTAATTGACCATAGGTATCTGTTTTTTTTTTTTTTTTCTGGGTTCTCTGTTCTGATCCATTGATCTGTATGTCTGTTTTGGTACCAGTACCATGCTGTTGTGATTACTGTAGTTTGTAATCTTGCCTGAAGTCTGGGAGAGTTATGCCTCCTGCTTGGTTTTTATTCCTCAGGATTGCTTTGGCAGTTCTGCATCTTTTATGATTCCATACACATTTTTGGATTGTTTGTTCCAGTTCTCTGAAAAATGTCATGGGTAATTTAATAGGGATTGCATTGAATCTGTAGATTGCTTTGGGTAAGATGGCCATTTAAACAATATTAATTCTTCCATACCAGGAGCATGGAATATCTTTCTATGTCTTTGAATCCTCTTTAATTTCCTTGATGAATGTTTTATAGTTCTCAGCAAATAAATCTTTCACCTCCTTGGTCAGGTGTATTCCTAGGTATCTAATTTTTGGGGGTGTGATTTTTTAAAGGTATTTTTATATTCCTTTTCTAATATTTCATTGTTATTATTACAGAAATACAACTGATTTCTGAATGTGAATCTTATATTCTGCTACTTTGCTGAATTCATTGATCAGTTTGAGTAGTTTTTGTGTGGAGTCTTTAGGGTTTTCTGTATATAGTATCATGTCATCTGCATAGAGTGACAGTCTTACCTCTTCTCTTCCAATTTGCATACCTTTTTATTTCTGTTGTTTGTCTGATTGCTGTGGCTAGGACTTCCAACATTATGTTGAATAAAAGTGGAGAGAGTGGGCATCCCTGTCTTGTTCCAGATTTCAGTGGGAAGGCTTTCAGTTTTTGTCCATTGAGTATTATATTGGCTGTGCAAGTATCTTTTCAAATTATCATTTTCTCTGGATATATACCCAGGAGTGGGAATGCTGAGTCATATGGTAGTTCTATTTTTAGTTTTTTAAGGAACCTTCATACTGTTCTCCATAGTGGCTGTACCAATTTACATTCCCACCAACAGTGTAGGAGGATTACCTTTTCTGAAGACCCTCTTCAGCACTTTTTTTTTTTTTGCTTTTTAGGGCCGCATTTATAGCATATGGAGGTTCCCAGGCTAAGGGTCAAATCGGAACTACAGCTGCCGGCCTGTGCCACAGCCGCAGCAATGCCAGATTAGAGCTGCATCTGTGACCTACATCACAGCTCATGGCAATGCTGGATCCTCAACCCACTGAGTGAGGCCAGGGATCGAACCTGCAATATCATGGTTCCTAGTTGGCTTCTTTCTGCTGTGCCATGATGGGAACTCCTGATTTCAATTTTCTTAAATTTATTGCAACTTGATAATGTGGCCCAGAATGTGATCTATCCTAGAAAATGTTCCATGTGTGCTTGAGAAGAATGTGTATTCTGCTGCTTTTGGATGGAATGTTCTGTAATTTTGTTTTTGCTTATTAGGGCTGCAGCTGTAGCAGATGGAAGTTCCCAGGCCAGGGGCCTAATTAGAGCTACAGCTGCTCGCTTGCACCACAGCCACAGCAACACGGGATCTGAGCTGTGTCTGTGACCTACACCACAGCTCACAGCAACACCATATCCCCAACCCACTGAGTGAGGCCAGGGATCAAATCTGCATCCTCATGGATATTAGTTGGATTCATTTCCACTGTGCCACAATAGGAAATCCCCGTAATATTCTATAAATATTAAGTCCATCTTCTCTAATGCCTCATTTAAGGCCTGTGTTTCCTTGTTGATTTTCTGTCTGGATGATCTCTCCATTGTTGTAAGTGGTGTGTTAAAGTCCTCCACTATTATTGTGTTATTGTCAGTTTCTCCTTTTAGGATTATTAGCAGTTGCCTTATGTATTGAGGTGATCCTGTGTTGGGTGCGTATATATTTCCAGTTTTCTTCTTCTTGGATTGATCCTTTGATCATAGGTAATGTCCTTCTTTGTCTCTTATAATAGTCTTTAAGGTCTGTTTTGTCTGATATAAGTATTACTACTCCACCTTTCTTTTGATTTCTGTTTGCATGGAAGGTTTTCTTCTGTCCTCTCTTTTGTTTTTTTTCTATCTTTGTCCCCCACCTGAGGCATTATGGAGGTTCCCAGGCTAGGGGTTGAACTGGAGATGTAGCCACTGGCCTCCGCCACAGCAACACCAGATCTGAGCCATGTCTGTGATCTACACCACAGCTCACAGCAACACCAGATCCTTAGCTCACTGAGCGAGGCCAGGGATCTAACACCTGCGTCCTCATGGATACTAGTCAGATTCCTTTCCACTGAGCCACATCGAGAATTCCCCATCCTCTCACTTTCAGTTTGTATGTGTCCCTAGAACTGATGTGGGTCTCTTGAAGACAGCTTATATATGGGTCTTGTTTCTGTGTCCATTCACCCAGTCTTTGTCTTTTGTTTTGGGCATTTGGTCCATTTACATTTAAGGTAAGGTGATTATTGTTATGTATGTTCTTATTGCCATTTTATCTGTTTTGGATTTTTGTTGCCTTTTTTTCTTTTCTTCTTATCTTGCTCTTTTGTTGGTTTGATGACTCTCTTTAGTGTTGTGTTTGGATTACTTTTTCTCATTTGTGTATCTGTTGTTGATTTTTGGCTTGCACTTACCCTGAAGTTTTGATACAGGAGTCTCTATATATACAAGTTTGTTCTAAGTTGTTGATCTCTTAGTTGCAAGTGCATCTCCAGTGTCCCGCATTTGTACCCTCCTCATGATTTCGGATTTCATATTTGTGTGTGGATGATTTCCTACCTCTCCTATATGTGTCCTTTACTGGTAGGCCTTGTCATTTGTAATATTTTAGTTTCTAGTTGTGGCCTTTTCTTTTCCATCTAGAGAAGTTCTTTTAGTATTTGTTGTAAAACTGGTTTAGTGATTCTGAATTCTCTTAGCTTTTGCTTGTCTGTGATGCTTTTGATTTCTCCTTCAAATCTGAATAAGAGCCTTGCTGGGTGGAGTAATCTTGGTTGGAGGTTTTTTTCCTTTCATCACCTTAATTATATCGTGCCACTCCCTTCTGAGTTTCTGCTGAAAAATCTGCGGAGTTTTTGCTGAAAAATCTGCCGATAACCTTATTGGGGTTCCTTGTATGTTATTTGTTTCTTTTCCCTAGCTGCTTTCAGTATTTTTTCTTTGTCTTTAATTTTGGTCAGTTTGTTTAGTATGTGTTCCAGGGTGTTCCTCCTTTGGATTATTTTAATATGGTACTCATTGTGCTTCCTGGTTTTTAGTGAGCAATTCCTTTCCCATGTTAGGGAAGTTTTCAGCTATTATTTCTTGAAATATTTTCTCTGGTCCTTTTTCTCTCTCTTCTCTTTCTGGCGCCCCTATAATACAGATATTGGTGTGTGTAAAGTTGTCCCAGCATTCTCTTAGATTATTTTCATTTCTTTTCAATCTTTTTTCTCTTTTTTGTTCTGCATCAGTGATTTCCAGTAGTCTGTCCTCCACCTTGCTTATTTATTCTGCTGCCTCCTCTATCTGCTGTTGGTTGCGTCTAGTGGATTTTTTATTTCAGTTATTGTATTTTGCATCTCTGCTTGCTTAATCCTTAAATCTTCTATTGCTTTGCTCAGTGTTTCTTGTAATTTGTCAATCTTTGCCTCCAGTTTATTTCCGAGATCCTGAATCATCTTCACTATCATCAGTCTAAAGTCTTTTTCATGGAGGTTCTTAATCTCCAGATCACTTAGCCCTTTTTCTGTTTTGTGTTTTTTTCTGCTTCCTTATTTGAGTCTTGCTTCTCAGCCTTTTCATTTTTTATAGGTTTTTGGTGTGGTCTCCTCTTTGCAAACAGTAGAGTCATAGCCTCTCTTACTTCTTATGTCCACCTGCCTCCCCAACCCTTGACTGAAGTTGGTATGGGGACTTGTTGTAGGCTTCCTGACTGGTAGGTGGAGCTGATTCTTATCCTTCTGGTGGGTGGGGCTTCATCTCTGGGTGAGATCAGAGGTGGCTGTGTGGTTTTTAGGCAGCCTTTTTGCTGATGGGTGGGGCTGTGTTCCCACCTGGTTTGTTGCTTGGCCTGGGGCTTCTCAGCCCTGATGGGTAGGGCCAGATTTTTCCAAAATGGCCACATCTAGAGGAACACATGCTGATGATTATTCCTAAGACTCTTGCCTTCCCCAACAATGATCCACATTTGCTCCCTATTTTCCCCAGGAGATCCTCTAAGAACTGCAGTCAGGTCTGACCCAGATGCCTGTGCAGTCTCTGCTTTGCTCTGTGACCCAGGCACACATGAAAATGTGTGTGCCTTTCGAGAATGGGCTCTCCGTTTACCCCAGTCCTGTGGAGCTCCTGCACACAAGCCCTGCTGGCAATGCCAAATGCTCTGGGGGCTCCTCCCAGTGGTAGATCCCCAGGTGTGGGAATGTGATATGGGGCTCACAACTCTCACTCAGGTGAGTCTCTCTGATAGAGGTACCTTCCCATCTGTGGGCTGCCCACCTAGCAGGTGTGGTGTTGCTTATATCGTGAATTGCCCCTCCTATCGTCTTGATGTGGCCTCCTCTGTCTCCTGGAGTAGGATATCTTTTTTGATTGTTTGAAGTATATTTGGCTGAAGGTTTGTTCAGTAGTTGGTTGTAATTTTGATGCTTTTATGAGAGAAGGTGAGCTCCAGTCCTTCTTTACCATCTTGATCTCGCCTCTCTATTTTTCTTTTTTTTAGTCACACTTGCAGCATATGGAAGTTCCTGGACCAGTGGTCAAATCATTACTGCATCTGGGGCCTATGCTACATCCATAGCAACACCAGATCTGAGCCACATCTGTGACCTGTGCTGCTGCTTGTGGCAGTGCTGAGCAAGGCCAGGGATCGAACTGCCTCCTCACAGAGATGACTTTGGGTCCTTAACCCTCTGAGCCACAATGGGAACTCTCCCAGCATTTTGTCTGGAGCCTTTTTGATGATGGCCACTCTGAGTGGTATGAGGTCATACCTCATTGTAGTTTTGATTTGCATCTCTCTAATAATTAGTTATGTTGAGAATTTTTTCATGTGCTTTTTGGCTATCTGTATGTTGTCTCTGGAGAAATGTCTGTTTAGATCTTTGCCGTCTTTCTGATTGCGTTGTTTTTTGGATATTCAGCTGCATGAGAGCTGTTTGTATATTTTGGAGATTAATCCCTTGTTAGTTGCTTTGTTAGCAAATATTTTCTTCCATTCTGTGTATTGTCTTTTCATTTTCTTTATGGTTATTTTTGCTGTACAAAATTTTTAAGCATCAGGTCCCATTTATTTATTTGTTTTTATTTTCATTATTCTAGGAGGTGGATCAAAAAAAAATTGCTGCAATATATGTCAAAGACTGTTCTGCCTATGCATTCCTCCAAGAGTTTTATGGTATCTGGCCTTATGTTTACATCTTTAATCATTTTTGAGTTAATTTTGGTGTGTAGTATTAGAGAATGTTCTTATTTTATTCTTTTATGTGTAGATGTCCTATTTTCCCAGCACTCCTTATTGAAGAGACTGTCTCTTCTCCAATGTTCTTGCCTCCTTTGTTGTAGATTAATTGACCCTATGTGGTGGTTTTATTTCTGGGCTCTTTATCCTATTCCACTGATCTATATTTCTCTTTTTGTGCCAGTATCAAACTGCTTCTTGTAATTCCTCAGTCTGTGCCTCTGTCCTTTTTCTGAAATCTTGGATCATTTTTATCATTACTGTGAATTCTTTTTCAGGTAGATTGCATGTCTCCACTTCACTTAGTTGTTCTTCTGGGGTTTTGTTTTGTTCGTTTATTTTCAACATATTTCTCTGCTGTTGCATTTTGTTTAATTTTCTGTGTTTGAGTCTCCTTTTGGCAGGCTGCAGTGTTATAATTTTTCTTCTTTCTAGTGTCTGCCCCCCTTGTGGGTGAGGTTGGTCCAGTGACTTGTGTATTCTTCCTGGTGGGAGGGACTGGTGCCTGCTCACTGGTGAGTGGAACTAGGTCTTATCCCTCTTTTGGGCAGGGCTGTGTTTATTAGTGGCTGTGAGCTCAGTATGTGTTTAGGCAACCTGTTGGCAGAGGGGTGGGCTGTGTTCTTACCCTGCGGGTTGTTTGACTTTGGGTGTTCTAGCACTGGAGCCTGTAGGCTGTTGGGTGGGGCCAATTTTTGCTGCCAAAATTGAGGCCTCCAAAAGAGCTCATGGTGATCAGTATTCCCTGGGCCTCTGCCACTAGTGTCCTTGCCCCATCAGTGAGCCACAGCCAACCCCAGACTCCGTAGATCATCCAAGACCCATGGGTAGGTCTGGCCCAGGCTTCTATGGCGTAACTGCTTTGTGCTGGGTCACAGTACACGTGAACCCTTGTGTACACCTCCCAAGAATGGAGCCTCTGTTCCCTCCACTCCTGTGGGGCTTCTGCACTCAAGCCCTGCTGACTTACAAAGCCAAATGCTCTGGGGGCTCCTCCTCTCAATGCTATGCCCCCAGGTACATGTAGGGCACAGAACTCTCCTGTGAGATAAAATTACTTTCCAGTTTGTGGTTTGCCTACTCTGTTGGTATGGGATTTGATTATATCATGAAAGTGCCCCCCATCCTGCTGTCACATTGTCACTTCTTTATCTTTGGATATAAAATATCTTTTTTGGTAGGCTATAGTCTTTTTTGTTGATGGTTGTTCAACAGCTAGTTATGACTTTTAATGTTTTCATGGCTGGAGGTGAACTCAAGTTCTTGTACTCCACCATTGTGTCTTGGATGGAGGGGCTTCTTTTAGTTTTGAATACTTGCTGCCTCTTTCCTCATTGTGTGCTGTCTGTTAACCTCTTGATAGAGAGTGTGCAGGTGCAGCAGTCATTGTGGGACTGAAGGGGGTTGCATTTGGTAGTGGCCCATGTAGTTCCTGGACTCCCGTCCAGGCTGATTCAGCCTCCAGTGAGAGGACTTCTCAGGATGCAGGAACCTTTTGTCCTTCACAGCTCCGTCCTTGGGGTTCGGGGCCAATCCTAATTTCTTTCTCTTTCTCTCTCTCTTTTTTCCTTTTGTTCTACCTGGTTAAGTGGAGGTCTTTTGCCACTGTTCAGTAGATGTTCTGTGTGAATTGTTCCACTCGTAGATGCATTTTTAATGTTTTTGTGTGAGGAGTTAAGCTCCATGCTCTCCTCCTCCACTATCTTGATCCCATCCTTCCCAATTTTGGCTTTAATTTCTAAGATTGAGTCAAAATTCTTTTCCCTATTGTTTTCCATGAACTTTTGATCCCATCAATTAGTAATTAAAATATAGGGAGTTCCTGTGTGGTTCACTGGGTTAATGTTCCAGTGTTGTTACTGCATTGGCTCAGGTCACTGCCATGGTACGGGTTTGATCCCTGGACTGGGAACTTCCACATACCATGGGGGTGACCAAAAAGAATCCAAAACGAAAGCAAAAAAACCCTCAAGAGACCTTGTATCATGTGACCTTACCAACGGTGTGGCTAGAAACACTTCTTTTTCCTTTCATGTTTGTATATTGTTACTTTTCCTTGCCTCATTACAATGTCAAATAGGTTGAATGAGCATAGGCATTAATTATCTTGTTTTCTGTTGTGGAAAGAATGCATTCAGTATTTTACCATTGAACATAATGTTTAGTTGGAGTTTTTTCATAGATCCCCTTTTCCTTTTTTTTGTTTTTGGCTGTACAGGTTTCCCGGCCAAGGATCAAACTTGAGCCACTGCAGTGACAACGCTGGATCTTTAACTGCTAGGCCACCAGGGAACTCCCTAGATATCCTTCGGCATATGGAGGTTCCCAGCTGCTGGCCACAGCCACAGCAACGCCAGATCCAAGCCGCATCTGCAACCTACACCACAGCTCACGGCAACGCTGGATTCTTAACCCACTGAGCAAGACCGGGGATTGAACCTACGTTATGGTTTCTAGTCAGATTCATTTCCGCTGTGCCATGACAGGAACTCCCTGCTGAGAGTTTTTAATTATAAATTGTTGTTGTCAAATACTATTTCTAATCTGTTAAAATGATCATTTATTTCTCATTTACTCTGTTAATATGGTGAGCTTTTCCAAATGTTAAATGACCTTGTGTTCCTGGCCGAATCTCAACTTGATTATGATATGTTATTCTTTTTTTTTTTTAAATATTGCTGGATTTAATTTTCTAATGTTTTGCTAAGGATTTTTGCATCTCTGACCTTTTTTTGCTATTTCTTTGGGCCGCTCCCTCGGCATATGGAGGTTCCCAGGCTAGGGGTCGAATCGGAGCTGTAGCCACTGGCCCACGCCAGAGCCACAGCAACGCAGGATCCGAGCCGTGTCTGCAACCTACACCACAGCTCACGGCAACGCCGGATCGTTAACCCACTGAGCAAGGCCAGGGACCGAACTCGCAACCTCATGGTTCCTAGTCGGATTCGTTAACAACTGCGCCACGACGGGAACTCTGATTTTTCTTTTTTTAATGTTTTCTCAGGTTTGGTGTTAGGGATGTGCTGTCCTTTTCAGCTAGGAATTATTCTTCCTCCATTTTTTGAAAGAGTTCCTCTGTTTCTTTGTTGTTGTTGTGTTGTTTTGTTTTTGCTTTTTAGGGCCACACCGGTGGGATATGGAGGTTCCCAGGCTAGGGGTCTAATTGGAGCTACAGATGTCGGCCTACACCACGGCCACAGGAACACCAGATTCTAGCCTTGTCTGCAACCTACACCACAGCTCACAGCAACACCGGATCCTTAACCCACTGAGCAAGGTCAGGAATCGAACCTACAACCTCATGGTTCCTAGTTGGATTTGTTTCCGCTGTGCCATGACAGGAACTCTTTGTTCAGTGTTTTAATACCTTGTAAGCATATTGGACATGCTTATTTTATCATCTTTGCCAATATTTTCAGTCTCTAAAACTTGGCAGATAGGATTCTGTGATTTCTTTTGGATTCTAATTCTTGGTGCCTGGTTTGTATGTTTTGTAATTTTTTGACCACTAGTTTCTGGTACTTTATGTGTGATCAAAGATGGGATCAGATTGAAGTCTCGATCAAAGATGAATTTCTCCACAGAGAATCTGCTTTTGATTCTATCAGGAACCTGGAGGAACAGTCAGCCCTGGAAGCAGTTTAAGCTAAAATCTCCACTTAAGGTTTTAAGGCAACCTGCTTTGTGTGAATCTTGGCTGCAAAAGCCCAACAGTGACTTCCTATTCCATTCCCATTTCACCCCATTCCTAGGCGTTTGCTTCTTTCTCTACACCTCAGAGCCTTCAGAAACTGAACTTCATGATTCTTGTGGTTCCCCTGGTGTCTTTGGATAAAGCTGGCTTCAGGGCTCTTGTGACTTCTCTGGCTTCCTGCTTCGTGTTACATTATGATCTTTGAGTATTCTTTAATCTTTTGGCAGTTCCTTATTGCATTGTCAAAGATTAGTTCTGTCCTTTTCCTCCTTTGTGTGTGTTTTCAGCAAGTGGTTCTGTTTGGGCATCTTTGCTCATTTGTCATCTCTAACTCTGGTGCTTGGTACTTTGGGTTGCAGAGAGGTATTGGTGGGGTGCAGTTACTGACCTGTGTTTTCTTTTCCAGCTCTCCGGGAGATGCTACATAACCATTCCTTTGTGGGCTGTGTGAATCCTCAGTGGGCCTTGGCACAGCATCAGACCAAGTTATACCTTCTGAACACCACCAAACTTAGGTAAATGGGTGTGTACATGAAAAGGGCAGAGCTGCTAGGCGAGTGGTCCTGGAGGCAGACAGGCAAACCTGGGGAGAACTGGGTGACATAGTTGGAAAGGGCCCTAGCTTTGGAGTCAGACACATGTGGTTTCACATCTGGGCTCAATCATTTACCATTCATGTGACCATGGACAAGTTACTTTTCCAGCCTGCATCTCAGATTTCTGATCTGTAAGTTTGTGTTATTACTACTTAATCTGCAGGGTTTTGTGGAGGTAAAATGACATGCGATGTCTGGGTTTGGTAGGTGCCTGGTGCTCAGTACAAGTTGGCTGCTGTGAACTGGGTGTTGAGGGCTTGGTGCTGGTGGAGGGATCCAGCATCTGTTTTGTACAGCAGGGTACTGTGGGGGATGGAAGAGGGCCTGACGCCTCTTTTTCTTCTAGCTTTGGGGTGTAGCAGAGGATTATTCTATCCACAAAGAGCCCACAGGGTCAGTAAGCACAGGAGGGTGAGCCCAGCAGTGCCATTTGCCCAGCATGTAGCCAGTGACATTTCTGCTGATTGTTTCCAGGGACCTTGGTGAGGCTTCTCTTGAGTCTAGAACCTGTGTTAAATATGATCTTGAATTAATTTAAAAAAATTTAGGCGGTATTTGCTACATCAGTTTATTTCTTAGTATTATATTTTCAGAAGCAAGATAGACAAAGGTTATTTGGAATCCTTAATCAATGTAGCTTCCTTCAGCTTATCTGGTGGGTACTTCCCAGGGTTGCTGCCTGAGGTTCTGGTGGGGATAACATATTCTAGATGCCTTGTGAAGCATTCGAAATTACATTGAGAGAATTCTGGTGGAGGTGAGAGGGTGCTTGCCACCTGCATCCACTACACAAGTCACTTGTTGGTTGTGAGACTCTTTCCCGATAAGCCCTAATGCGGCCTCGCAGTGCTGCTTGGCCCTGTGAGTGGGGCGGTCACTGTACATTGCTTGGAGTTGGCACAGGAGATGAAAACCCCCGTGATCTCCCTAACATAGCACCTGCCTAGCCTGGAAGCTTACTGCCGGCACACCTCCCTCCTTGAATGTTCGGGACTCCTTCCTTCTAGGCTTGGGAACCCTCTGGGTGCAGCTCAGCTCAGAGGCCATTGTCTTTCCTTGAGAACATGTGGGCTCACCCAGTGATCTGACTCATATTGATTGTTGGGGATTCTGCTCCCCTTGTTTTTTCTTCCTCAGCAAATCTTAGTGCATGATTTCTAAGGCTACATATCATAGTTCTCAGGTTCTTTCATTTCACAGATACAAATCCAGGCCAGTCTTAGAATCCCAGCTGCTAATAAATGCAAATGTTTTTTTCCAGTGAGAAAGTGACCAGGGTGAGAGCGACATTCCCACTTTCCTGACTCTAACCTGGGACAAGTCAGTTATTCTCTGGATGCCTCCATGTCCCCACCATCATGCAGGCAGAACAGATGCTTTGTCTGTTTGATAATGCAAGGAAGTCTTTAAATAAGAATTATGTGGTTCAAATTGCTTTAAAAACTATAGAGACACTTATTTCAATTCTGTGCTTTTATAAGTAGTTCAGTGTATTGTATGCTGCACAGCTGCCTAAACCACACACCAGTTAGTCTCATTCTGCCCATGTCCACTGCTGACCACATAGAAAGCCTCCCTGTCCTCTCTGTACATCCTGTCTTTTTTAAATGGTGAGTTGTAAAAGGAGTGATTTAAAGTGAGGAAAAGGTAAGCAAATGAAAACTCCTCAAATTTATCATAGTGGAGGTCAGAACCTGTTACAGCAACAGAGGGCTGGGGACAGAGCAGGGGTGATGACAAGGCACAGGGTCTTAGTGCTCTGCTGACTCGTGTGTGGAGGTCGCCAAAGCCCTGGTGGAGCAGGGGATGCCGGGGCTGTTAGAAAGGCCACTGTGAGGAGCACATCCCTGTCCCATCTGTGTCCCGGGTTCTCTCTCCCACTGCGTCCCTACTGCTTGGCTCTCGGGCATGGATTCAGCTTTTCCTTAAAGTCACTTCATTTTTATTTTCAGTGAAGAGCTGTTCTACCAGATTCTCATTTACGATTTTGCCAATTTTGGTGTTCTGAGGTTATCGGTAAGTTTGTTTCCTGCTTCTCATTTCTGAAACTTCAACCAGTCATTTCTCTAGATAGCTCTGTCCTGTTATCTTATTTGTAGTATATCAAATTTTTCCAGATGTACTTAGAATAGTTTATTGTATCATTTGCATATGGAGGTATCTTTATAATACAGTTGTATACAAAGCAAAAAGTCACTTCGTAGCTAACTTAAATGTTTATTATTGTTATTATAAAAATGAATACATACCTACTTAAGAAAACTTAAGAGCTAAAAATAGAAATAAACATTCTCTAACGCTTATGACCCAGACACAACCTCAACTCACAATTTTATTTATTTATTTATTTTCTTTTTAGGGCCATGCCTGCCGCATATGGAGATTCTCAAGCCAGGGGTCGAATTAGAGCTGCATCTTCGACCTACACCACAGCCTATGGTAACGCTGGATCCTTAACCCACTGAGGCTGGAGATTGATTCCGCATCCTCATGGATACTTTCAGGTTTGTTACTGCTGAGCCACAAGGAGAACTCCATTAACTAATAATTTTAGTCTATTTCTTTCATGACGTGGTCATTGCTAAATTTTTTTTTTTTTTTTTTTTTTTTTTTTTTTTTTTGTCTTTTTGCCTTTTCTAGGGCGGCTCCCACGGCATATGGAGGTTCCCAGGCTAGGGGTCTAATTGGAGCTGTAGCTGCCAGCCTACATGAGAGCCACAGCAATGCCAGATCCGAGCTGTGTCTGTGACCTATACCACAGCTCACAGCAACGCTGGATCCTTAACCCACTAAGCAAGGCCGGGGATCGAACCTACAACCTCATGGTTCCTAGTCGGATTCGTTAACCACTGAGCCACGATGGGAACTCCCTAAATTTTATTTTAATTAATTAATTTATTTTATGGCCACACCCATGTCATATGGAAGTTCCCAGGCCAGGGACTGAATCTGAGCCACAGCCACAACCTGTGCCACAGCTGCAGCAACACCGGATCCTTTAACTCACTGTGCTGGGCCGGAGATCGAACCCACACCTCCATGGCAACCTGCACCACTGTCATTGCCTAATTTTAATTCAGAGTTAAAATCATACTACCTATCTGTATAGTTTGATGTCTTCTTTTTATGTCTGACATACCCTACAAAAAAGCCCTCTGGAATTTTTATTGGGATTGTGTTGAATCTATAGATTTGCGGAGAAAATCTTTTGTTAGGTTTTATCCCTTAATTCACGTTTTTTGGATACTATTGTAAATGGCATTTAAAAAAAAACTGCCAATTGTTTGTTGCTAGTATATAGAAATACAAGTGTTCTGGTGCATTAATCTTATATCTTATAACCTTGTTAAACTCACTTATTCTAGTAGCTTTTTTGGGGGGATTCCACAAGATTGTCTACATAGATGATTACTGCATCTGTGGATAAACAGTTTTATTCTTTGCTATCAAATCTGGATGCCTTTTTTTTTTTCTTTTTCTTGAATGAGTGTATTGGCAAGAAGCTTAGTGCAGGGTTGAATGTTAGTGGTGACAGTGGAAATCCTTGTCTTATTCCTGATATTGAGGGGAGCATTCAGTCTTTCACCCTTAAGTATATGCTTCTGGTGTAGGTAGGTTTTTGTAGATGATCCTTGTGCGGTTGAGGAGGTTCCTTTCTATTCCTTGTTTGCTTAGAGTTTTTATTCAGGAATGGATGCTGAGTTTTTTCAGATGCTTTCTCTGTATCTGTTCAGATAATTGTATGGCTTTCCTTCTTTAGTTTGTTAATATAGTGAATTACATTGCTTTTTCATATTTTAAACTGGCTTGCATTCATGGGATGAATCTTGCTTGAACATGATGTATTATCATCTTTTTTTATATTATTGGAATTGATTTGCCAAAATTTTGTTTATAACTCTTAACTTTGTATACATGGATGATATTGGTTCGTAGTTTTCTTATTAATGTCTTTGTCTGGTTTTGGTATCATTCTTGCTGGCCTCATAGAATGAGTTGGGAAATATTTTTCCTTTTCCATCTTCCAAAAGAGTTGTGTAGAATTGTTTATTCTCTAAATGTTTGGTAGAATTCATCAGTGAAGCCATCTGGAGATTTCCTCATAGAAAGATTTTTAACTAAAAATTTAATTTCTTTCATAGATAAGAGCTATTCATGTAAGCTTTTTTTCTTGAGTGAGCCTTATCATTTGGTTTCTTGCAAGGAATTTGTCCATTTAAGTTTTCAAATTTATTGACATAAAGTTGTTCTTAATGTTTTTATTCTTTTAATGTCTGTAGATCTGTAGTAACATAATCTCTCCATTCCTGCTATAGGTAATTTGTGTCATCTCTTTTTTTTTAAGGGCCCCACCTGCAGCATATGGAAGTTCCCAGGCTAGGGATCGAATCAGAGCTATTGCTGCCAGCCTCTGCCACAGCCACATGGGATCCGAGCCAGGTCTTCGACTTACACCATAGCTCATGGCAATGCCGGATCCCTGACCCACTGAGCAAGGCCAGGGGTTGAACCTACGTCCTCATGGATACTAGTCTGATTCATTCCACTGTGTCACAACAGGAAGTCCTATTTCTTTTCTTTTTTACTTGATCATCCTGGCTGAAGGTTTGTGAATCTCATCTCAAAGAATTGATTTTTGGTTTGATTTTTCTGTTGTTTTTCTCATTTCTGTTTCACTGCTACCTGCTCTGATCTTTATTATTTCCTTTCTCCTACGTATATTAGGTTTAATTTGCCCTTTGGTTTCAGAAGCTGAGGTCACTGATTGGAGATCTTTCTTCTCTAGTATGGGTGTTAAGTGTTATAAATTCCCCCCAAGTGCTGCTTTGGCAACTTTCCACAAATTTTGGTAAATTGTTTTCATTTTCATTCAGGCCAAAATGCTCTCTAAATTCCCTTTATTTATTTATTTATTTTTTGACCCTCACATTATTTAGAAGTACATTGTTTAGTTTGATTACTTGAGAATTTTCCAGAGATCTCGTACTGATTTCTAACTTAAATCCATTGTTTATCAGAGAATATATTTGAATCCTTTTAAGATTTGTTTTATGGCCCAGAATATAGTGTATGTTGGTAAACATTCTATGTGCAATTGAAAATAATTTGTATTCTGGGTCTTTTTTTTTTTTTTTTTTTTGTATTCCGGTTTTGTTGAGTAGAATGTTCTATAAATGATAGGTGTATCAAGTTGCTGGTGATACTCAAATCTACTATATCCCAATTTTCTACTTGTTCTGTCAATGGTCGAGAAAAGGGTATTGAAGCCTCTGTGTAATTGTGTCTATTTTTCTTTGAAGTTCTGTTTTATCCTTCATATACCGTGTTATTGAGTGCATAAATATTTAGGATTGTTAGGTCTTTTTGTTAACTGGCTCCTCTGTTATTATGAAAAAGAACAGTGTACTGTGGGTTTATAACACACAGAGGTAAAATGTATGATAACAGAAACAATGTCTGAAGGAAAGAAATTGAAGGAAATTTAGGCCTCTTATTTTTCACACTAGATTTCAGTCTTCTTCCTAATCTGATGCTTTATCTGAAACTGTCATTTAACTTTCTCCCCCCTTGCTTTAGCTATGGGTAAGGCAGTAGGAAAAAATGATCTGTCTGCCTTGTGATTTTCTAGGAATACCAAAGTGGGGTCCTCACACCTACACAAAAGCTATGGTCTTGCCTTTCCCACTTGTCTTTTTGTCTTGTCACATCTTCACTGTTGAAAGAGCCATTGGTGAGAAGGAAGAGCTTGTGGATTCTCACTTTTCTCGGGGTAGTTGGGAAATGGGTGTTAGATCCTGGCTTCTCACCTGTTGCTGTGATGATGGTTTTGTGGGAATTCAGGCTGCATTAGGATATGCACTGTTATGCTCGCTCCTAACGGTCTCGTTCCTTCTAGGAGCCAGCACCGCTCTTTGACCTCGCCATGCTGGCTTTGGATAGCCCCGAGAGCGGCTGGACAGAGGAAGATGGTCCCAAAGAAGGACTTGCCGAATACATTGTTGAGTTTCTGAAAAAGAAAGCTGAGATGCTTGCAGACTACTTCTCCTTGGAGATTGATGAGGTGTGTGACAGCCATTTTTCTGCCTCCATTGTGGTCTCAGATAAGAGTCAGGTTTTGTAGTTGGCCCAAGATCAGGGCAAGAAGGCTGGGTGCCCTGTCAGAAGCAGCCTGTGACCTGTATGACATCTTCTCTTCACTCTCCATTTCCATCTCTAGGTTATCATCTGTTTGTGCCCATTCTGGTCCCCAGGGCAGGACCCAGACACAAGGGAGAACTGGACCCCAAAGTGCCCATAGGCCCTGGTCAAGGAGATGACGCCGTGTCCACTTGCTCCCTGGTTGCTTCCTCTTACCCCATGACCTTGAGAGCTTTCCTTAATGTGTTCTTTGGCTGGTGAGCAGAGCCAAAGAAAAGGTTGTTCTGCTACATTTTGAGACAGAAAGCTCTTTTAGACGCTTAGCTCTCCTGCCCAGTGCCCAGCCCAGTTAAACTTGGCAGCTATGAGGACAAGACCTGGAGAAAGCACCAGGGAGATAGGATTTGCTTAAACTAAACCATAACGGCGTGTTCCCTTGTCCCCTTGTCTGTCCTGGCCTTTTCCCCCAAGCAGGAAGGGAACCTGGTTGGCTTACCTCTTCTGATCGACAATTACGTGCCTCCCTTGGAGGGTCTGCCTATCTTCATTCTCCGCCTGGCCACTGAGGCAAGTGTTCAAGCCAATATCAAGGACGTGGGTGTGTGAGTGTGCGCTGGAGGAAGGGCGCACAGCCCTGCCTCGTCCATAATGATGAAGACGAGGTCCCTCATCCCCACCACCCCCAGCGGTATTCGGCACTTCCGATTTCACCTTTGATGCCTAAAAAGTCACACTGAGTTTTTGTTTGTGATCTTCATTTAGAAATGAAATGTGTTTAAAGTACATACCTGGGTTGAGGTATTGAATTCTCTCTTTGCACCAGGTGAACTGGGATGAAGAAAAGGAATGTTTTGAAAGCCTCAGTAAAGAATGTGCTATGTTTTACTCTATCCGGAAGCAGTACATATCTGAGGAGTCGACCCTCTCAGGCCAGCAGGTAGGTACTAGAGGGACGTGTGCTGGCACCCGAGGACTGGGATGGGCCCTCACCCAAAGCTTGGATGGTGACACTGCCCCTCTGTAACCTCCTAGGATTCCATTGGACATAAGCTTTAAACACAGTAGTCAGCTCTTACAAGTTTTATTTCCTTCTAAAATACTCCTGGAAGGTACCTCCAGAGTGAGCTCAATAACTGTCCAGTGTACAAGGCCAAGCCATCTTGGTGGGGGAGAGGTTGATCTTCCAGGGCTAGTGGGTCCCTTTCTCTCATTGTTAGCCCAGAGGTGTGCAGCCACAGCTTTCAGGTTCTGGGTCAGTCTCCCCAGGCTCTTTCAGCCCTGCTACATTGCATCTCCCCACTGCTCTGCCAGGAGGACAAGGCTGTACTAAGCCAGGTCTCCAGCTTGAATTATGGAAGGTCAGCTTGATGCACAGGACCTCAGTGTCTCTGTGTGCTTTTTAATCAACAACTGTTTCAGAGGATTTGGCTGGGTGGGGAAGAAGGGACTGAAATACAGGCAGATCTCAGAGAGCTTGCAGGTTCCATTTCAGGCCACTGCAATAAAGTGAGTCACAAGAGGTTTTTGGTTTCCTAGTGCATATGAAAGTTTTGTTTACACTACACTATAGTCTGTTAAGTGTGCAGTATAGCATTGTATATTAAAAAACCAAAAAAATATACCCAAATTTTAAAATGCTGTTGGAAAATTGGTGCCAGTAGACTTGCTTACAGTAGGGTTGCCACAACCCTTCAATTTGTAAAACAAAACTATAACAATCCAAAGTGCAGTAAAACAAGGTCTGCCTGTACTGTAGAATGGCAGGGTGGCCACTTTATGCACATCCCCATGCCAGTGACTGCGTAGTCATCCTCTGAGGTGAAGTGATGTGCTCCAGTTTCTCAGGTGAGGAAACTAAGGGACAGTTTAAAGGCGTGCTCAAGGGTTCACAGAACCTGTGGATGGCGGAGCAGAGATTCAGTCCTAGGGTCTATTGGCCAAAGCCCCTAGGAAGTATCTCATTCCAGTGGAGGCAGCAGGATAGCACACTTAGCAAACTGTGCTGAGAGCACCTCATTTGATGAGAAGCATTTACTTCAAGGTAAGGATGGATGGATGAGAAAGCATGTACTTCTAGTACATGAGACAGCTAAGTGTAGGGTCGAGCAAAATAATTCTCATTTATTTTTTCATTTCTTACCTGGAAAACAGTGCTACATTAAAGACTCCAAATTTATTGGTAATTTAGGAATGTCCTTCCTGATCCTGCCATCGAAACACCATGGTCAGGATCAGACATGATGTTAATTCCTGCTACAATAAACACACTCTCCCTGAAGAGAAACAGCTTCCATGTGAGAAAGTGTCACGAGAGCCGTGGCTGATTCTCTTCCTCCACCTCACCTCTTTGCTCAGGCCGTAGGATCCTTGAGAGGCTGGCCTAGGAAGGATCCTTCACACACATTAGGACACATGGTCCATTGTAAGCCACCCAGACCTTCCAGGCCCAGCACACACGAACCAGGAAACCAGCATATGCTGGGATGTGAATGGCATCTAACGTGTCTCTGACATGTCTCTTCTAGAGCGAAGCGCCCGGCTCCACTCCAAACCCCTGGAAGTGGACCGTGGAGCATGTCGTTTATAAAGCCTTCCGCTCATACCTTCTGCCTCCCAAATGTTTCACAGAAGATGGAAACATCTTGCAGCTTGCCAACCTGCCCGACCTATACAAAGTCTTCGAGAGGTGTTAAATATGGTCGCTCATGGATTCTGGGATGGGCCGTTCTTCCTTGTATCCTGACGTTTGTAGGTGGAAGACTCGTGTTTGCCTTCTAACCAGTAGCACTCCTTCATGCATGGTGGACTGACTGTAAATAAATAGATGTGTCCTAACATGACTTCTTATTAATTTCATTACACTTGAAGAATGCTGAAAGTAAGTAAAAAGGCCTTGAAGATTTTATAGATCATGCATTGATTTGATTCTTTCTGTACTCTGGTGACTTTCTAGTAGCAGGTAAAAATTATGTTGGTTCAGGTGTCTTTTAAAAGAGGTCCTGAACCTATGAGATTCTGGTGACATGGATCATGTAGAAAGTTGAATCGACAGTCTATTAGTACCTTCAGTAACCAAACCTAATTAATTTATTCTTAATAGAAATATTTGAAAATAGTCCTTTATCCAGTCCCTAACAGGCATGAGCAAATTTTTAAGGTAGCCCTCTTTGTTAATGGCTGTCAAACTACCAGCTTAAGAGAAAGGGATTTCTAGGTATTATTTGAAGGGTGTTGTAAACTTACTTACACTGTATATGCCATTAAAAGAAGCTACCTTAATATTAACCTGCATTAACAGAAATGTGCAGTCAGCACAGGGAGGAAGAATGCCTACGGCTTTGAGGTAAAATCTAGATTACAGGGCTCAATCAAGAAAGTTCTGGGGAAAAGAACAGAAAAATCTATTGCATGAGAAGTGGAGCCATTCTATTTAGAAAAGACTAGGACAACAAAACAGACATTTTTTTGTGTGTGCCAGAAAAGGGGCAAGATCGGGTTCTAACACTTAGACCTTCCAAAAAGTAGACCAGGGCATCTCACAGGTGAAATTCCATGAGTGGAGAGGAAGAGGGGTTTCCAAGGCCTTAGGAGTTGGACCTCAGGTTTGGGGTTCTAGGATGAATCTGCATTTCAGAAAGTGCCTCCCATGCCCTCTCCCACACATCAACTGTTATTACGAGAAAGAAAACTTACAGGAAATAATCTCAGTTCAGGAGACTGGTTTCCTTATTTTAAAAACAAAGGGCTAATTATCCTAAAGAAGGGAATAATTATTAGAGATTTTATTCATATTTATCTTTATTATCTAGTTCCAAGTCTAATTTTATCTTACGTGGCCTTGATTCATTAGACTTTCCCCCTATTTTTCTGTATAAACACACTGAAGATACAATAATCACTTCCATAAAACCACCTTGATTCTGAGAGCAAAAAAGAATCACAAATACTGCAAAATGGCTGTACTTGATAAAATCGTCTTGAACTGGATGCCTTTAAAGATGAAACTAAAATTCTTAAATTCTATATTCTGGATGATTTCTCCCTAAGGAGATTATTTTACCTTGACAGAAAAGAAGAGGGGCAAGCTGAGGGATTAGGGTGCATGGCTGACATTTGTTTCAAAGGCTTCTCTAACAAAATGAATGTGTCGGTAGCCAATTGTAGTCGGCAAAAGGGTGTGTTTAATAGAATCTTCAGGCTTCCCACCTGCCTGCCCTGCCCTCCCTCCCACATCGGGCTAGTCTGAGGTTTCATTCCACAAATAAGCAGCAGATGAAATACTTTACAAGATACAGCACAGTTGATGTGAAGACTAAGGACCCTACTCTTACTTTAAGAGTAACAGGCCTTGGACTTTCCCTGCCCCATGCAACAAAGCAAGTTTTATATACACTCCCTATATCTTTTTCTAACATTTTCTTATATAAATTTAAATATCTTACAAAAAAAGGCTTTTTCCTCCAAACATATAAATTTGAGTGAAACATACATTCCCCACCTGTGGACTTGTTTCTTCACTAAAATATAAACGCGATCTGATATCAAGGGTAAATGTCTTCTGACCACTGGAGATCACGGAAGTCTGAATGGCACTGTGGAGAAGGCACTTGTGTTTCTGAGGTCTCCAGGAAGTAGCTCAGTGAGCACAGACTTGCTGTCCTCCAGAACCCATGCCAAAGCCTCCGAGTGCCCAGTCACTGAGGCAGCTGGGGAAAAATGGTGAGTAAACTTGATTCTAAAATTATGGAGATAAAAAACAATGGTGTGGACAAGTTCTTAGTCTAGAATCATACTACAAACAAAATATCCCAAGTGTTCATTCATGAAGATTCAAACCTGTTCATTCTCTCATAAATTATAAAGTACAAAGGCGGCTATTTGAATGACAAAGCTGGAACAGTACTGAAAGGGGTGGAGTCAATGGACGAAAGGTCATCCCAGCGGGCAGGCGGGCGGGCGGCCTCCCTATTGCTGGGCCAGTAGTGCCGTCCTGTTGGCCTTCATCTTCTCCAGCCGTTTGGCCAGGTGGCTGTTGGTCATCTCCATCTCCTCAATCTTGTCCAGTGCCGTTCGTAACTGGAGACGGGAAGAGCTCAGTCATTTCAAATAGAAACAAAAACCGGAGTTCCCGTCGTGGCACAGCGGAAACGAATCCAACTAGGAACCATGAGGCTGGGGGTTCAATCCCTCACCTCGCTCAGTGGGTTAAGGATCCAGCATTGCCGTGAGCTGTGGCGTAGGTCACAAATGTGGCTCGGATCTGGTGTGGCTGTGGCTGTGGTGTAGACCAGAGGCTACAGCTCCAATCTAGCCTGGGAACCTCCATGTGCCCACGGCTACGGCCCTAAAAAGAGAAAAGACAGAAAAAAGGAAAAAAAAAAAAGAAAACCCAGCATGACCTTCCTTTCCACTTGGTGGGGAACGAAGCACTGCCAGTCACGATGACCTTGCACACCATCCCATGGTTGCTTTTTCCTTTTTTTTTTCCCCAGCCAGCCAGTGGTGTTAACCAGTGATGCTGAGCATTAATCACAGAGGGGACATGAGGAAGAGACCTCATCTAAAACAAAAATAAAAACTACCCCTTTTCTTATTATCTAACTGACCAAAACATTAAAGTAATTGGCAGTCACCATGCAGGTCAAAAACCAACACAGAAAAGTAAGGCAGTCCACTGCCATGCCACCAAAACGACCCAGGATCGGGATTCTTACCCAGCAAAGAAATTATCTCCAAAGGAGTTTTTCTTTGTAGGGATGTATTCTAAGAAGCATAATAAAGCAAGTACCTCTCGCTGTAGCTTCCTCTTCTCTGCTTTCAGCTCATCCTCAACTTTCTCGGCATTCTCAGCAGCGGTTTTATATCTTAGCACCTGTCCCTCCAAGCGGTTAATCTGTAAATAGGACACACAGCCCTCAGTGCCAGGCACAAGAAGCCACCACATTTTTGCAGCCAAGATGGAAATAGGATGTCATTACAGATCCTAAGTAATCTAACACTAACAAGTCCCCTCAGTGTGAGTCATAGGCCCTCTCAGAACCCACATGTTATTTATTTATAAATCAGGAACTGTCCCCAGAGAGGATGACAACTGTAGAGACATTACAGGGCCAATTTCCCATGTTAAGTTTTAAGACGACCATACTGTTTAAGTGCCACAGTATCACTGCAGGAGGAGACCCCCTGGATGGGGAAGTGTTTAGACTTTATGAAATGGTGAATAAGGGATTATGTTATAAACTACAGTCTTCTTGAATGCTCTTGAAATACTAGTAAAAGAAAGAGAATTATAGCTATCGTTCTCTATTTACACAGAAAAGAGAAGGCTGAAGTGCTCTGCCAGGTGATCCCTGCCGGCTTTCCCACTTGAATGAGATCAGACCTCAACACTCGGGGATTAACCACTTAGATGCAGGAAGCAGATGTATGTCAAGAGGATTTAAACCGCTTGGTACCATACACAAGGACTTACACTTTGCTCCAAGGTGGTTATATCCTGTTCTGCTTTTGAAAGCTTAAACTTGTATTCACTAATTTGTCTGTTGGCATCTCCTAGAACAGAAGAGAACAATGAGCCACCTCACAGAGGTGAGGTGTGACCGTGAGGCAGTGACGCCCCCTGCCGTGCAGAGGGGGACATGCCGCAGAAGGAGACAAAGCACAAGTGCACAGGTTCTAAAGCTTCTACACTATGAGAAGCTCTAGCATTCGTGTTGCAACAGCATTTTAGAAGAAAATTCTCTCTTCAAGCCATGACGCATACAGGTAGAGCTTTAAACAAGGATCTCTGTCAGTGAGCAGGGCCCCTGTCAACCTCACGTGCAGCCCAAAGGTCCAGAGCCCTCTGGCCTTCCCTGCTCTCCTACCCCCAAGTGCCCTTTCCTCCCCACCTCCCATCTAAGTCTAACCAACCTTTAAGGTTCTGCCCAATTTTCACCTTCTTCGTAACTCTCCTTGGTTAACTACAGCTTTTCCTTGCATTTTTTTACACTCCTCTTTATGACATTTATTATGCTTTCTTAACATTACATAGGTATGTAAGGATAAGGGCCCTGTCTTAGCTTCTCAAATCCATCTTTTTCTAGCTAAGTGCTCTGCACATAATGTACACTTAATATTACTGAAATAAATGCTTAATATTAATGAAATAAATATGTGATAATGTGTTATGGATAGGGCTATAAATTATTAGCTGTATATCTGACTTAAGAAGCAATTTAAAATGAGAAGTTTAGAAATGCTAGGGGATAAAAATTCCTTCCACCAATCCAAATTTAAGAGAAATCACCTGAAATGATTATAATAAGGCTTATAGGAGATAAACCAAAACTGAATCTACCCTACTTAAGAATTTTTCTGGAGTTCCCATCATGGCTCAGTGGAAATGAATCTGACTACAGGCATCCATGAGGACGCAGGTTCGATCCCTGGCTTCTCTCAGTGGGTTAAGGATCTGGCATTGCTGCTCTGATTCGACCCCTAGCCTGGGAACCTCCGTATGCTTCAGATGCAGCCCTAAAAAGACCAAAAAAACTTTTTTTCCCCTACTTTTTCATGTAACTAAGGTTACAGCTACCCCAATAATATTTAATGCAAAAGGTTTTTCTAATTGGTTACTGTCACCCTAAAAGTAATGGGGTTATAAAACTCTCTCCCCAAAAGCTACTTCTGGTATTGAAAAAGAACAATTCTCATTTCTGGGACTAACACTGAAGCTTCAGGATCTTGTTTTTTTAATTCTTAATCCCATCAATTTACTATCAAAATGTGCTGCTTCCTTCTCATAGAATCACTCATTTCTTCCTGTTTTCAAAAGTACAAGTCCCTCATCTCAGCCATTTATTTCACACATTTTGAAATTCCACTCCAAACACCAAGCTTCCAGCCAGGGCAGCTGTCTGGAACCGAGAGCCACCAGATTCCTGTCCTGGCCTCTGGTGCAGGGAGCTGCCCGCTTCTGCCTTGCCTGGCCCTTCTCTGCTCACCTGCTCCTTCAGCTCCACCCACGGTGCTTCCCCAGCCACAGATGCGGGCTCTGCCTTGCCTACCTACTCTGGGAAGATTTCACACACCCATTCACCCTCAGT
The DNA here is from genome assembly GCF_054392235.1 of Sus scrofa. Lineage (NCBI taxonomy): Eukaryota > Metazoa > Chordata > Mammalia > Artiodactyla > Suidae > Sus > Sus scrofa. The sequence goes on along the minus strand of NC_139395.1, from coordinate 36,530,425 downwards.
GTGATTCCTTTTGCATTTGCTGTTTCAGACAAAACTCTCCCAAATGTATCCCCTGCCCTTGCTAGGACTACTGGCGGTCAATGGACTATTTCAGTCACCATAACAGCCTCCTAGCAAGTCAGCCTGCTTCTTGTTATGAGCCTCTTTTCATCTACCCTCCACGCCAAATTGGTATTTCTAGAACAAAATATTGACCAGGAAGTATCGCAAGGGTTCCAACTGATATCTAATAGAGGAAATGATACTAACCCAAAGGTTGATAGAGGTAATAAGCCTTGATCCAAAAAGGCTTATCTATACGGCCTACTCAGAATATTTAGCTCAAAAGACCATGGAATAACCAATATTTTACAATAATTTATCAGAAAAGCCATTATTCAGATTGGAAAATAAGTCTTCCCCTGTGGGAATCACACATTATCTAACTGTATGCAAATGGCTGCTGAAATCTCCCTATTGTGGAAATTACTGTGGATACAGTAGGCATTTAAAAATAATATGGGGTCAAAAGTAGAAAGGGAGAAAAACTGAAATAGATTTAGTTTATTTAAACTGAATAGGCTTACTTTGTGGCCTTGTTTTAAATTCTAATGTAGATGAATCGGGGTTAACACTACTGGGAAAATTCTCAAACTACTCAATAGTAGTGTGACTTCAAATATCCCCCTCCAATTATCTAAGATAATTCCATAGCAAAACATGTAATTAGGAAGGATGCTTACAGATGACACAGGGATGTGGAAAATGAGAGTGTCACGAAGTCACCATGTGCAAAGTGTTCTAGAAGTCACTTTGCCCAAAACGGGGGAGAGCAGTACCTCGTCACCCCTTGAAGCACAGTCCTCATCACCCCTGCAAACACACAGGCTAGAAGCAGCCTCTTCAGGTCCATGACTGATCAGGACGGCTGTTCTGGTCTGGCCAAGGACTGACCAATCTCAGAACATAGCTTGAGAAACGTGAGCCGTGGGATCTAGTGCCCGTTCGCACCCCACCTAGGACACAGCCCGCCCCACGTGGAGTGGTGCCCAGCCCAGTCCTACTCTGCATCTCGATGAACTGCAGGTCTGAGCCGTTCTGCAGTCCTGCAGGGTCACCCGCCACGCCATCGTTCCTGGAGCACTTCTGCTGCTCTTCTTCCAACTGCAGCTTCAGTTTTCTAACCTGAAGAGGAAGTAAAGGCTCACCAGTGAGATCCAGTCTCTCAAATGAAACTGATGCTCAGCCCAGTGGCCACATCTTAGAGCAAGGCCGCATGTATTCCTTCAGAAGCTGTTTTCTGCAGGGCCTGCCATGCGGGACACTACTCAGTTGCTGGAGAGCAGCTACGAACAGATTATCAAAAGAGGCTCCAGGACTGGGGGTCCCAAAGCAAACAGCCATGTTTTGTTATTTGTGGAAAAACACATCTTCTGTGTATTTTTTTGTTGTTATTTTTATTAAAAATGGAAAATCCCATGGGCAGTTAGATGTTTCAGAGTTAGGTTAAATATTCTTATTTAGAAAACTGTATAGAGAAATAATTGGAAATATATTTTTGAGTTTGGCTATGTAATCTACCTTATTTTACCCAAAATAAAGGCCATTCATAGCAGTATTCATTAATAGCCAACACAAGAAATGTCCATCAACAGAGGGATGTGCAAACTGTGGTGCAAATATGCAACGGAATCACTACTCAGTAGAAGAGAATGTGCTACCAATACATGCAGCAACATGGTCAATCTCAAACTAAATCTATGCTGCGTGAAAAACCCCAGAAAATGCAAACTGAAGGGACAGAAAGCAGATCAGCAGTTGCCTGGAGAAGGGGAGGGAGGTGGGAGAGAAAGGAAGGTATACAAAGAAACACAGGAACTTGGGGAGTTACAGATATTTTCACCGTCTTGATTGTGGTGATGGTTTTACAGGCTCTGCCACAGGTTAAACTGTTGTCCCCTCCTATGTAGCAGTCCTAACCCCCAGGACCTCAGAATGTGACCTTATTTGGAAACGGTCACTGCAAGTGCACTTAGCTGAGAAGAAGTCGTACTGGAACAGGGTGGGCCTCTAGTCCAGTATGACTGGTGTTCTTAGAAGAATACCATCTGAAGATATGGTATATACACAGGGAAGGCATGTATAGACACCGAGGATGCCACCAGAAGCTAGAAGAGAGGCGTTCTCTAGCTGACTTCCCATCACAGGCCTCAGAGGAAACTCACGCTGATAACACAGGACTGTGGGCATCCCATCTCCAGACTGTGAGACAGTACATTTCTGTTCTATGCCAGCTGGTCTGTGGTGCTTTGTTATGGCAGCCCAAATACGGGTATGGACATCTGTACACTTTAAGTATGTGCAGCTGATTTTATGCCAATTATTACCTAATAAAGGTTTTTTTTTTTTTTTTAATTTACAAAATAAACTAAAACATAACATTAGGAAGGACACTGGGTTGGAATAAAAGAAGGCCCAGTCAGAGGCAGGAGTCCCACATGTGGAAAATAAGGTGAGATGAACAGAGACGAACTGCATGCTGAGGCCTCTGGTCCACCCTCAGTGCGCACGCTGCGTGCAGCTGGGCCTATAGCCTCAGGCAGAAGACAGAGCTCTCTAGAATTCTGACTAGACTAAAATAAAAGACAATATGCTCACATTGAAGGTTCCTGACAAAAACATCAGCCTCATCAATCTTCACAGAAACTTGAATGAGCCCCACCCACAAACTCAGAGCTGCCCACCAGCTTTTTAGTATTCTACTTTCAAAGTGAAGACAAAAAAAATACATAAAACAGCATGTAGAAGGAAACAAACTATGCAGATAGAAAAAAAGAATTAAGAAGCAAACCAACCAGCCCATCAATATCCTATGAGATATATGAAAATATCTGAGTCATTGAAATGACTGCAGAAATTGAAACCCAACAGAAATGAGAAGATAAAAATCTTTTAGAAAGCAGAACAAAAGAGATGAAAGGGGACGGAAAAACAGGAAAGAAGCAGTAAGAAAGTGAGAGTATATGTCTCAAGGACTAAACCACTCCTCCAACAGAAATCAAAGCCCCAAATGCCAACAACTCAACTTCAGAGATGCAGGAAGCAGCACAAACCAGAGCAAGTCTGCCCTCTCCTACAGGGGAGGATCATTAACCCATTATACCACAGTGGGAACTCCTGTGATTTCCTTCTTTAAAAGAAAAAGATGGGAGTTCCCGTCGTGGCGCAGTGGTTAACGAATCTGACTAGGAACCATGAGGTTGCGGGTTCGGTCCCTGCCCTTGCTCAGTGGGTTAAGGATCCGGCGTTGCCGTGAGCTGTGGTGTAGGTTGCAGACACGGCTCGGATCCCGCGTTGCTGTGGCTCTGGCGTAGGCCGGTGGCTACAGCTCCGATTCAACCCCTAGCCTGGGAACCTCCATATGCCTCGGGAGCGGCCCAAGAAATAACAAAAAGACAAAAAAAAAAAAAAAAAAAAAAAATTAAATAAATAAATAAATAAAAGAAAAAGATGAATGACAATGATTACAACAAAGAATTCTAAACCCACACCAAACTATTTATCACGTAAGAAGGTAAAATGAAGACATTTTTAGTCCTGCAAAGTACAGCCCCCAAACTTTTTCCTCAGGAAGCTACTGGGGGATGAACCAAAACAAGAGAATGAAAAAAGGAGGAGGAAGGCATAAGACACTGCCAAAGGGAAGCTAGCCCAAACCACGGCCGTGGGTCAAGGAAACAAGAGATGACAGTGCAGAGTGGTCACAAGGGAGTAGCCATTAAGCTCAGAGGGGATGAGTCAGATGCTCCAAGAACCAAAAAGAGGGAGCTGAGGGAATACTTGGTGCATCTGAAAACATTCAACCACTGCTGGAGTCTGCCGCCAGATTGGGAACAGAGAACATAAGAAATCAAGCAAATGAAGAGAAAACTCACAATACAAACTTTAGGGGAAGAAAGGAAAGGTGAAGGAGATGAAAGGTGATCCTAGGACACTCCATGGCTCCACTGGAAGCAGTGTGTACAAAGTCCTAATAATGTAAACAAACTGGAGTCACACTGCTCCTATATTAAGAGAACCTAGGGATGGAGAGGACACATGCATGGTAGGGAAGAGGACAGGGGACAGAAAACTAAACCCTCGCACTCTGCAGACAGACATCAACACAGCAGCCTTACACAGATCAATCAAGAAGCAACATACACAAGGGCAGTTCACACCAAAGGAATCAATAAAAGAACCAAACAGGAATGTCGGGGGTGAAGGTGTAGGGGGCAGGGCAGGCAACTTCTGTCTTCATAACAGGGTTTGAAGACCTATTTGACTCCTTAAACTTTGTGCCCTATTTTATATATATATATATATATATATATATATATATATATATATATAAATATATAAATAAACATATTTAAAGAATAGGAGACCACAAAGAGGAATAATGTCAAGTATCTTTTTATCCTTCAAATCCTCAATAGTGATATTTGAAACAAGCACATCTCTTTCTGGTGCATGTTTTAGTTTGCTAACATTTTACCATATAATTTAGTTACAACTAACATCACCTTCCAATGAGAAGAATGTCTTTACCTGTGATAGTAGCTCTTCCTTTTCTCCAGCAAGTTTTCGTAGCCTTACATCTAAAACAAATGAAAAGGGATGTAAGCTAAATCTGTAATGATGTAGTATATAAAGAACTAAAAATAATTCTTCACATTCACAAACAGCAGCCATTATCTGATCAACAATTTACAGCTCAGAGTATCAAAAGACATGAAGGCTTTAATGGTGTAAAGGAAAAGTACTTTTCAACACATATTTGCATACAACTGATATTTATCAGGGTACTAAATACACTTGCTTCCAAGAGCAGTGATTTTCCATGTAAAGACAAACTCAAGTATAAAGATCATTTCCTTGTTTCAAAATTTGCAAGTTTTACCAGTCAGCAGACAACTCAACTTGAAGCCCAGGGTACTACCACAGGCTTAAGCCCTTAGCAGAGAAAATAAAATATGGGAGAAAAGACGGAGGCTAAGAATGGGACTGAGAAGGGATGCCTGAGCAAAGCAAACAGAGAACATAATGATGGAAAAAGCACAGGCCCATGAAAGCTGGCATGGGGGAGGGAAGGGGACCAACGCTAAGACCTGGGCCATCCAGAGCTAAGCTGAGCACCAGGAGTGCTCCTGGCTTGGGAGAGGGCTGCTTCTTCCCAACATGCAGTAAAATTGGCCACCTGGACTGAGGGGACACCTACAGAGGAGGTTTTAAAAAGAACCTGACACCCACAAGCCAGCGTTCCCCACAAGCTCCTCCCATGGCCGTGCACTCAGTTCTTTTGCCACAGCCACTCCCGCTCGCCTCGCCAGCATCCTCTGATCTATCAACATGCTCCATGGTTACACTTCTAGAATTCCATACGTTAGAGAACATGCCTTTAATTAGTTAAGTGTTTTGGTTGTCCCCCAACCCCACTCATGGTACATCCATTCCTCTAGGAAACCTACAAGTATATGAAAAAAGACTTGAAGAAGGAAAAAAAGATTGTTCTTTTTAATATAAAAGTGAGCTGATTATACACTATCTACCTGTACCATTCTTCTCTAGAACAGGATTCTTATTGGAGGCGAGGATGGGCATCTGGGTGATTTCCTGAAAGAGCTGTCAATAGTTCTCAAAGGGTTAAATGTAAGAGGCTTAGACCTTAAGAGGCTCAGAAGACCTGCTATGGAATAAAACTCCTCTGAGCTCTCCTTAGTCATCTGTTTCTGGCCTTAAGAAATGCAGTGGAAAAGAGCTACAGAATCCTGGGATAAGTAGAACAGAAAACCAGATGCTCCAGGAAGAACAAACTTAAAACATACTCCAGAAGTCACCTATCAGCCCACTGGTTCTCTTGGGTGGATGTGCTGGATTCTCTCTTTGCAGAAGGTTGTATATAAGTGAAAAAGCAGGAATTCCCATCATGGTGCAGTGGAAATGAATCCGACTAGGAACCATGAGGTTGCAGGTTTGATCCCTGGCCTCACTCAGTGGGTTAAGGATCCAGGGTTGCCGTGAGCTGTGGTGTAGGTCGCAGATGTGGCTTGGATCCCATGTTGCTGTGGCTGTGGCGTAGGCTGGCAGCTACAGCTCCGATTGGACCCCTTCCCTGGGAACCGTCATATGCTGCGGGTGCAGCCCTAAATGGACACAAAAGACCAAAAAAAAAAAAAAAGAAAAAGAGAAAGCAGTATGTTATATACACCCAGTGCTTCCAACCAGGGACCTTATAGTTACATTGACTGGCTGACAATGAACCAGATGTTGGTTTCCCAAGGCCAAAGACATCTAAAGACAGTCTGTCCACATTTCTTCCTGTTTGGGATGGAGATAAGGCTCAGACAGCCCAGGTTTGTTTTTGTTTTCCAAGAAAGGGTGTGAACAGGCTGCAAATCCAAGAGGATGACATTACTTCAAGTCTGCGCAGCAGCTGGGATCTCACCTAGTGGCCCTTCTCCTGCTGACTCTAGGACCTGAGCGGCTTCCTGAGACACGACAGTGATAGCTCCGACCACTGGCTCGTGGTGGACATCGCCATTGGGTGTGCCATCGGGGATGATGACTAAGCCATGTTTCTGTGGGGAAGAACAAACCAACATCACATAAGACGGCCCACAGGGAAGCAGCATGCAGCAGCGAGGTGACCCTGTCACGCATGGCATGTGCTTGCCACAGGCAGAACCTGGTCAGGACTAGCTACAGGGAATCTAGCCCTTATAGAGAGAGGACTTACACCCACCACATTTGGGCTGGAGAATGAGCACTGTGGTTGGTACTCAGGCTAGAAAGCTGACAGGATGGGAGGGAGGAAGGAAGAACAAAGCAGTGAGGGCCTGGCCTCGGGTGAGGCGAACGTACCTCTCCCGTCTTCGCTGCCTCCTTCAGGCCGGCCAGCTCCTCTCTGAGCGTATCCCGCTCATTCCTGAGGCAGCCAATGTATTCTTTCTGTTTCTCTAGGGCCTGGTTTAGACAGGGTAGCAAGAGAAAGAATGACAGAAAAAGAGCAAGTGAAAGGGAGCAGAGAAGTACCTGATTTAAATGTAAAAAGATAAGGGCATAAAAGACGAAGAGTTAAAAGCTTGGAAGCAAGCGGTTAGATATGGGAGGAAATACGAAGTTATATGGATATCTAACTCCAGAAGAGAGTTTTAATAGAAACTGGTTAATCGTGCATAAATTTGGCAAAACATGCTTATCATATCAGGCAAGAAAACAAATCTTTCTTTTCCAGTCAATGAAAGAAAAAAAAAAGAAAAAGAAAAAGAAGATGAAGACAGCAGTAATATTAAAATAAAAATCTTCCTTACTAACCTCCTAAGCATGCTTTATTTGGTAGACCAAAAAACCCCACATTTCATGTTAAACTAGTTTATTCAAGAATATTACTTGTTTTTTAAAAAAATAAAAATTGGCCCTAGAAGAAAACCAGTATACATAGATATATATACACAAAGTATTTTAATTAAATGTTAGCTGTAGTAATTGTTCTCTAAGTAGTACGGTAAAATATTCCTAAAATACCACATAATTAAAAACAGCTAACCCCCCTTCCAATTCTCAAGGATCTGTTTTTGTTAATTTAATTAAATGCAACTCAGGGTGATCTGATTTTCTGATACAACCTTTAAAATGTGAAAAACAAAAATAATGACCAAACAAACACAGCCCACCTATGGAAGACAGCAGAACATGGGTTTTGGAATCAGGCTTCCGAGTCCTGACACCTATTAACTTACCTAGGCCTCAGTTTCCTCACAAAAACAGAAGGGATAATAACAGGGCACAGGCTGAAAGGAGTGCTTATCAGAAAGCACTGCTCGCGGAGTGTTAACACACAAGAAGGCTCAGAAAAAGCCATTTGTACACTCCCTGCCATTGCCTAGATCTCAACTGACAGGGCTCAGGACAGCGGTGCAGAGGCAGGAACTCACATCTGGCTAGTGCTGACAAACTGTTACTCTGGAATAAAATACCCTGGACTTCAAAACCCACCCAATTTAAGCACTCTATGCAGGTATCTGACAGCTGCGCTATTTGAAAAAAGCCTTTCTCTGTACAATGGAACATATTTAATGTTTTCTACCAGTATTCCCATTAATTCAAGAAGTTAAATTATAACAATTAACTTTCCTCTTGGTTTACAGAATTTAAAAGTGGCCTAACTGCTTAGTTACTGATTGCTAAATAGCTGGGCAAATTTTTAAATCATTATAAACCTATTTTGCAATCAAACTGGGAATAGGTCAATAAGGGATGACAGCAACTACCAATCTGTGCACCTCCAGGGATTATATACATATAATTTCTCCCCTATACATTCTATTTTTATATTTAACTGCTCTCTAACATAACCTATACTTGTCTTATCCTGCATTTCACAGATCTGAAAATTGAGGCTCAGAGAGGCTATGTTTTTTACCCAAAGTCACAGTAAGTGGCAAAACCAGAAAATGAATCCAGCTCTTTTTGGTTCCAAAGCCCTTGCATACTCTTTATACACTGTCGCCCCATGAAGGCCACAATCTCATTCCCTTACTGTCATCCCATACATTACTGGCAAAGTCCTACTCCTTACTTACCCAAACTGCAACAGCAGTACCTAACTTCCTTTCAAAAATTTACATTCAGACTGTGTCTCTAGAGTTTCTAGCACTAGAAGGCATTTACTCTAACACTCCAAACTAATACTAACACTCCATTACATTATAACAAATGTAATATTAAGATAACAAAGCCCAAGCGCTGCTCTCCCATCTGGTAACAGTCATTCTAGTCTGGGCTGGGTTGGCTATTTTGGTCAGTGGTATCTGCAAAGCACAGTCAGGGCATGCATCACCACCTGCAGCTGGGTCAGTGACCAGGGCCACAACACATGGCCACAATGTGCTCCACAGAAACACCACCACTGGGGAATTAAAAGAGCCCTTAGGAACAGACCAATCGGAAACTCAAAATTCTAGGAGTTTCAGTTGTGGCTCCGTGAGTTAAGAACTGGACTAGTATTCATGAGGATGTGGGTTCGATCCCTGGCTTTGCTCAGTGGGTTAAGGATCTGCCATTGCTGCAAGCTGTGGTGTGGAACGCAGATGTGGTTCAGATTTGACATTGCTGTGCTTGTGGTGTAGGCTGGCAGCTGCAGCTCTGATTCACCTCCTAGCCTGGGAACCTCCATATGCTGTGGGTGTGGCCTGAAAAAGAAAAAAAAAAAGAGAAAGAAACAGATTTCTAGCAATGCCAGTACTTTCCATTTGCTCCTCTTTCCCATCTTACAACAGATTTTATCTTTACTTTCTGGAGTTTGTAATTTTGTCTTTCCACAATTATGGAAGAGAAAATAAAATACATCCTGCAATTCCTCCCTTTTTACCACAGAGATTGAAGACTACTGAAATGTCTTACAATTGGGCCAAATGTATTCACACTGGATCTGAAATCCTCTGTATTACTTGACCATATAATCACTACCCTTGTGTCTGTATTCCATAACTGCTCCTACAGACTTTTTTTTAGGGTAAAAAGTACATGCTTGTGGAAATTTAAATAATTCTTTATCCCCAACCTAACCTCAAATTCTAGTGTCAAGAAGCTTGAAAGGCTGAACTTTTGGGCAACAGGTTAACTCTCAGTATAATTACACACAGGCACAAATACTTTAGTGAGGATGAGAGTGTGCTTTGTGCTAGCTACAGGGATAGATAAGCCCTTCATAATGAACTCATTCTACATGTCCCTGGGGTGCTTAAAACTACATTGGTACTAAAGGCATGATCGTTAGGACCAATGAAGGAAGAGCTAAAGAAAACTGAACTTTAATATGAGAATGATGGCCATGTTCCTTCACGGAGTTGCACAGTTTAAATTTTGATAATGAAGCTGAGACAACTGATGTATTAGGTAGTCACAGATCTTATTTAAAACATGTCTTTTGGAGTTACTGTTGTGGTGCAGTGGAAACAAAACTGACCAGGAACCATGAGGTTGCAGGTTCAATCCCTGGCCTTGCTCAGTGGGTTGGGGATCTGGCATTGCTGTGAGCTGTGGTGTAGATCATAGATGTGGCTCGGGTCCTGGGTTGCTGTGGCTGTGGTGTAGGCCAGTGGCTCCAATTCAACTCCTAGCCTGGGGGCCTCCATGTGCTGCAGGTGCGGCCCTAAAAGAAAAAAAAAGTGTTTTTTAAAAGTTAAGGAAGGACCACTTCACACACGTTAGGATGGATGGCTACAATAAAAACAAACAAACAAACAAACAAAACACACAGAAAAAAGTGTTGGTAAGGATGTAGAACAATTGCTGGTACAAAGCTGGTAGAAAAGTGAGATGGTGCAGCTGCTATGCAACACAGCATGGCTATTCCTCAAAAAATTAAACACAGAATTACCACATAGACAAAAAAAAAAAAAAAAAAAAAAAGGAGTTCCCGTCGTGGCGCAGTGGTTAACGAATCCGACTAGGAACCATGAGGTTGCGGGTTCGGTCCCTGCCCTTGCTCAGTGGGTTAACGATCCGGCGTTGCCGTGAGCTGTGGTGTAGGTCACAGACGCGACTCAGATCCCGCGTTGCTGTGGCCCTGGCGTAGGCCGGTGGCTACAGCTCCGATTCGACCCCTGGCCTGGGAACCTCCATATGCCGCGGGAGCGGCCCAAGAAATAGCAACAACAACAGACAAAAGACAAAAAAAAAAAAAAAAGAATTACCACATAATGTAGCAATTCCACTCCTGGGTATATGCCCAAAAGAAATCAAGAGAGATTTTCAAACTCATGTTAATAGCAGCATTATTTACAACAGCAAAAAGGTGAAAGCTACCCAGGTGTTCATCAACAGACGAGTAGATAAACAAAATGTGGTGTATATATACATTGGAATATTATTCACTCTTAAAAAAGCACTTACTGGCACATGCTACAACACATCTAAACCCTAAGGATATATGCTAAGTGAAATAAGCCAGTCGCAAAAAGATAAATACTGTATGATTCCATTTTATGAGGTACCCAGAGTAGTCAAAATCATAGAAACAGAAAGTAGATGGCTGCCAGGGCTGGAGGGAGGAGGAATTGGGGAGTTGCTGTTTAACAGGTAAGTTTCAGTTCTACAACATGCAGCATTCTCTGAACGGATGGTGGTAAGGGCAGCACAGCAATGCGAATGAACTTAATACCACCAAACTCTACACTTAACAACGATTAATGGTCAATTTTATGTTATTTTGTACTTTACCAGAATTAAAAAAAAATTTAAGTCAAAGGAGAGACAAAATATAGATGCATGAAACAACTCAGAGGCCTCTCAAGGGGAATTATTCTGAGTGAAAAAAACATAACTCCAAAGGGTTGTATACTCTACAATCCCATTTATATAACATTATTATTATGTTTTCTTCTTATGGTGACACCTGTGGCATACGGGTTGATTTGGAGCTGCAGCGCTAGTCTACACCACAGCCACAGCAACACCAGATCCTAGCCATATCTGTGACCTACTGTAGCTTGTAGCAACGTTGGATCCTTAACCTACTGAGTAAGACCAGTGATAGAACCCGCAATCTCAGAGAGACAGCATCAGTTGCTTAACCCACTGAGCCACATGAGAACTCCTATCTAACATTCTTAAGACGACAAAATGACAGAAATATGGAGAACAGATTCAGGTTGCCAGTGCTTGGGCTGGGGAAGGGGAGGCAGTGGGTATGGCTACAAAAGGGCAGGAGGGACCCCTTCTGGTGATAATAAATGTTCTGCATCCTGACTATATCAAGGTCAACATCCTGGCTGTACTATAGTTTTACAAGATGTTTTATTTGGGATAACTGGATAAAGGGCATATAAGATCTCTTTATTATTTTTTTACAATTTGTGAATCTACAGTGATCTCAATCATTTAAGTTTAATTAGGAGTTCCCATTGTGGCTCAGTGGTACGAACCTGACAAATATCCATGAGGACGTGGGTTCAATCCCTGGCCTTGCTCAGTGGGTTAAGGATCTGGAGTTGCCGTGAGCTGTGGTGTAGGTCACAGATGAGGCTGGGATCCGGCATTGCTGTGGCTGTGGTGCAGGCCGGCAGCTACAACTCTGATTTGACCCCTGCCTGGGAACTTTCATATGCTGTGGGTGCAGCCCTAAAAGACAAAAGAAAAAAAAAAAAAGCCAAAAGAACACCTATCACATACTGCACAGAAAGAAGATGCCCACTTATTCATTGAATAACATCAAGAAAATTTAGGAGTTCCCATCGTGGCACAGTGGTTAACGAATCTGACTAGGAACCATGAGGTTGTGGGTTCGGTCCCTGCCCTTGCTCAGTGGGTTAACAATCCGGCGTTGCCATGAGCTGTGGTGTAGGTTGCAGACGTGGCTCGGATCCCACGTTGCTGTGGCTCTGGCGTAGGCCAGTGGCTACAGCTCCGATTGGACCCCTAGCCTGGGAACCTCCATATGCCGCGGGAGCGGCCCAAGAAATAGCAAAAAAAAGACAAAAAAAAAAAAAAGAAAAAAGAAAATTTAAAAGTCAAATAATTTATACTGTAACCATCAGTACATCTTTTGGGTAGAAAAACATTTTTGTTTTATTTTGGATAGTTATTTTATTAGACTGAGAGATTTGGGTTTTTTTCTATGGTTGGTCCAAAATAATCAGTTTAATATAGTAAGATAATTATACAAAACAGAAATCATGGACCTGCAGATCTGTACTAAAGAAAATTATGTAAAATCCTAAAAGAAGCCCATTTTAGACAGTGACCAGATTTCAACTTAACTTTACAAATTACCTACTTTGTGCTATACATTTTTTTCACATCTAATTTTAAATTTCCCCAAGTAAAAATGTAAATAAAATCAGTAGTTCATAGTCACTATTCAAAATTCAAAGTTTAATTTATATCTCAGAAGGCTTTTCTAGTTTTAGAATGACTTTTGGAAACTTGGTATTTTTAGTATCAGAAAATCTAAAAAGTAGCTTTATTTTCTTAGCTATTCTATCACACTCTATTTTCTTTCTGGTCTATCACACTCTTAACAAGTAATTTCGTTTCTCAAGTGTTTACTGGGAGGATAGGGTGCTTAGAGGTATGAAAAGACAAGGATACCAGAACGCCCCTAACTGTGGAGGGTGGGATGCGGAGGGCTCCACATCCACTTTTCCCTAGCCTACCCAACAGCAAGCAGAACAAGAGTTCCTCACTATGTCCTCAGGCCAAGGGGGACTCTCTGTTTCATCCACCACAGCCCTCCCCTGACAAGGTGCACCTCTGTAGAAGAAAGCTCACATGCCAAGAGGTATATAGGTGGCTGCCAGTCCAAAGGGCACATGGGATGAGCCAGGGGAGAGGGGGATGCTGGGTTGTCGGTCGGGGGGGGAAATTTTTTAAGAACCTGAAGGGCTTAGCAAAAAGGCACTGAAGACTTTTTCCTTATCTGGGCCCCTGCTTTGGGGAGTTATGAGGATATAATTAGAGATGACATCATAGTTTGGCAGCTCCGGCAAATCTCACATTCCTATCCACTTCCGTAATTAAAATGATTTTAATCTTTTCCTATTTTATTCCCTAAAGATTTATGCTAATAGTTTTCCCCCTGCCCCTACTCCTCATCCTCTATTTCTCATCCAAATTCTTACAATGTAAGGATATCAAATTACCCACAGAGTTAAATGCCTGTAGCTCTTTTTGCATAAAAATCCCAGGGAAATAAAGAACAACTTCTTTAGAAAGTTCCTATTTGTAGACAAGCCCAGAGTCAGCTGGAGAGAAGAGTACCTTTCAGGCACAGGATCAGGTTTTCCCATGGAAGTTTTTTTCTATCTCCTGCTTATTCATATCTTACTCGGTATAAATGCTCAAAAATAATAAAAAAGACAGATTTTTAGGAATCTCTAAGTTAAATCATATTAGACTATTCCTCATCACTGAGCATCGGGCCAAAGCCCAATTTCATCTCATACCCTAATGTTTTTATCTTTCCAAAGCAGTGTCTCCTGGAGGTCAAACACCTCTTTTGTCATGGTGTCTATTTGCTGCTGCATACGTTGATTCTCCTGCAGAGGAAGAGGGGAAGAGAAGTAATAAAAGAGCAGAAAGAAAAAAAGGGAAGGGGTTTTAGGGAGGAAAACGAAACAAAAATAAAGCTGATAAAGAAACTTAAAAGGAGAAAGTCTGTGATGAACAGGAAAAGCAAGAGTTGCTTGTAGAAAGGAAAGATGATGTCCAGTGTCTTGGTGACATGGCTCATGGGCCTGCTGCTGTAAAAGCAAGCCAACTGGGAACAACTTTCCAAGCTCAGCTACGTGGCAGCAGGCCAGCAAGGGTTTCTGTGTTCACCCAGCTCCACATGTGTATGCTTCCTTTGATAACTGCTTTTTCCCCAAACATGGAACAACTTACATTTCTAGAGGGAAATTCAGATTTTCTTAGGCACAAATGATGCTTATCACAGACCACAAGCCGTAGTTTTGAAATCTATTCTTTTAAGCAAAACTTTAAAAATGCAAGAGGGATATATCTCAATCATTTTGAATTTCTGTTAGCACAATCTATGATAATAAGAACATGAATTACAAATGAATGGTCACATCAGTATTTAGAAAAACTAGATTTTTAGCATTCAGCAATTCTTAACTCTTCTGACTAGGCAATGATGCTCAATTTATACCCTCTTATATTTAGTGGGTTTTCTTTTATGCATTATTGATTATCACTTCCTACTTTCCCCTTCTGACACATTTTTCATCTACTTTACCATGTGGCTGTCAATTCCAAAGACCAAAAAGCATCATTTTGCCACATTCAAGAGTCTTCAGTTATAAGAAAATGCACATATTCCCATCTAAAGAATGTTCATTCTAAACATTAAAAAAAAAACAAGCCACATAAAACTCAAGTTCTTTTTAATAAACTAAAGTTTTTTTACCCAGCACCCTGGGTTTTTTAATTAGAAATCATACTGACAACTTGAAAAAGCCAAGCATTAAAATTCCTCTTAAATGTATTCATCAGATTAAAAACTAGAACACTTAACAAACTCTAATGTTACTTATTGAATTTCAGAAGCAGCTCCCAAAGCAATTTTATTATTCTTTTTGAAATCATAATGGGGAAAAGTATACATTTTAATTAAAAAAAGAAATAATAAGTGGCTGGCATACTGACAAACACACAAAAAAGAAGACAAAAAAGGAGAACTCACATAATTTTTAAATACCAGCAGGATACAGTTTGGTAATATGCTTCTTGCCATATATGGAAAAACTAAGATAACTTCACTTGTAATTTGACATTTTCAAAGGGTTATAACCTGTGTTTGCATTTGGAATTCACAAATTTAACCTGCTTTCAGCAGGCTGTTCAATTCAATTAAATTATTCTCAAAAATGACAAAAAGTCCAACACGATTCCACCAACAGAGTCATTTCCCCCCCTCTATTAATGGTTTTTAAAGTCATTTACAGAGGAGAGATTAAGTGAGGCAGGTCCATGGGAGAAGGAAAAGAGGGAGGGAAAAAGGGTGGGTGGGTCTGAATCACCAGGGGTGTGAATGGGTTGAATGGGGTTTGGGGTCCCTAAGAGCTGGCTCTCCTGATATCACCACGTCATCATCACTTAAGTTAACATTGGATGTACGTGATAACCACATTAAAAATGTGAGCAGGATCCCTTCCTAACAAACTTAACCACATACTTTTTTATAAAAAAGACGACAACCTCAAGAGGAAAACCGCATTTAAAGAAAAGCAGAAATGCCTGCAGGCAGCAGGCACAAAAGGATGATAAATGCTTTCAAGGCCATCTTGCTGGACCGCACTGCTTCCTCCTAGGCTGCTGCAGCAGCACTCAGGGTCCCTCCACCAGGAGAAACCAGAACCTCAGCCCTGGCCAGCCCTCACATTTTATCTACTACCAGGCGTCTTTACAATTTCTTTTCATTGAGCCACCTCAGAAAGGTACCAACCTGAGTGAAGATCAAACTTCTTATTTCCTAAGAATCATGTTCCAAAATAGAGCATTCACTACATTCCAAAGAATAATGGTACTCTGTAATTTTTCCTTTTGCTTATTTCCTAAGATATCTTTAGGAAAGAATGTACTTAGGAATAAAGACAATTACAAAAGCTTCTGCTATTAAAAGGGGAGAAATGTCTACCGGGTTCAAAGAATTCATTTTTTTAACTGCCTTCACATTTCACGTTTGTAAAATTTTAGCGGACGGCTGAATGTGAAGAGACAGGTAAACTGTTTGTGGTTTTTTAACTCCCTTCCCTCCAATACATATGCCCTCATCCCAGTCAATGCGTTTTTCTCACAATTAAGTATTTCCACAGTACATGTACGTACCTCAATAAGCTCATCTCTTTGTCGGAGGCCTTCTTTAAGTTCATCCATCTTATGCTGTAGCACGCTACACATATGTTTCTGCCTTTCTAACTCCTGTTATTAAACAAATGGCACAGTTAACATAGATCATGGCACACGAAAGACTGGGACATCTACAATATAACAAAAGACAGGCTAAGTGTGACCTCCAGAAACATACTTGGACTGCCAATGCAATGGGATTTAGAAAATTTCTGTATTGTATGGAAAGGTTCAGAAAATTCTCAATTTTCATTTCTAGAAAATCCAAATTAATCAATGGCAAAATTACTAGGAATGATTAAATGATTTAGAAAAGCAATAGGTTATAAAATTAACAAGCAAAATTCAGTAATCATCACACATCAAAACAAAATCTAGAGGAGTTCTTGTTGTGGCGCAGCAGAAACGAATCCGACTAGTATTGCTCAGTGTGTTAAGGATCTGGTGTTGCTGTGGTTGTGGTGTAGGGCCAGCAGCTGCAGCTCCAAATTGACCCCTAACCTGGGAACTTCCATGTGCCTCAGGTGTGGCCCTAAAATGCAGAAGAAAAACAAAAAAACAAAACAAAAAAAACACCCCAAAAGCAAAACCTAGAGAAAAGATACAATAAACAATATCAAAAAATAAAATAGGGAGTTCCCTGTGTGGTCTAGTGGTTAGGACTTGGTGCTTTTCACTGCTGTGGCCCTGGTTCAACCTCTGGTTGAGGAAGTGAGATCCCATGTCAAGCTGCTACATGCAGCAGAGCCTCCCCCGCCCCCAATAAAGTTACATATATATGTAAACTTTATAAAGATATACCCAAAATCCATATAAAGCATTCTTGGAAGACAGAGAAGTAGGATGGAACAAATGGAAAGGCATACCATCTTCTTGGATAAAAAGACTCAGCATCATAAAAATGTCAGTTCCCACCTAAATTAATCTATGCATATAAATGCAGTCTAAATTAAAAACACTATCCATTTTTTTTCCTCATCAAAGCAAGACATTATGAATGCAAGAAATCAAGCATTTGATGATTTCAACCCTTTATAACTTTTGTTCTTATTGATTTTCAAGTTGTCCCACCTTTAACTAATATGAACATCTTCAGGTTGACTCCCAAGTAATTTGACCTGGGTCTTAGTTGGTTGTGATAGCTTCTTTGCTATCTAACACAGGAACGTGTTCCTGGTTCATCTGGTACATTTCCTGCTCCAGACTTGAAATCATGGAGCCTTGGTTCTCCTTTAATGGAGCAGTGTGGACACCAGGAGTGTACTTGCTACCAAGAAGGGAACTTTACAGATCTCCTTCCCACACCACCATCCCCACTTGGAAAAAGGTTAGGATGGTAAGTTTTGTTATATATTTTACTACAATTAAAGGTAAAAATAATTTTGTAATAAAAATTTAAAAAGCAGTTCCTAAATATTGAAAATAAAATGTAATGAACCTAGCTGTGTATACCCAGTGAGTAGTAAAAGCATAGAGAAACTATTTCAAGTAACTTTCAAAGACAACAGTTGTACTATACATAGCTTAGCATCAAAATAACAAGCAAACAGGAAAAAAAAAACAAAACTTTAAAACTATTCTCAGTAATTATACTGTTGGTGGTAATGTTGGTATTGCTATTCTAGGTATTGTGGGATAAAGCAATGAAAACAGAATATAACATAATTACTACCATCCTTAGTGCCTTGAAGAACTGGGAATGGTAGTGTGGGAAGGAGGAGATGGACATATATAAGATAGAGGAAGTCGAGTAAAAACCCTGCATCTTGAATATCAACTTATGAACTATAAGTGCAACATATTTTGACTTTAAAACAAAAAAATACCCCATATACATATTTTCCTGATATAACTGCTAAAATGGTCCATAAAAGCTATAAAGGAATAAAATCATCAAATGCTTGATTTCTTGCCTTCATAATGATTTTTTTTTTAAATAATAATAATTGGTCACTATGAGACAATACTAAACAACTAATTCCTTATTTTGAAAACTTGTGAACCAAGGAAAAGAACCAAGCTTTTATCTTGCCTTTTCTGTGTAAAATTTCTCTTTAAAAATGAACTTACACTAATAAAAAAAAGCATAAGAAAGTGAAAAAACAACCCATGTAATGGGAGAAAATATTTGCCAACCGTGTATCTGATAGGGAACTTATATCTAGACTATACAAACTCTAACAATGCAATAATACAAAGATAATCCAATTTTAAAATGGGCAAAGGATCTGAACAGATATTTCTCCAAATATTTATAAACAGTAAGTATATCAAAATATACTTGAAATCATTAGTCATTAGGGAAATGCAAACCAAAAACCACACCTACTAGGATGGCTAGGGAAAAAACTCAGATAATAACAAGTATTGATAAAAATGTGGAGAATCAGAACCTGCATACACTGCTGGAGGGAATAAAATGGTGCAGCTGCTTTGGAAAAGGGTCTGGTTATTTCTCAAGTGGATAAACACAGAGTTGCCATATGACCCAGCAATTCCACTGCTAGGTGTATATTTAAGAGGAAGAAAAATGTATGTGCATGCAAAACTTGTACACAAATGTTTAGAGCAGCGTTATTATTCATCACAGACAAAAAGTGAAAAAACATATGTCCCTTAATACACGAATAGATAAACAAGATGTGGTATAGCTATACAATGGGATATTATTAGGCCACAAACAGGAATGAAGCACTGATGCACATACCACACAGATGAACTTGAAAACATTAACCCAAGTGAAAGAAGCCAATCATAAAAGTTTACATATCATATGATTCCATTGTTAGGAAAGTCCAGAAAAGAGAACTATATAGAGAGAGAACACAGATTAGTGGTTACTTAGGGAGATGACAGCTAGAGGGTACAATGCTACTTTCTGACTTGATGAGATATTCTAAATTTGACTGTGGTGATAGTTGCACATGTCTGTGAAGATATGAAGACACAAAAAACCACTGAATTATACACTTAAAATGGACAAATTATAAAGTAAGTGAATTATAGTGCAATAAAGCTGTTTTAAAACAATAAAAGAAAATAAAAGAAGGCAATAATGTTATATTTAGAATATCTCATGTTGCAAGCCTAATCTAAGCATCCAGTCCCAGCATGAGAGAGAGAAATGCCACACAACTGGGCCTCCTGAAGGAAGAGAACCTATGAAGTAGACCAAATTCTTATTTGACTAAACCTCTAAACCACTAACTATTTACAGGGAATACAGAGGAAAAGGGACCATGGTAAAGAACCATGGTAATGAAATAGCAAAATCCCCAAGAATGTCAGAAACTGTTAAGGCAATCCAATTTCTTCAACAAATAAACTTCAAAGGAGGAAAAAGAAATGAAAGGAAACCTATAAATAAAGAGATTTATAAGACATGACAACTAAACTTATCTGGACTCTGACTGTATTTTAAAGTGCAAAAAAGAAAAATCATTTATGACATGAGACAACTGAAATTTCAACAATGGCATTATATGTAGTATAAAGGAATTGTTCTTAATTTTTCATCTCAAGACCATTTTTGAGATGGTCTTGTGGTTGTACTTTAGAAAGAGTACAGGTCGTCCAGACAGCTAAACTTAAATTCATTTTAAAATATGGGATATTTATGACTTGCTTCAAATAATGAGTGGGGGAAGTAGATAGGGCAAAATTAGACGTGTTGACGGTTTGTTGAGGGTAGGTGATGGGTTCAGGAGAGTTCGTTATATACTCTTCTATTTTTTTGTATGTTTTAAAATAGGCAATAAAAGACTTTTCAAATCTCAGATAAGCTGGAAAGAGAAAAAAAAAAAAAAAAAAAAGAATCCCCTACTATAATGAAAAGCTACTAAGAATAATATACTGGAGACATTCCTAACCAGATATTCTGTCCCTGATATAAGTACAGAGACAATATTTAGAATGCAATTATTATAATCCCAGCAGAAAACTAAAGATGGCTTGAAAAATTGTATTATTATTGTTGTGTAATGGAGTGGTCCTTTTCTTCCACCCCCTCCCCACCTCCTGCTATAATGAAACATACCAGAGTGCCTGACCTCTCTGTATGTCCTTGAACATTCTACTGAACGAGGCAGTATTTGTTTAAAAGAGAGGTCAGGGTGAAGGTTTATCAGGGAGAGACTGTCACAAAGTTTTCTGCATCACAGTATGTGAAGCAGGTTTCTAGGGTATTAAAAAAGCACACATTTTCAAATTCAAAAAGCACAAGATTTAAAAATTAAAACGGACTGGAGTTCCTGTCGTGGCGCTGTGGTTAACAAATCTGACTAGGAACCATGAAGTTTTGAGGGTTCGATCCTAGCTGCACTCAGAGGGTTAAGGATCCGGCGTTGCTGTGAGCTGTGGTATAGGTCGCAGACACAACTCGGATCTGGCATTGCTGTGGCTCTCATGTAGGCCGGCAGCTACAGCTTCAATTAGACCCCCTAGCCTGGAAACCTCCATATGCCGTGGGAGCAGCCATAGAAAAGGCAAAAAGACAAAAAAATAAATAAAAATAAAAATGAAAATGGACTGAAAAACCACAACTCTAAGTATAATAAGACGTCTTTCTGTCTCAGAAAATGACAGGAGGGAAAAATGAAGTTGGCTAAAAGAGCTTATCATAGGGATTTTTGAAATTTAAAAAAATGCTCAAAGACACTTAAGAAGACGGAAAGATACGAACTCATTTTAGTACTGACCATTAGTACTTAGATCTTTTTCTAATCTGTTAGAAGCAAAAAGTCAGAAATACAAAAAATGTGTGGGAAGGCAAAAAAGGATTCCAAAAACTCTAGGTAAAGTATGATGTTTCAAAATCTCCAGAACTAGCCTCTGAGACATGGGAAGAATTGAAGAAAAAACCAACTATTATCAAATCTTCAATAAGCCACTGTCATCACTATGAAGAAACCCAGAAGCCTCTTGTTCACTTATCTAGACACAAGTTTTCTTATCCTAATTTTCTGTTAAAAGATACTATATATATATATATATATATTTTTTTTTTTTTTTGAGCAGTTTTAGGTTTAAGGCAAAATGGAGCAGGAGGTACAGTTCCTATACACCTCTTTTCCCCTATAGGAACAGCCTTCCCTACTGTAAACATCTCACACCACAGTGGTACATTTGCTTCAATTAATGAACCTGCACTGACACTCCAATGTCACCCAAAGACCATAGTTTACCTTAGGGTTCACTCTTGGTGGTGAACATTCTATGGGTTTTGATAACTGTATAATATATCTACCATTATACTATGACAAAGAAAAGTATTGCTGCCCTAAAAATCTCCTGCGTTTTGTCTCTTCATCAGTCCTTCCCACAAACCCCCTGCAAATACTTCCTAACACTTTTTGAAAGTGACCAAAACAGAATGGAAAGAGCATTTTCAGTCCTCAAGGAAATAAATCCGTACACAGTCTACAGTAATAATGCTGGTCCCTTAGAGGTTATATTAACAGCTTTACAGATTATATTACGTACAAATTCAGAGTGTTGTTTCTAACAATTCACCAATGCACACTTCCTACAACTCATTTTTTGTTAGTAAAATCCATTTGCCCTCTGCTTGGACTGACTTAAATGCTTTTTAAAAAGCCAATACGGAGTTCCAATCATGGTGCGGCAGAAACAAATTCAACTAGGAACCATGAGGTTGCGGGTTCGATCCCTGGCCTTGCTCAGTGGGTTAAGGATCTGGCATTGCCCTGAACTGTGTGTGGTACAGGTTGAAGTCATGGCTCGGATCCTGCGTTGCTAGGGCTGTGGTGTAGGCCAGCAGACCCCTAGCCTGGGAACCTCCATATGCTGTGAGTGTGGCCCTAAAAAAGCAAAAAAAAAAAAAAAAAAAAGCCAATAAGTTTTTAAGAAAACCCAACTTGTTTCCTGCAGTTGTCAAAAGGTAAATCCAGGCAGGCCTTGGGCAGTAGCTTTTATTTTCCATCTGTACATTTTAACAATATAGCTTACAAACCTCTACAGAAAACATCTGTTGATTACTGACCTACATCTTCACACTGCTGTTTTAAAACTGGTTAAAGATTTCTCTTTAACCATTCAGAAATCAGGTTTTTTTTTTTTTTTTTTTTTTGAAAAATGGGGTGGGGGAAGAGAAAAGAAAAGAAAACTACATCACTGAAGGCCTTTGGAGCTTTGTGGAGTTCCAGCCAATTAAACAGGAAGATGTAATTCTCCGTAACTGTCCCAATTAAGAGACAGAAAATAAAGATAAATTTTGAGCTGTATTCTATGTTCAGAAACTAAAGAAGGTGATAAGTTTCTTCTTAAGAAAATAAATTCAATCTTATAAAAATTAAAAAAGGAAAATATTCCAGGACCTGCTATCTACGTTCTGTTAATTTCCTTTTACAATCATTTCTGGTGGAAATACCATTCCCAGGGATGCTGTACTCTTCCATCAAACCCAATGCTTTTTAAATGGAAGGTTCTAATTTTCTGACCCTAAGAAAGACATGATAGAAGATGAGCAATTACCTTTGATTTTTCTTCATTTTCTCTAAAAAATTCCGCCATTTGTTCCTCCTGCTCTTCAATAACATCCTTGAGGGTATCTACTTGGTATATCAAATTGTTCTTCTCATTGTCTAACTGTGCATTGGAAACCATGGCTTTCTTGTATTTTTCTTCCACTTCAGACAAAGACTCCTAAATGAAAGTCAAAGTCATCAGCCTAATATCTAAAATACGTTCATCACCTATTTGCCATATAGCAAGAAAGAGAGCATTGGCACAAACACATGAAGATGCATTTTTGCAAAATACAAGCAGTTTGGAGAACTCCTTGTTTAGTAACATGCACATAAATTAGGAGGACGACAATAAGCCAATAATGCCATTGTAAGAATTTTATGAGCTCTGTGCTATCCAAGAAAACAAAATCAAGCAGCAATGCAGCCTGTGAAAGATGAAAATAATGAGGGGACAATATACATCACATTGCAAGAGTCATAAAAGGAAGAATCATCAATGTTTCCAGAAATGTCACTTTTGTAGTTTTAAACAGCAAGCTATTGGTAATCTTGAATGTAATGATACAACAGAGTGTAGCTTCTCTTTACACAAGTAAATTTCAAACTTACTTGAATTTCATCACTTCCTGGAAATGTGTTTTAAGTATTTTCCTGTTCTGTATAATAATGCTAATGTAAATGTGTAACATTTTTTGTAGCAATCATTAATATATTCATCATTTCAAAATAAGTAATCAAGGAGTTCCCTTGTGATGCAGTGGGTTAAGGATCAGCATTGTTACTGCAATGGTTTGGGTCACGGCTGTGGTGTAGGTTCAGTCTCTGGCCCAGGAACTTCAACATGCTATGGGCATGGCCAAAAAAAATTAAAAAATAAAATGCTAAAATTTTATATACTTCAAAGTTTTCTGCCTAAAAGAGCTTAAAGTCTGTTTTTTTAAAAAATCCAAATCTAGGTAGATTACTACTAGTAACATTTGTAAAGCTAAAAACAAAAACATTTCACATAGAAAAAGCCACAGCTTCTGGAAATAAATTCTAAAAATACTAATGCAAATGTTTAACAAACCAAGACCAATGATATAGAATTGAGAGTGCAGATCCCTTACATTTATGATCAACTGATTTCTGACAATGATGTCCAGATGACTCAGTGGGAAAAGAATATTTTTCAATAAATGGTGTTGAGACAACAGAGATCCACATGTATAAAATATAAAAAAATTAACTCAATATGGATCAGAGACTTAAATTAAATTAAAAGCTGAAACTATATAAAGATCCCCCCCCCCCAGAAAAGAGTAAATCTTCATGAATTTGGAGTAGGCAATTATTTCTCAGATATGATACCAAACTATCAATGGAAGAAAAAATAGACTTTATCAAAATTAAAAACTTTTGTACTAAAAACAATACCACAAAGAAAGTAAAATGACATCCCACAGAATGGGAGAAAATATATATAAAGAACACAATTTAATAACAAAGAGACACATAAAAAGTATATCATGTGGTCAATAAACATAAAAAAATGCTCAATATCATCAGTAATTAGGGAAATGTACATCAAAACCATAATGAGATACTACTTCAGATGTACTAGGATGACTATTGTCTATATATATATATATATATATATATTTAAAAAAAAAACAGAAACAAGAAAAGTGTGGGTGAGGATATGGAAAAACTTGAATCCTCAGACACTGCTGATGAGAGTGTAAAATAGTATAGCTGCTTCAGAAAACAGTTCGTCAGCTCTCCAAAATGTTAAATATAGAGTTATCATATGACCCAGCAATTCTATTCCTGGGCACTGTCCCCAAGAGAAATGAAAAGACATGTCTATACAAAAAGCTGTACAAAAACGTTTACCGTAGCATTATTCATAATAGCCTCAAACAATCCAAATGCCTATCAAGTAATAAATGGATAAACACACACACACACACACACACATATATATGGTATATACACACACAGATGCATGTTAGGACATGGATCTATCTTGAAAATATTATGTTAAATAAAAAGTCAATTATAAGGGAGTTCCTGCTGTAGCTCAGCGGAAACGAACCCGACTAGTATCCAGGAAGATGTGGGTTCAATCCCTGGGGGATTAAGTGGGTTAAGGATCTGGCATTGCTGTGGCTATGGCATTAGGCTGTGTAGCTCTGATTCAACCTGTAGCCTGAGGACTTCCATAAGCCACATGTGAGACCCTAAAAAAAAAAGTCAATTACAAAAGACAACATAGACTAGTGGTTACCCAGGGCTAGGCATGGAGTGGGTGTGGAGAAGTAAGGAAGGTCAGCTAATTAGCATGAGATTTCTTTTGGCTGTAATGAAAATGTTCTAAAATTGGGGATAGTTGCACAATTCTGTGACTATGCAAAAAACCACTGAATTGTACCCTTTTATTTATTTATTATTTTTATTTTATGGCTACACCTGCAGTATATGGAAGTTCCCGGGCCAGGGACTGAATCCAAGACACATTTGTGGCAATGTCAGATCCTTTTAACTCATTGCGCCTGGCTGGGGATTGAACCTGCACCTCCAGGGTGACCTAAGTCGCTGTAGTCAGATTCTTAACCCATTTTGCCACAGCAGGAACTCTGAACTGTATACTTTATGTCTTTTTGTTTTTTCTAGGGCCACATCCGTGGCATATGGAGGTTCTCAGGCTAGGGGTCCAATAGGAGCTATAGCCGCCAGACTATGCCAGAACCACAGCAACGCAGGATCCGAGCCTTGTCTGCGACCTACACCACAGCTCACGGCAATGCCGGATCCTTAACCCTCTGAGCGCAGCTAGGATCGAACCCGCAACCTCATGGTTCCTAGTTGGATTCGTTAACCACTGAGCCATGACAGGAACTCCTGAACTGTATACTTTAAATGGGTAAATTTTATGGTATGTGAATTATATGTCAGTAAAGATATATACACACACTTAATAACTCTTCACAAATAATTCTACTGTATTATCAGGTAATATTTACACTAGGATTGAGAAGAAATACAACCAAAATAAAGAATACAAGCAAAGTTAATTGTATAGTGCTTAAACATAGTAGTATCTTAATATAATGCAGAGTTCAGAATGATTTTAACCCATTGGAGAGGCTGATAGCACAAAAAGTCCTCCTCACAACTTAGTCCCACATGAAATGGTGCATAACTGCATGAACAATAGGATCCAAGACAGTTGAAGCAGCAGTTACAAAGACGTGATATATATATAACGTAATAAAATTGACATAAAGTTTATGGAATGTACTCTTTCTTTAAGTAACAGACCACAGAAGACTATTCTAAATTTAAGTGTCAAGGTAGTTTTAATGATTTTAACCTAGCTCACATAGTGATACACATAAGGAATTAGTTTTACTTAATTGTGTCTAAAGCACTGATTTTCAGTGTAGGTTCTGGACTAGCAGCAAGAGCATTATCTGGGACCTGGTTAAAAATGAAATTTTCAACAATCCCATCCTGGATCTACTGAATAAGAAAGCCTGGGAGTAGAGTCTGGCAATCTGTCTTTTACCAAGACCCAGGTGCCTCTGGAAGGAAGGGAGGGTGGGGAAAAGCACCCCAAGGCAGACATACTTAAGAATTACGTCATAAGCAATGACCCAGGATCCTTTAATAGGATATGGATACATCACATCCTCGTGTTTTGACCACTAACCATACAATTTTTAAAATGATTTTCCTTCCATTTAAAAGAGTCATTTCAAAGATAAACATAGTTTGAAGTCAGGTTTGATTATACACTAACCATGAATTAAGAAAAGGGAGCTGATCTGTTCAGAGTCTCAAATAAAGTTAATCTGGTTTTTGTATCCTTCAAAGAATGCAATAAATGAGAAATCTAAAAGGTAAGAAGGAAATGCTTAAAATAAAAAAACAACAATGCCTCTGAATCACTTGCTTTCCTGATACATTATATTATATAGAAGACTTTAAAATGAATGTGTTTATTGAATGTACTAAATTTGTTTCCCTGATCTAAGATATTTCCAGGTTCTATCTCCAAAACCATAAGAGGGGGATTAAATCTTCAGATGAGAGCAGTAAGACCAACTGAGCATATGAGCACACTGGGGCTCTCCTACTGCACACTGACACTACACATTGCTGTCCGGGCTTCCCCAGGGGTGCTCTCCATAGGCCTTCCTACCCTTTCTGGTCCTGAGTCTTAACCATGTGCCATGAACCAATCACCTGCATGAGGGTTTTGGCTGGTAGCTGGGCTAAGTCCAATCGTGTCATGGCTGCTGAGCAAAGCATTGCTTGTCTAGTCCACACTTTGTCCTTGGAGCACATCCTGAGTCATCTTTCTCAATGTCTTGCTTACACATTTTTAGAGGCCTGGTATGTACTTCTATTTCAAATAGGGACCTACATTTGTTCAGGGGAATTTTCAGTAATTCATAATACTAGGTTTGAACTTAGTAAGAAAACACAGGGATGAGCAGGATAATTAAGTGTTATTTACAACTAAAATATCTGCCCACATGGACACTTGTAAAGAAAACTGCTAGCCATCTTTGATTGGAAAAAATAAGGCCCATTTAAGTTTACCTCCAAATTCTTTAAGGCACTGAATCTGTGTAACCGTTTTTGAACATATGTGAAAAAAATCAAACAAAAAAGAAAACACAGTCCTTATGCTTCAGGGTTCTTCCTCCAGGGGGAATATTTAAATTATGCTCTCTCTTAGATGCGTCTTCCTCCTGTATCTAATATTGACTGAATTCAGTAACAGAAATAGGCAATGCTCTTTCACTGAGCTTGGAAGAATTTTAAGATCTAATTCTCAATTTAAAAATATCCTTAAAACATTGAGCGGCCCTAGAAAAGGCAGAAAAGACAAAAATAAATAAATAAATAAAATATCCTTAAAACATTTTTTAGGTTTTTGCCTAAACTAATTTTGTAAGGCAGAGACACAGAAACATGTATTTTAAAGGTTTAAAAACTGTAAGATATAGTATCTTCTGCTGAATATTTCAAAAACCATACTTAAACATTAGCACAGACTGAAACTTGCCTTTCCTATGCATTGCAGGTTAAGCACATGCTTGAAAGACAAACACTGTTAGTAAAGCTATGTGCAGTGGGGTTAACAGAATCTGTAAAACCACCATTACCAACACTTTTGCATACAAAGAGCATGCTTGGGCTGCAGAATGGGCCCTGATACCTTTAGTTCTTTAAGCCCCTGCATGTATCTCCCTTCTACATCCTGTATCTGGTCCTTAAGGTCATAGATATCCTGTGGGACATAGGAATGAACCATTGCATAAAACCACACACAAACATATCAAGTCTCAAAGAATTCAGGTGAAAATGTGAATTACTTTTGTATATTCCAGACTAAAAGCAGAGAAAGTGAAGTATACACATGTTAATTGGCACTCCAAACCAATGAAAGGGGCAAACAGGCCAGGTGAAAGAAGGGCTGAGGATGGTTGGGAGTAATCAATCTAACATATTAAATATCTTCTTGGCATTAACTCCTGTTGAAATAACATTAGCAAATGAGGGTAGGGCTGTGAATGGAAAAAAGCTACATAAGTTACAACATTTTTAACACACCATTTTAAAAATTGTATAAATCATTTAAATAATTTTTAGCATAATGCTTCACCTAGAACCAGTAAAATATGTAGTAAATTAATCCTAAATTGCAAATTTTACTGACTCATGCAGAAGTTTTTAAAAATGTAAAACTAGATGTGAACAAAGTTGTTTTTCAATGAGCACAATTAATTTGAGAGAAAGATAAGTAAAAGGAGAGAAGCTAAACACAAACATTTCAAACACAATGTCAAATGAAAGATTCTATTCTGAGGACACCATTTAAATGATGAGAAAAGCCTTTCCTCCACATGTTACCATAATCCTTATAAGAAAAGTGAAGCAGATCAAATTTTAAATGGAAAATATTATCTCCTTTGTACCTGACTTTGCTATATAAGGTCAATTCTGGATGGCTGATTTAAGTAGGAAACAACTGTTATAGGGCCCTGAATATAATTCTACAATTACAGGATCAATTATCAAAAGCCTGTTATACAGAGTTTCTATATGATACTCTCCTGCCCCCTTCATTCCCTCCTTGGTAGGTTTGTCTCAACTTGCTGATTCATTCAATAGGCATTTATTGAGCGCCTATTAGGAGCCAAATGCTAGGATACAAAAATCTCATTTCCTTCACAGTCATTCTCTCAAAGAAGAAATACAAGTACACAGCAAGCACAAACTAAGTCTCAGGCAGAAAGGCCTCATCCTGCTGTCTTTTGTCCCACCAGAAAACAGAACCTAAATGCAAGCGTTAAGTTAATTCTACTTCGCACCCCGATGCTCGTGCCTGGTACTTAGTAAGAGCTCTGTAATACTGACTCCTCCAAAGTCATAGTCAGCTGACCTGGGCCTCCTTCTGTAGCACCACTGCCACTGTTTCAAACCTCTCCACCCTCTCCTAATCCTTAGTCTTAACCCTCAGTCCACTTTGACAAGCTGCCTATTTGACAAGCCAGACTCTTGCTCCTACTCCGCCTACAATCTTACTCAGGCACAACCCATCCCCCTCCTCCCCTACTGAGTCAGTGGAAAGGGACGGCCACCTCCCATCCATCTGGTCCCTGGACATTCCTCTCACCCACTCAGGCACTCTTCTAGGTCAGTGAGCCCCTCTCCTTCCTTAACCTTCAGAGTCTCTCAGATCTACTGGCTCAATCAAGCCAATGAAAACAACAATGTTGCCTTTAAAAGAAAACAAAAACCTTCTCTTAACTTTGTAATTCTCTCTCTGCTGGCCAACCAACTCTCATCCTCCAATATTCTCTTCAGAGCAAGTTTCCTCCAACACTTCTTTCAATCTTTGGTCAATATTTAGGATTGCAAATCAGACAGTATGGCTCCGCTGTGTAATATCCATAGTTGTCAGGGTAAACCTGAGTTCCTTTCGGATGCCACTTGGGGTGCTTTGTCGTTCAGCCCATCATTACTTCTCCAGCCTTCTGTAACCCACTACTAATCCTCGCTTCTCATCCTACCCCGAGGCAACTTTGCTATACAGGTAACCTTCTGGTTCTCTGAATTTAACTGTCTCAGAAAGCCTTCTCCTTCAACTTCTTCACTTAGTTAATTTTTATTCTTCCTTCACCCCTTAGCTCGGAGTTTGTCTCCTCTATAAAAGCCTTTTGTTATCTTTTCTTCTAGTCTAGTTTAGATGATAATTTTTATTCTTCCTTCACCCCTTAGCTCGGAGTTTGTCTCCTCTATAAAAGCCTTTTGTTATCTTTTCTTCTAGTCTAGTTTAGATGATACACTTCTCTCAATTCCCTGAACAGCTCTATTCTTGCTACTGTTATAGTATCGCTCCACCTGGTTTTACTGGTTTATATCCATTTGTCTTCCCTATGAAACAGGAAACTTTTGAAGTCCAAAGTGTGCTTTACTGCCTAAATCTGTGGGGTCGAGTGCTCAATAAATGTTGAATGAATGAATAAATGCAATTTTTATTACTACCCTTCCCTCATTCCTCACAAATGACAGGTTCAGCAAATAGACATTCAAATTCATTTTGAAAAGAGTATTACTAAGAATGGAGATTCAACTAATGGGTTAAATAAGCTTCCACTACTCAGGCATTTCTGTCATCCCAAATATTATTATACTTGTCTTATCATCAAACACTGAGAGATAACTGTATTCAAACAGCCAAATAATACCATAATGGCTCAAAAGACTAAAATAATTCCCAAGGTCTGCTTCCTTGCACATCCACATATTTTCCATTTAAAATATGCCAATTAGTTGAGAGAATTACTTCTACATACATTAGAAAAGTTTTTTGGCATCTGTAAATTAGCAGAACTCATTCCAATGTCATCAAATGTTCAGGAAAGAGAACAGAAAAAGAATTAACTAATCTCCTTCCCTTCAGATCCTTGTCACATTCTTGAACTGTAGTAACAATTCATTTTTAAAGAACTCATACTTCTTTCCTTCCTACCAAGTCACATTAAATGTTATATAATTCTAGTATACGACAAAGCAGTAAAAAATTTTATAAAAACCCAAAAACTGCGGTTTACCCGCAATTCACTTAAGGAGGTGTCTGGATCTATCAAGCTGCTGGTGTCCCCGCTTCCTCGTCTGGATGAATTTCCACTTAGAGGGGTTGTTGCTGAGGCAGAATTTCGAGATGAAGGCTAGAAAAAAAGAAATGTGACACTTTTGAGTCTTGTTTCTTTAAAAGTATATTTACTGTGGAAACTAAAAGTGGGGCAGTGTGGTGGGGCAAGATCTCACAGAGTGTGGAACAGTAGTTAAAAAGGCACCCAAAGGCAATTTAGATTGGCTTTGGGGAGGGGGATCCAGGCTCAAGCCCAAGCATAGGAAGCATAACTTCATTCACTCACTTTACTGAAATCTACAATTTATAATTACAAAGAAGGAAATGAAATAGCTCATGTGAGAGCTGTTTTCTAAGTGCATCTCTGCTGTTGTAAGCAGCACTGGGGTGAGTACATCAGGTTGATTTTAAACAGTTTTAGAATGTGATAGTTGGTATGCTATTCAGCCATCCTCCGTAGTTCCTGAAGCTGCTTCCTTAGAGTCTTTTCTTTGTCTAGTACTTTCCTGATAAAGGTGGCAATACTATTTGCAGCTAAGAACGACTGTGGTCACTGTGAATTTAGACTGCTCTTTCCACAATTAGTTTAAATGTGAGATTAGGCTACTAGATGAATAAATGACAGAGATCTGTGCTATTTAAATAGAAACCAACTAGCCCCATGCAAAGACAGAGCACTTGCAATGAGATTAGTCCAAATGGAGAATTTTTTTTCAGGTGTAAAATACACACCGGATTTCAAAGGCTTATTGTGGAGAAAGGAATGTAAACTATCACATTAATAAGTTTTCATACTGATTATGTTTAAATATTTTGGACATTTTGGTTAAATAAAATTTCAACTAATTTTACCTGTTTTAGTGTGTGGCTTCTAGAAAAATTTAAACTTACATCGTGGCTTCATGATATTTCTATTGGATAGAACTGGTACATCTTTTGGGGGCATAGCACAAAATTAATCCTGCTAATTTCCCAAGATGACTTTCTAAAAATATTTCTAGGAGAAAGTAAGAGACTTTTTAACAAAAAGCAACCCCTGAAAGGAGCTATTTTACTTCAAAGAAATAATTTATCTATATGAGAAAAACATAAACCCTCAGAGTTTGTCACCACCATTCCTAAAGACATTTCTTCCTTCTCAGTATTTAATGGCTTCTTCTCAGGATTAAATTCTAGAGGAATGAAAATCAAAAGAGCAGCCAAGAGTTTAAGAGGTGACATTCAAGGAAATAAAATACAGTGTCTTTCTCTTCCCAATGCTTCACATGATTCAACTGCAGAGGAATTTGGGGGTCAAGGACAGGAAGCAGATGAAGAGAGGAAGAGTAGCTCCATCAGTTAAACTATTGTAAAATAAAGAATAAAATATAGTAGAAAGTAAGTTATTGACCTTGAGAACTTAATTTCCTTAGGAATTTACATACTTACCCTTGTGTAGTTTTCAGCATATTGTTTGTCAGATTTTTCATCCAACTAGAAAAGAACAGAGATAAAAATCAGGAAAGATGCTTAGCATTTTGATTTTTTTTGAGGAGGGAAAAAAAAAAAGTGACCTTATTTGAGTTCTCCAAGTTCAAGTGATATTTGGAACCTGTAAGTAAACATACTAAAACTGAAATAAGACAAGATGTTAAGAACTTTCTTATCTAATAAGAAAGACATGGAATAAGCAAGTTATCTTTATGAAAAAATTTAGAACTTTCACATAGATTTTCTTTTCATGGTATTTGAAACATACTAAAGAAAATTACATGTAAACTTAAATTTTAGCAATGCAAAAGTTAACACACACAAACTTATACACATCAAAAGGAAAAGTCTGATAAAACCAAAAGCCAGAAAACTTTAATATCTAAACATTATTAGGACACATAGATAAGACTAGCATACTTAGCCAAAAAAGTCCAGCTTGGACTAGAGCATGTTAAACATATTATCAAAAAAATTTCCCCACAGCTAAGGATTTGGTTGTTTGGTTTTTACTTTTGCTTTTTAAGTAATGCATGCACACATATCCAAAAAAAGAAAAAAAATCGAACAGCACAAATGGTATGCAAAGTAAGCTTCTCTCCCTACCACACTACATGCTGACCTTCAATTCTCACTCCAAGGGCAACCTACTCCAAAGCCTTTAAAAATTCTAACAGTGGTGTCCCAAATACATTCTATATCTTCTTTTTTCCCCTTCTATGTTTCAGAGATTAGAGAAAGTCCTTTACTTTTCTTCAAGGCATTTATCAATCCCTGTCTCATTGGCATTTATTAATTTATTTATTGTCTGATCTCCCTCTTCAATGTACGCTCGATGTCTGCATGTTCTTTTCTGTATTCCTAACACCAAGAATAGCACCTGACATTTAGAAGGAATCAAAATTTGTTGGATGAATAAATAAATGAATTATATCCCATTATACTTATAGATGTACCCCACTTAAACTTTAACAGCTGCATAGTATTCTATTATTTGCATATACCACAAGTGAGTTATCCTATCTTCTACAGACAGGCCTTATGGTTGTTTTAGTTAGTATTTCAAGAAGTACCCTAAAGATCTAGTCTAAAATCCTGGTTTTATAGCTGAGGAAAGAGAAATTCAGAGGTGAGAGATCTCAGTAAAGAACAAACAACTACTAAGTATCAGAGGTGGATCCAGATTTTATTTCGTGAATTTTTCATGTTAGTCACTTGTATAAACTGTCCCAATTATCACTGGGGGGAAAAGATCAGGGAGAAATTTAACTAAATGAACCATACCTAGATTTCAACTCCTAGACTAACCCTCCCAGCCCAACCTAGAGATTTGAAAATCTTCCTCAGTTAATCATTAAAACCCAAAACGTCATTATTTCTGGCTCAGTTCAGATCACTTCACTCTAGCTTCCTCATATTTGAAAGTTTTTTTCTTTTTCATTACCCACATTTATTGTGTTCATTTTCTCTCTCAGTAAACACTTTTTAAGTACTAAATCAGAGTATAAATATGATCTCTGACTTCAAATTCTTTTTACTACTTCTTACAGCAACGACCTTATAAAGGAATTGATTTTAGTTCATTTTGATTTCTTTAAACCACATATGAAATGTTTTAAAACAAATTGGCAATGACAATAGTTTTTAACATTGGCAATTACTGCCATAAAAAGAAATTCTCTTCCTCAAATCTATTGCCTAATATTTAATGTGTTATTTCTCAGAGCAAAAGAAATACTATGTCTAAATAAACTGCCTTATTTTCCTTAGAGTATGTTCCAACTCTCTTCTACTAATGAGTTAAAGATAAAAACAAGCAGCATCCAGAGACATTCTTCCAGGTTCATCTGAAATCTTGTCTCTTATCCCACTTTCAAACAAATGCCCCCCAAACCCACTTATTTTTAAAGAGACAGTCACCTTAGAATAATCTTACATGTCAAAGGGTGCATCACTGACCCAGTCCACCGCAGTGTTGATTCTATTGCTTTCACTATCTTCTGACAGATCCCAACTGCCGCAACCCAAGCTGATCATGCGCCAAACTTCCGGGGTTGTGGAGGCAGCAAAAATGCCTAAGCAGCCCTGCCACAGCCCAATTATTTTGGCTGTAGGGATTTGGCCAAGATCTTCAGTTCTCACGTCTCAGGCTTGAGCTATGTTCTGTGCAGCCTTCCATTTAGACAAAAAGCTAGCTGAAACCAAGTATTCTAAAAGCCCCAGGAGGTCGACATAGCTGCATTGCAACGACAAGCTAATGTTCAAAATGATGACCCAAAGAGTCTGCCAGATCCTGAAATGGCTCTTAAGTGGAATAAAATGTAATCAGGTTTAATATACTAAGGTATAAAAGAGGGAAATGTTGGTAAAAGGGTACAAAC
Organism: Sus scrofa; assembly: GCF_054392235.1. Taxonomy (NCBI): domain Eukaryota; kingdom Metazoa; phylum Chordata; class Mammalia; order Artiodactyla; family Suidae; genus Sus; species Sus scrofa. The sequence goes on along the minus strand of NC_139395.1, from coordinate 36,495,557 downwards.
ATTCAGATATAAGATCAATAAGGTCTGAGGTTCTAACGTGAAACATGGTGACTATAGCTGATTTTTAAAAATTGTTGTGTATGAGTAACACGGAAAAAATGAAAATGCACTAATACGAAAAATCAGAAAGCAAAGGCTGTATCTCCTATATATCACAATTTTGTAAAATAAGCAAATTCAACTGAAATAAAAAAACTGAATATAAATCATCAAATTGCTAAAAAAAAAAAAGCAGCTAAACAAAATGGTAGACTAAAACATAAAACAATAACAAAGCAGAAAGCAAAGTTTTTTCCTTAGTAAAGCCCTCAAGACTTGCTCATGAAAACCAACTAAAACCCTCACACCAGACACAAAAATAAACTCAAAATGGCTTAAAGACTTAAATGTAAGACAAGACACCATCAAACTCCTAAAAGAGAACACAGGCAAAACACTCTCTGATAGTAACCTTACAAATGTTTTCTCAGGTCAGTCTCCCAAAGCAACAGAAACAAAAGCAAAAATAAACCAATGGAACCTAGTCAAACTGACAAGCTTTTGCACCGCAAAAGAAACCATAAAAAAACCCAAAAAAGACAACTTACAGAATGGGAGAAAATAGTTTCAAATGATGCAACTGACAAGGGTTTAATCTCTAAATTTACAAACAATTTATACAATTCAACAGCAAAAAAAAAAGAAAAGCCAACAATCCAATGGAAAAATGGGCAAAAGATCTGAATAGACATTTCTCCAAGGAAAATATACAGATGGCCAACAAGCACATGAAAAAATGCTCAGCATCACTGATTATCATCAGAGAAATGCATCAAAACTACTATGAGGTACCACCTCACACTAGTCAGGATGGCTATCACTAATATGTCCACAAATAACAAATGCTGGAGAGGGTGTGGAGAAAAGAGAACTTTCCTGCACTGTTGGTGGGAATGTAAATTGGTACAACCACTTATGGAAAAGTGGAAAACAGTATGGAAGTACCTTAGAAAACTATATATAGAAAACAGTACGGAGGTACCTTAGAAAACTAACTATACATAGAACTACCATATGACCCAGTAATCCCACTCTTGGGCATATATCCAGACAAAATTTTCCTTGAAAAAGACATGCACCCACATGTTCACTGCAGCACTATTCACAATAGCCAAGGCATGGAAACAAGCTAAATGTCCATCGACAGATGAATGGATTAAGAAGATGGGGTATATATACACACAATGGAACACTACTCAGCTATAAAAAAGAACAAAATAATGCCATTTGCAGCAACATTGATGGAACCAGAGACTCTCATACTAAGTAAGTCAGAAAGAGAAAAATAATACCATATGATATCGCTTATATCTGGCATCTAATATATGGCACAAATGAACCTTTCCACAGAAAAAAAAATCATGGACATGGAGAACAGACTTGTGCATGCCAAGGGGAGAGGGGGAGTGGGATGGACCGGAATTGGGGGTTAATAGATGCAAACTACTGCCTTTGGAATGGATAAGCAATGAGATCCTGCTGTACAGCACTGGGAACTATGTCTGGTCACTTGTGATGGAGCATGCTAATGTGAGAAAAACGAAAGTATATGTATGTGTGACTGGGTCACCTTGCTGTACAGTAGAAAACTGACAGAACACTGTAAACCAGCTATAAAGGAAAAAATAAAAATCATTATTAAAAAAAAAATCAGAGCACCAAAAAAAAAAAAATACTGACTATAGCCTACTATTGTCAAAAATCTTAAATATTATGCCATTACATTCCTAAATAGTTAAATAGGTAATTTTCCAATCAAGAAAAGAGTTTCCTTGATAGTTAAAAACTGAAAGTTAGCTAACAGGCTTGCAATATTTCATATTTATATTAATGTGCAAAGAAGAGCACATGATGGCAAAGTTTATCGCTTCTTTTAAGAATTTCAACAATTCAACAGCAAAAACAACAACCCAATTGAAAAATGGGCAAAAGACCTGAGTAGACATTTCTCCAAAGAAGATATACAGATGGCCAACAAGCACATGAAAAAGTGCTCAACATCACCAGATATCAGAGAAATGCAAATCCAAACCACAATGAGGTCCCACCTCACACTAGTCAGAATGCCATCCTTAGCAAGTCAACAAACAAATGCTGGAGAAGGTGTGGAGAAAAATTTACCCTTCTTCAACTGTTGTTGGGAATATAAATTGGTACAACCACTTTGGAAAACAGTATGGAGGTACTTCAGAAAACTAAATGGAAAACTACCATATGATCCAGCAATCCCACTCCTGGGTATATATCCAGACAAAACTTTCATTGAAAAAGATATATGCACCCCTATGATCACTGCAGCACTATTCACAATAGCTAAGACATGGAAACAACCTAAATGTCCCTTGAAAGATGAATGGATTAAGAAGATGTGGTACATATATACACAATGGAATACTACTGAGCCATAAAAAAAGAACAAAATAATACCACTTGCAGCAACATGGATGGAAATAGAGACTCTCATACTGTGAAGTAAGTCAGAAAGAGAAAGACAAATACCATACGATATCACTTACATCTGGAATCTAATATACTGCACAAATGAACTTTTTACCACAGAAAAGAAACAAACTCATGGACTTGGAGAACGAACTTGTGGTTGCCAAGGGGAAAGGGGAGGGAGTAGGATGGACTGGAGTCTGGGGTTAGTAGATGCAAAATACTGTATTTGCAGTGGATAAGCAATAAGATCCTGCTATATAGCACAGGGAACTCTATCTAGTCACTTGTGATGGAACATGGCGGAAGATAATGTGAGAAAAAGAATGTATACATAAATGTATAACTGGGTTACTTTGTCGTACAGCAGAAATTGACAGAACATTGTAAATCAGCTATAATAGAAAAAATAAAAATCTTACAAAAAAAAAAAAAAAGAATTTCAAGTTGGGAGTTCCCTTGGCGGCTTAGCAGGTTAAGAACCCAATAATGTTCACAAGGATGCAGGTTTGATCCCTGGCCTTGCTTAGTGGGTTAAGAATCCAGTGTTGCCACAAGCTGAAGATGTGGCTCAGATCCGGTGTTGCCATGGCTGTGGTGTAGGCCAGCAGCTGCAGCTCTGATCTGACCCCTGGCCCAGGAATTTCCATGTGCCGCAAATGTGGTCCTTTTTAAAAAGAAAAAAAAAAAAAAAAATCAAATTATCAACTAGTAAACAAAGTCTTAAATATTATCTTCTCCATATTTCAGTCATAAATGCCTCTGCGTCTAAGAAATCTGAAAATGCTTTGCTCTTGACATTATAGATTATATTTTGTTTCACTTTAGATCTAAACTCCTTGACTATTTGTTGAAACTAGCACATATGAGAAATATTTCTTGAAAAGATTTCTTGTCAAATCTTTGACACCATTTCTTTTTAAAAGAAAGGTATTTCTTATTTTCTGATTAAGAAGCCCTTTGATCTTTGTTTTAGCATATGGCTACTTTGAAAGAATTTTATTCTACTAAAATGGTATACAATTGAACCTTTTAAAATGGAAAGAGAATTTTACCTGTGAGTATATTTTAATACTATCATTTGAAAGAGTTGGTTAGAAACAAAGGCGTATTCTGTTCAAAATTATATTTTTTCTCTTAAAAGGAGAGTTGAGATTTGACAAAATTGGGCTATGCATATCTGATGTGTGGTCACTTTCAGCATGAAGCAACCATTTTGTCAACCATATCATAAATCTAATATAATGTGTGATCAAGAGATAAAAGGATTATATTAAGGCATCCAAATAAACATCACTTATTTTTTCAAAAGGTGTAAAATTAGGGAGTTCCTGCTGTGGCACAGTGGGTTAAGAACCTGACTGTAGTGGCTTGGGTTGCTGTGGCGGCACAGGTTTAAGCCCTAGCCTGGTGCAGCAGGTTAAAGGATCCTGTATTGCTGCAGCTGTGTGTAGGTCGCAGCAGGGACTCAGATTCAATCCCTGACCCAGGAACTTCCATATGTTGAAGATGTGGCCATTTAAACAAAAAAAAGTATAAAATTATAATCTAGTTAAGTATTTATAGTATAGTTTGTTTAATGCAGTCATTGGATTCTAATCCTTTGTTAACTTCTAATTTATATGTATATACTGACTTGATTATGTTATTCAAAAATTCTACTTGGAAAAAAAACTAGAAAACAGAAGATCCCAACCATAGAAGGGAAGGGAAAAATTACTTTTAATAATCTCCTAAAAAAAATGGCTGAGGAGTTTATTCAGAAATGATCTAATTATTAATAATTGATAAAACTAAAGTTAAGCACACGTACATTCCTTTTCTTCCCTCTAGCCTGACCTAAGGGACAGAAAGGAAAACAATGCAAAAGAAGAGGCAAGAGGCTAGAACTACTGTATTCAGTCTTAAGACCTTGTACCTTTTCCACCACCTTCTAGCTCAGAGGTTATAAACTAGCAGACTGTACACATATATTTGATCCACAATGAGGAAGCCAGAAGTTATCTTTTAAATTTTTAAATTCAGGAGTTCCCATCGTGGCGCAGTGGTTAACGAATCCGACTAGGAACCATGAGGTTGCGGGTTCGGTTCCTGCCCTTGCTCAGTGGGTTAACGATCCGGCGTTGCCGTGAGCTGTGATGTAGGTTGCAGACGCGGCTCGGATCCCGCGTTGCTGTGGCTCTGGCGTAGGCCGGTGGCTATAGCTCCGATTCAACCCCTAGCCTGGGAACCTCCATATGCCACGGAGCGGCCCAAGAAATAGCTAAAAAAATAATAATAATAAATAAATAAATAAATAATTTTAAAATTCATTGTCTACATTTAAAAATCGGGATAGTTCACATAAAAAAAATTCATATTTCCAGCTTATCTTTTTAAAAACTGTGTGTGGGGGGGGAAGAGATCTTACCAACATCAAGTCCACTTTTTATTTGTCTAAAGTGAGCTGAATTCTAGCATAACCTTTAAAAGAAATAGTATTAGAGAAAATTTTTTGCTCTAGAGAGGGGACCAACATGTATTTCAGGCTTTGCCCAGAGGCAAAATTAAGGATATTATATAAGTACTTAAATAACCATTAAAAAAAAAAAAAAAGTGGCTTGTAGGCTATAAAATAACAGGGAGCTAGCCAGAGTCAACCACTGCTCTAAAGAATCTTTTCCTTATGTTATAAGGTAAACAGCATGATTTGATATGCATACCCTATATACACGTATATTAAATCATTATGTTTTATACCTTTAGTATGTGTGTATATATATATATATTGATATATATATATATATTTTTTTTTTTTTTGTCTTTTTAGGGCTGCACCCACAGCATATGGAGGTTCCCAGGCTAGGGGTCGAATTGGAGCCATAGCTGCTGGCCTATGCCACAGCCACAGCAACAGCAATGCCAGATCTGAGCTGCACCACAGCTCATGGCAACACTGGCTCCTTAACCCACTGAGCGAGGCCAGGGATCGAACCTGTGTCCTCATCGATACTAGTCAGATTTGTTTCTGCTGAGCCAGACAGGAACTCCTAAAATATATAACCTTTATTAAAATATGTAGATAAATCGAAATATACATGAAAAGAAAAGAATTTTTACTTAGTTAGTAGAGGCAGTGGAAGACTTAAAATACTGGCAATCTGGAGTTCCCGTCGTGGCGCAGTGGTTAACGAATCCGACTAGGAACCATGAGGTTGTGGGTTTGATCCCTGCCCTTGCTCACTGGGTTAACGATCCGGCGTTGCCGTGAGCTATGGTGTAGGTTGCAGACGCGGCTCGGATCCCGAGTTGCTGTGGCTCTGGCATAGGCTGGCAGCTACAGCTCCGATTAGACCCCTAGCCTGGGAAACTCCATATGCTGTGGGAGCGGCCCAAGAAATAGCAAAAAGACAAAAAAAAAAAAAAAAAAAAAAAATACTGGCAATCTTTTCACTTCTGTGTAGTTACTAAAATAAATTGCCAAGAAATAAACATAAGGACAACATAACCAATCATTCAGACATCACACGAGATGTTAAAAGAATTCAAAGTTTTTAAGATAAAAGGTGTACACAAGAAATTAAACTGTTTATATTTATGAAAAAACAGGTTACTAAGCAAATTAATAAAATGGGCAATTACTTCAGGTGAAGGACCTGGGAGCCAGTCTTCTAACTTTGTGTACAGGGAGATTCCTTGATCTGACCATCCAACTAGTCCAAGATGGGACTGTTGTTTAGCCAGCTTTGAGAGTCAACAATCTGGAATACTTAAGGACCACACTTAAAATTGTTTTCTAGGATTAATCATTCAGAAATAGCTATTTAATACACTCGGTGATGTGCTAAATATAAATCATTATCTCTTCATTACAAAACTGCCTAGCTTTTTAAGAAACCCTGCTTCATGTGATTCAAAGCACTTGATAATTAGGACAGTCTTGGTCCAAGAGCAAAACAATACTAATGTCAGCAATAGAAAGAAGGTGTTACAGACAGGAAATCAGGCTGTCAGATAAATCAGGAAGGTAGATTCCTGCTGGTCAGGGTTCGTTCACTAAGGTAAATGCCTCAAGGCATTTCTACTGGACACTCTTTCCTAAATTCAGTTCCCAAAGAATGTAAAAGCAATGGATAGGCATTTCTTTAAAACAATGCCATAATTCAAATATTCAAAATCCATACAGAGTCTTCCCAGTTACTATGAATTAGTGACATTTTAATAAGTAGTATATTTTACTGTTCAATCTTCCCCAAAGTTTATCTAAAAATTTATGGATTCACCAAAATGAAAAGGGAAGGAAATTTTAACACTGATGAGGAATATCTAAATATGAGCTAGGAACTAGATGATTTTAAAGACTTAATTTTCATTTTATTAGATATGATGATGGCACAGTAAATAAAGTTCTCAACTAGAAATGTGCTCAGTACTGAACCTTTTACTGGGAAATGGCATGATGTATGGGATTTACTTTAAAATAATTCAGAAAAAAAAGAGGAAAGGGTAAAGAAACAGCTGAAACAAAACTGGCAAAATATGGATCATTGTTGGAGCTGCTAATGGGTTCTATGGAGTAAAATTTCTGCAGACACAAACAAAAAGAAAGACAGATGTGATACCACAAATGTAATGTTGTATCCGATTTTAAAAATCAGAACATAGCAATATACACATTTCAAAACAAATAACTATTTTTTAAGGGTTTTTTTGTTTTTGTTTTTTTGTCTTTTTTAGGGCTGCACTCGTGGCACATGGAAGTTCCCAGACTAGGGGTCCAATTGGAGCTACAGCTGCCAGCGTAAGCCACAGCCATAGTAACAAGGGATCCAAGCTACATCTGCAAACTACACCACAGCTCACGACAACACTGGATCCCCAATCCACTGAGTGAGGCCAGGGATTGAACCTGCATCCTCATGGATATTAGTTAGATTTATTTCTGCTGCACCACAATGGGAACTCAAAGTTCCAAATTTTAAAATAGCTACTGTGTTAGCTGTTAGTCACACGCCTGGGACAATGAGTCCCCATGCGATGCACTCACACTGGTCACATCTGGGATGCTGACATCATCCACGTCGGAGACAATGCTCCCCCTACGATTGGATCGACTGAAATAATCAGCAGCAGAGACCTTTTAGCCAGAAAAAAAAAAAAAAAAAAATGAGATGTTTTAAAAGTTAAGGAAAGAGAGAAGAAAAAGATAAGAACTTTAGCATATGGGGGCAAACTGTTCCGCTTTTGGGTGCGTGATAAAGAATGAAAGGAAATGAGGAAACTGTTATAGTTTACCTGCTCCAGAAGAAAGACAGAAATGTAATGTGGTATTCGAAATGATACCACAGCTCCCTAAAATAAGCTCTTCTTCATCGTAGTTTTCTCTTTGCTATACAGATCATCCATCTGCTGCCTGAAGACCAGCATCACCCTCACCAGAGGGATTCTAGGGTAGCATTCACCTAAAGATTCTACTATATTTTACAAATTTATAGTGCATTATAGCTATTGACTCCATTAATCAGTGACTGTAGAACTATTTGCAGAGTATTCACTGTGCCTTTCACCCAATTTCCACAGTTCCCTCTTTTTCATATTCTTCAAGATGGAGAACTGCAGAACAAAACAACAAGAGAACCACACTGGCCTCTTTATGGTTCCCCAAACTTTGTACCCAGTCTCTTCCTACCTCTGGCCTAGGACGCTCTCTGCCCAGCTCTTCCTCAAACAGCTGGCTCCTCACATTTGACTTTCAGCTCAAAGGTCACCTCCTTCAGAGAAACCTCATCCAAAAGGACGGATGGGGACGGACACACACACACACACACACACCCTCAATGTCCTCTGTCATTTCACTTACTTTTTCTCTTCAAGACCCTGGGTTTACCTTTTCTTTTTGTCCCTTTCTTTACTAGTTTATGTTCTATTTCCTTCACTAAGATACATAAGCTCCATGAAATCAGAAATCTGGCCTGTGTGGCTTACCACATTATTCCCAGCACTTAACACAGTGCCTCACATATAGCAGGTAGTTATAAATTCAAATATGTGTTGAATAATAAATAAACAATGAACTTTTTTTTTTTACTTCATTCATCAGCTATTTCTTATCTCAGCTCTGTCTGATTACCTTGCTTACAAACTCTGCTCTTCCTGAAAGGAATCTGGAAGCCCATCCACGAAGATGCCTTCTTCAAGGCTTACCAATATTAAGTTTTGCTAAGAGGTAATACAATTAAGCAACAATAGGGAGTTCCCACTGCGGCTCAGTGGAAATGAATCTGACCAGTATCCATGAGGATGCGGGTTCAATCCCTGGCCTCGCTTAGTGGGTTAAAAATCTGGCATTGCCATGAGCTGTAGTGTAGGTCACAGACATGGCTCGAATCCTGCATTGCTGTGGCTGTGGTGTAGGCTGGCAGTTGCAGCTCTGATTCAAATCCTAGCCTGGGAACTTTCAAATATGCAGGTGTGGCCCTAAAAAGCAAACAAACAATTAAGCAACAGTATTCTTGTTCACAAGAACAATAATAAATATGACTTAAGACTTACATAGAATAATATAATGGTAGCCACTGGCTCAGAACTTTTATAGCTATTTTCTATATGAAGATAGTCATTACATGCCTATTGTATAAATTAAAAAAAAAAATTCTTTTAACACAACTAAAAGGTTGGAGAGATGGGTTAAGGCCAAGCATCATTATTTCAGAGTCGCTGCCCTTTGCACTCCATCTCATTCTGGGGTGCTTTCAGATGTCATGGACTGTTCTTTCTCCTTCAGCTAGTGTATGAGCATTAATTAACTTGCCAATGGACCACAACTATCTTAACTAGATGACTAAATTTCTGGAAACAAAGCTTACAAGCTTTTGTATTTCCCCTATTCTATGAAAACTTTGGATTTACAATCTTTTACAAAACATGACTCATTAAATGGCCTTCGATTTTCTTAAAGGAATTATAATATAGCCTCTTAGTCACTAGGTTCTCTCTTTTTTTTTTTCCTTTTTGCTCTAAGCTGATACATCATCCTCACCAATATAATTTTCTAATCCATTCTTAAGTATAGCAAAAATGTCGTCAGCTCTCTTTAAAATTTCTTGCTTCATTGAAAGAATAACCTGAAGTTACATAATTTGTATTCTAATAGCTATTTTGTTACCTCTACAATGAAACTCTAGTTGACTCCTAAAGGTAGAATTTCTTAATTTTGCCATTAGTAACTCAAAAATACACAGGCCTTAAAGACGCATAAACATAAATTTAAATACATGTCGAAAGAGCAACTAATAGCATGATTTCTAATCCATAGTAATGAGTTTAAACAATGTGGAAGCACTAATATTGCTTTAAAAATGTTTTGGTTTTGATGGATTATACAAATACAGCAACATAAAACACTGCATAAAACAGCAAAAAAGAATAAAAAGTGAGAATCTTTCAAGTATGCAATGACTAGCATATAAGAAGTGTCATTAGGATAGGTTACATAGCCGACGGAGAAAATGTATTCTCAAGAATACATTCCTGAAGGCACATTATTCATATAAACTGAATTTGAAGCAAATGCTCATTACATCAAGTGCAAATTTCATTTTCCAATAGATTTCATGTGATCTCAAAGTGCTGCAATTTTAAAACTTATTGTATGTGTTTGCATGCAAACTACGCTCACCACACTCTCCTTTTGCCCATGGCTGGCACGACCAGAAGAGGCAATGCTTGCAGTGTCATCGTCGATAAACTACAGATATTAAAAGCATATAATGAAAAAGATGCAATTTCATTACAGGTCTTACCTGACTATAAGCACATGACGTAAGGCTTTGGAAGGCAGGCAAATACTATGAGCATTATAACTAGCATGACCTATCGCACAACATTAAACCAAAAAGCTGCTTCAAGGTATGATGAATGATCATTAAAATAATCAAAAGATATTTCCAAAAAGCACAAAAAGTAAAACTGTACTTTATCTTTTATTTAAGTTAAATTAAAGAAAAGGGGTGGGGTTACTCTGTTAGTGAAAACCAGCTAGGGACCTCTAGGCCCTTTGGGATCCTATCAGGGGTCAACAAATACACTTAATGTTTTAGTTTGGGAGAGAAAATAAAATAACCTTCTTAAGTGAAATAATATAAGTCAAAGATAGAATTTCCTACCAGCAAGGACACTGAAAGGATGGTTCTTATTTTCCTTTATTCATTCCTAGGCAAAAGGTGGAGATATTTCTAACATCACCAGCAGTGGAAGATACCTTCAGTATGTGTAGGTTACTTCCATTCTGACATCACTAAGAAACCATTCTGGCATCACTGGGATAATAACTCAGCCCAACTTGCAAATGAAATAGCATTTAGCCAGCATACAAGGACAGGATTCTACACTTGATTGAAAATATTACCATAATTTTGCTTGCAAGGGACTATCATAGTTGGGACATTAAAAATGCTAAGCCCAAAAATTGCCAAGTGAAATTTTATTACCAGGTAGGTTAAAAGTAAACTCCCTCCTTATGTGAAAAACTTTTTATCTCCTTAAACATCCCCGTAAATAACTTTTTTGTTAACTCTAAGAGTGGAATTCTTGATAAGTGCTACTTGGAAATGGCAAAACTGAGCCAAACATATATGTAAAATAAAGTTCATATAACTCATCTATTCTACTCCACAAAGTAACCTGCATTTGACTGTTAAGAAACTGCTTAAAAATTTCTCCAGTTTTGACATTGCTGAGAACAAGGTAGTTCCAAGGTCATTATTTGCTATTGAAAATGTTAATTAGTGCAGTCTTTTTGGTGGGTAAGATGGCAATATATATCATAATTTAAATATTTGTACTTATTGATTCTGATTATTTCATGATTAGCAATTTACCATGTAGATAGATCTACATATAAGTACACAAAAATATACCCGTATAAACATGTTCACTGTACAAATGTCTATAGTAGCAAAAATCTGACAACCTAAATGTCCATCAAAACGGCAGCAATTTTTCAAAGGTATTGCCCAGGCACTAATGGAATGATACATTGCCTTCAAAAAAAAAGGTGCTAACCTAAAACTATCTCCAAGAGGCATTCAGTGGAAATAGTAAGGGGCATGGTTTACTTTTTAAAATCTTCTAAATGTCATAAACAGAATAAAGTAAATCTTTACATACTGACCTGAAAACATATTTTGAGTAAAGAAATAATGTGAGGAGGAATATATATGTGAATCATTTAATAAAGGACATTTGTGTATATAAATATAAATACATATACATATATAATATCTCAGAAAGGATATATAAGAACAGAGGTTGCATTTGAGGAATGGATATAGGAGGAAAGGGTCAGTGGACTTTGTACTTTCCTTAAGCTAATATTATGTTTATAAATTTTAAAAAAGTTTTACTACTACAGAAAGACTAGGTGATTACAACTGTCCCAGTTCTGTGTTTTAGGTAACAATTTTTAACAGCTGAAATGTTTTTTCTTTTCCTCCTACTCCACTGATTGAAAGGCTGGTTAAAGAAGTGAAATGGTTCAATGTAGGAAGTAGAGATGGGAAAGAGAAAAGGAGAAAGGAAAAGGATAGGGCAGCCACCTCATACCCTGAATTACTACCACTGAGAAGATAAGAATTTCCACACACATGATAGGTACATATACATTTAAAAAAAAATTCTAATGGCACTAGTTCCAGCTCATTTAAGAAATCACGTGCTAGGTCAGTCACATCCATATAGAAACCACCAATTAGGACAAATTTGTTACTGAGTTTGTGTACTGAAGGAAAACAATAATCCATGCAGAAAAAAGTGAAACACACCACATCCACAATATTCTGAACTGTGAGTAGAGATTAATGAAACAATCAAAAGTGTCCATAAACCATGCAAGGAGACTAGAAAGCTCACCACAGGACTGCTTCGGGATGAACTTGTCCTTGATGAATAAAAACTGTACTCAGACGGCTATAAAGTTTCCAAGAAAAAACGTTTTACAATACAATCAGCTCCTTTTCCTGCTGGCAATACGTTAGTGACCCTCGGCCTAGCTCATCCCTGGCTCCCAGGTAAAGGTCACTGTTACTCCTTCTAGCCTGAACTCCACCTCACTCCCAACCCCACGATCCACCAGCCCATGGCAGAAGGGAGAAGAAAAGGGGTGCCCTGAGAAGTGTTATTCTTATCTTCTTCCTGAGGAACCAATGAGCAAGAAAGAGGGTTTCTTTACTTGTATGGCCTTCATACTTTAAGCCATGGGTTCTGGCAGGTGCTTTCTCACAGCCCGGGTGAGAGTCATAATTGGCAAGCTGAAGGACCACAGCTTGTAGAGTAATTACAGTCAGATTAAATGACTTTTTCTTTGTAAGTAAACTCTGCCCACATACACTTCACCCTTCTCACCACCTCCCCTGGTTAGACTTACAGTTCGAGAACCATAAGGGTTATATAATCCACCATCATACAATGACATCTAAAGAACAAAGGAAATATCATTTATCTATTCAAAGTTATTTTGAAAATGACAATTTCTTCATGGTACTCAGTTCCAAAAAAGTTTTGAAGAATATATTTAAATGTTCAGCCTCCCAACATGATAATACTCATTTATATATGCATAAATTCCTGTGTCAGTCTCACTAAAACTTCAAGATCACACTTCATTTAAAAAGCACCACTGGTTATAGCATTGCCTTTCATCATCATGTTATGAAATTAGGAGAAATTTATAAATTTATTTTCTCAAAGAAGAAACAGAACTGAAAAGAGAGGTAAAGACAGCATTTTGTCAACCAGCACAATAAAATTAAGCACAAAGCCTCAGGTTCCCAGTCTACTAGAACAGGCCACAACTCAACAAACAACAGCTTGAAAGTTAACTAACTCTCAATTTGCACATTACACAGAGCTGTTGTTTTTGCTTTCAAGACAGCTGGCTCCATTAGAGCCTAGTAACAACATGGCCAAGGCCACAGCTGTCCACCCCTCAGCCCCCCCAAATAAGATGTCCCATGCAGGGGGCAGCCATCTCACCAAAATATGCAAGCGTAGTGAGGCCCATGCAAATCTCCTCTACAGGAAACCAATTCTAAGCAAGGGCCTACCAACAGCCAGAAGCATCTACCTCTGTGAAGAGAACAGCTTCTTTTTACCCCCTCAAGTTTTGTATTTTAAGCACAGGCAACACATTTTGCAGTACACACAGCATTAAAGCCATGGGTCCTTGACAATTTTGGAGGAAAGATGTTAAGCCAGAGTCAGCTCCATGACAATGGCCCCAGCAGGCATACACACATTGGAAGAGGAAAATACAAACCAGACTGGCACTTCTCAGCAGACCAGAAGTAAGGGAGGCCTATGGAGAAATCGCATGACTTAACCCAAAGAAAAGCCAACTGGTAGCTCTGGAGGCAGCACACTCCTCAGGAAGTACTAACCCTGTAACTCTTAGATGTCGCCAGAGGGTCGCTGTACAGGGAAGAAGACTGCTAAGAAACAAAAACAAAACAAGTAAGGAAAAAAAAAAGAAAAGAAAAAGAAGAAAAAAATGAAAGGGAAAGAAAGAAAAAGAAAGAAATGGAGAATTGATCTCACCATCAAGAGTAGAAAATTTGTTTATTTTATACTCCATAATTCATTAGAAATTCCTAAATTTAAGGTAGTTAAGTGACACACAAAATGAGAAAAACTTAACATTAGAAATCTCTTTGAATACCAGTTTTAAGGGATAAGAAAGAAAAACACTTGGAACAGTTTTCTATAAATGTGTTTCAGTTCTACTGGTCTTTGAACAATGATGTTAGGAGATGGGATGGCCACCTAAGAAAACACTCAGGAAAAGAGGGCCATGGCACAGGGAGTGTGGCAGAAAGTGGCCACATCCCTGCCACCAGCAGCTCCTGTGACATCTAAGGGGCTTATTTACCCTGACTATGGGAAACCAGATAAGTGAGCTCTGAGTTATTGCTATAAACACTCTTTTCCAAGTAGATTAGAAAACCTATATTTCAAAACAAGCCATGGACAAAGTACCTTAATTAGATAAATTGTACCCATCACAATGAATCCATGCACTAACAAGGGACAGCATTTTTAAAAAAGTAACTAAATTTTTTTCCTGATATCATCTCAAAACACAATTTTCAGTTCTTTTTCACCAAGCCCAACCAGACATGAAAAATAGTATCTTGGTTATGTATGCAGGTTTTGACAACTAAATTACTTTAAATGCACTGTGGTCCATATATTTAATGTGCTTTAAATAATATGATATGCCAAATGCTTTTAAAAAACAAGAGGTCCTAACATGAAATAATTACATTCTTCTCATTCCACTTAGAGCTTAAATTTTCACATGTACAATTTTAGTAAAATTGTACTGATGCCTACAACTTATTTTGAAATGCATCTCCCCCAAGAAGACGGACTGATGGATAAAGGAACAGTCAGACAGATAATTAAAATGTTATTTGTAAAATCTGAGTGGTACATACACAGGTGGTTACTATAAAATTCTTTGGACTTTTTTTGTATGTTAAATATTCTTCATTAAAAAAATTGGAAAAATGGTACTCATTTATAAACATAGTGATTCAATAGTTCCCATCACTTAAAGATACACTCATACACACTATATAAATTCAGTTACCATAAAATAATATATACAGCCTTTCACAGATTAGTTCTAACTAGTCAAAATACAAAACAGGGGGTTAGAAATGTGTTAAAGCTGGATAAAACACACGAAGCCAAAAAACTTGTGACAAACCCGAGTATAGTAGGCAGAGGTGGGTTTGCTATGTCTAAGACTGCTATAGTTTCTCTGGTCAAAGTAGAGGCCACTCTGCAAAAAGCAAAATTAAACACATTTTTCTTAGGGTAAATGCTTTAACCTAACAACACACAAAGGCAAAATCGGATGGTGCCAAACTGCTTCTCCTCAAAAACAAAATTTTAAAGCACTGAATTATATTAAGTAAAAGTCAAAATAACTATTTTAAGTTTCTCAAAAAAGGCTAATATTAAAGGTTAACTGTTTTCAAATCAAGTCATTACGAATTTTTTTAACTTCAAAAACAAGAGTATAAGCCCTTAGACAAAATGGAATGGAAATAATAAGTGATTTATTACCATGTCATATTTAGGAATTCCTAAAAAAAATCCAGGGTAAATAAATAATTTATAATCTTTTATAATCTATTTGGCGATGCCACAGAAATTATTAAAGTTATTTTTTTCAAAACTCCTTCTAATCTCATTATTTGTCAAAATAAACTGATCAAATCAGAGAGAAATGTGAGCACTAAATACGGGTCTGGTCTTAAACATCCATGGCAAGTTAATCTTCAATACACTACACCAATTATATTACTGTGATTGCTTGAGGGGGGAAAAAATCCCCTTTAAGATTCTACCTTTTTGTAAATGACTGTTGAGGGAGGAATAAATGCGTGATGCCTGGGACCCATTTAACATCGTGTCCCCCCCCCGCCCCCCCGCCCCCGAGATGCATGCTGTTTTAAACAGTGGTCAGTGACCACTCAGAAGGGTCTGTGACAGAAGGACCGGCCACCCGCTGCCCCCCCCATTTCCTCCTTTGTCTCCAGGGTCAAAAGTACCATCATTCATCTTTTAGAGAAAGCTTTTTAAGCCAAGCCAGTTTTTATGAACACAAATAAATGATTTGTGCACAGAAAAAAAAAAAAAAGATTCTACCTTTTTTACTCAAGGTTAAGTAAATCCAGGCAATCCCTGACTGAAAGACTGCTCCTCCACTGTTGACACTGCAATCGGGGACACCCCTACTCCTACCCCACCCCTGCCACTCCTGGCCCTGCCTTCCCGCACCGCACCCTCCTTGAGGCACCATGACTCACCTCTCCCCGGAGCTCCCAATACTCCACCCTTCAGGGCCTCTCGATAAAGTCCTTTCCATTTCATTCTCTCCTCCTTCCTCATTTCTACCAGCTAAGGCCTCCTAACCCTCTCTCCATCCTACAAATGGTCAGAGCCCCTCCCATGGGAACCCTGAATTAGCAGGGAGCTTGGGACTACACTTTCCCTGCCAGTGCTATAGCAACCTGACAGGGAAGAGGTGTTCCCAACACTCCAAATGGGCATTCTAGACATTTTTTTCCTCCATAGAAATGTTGTTCAGCAAGGTCGGCTGGAATGGAGAGCACTGTTAGTTCTATAGCTTAATTACATCATATAGTGAAGAGTTTTCTGCAAGACAACATGGGAGCTCTGCCATCACATACTTTATCATTTCTACCAGGAAATTAATTTCCAGTTCCCCCAAATTTATATCTATAAAAACAGTCATTCAGAATGAAACCTATGAGTTTGGTGGCCTATAATACCACAATTAAACCAATTCAGATTTCTAAAATAAGTACAAGAATCTCACTAAACCTATTCTTAAAGTATATACCTCCAAAGGATAGTTCATAAATGAAGATACATTGTTAATGAACTTCATGTGAAATTTTCCTAACCCTAGCCACTAGAGTTAGCCTATATTAACTTGCTATTAAATCTTATAAGTAAAAAAAAATTATTTTTAAATAAGGTTCAGATAAGTCATGTTTCAGTATATCAAGTTTCAACAATGCCCTAAGAACACACCAATGCAGTCATCAGTCTTAAGTTCCCTAAAAGTAATCAGTGAATTTTATAGCCACACAAAATACTGTGATATGAGACACAACAGAACTAACCAGTGGGTCTTTATGAGAACCAGAAGATCTCTTCTTCATTCCATAAGAATGACTGTAAGAATGACTCTGGAAGTAAATATTGAAATTAACTTCAAGGATCATAAAGTTTAAAAATAATTTAATAAAATTCATCATAAAATCATACACAGAAGGGGCCACATGAGACACAGAGCAATCTACATGCATTCTATTTCCCACCTGTTAGTAAATGATTCCCTGCACTTGACTGGCTAATATTCACAGCCTCTGTACACAACTGTCCATTCAGATCAGTGTCTAGTCAACTAAAGTAAACTTAATTAGAACTCAAAGCTAGGCAGGATATTTATAGGGACCTTCACCCTACACCTCATTTGAGTCCCTCTATCTGCTTTAAAAAGGAATGAGTGACAGGAGAGTCCACTTCCTTCTATAATCCTCTTTACCTAAAGGCCAAAAAAGCAATCCTGTGTATCAACCAAAGCAAGACTGAAAGGACAGAGAGCAAGACATTGCACTGCCTGAGACATGCTCTCAGCCCAACTTAGCAGTCCCACACCATGTGCTGCTCAAAGGAAAACAGCCAATGTTATCTTGAGCAGCAGCAGCATTATTAGACAATACCCCTATATGCCAGTCCTTTGAAAATAGCACAGTCTGAATACATAACCTCTCCTAGGAGTACAGAGCCAAGTGTGTGTAAGGAGATTAAGAGGACGGCGATACTACTAAACAGATCAATTGGCAGATCAGAAGTCCAATCTAGGTATGTACTGCTGGCCTGAAATGGGCAGCTAGAAGTGTCAAAGCTATCAACAGTCAGCTCTACACAAATCATCTGAAATACACCTAGATTCTGAATAAGTGATTATAAACTCATTTTCTTCTTTGCATATGCATATCTTTCCTTTTATACATTACCCTAAATATTTATGAACTGTCTATATAGTCTAAAAGCTAAGGCAATCTACGGACATATTAACCCAAGAAAAACATGCTAACTAAACTTCCTTGACCAAAATGACATCCATTAAAAACAAATAAAATCAGGCAAAAAATGAGTGGACATAACTGCTATTTCAGGTGTCATTTGTCACTGCTGGATGTTTTTACACCTGCTGGCTTATGACACAGACCATGAAACACAGTAGAGCCTGTGCTGTCATAGTACAGAGTGTATTAAAACTACTAGAAACACATCTTCCAGGGCAATGAGTAAGTGTCAGCGGGGTGGCTCATCATTTTAAGAAAAGATATTACTACCAATCTTGGTCCTGAATAGGGAGGCATGTAATTTTTATCTGATTCTGAAATACTAAAAGACAAAATTATTCAAATGCTAAATTATGCCACAATTGCAAACCAAGAGATTTTGCTTTGTTAGTCATACAACATCATAACAAACCTGTGAAAAAGTTAGTCATAATCTATGGTTACCACTATCAGGTGTTTATAAAACAATATTCTACATCCAACACAAAGTCATGCACTACATACTAATGATGAAAGTCTTGATGGTCTATCCTTGAGAGCATCATACTGGATTTCAGGAAAATGAAAGTTGGTTGTATTTCCAAAATCAGATATATAAAGAGGGGGAAAAGTAACATTCATAAAGTTATTTAAAATCACCACTATTTTAAGAGTCCAAAATTATTAAACACAAAGGCTATGACATTTGAATCAAAGAATATTCTTCCCCCTCACTCTTTCCTAGTATAGGTTATTGCTTAATTATATGTATATGCAAAACTTCATGTTCTCTTTCAAAAACAGAATTCATAATTAGTAATGGTAAGATGAGTCATCCTAGTATATTACAACACAATACACCCAAGGAAGACTTTAAATGCAGGAATTAAGTCAAAAGATGTTTTCCTTTGTATTACTATGACTGTCACCATCATTTTCCAACATTTGAACATGGCAATGAAGCAAGAACACATAACTAATATAATCAAGCTTACAAAAAAATACTGCAGAATCAAAATGGGGAGAGTTCCCTTATATCAGTTCGTGGACACACACCTAAAAAATCTCTTTCCTGAAGAACTTTCCCTATTAAAAAAACACTGGACAAAACTAGAAACTTAGTCAGAGCAAAGTATAGAAAGCAAAGTCTACATATAATTGTGGCATTAAATATAAATTAAAGAAAAATATGTATGGAGTTTCCATCATGGCACAGTAGAAACAAATCTGACAAGGAACCATGAGGTTGTAGGTTCAATCCCTGGCCTCACTGAGTGGGTTAAGGATCTGGTGTTGTCGTGAGCTGTGGTGTAGGTTGAGGATGTGGCTCAGATCTGGTGATGTGGCTCGGGTCCCGAGTTGCTGTGACTGTGGTGTAGGCCAGCAGCTGTAGCTCTGATTGGACCCCTAGCCTGGGAACCTCCAAATGCTGTGGGTGTGGTCTTAAAAAAACAAATGACAAAAAAAAAAAAAAAAAAAGAAAAGAAAGAAAGAAAAGAAAGGAAAGGAAGGAAGGAAAAAATGTGAAATTTATAATAAGACCAGAAAAAAAAACATTTCATGTAGGGTTAAGAAAATAATACATGTAACATCACATTTCAAATCTGAGAAGCTGAATTAAATAGTAACTACTCAGATCTGTGGTTTCCTAACTTTGTTTCTTAAGCATTTTGGCTCAGGTTTTTTAAAGTGTTCTTACCCAGAAGAGCAATGAAAACACTAAAACAATGTAAAAAAGAAATAAAAGCAATATACGAGTTTCTTGTGTAAAGATATTTTTTTTTGCAACTCTTACAGCCATTTAGGATCTTAGGCAACACTAGTCAAAAACTTGATCTAAAATAACACTTCTCTAATCGGGATGCAACAGGTGATAGTTCATAAAATCAATTTATGGGTTCAACCAGCATTTTTTCCTTTGCCTTTTTAGAGCCACACCCTCGGCATATGGAGGTTCCCAGGCTATGGGCTGAATCAGAGCTGCAGCCACTGGCTTACACTGCATCAACACCAGATCCAAGCCATGTCTGTGATCTACAGCAAAGGTCATGGCAACACCGGATCCTTAACCCAATGAGAGAGGCCAGGGATCAAACCTGTGTCCTCATGGATACTAGTCAGATTCGTTTCTGCTTAGCCACAACAGGAACTCCTTCAATCAGAATTTTTTAAAAAAAGAGAATATACTGGCATGTATCACATATAGTAAGTATAAATATTATTTTGTGAAACGTGTTTCAATAATATTTTATATACTTATAGATATAGGCACATATCTGCATATGTATACTGGATCATGGCATAAAATATATTTCTTGCAATTTTAAGTCTTATAATATACTTATGGATATACAGGCACATATCTGCATATGTATACTGGATCATGGCATAAAACGTATTTCTTGCAATATTAAGTCTTATAATACACTTGAAGACCAAATTACATTGTTTTAATGAAGTATTAAAATAGCAATTCAAATAGAACAAAGCCTCTCCCTTCATGCTCATAAGCTGGTCATTTATAAAAGATATTGCAGAAACCCCCAAAAATATATTTCAGAAGTATAAGGCTAAGTGGTACATTTTACCACTGGTATAAATTCAGTGAAAATGATATTGTAATAAATACTAAAAAGTACTGGAGCAAAAATATGCATTTGCATGCTTTTCTTATATTATCCTGAAAACAAAATATAAGGCAAGCAACAAAGACTGTTATTACATATGCAAAAAAAATCTTCTTAAGGAGTTCCCGTTCTGGCACAGCAGAAATGAGTCCATGAGGATGCGGGTTCGATGACTCAGTTGCCTCACTCAGTGGGTCAGTGTTGCCATGACCTGTGGTGTATGTCGCAGACGTGGCTTGGATCCCATGTTGCTGTGGCTGCGGCGAAGGCCGGCAGCTGTAGCTCTGATTCGACCTCTAGGCCTGGAAACTTCCATATGCCTCAGGTGCAGGCCTAAAAAGGAAAAAAATTCTTTATCCAAAATTGTCTAAATCGCCTAAAGGTATGTACTTGGTGATAAATGGTGTGCAACAGTGAAATATCATTGTGTGGTAAATGACACTTCATTGAAAATAAAGTTCTCTCTTTATAGAAGTTTTATTTATGTCCTTCCTCAGTTAATAACATCTTTTTTGTTTACTAAAAAAAAAAAAAAAAAACAAAAAACCGTGACTGGGAGTTTCCATTGTGGCTTAGCGAAAAAAATCAGACTAGGAACCATGAGGTTGCAGGTTTGATTCCTGGCCTTGCTCAGTGGGTTAAGGGTCACAGACACGACTCAGATCTGGAGTTGCTATGGCAGTGGCATAGGCTGATGGCTACAGCTCTGCTTGGACCCCTAGCTTAGGAACCTCCATATGCCTCAGGTGCGGCCCTATAAAAAAAAAAAAAGGCAAAAAAAACCAAAACCATGTCTGCTGTTAGTTGTGGTGTAGGTTGCAGATGCAGCTTAGATCTGGTGTTGCTGTGGTTATGGCAGAGCTCCGATCCAACCCCTAGCCTGGGAACCTCCATATGCGGCGGGAGCAGCCCTCAAAAGACAAAAAAAATAAAAAGATAAAGAAAACCATGACCAAACCATGTATTACTCAAACCACACATTCTTGCATATAAACAATTCCATCCTTCAAAACCAGCTAAATTCAATGAAACAATCAGTTACATCTTTTTTCTTCTCATCCTCTATGTAATAACAACACTTTGTAAAAACATAGGATTTAACAAGTTGAACTGAAACTATTTTAATTTTCCTTTTCCAAAATACAATGTAGAGCTCAAGTGGTTACAAAAATTGGGAAGTCTGGCAGGAAAATCCATAACTTGGACATCCCTAACTATTGTTAGAACAACTAAGTAAACAAAAAGAACCCTCCAAAACATGCCAGATGATATTTATGTTGTTTAAAAACAAATGATCCATCAAAAGAGGGAGAACTGAAAATATTAAGGGCTCTAGCTGAATAAAATACTTCCAAACATGCCATTATATCCTACAAAAAATATATATATATATATATTTTAGAGACAAAGCCCAGCGAGTGTTAGTTTCTGTTAGAATGTATCTATTACTCATGCCCCCAGAACTCTGTGCTTCAACAGTGAAAGCGTGGCACTAACACTGTACACTTTTCTGGGCTACACACCATGATCTCCTTCCTTTTGGGTGTACTGGCTCTGCTCCAGTGTGTCCCTGTTATGTCCTTCAATGGGCTCTTCCAGGGATTTAAACAGTGTGGGAGTAGATAAGAAAACACAAATTGCAAGCACATTAAAATTAAATTCATTAAAATTATGCTAAGGTCAATGATACATAATAGGAACTAACACAAACACCAGTAAAAATCTCTACCAATGACAACTGCAGTGTATCCATTCCTACCACTCTGATTCAGTATCACCTCACTCTCTAATTTTGGGCCTCTCCCTTGTAGTCATCTTGTATTTCATTATATAAAGCAGTGACCAAGCATTTGTAAGATTTTTTTTTAAGGATTTTTTTTTTTTTTTAAAGAAACAGAGTGTTTCAATTCTTATCTTGGGGCTTTGACTTAATCTTCCTCCCCCAAACCTACCATTCATACTCTTGAACTAATTCTGCTCTTTTTATTTTTATATAGAACGTAACACTGACGCCATCTCCAGCTCAAATAGCTTCTGACAGGACACCTTTCAAGAAAGCAGTAACTGAAAGTTAACTGGACAAAAGAAAAGATCAAAGTCCTAAGAATAGGGCATAAAACCGTAAATACTTCTGCCTTATATGCAGACACTGCTAATGTTTATATATCACATATAAGGCTTTTTATTTTTTATTTTTATTTTACTTTTTTTCATTTTTGGCCGCCCCATGGTACATGGAGTTCTCAGGCCAGGGATCAGATGCAAGCCGAAGTCACAACCTAAGCAGCAGCTGCACTGGATCCTTGACCCACTGTGCCATTCTAAGGATTGAATCTGTGACCCAGCGCTCCCAAGACACCTCTGATGCTGTTGTGCCACTGCGGGAACTCTTAGACTTTTTAATATAAGTTTCAAAAAAATAATTGGGGAGTTCCCGTCGTGGCGCAGTGGTTAACGAATCCGACTAGGAACCATGAGGTTTCGGGTTCGGTCCCTGCCCTTGCTCAGTGGGTTAACGATCTGGCGTTGCCATGAGCTGTGGTGTAGATTGCAGACACGGCTCGGATCCCGCGTTGCTGTGGCTCTGGCGTAGGCCAGTGGCTACAGCTCCGATTCGACCCCTAGCCTGGGAACCTCCATATGCCTCGGGAGCGGCCCAAGAAATTGCAAAAAGACAAAAAAAAAAAAAAAAAAAAAAAAAAAAAAAAAAATTGGCAGAGAAATATCAAAACCTCCAAATAATATAACAAAACCCCCAAAATTTAGGTGTTTTTAAGTCATCACATTTATTTTCACCCAGAATGAAAGTTGTCTACATATTCAGTTTAATACAGATGGTAAGCTTATTTTGAAAAGCAAATACTTTGATGAAAACTTACAACTCCAAATATTATTTAGTTAAAAAAAAAGGTATGTCAATTATATTCCTTTTAAACAATGTTATTAGTGTGCTTTCAGACATTGCCAGGAATGTCTAAATATTTTAAATGTGCTAAATGTACACATACAAATAAAATATAAAGTTTCCTCTACAGTGTGAAATTTTTTATTAATCTTTAAGTTCACAAACTGATTTTTTTTAAAATACTAGGAGCTTTATTCTTTTTTTCCATAACAGCAATAATTACTGTAACGAAATAAAATACTGTGAGAATTCTAGCTATATCTTAAATTTATTTAATTATATAATTTCCATAAAAGGAAAATCAATCTCATCACTCTATAGACACTCTGGATAAACAATTCCCTATTTATTTAATTGCAGGTTTCTTTTTTGTTTGTTTGCAGATTCATTATTTTTTTTTTTTTTTTTTTTTTTGTCTTTTTTTTTTTTTTTTTTTTTGTTGCTATTTCTTGGGCCGCTCCCGCGGCATATGGAGGTTCCCAGGCTAGGGGTCGAATCGGAGCTGTAGCCACCGGCCTACGCCAGAGCCACAGCAACGCGGGATCTGAGCCATGTCTGCGACCTACACCACAGCTCACGGCAACGCCAGATCGTTAACCCACTGAGCAAGGGCAGGGACCGAACCCGCAACCTCATGGTTCCTAGTCGGATTCGTTAACCACTGCGCCACGACGGGAACTCCCCTGCAGATTCATTTTAAATAAAGGCTCCTAAATTAGGCTGAGCTTGGATGGTTTTACTATTAAGTTAAACTAATATATAATCAAGTTTCCCATACAAATTTAAACATTACTAGCATGATAACAACTGTGTAAAACTTCACACTATGAACATTACAATGAAAAGTAAAGGGAAAAGTAATACATTTTTTAAAAGGAGGGAGATGAGATTATTTTAAAAGTCAAGATTCAACTATTTAAGCTTTTGTTGACTAACTTCCTGTGGAAAAAAAATAATCTCCAAAGAGAAGCATGACAAATGTATTAATCTTGAATTTTTCTCCTGCAAAATCATTCTTCAACTACTGATTAGATTTCTATAAAGGCCTTATAAAAATCTTATAAGTCTAAACTTTTATAATTAAATAAAATATTTATGATCCAAGAAGTAGTTTACTAACTTACTCTATAAAGACAGTAGATTATGTTCACCAATAAGTAATATAACCAGAGTAAAAGACTATTTAAGAACACAAACACATTAACTATTACTACACCAGAAGACACTTAGTTTATTATAGTGTATTTTTATATATTATAGAAGATAGGAACAAAACTAGATTTGGGAAGATTTAACAAATATAGACCTTGACAAGAAAGACAATTTTACTGATGAAAAGTCTAGATGTAAATATATACACAATGTTATCAACATGCAAATTAAAAGCACTGCTCTAAGGTTTAGAGCACAATTCCTTAAGGAGAGAGATCAGTGTCTTGGCGCAATACCCAAGCTTTTAATGAGTGACTTTTCATTTATCTTTTACAACAATATATGTTAAAAACCTGAGACAAACTACAAAATGTTAATCGAAATGCTGAAGGCATGATAATTTCTACAAATATGACAAGACAGTAATTTTTAAAATCAGAAGCTTAATTTTTCCATGTGATAAAACCATAATTAGTCATCCAAACACCAAAATAAATTTTATTTAATAGTCATTTTAAAAAATATGAAAGTAGGAAAAATCTGAAAGTTAGACCCATGCAAGATGTCATTCTATAAAATCAATCGTTATTTTGTGGTGATTTTCCAAAATCAAAGGTTCTTTTATAGAAAAAGAGTAAATACATATGTTAAAAGGTGAAAATATTCATGATTTTAGAACTGATTTACTTATAGCAATAATTTGAGAGAAAGCATGACTTTCCAATGAAAGGATTTTGCCAATATTTTGGGCTTTTTTGTTTTTTTAAAAGCAAAGGGATAGTTTTGCTATTGGAGTGTAAATAACTTAAAATACCAACCCTGTGACTGCCAAGACTTCGAATGGACAACGCATCCTCAACTCCCTGATAAAAATAAAAAAATATATATATAGTAAAGGTTTGTGAGTGACTACAGTATGTTGACAAGGAAAAGTATTAGAGGCAAGTTTGTAGGTTATTACAAACCAGATAAGGACGTTGATGACCGGACCGGTGGGAATACCTGGCCCTTTCTGAATCTTCCTGGGAAAGGAGAAAGTACATGGAGAGTTAATAACTGAACAGAGTTGTCTATCAGAACAAATGAGCAAAGAGCAATCAGTTAAGAGCAAAGCAGCACCTTCCTACAGCAGGCAGGTGTAGACAACTCAACCTCAAAAGCTGCATTGGGGGAAGCCAAGTTCATATATATGAACAAGTATATATATATTTGATCGCTTGTAGAATATAATCTATATATGACTAAGGGAGCTCAACATACCAAGATAAAAATAAGTATACCTAACAAACAGAAATGAGATCAGCATTAAAAGTAGACTTTGATCTATGATCTATTTTTTTCACTATGTTAGTTTATGCAAGGCAGAAAGAAATGTTTATTTTATTACAGATGTAGTGTAAGGTGACAGCTTTAAAAAGATTTGGGTTATAATTTTGTGCTCAGTGCAAAAAAAAAAAAATCTTTTTTTTTCTTTTACCACTCTAACTGGAAAAGAATTAAATGAAACTAAATAAAATAGCCCTGTTTGTTGTTAATATGAAAAACTACTTATAATCAGAAGAAATTAAATACTTTACAATTGAGAGTTACCTCAAATGTCATACCTTATGAAGACTGTAAAAAAATACTGACCACAGCCTAACAGCTGACTAAATTAAATGTAATTCTAAACTTTTCCATATTCAGCTATTAGCACTAGAGCATTAAGTACTGAGTTATGTGAAATTAAATGACTAGTCCCTAGAATCTAATTAACTGTAAGGAACTTCTGACCTGTCAGAATTTCGCAGTCTAAAGTACAAAAGTGGAGTTCCTGTCATGGCACAGTGGTTAACAAATCCGATTAGGAACCACGAGGTTGCGGGTTCGGTCCCTGGCCTTGCTCAGTGGGTTAAGGATCTGGCATTGCCATGAGCTGTGGTGTAGGTTGTAGACGCGGCTCGGATCCCATGTTGCTGTGGCTGTGGTGTAGGCTGGTGGCTACAGCTCTGATTAGACGCCTAGCCTGGGAACCTCCATATGCCATGGGAGCGGCCCTAGAAAAGGCAAAAAATAAAAATAAAGTACAAAAGTAATTTGCATTGACTTAAAAGAGTCTACAAACAACTGTCCAACTGGGTTCACAGCTAATCAACACTGCTTTTTCCAAAATGAATACTTCAACATCCCATGACAATACAGCATGATCACTATGAAGGTGGAACTAATAGATGTGGCTATGCCTGACCATTCATTTCAAATACAGAAACAGTAATTCAACTGAAACATCGTTAATTTAATATTTTATTTTGGTCATGAGTTTTGAATACAATTCCAAAAAACTCCTGGTTGTCATCTGCTGTGTACATTAATGTATTTGATCAAATCTGATCAGAAGTCTATTTATAAGCACCAGCATAATTCAATGATTCAATATCAAATTTGGTGTTCTGATCTTTAGGAATTATTTACTCATTCACATTTTTATTATGTAATAGACACATGTAATTTGTAAGAAGCCAAACAAATATCTTCCTTTGACTATCATGTGATATACTACAAAAGTTGGTCTGTTTGGTGGGGGGGGGTTAGCCCAGTAGAGTAGGTATAGTTTAGTAAGTGGTAACCAGTTCTTAGCTACTAGTTTGATCAGCTTAAAAATTAACACAGACAAGTTAATTCTACCTACATGCCCCCTCCCAATATTACTTGGGGTACTAGAGTGACATGCATGGTTTAATGTCCAATCTTATCTTTATTCTAACCTTTCTTTTCATTTCACCTATCACACAAGGGTGCTTTTTAAACAACTTACCTCTAAAGAGCATATCCCATTAAAGATGCAGCAAAGACAGATGAATTCATATTTATTCTTAATTATGCCTATTATAAAAATAATTCTAAATAGTAATATCTTATTAAGTATTGATATACCTCTATATTTATACAGCTTTCTTTTTGGCCCCATTTGAAAAAAAATAGGGCTAAGAAGAGTTCAGAAAACTACAGGATAAAATGTAAACCATACAGGCTGGTTAATTTAAACTGAGAGAATACAGTTTATCCCATTGTCATAAATGACACCTTAAACCACCACTATCCATCAGAACTTTCTGTGACAATGGACATGTTCTATGTGCAACTGAGGAACTGTATTTTTTTATTTTAATCAATTTAAATCCAAATATAATTACCCACATATGGCTAGGGACTACCATACAAACAGTAAGGCAAGCTCGAAGCAAATTTTTATTACACCAAAAAAGACTTAAAGCACACATTTTACTATGCGCCTGGTATGTAGCACTGTTTTTACATACAAAGACAGGTGTTTAGATAGTCTGCATTCATTTATTTTTTATTTTTATTTTTTTAGGGCTGTACCCATGGCATGGAAGTTCCCAGGCTAGAGGTTGAATCGGATCTGCAGTTGCTAGCCTACACCATAGCCAAAGCAACACGACCTACACGGTAGCTCATGGCAATGCCATATCCTTAACCCACTGAGCGGGGCCAGGGATCAAACCCTTGTCTTCGTGGATACTACTTGGGTTCATTACTGCTAAGCCACAATGGGAACTCCTGGGTAGTCTTATTTACTCCCTCTACCTTGAATACTTCTGATAGTGACAAATAGGAAGAATCAGAACCAGACACGTGTATAAAAAGACAAGATCCCAGCAGCAACTCTAGAATTATCATCATTATTATTATTTTTGCTTTTTAGGACCGTACCTAAAATATTCCTAATATGGAATTTCCCAGGCTAGGGGTCGAATAGGAGCTACAGTTGCCAGCCTATACCAAAGCAACAGGAATACAGGATCCAAGCCGCATCTGCAACCTACACGACAGTTTGTAGCAACGCCAGAACCTGAAACCACTGACTGAGAGCAGGGATCAAACCGGCATCCTCATGGATGGGTTTGTTAATCACTGAGCCACGAAGGGAACTCCCTAGAATTATTTTTAAGACGAAGTGTCCTTAGAGTTAATCTAGCCTGATTCCTTCATTTTATAGTACAAAAAAACTGCAGGACAAAAAGATCAGCAATCAATATGGTCAGAAAACTGTGACCAGCATTCAGATCTTCTGACTCACCAGACCACTGCACCAATAAAGATACTATCCTACCCTGGCTAAATCCAGACTGATTACACAGAAAGAACATGAAGAGAATGGCAAGGTATTCTGCTTTTTACTCAGGGCTTTCTCCTCTTCTGGAATTAAAAAAAAAAGCCTCATTTCCCAGGTGTTTCTAGGGTAGTATTAAAATTGACAACTGGGAATTCTCTGCTGGCCTAGAAGTTAAATATTCCGAGTTGTCACTGCTGTGGTGCAGGTTTGATCTCTGGCCCAGGGAACTTCTGCATGCTGCAGGTGTGACCCCCCACCCCCCTACCCCACCAAAAAAGAAAAAATTTGACAGTTGGTTTTTCTTGAATTAATAGAAGCAGAAGACAATAGAAAAAGTCAACAAACTGTGTTTTTAAATATCAATTACATGGCAGAGTATTCCTCTCTTCCACAGTCAGGAAAACAAAATATTTTCATTGTCCTGAGAGTCCTTATTAGTATCAAGGATCCAAAACTGAATAAGCAGGACAATGCCTTAAACAATGGATGTAAATTTGTTAAGGTTTTCTGGAATGTTATGTTTTAATACACTTAAATTAAATTAATGGAAACGAAGCATACTCTGTTTTTAAAAGTTCACCTGAAGTAAGGGTAAAATGGTTTTATTGAGGGAAAAAAAAAAAAAAAGCCGACAGCCCTGTGAATACACCTGGTCAGCTTCTCTGTCAACAAATACTTAATTTGAGGCAGGAACCATTCCCTCAGTTTTAAATTAGGAAACTTCAGAAACTGCATTTACTCTTTCAGGTCACCAGAATGCCACTGATTCAGACATCTAGTTTAAAAACAGAAGCACTGGCTAGCCTAAGACTTAGCCTTTATCTCCCTGGTCCTTCTACCTTCCAATCCATTATTAGCATACATGATTCTCTCTCATATCTTCAAATTTTTGCTCTGCCAATGACTAAGCAAGTTGCTTACTTTACCAATCCTTTATCACCTGCCTATAAAATGGAGCTAGTGCACTTCTCTTATAATGTGGAAAGAATACATGTGTGAAAAGTGTTGGCACAGTATGGGCACCAATACACGCACTCAATGTTAGCTTCACTCCTGAGACTCCTGCCCTTGATTCCCTGTTCACATCCAACATCCCATTCCCCAGACAAAACAGTGTTAAATCAGGAGAATTTTTTTTTTTTTTTTGGCTGCACCTGTGGCATGTGTAAGTTCCCAGGCCGGGGACTGATTCTGGACCACAGTTGGCGACCTATGCCACAGCTGTAGCAATGCCGGATCCTTAACCTACTGTACCACAAGGGAACTTCCAGGAGAAATTTTTAACATGGGAAGATTCTTCCTTCTAATAATTGGTAATCCAATTGTTTGTATATGCATTTTTATGTTGTTATACATTAGTAATTTATATTTTATATTGTGACTATCACCCACCAACTTCTACCATAACTTCCTAGACAGAATGTAGCCAGAGAGACAGGGATAAGATAAGTGAGAGGAAAAATCAGTTTAAAAGGAGTAAAAGCAAGTGTTGGAAGAGGTTAGAACCTTAATTATTCCCATCTGAAACTAAACCCCACCTTCTTTGCATGTGCAAATCCTAGCTATTATTATTCAAGACTCGGGTTAGTTGCCACCTGCATTTTAATCCTCTAACACAAACTGCTCCCCCTTCCATGAAAACTGAGCACACTCACTGCCTGAACTGTACACCTTTCACAGAAATTAAATATATACATAAATATATATATTTATTTATCTTCCTGCCCTTTGAATATAGGAATCAAATATTAGATTTTTTCTTTTTTTTAGGGCCAAGCCCATGGCATACAGAGGTTCCCAGGCTAGGGGTCTAACTGGAGCTTCAGCTGCCGGCCTATGCCACAGCAACAGCAACGCCAGATCCAAGCCATGTCTGTGACTTACACCACAGCTCATGGCAACACCGGATCCTTAACCCATTGGGCAAGGCCAAGAATCGAACCTGCGTCCTCATGGATGCTAGTCAGATTTGTTTCCGCTAAGCTACAACGGGAACTCCCAAATATTAGACTTTTAACATAGGCTTTTCTTCTATTTAATGTTTTGGCCTGCCCTAAGATATTAAAATCCTGGGCAATTTAATTTGAGAACTGTATACATAATTAAAAGAAAAAAATTAAACTAGTATTTCCACTTTTGCAAATGAAAATTATTTCTTTTATTCATGCAAAACATTCTTAAGACACCATTGGTAATATTCAACCAGTTACATGCAAAAGACACTTTAAATAAAAATAATTAAGCCAGCATTAGTAACAAGGACAGGTTTCACTCCAAAATAACAAACACAAACACAAAGAGTTACTTTATTTTAAGCAAAGATCTTTTTTATTTCTCTCTTTTCTAAAGTATCACAATGAGAAGTATGATAGTTTTAAATTTGTAGGCCAGTATGGTCATAAATAATTTAATTCTGGATATACCTCAAAATGCTACTACAGAAGGGATTTGTTTAGGAAAGTTGCTTGTTAGTAGCAATTAGACAGTGGTTCTTAATCTTTAGGAATCACAGATTCCTTTGAGAATCTGATAGAAATATCTGGGCATTTCAATGGAAAGTATACATATATTCAAAATCTTGAATGAGATTTTAAGGCTTCATGGCCTATCTCCCAAGCCTATTCACACACCCAGCTAAGAATCCCTGCAATAGGAGGCAGTGGGGAAGTTATCAACAGTGAAAAAAGTTCACATTTAGGAATGATTCACAGGAACCAGTACTCTACTGGTTACAATTTGCTCTTGTAGCTAACAAATTTGGGAGTGATGGTAGACTGGAAAAGGAACTGAAAGAAATGAAAAAAGAAAAGTAATTTTCAGAGGAGATGAAAGAATGACTGGTCATTTCTCAGTTAAGACCCTGCTGACTTCATTTTAAGAAAAGAGAGAAAGGAAGAGTGGGGAGAGGGAAGGGCTGGCAGGGGTGGTAGGGAGTTGGGGAGGGAAGGAAAGAGAGACTGAGGAGAGATAGGAAGGGGAGGGGAAAAGAAAGGGACAAACTTAAGGGGGAGAAGAACAAACCCACAGAAACAAAACACATTCATCTACTCAAATCTTTCTTGGTCAGGAGCATTCATGAGATGAGTGTGAGGCTATAACTACAACAGAAAGGGTTGGACATCACGCACACATTTGGTCTGCTATAGGCAGAAGAGACACTCTCTGACCTTTAGGTTCAAACATGCCGACACTTCTACTTTGCAAACCATTAGTCAATGTTTTACTTTGAGATTGTATTATTTTAGCAACTGATCACAACATGCAAGGCAGGCAATCCTGGCCTACCAGCCACTTCTGAATCTGTCCCCATTTTCCATCAAAGGAATGATGAGAGTGCTACAATTGCAAAAGTTTTATAAACTAAAGTTCCCAACATACTGCATTCTACTAAAAGTCTTAAAATTAATCATGTACATTTACTCTGAATAACAAAGATTGTTAATTCAAAGTTAGGTTACATATTCAAAATACAGAACACATTAAGCTAAACATGTTCAATAATAAAGAGATATATGGCCCTCTGTAATTTAAAGAACTATAAATAAAAATAAAACTTACACTTAATAACTGTATCCTTATAGTTCACTATAATTTTAGTAGTATAAAAGACAACCCATTGTAACGTTTTCACTTCAAGCCAAGAATTGCATTTAATATCTGAGGCTATAAAACATGTTAACTGTTTTTGGTTTTGTTCTTGAGCTTTGATAATAAGAACTCTATAAATATCTCTTTAACTCATTAACAGAAGATACTCCACCAACCTCAAAATACAGTGTTTAATACAGCCCCGCAGGTTTCTTCCCCTCCTCATACTAATACAACATCAGAAATATATTTTATGGGACTTTTCAGAGCCAGGTCAATGTCAGAAGGAAAGAGTAAAAAGAATATTTCTTTCATTTTAAGGCATCCCAATTTCTATATGCTCACTTAGAAAAAAAAATTTTTTTGCTTTCCTTTCTGATAATAAAAATGTACTGAAAGTATTAACTATAGAAAAGTATAAGAACATAAAACTAACCATAATTCCACCATAGATAAACCACAGTATTGGTTTATCACTTCTTTCCAGTAGGTTTTGACCTATACCTGGATACTAATTTTGCAACACAAAACTGGAGTCCCACTAGTCTTATAGTTGTGTTCTTCCATTTTCTTATATGAATTTTCCTCTCTGTTATTAAATATGCTTACAAACTATAAGAACTGTATGGTTTCACAGAGATTTACAATGTAGATATAATCAGTCAAAATTCTAGGACATTTAGGACCACAATAAGTAACTATCATTTCTAAGCCTACTTTAGCTACTATAAGTACTTCTAACAATAATAACTTTTAAAAACTAAGAGCTATGTATGTTTTGCTGTTACAATTTAAAACAAATATTGCATTTAAATTGTTGGCATAGAATGGCATGTTAAAATAAATACATCAAGTTATTCTATTCCCAGTGTTTTAAAAGGAACTAGATTTACTCCAGAAGTAAACCAGTCAAGTATTGATTTTTTTGAGACTAACATAAAATTAAGGCTATTCCACCAAATTACCTCTTTCTGTTGCCGTTCCAGTTCTCTCATGCGAATATCTCTTGCTTCTGCCCGGGCAGCCCGTTTTGCTGCCAGCCGTGCCTCTGCCTGAAAAGTAATATAAAGATTCAACTTATTTAAAAACCACCACCACAACCACCACATGTCCAGACCAGCTTTGAGGATAAGGAGCAAATGGGATATTACTTTCC
Organism: Sus scrofa; assembly: GCF_054392235.1. Taxonomy (NCBI): domain Eukaryota; kingdom Metazoa; phylum Chordata; class Mammalia; order Artiodactyla; family Suidae; genus Sus; species Sus scrofa. The sequence goes on along the minus strand of NC_139395.1, from coordinate 36,461,887 downwards.
AAAAAGGGTGAGAGAAAAGATGTCATCCATCAGCAGTTTGACTAACTTATCCAGTCAACTCCTCCTCCGTACTCATTTCTTTTTCTAGTCTCAGAGTCTCTCCTGAAATTTGGGCCTTTACCTTCAACTGCCTGCCTTGATTACACATTCAAAACATTTCACATAATTCATTGTAAGTTTTTCCAAACTTGCTTCTTCCAGAATTTCTTTCTCCATCAATTCAATCACACACATTAGAAACCTCAGGGCCAGCCTCTATTTCATATTAGACATTGCCAATATTTAGTCTCCAAGTATTGACAATTCTCTACTACTACTAAGTTTCTCTCTAACCCATCTCAGCTTTCGTTTTTTTTTTTTTTTGCTATTTCTTGAGCCGCTCCAGCGGCATATGGAGGTTCCCAGGCTAGGGGTTGAATCGGAGCTGTAGCCACCGGCCTATGCCAGAGCCACAGCAACGTGGGATCCGAGCGGCGTCTGCAACCTATACCACAGCTCACAGCAATGCCAGATCGTTAACCCACTGAGCAAGGCCAGGGACGGAACCCACAACCTCATGGTTCCTAGTCGGATTCGTTAACCACTGCGCCACGACGGGTACTCCTCAGCTTTCTTTATGCTCACTCTTCCTACTTGTTTCAGGAACTCCTCTCTCTCTCTCTTTCAAATGAGATATAATTCACATACCATCAAATTCACCACTTTAAACCATACAATTCAGTGAGTTTTTTTTTAATTCTCCCCTCCGCCCCATTTATTGAGAAAGGATTAACATATAACATTATGTAAGTCTATTTACAACATAAAGATCTATTACATGTCTGTGTGTTTTGAAATGATTGCTACCATGTAAGGCTAGCCATGGTGTTATTTTTTTAATTATTAACTTTAAAAAAATCATGTGCCGAGGAAACACCATCTTAAAGTAAATTTTTAAAAGATGGAAAAACAACAGGGGCCTATAGAAATAGAATCCAAAAACATATTGTACTTTTGTGGAATTAGTAAAATTGCATTGCATTATCCACACTGAAGATTGTCCAAGACAGACTGGTTGGTGATGTCAATAGATACCATTAAATCTGTAATTTGTTTGGCACATCTTGACAATGCAAAGACAGTTATTCTAGTTAAAACAAATGGCTGCGGTCTGTAATGAGGAGTTGTTTAAGCCTTGTCATCTGCTAAGAAATTTGGCAAGTTCATTTTTTTTTTTAATTTATTGAAGTATAGTTGATTTACAAGGTTGTGATAATTTCTGCTGTCTAACAAAGAGATTCAGTTATATATGTACATACATCCATTCCCTTTCACATTCTTTTCCCACATAGATTATCACAGAATATATTTTTTTACAGAATAAAATATATATATTTAAACACAATTATATTCAGACAATTATATCATGGATCTTAAGAAACAGATTAAGTGTCTCCCTCTGGAAAAGTGGAATGGAAAATATGCTGAGACAAATAGGAAATTTATTATATGCTTTATCCCACTGTGTATGGCTTTCATCTTTACCATTTAGTATTATCTACTACATATCAATTTTCTTTAAAAATTAGCATTATATTAAAATTGTATATATTATGCAACTAAAATTTATAAAGAAGAAAGCCTTATATACCCTTAAATATTTTACAATATTTTTACAATAATACACCCTCTGAAAAATAAGTAAAATATAAAATGGAAAAGAGTTTTTAAGTATATTCATATAAGTTGCACAATTATCACTACTATCTAATGCCATATTTTCATCACCCCAAAAAGAAAACCTTTACAAATCAGTAGTCACTCTCTGTTACCCAGCCCCAGCCTCTAGCAACCACTCACCTACTGTCTCTATGAATCTGCCTCCTTTGCACTTATTGTACAAATGAAATCATACAACAGGAATTCTTTATCTCCTGCTTGGATACTGCAACTGCCTCCAAATCCATCTACCTAACTCCAGATTTTGCCCTACAATTAATCTTCTATGTGGTCACATGATTGCCAGTCTGACTTTCAAAACACATTTCTGATCATGCCATTCATTCTGCTGTGTAAAATCCTCCAGGGGCTCCCTATTACTCATGGTTAAAGCAAAAATTCCATAGACTAGTACAAAGAGAAGACAAGAGAAGAAAAGCAAAAATAGAAATCATGTTTCTCCCAGGCAGACCTCCACTTATGTCCCAGTAAGTGCCCTGCCTCCACCAGTTGCATCCATCTCCCTCCTTTCCTGGACTCCATCTCTCCTGCTGGGATATTAAGCCTCTCTTCATAGACTGTTGGCAGGAAATATTCTCCCTCCTCTCTTATTCAGCCAACATACTACCTTCTATGAAGATTTCCCCCAGTCCCCCTTTCACAGAATAATCCTCTATGCACATTTTCCCACTGTGGCTTATCACACTGTATTAAACGTGTTATGTGGAATTATATGATATTAAAATTACATGCTTCTGTCACCCCACAACTTTCATGCCTCAGTGTTTGCTAAATATACAAAAGGTTTTCAGGCCATGGGCCAAAGTATCAAGGAAATGAGCCAAGGAAGTAGCTTGATATACCACATGCAACTAAAAAATTCTCTCTCTTGTTTCTTTTACAGTGGTTTCCTCGGTTCTTGGCCACATCTCTGATTCAAATCCCTGCCCACCTCTACCCCACCCCCGCCACCACCAGCTGATAACTACGTAGCTGCTTCTTCCCAAGCTGTTACATTTCTGCCCAAGTCTCCCACTAGGAAGAGACTCAGCCAATGTTTAAAAAGGTCTACTGTGTATAAGCAATTATACTAAGCACTGAAAATACAGAGTAACACATGCCATTGCTATCCTAAAGATTCACAGTCTAGCTGAGGGAGATAAACCCAATGCTTAAACGGAAGGAAGCACACAGGAAGAAGCAATTAGTTTTGCTTGGCAAGGAAGGTCACAGCAGGCTTCTAAGAAGAGACAGTTTAACAGCTACTACTTATTCAACTATTCCAATTTTGGCAATTTCCTAGTCAGTTTAACTGGCCTTTAATAGCAAAAACCCTGCAATGTAAACTGTCATCTACCAACCTCAAGTCCTCACGCTGACATCACCAGAGCAATCTGTCTTCTGACATGGATTTTACATTGGTGTCTATCTTTTAAAAACGTACCTGGAGTTCCCGTCGTGGCGCAGTGGTTAACGAATCCGACTAGGAACCATGAGGTTGCGGGTTCGGTCCCTGCCCTTGCTCAGTGGGTTAACGATCTGGCGTTGCCGTGAGCTGTGGTGTAGGTCGCAGACATGGCTCAGATCCCGCGTTGCTGTGGCTCTGGCGTAGGCCGGTGGCTACAGCTCCGATTCGACCCCTAGCCTGGGAACCTCCATATGCCGCGGGAGCGGCCCAAGAAATAGCAACAACAACAACAACAGACCAAAAAAAAAAAAAAAAAAAAAAAAAAACGTACCTTCCCCACCTTCCTCAGCCCTCTATGAATGCTCATGACTTTCTTACCAGAGTTTGTATTTTACAGCAGATAATAAGTACATTTTAAAATTACAAAGTATCATTTTTCTGGGGAAAAGTTTCAAACCTCCTTTTTTTTTTTAATTTAAGAAAACCAAAGCAATGTGTAGGAATTTTCATTTCCACTTATATTAGCTTCACACTTGTAGCTTCACTAAGAATTATCAAGAATGCCAATTTCATCCCTCTAAGATCTGTGGCCAATTCTGCACAATCTATTCTAAAACAGGACCTTTCTCACCAAATCTAAATTTTAGGTAACTGATACCTATTCTCTCATACAACTTTTTGCACAACAAAAGGGAAAGGACTTAACTGCTGTGTAAAAGCAAGAACACAGGCTTCAGAGCCACAAAAAACACCCTTCCTTTTGTTACTTAGCCACCCTTATGCAAAACTCAGATGTTACTTCCCTGGGTACTGAATAAGGCCAGTTTTACAATGATAAAGAGGATGTAAATCTACTTTATCTGTTTTTCTTTCTCCTCATTGCTCCCAGGTGACTGATAGCAGGAGTAGCAAGGAGCTAATGGTGATTCCAATCTAGTAGACAAGACATGTACACTGTTCTTATACTGACACCTGTGGCATACGGAAGTTCCCAGGCCAGGGATCAAATCTAAGCTGCAGTTGCCACCTACACCAGAGCTGTGGCAACACTAGGTCCTTAATCGTTACACTGCTGTGCTGGGGACTGAACCCACGCTGCCACGAGACAATGCTAAAACCTTAACCAGCTGCACCACAAGGGGAGCTCCCTATACTGACATATTTTTAAATAGTCAAATTATAGGTACACAAAACTTGTTTCTAAGTAGCAACACTAAGCACTTTCCCTTCAGAATACAATTTCATGAAAGAGCTACTACAGATTCATTTTAACCCACTCTGAAATATATACATATATAAAAAGCTAAGACAAGAAAGAACCACAAGGATTTAATAAATTCAAAACAAAGTTGGTTAAAAAAATTAAACACAGAATCACCATTTGATCCAATAATTCCATTTCTGTATACATACACAAAAGAACTGAAAGTAGAGACTCAAAGAGATATCTGTACACCAACGCTCATAGAAGCAGTCTGTAATAGCCAAAAGATTGAAATAACCCAAATGTCCATCAGCAGATAAATGGATAAACAAAATGCATTATGCATACACAATGGAATATTATGCAGTTTTTTTAAAAGGAAGGACATTTTGACACATGCTACAACATGGATGAATTTTGAAAACACTGTTAAGTGAAATAAGCCAGACACAAAAGGACAAATATTAACTGATACTTAGGTACCAAAACAGTGAAATACCATGAGGATAGAAAGCACAACAGTGGTTTCCATGGGCTGGGGGGTGAGGGAATGGGGAGTTACTATTTAATGGGTACAGAGTTTCAGTAAGGATAATGAAAGCATTCTGAAGGTTCAATGGGTTAGGGATCTGGCATTGTCATTGCTATGGCTCAGGTCGCTGCTGTGGCGTGGGTTTGATCCCTGGCCTGGGAACTTCCACATTCTGTGGGTGCAGCCAAAAAAAAAAAAAAATGTTCTGAAGAAGCAGAGTAGTGGTGATGACTGCACAGCAATCTACATGTACTTAATGCCACTGAACTATATACTTAAAAGTGATTAAAATGATAAATTATATTTTACCACCAAAAAAAGTTCATGTAAAAATTAGCATAAAACATGAATGAAATCAGAAGTACTCAGGAACTTAAATCATTTAAGTATTTGTACAGTCTTTATACTGATAAGGCCCAAACTTTTAAATGAAGTTAATAGGAAAATTCAGGAACTGGAAATTTAGGTTCAGAAGTAACTTGTGAAATCTAGTAAGCACTGGACTAGGTTTCTAAACATTATCCTGATCATTATGCTTTCATATATTAGGCACATAAAAGCTGATTAAAGGAAATCATATGTAATTGGACAGGTATGGAAATTTATTCATCCTAGAGCTGTGAAGATAAAAACACAAAAAGTAAAGACATATTTGTATAGAATTAAATCTATTTCTCACTAAATGCTTGGGGCATGTGGAGAAATAAAATGACAGCAAAAAACTGTGGGCCTTGTTCACCCCTGGAACAAACACTTTAGATTGTGTTAAGTCATAAACCTTCTAAATTTGTTGAATGTTCACTTTATCACTCAACTAATAATTAGGAACCATACAATGAAAAACATCAGAACTAAGCATGTACTATGGTTTGAGTGCTTCTACTTGAGGGACTCTTCCTCTACCATCAGAATTTTGTATCATGGGAGTTCCCATTACGGCGCAGTGGAAATGAATCCAACTAGGAACCATGAGTTTATGGGTTCAATCCCTGGCTTTGCTCAGTGGGTTAAGGCTCCAGCTTTGCTGTGAACTCTGATTAGACCCCAAGCCTGGGAAACTCTATGTGCCATGGGTGCAGCCCTTAAAAAAAAAGGATTTTGTATTATGTTGTTTTGGCATTTAAGAAAAATAAATGAGATGCAGTAAAAAAGACAAATACAGCCGACTCTTGAACAACATGGGTTTGCAGTGCATGGATCCACTTATACACAGGTTTTTTCAGTAGCAAATACTATAGAACTCCATCATCCACAGATCAGAGGAATCATGGACATGAATGGCCAACTATAAGTTATAAGGGGATTTCTGACTGCAGGGAGGGTCGGCACCCCTAACCTCCATATTCTTCAAGGGTCAACTGTAACTTCATTTTAGAATAGGCAAAGGATTTGGAGAGACATTTCTCTAAAGAAGTTATACAAGATATACAAGAGCACACAAAAAGATGATCTATGTTATTAGTCATTAGGGCAACGAAAATAAAAACCACATTTAGATACCACTTCAAACTCATAAGGATGCTATAATTTAAAAAAAATGGAAAATAACTAGTATTAGAGAAGTCAGAACACATTGCTGGTGGAGATGTAAAATGGTGCAGCTGCTACTGAAAACAGTTTAGCAGGTACTCAAAACATTCAACATAGACCAAAAGACCTGGCATCCACCTTTAGATACCTAAGGGAAATCATGTCCACAAAAAACTTGCATGTAAGTATCTCTAAACAGCCTCCGAAATGGAAACAACCCAAATGTTCATCAACTGATGCATGGATAAACAAAATGTGGTACCACCCGTAGAATGGAATATTACAGAGCCATAAAAAGGAATGAAGCATTGATATAGGTTACAACGTGGATGAACCTTAAGAACATTATGCTAAGTGAAAGAAGCTGGAAATGAAAGGCCACATATTGCATATTTCCACTTTTATGAAATGTCCAAAATAGGACATTTCCAAAAACAGAATGTAGATTACTGATAGCTAGGGGCTGGAGCAAGGGGAAGATGGAGAGTGACTGCTAATTGGCATGCGGTTTCTTTTCATGCTAATGAAACATTCTGTAATTAGAAAGTGGCAATGGCTGTACATCCTTCTGAACACTAAACTCCACTAAAAACTGAATACTTTGAAATGGTGAATTTCATGGTATTTGAATTATATCTCAATTAAAAATTTTTATATGAGACTGCATAAAAACATAATGTTAAATATGTTTTTGCCTTTTTTTCTTTTTTTTTTTGCTTTTTAGGGACATGCCCTCAGCTTTACAGAAGTTCGTAGGCTAGGGGTCTAATTGGAGCTGCAGCTGCCAGTCTATACCACAGCCGCAGCAATGTGGGATCTGAGCTTTGTCTGCGACTTACACCGCAGTTCATGGCTATGCCAGATCATGGACCCAATGAGCAAGGCCAGGGATCAAACCTGCATCCTCATGGATACTAGTCGGCTACATTTCTGCTGCACCACAAAACAAACTCCTAATGCTAAATTAAATAAATAGTAAAATATGTAAAATTCCAACACAACAAGTTCAGTATATAAAAGTGGGAAAAGGGAATCTTATGATCTAGTAAGTCTGGAAAATGCCAAATTAAATTTTTAAAAGTCCTATCTTTAGTAATATACATTATGAATCTCCAAGAAAAGGTTAAAATGTAAAAGCATTTCTCAGAATTATCTAACCACATTACTAAATAAACTCTAAGTAATTTTTCATGGATCATGCTCCAAGGAACACATTTGGGAAATAATGATTAAGCTTTGGCAATATATCAGGACCCAATTCAAACCATACTAATTCTGTTAAAGGGGGACCCCACCTTTGCTCTTAATATTTATAAAATTAAACAATGCTTTGAGAATAATCTTCCTAGAATCAAACCTCAAACTTTCAAAATGACAGAAAAGATAAGACCTCACACTAATATTACTACCATCATTTGAGCACTTGGCAAACTAGGTGCTTACTTTCCTTTAATCCACAAAGTAACCCCTTGATGTACAGAAAGATTAAGTATTTTGCCTAATACCCCCTAGCCAGCAACTACTGGAACTGAAATCCACATTCCAAGAATCTGATTCAAGTTAATGCTCCTAACTATGTTGCTACAACTTAGATCTTTTTACCCCAGGTACAAGAATGTATCTTTATGGGGTTCCTGCTGTCCGTCTGTGGTAACGAACACGACTAGTATCCATGAGGATGCCAGTTCGATCGGGCATTGCCGTGAGCTGTGGTGTAAATTGCAGACGAGGCTTGGATCCCGAGTTGTTATGACTGTGGTGCAGACCAGCAGCTGCAGCTCCATTTCCACCCCTAGTCTGGGAACCTCCATGTGCCACAGGTGCAGCCCTTTTAAAAAAAAAAGGATCCTTAGGCAAATAGTAAAAGTTTACTTTGGGTGAATTATCCTACAATTTTTCAATTTAGCATAGATTCTCCCTTTTCTGTGAAACTGTACCACTCTGGTTCCCTTTTTTCTTTGACCACAACCTTACCCTAAGTGTACTTAGTCTTCTCCTTTTGCTGTACACAACCTTTTGTCTCACTGTTTTACTTCACATTTTCAACTAATAGCCAGCTAGAATGACTCAAATCTAGCATCTCATGCTCTGACCAAAATCAAAGCCTACATTTCTGTCTAGCAGATCTCTTTTCATGAAGAGATGAGTAAGATTAAGAATGAATAAAAGCAACCTCATCTTCCCCAGTGAGTATGCTTTGCTTCCCTATTTTTCAGTCTCCAGAAATGGAACCCTTGTTGAAACTCAGTTTCAGGGACACCTACTTCCTAAGCAAACCTTCTCTACAATATCCCTTGAACTGAACCTGTAATTTCCATTCCAACAGACTCCCCCTCTTCCAAACAGACTCTTACCACTTCACTTAGGATATTCTGTGTCCTAATTCTAACTTCACTTTCTCAATTCCAACTCTCCTCCTAGCCTTGCTATTCTATATTACACACAATCTGCCTGAAACACCATGGAACCAGGGATGGATTAGCCGTAATATATTTTCTGATGCTCAATTTCCAAAAGCACCCTTATACTTTCAGAATTTTAAATTTAGATTCTATTACGGCTCAGGTCAAACATAGGAGAACAGGCTAAAATAAACTCACTGTGGCTCCCGATGGCATTCCAAATCAGAAACTCAACTAAGGCCAATCCTATTATAAACATCTGTTCAGAAGTTCCAGTCATGGCTCAGTGGTTAACGAATCCAACTAGGAACCATGAGGTTGCAGGTTAGATCCCTGGCCTTGCTCAGTGGATTATGGATCCAGAGTTGCTGTGAGCTGTGGTGTGGTCGCAGACATGGCTCGGATCCTGAGTTGCTGTGGCTGTGGTGTAGGCTGGCAGCTACAGCTCCAATTAGACCCCTAGCCTGGGAACCTCCATATGCCTCGGGAGCGGCCCCAGAAAAAGCAAAAAGACAAAAACAAAAACAAACAAATATCTGTTCATTGGGTCTACAAATAAAGCTGGGTCTATCCCATCCACTGAGCAGTGAGTGCCCTCTCTGTTTCCTTGGAATATAATCTACAGGTCAAATTTCATTTGGATCTATTCTGGATGATAGTTACAGTCACTTAAAAAAAAAAACAGTTTGAATCCATCACCCTAATAATCAAAGGCAAGAGAGTTCATTATAAAGTTATATAAGAATATAAACATAAAATATGTATACACATATAAAACATATATGTAAAGTTATACAATAATATAAACATAAAACACATATGTACATGTCTATATACAGAGACACACACCCCCTCCATGCTATGATGGGAACTCCACGTTCCCAGGGACCTTGCCTCAGCTATCTGATCTCTCTCCTCTGTCTTCACTCTCTCCCTGTATTGGTTTGTTCTTCTCATCATAAGTAGGTTCAAAGTCTCTTCTATCTTTAAAAAACAAACAGTCCCATCCTGCTTCAATAAACACTGTTTCATTTTCTCTTCATAGCCAACTTTTCTCACACCTCCCTCCTCTCTTCAAATGACGGCACTCTGGCTTCTGCCCAAATCATTTCACTGAAACTGCTCATGCCAATGGCACTAACGACCTCTGACTACAAAACCCAATAGAATTTTTCTCTTATCTCACTTGTCCTTTCTGGGCTTCCACCATCACTGCCACTCAACTCCTTCTGAAAACTCTCCCTTGGCTTTCTGCAATACTAGTTTGTCCTGATTTTCTTCTTGATATCCTGTTCTCTCTTCTTCAGAATCCCTCATGGACTCATTTTTCTCTGCTGGCCCTTAAACTTTAATATAACCAAAGCTTCCAAGCTTCATCTCACTCTCTTCACTCTTTATTCCCTCCCTGAGTGACAGTGATAGTCTGCAAATCTTTGTGATCAACCCAGACTTTTCTTTCACAGTTCTGATTCAACTGGCTATGAAACACTGGGGCTGTCCCACTGGGATCTCAGACTCAATATATCATAAAGTGAATGTACAACCTTTACCTTAAAGTTCCTTGTCATCTTTATATCCTCCCCCCCACCCCACTGCTCCATTACCCAAGAACTGAAATGAAGGATCATCATAAGGTTTCTCCCTCCTTTCTGTCCTCCCTCAAAATCCCGTTATTCAATCTCTACTGTCCAGTTCCCATAAAGATTCTATCTTTTTACTATTTCTTTAATCCTAACTTTCCTCTCCATTTCCACCATCACTTAATGCACACTCTCATCACCTCTTACCAAGATGACAATGAAGCTTCCTAAGTAATTTTCTCCCTAACAGTCACTCTTTACATGGTGGCTAAGTCTGGAAAAGGTTTTACCCTTTAATGGCTCCCTCAAAGCTGCCAAAACCAAATGTAAACTCATCAGCACACAAATCCCTTCCTGGATGGCCCCTCTAGTCTCTTCAGCACCATCTCCCATTCCTCCCAACCTCTCTCCAGCCAAACCGAGCTATTATTCTGGCAGTTTCCCACAGGTTCTACTTATTTCACAGCCCTGTGCCTGAGAATACTTAAAATGTGCTACACAAACACCCATAAAACAATACAGTGATATGTTCTAGAACATCATTACAGTGGTTCCCCATTGGAGTGGAGGGTGGAGGAAACAGGCCTAAGGGGTGAAATATAGGATCTAAAACTTTTTTTTTTTTTTTTTTTTTTTTTGTCTTTTTGCCTTTTCTAGGGCTGCTCCAGCAGCATATGGAGGTTCCCAGGCTAGGGGTCTAATCAGAGCTATAGCTGCCGGCCTACGCCAGAGCCACAGCAATGGCAGATCCGAGCCGCGTCTGCAACCTACACCACAGCTCACAGCAACGTCAGATCCTTAACCCACCAAACAAGGCTGGGGATCGAACCCACAATCTTATGGTTCCTCATCAGATTCATTAACCACTGAGCCACAATGGGAACTCCTAAAACTTGGTTTACAATGTCTTCTCCCTTCCTTATTTTTTCAAGAAAAGACCTAAAATAATTTCCCCCAAATGTCAGTGCTATTTAATGTAGACTTAAATAGGTACTACTTAAATTCTTATGAAAATCTTTCTGCATCAACATTTTTCAAAAAGAATAGAAATTGAAAACATACTCAAATGCCTTAAAAAGAAGGGGAACCTCCAGATTTTAACTTTTATCATACTGCGATCATGTAACAGTATTAAAGGGAGGCAAATTAAAAGCTCACGATTTGACAGAAATGCACTGAAATGCCAAATGCAGAATTGCCAGCTTGCATGTATATCCATAATATAAAATCTATGCAACTGGCATGAGAAAGAAAGTAAGGTATAATTTGGAGCTTTGCAGATTATGTTTCAATTTCAAGAAATGTGAAATACAAAATTCTAGAAAGCAAAACATTAAAGGAAAATGACTAATTCAGGTAGCTAAGAATCAGAATTTACTGTGTTTAGTTTTGTTTATTCTTCCATGACACTCAGGCCAAAAGAACACTGAAAGACAACTTAAGAGACATAATATTTATTGTGTTGCTATGGTTTCCAAATTAACAAATAAAAAATCATTACTCAATTTCCCAGCAACTTCCCTTAAGTAGAAAATCTGAGGCACCATTTTTCTTAATTAGATCTTACAATATAACTATGTTTAACCATTTTTTTTAAAGCTTTTGGTAGTTGGAAACTAACTATATACATTTTTCTGACAATAAACACTAATACATATTAGATAAAAATCTAGGGATTTTAACCCATCTTCTCATGTCAAACAACTCTTATCTCCTTTTTAGTCAGAAACCTTTTGACAGCAAAATATTATTTTGCAATGAGGAAAGCGATTTCAGTTTACAGACTTTATTACTGAGGTTTGAATACCACCTAATAAATAGATAGCATAGGAAAACCAAAACTTTGGCTCAACAATGACATATCTAACCAAAAGGGAAAATGTGATTCATAGTTCTAGCAGGAAAACTTTCTGTGTGTGTTGAGGGGTGGGATGGGGGGTTGCTTAGCAATGTCTTTACATTTAGAATAATGATACTGTGCTATTTGAATTTTTTCCCCCAAATTCCTCTAAGTCACAGGACTGGTGAAGACTGACAGTGAACTTTATACCAAATTTTTTAGTCACACTGTCACAAAACTAAGTCCTAGGGCTCAATAATCCTTCCTTAATTCAGGTTAGAGGGACAAAACAAGGAACAGTGAGATACTGAGGGTAACACGGGCCATCAGAGAGCCAGGGCTCTGTATTTCGGGGGAGGGTGTGTGTGAGTGCGTGTGTGTGTGTGTGTATCTGTATTTCGGGGGAGGGTGTGTGTGTGTGTGTGTGTGTGTGATGCCCCAACCACATCTCCCACCGTTCTTTGCCTTAGTTCCAATATGTAAATGGGGAAAAATGGAGAGAGGTCTGCACTCAACAGGAATTAGAGGTGCTCATGCACTAATGCCACTGGAAAGATTCCTAAGTGACTAAAAACAACTTAGATTTCAAATCATTTGTCTAATAAAAACTAAGTACAAAGGGAGAGAATTTTTTTATTTTTTAATTTTATTTTGGCTTTTTAGGGCCACACCCATGGCATATGGAAGTTCTGAGGCTAGGGATTTAATCAGAGCTACAGCTGCCAGTCTACGCCACAGCCACAGCAATGCCAGATTCGACTTGAGTCTGCGACCTACACCACAGCTCACGGCAATGGTGGATCTTTAACCTAGAGCGAGGCCAGGGATCAAATCCGAGTCCTCATGAATACTAGTCAGGTTTACTATCACTGAGTCACAAACAGGGTCTCTGAGAATTTTTAAATAAAAGTTTTAATTGGGTAGAAACGGAAAAGAAAAACGTTCTTTTCATAACTGAAAAATTAACTCATATTTTATGATCTTTTATAAATTTTTGTGTACCACTACTGGGTGTAAAAGGTATTCTGAACAAGAGTAATTCTGCCTCCCGTGAAGTTAACTTCTCAGGCAAATACAATTTGCACAGAACAATCTGAACCCAACATAAGAGGATGATCAAAAAAGTGTCAAAAGTAAGACTTGAGACATGACCTTGAAATCTTAGAATTCTTTAGGGCTGAAGCATGATTATCACCAACTCTTTCTCCCTAGACACTCTCATCCATGACTCATGATTTCAATTACTTTCTACATGTACACAAGTCTCAAATGTCTAGGTACAGCCCAGACCTCTCCTTTGAACTCTTGATCCAAAATCCCCAAACTGCTTCTTCAAAATCTCCACTTTGAGGCCTCAGGGGCACCTTAAATACCACACATACTAACATATATTAATGGTCTTTTCTCCGCAAACCACCTCCTACACTGATGTTGCCTATCATCCAACCAGATGCACAATCCAAAGTTCCCCTCTGCTACCCAACCACTGCCCTCACTGAGCATCTCCCACTTACCTCTGCCCTCCAACCACCTCTCCCCAATCCCACTGTCATCACTCTAGGCTAGGCCCCCACTGCTTGCGAAAGTCTCAGGACTTATCTCCCTGTAACACTAATGTCTCTTTCTGATACAATCTCTAGCCTGCAAGTAAAGCTATCCTTTGAAGACACACATTTGATCACATCATATCCCTACGCAAAACCCTTCAATGTTTTTCCACTGCTCTTAGGACACAGACCAAAATCTATCAGGGTTCTCAACCTTAACCCTACTGACATTTAGACCAGAGAATTCTTTGTTGTGGAAGGCTGTCCTAGGCACTGTAGCATTTTTAGCTACATCCCTAGCCTCTCCCCACAAATGCCAGTTAACACACCCCTCCCCTAATTGTGCCAGGCAAAAATATCTTCATACATTGCCAAATTTCTTCTGTGGGACAAAATCACTCTCAGTTGAGAACCACTAGCCTATGTGATCTGGCTCCTGCCTAACCCAGGCCACTCTCCTCCTTGCTGTCCATGTCAGAGTTAACAGTGGTATCATGGGAGACACAAGAGTTAAGAGTGTAGAAGCCTAACTGCAAAGTTCAGACCTACCCCTTTCTAGTTATGTGACCTTGAGCAAGTTACCTCACTTCTCCATGCATTGGATTCATCATGGATAAAATGAGAATAGTAGATTACTCCAGAGTTATCAAAAGGATTAAATTTGTTTAAATAACTTAGAACAGTGCCTGGTACTTAATACGAGCTCAGTACATGTTAGCCATTGCTGCTGTTATTCCTTAAATTCTCCATCTTCTTTCAGCCTCAGAAGCTTGTCACACATTCTTCCCTCTGATAGTAAAGCTCTTCTCTACATCTGACAACTCTTTCCCCAAAAAAATTCCACTCCTCCTTCAAAACTCAACTGAAAGGGCAATTCCTCAGGGAAGGCCTCCCAAAGTCCCCAGACATGTCAAATTTCCCGTTATACATTATTAATGAAATCATTACTGTTGACTCAAAGCACTTATCACAGTTATAAATAAATATATTATATTTCCTCAATCCTAAGAATGCCATGGGTTGTGACCTACACTGACAATCACAGCTTTCAAGACAGAAAAGAAATTACAATATTAAATGCAGGCATTAATTGTGAAGGGAAAAAAAGAAGCTGAAAAATCAAAGGACTAGTTCATTACATAATTATTTTTCGGAGTCAACTTTCCCCTCCAGAATCTAAGCTCCCCAAAAGGAAATGATGTTAGACCTAGCCATTCCACGTCCTCCTTACCTAATACAGCACCTACAGAGAAGAGATGCTCAGTAAACATTTACTAAATGAATGACATTCAAAATTCATGTTAAAAAAATAACTTTATTCTTGGAGTGTCCCTTGTGACTCAATGAAAACAAAACCGACTAGTATCCATGAAGCTGTGGGTTTGATCCCTGGCCCCACTCAATGGGTTAAGGATCTGGAATTCCTGTGAGCTGTGGTGTAGGCGGGTAGCTGTAGCTCCAATTTGACCCCTAGCCCGGGAGCTTCTATCTGGCATTGCTGTGGCTGTTGCGTAGGCGGGTAGCTGTAGCTCCAATTTGACCCCTAGCCCGGGAGCTTCTATATGCCTCAGGTGTGGTCCTATAAAACAAAACAAAACAAAACAAATCACAATCCTTTATTCTTAAATGAAAGAGAGTATTAACATCCATAATTATTTATGATTATGGTAATTCTTTGCATTCTTAAAAACTGCTATCCTTGCCAAAAGTTTTTAATCATTAATTTGACACGGCCTAAAAATAAATTACTCAAATATTATAGCAAAATAGCTGAGAAAATCATTAGCTCTATCAAACTATTATGATTGTTATGCCATAAAACAATCACGGTGGAGAGTATCTTTTAAACTAAGCACAGTTCTTTCATTTGTATCCTTCTTCTCAGGCTGCTAAATCTATAATCAAAACTACAAACTCCTGATTCTCACTACTAGAGGCCTAGAATATACGGCTTTAGGCAGCAAAATAATTAAATACAACTAAGTGTCCATCGGCAGATAAATAGATAAACAAAATGTAAACAATGGAACATCATTCAGCTATATAAGAAGGAATTAAGCTATTTAAAAGGGGAAAAAAAGAGGAATGAAGCACTGATACATGTCACAACATGGATGAATCTTGAAGACATTATGCGAAGAGAAAAAAGGCAGACACAGCAGGGCAAATACTGCACAATTCCAGTTCTATGAAATATCTAGAATCAGACAAATTCATAGGAACAATAAAGTAGATTAGAGTTTCCCAGGGGCGAAAAGAGGGAGCAATGAGGTTACTGCTTAGCTTAATGGTTACACAATTTTTGCCTAGGGTGATGAAAAGATTTTTTTTTTCAGCTGCACCCGCAACATATGGAAGCTTCCAGGCTAGAGATGGAATATGAGCTGCTGATGTGACCTATGCCACGGCTGCAGCAATGCCCGATTCTCGTCAGAAACAATACCAGATCCCTAACCCACAGCACCACGGAGGGAACTCTAAGATTTTTGAAATAGTGGTGACAGTACACAATATTGTTAATGTAATTAATGGCAATGAATTGTAGAGTTAACGGTTAAAATAGCAAATTTTCTTTCATTTATACGTGTGTGTGTGTGTGTGTGTGTGTGTGTGTGTGTGTGTGTGTGTGTGTTTCCTTTTGGCCTTGACCAAGGCCTATGGAAATTCTCAGTCCAGGGATCGAATTAGAGCTGAATCTGCAACCTATGCCACAGCAGTGGCAACAATGGATTCATTACACACTGCTGGGTGGGGATCAAACCAGTAATGCCACAGAAATGAGCAGGATCATTAACCCACTGTGCCACAGTGGGAAGGCTCTCTCTCTCTATTTTTTTAACCACAACTTTAATCATGTAAAAGTACTGAATGGTTTGCTTCAAATGAGTGAATTATATGTTATATGAATTATATCTCAATAAAGCTATTTTAAAAATAAAATTCAGGAGTTCCCATCGTGGTGCAGTGGTTAACGAATCCGACTAGGAACCATGAGGTTGAGGGTTCGATCTCTGGCCTTGCTCAGTGGGTTAAGGATCCGGAATTGCCATGAGCTGTGGTGTAGGTTGCAGACACAGCTTGGATCCCTCACTGCTGGTGGCTATAGCTCTGATTAGACCCCTAGCCTGGGAACTTCCATGCCGAGGGAGCGGCCCTAGAAAAGGCAAAAAGACAAAATAAATAAATAAATAAATAAATAAAATAAAATTCAGCAGTTCTAGCAGCTATAAATGTTAAATAGACAAAGAGCTTCCTATCTTCCTTATTTTTACAAGTAAGTTTGACAACCAAATATGTAGACATGTAACTTCTGCTCAACATAAAAGTCCCCAAACATCCCATTTGCTAGACTTCAACTCCTATAAATAAGATGAGCAGTTTCTATGCCTGTACTGATTCTTTAGATTCAAGAGAATTATGCACTATGAGCATAAATTTTCTTTGAGTTTTGAATTTCAAAAGAAATTACAGAATTTTAGAATTAGAAGGACTCTCAGATCATCAAGTTCAAACATAAATGTTCTTATGACTTCCATTTGAAGAGGTGTGCAGAAAACATTTTCCTCATAATTTCAGCTCTGCAACAAAGGAGTAATATTCTAGGCTTCAGTGATGCCTTAATAAGACTGCTTGTAGACCCTTCAAGAGGCTTCTACTTCTCATTGAAACACTCACCTTAACATTCACCAATCTGACTGAGACAAGGCAGCATAAGTGGCCTTCATCTTCCCTCACTTCCTCCTTTTGAGAGGCTAGCTGCCTAAGGGTCCCCAGTTTGACTTACTCTGTGCTACTAGGTAATTTTCACCCCCAGTCAACCCTCCAATTGCATTTTCCCCAAACCGGTGGAACAGTCAAAGCCAACAAGCAAGCAGGGTATGCAGCCAGACTGGCTTTCTGATGCCATAGAGAATCTGCTGGTGATGTTCTCCAATACCTACTCTTATGAGCTCTTCAGAGAGATATGACAGACACCCTCCCCCAGCAAAGCAGCAACATGCCTATTACAAATACGGTGGCACTTCTAGATCCAGCCACATTCCTGCCTTCACAGAGCAATCTTCAAATATCTTTTAAAGATGCAAACAATTTTTACAAGATAAAAATATTTCTGGAGATGGACAGTGATGATGGTTGCAAAACAATGACTGTACTTAAGCCCCGCGGGTACTCCTATCCTCAGTTTCTATTTCAAGTTATTAATAAACAAGATAGCCTATTGCAAGCCTAACACTATGATAAAATTTACATGCATAATTTCCTTTAGATATCACAACAGTCCTTAGTATAGGAGGCCTGTATTATTCTCATTTTATAGATCTGGAAATTGACATCCAGAGTAGTTACTTAACAAAACTACTCAACCAGCAAATATTAGAGCCAGTATTCAAAGCCACACCTCAACTCACCAAAGCCCAGCTTTTCTGGAAGTGGAATGATATGGAAAAATAAATGATGGCTTTAAATAACTGTATCTGAGTCCCAGTTTTGATACCTTTCAGATACTAATCTCTCAGCTTCATCTGTTTCCTCATCTGTAAATAAGGCTAATAAAAATACCTATCCTACCTAACTCATAAGGTTGTTGTGAGACTCAAGATGTGAAAGTGCTTTTAAAATCATGAAAAGTTACAGAAAAATAAACTATTAATGGAGGAGATAGAGAAGACTAGAAAATAGCACGGCACAGTGAGACTCTGGAGTCAGAATTCAAGTGTTTGAATCCAAGCTCTGCTATTTCGTAGCTGTGTGACCTTAGGGAAGTTACTTATCTTTTCTGTGCAATGATTTCTTCATCTGTAAAATGAACACAGTAATAGAACCAATTTCAGAATTTTGCGAAGATTAGGAGTTCCTGTCGTGGTGCAGCAGAAATGAATCTGACTAGGAACCATGAGGTTTTAGGTTAGATCCCTGGCCTCCTTCGTGAGTTAAGGATCCGGTGTTGCCATGAACTGTGGTGTAGGCCACAGATGTGGCTTGGATCTGGCGTTGCTGTGGCTGTGGTGTAGGCTGGCAGCTGTAGCTCTGATTGGACCCCTAGCCTGGGAACCTCCACATGCCGAGGGTGTGGCCCTAAAAAGCAAAAAAACAAAAAAATAATTTTGTGGAGATTAAATGAATTCATTTTAAATGCTTAGAACAATATTTGTCATATAGTAAGCACTCAAGTGTTGGACACTAGAATGCTACTCAATTTTGTAAATGAAGCATTATATCCAAAAAGAGTTAAAATACCTAGTGACAGTACAAAAAGAGCCAAAAACATACTGGTGTTTTCTCCCCGTACAGAATTCTGGGTAAATCCCTCCAGTTTTGAAAATAAACATTTTGAGTTGTTTCAATTTTCAACTAAAACTATGTGGCTTCTAAAATACTTCATTTTGGTAAATACTTAAGATCACTGTAAAGTGTTCTCCACTACTTCATTCCTAAGTATTTTTTACCTTTTTATCTAAAAATACCTCACTGATTTTTTTAAAGCAATTTTGTTGAAGTGTTATCCCAATTTTGTCATTAGTTTTTAGGTAACTCTTTTCTGCCACAAATATCCTCCTACAAAATTTGACTTCTAATTCAAAAGCTGAGTAGTTTATAAAAGGAAAAACGTAACAATGAGCTAGATCCAAAAAAAAAGACTGTGTAATATGTCAAGAGGAAATAGCAATAGTCCTAAATGAGTTGTTTACTAAGAATAACAAAGAGGAAGTGATGAGGGAATATTCTCACCTAAAGAATACAATTTTAAAATGTTCTGAGCAATTCTAGCACCATGTTAGTACATGGTCAGGTCTTCAGCTACAGAAAGACTCTCAAATACAGTGGACTCCTCACTAAGAAATCACATTTGGGAGTTATCTTACATTTCCAATATGCAAGAGGAAATGCTGGCAGAGATTCAATAGGTGGCACCCCTTTCCTTTTTGTTGAGTTGTAAACAAAGCAAAACAAGAGGCTTCAGAAACTCTATTACTAGCTAAAAATTAAACATAAAAATTCCACTGCAGTATCTCAAAAACAGCTAAGACACTGAATCTGAGAATATACCAAATAAGGACTGTTTCTGTCAACAGTTATACAGTGCTTCCTGGGATACATTACTGCAGAGCCTAATGAGCATTTTAATAATACAGTTATCATACCTTCAACATTCTAATTACTTTAAGTTTCAATAATGAAGATTAATTATAAATTTTAAAAGAAAAGGACAAGTACCTGGAAGTCAAATAATTCACAAAAATAAAATTAAAAATTAATCTTAATTGAGTTGAATAAATAGCCAAGTAAAGAGAGAGTAACTGTATTTTATTCCAATAAAGTATTTTAGAGGCCACATATAACATCTTATTTATAGGAAGCATTCTGAAACCAGTTCAATGAATGAATGTCTATATAAATATAGCATTTTTACAACATTCTTCTCTGTATAACTCAGTGTTGAGAGGAGTTTCCCAGACATACCTCTCTGGCAATGCTACTCAAAGCTTCATCTTCTGCAGAAAATCGGTCTTTCACAGGCGTCCTTTTCCTTCCAGAACCAGGAGTCCCCATCTTGTCTTCTTAATAGTCTTTTAACTGTGAAAACGAACTGCACTGTTTTCAGCCCTAAAATAAAAACAAATAGAATAATGCAGGAAGTTTCTCTTTATGCAGTTTTAATGCTCATTTATACTTTTAACATAGAGAAATTATATTTATTGTTTATGTATAAAGAAATTGGTCACCATTTTTTCCTCCATTATCAACTTATTCCAATAAATTTTAAAATAATTAAATTTATACTAATTACTAGAGTTCCCGTCATGGCTCAGTGGGTTAAGAACCCGACTAGTATCCATGAGGATGAAGGTTTCAGTCCCTGGTCTCACTCAGTGAGTTTAAGGATCCAGCATTGCTGAGAGTTGTAATGCAGGTCATAGACATGAGTCAGATCCCCAGTTGCTGTGGCTATGGCGTAGGCCAGGTGCTGCAGCTCCGATTTGACCCCTAGCCTGGGAACTTCCAAATGCCACTGGTGTGACTCTAAAAAGAAAAAAAAAATTTTATACTAATTACTAAATTTAACTCTTTTTACCATTCTACCTACCCTCAGCAACCTGTGACAACGTATTATAATATCAGTCTCAGAAAACTGCAAACAGCAATTCTATTTAAGTTTAAAATTACTACAAATATATTTTTTTTCTTTCTTTCTATGGGCACACCCATAACATACAGAAGTTCCCGGGCTAGGGGCTGAATTGGAGCTGCAGCTGGCCTACACCACAGCCACAGTAACACTGGATCTGAGCCGAGGCTGTGATGGACACTGCAGCTCACGGCAGTGGCGGATCCTTAACCCCTTGAGTGAGGCCAGGGATCGAACCACATCCTCATGGGTAACAGTCAGGTTCTTAACTCACTGAGCCACAGTGGGAACTCCCACTACAGATATTTCTTTTCTTTCCTTCTTTTTTTTGTTTTTTTTGTTTTTTGTTTTTTCGGGCAGCACTTGCAGCATATGGAGAGTCCCAGGCTAGGGGTCAAATTGGAGCTACAGCTGCTGGTTTATATCACAGCCATAGCAACGCCAGATCCAAGCTACGTCTGCGACCTACACCATAGCTCGTGGCAACATCAGATCCTTAACTCGATGAACAAGGCCAGGGGTCAAACCTGCAACCTCATGACTCCTAGTTGGATTCGTTTCCGCTGCGCCACGATGGCAATTCCTTCCTACAGATATTTCTAAAACCTATTTCCATTCCAGAGTGAAAAACATTTCAGAAAAGCCATTCAGCCTAAAACTGAAAGCACATATTTAAGAAAACTTAATATAGAGCCTTAAAACTACAAAGGTAAGGTGGCTTTTTAGTAAAATGTAAGGAAAAATTCACTTACACTACTACTAAATTAAAAAGAAAAAAAACCCATGAAAGTTCATTTTGCAATTAGCAATAACCAACACCATCTAGGCAACAAATTCTGAGTTTCTGCTATTGCTAGGTAGGCACTATGGGAGATGCCAAAGATACAGCGATGAGCAAAACAGCAATGTCATAGGCCAATGACTAAGACTATATCTATGAATCTATTATTATTGTTATTATTATAAAATAGATGTATTTTTACAAAAGAGAGAAGAAAAATTCATCTCCCAGGATTAAATACCAAGGATGATAAAGACCATCTAACTTTTCTAACACATGGTGTTTGAAACTACAGATGCTCTTGAGAGAATGCATCCCAATTTACGTGACCTCCTTCTCTCCCATACACATTCCTGAGAAGTATAACTCATTTAGTGAAATATCCATTAACTTGATTTTTTCCCTAGCTTTAACAAAATAAACTGGTGAATGTTCACTATACAGTGAGTCACGCACACAAAAAAATCTCAAATTTGTCCAAATAGAATGAACTATATTAAAAGTATAAGTGACATGAATGTATTGGGATTTACTTGATTCAAGCAAAATAAAACAGAACCACTTAATCCAATCTTACAAAGAAGTTCTCTCCAAAGAAAATTCAGGCTACTCCCTTCTTAGCTGACACCATTTTTTATTTCCACAGAGCTGGCTTGTTAGGTTTGTCACTGAGAATGAAGACTGATGATAGTTTATTATTCTGCCATAGAAAATATATCTGTATATAAGGATTCATTTAAATGGAAAAGGAAGGGGAAAAGAATGTATATCTGAAGGCAGCAGCTGATCATGCACAAGTCTACAAATAACAAATGCTGGAGAGGATGTGGAGAAAAGAGAACCTACACTGTTACAGGGAATGTAAATTGGTACAACCACTATGGAAAACAGTATGAAGGTTCTTTAGAAAATTAAATATAGAAGTACCATATGATTCAGCAATCCCACTCCTGGGCATATACCCAGACAAAACTTTCATTCAAAAAGATACATGCACCCCTATGTTCACTGCAGCACTATTCACAATAGCCAAGACATGGAAACAACCTAAAAGTCCATCAACAGATGAATGGATTACAAAGATGTGGTACTATACACAATGGAATACTATTCAGTCATAAAAAAGAACAAAAATTCACATTCCCGTCATGGCTCACTGTTTAACAAATCCAACTGGTAACCACGAGGTTGAGGGTTTGATCCCTGGCCTCACTCAGTGGCTTAGGGATCCTGCGTTGCTGCAGCTGTGGTGTGGGCTGGCAGCTGCAGCTGTGATTAGACCGCTAGCCTGGGAACTTCCATGTGCCGTGGGTGCAGCCTTAGAAAAGACAAAAAGACAAAAAAAAAAAAAAAAAAAAAGAACAAAATAATGCTAATTGCAGCAACAAGGATGCAACTAGAGATTCTTATACTAAGTAAGTCAGAAAAGAAAGACAAACAACATATCACTTACATGTGGAATCTAAAATATGGCACATATGAACCTACCTACAGAACAGAAACAAGACTCACAGACAAGGAGAACAAACTTGAGGTTATCAATGGGGAGGGGACGGAGTGAGATGGAGTGGGAGTTGGGGTTAGTAGATAACAAACTATTACATTTAGAATGGAAACAATGAGGTCCTGCTATATAGCAGAGGGGGCTATATTCAATCAGTTGTGATAGAACATGATAGAAGATAATATGAGAAAAAGAATATATATATGACTGGGTCACTTTTCTGTACAGCAGAAATTGACAGAACATTGTAAATCAATTATAAAACAAAATTAAAAAAACAAAGGTCTTTCACCTATTTAACAGTAATGCTGTACAAATATTAGTCACTCACTGAGAAAAAAAACAGCATGTGACACAAAGTTCCTTTTTAGACTAGAGTGACAATTTAGCTGTAGTATCGTCCAATATTTGTCCTTCAGCCAACTTTCCAAGTACTTGTTGAAAGACATTTCACAGAAGCAGCATACAGAAACATAGGCATTTTCTAATTCCAGACACACAAAAGTAATTACAGAAGAAAAATAGTTGGCTGCAAGTGTAGCAAAAATTTAACATTATTTTCTTTAGGAAGATGAGATTATGGGTGCATTTTTTTTTCTTTTTGATTCTCTAAAATTCCAGTAGCATTGAGAGAAAAAGAGATGCATAAATAAATAAATAAATAAATTCATATCAAAGAATAAACTGGCCCCAAAGTGGATGACACCTAAATTAGGCACAATATGCTACACAGCTGAGACCTGCTATCTGAAACCACTGGCAGTGGCACTCTTTTTCTCTTCTTATTAAGATTTTTATTTTTTCTATTATAGTTGATTTACAATGTTCTGTCAATTTCTGCAGTACAGCATAGTGGCCCAGTCATACATAAATACATATACATACATATACATACACACACACATATATATATATTACATACACACACACACACACACACACATATTTTTTCTCACATTATCCTCCATCATGTTCCGTCACAAGTGACTAGATATAGTTCCCTGCGTTATACAGCAGGATCTCATTGCTTATCCACTCCAAATGCAATAGTTTGTAACTACTAAACCCAAACTCCCAGTCCACCCCACATAAACAACTTATACAACCCAATGGCCAAAAAACCAACAACCCAACTGAAAAATGGGCTAAAGAACTGAATAGACATTTCTCCAAAGAAGATATACAGATGGCCAACAGGCACATGAAAAGATGCTCAACATCACTAATTATTAGAGAAACGAAAATCAAAACTACTCTGAGGTACCACCTCACACCATTTAGAGTGGCCATCATTAACAAGTCAACAAACAACAAATGCTGGAGAGGATGTGGAGAAAAGGGAAGCCTTCTTCACTGTTGGTGGGAATGTAAATTGGTACAACCACAATGGAAAACAGTACAGAGGTTTCTCAGAAAATTATATATAACTACCATTAAGACCCAGCAATCCCACTCCTGGGCATATATCTGGTGGCCCTCTTCTGAAAGTGGAATTTCTTTCTCCTCTTTCCCCATAATCCATTATCCTTCCTTCTCAATTAACACTGTCTTAGCCCTTATAGCTGCCTGGATATTCCTAGCACACAGATTTACATAAAGAATTATCTTTTATTAAAAATGCCTAAGAAACAAACTGGTTCAACAAGCTCCAAGCTAACCAGCCCTGAGAGAAAGATAACAGCAAAAGGGACAGAGGCACAGGATAGCAGCAGGAAATGGAAACAAATTCCTATCTTCCTTGTCCTCCTTGACCTATCTGCAAGGGTAACCAAGTGTTTATGTGTATCACTGGCCAGGTTTTGTCACCTTTTTCATTTGTACATGAGAGACAGATCAACCATTATCTATTTCAAAAAACAATCTAGTGCTTTTCAAGAAACATATACTATTTGTATTCTGTAAACACTCATTAATGTTAGAAAAACGGAAAGTATTCAGCTCCTATGTCTCTATCTTCTAATAACTCCAGAACACTCTCCATCAGTGATGAGGGAAACCTTAAAAGAAATAAGATTTCCGGCGCAGCCAAGAGAAAACTACTTTTCAACAAAATGACAAAATTAAAGATATAGACCCACCAAAGGTAACCTCAAATAAATTACGTCCAGTTTCTGGTTCTAAAGGACTTTCAATAAGTTTCTATTACAAGTAGGTTTTCTCAAGAACACTTTTCTTAGGGAGCCATGTTAATTTCTTTCAGCTTTTCCTTAGTGCTATCAACCAAACAAGTGCTAAATGTTTACATCCACTGACAAGAACAAAACTGCCTACATTTTTGTGTAAGTCTTTTACCCAATGTCAAGCTGATTTTCCCCAGATGGTTTTGTCAGTAAGTATTTGTCTACCTAAGGGAAAGAAAGGATGCTGTGGAATATAAATCCTCTAAAATGGATACATCAATAAGGCTTTATCTTCTCCAATGAGCTTCGACGGTAATACATTTCTGAAAAATAGGCTTTTTGCCATATTAAATGGCATTTCAATCATGATATTGTTCACTCTAGTAAGAACAGAGTATCAGCAAGCCATATTCTAAATACAGCACACTTAGATAGTTCTACCTGAATCCTGACAGTTGCAATTCCCTCATATCTAAGTATTTCATCATACAGAACTCAAAATATTGGCATGTCTTTTTTTTCTTTCCTTTTTTTAGGGCTGCACCTGTGGCATATGTAAGTTCCTAGGCTAGGGGCCCAACTGCAGCTGCCGGCCTATACCACAGCAACACCAGATCCAAGCCACATCTGCGACCTACACCGCAGCTCATGGCAACTCCAGATCCTTAGCCCACTGAGCAGGGCCAGAGACTGCATCCTCATGGATACTAGTAGGTTTCGTTACCCCTGAGCCACAATGGGAACTCCAAAATATTGGCTTAAGCCTGTGTCAGCATTGTCATTAGTTAACCCTAGTCTGTACAATAAAACATTTGGTAGTTTATTCATAAGCACATCCCAGGATGGGAATGGCACCTGAACTAAAAGAGTTGGTGTGACTGTAGTTGTGGCCAATGGACAAAATTTAAAGTGAAAGGATGCTGAGTTCAGTTGGTTGCATGACCAGTTGCTGCTTTGCCCTTCCCACTGCTCAAGCCTTCATTTCTTCACCTAGAGAGCAGACACAACTGTCAAACGATCTCACACAGCTAATATGAGGTTCAAGTGAATTATATAAATGCAAGCACTTAACTGCAAATCACTCCAGAAATGTTCAAAGTGTCTTGAATTAACAAAGCTCTTTGACATACTTAGCTTATGAAGTTGACAAAAGGGCAATCTTAGCCTTTCTTTATAACTTCATTTTTATTTATTTATTTATTTTTTTGGTCTTCTTGTCTTTTTAGGGCTTCACCCTCGGCATATGGAAGGTCCCAGGCTAGGGGTCTAATTGGAGCTGTAGGTGCTGGCAACGCCAGATCCTTAACCCACTGAGCGAGGCCAGGGATTGAACCCTCAACCTCATGGTTCCTAGTCGGATTCCGCTGCTCCACGACAGGAACTCCTATAATTTCATATTTTTAACTAAACAAAAGTATCCTCAAATTATTTCTTCCAGCATGCATCATGTGATATTATTGGTCATGCTAAGAATTTTTGATAACGCATGGAATAATATGGGAAAAAATGTCTTTAACAATAATCATTATACTATAGCACATTTACATAATAAAAACAAAAAGAAAAAAGAAAATTTTAAGGTACTTTATGATACTCAAAATCTTTTTTTTGAAAATCAAAATGAATACACGAGTTTTGGGAGCATGGCATTATAATGAGTGTTAGTTCCTTTATTATAACTTATTAGAGCCCAAGTGACTTAGGAGGAAAGATATAGGTTATTAAATGGTAACACCTGTGCATATCTTTCTACATAAATTCCACCTCGAAAGAAAAAGGCCTCTACACAAAGACTGACCTCTAGTCAATGATGCACGTGCTAAAATATTTAGGGTTGAAGTACAGTGCTACTTGCTACTTTGAAATGCATCCAAAATGAAAAAGATAGAGTAATGGAGAGATAGAGGAATGGATAAATGAATATATAGGTGACAATATTAATAGTAGAATCTAGGTGGTAGGTACATGAGTGTTCAGATTTCTTTCAACTTTTTTTATATGTTTGAGGATTTTTATAATAAAAGTATTAGAAAAGAAGTAATTGGTTGAGAAAGGTAGATGACTAAGTGAACAAAAAGGCATGGGAACTGGGAATTACAGTTTAAAAAAATCTTGATTTGAAATGAAAAAGGAAGGCCGAGGTCCCCGCTGTGGTGCAGTGGGTTGATGATCTGGTTTGTCCCTGTGGCCTTGCCAGTTCGATCCCAGTCTGGTGACAGTGATTTAGGGATCAGGGCAAGTTGGCACAGCTCTGGCATAGCCCAGGGATGGAGCTCAGATTTGATCCCTGGTCAGGGAGCTTCCATACGCTATGGGTACGGCCGAAAAAGGTGGGGGGGGAAGGGAGAGATAATCACAGTATAGAAGAATATAGAAGAATAGTTATGTATACTTTAAAAAGACTACGGGAAAAGGAGAGAACAGGAATTCCTAGACTTAAAGAGAACAAAATGGAGGGGGGAGGGTAAAGGGCAAGAGAGAGGGAGAGGGAGAGAAAGGAAAAAGGAAGGGAGGGAAGAAAGGAGAGAAGGGAAGGATTATAGTTAAAGACATAAATTCTGCAAATAACTAGATAAGACCACTACATAAAATGAATAAACCATTAACAGAACCTACAAAAAGGAACAAAGGTATATCTAGAAGTTGAAACAAAGTAAAAAATGAAAAAAAATACAAACGAGGCAAAAAATATATGAGGCAAAACTGGAGGGCCTGGCAGAATAAGGCAAGGTAGATACTAAACACAAACTAAATCTCAGGAAAGTTTTAGAACCCCTATGGTTAATTAAAGGTCATTGTTTATAAAATATAATGCCTATAAAGGGTCAATGAGAACTTGTATAATCACATCTTCTACTTCTACATTCAGTCGTCCTAAGAATATTCAAAAATGTTTTTTTAAGTCTCATATTTTGAATACATAGTATTCTTGTACATCCAACGGAACTGATGTTTCCATTTCCTCTTTTCATAAGATAACATGCCAGTGGTGCCTTTCCTTCCTTGCTAACAATGTTATTCAATAAATGAACTCTAATGCTATGTTCAACATGATTTATAATACAAATTCATCAACTGTGCAGAACCTAAATTAGGAAATGTACTCTTACCAACAACTGCATTCTCAGTAGGCCCTAAGAAGTAAACCATTTTCTAGTACCATTCAAATGTGCTCCATTCCCTATACCTTTTAAAGTATCGCTTAAATGTATGGTCGTATATTCACAGAATGGAAGGAAAGGGAGAGAGAATATTACATATTGCTTTAGATAGGTCAGACTTAAAAGTGTGAAATAAAGCAGAAAACAAGAAAATAAGAGAAGTACTAGGATTAACGACAGAAGCTCAGATGGCAAAAGAACAAAGATAAAACCAAAAAATGAGAGAGAAATGTGAAAGTATGCAATAAAGATATGATTTTTATGTAATTAACATGAGATTCTAAAATTAGGAAATTTTCATAAAATAAATCATATACCTTTAATTTTTCCCTTTCCAACAAATATCTACATAAGACCACTACATTTGCAAGGAGCTATGTACATAGTAATCACCACCTTGTAAGTAGGCAAAAGACTACAATGGGAAAATTAAAATGGTAAAGAAGTCAGAGATAAAGTACTTATACTACTTCTACATATCCTTTCTTAATGGTGTTCTCTGAAGAACAAAAGTTTTTACTTTGAGGAAGTCATTTCACTTTTAATTTTATTTTATTGCAAGGCCTTTGGTGTCATAGCTGAGAAAGCAGTGCCTACCCTAAGGTGACAAAGATTTACTCCTATGTTTTCCTCTAAGAGTTTTACAGTTTTAGCCCTTACATGATCCATTCTCAGTTTTTTTATATGGTGTGATTCCGGGATCCAACTTCATTCATTTCCAAGTGGATATCTACTTTTCCCAGCACCATTTGTTAGAAAGACAATTCTTTCCCTCACTAAATTGTCCTGGTACCCTTGTTAAAAACCTATTGACTGTAAAAGTAAGTTTATTTCTAAACCTTCTCAGTTCTATTCCATTGATTGATATGTATATCCTTACGCCAGTATCACACTGTCTTGATTACTATAGCTTTGCAGTAAGTTTTAAAATTAGGAAGAACGAGTCCTCCAACTTTGTTCTTCTTTAAGACTGCATTGCCTATTTTGGGCACCTTATCATTCCATACAAATTTTAAGAAAGGCATGACTATTTCTGCATCAAAAAGATATGGCGGGGAGGGTGGCAGGCATTTTGGTAGGGATTGCACTGAATCTATGGATCAATTTGGGGAGTACTGCCATCTTAACAACATTAAGATTCCAAACCATAACCATGAGATGTCTTGCCACTTATTTAGGTCTTCTTTAATTTCTTTCTAAAATGTTTTCTGATTTTCAATGAAATTCTTTCATTAAATTTATTCTCATACCACATTTTAAAGATATAAAAATTCCTATAAAGTGTAAAATGCTTCAGAAATATAACTGACAGCAAAAAAAAAAAAAAAATCTGAAATCACAATAGCAAAAGAAGTCATAAATCAAAATCAGAAGTAAATCCCCCTGGCTAAAGTTAATCTTAGTTGAGCCACAGGTGGATGGGTAGGTGGGTGGGGGATTGCACATTTTCAAACACAAATCTAATCCAAACACCAGACCTACATACTTAGTGAGAAGGCATTTTTTTTCTTTCTATTTCCAACTAACTAGATATGTAGCAACATTAAAAAGAACCATTAAGTCCTCTTACTGAACTGTACGAGAGTGTGTTTTCTTTCTGATGTATGTGGAATTATTACTGAAATACTTCCTTCATGAAAAGAAATGAAAATCAAAATCTGATAGAAGCATGTAGCTAACTCTGCCATTAATAATAAAATAGAAGGAACCAGAATTAAGTTCCATAGGGCAAAAACATTGGCCTTAGACCTTAAGTTCTCCTTCTGATTGCAGATGGACTCTACTGACAATATTCCTACTGACTCTATTCTAATAGTAACAAACACAAAACTTAGAGCATAATGCAACAAAAGAAAAAAATTACATGCATAAAGAATTATTTTGATTACTTTTTTAAGGCTACTAATTTATTTGAAGTACAGTTGATTTACAATATTGTGTATTTTAATTACGTTTTAATCTATAGTTAAAAAAAAAAAAAAACCAGTAAGCTGAGTATGACCCAAACTGACAACAGCCAGTTAACATGATGCAATAAATTGTGGTGTTAGAAAACGCATGGGAAGCAAGCAAAGACAGGAACAAGTTTAATATCACGCCCATAAGGTATAAAATAATGACAAAATGGCATGTAAAGCATGACTGAAAATATATAAATATATGCTACATATATTTACATAAAATATATAAAATTCTGTAAACATAAATAATAAATGGCAAAGGCAATAATGTAAAAAAAAAAAAAAAGAATTTGCTTTTTTCTTAAGCTTTATATAATGTTGATAATCACCTTACCAAAAACTGATTTAAGCTAAAGGCTACAATTCCGGGGCTATTTCACAATATGAAAACTTGTCACTATATTAATAAGCTGGTAAGGGGGAAAGATTCATTTAGCTTGTCAGAGCAATTGCAAAGTAAGACTATAAAAATTTATGTTGGTCATCTCTGGTAAAACCATAATTTTCTAATAGATTTCACATCAACCAACACTCTTATGGATCTAATGAAATTCTAAGTAAATGAAAAACACATTGATAATTTTAAAAAGAGTTAACACCATTAGACTAACTTTAAAATGTAATAAAATTAAAACTCTGACTCAAATCAACAGGTCAAAATTAGACCAAAGAAGTAACCATAAATGTCCTCTAAGGTCTATGGGGGGAAAAAAATCAACGTTCAAGCCTGTTATTTTATTTATTTATTTATTTATTCATTTGTCTTTTTGCCTTTTCTAGGGCCGCTCCTGCAGCATATGGAGGTTCCCTGGCTAGGGGTAGAATTGGAGCTGTAGCCGCCGGCCTACACCAGAGCCACAGCAATGCAGGATCCAAGCCGTGTCTGCAACCTCCACCACAGCTCTCGGCAACGACGGATCCTTAACCCAATGAGCAAGGCCAGGGATCAAACCCGCAACCTCATGGTTCCTAGTCGGATTCATTAACCACTGAGCCACGACAGGAACTCCTGTAAGTTTTTATTAACAGAGAAAAATTCTTGAAAATTTTTGGGTTTCCCTGAAGACCTCTATAATTCCTTTCACTATGTAACTCACCGACTAGGAAAAAAAAAATAATGGTGACATGATGTACTTTGATATCAGAAATGAAGATGTCAACATTTTCCTTCTCTCGAGCCACATTGCTCAGGTTTGTGTAGCTTAAACCTATCTTAGATAGAAAGACAAAATTATGCCCTAAAAGGGTAGGCGAGATAACGATTAGGCTCATAAAAGGAAGAAGACAACAAGATATAATGTGATACAAGTACAGGAGTTCCCGTCGTGGCGCAGTGGTTAACGAATCCGACTAGGAACCATGAGGTTGCGGGTTCGGTCCCTGCCCTTGCTCAGTGGGTTAACAATCCGGCGTTGCCGTGAGCTGTGGTGTAGGTTGCAGACGCGGCTCGGATCCCACGTTGCTGTGGCTCTGGCCGGCCGGTGGCTACAGCTCCGACTGGACCCCTAGCCTGGGAGCCTCCATATGCCGCGGGAGCGGTCCAAGAAATAGCAAAAAGACAAAAAAAAAAAGAAATCACTAATAAAATAACCTCCCAGAAGGACATGAGTTGCCAGATTTCAAGTGCCTACAGAATGTGCAACTCAAGTCCTGAGTCCATACCGAGGTATTCCATAGTGACATACGATAGTTAATTTCAAACATAGGGGAACGGATGATTTTATAAGCTTCTAGGGGTGGAAAAAAATCAGGTTACATGTAAAAGGATTAACAATTAGAATGGCTTCAGTTTTTTTTTGTTTTTGTTTTTGTCTTTTTAGGGCCACACCCTTGGCATATGGAGGTTCCCAGGCTAGGGGTCCAATCGGAGCTGTAGCTACCAGCCTATGCCAGAGCCACAGCAACGCGGGATCTGAGCCACGTCTAGGATCTACACCACAGCTCAAGGTAACACCAGATCCTTAACCCACTGATCGAGGCCAGGGATCGAACCCGCAACCTCATGGTTCCTAGTCGGATTCGTTTCCACTCTGCCACAACAGGAACTCCTAGAATGGCTTCAGTCTTTTAAAACAAAAGCAATTATGGCAACAAGAAGACACTAGAATGATGCCTTCAAGTTCATGAAAGAAAATTACAGACAACCTGTAAGCAGCCTATGCCCAGCCATACTGTTCTATTCTCATACTTGAGTATTAAAGACACTTCAGACATGCCAGTTCTCAAAAATTTACCTCTTTTACACCCTTTGTTAATAAGTTATTAGAAGACGCATCTCCTCAAATAAAATAAAAAACCAAAAGGGAGAGAATTTAGCATACAGGGAATAAATTCAACACAGAAGAGGCAAAGTGGACTGATCCCCAGCAAGGGTTATGACATCCCAGGAAGAAAGCTACAGATGGAAGCAATGTGATTCAAGAGACACAATAGAGGGCTGTCACCACCCACATCCCCACAGCCATTGAGACTTCTTTTTAATGAGAGCTGAGCTGGTCTAGGTCTTTATCTGAATTTAGTCAGTGTTGACCCCATGTTGATGAAGTTCCCGGTGTCCCATCCCTGTCTGCCTAGATTGGCTGAGGACATACGTTACACTACAGATATATTTTGCTTTTACCTATTCCTAATGGCTAGAGCATGAAGAGCTTAGAAAGAGCAGTGTACTTCCCCAACCATATTTCTTCCAGGTATTTAGTACCTTGTAGAGACTTCAGCTCTGCCAGGTGCCCTGACTGTGATGAGTTTTATGGTTTCCCAGGACTCATCAGCAAACTTTCCCAAGGACTTAACAGACCAGACTCAAGGAAGTCACTGTTCAGCTTATCTTCTCCTGCGAGCCTTCATTTAAACAGTGGTAATATGGACTTTTCTGTTCATCACTATGTTTATACTTGCCATTCAGTTTTTCAAAACTGTTGAAAAAATGATACTGCTTAAGGTTACATACTATGGTAGAAATTGACCTTCTGTTCACCAAGTCATTTCCCTTTATTGCCCATGGCTATGCTGTATTTCACAATCTTTCTTGCATTAAGTGCAGCCATTTGACTGAATTCTGACCAAAGGTGACAGATGTATTAGTCCAGGCCCATCAAACTTTCCACGGAATCTACCATATTCCCTCTCTTTGCCCTTGAATCTGCCAGCCAGATGCAGAGAGCTCAGTGAAAAGTGTGAAAGTCTCTGAGCCTCAGGGAACAGCAGAGTCACTAGATGAAAGGAGCCCGAGTCCGAGGGTGACTTTGTGGAATCAACAACTCCTTTGCCAGTGCTTTCCAACTCACAGAAGAGAAACAGGCTTTAACATGTTAAACCACTGAAACTTGGGGGTTGTTTGTTAGAGTAGGCTAGCCTAATTTGACTGACAGACACAAAAAGTTGATCAAACTGTTGTTTCTCAAAATTAAACCACATATTGATTAGGAATACACATTTAGAGAGAGATCTGGAACTGCAGGGTTAGGCAGAGAATGGTCCCAAAAGAGGGATTAACATGTAAAATGGGATTATAATTACCTGGAGGGGAAAAAGATGCCATTTGAGGTTATTTACAAGAAACTACCAGGATACTGTAATGTTCAATTTCTTGGCCTATGTAGTGAGACTGCAGATGCTCATTTTATTATTCTTCCCGAAACTTTTTTGTTTTCTATTTATCTATACATATTTCACAAGTAAACCACTAATTATTTTGCTCAAAATCAATTAGAAAGAGTAGACACTGAAAAAAATCTGTTGGAGCATTTAGGAAAAATAAGACAAGGGTTCCCTGGTGGTTCAGTGGGTTAAGGATCTGGTGTAGTCACAGCTGTGGTGTGGGTTTGATTCCTGGCCCACGAACTTTTGCAGGCTGTGGGTATTCCCCCCCCCCCAAAAAAAAGAAAACTAAGCTCAAAAAAAAGAGGCAACTCTCGGAGTTCCCATCATGGTGCAGCGGAAACAAATCCAACTAGGAACTATGAGATTGCAAGTTCAATCCTTGGCCTTGCTCAGAAGGTTAAGGATCTGGCATTGCCATGAGCTGCGGTGTAGGTCGCAGACAAGGCTCGGATCCTGTGTTGCTGTAGCTGTGGGTAGGCCAGCAGCATCTAAAGAAACTCTTATTTTAAGTGTACATATATGTTTTTTACACAAAAATGGGTTCATAGGAGTTCCCCTTGTGGCTCAGTGGTAACAAACCCAACTAATTATCCATGAGGATGTGGGTTCAATCCCTGATCCCACTTAGTGAGTTAAGGATCCAGTGTTGCCATGAGCTGCAGTGTAAGGTCACAGATTCGGCTCAGATCGGCGTTGCTGTGGGGGGGGGAGGGCATAGGCCAGCAGCTGCAGCTCCAATTTGACCCCTTAGCCTGGGAACCCCCATATGTCGTGTGTGTGGCCCTAAAAAAAAAAAAAAAGGTTTATAAAACATGTGCTATTTTGTAACCATCTATAGCAGACAGACTCTTAAGGTGGCCACCCCACCATGTGCCCTCACTCTTGCTGTTCACATCTTTGTGTAAATACTTCCCCAAGAATGTAGGCAGAACTTAAAACTTGCTTCTACCAACAAAATATGACAATGGCTATTGTCATATTTTATTCCCATGACTATGTTACATTATATAATACCATCTAGCTAACAGACAAGCTGTAGCTGGATGGCTTGATGAACCTCTCATACTGGGAAACACCAAAGAGTCAAGAAGTTCATGATGCCTCTCAAGGCCAAAAGCAGCCTTTAGGACCTTGAAGATAGTCTCTAGATGACCAAGCAACTTCTAGTAAGCAAAAAGCCTCAGTTATAAAACCACAAGAAAATTAAATCTGCCAAAAACCTAAGTGAGTTTGGAAGCAAATTTTTCCCCAGTTAAGCCTTCAGGTGAGAATTCAGCTTAACCAACACCTTGATTGAAGCCTCATGAGACCCTAAGCAGAGGACCAAGTTCAACAGTGCTCAGATTCCTGCCTCAGAGAAACTATAGGATAATAAGTGTACGCTGGAGTTCCCGTCATGGTGCAGTGGTTAACGAATCTGACTAGGAACCATGAGGTTGCAGGTTCAATCCCTGGCCTTGCTTAGTGGGTTAAGGATCTGGTGTTGCCGTGAGCTGTGGTGTAGGTTGCAGACACGGCTCAGATCCCGCGTTGCTGTGGCTCTGGTGTAGGCTGGAGACTACAGCTCCAATTTGACCCCTAGCCTGGGAACCTCCATATACCACGGGAAGCGGCCCTAGAAAAGAAAAAAAGACAAAAAAAAAAAAAAGTGTATGCTGTTTTAAGTTGCTAAATTTGTGTAGCAACTAAATTTGTTACAACACATACAATTTTAAACAATGGATACAAGCTTTTAAAATCATGGATGAATGAATTCAGCAAAGTTGTAGGGATATAAAACCAACACAAAACATCAGTTGCATTTCTCTACACTAACAATGAACAAAGCAAGAAGGAAATTAAGAAAACAACACTGAAAAAGACAGTCTCTTCACTAAGTGGTGCTGGCAAAACTGGAAAGCTAAATGTAAATCAATGAAACTAGAACACACCCTCATACCATGTACAAAAATAAACTCAAAATGGCTTAAAGACTTAAACATGCGACATGACACCATAAAGCTCCTAGAAGAGAACAGAGGCAAAATATTCTCTGACATTAACTGTACAAGTGTTTTCTCAGGTCAGTCTCCCAAGGCAAAAGAAATAAATACAAAAATAGGAGTTCCTAACATGGCACAGCAGAAACATATCCAACTAGGAACCATGAGGTTGTAGGTTCAATCCCTGCCCTAGCTCAGTGGGTTAAGGATCTGGCATTGCCATGAGGTGTGGTATAGGCTGCAGACGCAGCTTGGATCTGATGTTGCTGTGGTATAGGCCAGCAGCTGTATTTCCAATTCAACCCCTAGCCTGGGAAGCTCCACATGCTGAGGGTGAGACCCTAAAAAGCAAACAAAACAAAACAAAACAAAAACAAACAAATGAACCCCCAAATGGGACCTAATCAAACTTACGAGCTTTTGCACAGCAAAAGAAACCATTTTAAAAAATGAAAAAAACCTCTGGAATTGGAGAAAATTGTTGCAAACAATGCAACTGACAAGGGCTTAATGTCCAAACTATGCAAATAACTTATACAACTCAACAACAACAAAAAACAAACAACCCAATCAAAAAATAGAGACAATCCAGCAATCCCAATTCTGGGCATATAGCCAGACAAAACTATAATTTAAAATGATACATGCACCCCTATGTTTATAGCAGCACTATTCACAATAGCCAAGACATGGAAACAACCTAAATGTCTGTTGATGGAACAACGGATTAAGAAGATGTGATGCATATAAACAATGGAATACTATTCGGCCATCAAAAAGAATGAAAGAATTGCATGGATGCAGCTAGAGATTATCATACTAATTGAAATAAGTCAGAAAGACAAATACCATATGATATCACTTATACGTGGAATCTAAAATATGGCACAAATAAACCTATCTACAAAACAGAAACAGACTCACAGACATAGAGAAGAGACTTGTGGTTGCCAAGGGGGAGGAGTTTGGGGTTAGTTGATACAAACTATCACATTTAGAATGTATAAGCAATGAGGTCCTACTGTATAGCACAGGGAACTATATCCAGTCTCTTGGGAGAAACCATGATGGAAGGTAATATAAGGAAGGGAATGTGTGGATGTTTGTCTGAGTCACTTTGCTGTACAGCAGAAATTGGCACAGCACTGTAAATCAACTATAATAAAATAAATAGAAGTTCCCACTGTGGCACAACAGG
Source organism: Sus scrofa (assembly GCF_054392235.1). NCBI lineage: Eukaryota > Metazoa > Chordata > Mammalia > Artiodactyla > Suidae > Sus > Sus scrofa. Next base: position 36,424,707 of record NC_139395.1, on the reverse strand, counting down.
ATGTGCACCATTTCTACAGCATCAGGACACAGGTTCAACCCCTAGCATAGCGTAGTGGGTTAAAGGATCTGGCATTGCTGCAGCTACAGTGTAGGTCGCTACTGCAGCTCAGATCTGATCCAAGCCCAGGAACTCCATATGCTATGGGGCGACAAAAAAAGACAGACAGACAGATAATAAAGATCTTTTAAAAAAGAAAAAGAAAGAAAACGCCATTTACAAAAGTAAAAAAAGGATAAAATACCAGGATAAACTTAACCAAGAAGGCAAAAGATCTGTACAATGAAAACTACAAAATGTTATAGTTTTAACAATGTAGTTTAACATTAAGGAATTAAAGGAGCTATGAAAAAATAGAAAGTCACTTCCTAGGAGTTCCCATTGTGGAGCAGCGGAAACAAATCCGACTAGGAACCATGAGGTTGTGGGTTTGATCCCTGGCCTCGCTCAGGGGGTTAAGGATCCAGTGTTGCCATGAGCTGTGGCGTAGGCCAGACCCTACAGCAGCTCCAATTAGACCCCCCAGCCTGGGAAGCTCCACATGCCACAGGTGGGGCACTAAAAAAAGACAAAAAAGTCACTTCCTGTTCATGGACTGGAAATCTTAGTATTGTTAAAATGTCAGTACAACCCAAAGAAATCTACATATTCGATGCAATCATTATTAAGTCCCAGCGATTTTTTTTTGCAAAAGTAGAAAAACTTATCCTAACATTAAAACTCCTATGGAATCTTAAGGGACCCCAAATAGCCAAAAAAATCTTGAAAAAGAAGAACAAACTTACTAGAAAGCTACCATAACCAAAATTATATGTTACTGGCATAAAGAGAGACACGTAGACCAACAGAATGTAACAGATGACCCCCAGATAAACCTGGCATATATGGCTAAATGATTTTCAACAAAGGGTGTCAAAATCAGTCAATGGGGAATGGACAGTCTTTTCAACAAATGGTGCTGGTAAAACTGGATATTCATATGCAAAGGATTAACTCCTTAGTAGGTCAAACAAATAAATACAAGAGCTAAAACTGTCCTTACACAAAAAGCTTCCTAACACTGGATTTAGTGATGGTTTCTTGGACATGACATCAAAAGCACAGGCAACAAAAGAAAAATTAGATGAAGAGAACTTCGTCAAAACTTAAAACTGTTGTTTATTAAACTATCAAGAGTAAAAAAAGCAACCCATGGAATAGGAGAAAATATTTGCAAATCATATCTGATAAGGGATTAATATCCAGAATATATGGAGAACCCCCAAAACTCATCAACAACAAAACTCAATTCAAAGATGGTCAAATGAGGAGTTCCCGTCGTGGCGCAGTGGTTAACGAATCCGACTAGGAACCATGAGGTTGCGGGTTCAGTCCCTGCCCGTGCTCAGTGGGTTAACGATCCGGCGTTGCCGTGAGCTGTGGTGTAGGTTGCAGACGCGCCTCGGATCCCTCGTTGCTGTGGCTCTGGCATAGGCCAGTGGCTACAGCTCCGATTCGACCCCTAGCCTGGGAGCCTCCATATGCCGAGGGAGCGGCCCAAAGACATAGCAAAAAGACCAAAAAAACTAACTAACTAAATAAATAAATAAATAAAGATGGTCAAATGACTTGAAAAGGTATTTCACCAAAGAGGATACACAAATAGCCAACAAGCACATGAAAAGATGTTCAACATCACTAATCATTAGGGAAATACAAGTCAATGAGATAACACCTCACACCCATTAGAATGGCGATTATTAAAAAAAAAAAGAAAGAAAAAAAGAGAAGTGTGTCAAGGATGAAGAAATATTAGAACACTTGTACACTGTAAAATGGTGCAGCTGCTCTTAAAAACGGTAGGGCAACTATTCAAAAGATTAAACACGGGATTACTACACGGCCCAGCAATTCTATTTATGGATATACACCCAAAAGAAATGAAAGCAGGAATTCAAACAGATATTCACTTGTGTTCAGAGCAGCACTATTCATAATGGCCAAAAGGTAGAAACAACCCAAATGTCCAACAACAATCAAATGGATAAGCAAAAAACTAACAAAAAATCTATATCTATATATAATGAAATATTATTCAGCCTTGAAAAGGAGTGAAATTCTCATAGATGCTACAGTATGGATGAACCTTGTGAACATTAAGCTAAGGGAAATAAACTACTTTTAAAAAGACAAATACTATATGAGTCCACTTATCTAAAGTACCTAGAGTAGTCAAATTCACAGGGACAGAAGGTAGAATATGGATACCAGGAGCTGCAGTGAATGAAGATTATTGTTTAAGGAGCACAGAGTTTGAATTTGGAAGGATGAAAAAGTTTTGGAGGTAGATGGTAGTGATGGCTGGACAACAATATGAATGTACTTAATACCACTGAATTGTGTACTTCAAAATGTTGAAAATGGTAAATTTTACGTTATGTATATTTTAACAATTAGAAAACCATTCTGGGTAGAGAGCAAAGGATGAGTGTAGTAAGAAAGGAGGACAGCAGCCCTCTCATTTCCTTGACTTATCCACTTAGAATGATATCCTGATTGGGGAAAAATCATCTAATTTAAATCTAAAATAGATTCTTTTCTACTTTTAATCCTATAATCCTTGGATCATTTAACTGAAATACTTTTTTTTTTTTAAAGCAACATGGAAGCTTACTAATTATACTGTAATTATACAATAAATAACACAACAAATTATAATAAATACAAGAATTATACTGTTTGTTATAATAAATGATTAAACCATTTAACAGAGAAATAACTATTTTAACATCCTAATCCTCTATACACAGTGTACTCTTAGAAACCAGATGTCAAAAAACTGCTCCTAGCTGTTAAAATGTTTCTATTGAAGAAAGTGGGAGATGTAGAAAGAATAACAAACTGATCAGAATAAACGACTTAAATTTGTTTCCTAAAGGAGTAAAGACATTTTATATCAAAACTAGTTAAAATTTTGATGTTCATAATGAAGGTTTCAAATTGAAAACAATGGACAAAGATAACTATGATTTCTAAAGAAGGGTTTTAATAATCCACTTCTGAGAAAATAAAAATACCCTGATAAGCACTTGCACTCCAAGGTTTTCCCAACCTCTTTTCTGCTCTCTCCCCTCTCCTCTGTTCTAATCTCACTCTTTTTTTTGGAAGAGGAGGGGAAGGCTGAGATAGAGAAGGGTTATAAGATAAGGCAATAAACCAGATAATAGGAGTAGAGATGAGAGAAAAATACTTCAATTATATTTTCCTCACACTGAATACTAAACACATCATCATCATCAAATGCTAACAATCCAAATGGCTGAGGTCAAGGAAAAACTCAGTTTCCTCAAATGAAAAGAAACCAGCTACAGGTTTTGCATCTATGAATTAAGTCTGTATGCCAAATTCTTCAAACAACCTCTGCCACATGGCTGCAGATAATATGGTGACATGAACCTTGATCAAAAAAGTGGAGCACTAAACTCTTTAACAGCTTTTTAGCCTAAGAAGTGAGATCAGTTGGAGAACTTCAAACTCAAGCACTTTACTAAGTACAGAAACACCAAGGTTTTCATAAGAAGGCACATGGTACAGAAAGGCAGCTATGCTGGTACACAGCATCTGATAATAACCAAGAGTTTGAAGAGATAACTTCTTGATATTACACATATTACTGTACAGGTCTATGGGAAGAAGAGAATGAGAATTTGGGAAGAAGCTAATTTCTCTGTTTAATCAAAATAATCCTGTAAAATAGCCCATCCTTCCCAGTGTCCTTTTGACCCCAATGACAAGTGTGAAGGTCTTAGAATTAAGCTGCTATTTCAACTCGGGACATGGCCTCCTATGTGGGTAACAGTAATGTTTTTCCCCTGTTGTTAAAACATTTGACTGATCCTTGCCAAAAAGTCTCAGAACCAGACATGACATCAATATTGGTACAATCCTGTGCTCCTCCTTGTGCACATTTTTCTAAAATGCTATCCTCATTAGTTTTCCTTAATCGTGCTCATTTCTTTAAAAGGGAAGACAAAAAAATAAAACAAAACTGGATCCTAGGATATGCATGCTAAGCACATTTTCACCCCAAAACTTAGCCTTAATCTTCTGATGGCAAATGTCCTTTAAATGCTCCCTCTTCTGTGGTTGCCACTTTTCCTAAACCGCAGGCCTTCCTTACTTGCAGCGGGGCCAGGACAGAGTGTGGTTATGTGGTAGGTTCTGTCAGGCGAGCTTTGACAAGGCCTCAAAATAGACTCTGGGCACCAGCCAGGGAAACGGCCACTCACAAGTTCCAACTTCATCCTCATATGTTAGTCCCCCAGCACTTCTTTTTTCCCTCTCATTTTAAAAGGACAAAGACTTCTGAACCTCCTTCTGGTCATGAGTGAGCTGTAAAACACTGAAATTAGGAGCATAAACCTCTCTTATTCTGCTCACAAGCACTTTTACAGTATAAAGACTGAATCAGTACCTACTTTCTGCCCTGAGAAATTAATCCATCAATGGCACTCTGGTTTTCAAAAGGATTTTTGGATCTCAAACTCCACAGAGGTTTATTTTATTATGAATAAACTATGATGCAGAAGATAAAGGAAGACAGAAGGTGGGCCACTATTTCCCATGTGACTAATAATAGAGCAGAAGACTTCTTCAGGGCAAGAAGTGAAACTATATACAATGTTTTTAATTGATACTGGTCATAAAATCCTACAACAATCAGGCTACTACAAAAAGCACTCATTTAACTAGTATTACCAAACATAAACGAAGTAGTTCATCTATAACGACACAGTCTCTAAGGTATGGTATTATTACCCTTACCAGTACAAATAAAATTATCCAGCTGTCACCCCAAAATGCTTAAAATTACCTTATAAGATATATTTAAGTATATATTTTAAATTATAAGGAAGATAAAGAACACATAGTAATTAAAAGCTTTTTCCCCTCTTTCTACAAGGTTAGGAAAAAAGTTAACTACTGTTATAAAATCCCAATATACATTTGAAATACTTTTTAAATTTCACAATTTAAGTCCCAACCTTGCAATCACATTTTCAGAAATAGATTCCGTATACACACTTAGGCACTAGTGCAGAGTTCATTATAGCCATGTTAGTAGAAGCTAAAAACCACCCAGTCTATTAATAGAGAATGTTAAATTATGGAAAATGAACACGTTATGGTTCATCTACACTAGGCAAAACATCAAATCTTTTTAAAAAATTAGATGGACATATGTGCTAATATAGAATGATTTCTAAGACATATCAAGGGTAAGAATAAGAATAAAAAGTACAGGATATTTCTTCTAAACCTCTATGATTACAAATGTAAGAGAAAACTTGGAGTGGGATACACAGGAAACCATTAAGAGTGGTTGCTTGGATTAAGGGGGGAGGAAAAGCCCAGGAGTTTATTGTGGAAGGGAAACTCCTTTTCACCATATAACACTCTTTTTAAATGTTTTATCAGTTTTAAAAAGTCCCACAAAATCTATTGAACCCATGAAGTGACTATACTCTTCTATCTGCCATTTCTTCCCTCTTCTTTACCACTTGTACACTTTAAGATTTTTTTAGAAATTATAGTTGATTTACAATGTGCTAATTTCTGCTGTACAACAAAGTGACTTAGTTATACACATATATACCTGCCTTTTCATATTCTTTCCATTATGACTTATCCCAGAAGACTGGATATGGTTCCCTGTGCTATACAGTAGCACTCTTGTCTATCCATTTTAAATGTTATAGTTTGTGTCTACTAACTCCAAACTCCCTGTCTATCCCTCTCCCTGCCCCCTCTGCCTTGGCAACCAAAAGTCTGTTCTCTATGTCTGCATCACTTATACTCTTATCTACTGCTCTCCCTACCACTAGACCAAAATAAAAGCATGCATATGGAGCAGATCTCAGACCTTCTCCAAGAAACAGAATCCTCTCCTTCCCCCCATAAAATATCATAGAACAAATGCGAAAGTATTAGCATACATAAATCCAGTTTTTAGCCCAATGTTCTATTCCTTTTAAGTTTGGCCTAATTTATTGCAGTCCAAAAAGTTTTTGGAGTGAAAATACAATGTGCAACACAAAAATCATTTCTAACAGTGTCCTATCTATTATTTTAAAGGGAAAAAAAATGGAGGAAAAGGCAAGGTTATTTTACTCACAGAGTAAATTTTGCTCAATTCCTTCCTTCTGAAGTTTTATAAGTTGAGTTTTGAACAATGGTCAAAAAGTCTTTATTTACAAACTGAATAAGGTGATACATTTTTCCAGTTAAAGGACCATTTCTCCAGTCAGATCCTCCAAAGAGAAAGCAACTACCTAAAAGGAAAAGGCTATGAAACTGCCTCTCCTTTGTAGGTGCAGAAGAAAGTGCACTTATGGTGAGAACAGAAGAACTATTTCCTCTAAAATGATCCTCATCAACATGCCCAGCAGGGAGAAATTTTTTTCCTATATATCATCAATTCTGTTCCTTTTCACACTAGAAGCAGTGTAAACAATTCACAAAGAGCTTTGTAAGAAGCTGCTCCCTCCCTCTCATTTCTAAAGATCTGTTTTTGTTTTGAGAGAAAATGAATCTACTTTGCCAAATATATTCTCCAAATCAGTTTTCCTTCTTTATGAAGATGCTTAAATCCTGACATTAGAAGGATTCTCCTGCATATCTATCCATCAAGACCATCAGTTCAGGTGGTTTCCACAAGGGATTTTCCAAAAGGGAATCTCTGTTCACTGGAAACTGAAACTCTTAAGTCACTATTAGCTGGACAAAAGTCAAAAGCAACATTAGGGAACACTCTGAATATAAGAATGGATAGCCAAATGAGATAAAATGTCAAAAATTCTGTCAAAGAATTAAGGGAATTGCTAAGCAAGATCAATGGGTAAACTGACCATTACTTTATAAATAATAACTAATCAAAGTTCTTTGTAAATCAAAACAAGGTAAATTAAGTTGAATTCCAAAAAGAAAACAAAGCTAAGAGTATCAAAAACTCTGTGATTCAGGAGTTCGCACTGTGGTACAGTAGGTTAAGAATTCAATTTTAGTGGCTCATTTGCTGTGGAAGTGAGGGTTTGACTGCAGGCCCAGAACAGTGGATTAAAGGATCAGCATTACCACAGCTCTGGCTTAGGTCACAGCTGCAACTCGGATTCAATCCCTGGCCTAGGAACTTCCATATGCTGTGGGTGTGGCCATAAAAATTAAAAAATTGAAAAAAAAAAAAAAAGAATTCTGTGATTCAAAGTCATTTTGCTTTAACAACACTTTAAAAGCCAAAATGATCAAATTACATTTGAGCAATAAAAGGTTTTTTTCTAGTTTAAAGTGAATTCATTCCAATAATAAATCAATACTTCAATATACATTTTCTTCTATAACAGAATGTAAAAGTGAACTCAGTGTAATCTCATTCTATACTTTTATGGATAGATTTCCCAAAAATGGGTAAGGTCTTTTATTCAAAAGACTGTTCTGTGTATCATAGATCCTTTCAGTGAAGTTTTTCCTAACTTAAAGACAGTAGCGCTCTTTTTCACTAACATTTATTTTGTTTCTAGACATTTATCTTTCCACATCTGGCAAAAAGGAAAAAAAGGGTAAAATCGCAACAATCCATTTAGGAACTAACAAAGTAGTCTAAATCCCAACATTCTGCAAAAGTTCACTTTTCATTTCTTTACCATACGTCATGACAATAAATATGGAGCAACTACCTAATAAAGCATTAACACAACACTTCCTATGAATGAAAGCATCTAATTAACAGGTGGTAACAAACCTCTAGCTTTCCCCTATTCCATATCAATGATTCACAAAGTGAGTGACCTAACTTCCTAAATGAATCATACTTTCTAAAATTCTGGGTCATCATCTCTATATGTGTTAAACACAGCATGATGTTGGTTAAACAGGGTTAATTCTGCAAGACCTTCAAACAACAGCAAACTTCAAGGCCCTGCCAACTAACTCTAAACTGCAACACTGCATTCTCCAACAACTGCACCTTTCCATACAGATTGACCCCCAAAATAAAAGGTTATGTTGAAACAATGTCTTTTCTTTTCTTTCTTTTTTTGCTTTTTAGGGTGGCACCTGTGCGGCATGTGGAGGTTCCCAGGCTAGGGGTCTAATCTGAGCTACAGCTGATGGCCTATACCACAGTCACAGCAAGACCAGATCCGAGCGGCACCTGTGACCTACACCACAGCTCACAGCAACACGGGATCCTTAACCCACTGAGCAAGGCCAGGGATAGAACCTGCAAACCTCATGGTTCCTAGTCGGATTCGTTTTTGCTATGCCAAGACGGGAACTCCCTTTCTTTTTCCTTTTTTTTTTAACAATGTCATTTTGAACACTGATTAAGAACTGATCAACACAACCTTGTAAATCAAACTATACTCCAATATAAAAAATTTTTAAAGTATTAAAAAAAAAAACAAAACAAAACAACTAATCCACCCACATCCTGTTCTCCATCTCTCTGATTCCATTACTGCATCCACATTCCCAGTGTGATGCCATAGAAAAGTCATGGGCACTGTTATCTTTATCCTTTAATCAATCAAACCTACTCTACAGTTTTTCTGTTTGCAGCAGAAATGCTGAGTCATTAAATGGAAAGCCAAAGAAAATGAGCTACAAACAGTTAAAGTTTAGTATACAGTATTTTCCTGGCCAGATCTCCACAGTCTGATATTTGTATCTCTCATGGTGGAAAAAGTAGAGCAAACACTTGAACTTCCCTCCCCTCTTCCCACCCCAAGAAAGAGATGGTTTTCCTTAGGTCCTCCTGCTTCCTGCGGGATATCCACAGGTAAGAGAAGCAGGCCTAGGTAGAACTATATAATTTAACAATCTGGATGTGAATGACACCTCGCATTAGTCAAGCATTAACCCCGACACTCTTAGCAAGCGCCTCTTATACCCAAGCTTCAGTTCGGTTCAAGGAGGGGAAAAAAAAAAAAAACCAACATAAAAATGCTCCTCCCTCCACTGGCCTGACACCTTTCTCCGGGGTGCGGGGCCGGGGACAGTACCGAGAGAGTGCCGAGTCCCAGGAGAAGGCGCCTAGAGCAGCCGAAGCGGACAGACAGCGGCCCAATTTCTTTTCTCCCACAATGGGAGCAACACCGTCCCCTCTGGTGGAGGGAGGGTGCGCGTTAGAGACCAGGCGAGATGCCGGAGGACGCGGCAGGCAGGGGGCGACCCCGACCCAGGACCCGCCGGGGGCCCGACCCCCAGCAGGGATCAGTGGCAGAGCGGACCTCGCCTGGCTGCAGAGGCCGAGGAGGGGCCCCCGCTCCCCGCTCTCCCCCGGGCCAGCAGGAGGAGCGGCCCTTACCTGTCTCCGGGAGCAGACTGTGGCTGCGGCGCCGCCCGAGAAGGGCCGGACCGCGGCTTGCCGGCCGGGAGCCCGCCGGAACGAAGGGCGAGGGGCGCGGAGGGCAGCCTCGTTCCCAAGGACCCAACCAGGCGGGCCAGGCTGGATGCGGCAGCTCCCGGCGCCAGCGGCCGGTCAGTCACTCACGCCGGTGTCCCCTCGGCGCCGCAGCTGAGACAGCGGGAACCGGCCCCGGGAGGAGCCGCAGCCCGAGCGGCGGGCGGCGGAGGCGGAGGAGGGGCGGGGCCAAAGGGTCGTCGACCCGCTCACCCGGAAGCAGTTGTGGCCGCGGCGGCGCGCGCTGCGAGACAGGATTGATTCCCCGCGGCCAGCTGCGCGCAACCCAAGGGAAGAGTCCCTTGCTTCTGCAAGTCTCTGGGATTGCGCTGGGTTAGTGGCAAGAGGCGCGACCGCCGGTGGGGCGAAGGCCCCAAGGCCCCGGCGGCCTCGAGGTGGCTTGTTTGGGCTAGCGGGGCCTGCCCAGCCCCTCCGCCCCCAGTACCCGGGCTGGAAATGTGAATTCAAGGCTGCACCCGCCCTGGTCACCTCTAACTGCCAGGGTGACAGTTCCAAAGGTAGGAACGAAGGTGGGTGGGTGTGGTTGAAATGCTGAAAGCTTCATTTCCAAAACGAATGATTATGAAATGATTTTCAGAGAAGAATGCTGGGGACAAGGGGGAGAGAATGTAAAGTCCGTTAAATACCTGATGGACACAGATCTGTCCTTCATTCCGGAAGTATCTCTTGAGATCCACCAGGTTCAAGGCACTGTAGAAAGTCCAGCGTCCTGCTCTTTGGGGAGGTCATCTTCTAGTGGGGTAGACATTGAAACACACAAGATAATGACAGATTATGGTAAGGCTCCGCAAGAAATCACCAAAGTGATGAGCGATTACGTGGGCGAGACCTCTTTGGCAGGGTAGGACGTCTAGAGAAGACATCTAGAGGGAAGTGGTAGTTGAGAAGCCGCCTGGGGAAATGGCATAAAATACCACAACTTGACATCCAGGGACTGTGGGTTCTAGAACCCCCTGAATAAGCCCACAGTTCAATGCTAAGAACCTGGCTCTAATGCCTTCTAAGGGCTGTTTCTCTGTTGCCCCCTTTGGCGATTTCAGAAGGCTTGGTCACCCTTTAGAGTCCTTGAGAACTAGAGTATGGAACTTCAAGGTTCAAGGCATGAATTATGGTACTTAAGGTCTCTAGGTAGTGAGGCATCAACAGGTGTCTTCATCACAAGAGAATTACCATACCTCAGCCTCGAAAAGCAGCCTTTAATTTCTCACTGTTTCTCTTTCCATGTCACTATTTTTCTTAGACACACGAGCAAACATTGAAACTACGGTTTGGGGCAGTTCCCGTCTTAGCTCAGCGGAAACGAATCTGACTAGCATCCATGAGGACATAGGTTCGATCCCTGGCCTCGCTCATTGGGTTAAGGATCCTGAGTTGCCATGAGCTGTGGTGTAGGTCTCGGTCAACGGTTCAGATCTGGCCTTTCTGCGTTGCTGTGGCTTAGGCCAGCAGCTACAGCTCTGATTCCACCTCTAGCCTGGGAACCTCCATATGTGTCAGATGTGGCCCTAAAAAGAAAAAAAGAAAAGAAACTACGGTTTTTATCTGACATCAAGAGAGCCTTAATCTTCTCAAGGGATCATACTATGTTATAATCTGAATAAAGGGATTAATGATATATTTTGCTAAATCAGTCAAAGATAAAAGGCAGACTTGCAGAAGAGGACCTATTCAGGTTTCTGAATAATGCCACTGCATCCAATAATGTTTATTAAATTTCAGTTACATAACTGCATACTTAATGGAAAGTTTGTTTAGATTATATTAGGTGTAGATTCACTTGCTTTTTAAAAATTTACTCCTTAGTCACTGTTTTGGCTCATCCCAAACTAAAAGAGAAGGAAATGTTTTGCTATGTGTTCTTGGAAAACTGGGAGAAAGGTCACACTTATTGAGTACCTACTATTTGCACAGCATCTTACTAAGCACTTCAGTATATTATCCCTTTTAGTAACCAGGACCAAGCTTGAGCCATGGGGGTTATTATACCCATTTTAGTAACAAAGACTTTGAGATTCAGAGAAATTATGACACACTTAAGGTAACAAAACTAGTGTCTGAAAGAGAATTTGAACTCTAGTCTCTCTGGCTCTAATTCCCCTTTTACTTTAAGCCATGTTGCTGTACTTTAATATCTAAGAGGGAAATGTAAATGAAGTAACCTATGTCACTTTTATCATTTTATTATGAAAATATGGAGTTGCTGTTGTGGCTCAGTGGGTTAAGAACCCTACACCGTGTCCATGAGGATGCAGGTTCTATCTCTGGCCTCGGATGTAACCAAGCAGCCATGTAGGTCACATCTGGTGTGGCTGTGGCTATGGTGTACGTAGCCTGGCAGCTGCAGCTCAGATTTGACCCCTAGCTTGGGAACCTCCCTCCATATGTTGCAGGTATGGCCATAAAAAGAAAGATACATAGATATAGATATAGATATAAATTTTTTTGAAGGTAGAGTGGTAAGAGGCAGTTTTAGGACTTCTGTGTTTCATTTTGTTGTGTTTTGTTGGCCCCACTCTCAGCGTGCAGAAGTTCCCAGGCCAGGGATCAAACATGCGCCACAGCTGTAACCAGGGCCATTGCAGTGGCAACACTGATCCTTAACCCACTGAGCCATAGGGGAACTCCTGGAACTTCTCTGTTTTTACATCTCTCACTATAGGATACTTGCCATCCATTTGGCACCCAAAAAAACAATTCTAGGGGGAAGGATGGAGTGGGAGTGTAGGGTTAGCAGATGTAAGCTCTTATGTATAGAAGGGATAAAGAATAAGGTTCTACTGTATAGCACAGGAAACTATATTCAATATCTTATGGTAAACCATAATGGAAAAGAATATTTTAAAAAGAATGTATACATACATATACATATATATCTGAATCACTTCGCTGTACAGAAGAATTTAACACAGCATTGTAAATCAACTGTACTTCAATTAAAAAAAAATCCTCTTGTTTTAAGAGTTCATGATGTCATAGGTCTTTTGAATGTTCCCAAGAATGTTATAAGAATGATGCTCTCATTTTGTCATTGCAAGGGGATCCTGACTGAATGTATCACTCTGAACTATTTCACAAGCAGTCTTTCCCTGCATGTTAAATGATTTCTTTTTGCCAAAAATATGTGTTCCCAGATATTTATGGAATATTCTGACATTTGAATGCCCCCAGGTCTGTGTGGGCTGGCTGCTCTAGGGACAGATTAATAGACGAAGGAAAATTTTGAAAGTGTTTATACAGTTTTGAGGAATGAGGTGGTAGGATCTGTACATTTTTGTTCTTTTCATACCAGATCCCTCACATTTTTCTTTGATGATGTCAAGAAATAAAAATTTTCCTTCCTCAAGAGCAAGTACTCATTTTTGTGGTTTTTTACAAAATTGACTTTTACAAACACAATACTATGTTTCACTCTACACACATCTCTGGAAAATGTTAGTTCACACATTAAAAATAGGATGCTAGGAGTTCCCGTTGTGGTGCAATGGAATGAATCTGACTAGGAACCATGAGGTTGCAGGTTCAATCCCTGGCCTTGTTCAGTGGGTTAAGAATCTGGCATTGCCATGAGCTGTGGTGTAGGTTGCAGAGACAGCTCAGATCCCGCATTGCTGTGGCTCTGGCGTAGGCTGGCAGTTGTAGCTCTGATTTGACCTCTAACCTGGGAACTTCCATGTGCCTCAGGTGTGGCCCTAAAAAGCAAAAAAAAAAAAAAAAAAAAAAAAAAAAAAAAAAAAAAAAAAATTCTGGTTAACTCCTTAACAAGACTATAGAAACCTAGCAAAACAATAATCTCTATGTATATTTGCTTTAAGTTCTTTTCAAAGATTCTTTTTCACCTTGATTTACTATTTTTTTAAAAATTTTTTTTGGGGGGGCGATAGTTATAGACTCACAGGAAGTTAAAAAATATTACAGAAAGGTCCTATGTACTCTTTACCCAGTTTACCCCATTGGTAGCATCTTACATACCTAAAATACATTTTAAGAAATTGACATCTTGCTATCTTTCAATTTTTAGTTTCCTTTTATGTTTCATTATATTAAAAAATTACCATTTTTCAACAATTCATTTCTATTATATCTGGCTCTTCTCCCTTTCTAAATCAGCACATGGCAAGATCCGTAAACTTGCCAGGGTGCTTGTATGGAATAATAGATTTACTAAAAACTTCTATGGGTCAACACACTTAAAAGTGATTCATTTGCAAGATTTTTGCTTTTTTTGGCTCATACTATTCCATGCCATCCTTCCCTAATAAACCTGTAAATTTATACAACCTGTATATGTGTGTGTTTTCATACATCTTCTGACCACTGAAATGTCCTCAAAGAGATTGCTATTAAAAAAGAATGAAGGGCGTTCCGTTCCCGTTGAGGCACAGCGGAAATGAATCTGACTAGTATTCATTAGGGCAAGCAGGGTCGACCCTGGCCTCTCTTAGTGGCTCAGGGATCCGGTGTTGCCGTTGCCATGAGCTGTGTCATGGAGATCACAGACTACATTGCTGTGATCCCGCATTGCTGTGGCTGTGGTGTAGACCAGCAGCTGCAGCTCTGATTCGACCCCTAGCCTGGGAATTTCCATGTGCTGTGGGTGCAGCCCTTAAAAAGAGTGCAAAGCTCCTCATTGAATTGGAAAAAAAAAGTTTCTAATCATCTTAGCTATTCAAATGAGAATACCATGGTCTATTGGTTCAGAAGCCAGATCTCACTTATGGCTAATTCAGGCTCCATGTGGATTCTTCCAGCCAGAGCAGCTCACTCTTTACTCCACAGAGAGCAAATGAAGGAAAGAGAAGTATAACTAACTTTCTTCATCTCAGTGGTGAGGAAAATTGATGAGAGGGGAGAATTTGGAATTTTATGTAGGTGTCATTTATATTTATATAGTTTAAGTTTATAATTTGTATTTATTATATAAAATAAAATTTATATATAAATTCCTAATCACAGATAATCAAGTAATGGCTCTTCTGCATTGTATACTCACTATAAATGAGTAATAAAACATCATTCATATTACAATTCATTCAGCAAACTTAATCATCTACTGTATACCAGGCCCTCAGTTAGGCACTAGCAACATAGGAATACAACAGGGTCTGTTTTTTTAAATGAGCATTGTGCTCTTACTATGTGCCAGATCCTTCTTAAATGTTAGGGATTAAAATGGGAAGTAAAAAGATAGCTGTGTTTCTTTCTGTCATCAAACTATCTGATAAGGGAGATAAATGATCATACAGATTTAACTTTATAATCCCAATAGGTATTACTAAGAGTAGGTATGTGATGAGTGAAGGTGTTAAAGTGGAACTCAATCTAATGTGAGGTGTTAAAAATGACTTCTCCTTGTAAGAGATGCTCTGAGCCGAGATCTAAAACTGCCTCAAAGAGTATGGAGAAAAAGAGAACCCTCCTACACTGCTGGTGGGAGGTAAGCTGGTGCAGCCTCTATGGAAAATAGTATGAAGTTTCTTCAAACAGCTAAAAATAGAACTACCCGGAGTTCCCGTCGTGGCGCAGTGGTTAACGAATCCGACTAGGAACCATTAGGTTGCGGGTTCGATCTCTGCCCTTGCTCAGTGGGTTAACAATCTGGCGTTGCTGTGAGCTGTGGTGTAGGTTGCAGACGTGGCTCGGACCCTGTATTGCTGTGGCTCTGGCGTAGGCCAGTGGCTACAGCTCCGATTAGACCCCTAGCCTGGGAACCTCCATATGCCATGGGAGCGGCCCAAAGAAATAGCAAAAAGACAAAAAAAATAAAAATTAAAAAAAATAAAATAAAAATAGAACTACCCTATGATCCAGCAATCCCACTCCTGGGCATATATCCAGACAAACTATAATTCAAAAAGATGCATGCACCACTATGTTAATAGCAGCATTATTCATAATAGCCAAGACATGGAAACAACCTAAATGTCCCTGGACAGATGAATGGATAAAGAAAATGTGGTACATATACACAATGGAATACTACTCGGCCATAAAAACAGCGAAATAATGACATTTGCAGCAACATGAATGCAACTAGAGATTCTCATACTAAGTAAATCAGAAAGACAAATATGATATCAGTTATATGCGGAATCTAAAATTTGATACAAATGAACCTATCTACAAAACAGAAAAAGACTCACAGACATAGAGAACAGACTTGTGGTTCCCAAGAGGGAGGGGAGAGGGAGAGGGAACAATTGGGAGCTTGGAGTTAGCAGACCAAAACTATTATATATATAATGGATAAACAATTAGGTCTTACTGTGTAGCACAGGAAACTGTATTAACTGTCCTATTAAACCAGAGTGGGAAATAATATCTCTAAAATGTTGTGTGTGTGTGTGTATGAATCACTTTGCTGTACAGCAGAAATTAACACATCACTGTAAATAAAAATAAATAAAAAAAAAACTACCTTAGAGTGAATGCAGTACAGAAATGAAGGAAGAGCAAGGAAGAACAGAGGACGTTATGATGGTACAAGCAGAATCTCAGAAACTAAAAAGAAATGAGGGAGGGAATTCCTGTTGTGGCTCAGTGGGTTAAGAACCTGTCTAGTATTGATGAGGATGCAGTTTCAATCCCTGGTGTCAGTGGGTTAAGGATCCAGCATTGCCAAAAGCTGTGGCATAGGTCGAAGATGAGGCTTCGATCTGGTGTGGCTGTGGCTGTAGTGTAGGCCAGTGGCTCCCACTCTGATTTGACCCCTAGCCTGGGAACTTCCCTATGCCATGGGTGCAGCCCTAAAAAGACAGAAAAAAAAAAAAAAAAAAAAAAGAAATGAGGGAGATAGATGAGATGAGTCTAGAGAATTACTAGCCCACCATGAAGGGCCTTATAGATTTGGTAAGAATTCTTTGTTTTTTGTTTTTTTTTATCTTTCTCTTTTTTTTCTTTTTTTTTTTCTTTTTTTTGCCACACTCTCAGCATGCGGAAGTTCCTAGGCCAGGGATCAAGCCTGCACCACAGCAGAAACCTGAGCTACTGTAGTGACAATGACCAATCTTTAACTCACTGCACCACAGCAGGATCCCTATTAGTAAGAATTCTTATCTTTTGAAAGCAATACAAATGAATTGAAGGGTTTGTAGTAGGAGTGACATGATCAGATTCTATTTTTGTTGTTGTTGTTGTTGTTTTTGTTTTGTTTTTGTATTTTATGGCTGCACCTTCGACATATGAAGTTCCCAGGCTAGGGGTTGAATCGAAGCTGCAGCTGCCAGCCTACAGCATAGCCGCAGCAATGTGGGATCCAAGCTGTGTCTTCAACCTACGCCACAGCTTATGGTAATACCAGATCCTTAACCCACTGTGTGAGGCCAGGGATTGATCCTGCAACCTCATGGATACTAGTCAGGTTTGTAACCCGCTGTGCCACAGCAGGAACTCCCCAGACTCTGTTTTTAAAGGCTCACTCTGACATAAGTGTAAAGAAATCAATCTTTAGGAGTTCCCTGGTGGCTCAGCAGTTAAGGATCTGGCACCAGGATCCCCAGCCCAGGAACTTCTGTATAACTCAGGTAAATCCAAAAAAGAAAAAAGAACTCATCTCATTTTCTTTTCTTTCTTTCTTTTTTTTTTTTTTTTTTGGCTTTTTGACTTTTCTAGGGCCGCTCCTGCGGCATATGGAGATTCCCAGGCTAGGGGTCGAATTGGAGCTGTAGCCACCTGCC
Organism: Sus scrofa; assembly: GCF_054392235.1. Taxonomy (NCBI): domain Eukaryota; kingdom Metazoa; phylum Chordata; class Mammalia; order Artiodactyla; family Suidae; genus Sus; species Sus scrofa. The sequence goes on along the minus strand of NC_139395.1, from coordinate 36,407,574 downwards.
TACACCAGAGCCACAGCAATGCAGGATCTGAGCCACGTCTGCAACCTACACCACAGCTCACGGCAACACCGGATCCTTAACCCACTGAGCAAGGCCAGGGATAGAACCTGCAACCTCATGGTTCCTAGTCAGATTCGTTAACCACTGCACCACAATGGGAACTCCAAAAGAATTCATTTTCTAAATAAATGAGTGCCAACCATGGGCAAAGTACTTGTTTTACACTGAATACACAGCAGTGGACAAAATATGGACTCTTTCTCTCTGAGGAGTTGTTTTTGTTTTTTGCGGGGAGGGGGGTTTGGCCATGCCCATGGCATGTGGAAGGTCCCAAGCCAGGGATGGAACCTGAGCCGCAACAATGACCCAAGCCATAGCAGTGATAATGCTGGATCCTTAACCCGCTGTGCCACAAGAGAACTCCCCTTTGAGATCTTACAGACAATATACAAACAGTACATAAGATGGTGAGAAGTGCTATTATGCATATTGGAAATCAGGTAAAAATAAAATGGTAGGGTGCTTCTGCTCATTCATTAGCTTGAACCATGTGAAATTACTGATCTTTTATATATATTTTTAAAACCTCAGAATGATATTAAGTTTATGGTTTACAGCCTGGTAGGATGACATTAGAGTTACATTATTCAATTTAATACTTGGAAGAGTTAGAGAAAACCTCTGATAAGGTGATCCAAAGAAAGAGGCAAGCCATGCAAATTTGTGGTGGAAGGTGAAGAGAATCCCAAGTGAAGAGAAAGCAGGTGCAAAAGTCCTAAAGCAAGAATACTCGCTGCATTTGATGGCCTCATTAGGAGGCCAGTATGACTGAAAAGTAATGGACGAGAGGGAAGGATGGTTGTAGGGACCAGAGCATGCTGGGTCTTGGAGACCATGGTAAGAAATTGGCTTTTCTTCTCTCTCTCTTATGGAGGCTCCCAGGCTAGGGGTCAAATCAGAGCTATACCTGCCAGCCTATGCTAAGGCAGGATCTGAGCTGCATCTATGACCTACACCATAGTTCATGGCAATGCCAGAACCTTAACCCACTGAGTGAGGCCAAGGATTGAACCTGCAACCTCACAGTTACTAGTCAGATTCTTTTCTGCTGAGCCACAACAGGAACTCCTGGCTTTTCTTCTTTGAATGAGGCAAGGCATTGAGGCATTTTGAGCAGAGGAGCTATAAGATTTGTTATCTTAGAAATGGTAGATTCTAGGTAGTGAGTATACAGACGGATCACTGTAAAATCTTTCAATTTTTCTATATGTTTTAGATTTTTCCCAATAAAATGAGAAGACTGCTTCAGCTGCTGGTTTGTAAATAGATTTTAGGAGGTAGAAGATAAGGAAGACCAGTATTGTAATAATTTAGATAGTAGTGGAGGTGGTAAGAAGTTGTTAAATTCCAAATAAATTTTGAACATAGAGCCAGTAAGATTTTCTTACAGGTATAAGAAAAGAGATACTGCTTAAAGTTTTAGATCTGAGCAACTGGAAGGATGGGGTTGCCATCTACTGAAATGTGGAAGGCAGTGTCTACAAACAAGTTTGGAGCAGAAGGCTTTTTGGACAAGATAAATTTGTGATGTCTTTTGAATTTGATAAATGTATATATCAAATAGGCAATTGACTATTCAAGTCAGTAATTCACAGGAAGCATCCATGTAGGAAATACAATTCTAGGAATCCACTTAAATACTACGATACAGGAGTTCCTGTTGTGACTCAGTGGAAACGAATCTGACTAGCATCCATGAGGAGGCAGGTTCAATCCCTGGCCTTGCTCAGTGGGTTAAGTCTCCAGTGTTGCTGTGATCTTTGGTATTGGTTGCAGACTTGGCTTGGATCTTGAGTTGTTGTGGCTGTGGCGAAGGCTGAAGGCTACAGCTCCAATTAGACCCCTAGCCTGGGAACCACCATATGCCTCAGGTGCGGCCCTAAAAAGACAAAAAAAAAAAGACTAGGATACAAAGATCAATGCCTTGTGAATTAAATGGAAATACTTGGAGTTTAGTCTAAAGCTTCTTTCTCATGCTTTGTTCTAGTTTTGTTTGTACTTTATATTGCCATTCAGAATATTTACATGCATTACTGTCTGCAATTCACTTGCAGTCTAAAGGGTTTTTCTTTTTGGTTGTTTGTTTTTGGCCACCCCACAGCATATGGAGTTCCTGGGCCAGCAATCAGGTCTGAGCCACAGTTGTGACCTATGCCGCAGCTACACCAGTGCCTGATCCTTAACCCACTGTGCTGGGCTGGGGATTGAACTTACATCCCAGTGCTACAGAGACAGCACTGATCTTGTTGTGCCATAGCAAGAACTCCTAAAAGGTTTTGTTTTTTAATGCTGGTCTTGTCTAAGTAGATTATACATTTCTTGAGAAAAGATTTATTTTATTTACTCTACAGTGCCATAGAAGAACTTTTACAATGCTCATATAATAAATTATTCAAATGTAGACCTTGTTGCTGTTATCATAAAGCATCAACTTCCTTATAAATACTTAATTTAGACACTTGTAGTCATCCTACAAAAATAAGGGTCGAATTAGAATTTTCAGTGCATTGCCTTTCATGCCTACTTCAGGTCAGACAAATAAAAGAGAGAGCCTTTTGTGGGGGTTGAGGGGGGGAGAAGGCTCAGCTCTTCTTATCAGCTTTATACTCAGACTTCATGTGATAGCAATACGGTTCTCAACAACCTCAAGTGTACATCCAATCCAGTCCCAGTCCAGCAAGAAAGAGATCCTTCCCAGTAGTCCTGGATTCATTAACTGAACCAACACGGTTACCTGCCCATCCCTTAATGCATTACTGAACTAGGAACATTCTTTGCTGTCACTGGCCAAATATGAGTTGGATGCTTCACCTCTGGTTCACCTGTAGGAGTGGTTCCCCAGAAGAAAAAAAAAAAAAATGGGTCACTGTCACCAAAATAGGAAATGAATACCAATGGTCAAAAAACAACACATATATACTACACCTAATGACTCAAAAGGCCTAAGCATTGTTCTTTCCTTAAGCTTTTTAAAGTCAGTAATGCCTGGCACTCACTTTGAATCTCTTCCAATTCTGCAGGTGAAATCCTTGAATCCTTAAGCTGTTATATATTCCCTTGATGAGTGCATATCACTAAAGCAAATGCTTGAATCTCAGAGTTAACCAGCTGGAAGGGTCGGTATTTCAGCACGTCACTTTCCAGGATACTCCCACCTAGGGATTGCAGGTAGTTTCTTGTCCTACAATTCTTTCCTATTGTCAGTCGGCTTGAAATATTTATTTGCCCTCAATACCCTGGGGGCAGGGTGTCTCCTAGCTAAGATGCCTGGGAAACTACTGCAGAAGCAAGTGACACTGAATCAGCTTCAATTCATCTTCTGAGGATGATGAATAAGGACATGTACGCAGTGTAGAGTCTTGGAAGCAAAATGTATCTATTGATAGGTCTTTTGTTTTCAGCTTCTTTTCAGCTTTACCATTTCCATTCCTTTCTATACTAACAGGTTACTTTCCACAGAGGATGTTTGACCTAACTTAGGTGGCATTTTAAACATTTTGGTTCAAATTTTGCTGCAGTAAATGGGTAACTTTGGTGTAAAGAGAATGTTGACTCTATCTGTTCATCTGGAATTTGGGGTGGCTCCTCTATTTTGCTGCTTCCCTCGACCAAACAAAAAATTCTCTGTCCTAGGACCTGTTTTAAGTCAGTCATAAGACTGGCAGAAAATCAAACCAAATCTAAATGAATGGCTGTTGAACTTAATCTCCCATCTTGAACCTGTGTGTGCCATGGAATAGCCTGCTTGTATTAATAAGCACAATTCAGATCAGAATTACTGCTCTGTGGTCCTGTTCATCAGAATTTCATGTTTGGAAATTGGATTTGGGTCCTGTTACTCTTAAAATTTTTAGAATGCAACTAGAGATTCTCATACTAATTGAAGTAAGTTCAAAGGAGAAAGACAGATACCATATGGTATCACTTACATGTGCAATCTAAAATGTGGCACCACATGAACCTATCTAGAAAACAGAAAGACTCACAGACATGGAGAACAGACTTGTGGTTGCCAAGGGAGAGGGAGGAGGGAGTGGAATGGGGAGGGAGTTTGGGGTTAGTAGATGCAAACTATTACATTTAGAATGGATGGACAATAAGGTCCTACTGTATAGCAAGGGAAACTGTGTCGAATCTCCTGGGATAGACTATGATGGAAAGAATATTTAAAAAAGAATGTAAATATATGTATGGCTTAGTTACTTTACTGTACAGCAGAAATTGGCACAACATTGTAAACTGACTATAATAAAAAATTAAAAGAACAAACAAAAGAATTTCTGCTGTGGGAGAAGGTGACACAGGAGAATAATTAACCATGTATTTATTTATTTTTTTTCCTTTTAGGGCTGTACTTGTGGCATATGGAAGTTCCCAGGCTACAGGTCGAATCAGAGCTGCAGCTGCTGGCCTACACCACAACCACAGCAATGCCATATCTGAGCTGCATCTTCAAACTGCACCACAGCTCACCACAGATACTTAGCCCACTGGGCAAGGCCAGGGATCAAATTTGCATCCTCATGGATACTAGTTGGGTTAGTAACCTGATGAGCCACAATGGGAACTCCCATGGTATTTAAACTTTTAAAAGGGGTTACTAAACAATATGTCCTAGATAATTCCAATACCGTTCATTATGTACATAGAGAATTACAGGAAGAAACACTCAAATGTTAACCTTAAGGAATAGAATAATCGATAGTTTGATTTAATTTGTTTGCTTTTCAAAATACTCCTAAATGAAAAGTATTACCTCTGTCTCAGATAAATTAATTTTTAAAGAAAAAGTGGTTTATAATACCAATACACCAGAATCAAAATGTGCAACAGATACACCTAAAAAATAGAGCTAATTATAATTCTCGCTAATGAAAGCCACTGTAGATTTTTCTCTTGCTTGGCATACATCACTTGTTCTTTCTTTAAAAACAAACAAACAAACGGGTCCTGGATGCTTGCGAGTAAATGAATAATACATGTATGGCTCCTGCCTTCCTGGAACTAACTAACTAACTAACCTTCTAGTAGAGATAGAAGGATAAGCTGACAGCAAAACCAGCATGTCACAGCCGAGAACAGTTTCATGCATTCCCCATCAGGCAGTGCGCTCGGCAGTCCCACAGGTGTCCCTCGCTTCAACAGTGTTTCAATGGAACAGACCCAGGTAGACCCCTTCCTCCAGCCTCTGACCACCCTCCAAACTTTTTTCCAATCGAAACTTTCAGAGGTAGTCACTCAGCTATCCTCGGCCTCTGTGACCAGCTAACATCATTTTCGGAGCTTAACTCATTATTATGGATCAACTCTGGGCTTCCAGATGCGTCAGAATTATTCTTGCCAGGTGGAGGCCACCGTCAGCCGCCTGGTCAGCCTCCATCAGGGGGCCTCCCACACCTGCCTCTCTCTGGGCTATTTCATCCGCAACAATGTAGCTCTAGAGGGTGTGGACCACTTTTTTTTTTTTTATGGAGAATTGGCCAAGGAGAAGTGCAAGGGCACCAAGCACCTCTTAAAAATGCAAAACCAGCAAGGCAGCTCCATCCTCTTCCAGAAAGAAGCCATCTCAGGATGTGTGGGGTAAAACCCAGGATGCTATGGGGTTTAGCTGCCATGGTCCTGGAAGGGAACCCGAACCATGCCCTTTTGGATCCACATGCCCAGGGTTCTGCCTGAGCAGACCCCCCACCTCTGTGACCTCCTGGAGAGCCACGTCCTAGAGGGGCAGGCGAAGATCGGAGACCACTTGACCAACTTCTGCAGGATGGCTGGTCCCCAGGCTGAGCTGGATGAGTATCTCTTGGAAAGGCTCACCCTCAAGCAGGACTAGGAGCCTCTGGAGCCCAGCGGCCTTTGAGGAGCCCCTCTGGTATCAGGGCTTCTGCCTAAAGCCCCTTCCTGCAGCCAGTAGGCACTTTTTAACCACCCTGGAGCCCTCTCCCCAGCCTTGGACCAAATGGAAACAAAGTTTTTTCAACAAACAAACAAACAAACAAACAATTTCATGCATTCCCTATCAAAACACCCAACCCTCCTTTTGCAGATTCAGTTCTGGCCTTGGTACATCCGCTGACAATCCTGTTGGACTCTCACACTGCTGGTCAGTGCTTCATGAGCCTCATCTCCATCATCCACACAATAGTTTTAACTTATTAGAGCAGTGTTCTATATTTCGAGAATTTACTTGCTCTTATTTTATAAAAATGAAAGTGCAAATACTAGTTACAGGAAATGTAGATTTTATAAATGTAATTTACATAAGATGAAATCCTTAGGTGTGCCCGAGGCACTGCATCTCTAGCCTCAACCAGACATTCATTCATGAGACGAAGGCCAGCAAAGTGAGTAAAGGAAAGAAGAGAATCAGAGAACAAGTACAGAATCCTGGAAGTTTTCCTTGTTCAAGCTAAAATTTTAGCTGTGTTTAGAGATTTTGCTTTTGCTTTAGCTTTGTGGGAAAGGATTCCTCCTAAAATGAGTAAATTTATTGTTTGATTTCTAGATACATTTGCAGATGTGCTTTATGTTTGAACGTTGAGGATGGCCTTTGCTGGTTCACCATTGCCTACAGAACATATTCTAAATCATTTATTACATCAGTGATGTTAACATCCACAAGTTATACTGATACTAAGAAAAGAAAGAACTTACAATTAACTTAGAAGTTGCTCTAGGAAGTTGCTAAATTAGTGGCAATTGGTAAACAAAGAGGGAGAATAAAACATTCATTCTGCCTTTCTTGTACAAATTTTATTTTCAGGTAGCCAAAGAGTTGTTAAGAAAGACTTTTTTGTATAAAATATTTCCAACTAGGAGTTCCCATTGTGGTTCAGTAGAAACAAGTCCAACTAGGATCCATGAGGTTTCAGGTTCAATCCCTGACCTTGCTCAGTGGGTTAAGGACCCCTTGTTGCTGTGAACTGTGGTATAAGTCCCAGACACAGCTAAGATCTGGTGTTGCTGTGGCTGTGGCTGGCAGCTGTGGCTCTGATTAGACCCCTAGACTGGGAACCTCCATATGCTGTGACTGCAGCCCTAAAAAGCAAAACAAAAATAAAGAAAAAAATAAAATAAAATAAAATAAAAATTCCAACTAATAAATGTCAAAGGAATGATTTTAAAAAATCATTTTGGAAACTCAAAGAAATATCAAATTTAAGTAGTAATCATCAATGGCCCCTAAGACCATTAATTAAAAAATTGCTGGACAGAGTTATAATGGATGGATCAGGCCAATGACACTTGGACCTACTGATCAATTTTAACATCACCAAGAGTTAAACAACTATATATCACACACGTGTTAAGGTGGTGCAGCTGAAAAACACTATGAGGTATTTTTGCCACTCCCCAAAATATTTTCAGTTTGAGTCCAATCAGCCTATAAACATAACTATCAGTTTATGAGGAGAAGGGAGAATGAACAAGAAAGGAAAGTGTTAAATACCACCAAGAAGGTGCAATCAGCTAACCCCAGAATGTGGAAAGTTCCCAGGGCAAATGACTGGATTTCCTCAACTAATTAATTAGTTTAATACATTAAAAGAGTGTTTGTTTTTGTTTTTGTTTTTTGCTTTTTAGGGCCACACCCACAGCATATGGAGGTTCCCAGGCTAGGGATCGAGTCAGAGCTACAGCTGCTGGCCACAGCCACATCAGATCCGAGCCATGTCTGCAACCTACACCACAGCTCATGGCAACGCCAGATCCTTAACACCCTGAGCGAGGCCAGGGATCTAACCCGCAACCTCATGGTTCCTAGTTGGATTTATTTCCACTGTGCCACAATGGGAACTTCTAAAAGAGATTTTTAGACACCCAACAACGAAATATAGTATGTGGATCCTGATTTGACCAATCAATTATAAATAGACATTTTTGAGATGATGGGGGAAATTTGACCAAAGACTGGATATAGATGTAGGAATTATTAATTTAAAGGCTAATAATTTTGTCACTGTCATAATGATATTATGTCACAAGCATACAGTGATTGTGTTTTTGAAAACAGTCTTTTGTCTATTACAGACATATAATGAATAGTTTAAGGATGAAATTCTGTGGTCTCCAGGACTACTGTGAAAATGCTCCAGAGGGAATATTCCAGAGGGAAAGGTGGAAGTGGCAAGACCGATGAAACAAGATTAGGCAAAGGTTGATAAATGTTAAAGCTGAGGGATGTGTTGAGGTGGGAGACAGGGTATAACCCCAGTTCTCTATTTAAGGTGTGTGTGGTGAATTTGCCATAATGAGAAGTTAACATTTAAATCAGTACCTGCATACATACATATGTAAAGGCTTTAGGACAGTTTATTCCTGCATCTGACTTGTTCCCTGGGAAAGAAACTGAGTGAATGAGTCCAAAGAACCATAGCATTGGGGTTCCTGAGCCAGCTACTGCAGGTGCACTCATCTAAGTGTGTAACCCTGGGGAAAGGAGTACTTCCCTTTGTTTTTTGTGGAACCACCAAGGGGAAGTACATCAATAGCTGCCACCGTGAGGGCAGGAAGCTCACTCGAAATTATTTCTTTCAGGAGGCCTGTGTATCCCTAGGCAAGCAAAGGTGTGGGAGCTGACTCTCCCTGACACCTGGGGCTGGGGTCTGAGTCGGAGGTGTAATTATCTCAGACAGGGGTACATGTTTAAGGTATAAGGACACTGTGCTCAAATCCTGTGGGCAGCAGTGGAAGTTGATGAGAGCATTGCTTTCCAAGGGCGTAACTTTGGAATGTTTCATAGGCAGCCATGACACCAGGCTCCCAGGAACTACAGCACTAGGGTGGCACCTTCCAGAGTAATCAGCCCTGGTCATAATCATGGTGATTCCTAGGTGTCAGGGAGCGGGGTGGAGCCAGGAGGAGAGAAGGGGAGGTCTGGGTTTCCCAACTGACCTATTCATGTGGGGCCTGCATTGACTAACAAGAGTTAGCCCTACGGTGAGATACTGTGTGTTTGTCAGCTGGTAAAGCAGGGTTTACTCATTGCCCAGTTCCTGAACTGCATGATTGTATCATTCTATTACAAGGAAACAACTCTGACCATGATTTGGTGGTGTGACCAAGGCACTCCTCCCACTCCTTTGTCTCTTGTGTAATCCTGGGCAGGTTGCCCTTCTTTAAATTAGGATAATAATACCTTGTCTCTCTACCTCCAGGGTTGTTGTGAGGATCTTAAGAGATAGTATATGGAAATATAATTTTTGGGAACTATCAAATGCTACTCAACTATAAGGCGTCATTATGACTGTAAATAACCAGGTGCTGTATATGATTTGTTAGATGTAAATCTGACAAAGGACTCATAGACATAATATATAAAGAGCCCCCATAAGTCAATAAGAAACAGACATATGAAACAGTGCTTGGCTTCATTAGTCATCAGAGAGACACAAATTAAAACCGCTATGAGAGGAATTCCCATCGTGGCTCCGCAGAAAAGAATCTGACTAGCATCCATGAGGACCCAGGTTTGATCCTTGGCCTCGCTCAGTGGGTTAAGGAGCCGGTATTGCCATGAGCTGTGGTATAGGTCACAGACACAGCTTGGATCTGGCATGGCTATGACTGCGGTGTAGGCTGGCAGCTATAGCTCCGATTCGACCCCTAGTCTGGGAACCTCCATATGCCGTGGGTGGGGCCCTAAAAAAAAGACAAAAAATAAAATAAAATTTTAAAAAATAAATAAAACCACTATGAGAGAACATTATATGACTACTAGAAAAGCTAAAATGAAAAAGACAATATCAAGTGCAGGTAAGGATGTGGGCAACTACAACTTTCATATGTCATTAAAAGCAGTATCAAATACATAACCAGGAGTTCCTGTTGTGGCTCAGTGGGTTAAGTACCGGACGTTGCCTCTGTGAGGATGTGAGTTTGATCCCTGGCCTCACTTAGTGGGTCAAGGATATGGTGATGTCGCAAGCTGTGGCATATGTCACACATGTGACTCAGATTTGCTGTTGCTATGGCCTCAGCTGCAGCTCCATTTTGACCCCTAGCCTGGGAACTTCCATATACTGCAGGTGCAACTGTAAAAAGAAGTAAAAGAGTATATACGCAGGCAGACAGACAGACAGACACACACACACACACACACACACACACACACACACACACACACACACACAAAGTTTGAGACCTGAAAAGGAGTGGGTAACCTCGCTAATAAAAAATTAGGGGAGGAAAATTAGGAAAAAAAAATTCTGGGGAGCTCTTTGGCAATGTCTACTAAAGCAGAACACATTCATACCTAATAACCTATAGAGTCCACTTCTGGGTAATACCTAGACACCTAAATCTTCATTAAGGGGTTTAGATCTGGGGTCACAAATTCAAACACACACACAGAGAGGTTAGGTAAGTAATATCATTTACCAGCCAGATAAAAAAGGATCTATTTGCTGCCACATGCATGGACCTAGGGATTCTCATACTAAGCAAAATCAGTCAGAAAGAGAAAGACAAATGCCATTTATCACTTATACGTGGAATCTAAAATAGGACACAGATGGAGTTCCTGCTGTGGTGCAACAGGATCAGTGGTGTCTTGGGAACGCTGGGACACAGGTTCAATCCCCTGCCTGGCACGGTGGGTTAAAGATCCAACATTGCTGCAGCTGTAGCTTAGGTCGAAACTGCAACTTGGATCTGATCCCTGGCCCAGGGCAGCCAAAAAAGAAAAAAAAAAAAAAAGAAAAAAAAAAAAAAAAAAGACACAAACTTATCTATGAAAGAGAAACAGACTCACAAAAAATATAGAGAATAGACCTGTGGTTGCCATGAGGGAGGCGATGAGGACTAAATTGGGAATTTGGGATTAGCAGATGTAAACTATTATATATTGAATAGATAAACAATGAAGTCCTACTGTATAGCACAAGCAACAATATTCAATATCCTATGATAAACCACCATGGAAAAAATATGAAAAATAATATTGTAAAAAATTACTGGCCAGAAGGGCACTCTCAGTGGAAATGATTTAAATGGACACCCTTTGGCAGAGCTGTCCTTCACCCTTCTGTTTGCTTTCCTCTGGAAGCAGCCCCTGCATGCCAAGATCTCAAAGTTCCACCTCTTCTCTCTCTCAAGTGATTGATTGCCCTTGGGTGGACACCTCACTCATGCCAGGCACCATGGGTTCACTTGGGGCTCTGCCCAGACCCCCTTGCCTGGGCAGTGCACCTCCACCAGCTGCTGTGAGTGCTGGCTGCTAACAGCTCACAGCTGCCCCTGCTCTTGAATAGCCTTTTCCCAGAACGCTTGAGAAATTATGCCCCACCCCCACATAAGGCAAGCCACTGTCCATAACTGATGGATATGGGGGTCCAAAAGGCAGGCTCCCTTGTGTCAGGTGGGATAGCTGTAGTGCCCTGCATTCTTTAGATTCCACAGTGGGATCAGGCTGAGGCTAGACTTGCAGCTCTAGATCCTGCTCCATCCTATGTCCCTGCCTATTAAGTTTCTCCTGAGCACCTCCCCAGTGAATCATTTGCACCAGCATCCCTCTGCTTCTACGGAACCTGAGGTAAGTCACAGGGCCCATAAGACCCACTTTCCTTAAAGAGCCGAAAGCCCAGACACACTCAAACAGTCACATCAATGTCACAACCACCAAGCGCTGGAGCTCAGTGTCTTCCCTCCCTGAGATGGGGTTCAGCCTCCCTCTGATTTCATAAAAGCTCCAGGGGCTTTCCAGTAATCCCCTTTTTTGTTCAAGTCAGCCAAAGTCCATTTCTCTTCCCTGAAACCAACATAACCTTAACTAATAGGATGGGGAATCCAGGCCTGACTTAACATGGCTTTGGAGATCCACCCAATGCTTTGAGGAACAATGTCAGTGAGACTCCCGAGAGGAAAATTAATTGATTACCCTTCCTATTCCCATGGCTTCAGTCACTAGAAGTGCTGCTAGGAATGCTCCCTATCCTTTAATCCTCCAGGAATTTGCCTTGCTGAGGAGTTAATTTGTTACCCGGGGCTCTGTTTCCCTGAGACCTCCTTGACTCCCGAGAGGCAGATCGAGCTAAATTCCTTCCACTGGTCGTCATCGTCTTGCATTTCTCTTTGTTTCTAGTCCTGTCCAGGATGCCTCTAGCATCTCTCTGAGGCTTCTTATCCCTCAAGTGCACTTTTCCACATTCTCTTGTCCTCCCTATGTGTGCATATGTATGTGGTGTGTTTGTACACATGCTCAGAAAGCCAACAGAGGCCATGAAGAAATCTCTGGAGAGTGGCCAGGTTTCAAATCACTCAGCCATGAAAGGGTGACACAATGCAAGCCTGATTAGTTCCACTCAGCATCATTCACTGATTCATCACAAAATTGATCCTTCTGATCCAGACTCTCCTCTCTCAATGGTCAAAGCAGCTTTTGTCTGAGCCAGGCATTGTGCCTCTATAGCCATTTTATGTAGTTGAGCCCAAGACAAGGGTCTATCCTAGCCAAATGTGGAAAGAGCTGGAAAATATTTTAAGATATTAACTTACAGTCTGTTTCCCAGTGGGGGTCTCCTCCGCTCCCCTTCCTTCACTTAAGCAGAACGTCACATGGTCTGAGGGGAGCCACGCTGCAGGGTGAAGGGTGAAAAGTTGACACATCATTTCTGGCTTGTTCCTAGTGATTGGTTCGTTCCGTAGACTGATGGTCCTCTGGTCTTAAAGCTCTCACATGAGGTTTGTTTGGTCCACACAGTCTTTTTTTTTTTTTTTTTTTTTTTTTTTTTTTTTTTTTTTTTTTGCTGTACTCAAAGCATGTGGAGGTTCCTGTGCCAGGGATCAAACCTGCAACACAGCAGTGACCGAAGCCACTGCAGTGACAACACTGGATCCTTAATCCACTGAACCACAAGAAGACTCCCACTGTTCTTTTTAAAAGTCTGATTTTGGGGGGTTCCCATAGTGGCTCAGTGGGTTAAGAACTCAACATAGTGTCTATGAGGATGTAGGTTCAATCCCTGGCCTCGCTCAGTGGGTTAAGGATCTGGTGTTGCCTTAAGCTGAAGCCTAGGTCATACATGTGGTTTAAATCCTGTGTTGCCATGGCTGTGGCATAGACCAGCAGCTGTAGCTCCACTTCGACCATAGCCTGTGAACTTCCACAGGTGCAGCCTTAAAAAAAAAAAAAAAAAAAAAAGCAAAAGTCTGATTTTGGCTACACAGGGCTCAGCTGTCCAGTGTACCTCAGGTCCCCAACACTCCCTACTGTCTGTCACCATCGACATTTCCTGCCTGGCCTCTTTCTGTGTACACTTGAATCTGTGACCACAACCTCAAAACCATTAAAGAAGATTATGCTCAGTGCCCTATATGCAAACATAGTCCTGAGGAAGAAACAAGAGGATTAAGAGAGGAAATTTCCCCCTCAGGAGGGCGACAGCCACAATGTAAGGCCCAGTGATGGCTATGACCATGATTCTACAGCACACAATTTAAATAACCACCTGAGGCATGGCTAATGGGTGAGAGGCCACTGTGGAGCAAGACAGCAATATTGGTCTAAGGTCAGAAGGAAGGGAGGGGCCAGGGTGTGTGTGCTGTGGTCTAGTGTCTAGTCTGCTCTCCATCCCCCTTCTCCTCCTTTTTGATGGAGCACCTTGATTACCTGTGGGAAACTGTCCCAACCCATGGTAGAGAGTCTGGGAGAGGATGTCCATTAAAGTGCTGTGGCCAAGGAGTATGCGTGACCAAGTGACCCAAACCAGGCTACCCACACTCTTTCCTCCAAGAATTTGGACCTTGAGCACAGGAACAGACGGGGAGAAAATCTGTCCTCCCTTGAAGGAACTGCCCATTAACTCCTGCTATCTAGACTCCTCAGGCACCCTAACTCTTCCTCTTCCTGGGGCCTATTTTGGGTCAGATTCTGTAAATTCTGGGACCTTTCCTTTTCATTCCAATAAGGTGTCTTTAGGGTCAGTCCTGTTGCTGGCAACCTGAGAACTCTGCCTTGTACAAGAGGTATCCTGGAAAATATAGGATGTGAGCTGACGAGAATAGCTTATTCCAGGTGAGGAGCATGCTCTCAGGGAAGCCTCTAGAGATCGCCGCTCCGCCTGGCTCAAGGGGAAATGTCAAGGGAGGAAGTGTGCGAAATGGGGGGCGGGAAGGGCTAGAATGGGAGAGTCTTTTCCTATTTGTCTTCAGGGTATGGCCTTTCCCCTAGAGCAGAGGTTCCTGTGATGTTGTTGTACACACTGCTGGGCTGTAATCAGCGAGCAAACGAGTTAGATCCAGTCCGCAGAGGACTGGGCAGGATGCATTAGAAACTGGGGATGCTTTGGAGTTTCCTTTGTGCTCAGCAGGTCAAGAACCCAACACAGTGTTTGTGAGGATGTGGGTTTGATCCCTGGCCTTGTGCGTCAGGTTAAGGATCCAGCATTGCTGCAAGCTGTGGCGTAAGTCGCAGATGTGGCTTGGATCCAGGGTTGCCATGGCTGTGGTTCCCTAGCCTGGGAACTTCCATATCCTGCAGTTGTGGCCATAAAAAGAAAAAAGAAAAAGAAGAAAAGAAATTGGGGATGCACCAAGGAAGTGGGTTCAGTAGGAAGTCTCAGCCACCAGGTGAGCTGAGGCAGCAAAGTGTTGGGAGCCAAGACTGAAGAGAAATAAGAGCAATGGAGGAGGAGAGAATATGAGAAGACAGTAACTGTCTGCAAAGAATAGAGTGGACCCTTGAGTCAGTCTGCCTGGGTTTGAATCATGGCCCCATCACTGACTTCGTGTGATCAGTTTTTTCCTGTTTCAATATTCCCTACCTCAGTTTAATTTAGTGGCTGGCCAAAACCAAGCAGTCAAAAAAGGATGACTAGTGTCATTATTTTAATCAATAAAATGTTATTCTACTCATCCAAATTGCTAATTATCAGTTATTATGATTACCCTTTAATCTTCAGATTCAAAGCCACAGACCATGCCTGCAACCCACCCACACACAAAACACACAATTATATTTCAGAAATACCCCTGGGGCCCAGCCTGAAATTACAGACTAATAAACCTGAGACAAGGTCAAAAAGATACCATAAAAGAAAAGATCCAGCAGGCATAAATTTGTACCATTATGTTCAAAGGGAAATGGTTTGAGAGATAGAGCTATGGGATGGACAGGGATGCAGGTACTTGGCAGGGTTAGGACAGTAACCTAAGATTACTTCCTGTTCTGATAAGATTCTTGGAAACTAGATACAGATACAGCCCCTGCTATTTGAACTGGAGCATGATGGTCCATGATGTACCCTGTGAGCCTGCGAAACAGGACCTAAAAATGTAACTGTATTATTAAAACAGTTCCATTTATCACTCTTCAAGAAGATGGAGTAAGTGCTGGCCTGGGAGGTAGAAGTCCTGGAGGCCCCAGAGGGTCTATGAAGATTTCTGGGAAGGAATTCACCCGATATAGTAGCTCCTGACCATGACAGGCCCCTCCAGGTAGAGGGGAGCCATTAGGACACACCTCAGGATGTGTCTAGAATAATCCTAAGAGATGTTTGGATTATATCAGCAAACAAGGCACAAAGATCCTTATCTCTGTGGAATTACATTCTAGTGGGAGAGAGAGAGCATAAACAACAAATAAGTATATATAATATAGTATTATTCAGAGATAATAAGGGCTACCAAAAACAAAGAAAGAAAAAAGGCATCAGGATGGGAAGAAGTGTTGTAATTTTAAATGGAGCGGCCAGGGGAGATCTCTCTGAGAAGGTGATTTTGAGCAAAGACTGGAAGGTTAGAGACGGACCCATGGGCTCTCGGGACAAAGAGGATTCCAGGCAGAGGGAAAAACCAGCACAAAGGCCCTGAGGCAGAAGCATTCTGAATGTGTGCAAGGAATGGCAAGGAAGACCGTGGCTGCAGCAGAGAGATACAGGATGCAGATCACAAAGGGCCTGCAGAGCCACTGTAAGAACGTTTACTCAGTGAAATAGTCAACTGTGGGAGGATCCCAAGCGAAGGAATAATATGATCTGACTCATGCTTTAAAAGATAACTCTAGCTGCTGTACTGGGAGTAGATGGTAGGGACCAAGGGCAAAAACACCTGGGCCCATTAATATGAACAAGTCAAGGAGAGGGCCAGAAACCAGCAGAAGAGGCAGAGAGGAGAAAAACCAGAGTCTGTTTTCCTAGAAGCCACCACAAGACTTTTTTTTTTTTTTAAGGGCTTTACCTGCGGCATGTGGGAGTTCCCAAGCTAGGGGTTGAATCGGAGCTACAGCTGCCAGCCTATACCACAGCTCATGGGAATGCCGGATCCCGGACCTACTGAGCAGGGCCAGGGATCGAGCCTGCATCCTCATGGATATTAGTCGGGTTCATTTTTGCTGCGCTACAACGGGAACTTTTGTTTTTTGTTTTTTAAATTGAACTGTAGTTAATATACAGTTCAGTGTTAGTTTTAGGTATACAGCAAAGTGATTCAGTTACGTACATATAACTGAATACATACATACATATATGTATGTGTATGTATATTCTTTTCCAATTTTCCGGTTTAGGATATAGATATTGAATATAGTTCCCTGTGCTACATAGTAAGTCCTTGTTGTTTATATCTATATTTATTTATTTATTTATCTTTTCCCTTTTCTAGGGCTGCTCCCACAGCATATGGAGGTTCCCAGGCTAGGGGTCTAATTGGAGCTGTAGCTGCCGGCCTACACCACAGCCACAGCAATGTGGGATCCGAGCCTCGTCTGTGACCTATACCACAGCTCACGGCAATGCCACATCCTTAACCCACTGAGCAAGGCCAGGGATTGAACCTAAAACTTCATGGTTCCTAGTCGGATTTGTTAACCACTGAGCCACAACGGGAGCTCCTATATCTATTTTATGTATAGCAGTATGTATCTGTTAATCCCAAACTCCTAATTTTTCCCTCCCCCACCCTTTCCTGTAAGTTTGCTTTTTCTGTGAATCTATTTTTGTTTTGTAAATAAGTTTATTTGTATCATTTTTTAGGAGTCTATATATAAGTGATATCACATATTTGTCTTTCTCTGACTGACTTCGCTTAGTGTGATCATCTCTAGGTCCATCCATATTGCTGCAAATGACAATACTTTATTATTTTCCATGACTAATATTCCATTGTATACATGTACCACATCTTCTTTGTCCACTCCTCTGCCAGTGAACACTTTGGTTGCTTCCATGTCTTGGCTATTGTGAATAGTGTTGCTATGAACTTTGGGGGGCAAGAAAGGAGAAAGTGGGTCCGACTTAGCTCTCTTCCAAGATTGCAACTGCAGTAAATGTTCCAAAAAAGCAAATCAAATTATATCATTAGGCTTAAAAACCTTAAATGATTTCCCGCTGACTTTAGGAAAAGTCCAAGGCAATTGTCAGGGCTTATAAACACTTTCATGGGCTGACCTCTGCCCTTCCCTGCTGAAGCATTTGCTGCTCCCCAAATACAGGGCATTCTCTCTTCACATTGAGTCTTCACATGCTTCATCAGTGTCAGAATGTAAGGGGTGTGTTTACCCTGATTTAGTGTAAACTTAATGATCAGGGTTTCCCTTTTTTTTACCTCCAAGATTCCCATCTTTTCCAATAGTAAAAGATATAATTTAGGGAAACTGTTTTGACTTTGAAGGTTTGTGTGTCATAATTCTACAAGGGCTTATAATGGTATACACAACACCTTCTACAGTGTCTGAAGATCTGAATCAAATCTGTGGAAACAGAATTTTCTCTTGTCACCTTTGGGGTAAATTCTCTGATGCTGCCATCTTGTGGCCACTTAGAATAATAACAACTAGAGTGTTGCCTTGGGTAGAAAGACTCTCCCAAAGAATCCTCCTATGTCCCAGCCAATGGTTCTCCGCAACCTGGTTGAATATTTGCCATTCAGAGTGCTAATTTGCAAAGCAGTCTATACCTTGTAAGGCTTTCTTAGAAAGTTATTTCTTATACTGATCCAAATTCTAATTTTTTAGTCTTAAGCTTTTAAACATTTCCACACATTTTCCCCCCTAGACTATGTATTTCAGCTCCTTCATCTTTCTCTATGTGATGTGATTTCCAGAGCCCTCATTATCTTGTACTTCTCGCTCAGGTCAGGTTGCCTAGCAACACAGTCTGAGACAGGAATTCTAGTACAAGGCGTTTCCTGAGGGAATGTCCTCAGGGCGCACCTCGAGGGGCTTGAAGTGGGATGGAGCAGGGGGACAGAGCTGAGTAGGGATGTGGTCTCAGCTGAAGATGAGCCTCATGGGTTCCCATTGTGGCGCAGCAGAAGCAAATCCTACTAGGAACCATGAGGTTGCAGGTTTGATCCCTGACCTCACTCAGTGGGTTAAGGATTTGCCATTGCTGTGGCTGTGGTGTAGGCCAGTGGCTACAGCTCTGAAAAAAAAAAAAAAAAGAAAAAGAAAAAGATTTTGAAAGATGAGCCTCAGGCTGATCCAAAGGGCAGCTCTGAAGCAGAAATGGTACCACAAATTCATCCTGCCTTGAGATATGCAATTCAGCTTTTTGTACTCAGTGTTACTCAGCCCTGGGGTCCGGGGGTGTGGGGGGTTCAGAGTGACCTTCCTGAGTGAGGTGGTTCCTGTTTAGGCAATGGAGTTCTCAGGAGCAGGGTACAGCTGTGAGTTGTTAGGATCCAACAGTCAGAGTGTATGGTGAATGAATGCCCAGGAAGGGATCAGTATGCCTCCTGCTAAGATCCCATCTCAGTCATGAGGCCTAGACTAGGCTCCACATACTTCAGGTGTGTCTGATGTGGAGAATTCAAGGGGATCATTAAACCCCATTCTTCTTAGCTCAGGATTAACAGTCTAGTCTCATGTTGGGACTGTGACAACCTAAACTCCAAGGGTCTCACGTAAAATTGGTCCTAGCATCTTCTGTCGGTGCTCATGGCATGGTAATAACAAAAGCAAAGGCACTTTTATGACTTGAAAATGTCATGCTGCTGTTTTTGTTTGTTTGTTTGCTTGCTTTTTAGGGCCACACCTACAGCATATGGAAGTTCCCAGGCCATGGGTCCAACTGGAGCTACAGCTGCTGGCTTATGCCACAGTCACAGCAATGCGGGATCTGAGCTGCATCTGGGACCTACACCACAGCTCATGGCAATACCAGATCTTAATCCACTGAGCAAGGCCAGAGATTGAACCTGCATCCTCATGGATACTAGTCCGATTCATTTCTGCTGAGCCACGACAGGAACTCCTCATGCTGTTGTTTTGACCTCACATTCTAAACAACAGATTCTCTTTGAATCTAGCTTTGTTGTTTAACCCAGCACTCTGCTGATACCTGCAGACTTGGTAAATATATGTCTTTGGTTACTTTCAACTTTCTTGTCTGTTCTTGACACCTAAGAGCTGATCATCTCTTAATATCTGGCTGTCTGAGATCTGGCTCATGATCCCTGCCTGAGATATCTGTTCTGTTGCTGCCACCCATTCAGCATCCTCTTTTACTTAGGTTAAAAATGGCTAGGAGCAGGTCCAGGGATCCAGATGGCAGAGGAAGAGGACGTGGAGGTTACCTTCTCCCACAAATACATAAAAAATTTGTCTACATGCAGAATGATTCTCACAGAATATCTATTGAACAGTGGCAGGACACCTCATATTTCCAAAAGGGCAAGAAAATCTCCATGTAAATGAGTAGGACCAAAGAAAAAAGGGAGAGAGGGAAAGGAATTAGGGTGGGACCAGTGCCTTTGGGTGGGAGCCATGAAAGGTTTCTGTACACTGACAAGTCCCCTCCTAGGCGGGGAGACCACCTAGGACTAAGGGGGAGCTTCAGAGCCTTGGAGGAGAGCGCAGCAACTAGTTTGTGGAAGGCAAAGCAGAAAGAGATATGTATCAATGGTCAGTGCCACCGCCTGGCATGCCCTAGCCTGAGATGCTCATCCACTGGGGCAGACTGAGGCTGGGTACTGAGGCTTGGGCTTCAGGGGTCAGACCCAGGGAGAGGACTGGGGTTGGCTAGGATGTGGTGCACCACAAGTGAGGGAGTATGGGAAGAAGCCTGGGCCCACAAGAGAGGCAAGATGCCATTGCTATGTGTGTGTGTGTGTGTGTGTGTGTGTGTGTGTGTGAGAGAGAGAGAGAGAAAGAGAGAGGGGCAGTATGGAACTGCCTATAGGAGCTTCCATTTCTGTGTGTGGGCTCTCAGGCAGCAGGGCACTGATTACATGAGCTCCAGAGGTGGGCTGCCACTGCCATCTTGGACCTCAGAGGCAGATATGGACTATTACCTCTGCTGAGGTCTCACAGTGGGTGACAGTCACTGCCCCACCTTCCCGGGGCATGCATGGCCTGCTGCCCCTGCCAAGAGACCCATGAATGGGCACTAACAGCTGCCCCTACCTTCCTGGGAATGTGCACAAGCCACATGCCTGCACGCCCCCTAATAAGGCGATAATGGCCAGCACATGTTGAGGAAAGAGAAGGCAAGCATCCAAACCAAAAGCAGCCCTCATGACCCCCCAAATTAAACTGACACAAGATATGCACATAAACAGACCTCCAAGACTTTAATAGATGATTGTTTCTCCTAAACTCACAGAGTAAGAGAAAAATAAGCAAAATGAAGACACACAGGAACTATTCCCAAGGGAATTCCCCTGAAAGAACGAAAAAATGAAACAGACCTCTTCAGTCTAACAGACACTGAGTTCAAAAAGAAGGTAATGAAAATACTGAAGGAATTAAGAAATGCTATTGACAGAAATGCAGATTTCTGTAAAAAGAAACGAGAGGAGTTCCCATAGTGGCTCAGTGGTTAACGAATCTGACTGTCATCCATGAAGACGCAGGTTTAATCCCTGGCCTCACTCAGTGGGTTAAGGACCTGGCGTTGCCATGAGCTGTGGTGTAGATAGCAGCCATGGCTCAGATCCTGTGTTGCTGTGGCTATGGTGTAGGCTGGCAGCTACAGCTCCGATTTGCCCCCTAGCCTGGGAACCTCCATATGCCATGGGCGCAGCCTTAAAAAGCAAAAAAAAAAGAAAGAAAGAAAGCTAAGATAAGAAAAGAAATGATAAGGAGGAGCCAAGAAAAATTAGAAAAATTCATTTGCAGAGAGAAAAATCTCAGTTAAAGCATTAAACAGTAGAATGAATAATGCAGGGGAACGAATAAGTGACTTATAATATAGAAAAATGGAAATCACCCAATCAGGGCAGCAGACAGGAAACCAAATGAAAAAAAAAAGAAAGCAATATAAGAGATCTATGGGATCATATAAAGCATGCCAATCTATGCATAATAGGGATTCCAGAAGGTGATGAAAAAGAAAGGAGGATTGAAAATATATTTGAAAAAGTTATCGCTAAATACCCCCCAAACCTGAAGAAGGAAGTAGGTATTCAGATACAGGAAGCACAGAGGATTCCCAACAAGATGAACTCAAACAGACTTACATCAAAACATTGTATAATAAAAATGGCAAGGAGTTCTCATTGTGGCTCAGCAGTAATGAACCGGAACAGGATCCATGAGGATGCAGGTTTGATCCCTGGCCCTGTTTAGTGGGTTATGATCTGGCTTTGGCACAAGCTGCAATGTAGGTTACACATGTGGCTTGGATCTGGTGTTGCTGTGGCTATGGCATAGGCTGGCAGCTGTGGCTCTGATTCAACCCTTAGCCTGGGAAATTCCATGTGCCACAGGTGCAGTCATTAAAAAAAAAAATCACATAATATAATAAAAATGGCAAAAATTATTCTAAAGGCAACAAGAGGAAAAACAAAGAGTTAATTACAAGGGAAACCCTCCTCCCCCCATAAGGCCATCAGCTAATATCTCTACAGAAATGCTGCAGGCCAGAGGGGAATAGCAAAATATATTCAAAGTCTTGAAACGGAAAAATCTTCAACCTAGACTTCTCCACACAGCAAGATTATCATTTAGGATAGGAGGAGAAATAAATAATTTCTCAGTCAAGCAAAAACTAAAAGAATACAGCAATGCTAAACCTATCCTAAAAGAAATAATGAAAGGTCTTCTCTAGATAGAAAAGAAGCAAGAAGATACGGGAAGGAGGAAATCATAATTGGAAAGTCAATCACTTAAATTAGCCAGTATACGGATCACAAACAAACAACAAACAAACCAAAAAACCTATCTGTGAAAGTATTGATAAACACAAGGAAGCGCAAAAGGATAAAGATGTAAAAGGGGTCGTAAAGTTCATGAAGTGTGGGAAAGGAGAGGAAGAAAATGTATTATTATTTTTTTTTTCAAAGTCTGAGGATGGAAAGGAACAATTAAAGAAACTTATGGAGTTAATACAATTTCTTTCTTTCTTTTTTTTTTTTGTCTTTTTGCCATTTCTTGGGCCGCTCCTGCAGCATATGGAGGTTCCCAGGCTAGGGGTCGAATCAGAGCTGTAGCCACCGGCCTACGCCAGAGCCACAGCAATGCGGGATCCGAGCCGCGTCTGCAACCTACACCACAGCTCACGGCAACGCCGGATCGTTAACCCACTGAGCAAGGGCAGGGATCGAACCCGCAACCTCGTGGTTCCTAGTCGGATTCGTTAACCACTGCACTACGACGGGAACTCTGAAAATGTATTATTTTTCCCCCCAGAATATGTTTAAGCCTGGATGACTATCGGTCTAAAGTAAGCAGATAAAGGAAGGGGTTAATAGACTTGAAAGGGCAAACACAAGTCAAAAACATAAAACAGATTCACAAAAACCAAAAAGAAGAGAACAAAAGCATAAAAGAAAAGGAAGACTTCAAACCACAAAAAGAAAAAGGAACAAAGATGAAACACAGAATCAACTGAAAAACAAGGTTTAAAATGGCAATAAATACATATGTATCAGAGTTCCCATCGTGGCACAGCAGAAATGAATCTGACTAGGAACCATGAGGTTGCCGGTTCAATCCCTGTCCTTGCTCAGTGGGTTAAGGATCCGGCATTGTGGTGAGCTGTGGTGTAGGTTGCAGACGAGGCTCGGATATGACGTTGCTGTGACTGTGGCATAGGCCAGTGCCTACAGCTCTGAATTGACCCCTAGCCTGAAAACCTCCAAATGCCATGGGTGTGGCTCTAAAAAGACCACAAAGAAAAAAAAAGAGAAAAAGAATGAAATGATGTCATTTGTAGCAACATGAATGCAACTAGAGATGATCACACTAAGTCACGAAGACAAATACCATACGATATAACTTATTTGTGGAATCTAAAATATGGTATAAATGAACCTATCTACAAAACAGAAATAGACTCACAGAGAGAACAGACTTGGGGTTGCCAATGTGGAGGGGGGAAGGACAGGAATGGGGAGGGAATGTGGGGTTAGTAGACACAAACTATTACATTTAGAATGGATAGACAAGGTCCTACTCTATAGGACAGGGAACTATATCCAGTTTCTTGGGGGTAGGCCATGATGGAAGATTATATAAGAAAGGAAATATTTTATGACTGAGTCACTTTGCTGTACAGCAGAAAATAATACAACATTGCAAGTCAACTATACTTTAATTTAAAAAAATCATGATACGGAAAAAAAAAAAAAAAAAAGAAACTGACGTCCAGAGTGGTTTTAAACTCCTTTATCTAAGGTCACTCCTTAGGGCTGAAGTCAGAACTAGAGAACTGGGTGGGTCATGTGAGAGATCCAAATTCTGGTGCAAATTCAAGTGAAAGCTGTGCACCTCATACAGGTTGCTCAGTATCATCTTTGAACCTAAGTTTCTCTCTCTCTCTCTCTCTCTCTCTCTCTCTCTCTCTCTCTTTTGCTTTTTAAGGCTGTACTTGCAGCATAGGGACCCAGGCTAGGGGTCAAATCGGAGCAGCAGCTGCCAGCCTACACCACAGCCATAGCAATGAGGGAACCGAGCGGCGTGTGCAACCTACACCACAGCTCATGGCAAAGCCAGATCCTTAACCCACTGAGTGGGGCCAAGGATTGAATCCACATCCTCATGGATACTAGTCGGGTTTGTAACCTGCTGAGCCATGACATGAACTCCTGATCCTAAATTTCTTAATTGTAAAAAAGATGGAATGAACTAGATCGGCATCTTCAAATCTTTGTGTTCACATAAAACTTACCTGATGTGATGATAATAAATGCCGAGTTTCAAGCTTTAAAAAAATGGCTACGAGCAGGCCTGAGGCCAGGGCTCAGGAGAGTCAGCCAAGGTCTAACAGAAAATTGAGTCTGAGAGAAGGAGACAGCCTGGTTCCCAGGTAGTTAAGGGGACAGTACTGTGTGATCAAGGCTGAAAACTCAAGAATACCAGCATAGCTCTGAGCCTTGAGTAGCTTGACAGGAGGTAGAAGATGTCTGAGATTAATTTAGGGAACATATTCAACTAATATTCAATGTATTTAAATGCACTGAAGAGTGGTGAATGACTGCCTAGGACTTCATAGTTTATACGGTATTGTCCTTGATAATTGTCCTCAACAATCCTCCAGGATAGTGTTTTCACATATCCAATTGCAGCATCACTTTCAATGTCAGAGCCAGAGAAGTGAGGCAGAATGATGCTGTCATCCCCCCTCCATCCATCAGCTTGGATAGCAAAGGTCACCTCTCATCTTTGGTCCTGACTGAATGTTGGCACAGCCTTCCTCTCTCCAGCCTTCCTGCTGCTGATGGTCCTGTAACCATATTTCCCTCTGTCAGCCTTGTGTGGAACTGGAAAACCCTTTCCCCCAAAGGGCCTGGATGAAAAGGGGGGTCATGAAAGATAATAGTTAAGAAAGCCAGGGACCACCCCAGAGAGATGTGCCCCTGCTTTGGGAAACACTGACTCACAGTACATATTCTGAAGTGGGGAATCATCTAATTATTCCAAGATAATTTCATCCTATCACCCTCTCAGTCACTTCCAGACCAAAGAACTAAAACCTTCAGGATAATGTGACTGCATAGTGGAAACCACAGTAGAAATCTATTTTGTTAATTACTTTGGGCTGTAAAATATGCTTTTACCCTTTCGTTTCCCCTGACTGAGCCATAGAGTTTTAGAGATGACAAATCCTCTCTTGTTTGTTCCTCTGTTCTCAAGTTCAGAGGGTCTTTACATATTTAGGCTCTCTTTACAAAGCAATGTCAGTTGTGGTTATGACATCAAACAGATTCTAGGAATGAGGAAGGCAAGCCCCCAAAGTCAGGCACAAGGGCAAATTCCGGACTGGGACACTTTAACCCCGGGGCTTGATTCCAGAGTACTCTGTATACATTTAAAAATCAGTGACTGTTTTTATACAAAAGCATTCAAGTTAGAAAAGGCCATGGTGAAGAGTAAGTTCCCTTCTCATCCTGTCCCTTGGTTCCAGTCCCTTTCCTCGGAGGTAAAAAAATTTACCTCTTTTTTTGTTTTTCTTGTCATCTTTATCCAACTATTTCACAGTAGGTGTATTACAAACTGCAATAAATGTTCAAAATTGAGAATTCAAAAATGATTTACTTCAAACTAACGTAAAATCAAGTCACGTGCAAAATATCAATTTGACATGATTCTAAATTAAACTACAACCCCAAAAAGAAAGCATAGTTGATGAAATCTGCCTCATCTACAAAGTGAACAGACACAACTGAGACCAAAGAGGATGCCAAAAGTCTAAATAACTGAATGCACAAAATCCAAAAGATGCAAGTACAAGCCTAAATTCAAGCTACCATGTGATTATAAATAATAATTACGATAATAATGGCATTCACCTATGGGACCTGACACTAAAGATGCCTGCTGAATAGCTCCTTAGCTGAGCCAACTTAATCAACTTATCACTAGCTCACCCCAATTACCAGTGTCTTGTGCAACTTTAACCATGGCTATACAGCCAAGTATATATCAATTATGCTGTATGCATAATATTCATAATTTCTCTAAAATAGTGATTGAGTAGTATTTTAAGAACTCTTTGTCCCTTTCAAATCACCTGCCTGAGTTTGACTTTCCTCAAAAAGCAGAGATGCAGTCAAACTTACAATTGCCAAGAGAATGGACTTAATAGTTGCCAAGGGGTGGGGGAAGGATGAATTGGGAGTTTGGGATTAGCAGATGCAAAGTATTATATACAGAAGAGATAAATAACAAGGTCTTATTGTATAGCACAGGGGATGGTATTCAATATCCTGTGATAAACCATAATGGAAGAGTATGCAAAAAGAACTTTGTGCACATAACTGAATCACTTTGCTGTACACCAGAGACTAACGTGACATTGTAAATCAACTATAGCTTAATAAAATAATTTTTTTTTTTAAAAGCAGAGACTCAGAGTTCCTGTTGTGGTGCAACAGGATTGGTGGTGTCTCTGCAGTGCCAAGATGCAGGTTTGATTCCCAGCCTGGCACTCTGGGTTAAAGGATCTGGTGTTTCCACAGCTGAGGAATAGATTACAACTGTAGTTCGAATCTTATCCCTAGCCTGGGAACTCCATATGCTATGTGGGGTGGCCAAAAAAGAAAAAGCAAAAGGAGAGATTGAGGAGCAAGCAGTCTATTAGGGAGGTGATCAGAGAACAGAAGTGAAGGATTGGAGAGAGCAAGATAAGGAAGGGAGAAAAACAAAGACAAGAAGAATACAATGGAGCACTATTTAGCCATAAAAAGAATGAAATTTTGCCATTTCCAGCAACATGGATGGACCTGGAGGGCATGAAAATGAGTGAAGTAAGTCAGACAGAGAAAGACAAATACTGCATGATAGTAGCACTTATACGTGGAATCTAAAAAAAATGTAACAAACTAGTAAATATAACAAAAAAGATGCAGACAGATATAGAAAACAAACTAGTGGTTACCAGTGGGGAGAGAGGAGCAGGGAGGGGCATTGTAACAGTAAAGGATTAAGAGGTACAAACTATTGGGTATAAAATAAGCTATGAGGATTTGCCTAGTGGCCTAGCAGTTAAGGATTTGGTATTGTCACTGCTGTAGTTCAGGTATAGTCACTGGCCCAGGAACTTCTGCATGCTGTGGGTATGGCCAAAATAAATAAGTAAATAAATAAATGAAGTAAGCTACAAGGATATATTGTACAACACAGGGATTATAGCCAATATTTTAAATAACTACAAATGGAGTATAACCTTTCAAAATTGTGAAACTACATTGTACATCTATAACTTATAAAATATTATACAGAAACTATACTTCAATAAAAAAATTTAAAAAACTGGAGTTCCCGTCGTGGCGCAGTGGTTAACGAATCTGACTAGGAACCATGAGGTTGCGGGTTTGGTCCCTGCCCTTGCTCAGTGGGTTAATGATCCGGTGTTGCCGTGAGCTGTGGTGTAGGTTGCAGACGCGGCTCGGATCCCGCGTTGCTGTGGCTCTGGCGTAGGCTGGTGGCTACAGCTCCGATTAGACCCCTAGCCTGGGAAACTCCATATGCCGCGGGAGCGGCCCAAGAAATAGCAACAACAACAACAAAAGACAAAAAAGACAAAAAGACAAAAAAAAAATTTAAAAAACTAAGACAGATACATCAGCAGTGATGGGTAAACTCAAGAATTTTATTTTGGGAGTTTCTGTCGTGGTGCAGCAGAAATGAATTTGACTAGGAACCATTAGGTTGTGGGTTCGATCCCTGGCCTCACTCAGTGGGTTAAAGATATGGCACTGCTGTGAGCTGTGGTGTAGGTCACAGATGCAGCTTGGATCTGGTGTTGCTGTGGCTGTGGCTGTGGCATAGATGAGCTGCTACAGCTCCAATTCAACCCCAAGCCTAGGAACCTCCATATGCCACGGGTACAGCCCTCAAAAAGACAAAAGACAAAAAAAAAAAAAAAAGAATTTTATTTTGGATCTAACAAATTTGAAATAATTTTTTAAACATCCAATGAAGAAGCAGCATATGGCAAAAAAAGAGTCAGATTATTCATAATCAATAAAGTGGAACTGATCACTGTTTAGTTTCTCCAGCAATATGCCCCTCTGCTAACACAATGTCTGACACCAACCAAGCTTTCTTTTCCCTGGTGGTCGATATTAGTTAACTTGAGATGGAGCATTATATAAGACTCTATTTAGAGTAACTCAGAAGATAAACAGCTAGCCTTTACTGTTAGTGGCAGCTGCTTTCCAGATGCCAAAATCACCCCTGAGATCTTGTATTACATTAAAAAATGGCCCCAGATGCTGCTTTCCACACATTTCACACTTATGTGTTCTTGGATGTTTTTCAATGTGTAAGTCCACAGAGTGAAAGTCATTACCACACTCATTTATTTTTCATGGAGTGTTGTAACAGGAATCGTGGATTCAGCAAGTGAAGCCGTATGAATAATGCATGTTAGGCCCAGCTGATGGGCACTCCTATTATCTTCATATCACTGTGAGTGTCAGAGCAAAGAGGTGTACATGTGGCAATGTGGTCACATACACATCCCTTCTGCTGCAAGAGCCATTAAGAAGGGATAGGTAATCTTTAGCTTTCAGCTTAAGCTGGTGGTTTTCCAGCATTAGTGAGTCGTCTGAGGGTGAAACTAACTCGATAGGTCTCCACTTCTCCCTCTCTCTGTTCCTGCCTTCCCAGAGGTATTTCTCAAGCTCCTGTCATACATCAGACAATAACTTAGACCTAGGGATCTGCATATTAACAAGCTCTGTAAATGATTTTCACATAGGTGGTTCACACAACACAATGTAGGAGCTGGCCTAAAGAAACCTGTAAGGGATACTTTGTTTGTCTCTCTAGCACCAACTTATCCAGCTCCCAACCTCCACACACAGATACTCTGTTGTATTTAAGTATCCCCCCTTCTCTGCTTAGCCATGGGCTTCAGGAAATGATGGCCCAAGAGGCATACATGTTGTTGATGGAAATAATAAACAATTTATAGTAGGAATACAATTGTTTGAGCCCAACGAAGGACTATAGCCTGGGAGACAAAGATTCAAGAAGCAGCTGAATTTTGTCCCACTTGTCCACAAAATGGAAGAGGCTTTAAAGACAAATATGTCAAAATTATATACATTGTTTCCCGAGAGTTACACACATTTAGAATTAGAGCTGGCAAGAAGGGTGCTTGTTAGCAAGGATTGGTTTGGGTCTGAAATGGTACATAGTTAGAAGGGGAGACCTTGAGACCATAAGGTTGCAGCTGGCAGCTGCTGGCAGGTATTGTTTTGAGAATGGTTGGTGGTGTCCTTGATTCTAATTCAGTTCAGAATATCCAAGTTCTCTAGCCTTTGCAATGGATAAGCAGTGGGATCCTGCTGTATAGCACTGGGAACTATATCTTGTCACTTCTGATGGAGCATGATAATGTGAGAAAAAAGAATGTATACATGTATGTGTGACTGGGTCATCTTGCTGTGCAGCAGAAAATTGATAGAACACTGTAAATCAGCTATAATGGAAAAAATAAAAATCATTATTAAAAAAAAAGAATATCCAAGTTCTCAATAAAGTAAGACAATGTCTGAAACCATATCCACGATGGCCACCCACCTCCATTTTGCATGCCTGAATCAAATGCATTTTTATTTTAATGCTTTCTTTTTTAATGGTTAAAGCAGATGTACAATGCATGTTTATAGGCCATAAAGAAGCTGTTTTGGCTAGCCTAAAGTTAAATTAAATAATGTATAAGCCAGAATGACTTCCCTATTTCCTTCATCATTTTCCTCTTTTAATTGGAAATCTTTCCATAGAAAGCATTGATAATCAATGTATTTTTCCTTCATTGCCAGAGTGGCTCAGTTGCCCGCTCTGGGAACATTCACGTCCCTCAGTGCTAGGCCTACTTTTTGTTTATGTGGTTGCTTAGTTACCCACTTGGGGGAAAACTAACCAAACATAACAAACAAGTACAGAGAGGTATATTGATGGAGAAACATTTCATAGGCCATACATTTTATCACTCATACCCAATTGTCACACAAACAATGTTCATGTGCTTTTAGCAGTAAAGTTAAAGCCAGCAGTGATGCACCTCACAACTAGTTATACTCTGTGAAAACTTCACTAGACAATTTTTTCCATCCTGAACATTGGGGTCAAAAATATAGTTAGAAGCAAAACAACAGCTTTCCATTAGAATTCTTCAAATTTCTTACCCAGTTCAGCAGTATGACCTGAAAGTAATCAAATGGTTTCCATGTAATTTAATTTAACCCTAGTTACTTAAATATTTCTTCTGAGATGCTTCAAGGGCCTTCTGGAATACTGACAATTAGCTAGAGAAAGAATCTTACAATCTGTTATCAAAACAACTCAATATTTCAGGAAAACTTAGTTCTATTTAACAGAGAGAGAAAACCAAACGCAGGTCTTGTACCAGCTTACTATTAATAACAAAATTAACTTACCTAATTAAATTCAATCTAATCTTAATCCTGACAATATACAAAATTCTTCTCCCAAGTTTTCTTTTTTACAAACTTTTAATTTTAATTTTTAATTTTTTTTGTCTTTTGTCTTTTTAGGCATATGGAGGTTCTCAGGCTAGGGGCCAAATTGGAGTTGCAGCTGCCAGCCTACATTATAGCCACAGCAATGCAGGATCTGAGCTGCGTCTGTAATCTACACCACAACTTACAGCAATGCTGGATCCTTAGCCCACTGAGCAAGGCCAGGGATTGAACTCGAATCCTCATGGATGCTAGTTGGGTTCATTAACTACTGAGCCATGATGGGAACTCCTTACAAACTTTAAAAAAATCACTTTCTGTATTTATATTAGTTTTTCCCATATTAATATATTCTGTTTGTATGTATAGTTTGTCACATAGAAACAACCAGTTCTAGAACAAAATTATTCTCATTTTATCCCTCAACAAAAACATCTCCATTCTGATTTCAGTTTGTTTGGCCTTGGTATGTGTTGGGCATATGAACGTAGGTTCGATAATAGCTATACTGACCTTCTCTCATGAAAACAACAAAATTACAATCAACCACTGAACAACCACCAACAAAACAGATGGGAAAACTACAAAACAAGATATCCCACACCAAAAGACAAAGAGGAGGTGACATCAAGATGGTAGGAAGGGAGATTACACCATATAAACAACACCATAGCTGCTGGGTGAGTAGCCCATAGACTGGAGAATAATGATACTGAAAAGGCTCACCCATGAGAGTGAAGGTTCTGAGTCCCATGACTGATTCCCATGCCTGGGGATCTGGAATTGGGAGAAGGAGCCCCCTGGAGCATTTGGCAGTGAGAAGCCAGCAGGGCTTTTGTATAGGAGCTCCAAAAGACTGAGGGAAATGGAGACTCCACACCTGAAAGGTGCACACAGGTTTTGTGTGCACTGGGCCCCCAGGCAAAGCAGAGACTTCATTGGAATCTGGGTCAGACCTGCTTTTGGTTCTTGGAGCATCTCCTGGGAAAAGAGGGAGTGACTATGACTCATTGCTGGGGAAGGACATTGGAGGCAAAAGTCTTGAGAATAATCATCAGTGTGAAGTCCCCTGGAGATGGCCATTTTGGAAAAATCTGGCCCCATCCATGAGAGCTGAGAAGCCTCAGGCCAAGCAACAAAGGAGGCAGGAACACAGCCCCACCCAACAGCAAACAGGCTGTCTAAAGACCTCCTAAGAACACAGGTGCCTCTAATCACACCCAGAATCAAAGTCCCACCCACAAGAGGGATAAGAATCAGCTTCACCTACCAGTGGGCAGGCACCAGTCCCTCCCATGAGAAAGCCTACAGCAAGACCTCATACCAACTTCAGTCAAAGGGAGCAGACACCAGAAGCAAGAGAGGTTACAACCCTATGGCCTATGTAAAGGAGACCATGCAAAAAAATCTATACAAAATGAAAAGACAGAGATTTATGACTTGGATAAAGAAACAAGGAAAAAACCCCAGAAAAACAGCTAAGTGATCTGGAGATTACCAACCTCCATGAAAAAGGCTTTAGACCAATGATAGTAAATATAATTCAAGATCTTGGGAATATACTGGAGGAAAGGATAAATTACAAGCAACAATGAACAAAGAAATAGAAGATTTAAAGATTAAGCAAGCAGAGATGCAAAATATCATAACTGAAATAAAAAATTCACTAGAAGGAACCAACAGCAGAATACAGGAGGCAGATGAATGAATAAATAAGGTGAAAGATAGACTGGTAGTACTCACAGATGTGGAACAGAAAAGAGAAAAAAGATTGGCAAAGAAATGAAGATGGTCTAGGAGAATTCTGGGACAACATTAAACACACCAACAGCTGTATTATAGGGGTGCCAGAGGAGAAGAGAGAAAGGGCCAGAAAAAATAGTTGAAGAGACAATAGCTGAAAAGTTCCCTAACACGGGAAAGGAATCATTTACTCAAATTCAGTAAGCACAATGAATACCATATAAAATAAGCCCAAGGAGGTACAGCCAGAGATGCATATTAATCAAACTGACCAAAACTAAAGACAAAGAGAAAATATTGAAAGCAGTTAGGGAAAAGAAACAAATAACATACAAGGCAAACTCTGCAGACCAGAAGGGAGTGGCACAATATACTTAAAGTGATGAAAGGGAAAAAAACCTCCAACCAAGATTACTCTACCCAGAAAGGCTCTCATTCAGATTTGAAGGAGAAATTAAAAACTTTACAGAGAAGCAAAAGCTAAGAGAATTCAGCACCACCAAACAAGCTTTACAACAAATACTAAAAAAATTTCTCTAGGCAGAAAAGAAAAGACCACAACTAGAAACAAAAATACCACAAATGACAAGGCTCACCAGTAAAGGCGTACACATAGTAAAGGTAGGAAATCGTCCACACACAAATATGCTACCCAAACCAGCAATCATAAGAAGAGGAGGGTACAAATGCAGGATACAGGAGATGCACTTGCAATTAAGAGACCAGCAATTTAAAATAATCTATATATATATTGTTACTATATGAAAACTTCATGGTAACTTTCAACTAAAAATCTACAATAGATAGACATACAAATAAGAACAAACAATCGAAACACAATACTAAAGAGAGTCATCAAGCCACAAGAGGAGAGAACAAGAGAAGAAGGGAAGAAAAAAGAGCAATAAAAACAAATCCAAAACAGTTAATAAAATGGCAATAAGAACATACATATCAATAATTACCTTAAATGTGAATGGACTAAACGCCCCAACCAAAGACATAGACTGGCTGAATGGATACAAAAACAAGATCCATATATATGCTGTCTTCAAGAGACCCACTTCACTTCTAGGGACACATACAAATTGAAAGTGAGAGGATGGAAGAAAATATTGCATGCAATCGGGAATCAAAAGAAAGCTGGAGTAGCAATACTCATACCAGATAAAATAGACCTTAAAATAAAAAATATTTTAAGAGACAAGGAAGGATACTACATAATGATCAAAGGATCAATCCAAGAAGAAGATATAACAATTTTAAGTATCTATGCACCCAACATAGGATCACCACAATATATAAGGCAACTGCTAACAACCTTAAAAGGACAAATCGACAATAACACAATCATAGTGGGGGACTTTAACACCCCACTTACAGCAATGGACAGATCATCCAGACAGAAAATCAACAAGGAAACACAGGCCCTGAATGAAGCATTAGACCAGGTGGACTTAATAGATATTTATAGGACATCCCATCCAAAAGCAACAGAATATACATTCTTCTCAAGTGCACATGGAACATTCTCTATGACTGATCATATCCTTGGCTACAAATTAAGCCTTGGTAACTTTAAGAAAATTGAAATCATATCAAACAGCTTTTCCAAAAACAATGCTATACCACTGGAAATCAACAACAAGAAAAAAATCTGCAAAAAACACAAACATGTGGAGACTAAACAACATGCTACTAAACAACCAATGGATCACTGAAGAAGTCAAGGAGGAAATTAAAAAATACCTAGAAGCAAATGACAACAAAGATATGACACTCCAAAACTTATGGGATGCAGCAAAAGCCGTTCTAAGAGGGAAGTTTATAGCAATACAAACCCACCTTGGAAACAAGAAAAAGCTCAAATAAACAAGCCAACTTTACATCTAAATCAGCTTGAGAGAGAAGAACAGACAAGACCTAAAGTTAGTAGAAAGAAAGAAATCATAAAGATCAGAGTGGAAATCAATGAAATAGAAACAAAGAAAACCATAGAAAAGATCAATGAAATTAAAGCTGGTTCTTTGAAATGATCAACAAAATTGATAAACCCTTAGCCAGACTTATCAAGAAGAAAGAGAACTCAAATCAATAAAGTTAGAAATGAAAAAGGAGAAGTAACAACAGACATCACAGAAATACAAAGGATCATAAGAGACTGCTATATGCAACTATAGGCCAATAAAATGGAAAACCTAGAAGAAAGGGACAAATTCTTAGAAAAGTACAATCTTCCAAGACTAAACCAAGAGGAAATAGAAAAGATGAATGGACCAGTTACAAGTACTGAAGTTGAAACTGTGATGTAAAAACTTCCACCAAACAAAAGTCCAGGACCAGATGGCTTCACAGGCAAATTCTATCAAACATTTAGGGAAGAGCTAATACCTTTCCTTCAGAAACTATTCCAAAAAATTGCAGAGGAAGGGATACTCCCAAACTCATTCTACAAGGCCACCATCACCCTGATACCAAAACCAGACAAAGATTCCACAAAAAAAGAAAACTACAGGCCAATTTCACTGATGAACATGGATGCAAGAATCCTCAACAAAATACTAGCAAACTGCATCCAACAATACATTAAAAGGATTGTACAACATGATCAAGTGGGATTTATCCCAGGCATGCAAGGATTTTTCAATATCTGAAAATCCATCAGTGTGATACACCACATTAATAAACTGAAGCATAAAAACTGTATGATCCTCTCAATAGACACAGAAAAAGCCTCTGACAAAATCCAACACCCATTTCTGATAAAAGCCCTTCAGAAAGTGGGCATAGAGGGAACCTACCTCAACATAATAAAGGCCATATATGACAAGCCCACAGCAAACATCATTCTCAATGGTGAAAAGCTGAAAGAATTCCTGCTGAGATCAGGAACAAGACCAGGATGTCCTCTCTCACTACTACTCTTCAACATAGTTTTGGAAGTTCTAGCCATAACAATCAGAGAAGTAAAAGAAATAAAAGGAATCCAAATTGGAAAGGGGGAAGTAAAACTATCACTATTTGCAGATGACATGATTCTATACCTAGAGAATCCTAAAGACTCTGCCAGAAAACTATTAGAGCTCATCAATGAATTTGGCAAAGTCGCAGGATACAAAATCAATACACAGAAATCAATGGCATTTCTATCAACTAACAATGAAAGAGCAGAAAGAGAAATTAGGGAAGCAATCCCGTTTACCATCACATCCAAAAGAATAAAATACCTAGGAGTAAACCTACCTAAAGAGACAAAAGACCTGTACTCTGAAAACTATAAGACACTGATGAAAGAAATCAAAGAGGACACAAATAGCAAAACCATGCTCTTGGATTGGAAGAGTCAATATTATCAAAATGACTATACTACCCAAGGCAATCTACAGATTCAATGCAATCCCTATCAAATTACCAAGGACATTTTTCACAGAACTCAAAAAAAAATTTTAGTTTGTTTGGAAGCACTGAAGATCCAGAATAGCCAAAGATATCCTGAACAAGAAAAATGGAACTGGAGGAATCAGGCTCCCAGACTTCAGATTATACTACAAAGCAACAGTCATCAAAACCATATGGTACTGGCACAAAGACAGAAATATAGATCAGTGGAACGGGATAGAAAGCCCAGAATTAAACCCATGCACCTACAGTCAACTAACCTATGACAAAGGAGGCAAGAATATACAATGGAGAAGAGACAGCCTCTTCAATAAGTGGTGCTGGGAAAACTGGACAGCCACATGTGAAAGAATGAAATTAGAACACTCCCTAACACCATACACAAAAAGAAACTCAAAATGGATTAAAGACCTAGATATAAGACCAGACACTATCAAACTCTTAGAGGAAAACATAGGCCAAACACTCTCCAACATAAACAGCAACAACATCTTCTCAGATCCACCTCTTAGAATATTGACAACAAAAACAAAAGTAAACAAATGGACCTAATTAAACTTAAAGTTTCTGCACAGCAAAAGAAACCCTAAACAACACAAAAAGACAACCCACGGAATGGGAGAAAATCTTTGCAAGTGAATCCACTGACAAGGGATTAATCTCCAAAATTTATAAACACCTTCTGCAGCTCCATACAAAAAAGGCAAAAAATCCCATCAAAAAATGGGCAGAAGATCTAAACAGAAAATTCTCCAAAGAAGACATGCAGATGGCCAAAAAACACATGAAAAGATGATCAACATCACTTATTATTAGAGAAATGCAAATCAAAAGCACTATGAGGTACCACCTTATACAGGCCAGAATGGCCATCATCCAAAAGTCTACAAACAATAAGTGCTGAAGAGGGTGTGGGGAAAAACGAACCCTAGTACAGTGTTGGTGAGATTGTAAATTGGTGCAACCACTGTGGAAAAAAGTGTGGAGATTCCTCAGAAAACTAAAAATAGAACTACCATTTGATCCAGCAATCCCACTCCTGGGCATCTATCCAGAGAAAACCATGACTCGCAAAGACACATGTACTCCAATGTTCACTGCAGCACTCTTTCAGATAGCCAAGACATGGAAACAACCTAAATGTCCATTGACAGAGGAGTGGATCAAGAAAAGGTGGTACATATACACAATGGAATATTACTCAGCCATTAAGAGGAATGAAATACCGGCATTTTTAGCAAATGGATAGACCTAGAAATTATCATGCTAAGTGAAGTCAGTCAGACAATGAGACATCAACATCAAATGCTATCACTTATATATGGAATCTGGAAAAGGGATACAATGAACTTATTTGCAGAATAGAAACAGACTCAATGACTTTGAAAAATTTATGGTTACTGAAGGAGACCAGTTGTGGTGGGGGGTGGGGAGGGAGGGATGGACTGGGGGTTTGGGATGGAGTATGTTCTAAAATTAGGTTGTGATAATGGTTGTACCATTATAAATATAACATTATTCATTGAATTAAAAAATCTCCATTCTTGACCATCATTTATTTATAAGTCTACAAATAACAAATGCTGGAGAGGATATGGAGAAAAGGAACCCTCCTACACTACCGATGAGAATGTAAGTGGGTGCAGCCACTATGGAATACAGTATGGAGGTTCCTCAGAAAACTGGAACTACCATATGATCTAGCAATCCCACTGTTGTGTATATACCTAGACAAAACAATGATTCAAAGGGATACATGTATCCCTATGTTCATAGCAGCACTACTCACAATAGCCAAGACTTGGAAACAACCTAAATGTCCATTGTTAGACTAACTGATAAAGAAAATATGATACTGGGAATTCCCATCATGGCTCGGTGGGTTTACGAATCCAACTAGTATCCATGAAGTTGTGGGTTTGATGGCTTGCTCAGTGGGTTAAGGATCCGGCACTGCTGTGAGCTGTGGTGTAGGTTGCAGATGCCGCTCAGATCCTGCATTGCTGTGGCTGTGGTGTAGGCCAGCAGCTGTAGCTCTGATTCAACCCAAGCCTGGGAACTTCCATATGTCACAGGTGTGGCTCTAAAAAGCCAAAAAAAGAAAGAAGAAAAAGAAAGTGCAGCACATATACACAATGGAATACAACTCAGCCATAAAAAAATCAAAATAATGCCATTTGCAGCAACATGTATGCAACTAAAGATTATCATACTAAGCGAAGTAAGTCAGAAAAAGACAAATACATAATATAGCTTATATGTGGAATCTAAAATATGGTGCAAATGAGTCTATCTGCAGAACAGAAATAGACTCACAGACATGGAGAATAGGGTTGTTGCCAAGGAAGAGAGGGGAGGGAGTGGGATGTACTGGGAGTTTGAGGTTAGTAGATGCAAACTACTACATTTAGAATGGATAAGCAATGAGGTCCTACTGTATCACACAGGGAACTATATTCAATATCCTATGATAAACCACAATGAAAAAGACAATGAAAAAGAATGTGTGTTTATATATGTATATATATATCTGAATCACTTTGCTATACAGCAGAAATTAACACATTGTAAATCAACAATACTTCAATTAAAAAAAAACCAACTCTAGTCTCTATACCTTTTCTCGCTGACAACACCCTTGGTTCACACACAAAAAAATCAACGTGGAACTTTTTTTTTCTTCATTTTTGGCCACCTGGCAGCACATGGAGTTCCAGAGCCAGGAATCAGATCCGAGGCACAGTTACGATCTACACCAAGCCCAAGACAATGCCAGATCCTTTAACCCATTGTACTGGGCTGGGGATTGAACCTGTGTCCTGGCACTAGAGAGACAACTGTTGATCCCACTGCACCACAGCAGAAACTCCATCAGTGAAGGATTTTCAGGTGGTGCAAGATGTTTGTTTAACCCAAACATCTTTAGTGATTTTTGTTTTTGATTATCTCATAAGACAAAAATAGGTAAACTTAGATTTGTCTAGCAATCAATGTTCTAGTATTTCATCTTAAAACGATTTAGACTTTTAATGAGTTCTCATTTCACTTACTTTGGCAGAACTCTAAAATTTCAAGTTACTAAAGATCTGGAAGAACTATATTTAAGTAGACATTTAAAAAACATAATTATTTCCCCAAAGTTCACCCAGAAGTTTTTATATCATTTATGACAACATCACAAGTAGACATATGTATGTTTATCTAAATTGAACTCTCATAGCTTCAATTTAAAATTTGATCATGAATCAAATATTTCAATATAAAACTTATTCTACACACAACATTTGGAAAAAGTTTACAGACTTCAATTTAAGAAATCTCTTGCGGAAGTTCTCCTGTGGCACAGAGAGTTAAGGATCCAGAGTTTGCTCCGGCTCTGGCACAGGCTGCAACTGTGGCACCAGTTTAATCCCTGGCCCTGGGAACTTCTATGAGATGCAGGAGTGGAAAAAAAAAGTCTCTCCCTTCCACCTTTTTTCTTGGCTGGAAACTCCACAAACTAACCAAGGCTGAAGTCTCAGGCAAAGTGGACTGTGTTTTTATTTCAAGGACATGTTAAGCGTTAACTTTAAGCTTTCTCCTAGGCATATTTTTGATCTCTCAGGGTCAGAATTCCGAGAACAGTATTTTATCAAGCTATCATATCATGTGCAAACTTTTTGAAGTTTTAAAATTTCAAAAGTTTCATGTTAACCAATTTTCTCTGGATTCTGAAAAATACTGTTGGCTACACAGTGTTAAAAAAAATCATCTTTTTCTTAGTCATAGTTTCATGGCTTACATTTTTCA
Organism: Sus scrofa; assembly: GCF_054392235.1. Taxonomy (NCBI): domain Eukaryota; kingdom Metazoa; phylum Chordata; class Mammalia; order Artiodactyla; family Suidae; genus Sus; species Sus scrofa. Next base: position 36,368,274 of record NC_139395.1, on the reverse strand, counting down.
AATGAAGTTGAACCTGAATTTCCTAATTTGCAAAAGGAAACAAGAATACCAATCTCACAAACGGAATACACACGCACACCAGGAGACAGAACTGTCACAAATCCTCCCAGAGGATGACCAATAGGAAGTCCCAAACACTCTTCAGTGCATGGTTCTCAATGGCAGACACACATCAGAACCAAGTGGCAAAATGACCAAAGAATACCCCTGCTCAACAGAAGTTTGCGGGGTACACAATGGTGGACTTACTTGGTCTTGGGGAGCATCAGCTGGTCCAGATGCATCTTTCCTTCAATCAAGGGAAAGGGGAAGTTGGCAGTTAGTGCTGTGCAGAGGAGAAAGAGGGAGGGTCCTGGGAAAAAAAATGGTTTCAAAAGCTGCAAGGAACATGCCCTAAATTCCCCTCTTGGGGACAGTAGCGAGAAGCAGTAGGCTCATTGCAGCCATACAGATACCGTCTTGGTGACGGCTCTACTGGGAAAACCTGGGGAGCCAGATCTTTTGAGAGCACCAAAAACTTAGAAAAGTGGGTCCAGCTGCTCAAGGCTCAAAAGTCAGTAAAGAGGCAAAGTTGGTGGGAAGGAAAGTTTGCTTTATTTCTGAGGCTGGCAAGTGGGGTGGGAGAGCGGACTTACCAATTTTGCCTCTTTATTGGCAAGTTGGACCCACTTTCTGTACCAAAAGCAAAACGAAATTACAAGTTAACTCCAAATAAAGCTACATCAATAGCCTCCATCAACTCAGTGCTAAGACAACTAAGACAGTGCTTCCACTAAATTCTCTCTGCAGTGCACATATGCTCCTTGCTGCTCTGATTCTCTTAAGTTAGATGTGTTTATACCACTTTTGAGCCCTGTGATGATGCAATTCGCACAGCCCCTTTCTACAATCAGTACAGAGCTTGCATCCGAAATCCTTCAGCTTTTGCTTCTTAGTATAAATGCCTCCTTAAGAAGTTAGTCCACATTTGTGCTGTTTCACTAACAGGGAACAATTAAAACAGTAGCACCTGACACATCCTCCTAGCAATATCCTGGCAAATGTAAAACCAGGGCCTGGAATATGGTTCCATGATTTTCATTTCCTTTATTAGGCTGATGATCCAGCATATGTTTGTATTTACTTTTTTAGGTTATCATAGAAACAGAAATACATACAAAGAGCTCACAAATCTTGGAGAGAACGTCAGATCCTAAGACTATTCTATCCAGTTTAAAGAGCTTTCTGTTGATGTTGCTGAAGAGAAAGGAGACAAACCAGACTTTACACAGTATAAGCAGCAGGTGGCGCTCATGACATTTAGAAGCACCTGGGGTCTTTGGTACTAGATGCATTGGTCCGCTGAGGATACAATTTGCTGGTGTTGCATTGTGGTGGGTTTGTTGTTTTTAAGCTTTCTGAGCCAGCCAAATTTAGCCGAATGCAGCACAGGGTGGGAACTGGGCTGCTGTTTGGTCCTTGGGCTGTGTTTTATTTTTTTCTTGCTGTTGAAACGTTGCTGCTCCAGCCTAGCAGCGTGGGCTTGCTGGGAAACTTTCCTACCCTCCTTAGACAGAGGCAGGCGGTTTCAATGGGTCTACCCCAAATCCTCAAACTTGTGGGGTGCCAAGGCAGGGGTGTGAGTCCTTTCTGCTCTGCTCTTCAGTCAGTCTAAGGGACCTCTAAAAGGGCATCTGTGGTGATGACTTTACCCTAAGCAACACAGAAATCCAGTATGTGTCCCCTTCAACAGTGTGGAGATCCTAAGGCATTTTATTTTCAACTTGCTGTGTGGCCTCAACCATGCTAAGCCTCGGTTTACCATTTGGAAACTTGGAATAGCACCCTTTTTAAAAGAATGGCCACTTACGGGAGTTCTTGCTGTGGCACAGTGGGTTAAGGATCTGGGGTTGTTCCAGCTGTGGCGTAGGTAGAAATTCCATCCCTGGACTTGGGAACTTCCTTATGCCATGGGTGTGGCCAAAAAAAAAAAAAAAAAAAAAGAATGACCTCTTAGAGGATGCTCCACTTAATGCTTTATTAGGAAAATCACCCTAAGTTCTTCAGGAGAGGTAAAATACAGAATCAATCATAAAGTTTAAGCAATCACTCTATCCATCTTACTTCTTTTTCAGCTGAACATTTAATGCCCAGGGAGAAGAAAGAAATTTACTCAGGGGAGTACAGTGGGTGGGTATAGAGCTTAGATCTTTTTTTTCCCAATCCAGTTTTTTAGAAAAACCTGCACTGGATATTTCTCCCCATTGTAACTCCAACTCTATGCATGCTGCTGGGCCAGCACTGTGTTGGGGGCAGCTCAATTGGGTCTGTCCTGCCCAGGTAATTCTTAGTGTGGAGAATGATTGAAAACACACTCTAGGATGAAAATATTATCATATATCCAATCTTCATTAAACTAATCCAAATCTGGAGTGTCCTAAAGTATGAAATACAGCCAATAGAATATTACATTATACAATTTGAGGATGCCTTTGATGACATATTTATCTATGGTTCCAGATTTTAGGGATGCCCACAGCAAGGTTTTTTTTTTTTTTTTTTTTTTTTTTTGTCTTTTTAGGGCCATACCTGCATATGGAATTTCCCAGGCTACGGGTCAAACTGGAGCTGCAGCTGCTGGCCACAGCCATGCTGGATCCGAGCTATACCACAGCTTGTGGCAGTGCTGGATCCCTAACCCACTGAGTGAAGCCCCAGATGGAAACTGCATCCTCATGGATACTAGTTGGGCTCTTAACCCATTAAGCCACAACAGGAACTCCCAAGTATTGCCTTTTTTAATGTCGAGGGCTGTTTAACATACAATAAAATGCAATGATTTAAAAATATTGAGTTGGATGAGTTTTGACACTCAAGTAATTGCTTTTTGAGAACAAAACTGAGGTCTAAAGGGGATGGAGTAACACAATTTGTATCTGAGGGAAAGAAACTTGCTATCTTAAGACTTGTCTAAAAAGGGAGAAACACTGTCACCCCAGAGCTCCCATAGGTTTTCCTAAGTTTCTTAAGAGGCAGAACTCCCGACTCTACCTCCCTGGGAGGCGACCTTCTGCAAAATGTGTGCTTGGTTGCATGTACCTCCCCCTTCACCAAAATCACATATATACTGACATTCCCCCCACATCTTTGGAGAGGTTTCTCAGAGCTATCTGAAATGCTACCTCCCAGGCTAGAGTCCTGATGTTGCCCCCAAATAAAACTTAACTCACAACTTTTAGGCTGTGTACATATTTTAAAGTTGACACCCTCTTGTCTGCCCTGATTTCTCTGGCATGATCAGGATGCCCATGGCAGGGGCTTCGTGAATGTTTTCACCTGGAAATAGTCATGTCCTGTACCCGGTTGAACAGAAAGAGCACATCTTTATAGCACCATTTCTTGTGTCTGAGGCAGCTTCCTGAGAGGCATTACTGCTTACTTACCCATCCTTCTCATATTTGCAATAAGATTTTTGCCATAAGATTTTTGGGGAGAGTTGGAATATTTTCTCCTTATGGCATTTAAATACTGAGATGAGCATTAATTATAAGGAGAGGTTTGCTCTGATGTATTGGAAAGAGGATTGGAAAAGGCAATAAGAGGCCTTTGGAATAATCTGGCCATTGTAGATATTTGTTCTGGGCTGAGGACAGCCCTCAGATATCACATTTGAAGTGTGAGGCAATGCTGTAGTCCCAGGCGGCTTCCAGGTAAGGCTCCCACTCCCCATTCTTATTTTCTGTCTTTGCAAAGTTCTTGGGGGAGGAAAGGTGGGGCGGCCACACACAATGCTGCTTTCCATGATGGGTTGGCACATGCTGGTACTGGTTCTGGCTGACTGATGTCTGAACAGCACCACAGACCAAAGGAAAGGAGTCAATTGCTATAATTTAAATTGAACTGGGGTTTGGTGAAGTTTTTCCTCATCATGCTCATTACCAGCTCCAGCGAAATCTTGACAAGTAAGAAAGCATGAGCAGGTGGGAGAAATAATTAAAGGCAGAGAGACCCTGTGACATTTTTGAACCCTTTTGGGTGAGATTTTGCGGGTGTCTGTGGGTTCTGTGGGCTGGCACATCACAAAGGTGCCACCAGGTGGCGCTGTCAGCAACCTCAAATTCAGCCTCTGGCAGGTGAGTCTGGGTTATCAGGAAATCTGTCCTTGTCTCCAGGGCTCTGCTGGGCAGGGGAGTTAGCTTGGCTCTGACCAGAGAGTGACCTGAGTTTCACAAGATGCAGCAATGCCTGGGCGGAGCACCTGCTTCCTGACTGCGTAGTCAAGGGATTAGAGTTGTATTGGCTTCTGATAAATGCTTTCCTTCACAATCTGGGTTTGGTATCTTTCTCATTTTCTGCCCTGCTAGGTTTAGTCTCTCAAAATGGGATATTTCTGTCAGACAAGATAAAGATTGTGTCACTGTAACAAGATGTTCTTGCTCACAGCAATGAAAAGCTTCATGGATAATCTCTAAAGGGTGGAGCCCTGCCCCTGGTCCTCACCAGTCTCCCTGATTCAGCTTCGTCCCATCCCAGAGGACAGGGTGAGAGAAGGTAGAGACAGAAAGGCCTGGGAATGGGTTGGGTTTGGACAAGGGCTGGGGAGAGGGATGAGCAGAGGCTGCTGAGCGGTCAGAGGACAGTGTGTTAACTGGAAATGGCTCCGATTTGCTGAAGGATGCAGCGAGGCTATGGGAGGGTCTTAGGCACACCTGCGGCATGCAGAGTGTGAAAAGGTGCTTTGACACTTTGATTAGGTGCATGTTGCTGTAGATGCCATAAAAGACTAGATACAGATGTCCTCAAGATTAGAAGAACCGTGTCAAATTGCTAATTTGTGATGTCCTGATTCATCTGATGGGTGGCTTCAGCCTGGGGAACATCTCTCCCAGGATGAACCAGACACAAGCTGAGGGGACCTGCTGGAAAGGAACCTGTGAGGGCCAGTGGAGCCAGCTGAGGGCTTGTGGCCACACTTCAGGGTGCAAAACAGTCTGGGTTCATTTCTGCCCAAATCTCAGTCTATGGGAAAAAGAAAGTTTGTTAGGGTTGGAATGTCAGTCCTGGGGACAACTAACCCTCTTTTTCTCAACAGCTAACAGCCCTAATTCCTGACTTAGAGAAGCAGTAAATGCTTCCAGCTGCTTTGCCCAAACTTGCCTGAAACCAGCTGTCATGAAGAGGAGATAAGGTCTCAGACTGAAATGTTCAAACTGGACGTTTTTATTTCTAATAACAGAGTTGCCGACAGTCATGAGGCCCAAATGATCTTACCCTATTAAAATAGTTAAGGTCAGCCAACGTTTTAAAATCAGAGAATTGTGTTAAATATGCCCAAGACACACTGTGTTAAATACACCCAAGACAACTTCAGAAATTTGAGTTTTTGTATGTTGAAGAAGATCCATTTGTTATTAAAGAAATTCCCTTTATATAATGAAAATGTATTTTTATTTCTGCCTACTGCAAAGCCTGAGAAAACTTTAGGTTTGGAAGGGGTGTGTGTGTGTGTATCTATGTTTGTGTAAGAGAGTCTAAAGTTTTGGGACTTTCAATGAATACTTTTCTAGAGCAGTTTGCTGGCCAACTCCCTAGGATTGGCCAAAAGCCTCCCAGAACCTTCTAGAATGTTGCTAAATTCTAGGAAAATGTATTTCTACTACACGGTTAGGGAGAGTTAGGCCAGGTCAACCACGGAGGAGGAATGTGTGCATAGTATTTTACCCAATTTGAGCTTCATAGGTGCCCACAACTGTCCACAGATTGACAAGCCCCCTTTACAAAATTCCCTGAATTTTGGGGGAGAAGAGAAATGTGCTGAGTATAGCAGTCAGCTATTACTGTGTAATAAGCAAGCATACAAAAAATCTCAGTGGCCTATGACAAGAAGCCTTTATTTAGCTCCTGCATCTGCTGGTCAGTTACATGCTTCTGTAGCTCAGTTGGAGTTTGAATGCTGTAAGTGGGGCATGACTGAGCCACTCTTCTTTGAGTGCCTTGGGAAGCTCTACCTCTCCCTGCAAAGCTGCGGGTCTTATCCAGCAACCCACCCAGGGAATGTCTTTATCATGGAAGTGGCATGTCTTTATCATGGCAGTGGCACATGTACAAGAGGGAAGACACCACTGCAGCTGCCAGCTTTGTGTCCCATCCGCTAAGAGCCCGTTGGCCAAAGCAAGTTTAATAGCTGATCGTGAAGTCAAGAGATGGGGAAGTACATTCACTTATGCTTACACAGGGGACCCTGCAAAGTCACCTGGGAAAGGATGTGGAGATAGCAAGGGCTAACAAGTTGGCCCATGATGTAATCTACCACAGTGTACGAGACACTGCATTGCTCAGAAAACATGGATGCTAAAAGCACTCAATTCTAAAGGGATGCTTTCCTTTTCCATCCTAACTTCTTAAAGCCCTCACCCACCTGCCTCCAAGAAAACACATCTTAAACATGTCCACTTTGCCTGGGTAGCCCTCCCTCATTTCTGTTTGCCTTTAAGCCCTTGTTCCACAGTGGAATGCAGGGTCTGCCTCCTCCAAGCAGCTCCACTCCCAGCGGACCCACCCTTCTGAACTTAATGTTTATCTGTCATCTTTCCTGGCTGCTGATCTGGGCTTTGCGCTCTTGGAGGGCTGCACAGATCTACCACACCTCTCGAGTCCCACCACCCAGCCCACATGGTACCTGACACACAGTAAATATGCTCAGTAAAAATTGTTTTTTGGCCATGAGCTGGGAGAGAAAAAAATCATAGAGAGAGAAAAGTTAGTCTTCCAAATGCTGGGGGGAGCCAGAGCTTCTGCCCCAATCTGCTGGCAGGTTCCTTCTTCCCTCTGTTCCCACCCTGGAGTTAGGAAGTGCCTGAAACAACAAGTCACCGGCTGGACTGGCTCATTTCAAGTCCTCTCATCACCCTGGGTACCGCAAATCAATCAGTCTTCTGTTTCAAGGCCTAATTCTCTGCCTCACTGATCTCCTTCTGTTACTCACTCAGGCTTGAATAGGTGGTGGGTAATAAAACACACATTTATGAGTTGCAAAACCATCTTCTCACAGTGTCATCCCATCCTGTGGGTCTAATCTCAGGAGACTGTTCCTGTTGCTCCCTCCCCTGCAATGCCTTTACCCTATAAACAGAGTTTACAATAAGCTTCCCTCCTTGTGCTGTACTGTTCTGTGGGTTCTGAAAGATGCATAATTTACCCTTATAGTTTCACACAGAATGGTTTCACCACCCTAAACGTCGCCTCTGCTTCACCTGTTTACGCCTCCATCTGCCTCCCCCAAACCTCCTAGTTCTGTGTGTTTTTTTTTTTTTTTTGATTATAGCTGGTTTACAGTGTTCTGTCAATTTTCTACTGTACAGCATGGTGACCCAGTTACATATATATGCATACATTCTTTTTTCTCACATTATCATGCTCCATCATATGTGACCAACAATCCCACTCTTGGGCATATATGTGGTTCTGTTTTGATAAATGGATTAGGAATGGCAGGATATGACTCTACAATGCTGGAATATTAATCAGAGCGGTTTGGCCTCCTGACTTCCGTGTCATCAGGAAGGCTGGAGAGAATCCTCTGTCCACAGCCATTCGGCAGGGTTAGGTGGAGGCAGAGGGTGCAGGGCGCCCGGCACATGGCCGGGGGCTCTGTGCAGGTGGTCCTTCTCCGCCTTGCCTCTGCTGTGGGCAATCTGGGCCTTGGCAGATGGGGAGAAAGGTGGGCCCATCCAGGAAAGTGAGGTAATTGTAGCTCCTTGAGATAACTCTTTTCCCTGCCTGCATCCCCAGGGGAAGAACAACAGGCAGAGGAGAGATCTGGTGGGAAATTTAATTTTCTCTGGATGTTTAAGGAAGTCAGAGGCCAAGACTTTCATTAATCACCATGAGAATCCTCTGCAGTCCCATTGCTTGTGGGCATCACCTGTCCTGCACTGTCTTTGTGGGATGGGCATTCAGGACAACCTGAATTGACCCCTCAGGACTGGTTCTGACCTGCCCTGACACTGTTGCCGAAACTCGGCCTCTGTCCATATTGGTGCCAAATAGAAGTGAAGAGACAGAGTTTGGGGCGAAGGAGAAAATAGATTTATTGCTTTGCCAGGCAAAGGAAGTCATAGCAGGCTAATGCCCTAAAGACCATGCCCTCCTTTGGGAGAGAATAGGAAGGGGTTTTACAGTTGGGAAGTAGAAATCAGGGCCACAGATAAGGACGAGGGTCGATGCAAGCTTTCATTCTTTTTTGGAGTTGGTGTTCAGTGGCTCCAGGATTCTCTGGCTTTCATCTGTTGGGGTTTTAGTTCTGCAGAACTCAAAGGTATTGTTATGTATATTCCTTGAGGGGAAACCAGGACCCTGCCCCAAGGCTGCACTATTATTTTTTGACTGTTTCTCTCTTGTCTCTTTTTTCTCCTTCCTTCCCTGATTTGCAACTGTTTGAACCTGCCCTTTGGAATTCAAGGAAAGTAATGGAAGTTGAAGATTATTTCCTAAAAACAACAAATGGAGGAAAGGCTTGTTGTGCCCAGGAGCCCCAGAGGGCCCTGCTCTGTTTCAACAGCAGCTGCTAAAGGCTGGCTTCCTCCAGCAAGCCCCCTACTCAGCCACCCCAGTACTTCTTTGATGTTGGTATGGATACCTCTTCCTTTTTTTTTTTTTTTTTTTTTTTGTCTTTTTGCCATTTCTTGGGCCGCTCTCGTGGCATATGGAGGTTCCCAGGCTAGGGGTCGAATCGGAGCCATAGCCACCAGCCTACGCCAGAGCCACAGCAACACGGGATCCGAGCCGTGTCTGCAACCTACACCACAGCTCACGGCAACACCAGATCTTTAACCCACTGAGCAAGGGCAGGGATCGAACCCGCAACCTCATGGTTCCTAGTCGGATTCGTTAACCACTGCGCCACCATGGGAACTCTGAATACCTCTTCCTTGATGCAGAATTGGCCCTCAGTGACAGGATTTCACAACAAAGACATTTCTTAACACAAGCTTTCATAATGCGATTGGAAATGTCGTGTGTGTGTGTGTGTGTGTGTGTGTGTGTGTGTGTGTGTGTGTCTTTTTAAGGGCTGCACCCACAGCATATGGAAGTTCCCTGGCTTGGGGTTGAATTGAAGCTGTAGCCACCAGCCTAGGTCACAGCCACAGCAATGCCAGATCTAAGCTGCGTCTGTGACCTACACTGCAGTTCACAGCGATGCCGAATCCTCAACACATTGAGCAAGGCCAAGGATCAAACCGCATCCTCATGGATACTAGTTGGGTTTGTTACCGCTGAGCCACAATTGGAAGACCAGAAATATCTTGATTGTTTAATTAGGAAGCTTGGTTTAAAATAAGGAGACAGATATTGGTTCTAATGTGGAGCTTGCTCCATGCACGGAGCAAATATTTGTTGCTCACAGCCCAGAAAATATGTTGGAGTAACTCTGCTCTCAGTTTAGCTTATCTGTAGTGAATTATTTAGGGTCCTCCAGGAAGCAGATGGTACATGAAAATGTAGTTGAGGAGAGTTTAGTGAAGGGTTTGCAAAGGTGTGGAGAGGGTGAAGAGAACCAAGAAGGCTTGGGAGGCGCCATAGGACCAAAATCAGTGAGAAGCCATTGCCCCCTCCGAGGGTAAGAGGTGGGAGTGAATGGTAACTGGACGTGGCAGGAGCTATAGCTGTCAGAGAGGGGCAGTCTAAGAGGAGCTGTGACATGGGCAGAATAACACAGATGCTATCAATGTGCTGTCTACCAGGGAGGGGACCAGGGAATAAACACCTGACATCTCTCCCCTGCATTTCGGTTGCTTGATGGTACCTCCATTTGCCAAATCCAACCAGAAGCCAGAAGGTGAGAGAGCCTAGATGATGCAGTCCACCAAAGCGAGACTCCCCAGGTCGTAGGCATCGCAGGGCAGCGTGGATAAGAGATAAGGAGCAGAAGGCGGAGAGTACTCAGCACATTTGGATTATAAGCAGGATAAAGGTGCTAAGAATGTGTGAGGAGGATCACTGCTGGTGAAAGGGAAACATTGGTGTTGCACAACAGCCATGTGAAATAAAATCCTACCTGTGCTCAATGATGTCTGATTTTGCAACTAGGGGGTATACAGTTGACCCTTGAACAAAACAGGCATTACGGGTGCCACCCTGTATGAAGTCAAAAACCCAAGGATACCTTTACAGTCAGCTGTTGTATCTGCAGTTTCTGCAGCCTCGAACACAGCCAACCATTGCTAGTGTAGTATTGCAGTATAAACTGACAAGAGTCTGAGTACAAGTGGACCCATGCAGTTCAAACCAGTGTTGTTCAAGAGTCAATTGCAACTCTGAAGAAAAGCTCTTGTTTAAAATACCCATACCAAAAAAATAAAGCCCTGCCTCTTCACCATCTCCTCACCTACGGTCACTGACATAATAATTATTTTTTTGTGATTTAAATAAAACATAGTGTAAATTCACCCTCAGCAATTTACACAGGCTTGTTGGCTATGTCTGGGTTCTCTTCTCAGGCCCCCAATTTTGCAAGCAAAATTCACTCAGTTTCACTTTTCTTTCTTCCTTCCTTCCTTTCTCTCTCTCTTCTTTTCTTCCTTCTCTTCCTTCCTTCCTTCTTTTCTTTCCTTCTTTCTTCCTTCCTTCCTTTCTCTCTCTTCTTCTTTTCTTCCTTCTCTTCCTTCCTTCTTTCTTTCTTTCTTTCTTTCTTTCTTTCTTTCTTTCTTTCTTTCTTTCTTTCTTTCTTTTCTTTCTTTCTTTCTTTCTTTCTTTCTTTCTTTCTTTCTTTCTTTCTTTCTTTCTTTCTTTCCTTCCTTCCTTCCTTCCTTTCTTTCTCTCTCTCTCTCTCTCTCTCTCTTTCTTTCTTTCTTCCTTCCTTTCTTCCGCTGCAGTGTGCAGTGGCTTCAAGGTGGGATCTCACTTCCCAGACAAGGGATTGAACCAGGGCCAGTTTGGCTGTTCATCAGATATACCACTGAGGAGTTCCCGTCGTGGTACAGTAGAAATGAATCTGACTAGAAACCAGGGGGTTGTGGGTTCGATCCCTGGCCTCACTCAGTGGGTTAAGGATCCGGCGTTACTGTGAGGTGTGGTATGGGTTGCAGACTTGGCTCGTATCTGGTGTTGCTGTGGCTGTGGTGTAGACTGGCAGCTATAGCTCTGGTTCGACCCCTAGCCTGGGACCCTCCATATGCCACAGGTGTGGCCCTAAAAAGACAAAGACAAAAAAAAAAAAAGATATGCCACTGAGGTTTATGTGCACTTATAACATTTAACTTTAGATTCCTTTCTCCAGAAAACTGTAGAATGGAGTCTTGGATGTCTAGAAACAGACACTTCCAGACAGGGATATTCATGTGCAAGTGATTTATGAGGGAACCTCTCCCAGGAGAAGCTGGAAAGGGAATGTGGGAAGCCAAGCAGAGCTGCGACTTCAGTGGAAGTCCCTGCCTAAGCCTCATTCTGAGGGTTCTCGGGAGTGTTAATCACACAGCGGAGTTCATCAGCCTCAAGGCAGGGAACTAGGCTCTTAGACCCCTGCACCTGTCAGTGACTGGCCATGGGCCAATTTTGGGGGATATAAACTCCTGGGAGCCTCTGGTTGTATATTAACGTGTGGCCATGCAGCTCCAGTAGCCCGAGAGTAGTTCTTAGAAGAGATCTGCAGGTGTAAAGCATTAGGAGTGAGGCTGCAGAGCCTGGGGGAGGGGTGGGCCTTGCCAGTGAGAGGCTCCAGGGCATCTGGGTGGAACATTGATTGCAAAGGTCCCCTTGGAGTCTTATTTAGACTCTTACTTATCTTAGACTTATTTAGAGTCTTATTTAGAGTGCGTGGTGACTGGAGGCAGCTATAGCAGGGCTTACCATTGGACAGTCCTTTCCATTTTGTCCTCTCTCTCCTGATCTGAGGTTGTGTCCTCTTCTCCGCACCCGTGAAATAAAAAAGACACACTAACTTTATGTTGCTTTTATATTTGTGTGGTTCCTCCAGAGAGAGGCCATCAGTACACTGCTTCCTTTTATTTGCAAGGTCATAGGGCTGCCCATTTCACCTCTCACCGTGTCAGAGTCCAGGCTTGTAACAGATGAGCATATTTCTTGTTTTAAAATATATATAAAATACATTTACAAAAAATATTTTTATCAGAAGGTGATGATTTAGGTTTTCGATTATCCATGCAGTTTGATAACCATTTTACTTTTATTTATTTATTTATTTTTTTTTGGTCTTTTTGTTTTTTTTTTTTTTTTTTTTTTGTTGTTGTTGTTGTTGTTGTTGCTATTTCTTGGGCCGCTCCTGCGGCATATGGAGGTTCCCAGGCTAGGGGTCGAATCGGAGCTGTAGCCACCGGCCTACGCCAGAGCCACAGCAACGCGGGATCCGAGCCGCGTCTGCAACCTACACCACAGCTCACGGCAACGCCGGATCGTTAACCCACTGAGCAAGGGTAGGGACCGAACCCGCAACCTCATGGTTCCTAGTCGGATTCGTTAACCACTGCGCCACGACGGGAACTCCCATTTTACTTTTAATTATCATTTTCTTTAGGGGATTAGGAGGTGAAAAGAGAGACACTAAAACTCAAATGTGTCTAAAATTCAAATGAGCTTGGCTAGTAAAGGTTATTATTATATATTGACCCCTTCTACATGGTGTTTGCATTAATACGACTCATTTAAAACAGGATACATTTCCCTGAGAGTAGTTATAATTTGCAGGAATGTCATTGGTAAGTTTCTTATTGATTTTGAATGATGAGAGAAAAGGCATATTATTGATTGGTTCTGAAGCCAAAATTAGTAGCTGAAGGCAGTGGACAGGTGACTCATTTCCTGTCTGGAGTGAGGACTTCAAGCTTCCCACCCTCGCCCTGCATCTTGTCCTCCTTCCTGCCTGTGAACAGGACATTGACATGGCTGGGCTGATCCATCCAGCCCAGTCTCCTCTCCTGCCTGGCACAGTTTAGTCAATAAGGCATTTGTGGCCACTGCCTTTGTGGTATTTCAGCTTCCCGATCCCCATCATTCTGGATATCAGGTGGCCTGCAGCAGCTAAAGCAAACACAAGTTAACATATGTTATCTTGCCACAATTCTATACAAAAATTGGCTATTCTTTCAAAGACTTGTCCAGAACAATATGGGGTTTTAAGAGGTGTTTTGTTTGTTTGTTTGTTTAATTTTAGGAAATCAGACCTCATGTCAAAATGTTGCTAGTATGCAGTTCTCAAAAGGCAGTTTAGGAGGGGTGGATCGAAATGGTGGAGGAGTAAGATGTTGCACTCACCTCCCACGAACACATCAAAAAAACACACCTGCATGTAAAATGACACAAACAGAACATCTACCGAATGCTGGCAGAACTTAAACCTCCAAAAAGGGCAAGAAACTCTTGATATAACCAGGTAGAACAAAAGAAGAAAGAGAGAGAAAAGGAATCAGGACAGGACTAGCATTCCTGAGAGTGATCTGTGAAGGAGAAAAGGAATCCACACCCTCAGAAGCCACCTAACTGACAGAAAGATTAGCCGAGTCGGAGGGACCTCAAAGTTGCTGAGAAACAGCAGTTGCTGGACTGAGGAGGGCAAAGTAGAGTGAGAGCTACACAGACCGTCTGAACCACCGGCCTGGACACCACAGCCTGAGATGCTCAGGTGGGGGGTGGGCACTGAGACTCAGGGTCCAGAGGTCAGTCCCAGGGAGAGGACTATGGCTGGCTGTGTGGGGACAGCCCAAGGGGCTAAGGAGCACTGTGCCATGGGTGGGGGAGTGGTGTGCTATAGGCTAGGGAGTGGAACACCATGGCAGAGGGAACCTGGGAGAAGGTCTGGGCCTAGAGGAGAAGTAAGGTGCCATTGTTGGGGACAGTGGGCGGAGGAGGGGTGGAACACCATAGGAATCCCCCTGTGCACATGCACTCAGGCTCCTCAGAGAGCGGGATGCCTCTGGTGCAGGCTATGGGTGGTGAGAAGCCACTTTCTTGGGCTATGGGAGACTGGGTGCTTCTTGTGCAGGCTATGGGTGGCCAGGTACCTCTTCTGTGGGCTAAGGGCATCAGGGGGCTAAGTGTGACATGGTGCCACTTGCACAATCTACAGGTGGCAGGGACAGACTGAGACTGTCATCTCAGAGGCCAGAGGAAGACATAGCCTGCCACCACTGGGGGCCTGAGTGGGCTCCACCTGTGGCCCCAGTCACCTCAGGGGTCAGCAAAAAAAAAAAAAAAAAAAAAGAAGGCACTGCAACCAAGCACCACATGTTATTGCTCTCACCTCCTGGGAACACACCTGCCCTGCAGCTGCCACTGCCAAATGCTCTGGGCAGCACCCAGATGCTTGATCACTGTCCCTTCCCAAGACCCTAGGAGCAGCTGGTGCAGCACTGCCTGTGTGGGCTAAGTGGGAAGGGGTGCTGCTTGTGTGGTCTGCAGGTGGCAGGGGCAAACCACCACAGTTATCTCAGCTCCAGAGGTGGGCATGGCCTGCTACCACTAGGGGTCCATGAACAGGCACCATTGCAGCACACCAATCACCTCAAGGGCACCACAGAGGAGGGCATTGTGACCAAACACCACCTGTTGTTGCTCTTACTCCCCTAGGAACACACTGGCCCTGCTGCTGCCACTGCCAAATGCTCTGGGCAGTGCCCACATGCTTGATTTCTGTCATTTCCAGGATCCTGAAACTAGGAACAGACTGTGCGGCACCTCCTGTGTGGGCTAAGTGAGACAGGGTGCTTATTGCATGGCCTGCAGTTGGCAGGGGCAAACCACGGCAGTTATCACTGACTCCAGAGATGGGCGTGGCCTGCTACCACTAGGGGTCCCTGAACAGGCAGCACTTGTGGCTCCAATCACCTCAGAGGAGGGCACTGCAATTGAAAACTACCTGTTGTTGCTCTCATTCCCCTGGGAAATCATACACCCTGCTGCTGCCACTACCAAATGCTATGGGCACCTCCTAAATCTGCCTAAGGCTCATTACCACTTCCCAGGGTGCTGCAACTAGGAGTAGCCTGCATCACCTTCCTGCAGGTCCTTACTGCTATTAAGAGCCAGGCAACCAGGCACTGACTACTAGCCCTACCCATTGCCTCCTTCTCCCTGGAAACACACTCAGCACCCTGGGATAACAGCCTGCTCACGCCAAAGAAAGAGACAACAAATGTTCAAACTCCCACACCAAAAATAAATAGTAACCCCCTACAAAATACAAAGGGGTGCTCTTGCATAGAAGTAGCCCTCCAAGACTACAGTTTGGCTTCCCTAAACTCACAGAAATAGAAAAACATAAGCAAGATGAAGAAGCTCAGAAACATTCCCAGTTAAAGGAACAGAATAATTCACATGAAGCAGCAAACAATGAAACAGACCTCTGCAGTCTGTCAGACATTGAGTTCCAAAGGGAGATAGTGAAAATACTGAAGGAATTAAGGCTGAATATCAATGAATTAAGAGTAGTATGAGTAGCAATGCAGATTCCTTTAGAAAGGAACTAGAGGAGTTCTCGTCGTGGCACAGTGGTTAATGAATCTGACGAGGAACCATGAGGTTGCCAGTTTGATCCCTGGCCTTGCTCAGTGGGTTAAGGATCCGGTGTTGCCGTAAGCTGTGGTGTAGGTCACAGACATGGCTCAGATCCCGAGTTGCTGTAGCTCTGGTGTGGGCAGTGGCTATAGCTTGGATTGAACCCCTAGACTGGGAACCTCCATATGCCGTGGGAGCGGCCCTAGAAAAGACAAAAAAAAAAAAAAAAAAAAAAGAAAGGAACTAGAAAATATAAGGTGGAACAAAGAAAAATTATAAAACTCATTTGCAGAGAAACAAACTGAGCTAAAGGCACTAAAGAGCAGAATGAATAATGCAGAGGAACGAATTAGTGACTTGGAAGAAAGAATAATGGAAATCATCCAATGAGGACAGAAGACAGAAAACCAAATGAAAAAACATGAAAGCAATATAAGAGATCTATGGGATAATATAAAGCAGGCCAATCTATGCATAATAGGAATTCCAGAAGGAGAAAATAAAAAGAAAAGGGGATTGAAAATATATTTGAAGAAATTATGGCTGAAAACTTTTCAAATCTAAAGGATACTGATATCAAGATACAGGAAGGACAGTGGGCCCCAAACAAGTTGAACCCAACTAGGCCCACACCAAGACATATTATAATAAAAATGGCAAAATGTAAAGAGAAAGAGAGGATTTTAAATGCAGCAAGAGAAAACTGTTAATTATAAGGGAACCCCCATAAGGCTATCAGCTGATTTCTCTACAGAAACCCACAGGCCAGAAGGGAGTGGCAAGATATATTTAAAGTTCTGAAAGGAAAAAGATTTTCAGCCTAGAATACTCTATTCAGCAAGAATATCATTTAAAATAGAAGGGGAAATAAAGAATTTCTCCAACAAACAAAAGCTAAGAGAGTACAGAAATACTAAACCTATTCTAAAAGAAATACTGAAAAGGCTTCTCTGAATAAAAAAGAAGTAAGAATAAATAGGATGGAAGAAACCACAATTGGAAAGCAATTACATAAATAAGCCAGTATAGAGGTCTAAAAGAGGAAAAAAAAAACCCTACTGTGAAAGCGATGATAAACACAGGGAACAGCAAAAAAATACACATGAAGATGTTAAAAAAGGACTACAAAATCATAGAATGTGGGGAAGGAAAGTAAGAAAATGTAGATTCATTTTTTTTAATAAATGTGTTTGAGCCTATATGACTATCCAGCTAAAGCAAGCAGATACAGGAAGGAGTTCACATACATAAAAAACAGGGCAACCACAAATCAAAACCAAACATTACATTCACAAAAACTAAGAAGAAAACCACTCAAGCATAAAATAAATGGAAATCATCCAACCCAGAAAAGAAAGGAAGAAAGGAAAAACATAGAATCAACTGGAAAACAAGGTTTAAAATGGCAATAAATACACATCTATCAATAATTACCTTAAAAGTCAATGGACTGAATGCTCTAATCAAAAGACACAGAGTGGCAGACTGGATAAAAAAGCAAAAACCTTCAATCTGCTGTCTATAAGATACTCACCTTAGGGCAAAGGACACATATAGATTGAAAATGAGGGGATGGGAAAAGATAGTTCATGCCAACGGACAAGACAGGAAAGCAGGAGTTCCAATACTCATATCAGACAAAATAGACTTTAAAATAAAGAAAGACAAAGAAAGACACTATTTAATGGTAAAAGGATCCATTCAAGAAGAGGATATTATGATTGTCAATATATACGCCCCTAATATAGGAGCACCCAGATACCTACAACAAATACTAACAGACATAGAAGGAGAAGTTGATGGGAATACAATCATAGTAGGAGACTTTAACATCCCACTCACATCAATGGACAGATCCTCTAGACAGAAAATCAATAAGGCAACAGAGATCCTAAATGACACAACAGAAATATTAGACTTAATTGACATTTATAAGATATTATATCCAAATACATCAGAATATACATTCTTTTCAAGTGTATATGGAACATTCTCAAGGACTGACCACATATTGGGCACAAAGCTAGGCTCAACAAATTTAGGAATATAGAAATTATGTCAAGCATCTTCTCTGACCACAATGGCATGAAACTAGAAATCAACCACAGGAAAAAAAATGAGAAAAAACTGACTACATGGAGACTAAACAACATGCTACTAAAAAACCAATGGGTCAATGAGCAAATCAAGAAGGAAATTAAAAAAAATACCTTGATCCAATCATCTGTCGATGGACGTTTAGGTTGTTTCCATGTCTTGGCTATTGTGAATAATGCTGCAATGAACATGCAGGTGCATGTGTCTTTTTAAAGGAATGTTTTGTCTGGATATATGCCAAAGAATGGGATTGCTGGGTCATGTGTAGCACTGGAAACTATGTCTAGTCACTTATGATGGAGCATGATAATGTGAGAAAAAAGAATGTACACATGTATGTGTAACTGGGTCACCATGCTGTACAGAAGAAAAAAAAATAATAATGTATTGGGGAAATATGGAGTTCCTGTCATGGCTCAGTGGTTAGCAAATCTGACTGGGAACCATGAGGTGTGGGTTCGATCCCTGGTCTTGCTCAGTGGGTTAAGGATCTGGCATTGCTGTGAGCTGTGGTGTAGGTCACAGACTGGCTTGGATCCCACATTGCTGTGGCTGTAGTGTAGGCTGGTGGCTACAGCTCCAATTGGACCCCTAGCCTGGGAACCTCCATATGCCTTGGGTGCAGCTCTAAAAAGACAAAAAAATATGTATTGGGGAAATAAAAAATAAATTAAAAAAAAATACCTTGAGACAAATGATAATGAAGACACAACCACTCAAAATCTATGGGAATGCTACAAAAGCAGTGTTCAGAGGGAAATTCATAGCAATAGAAGCCTTCCCCAGAAAAGGAGAAAAATCTCAAATTGACAACTTAACCCACCACCTAAATGATTTAAAAAAAGAAGAACAAATGAAACCTAAAGTCAGCAGAAGAAAGGAAATAATAAAGATCAGAGAGGAAATCGATAAAATAGAGCTTCAAAAAGACAATAGAGAAAATCAATAAAACCAAGAGCTGTTTTTTTGAAAAGGTAAACAAAATGGGCAAACTTCTGGCCAGACTCACCAAGAAGAGGAGAGGGAAAAAACCCAAATAAACAAAATAAGAAATGAAAAAGGAGAAATCAGAACAGATACTGCAGAAATATAAAACACCATAAGAAAATACTATGAACAATTGTATGCCAATAAATTTGACAACCTAGAAGAAATGGACAACTTTCTAGAGACTTAACAGCCTGCCAAAACTGAATCAAGAAGAAATAGACCAACTGAACAGGCTGATCACTAGAAATGAAATTGAATATGTCATAAAAACACTCCCTACAAATAAAAGTGCAGGACCAGATGGCTTCACAGGTGAATTCTACCAAACATAAGAAGAGGAACTTATACCCATCCTCCTTAAATTTTTCCAAAAGACTGAAGAAGCAGGAACACTCCCAAAGCCATTCTATGAAGCCACCAGCACCCTAATACCAAAACCAGATAAAGATACCACCGAAAAAGAAAACTATAGGCCAATATCTCTGATGAATATAGATGCAAAAGTTCTCAACAAAATTTTAGCCAACCAAATTCAACAACATATAAAAAAGATCATACAACATGACCAATTGGGATTCATCCCAGGTTCATAAAGATAGTTCAACACATGCAAATCAATCAACATCATACACCACATTAACAAAAGAAAAGTAAAAAATCACATGATCATATCAATAGATTCAGAAAAAGCATTTGACAACATCCAACATCCATTCATGATAAAAATTCTTACCAAAGTGGGTATAGAGGGAACATACCTTAATATAATAAAAGCCACTTATGACAAACCCACAGCAAATATAACACTCAATGGAGAAAAACTTAGAGCCCTTCCACTAAAATCTGGAACAAGACAAGAATATCCATTCTCACCATTGTTATTCAACATAGTATTGGAAGTCCTAACCCACAGTAATCAGACAAACAAAATAAATAAAAGGTATCCAAATTGGAAGAGAATAGGTAAAACCGTCACTGTATGCAGATGACATGATATTATATATAGAAAACCCTAAGGACTCAACCCAAAAACTACTCGAACTGATCAACAGATTCAGCAAAGTAGCAGGATATAAGATTTACATTCAGAAATCAGTTGCATTTCTGTATACTAACAATGAAATATTAGAAAAGGAAAACAAAAACACAATACCTTTTAAATTTGCACCCCAAAAAATCAAATACCTGGGAATACACCTGACCAAGGAGGTAAAAGACTTATATGCTGAGAACTGTAAAACATTCATCAAGGAAATTAAAGTGGATGCAAAGAAATGGAAAGATATTCCATGCTCCTTGGTTAGAAAAATTCATATTGCAACAATGGCCATACTACCCAAAGTAATATACAGAGTCAATGCAATCCCTATCAAATTACCCATGACATTTTTACAGAACTAGAACAAACAATCCAAAAATTTATATGGAACCACAAAAGACCCAGAATGGCCAAAGCAATCCTGAGGAACATAAACCAAGCAGGTGCATAACTCTCCCAGACTTCAGACAATATTACAAAGTCACAGTAATCGAGACAGTGTGGTACTGGTACCAAAACAGACATACAGACCAATGGAACAGAATAGAGAATGCAGAAATAAACCCAGACACCTCTGGTCAATAAATCTTTGACAAAGGAGGCAAGAACATAAAATGGGAAAAAGACAGTCTTTTCAGCAAATGGTGCTAGGAAAACTGGATAGCCATATGAAAATCAATGAAACTGGAATGCACTCACATATCATGCACAAAAATAAACTCAAAATGGCTTAAAGTCTTAAATGTAAGACAAGACACCATCAAACTCCTAGAAGAGAACATAGGCAAAATATTTTCTAATATCAATCTTACAAATGTATTCTCAGGTCCAACAGAAATAAAAGCAAAAATAAACCAGTGGGACCTAATCAAACTGACAAGCTTTTGCACAGCAAAGGAAACCATACAAAACCCCAAAAAGACAACTTACAGAATGGGAGAAAATAGTTTTAAATGATGCAACAGACAAGGGCTTCATCTCTAAAATATACAAACAACTTAAACCACTTAACAGCAAAAAAGGCAACAATCCAATTGAAAAAATGGGCAAAAGACCTGAAGAGACATTTCTCCAAAGAAGATGTACAGATGGCCAACTAGCACGAGCAAAAAATGCTCAGTGTCACAGCTTATTAGGGAAATGCAAATCCAAACCACTATGATGTACCACCTCACACCTGTCAGAATGGCAGTCATTAATAAGTCCACAAATAACAAATGCCGGAGAGTGTGTGGAGAAAAGGGAACCCTCCAGCACTGTAGGGGGGAATGTAAATGGGTACTATGGAAAACAGTATGGAGGTACCCCAGAAAACTGTGTATAGAACCACCAGCAATTCCATTCCTGGGCATATATCCGGATAAAACTTTCCTTGAAAAAGACACATGCACCTGTTTGTTCATTGCAGCACTATTCACAATAGGCAAGACATGCAAACAACCTAAACGTCCACTGAGAGATGATTGGATTAAGAAGATGTGGTATTTATACACAATGGAATACTATTGAACTTTAAAAAAGAAGAAAAAAGAGCATTCTAATCTTCGTTGGTCTTACCTTTCTTCTCCTGGAGCAACATGGATGGAACTAGAGACTCATACTGAGTGAAGTAAATCAGAAAGAGGAAGATGAATACCATATGATATGACATATCTGGAATCTAATATACGGCACCAATGAACATTTCCATAGAAAAGAAAATCATGTACATGGAGAACAGAATCATGTACATGGAGAAAATCATGTACATGGAGAACAGACTTGTGGTTGCCAAGAGGGAGGGGGAGGGAGTGGGAGGGACTGGGAATTTGGGGCTAATAGATACAAATTATTGCCTTTGGACTGGATAAGCAATGAGATCCTGTTGTGTAGTGCTGGGAACTATGTCTGGTCACTTATGATGGAGCATGATAATATGAGAAAAACGAATGTATACTTTTATGTGTGACTGGGTCATCTTGCTGTGCAGTAGAAAATTGACAGTAAATCAGCTACAGTGGAAAAAATAAAAATCATTATGAAAAAAATACAAAACTGAAGCCTAAAAAAAAAAGTTAGTTTAAAGGAGTGTCTGTTAAGACATAGTAAGCGTCTATGTTTCCTTTACAATAAGGTTAGCAACGTCACATTATTAAAATCTGTGTTAAATATGTAACCCAATAAAATTTCTTTGTTTTATGTTTACTGCTGTTCTTCTTTATAATGGGATTAGCAGATATAAATTATTATATGTAGGATGGATAAACAAGGTCCTACTGTCTAGTACAGGGAACTGTATTCAATACCCTGTGATAAAACATAATGGAAAAGAAATGTGAGAAAGAATGCATATATATGTATAACTGAATCACTTTGCTGTACAGCAGAAATTAACACATTGTAAATCAACTATACTTCAATAGAATAAATTAAAAAAAGAGAGAGAAAGAGCCCTCTGCCGGCTTCCCAGATCCAGAAATGACAGAACATCAGGGAGGTTGCGGTCTCACAAGGCAAGCAACCACTGCTGTTTCTGCCTAAGATGTGGAGAGGAGAATATTTATCAACAAATTGAAGAATCTTCCACAATCTTCATTCTAATCTTCATCGGTCTTACCTTTCTTCTCCTGGAGCTACCCAGGTATAGAATACCAGCAGAGGTCTGTGCCTTTATACCACAATGTTTCATATTTGAATTTGGTTCACATAAAGAGCAAAAATATAACACATTGAATGAATGTAAGCTAAACTTTTCTAAATATTTCTGATTCATGTCCTCTTGCTCCTTAATTTTTAAAATATATGAACAACTCAACAACAACAACAATAACAACAACAAACCCAATTGAAAATGGGCAGAAGATCTAAATAGACATTTCTCCAAAGAAGACATATGAATGACCAACAGGCAGATGAAAAGATGCTCTACGTCCCTAATCATTAGAGAAAAGTAAATCAAAACTACAATGAGATACCACTTCACACCAGTCAGAATGGCCATCTTTAAAAAGTCTACAAATAGCAAATGCTGGAGAGGGTGTGGAGAAAAGGGAATCCTCCTATACTGTTGGTGGGAATGCAAATTGATGAAGTCAGCATGGAAAATGATATGGAGGTTCCTCAAGAAACTAAAAATAGAGTTGCCATGTAATCTAGCAATCCCCCTCCTGGACATATATCTGGGAAAAAACCTCTAATTTGAAAAGATAATGCACCTCTATATTCACAGCAGCACAATTTACAACAGTCAAGACATGGAAGCAACCTAAAAGTCCATCAAGATGAATAGATAAAGAGGATGTGGTATATATAAATATATGTATACACACACACATGCACACACACACACACACACACACACACACACACTGGAATATTACTCAGCTATAAAAAAGAATGAAATAATGGCATTTGCAGCAACATGGGTGGACCCAGAAATTATCATACAAAGTGAAGTAAGCCAAACACAAGTATCATATGATACTGCTTATATGTGGAATCTAAAAAAAGTGATAAAATGAACTGATTTATAAAACGGTAGATACAGAAAGAAAACTTTTGGTTACCAAAAGGAAAAGGGGGAAGGATAAATTAGAAGTCTGGGATTAACATATACATTCTACTATGTATGTAAAATAGATAATGAACACAGACCTACTGTACAGCACAGGAAACTATACTCAGTATTTTGTAATTACCTGTAAGGGAAAGGAATCTGAAAAAGGATAGATATACATGTATATGTATAAATGAACCACTTTGGCATACACCTGAAACTAACACAACACTGTAAATCAACTATACTTCAATTTTTAAAAATGTATTTAAAAAAGGCATCAAGGAGTTCCCGTGGTGGCTCAGAGGAAATGAATCTGACTACCATCTATGAGGACACAGGTTTGATCCCTGGCCTTACTCAGTGGGTTAAGGAGCCAGCATTGCCATGAGCTACAGTGTCGTTCGCAGATGTGGCTCAGATCTGGTGGTGTTGTGTCTGTGGCATAGGCCGGCAGCTGCAGCTCTGATTCAACCCCTAGCCTGGGAACATCCATGTGCCGTGGGTGTGGCCCTTAAAAGACATGAAAAAAAAAAGACATCAAAATATAAGAAAAGCTTGTTTATGTATTTTTTAAAAAAATGAGATTATAGTTGATATCAAATTACATGATACATAATTTCCTTTATAAATCTTTAAAGGAGTGATGTAATGGTCTGGTTTTAAAAATATCAGTACTTATTATATCCTTTGCAATTCTTTAAGTTTATGAAGAAAAGTGTGTGATTAGATACACTGTTTTCCAAATTTCTCTTAGGGTGTTGTGACTAAGAAGATCGAAGACTGCACCATAGACAGATGGAACAGGAGGATATCTTAAAGGCTCTTTGGTACAAAGACCCTTACAGACCCTGAAGTTCCAAGTCCAAGCATTGTTCTGCTTAATGAAAGTTGGTGCATCTGATCTGCTTTCTGGGCTTGCTTCACAATGTCCCACCCAAAGATTATATCTTTGCCTCCTGATCTATTAACAATAACACAAAGGCAACATTTCTTATGAAATCTGGCATGAATGGAAGGGAATGGCTTAATTTACTTAAGAAAGGAGACATTTTGTATGTTCTGTAACAGCAAACCTATGTTCCATCTTTTTTTTTTTTTTTTTTTGCTTTTTATGGCTCCACTCACCGCATATGGAGGTTCCCAGGCTAAGGCTCGAATCAGAGCTGTAGCCACCAGCCTACACCACAGCCACAGCAATGCTAGACCTGAACCATGTCTGCCACCTGCACCACAGCTCACAGCAACACCGGATCCTTAACCCACTGGGTGAGGCCAGGGATCTAACCTGCGTCCTCATGGATATTAGGTTTGTTTCCACTGAGCCATGATGGGAACTTTCCCTATGTTCCATCTTATCAATTTCCACATTTTCAATATTAAATGAGACCAGCTCCATTAGAAAACTCTGTAAGACTGAGGATCTTTAAGTGGGGCTTGTGGACCTCGGGGGCTTTTGTGCGGGTGAAGGCTGCATCCTACTTACTGTCCAGGATAAACATGTCCACTTCCTGAAATATCAATTTTGCTTAAATACTAAATTAAGCCTGAACATACAATGGAATAGGATGCAGGATATACAGTAAAGATTTAAAGCTATCACACAAGATTTCCAGGAAATTCTGAAATTATGGTATGAGCCAGCTGCCATGCTTCCAGGACCACTGGGTGTTGAGTTCATCATTTTCGACTATTATGGAGTGTTTAGTGAATTTCTGAGAAACCTGCTCTAAGGGCTTCATCTGTTTGCAGTGGTTCAGTTTGCCATGGGGCAAGAAAGGACTCCAGGATCATTAATGCCTGTATATCGCATCATACAGATATGGCCCTTGTCATCTGGTAATGCTGCTCACCCTGCCATTGAGGCCATTCCAGATATGGTGTTTGAGAGGTGTTTGCAGAGTCTGCAGGAGTTCCAGTGGGTTTTCTCCTTGGCTGACATTCAAAGGGGAATTTTTTTTGCTTGGGTTACTAGGAGGTCGATATCTCATTAACAACGATGACAGATTGTAGGAGCTCCTCATGCCAAATGTGCAACAGCCAATATGTTTATGAAATCATTTAATCCATAATCATAGCATATAATGAAAGGGGCTGGTGGGTTGGCACTGGCATTTACAAGGCCGACACCATGATATGTTTCTCTGAATTATAGATTCAGCAAACTGTGCAATTTATGAGTCGTGAGAAAAAAGGATCCATCTGGGCAAATCTTGAAGCTTGTTGAGGCAAGGTGATATCTTTAATCAATCTGAATGTAAAAATTATCCTTTTGAGTTATTTTGCTGTTCTGTGCAATTCTATGTTCTTCTGATCCTTAGCAGTTTCTGAGGGATTTGGGAAGCAGAGGGGGTAACAAGTCTTTTTGGTTTTGCTGTTCACAAATTTTTTATTTTCTAAAGATGCTACAGATGTAGTGCAATTATTTTCTGTTGCAATTCGGAGCAACAGAGCTCTGAGTGTGCTGCTTGTATTGACCTTGAGAAATTACTTGACTCACCGTTCATCAGATAAATCAAGAGCCATAATTTGGCCTTAAACAAAGCTGCAGACAGAGCATCTGTGCGATGTCTGTGGATTCTGGGGTTGCTCATCATTTTCCATGGGGTAGTACCACCCCTCTCTGAACTCTGGCTGCACTGATCTCTATTTCAATGGGTCATTAACTGTGCTCACAGCCACTTATTCCTTTACAGCCATCTTTGAAAGGCCCCACGTGGCAGCCTCCACGGTTGTGTATCTGTGCTGTGTTTGGGACTGTAGGTCAAATTTAATATACATTCAGTAAATCCAGGCTTACCATGATCTCGGTGCCTTTGTCTGGAGGGTGATGATAATAGTAGAAATTTTTATAGAGGTCATGAGGATGAAATGGCCCCAGGTGCGAAGCACCAGCACACATGCACAATCAACGTCAGTGTGAGTGCCTTGTTCCACAATATTATTCAGTTGACAGGTTCCCCAGGGCAGGGAAAGGGTGCTGGGGTGTTAACTACACACTCCTTCAGCTTTAATGGGGGTGGGGAGATGGCCTGAGCTAATCATACCAAGAGTGGCAGCTTGGAGGATGTAAATCTAAGAAACCAGATAAATATTGGCTGCATGGCGTTGTCACATGGGTTTCATGCGCATTTTTTCTTGCTAGTCCATATTCTTTAAAACCCAGATTTTGAAGAAGAAAGGTACAATTTTGCCTGTTAAATTTCAGCCTCTCTTATGGCTCTCAAGTGCACTGTTGTCTGCAGGAACATTTTATCTATACAGTATTGCTGGATTTTAGTATGAGAGCTAAGATATATGTGCTAAAATTGCTTTCTGTGAGTAGCCAGAATCCACAGAGAGAGAGGCTTGGCCATAGGATCCAGTTCTGTCTTTTCATTACATCTGTCTCCTCCTTACATTTTTTTCCTCATACATTTGATATGTTTGTGTGATTTTGGCTGTAGTGAGATGTGGCCAGGTGACCAGAAGATAATACTTAACAAACCTTAGCATGACCTCAGTATTCACAGATATACCTCTTTTTGGTGTAAGAGAATTGTCTCATATTTACTACCTAGTCCTGGGATTTATAAAAATGGAAATACAGAGGAGTTTCCTGGTGGTGCAGTGGGTTAAGTATCCAGCATTGTCACTGCAATAGTGTGGGTTCCGTCCCTGGCCTCCCTGGCCTGGGAACTTCCACATGCCATGGGAGCAGCCAAAATTAAAAAAAAAGAAGAAATATAGAAATATTAGGACAATTTATATTTTTAGAAAGAGCCATCTCCCTATTATCTCAGAGAAATAATCAAGGATGTGTGCATAGATATGTCAATAAGAAATGTTCATTACAGCTCTGTTTATAAAAGCAAAAAGAATATATAATTATCCATGATGGTTAGGGAGACATCAATTTGCTTGTAACCTTTACACACATACACAAAAATAATTCCACTTCAAATGTTATTTGAGAAGAAAATTCTCTAAAGCTCCTTTAGTCCTGCAAAATTTTCTCAGCATAAGAAAGGCTTCAGAAAAATGGCCAGTGGCAGGGCCAGAGGGGAAAAAGCCATATTTATAAAGTATGAAATCTACTCCTATCAACAGGAACCACTTTAAACAATGGGAAAAAAATCATAGAGCTGTGTCTCTCCAATATTCTCTCTTTCTCTCTCTCTCTCTCTTTTTTTTGAGGGCAGTACCCATGTCATAGGGAGGTTCCCAGACTAGCAGTCCAATCAGAGCCGTAGCCACTGGCCCACACCACAACCATGGCAACATGGGATCTGAGCTACATTTGCAACCTACACCACAGCTCACGACAATGCTGGATCCTTAACCCTCTGAGCAAGGCCAGGGATCAGACCCATGTCCTCATGGATACTAGCCAGGTTTGTTAACCACCGAGCCACGACGGGAACTCCTCTCCAATATTCTCAGTAACAGCCAGAAGAGTGAATGGCCACACCTGGGGGGCCACGGGGGTGATGTGAGGGGTTGGGATCAGGAACTATGCTGATATTTCCTTCTGAACTTCAAAATGTCCTAGAAGTCTTGGGTTTCACCTTTAAAAATTAACATACATTCTGTATTTTACTCTACAATAATCCATAATTTTTACTAATATTTAGGAAGATTGACATATTGCTATTAAGTAAAATTGATGCCCCAAGAAGCTATGTCAAGTTTATCCTGGGCTTTGAGGAGCCTGTGACCTGCCAAGGGTCATTTACCCAGTTTGAAGCCTGAAGTTGGGTGCAATGTCTCCTTTATTAGACACATTCTCTGCCACCCTATCTTAGAATTACCTGCTCTGGTGGCCCCTGAGGCAGGTGTAAATCTTAGTGAGGTGGTAACACCAGTAATGGAGACTGTCAGGAGCAAAGGGCAGATGAAGAGGGCAGGTGGTGGGGAAGCCTCAGGAGAAGCGTGGAAACAGGCTGGACATGGACGTGTCTGTGGTCCTGGTGAAATCCCATCTACACAGTGATGTCTCAGCAGGACCATGGCCATTCTCCTTATAGCCAGGCATAGACACAGTAGAGGGTTTGAGTCCAGGCAATAAGGCAGGTAGAGCACAGATCAAATGTGAAGGTCAGTTTGTTGTTCTGGCTGTAGTCATGTCTGGGATGAGGAGAAAGAGGTCCCAGTCTGGACACTGGTCTGTCTTTCCTTCTTTCCTTCTTTCCTTCTTTCCTTCTTTGCTTCCTTCCTTCCTTCCTTCCTTCCTTCCCTCCCTCCCTCCCTCCCTCCCTCCCTCCCTCTTTCTTTCTTTCTTTCTTTCTTTCTTTCTTTCTTTCTTTCTTTCTTTCTTTCTTTCTTTCTTTCTTTCTTTCTTTCTTTCTTTCTTTCTTTCTTTCTTTCTTCCTTTCTTCCTTTCTTCCTTTCTTCCTTTCTTTCTTTCTTTCTTTTGTCTTTTTGCCATTTCTTGGGCCGCTCCCATGGCATATGGAGGTTCCCAGGCTAGGGGTCAAATCGGAGCTGTAGTAGCCACCGGCCTACACCAGAGCCACAGCAACTTGGGATCCGAGCCGTGTCTGCGACCTACGCCACAGCTCACGGCAACGACGGATCCTTAACCCACTGAGCAAGGCCAGGGATTGAACCTGCAACCTCATGGTTCCTAGTCGGATTCGTTAACCACTGAGTCACGACGGGAACTCCTTTTTTTTTTTTTTTGGTCTTTTTAGGGCCAAACTGAAGGCATATGGAAGGCATATGGAGGCATATGGAAGCATATGGAAGTACCCAGGCTAGGGGTCGAATTGAAGCTGCAGCCAACCTATGCCATAGCCACAGCAATGTGGGATCCGAGCTGCATCTGTGGCCTACACCAGAGCTCATGGCAACACCAGATCCTTAACCCTCTGAGCGAGGCCAGGGATCGAACCTGCGTCCTCATGGATAGTAGTCAGATTCCTTTCAGCTGAGCCACAATGGGAACTCTGCGGGCTGTCTTCAAGGAGGTGGAAAAGCAGGGCTCTGTCAGATGAATAGGCTGGCCTTTGGTGGGAGAAGGGCTTCCTACCTCACAATGAAAAGCTGGTCTCCTAACTCCATGGGGAGACATTGGACATGTCTGGTTTTAGGAGGAGGCTTCAAGGATGGCACTGGTGCTGAGACCACAGACTGACGCTGTGTGCAAGGGCTAATGGGGGCCAGCAGAAAGGGGAAGAAGAGGAAAGGAGAACAAATACTAAAAGAAGAACACAATCTCAAAGGGAGAGGGGGTTTGAGAATAATCAGTAGCCAAGGAGTAAGAATAGAATTACTCAGAACTGACTATATTCCTGGCACTGCATTTTGTCAAAGGAAAGTGAGAGGTTGGCTAGGTTTTCAGAGTAGTTTCAGCTTGGGCATAATGAGGCAACATTTGGTTAAGACTAAAATTGTTCAGGCATAGATTTATTGTGAATGAGTCACACACACATGATCAGCTTGAGGTTGAAAAGAGGTCCAGGATTTTTCACAGCTTGATAATTCATTACAATGGCTTACTTTCCCAAGGAGATAGATAATTCCTCATTTTTTTATGAGAAGAGAAATATGGATTTGTTTTTGTACAGGAGGCCTTGTTCCCTTCTCTCACTGTCATTATTTTAAAAATGAAACATAGTTAGACAACTAAAATGGGATGCAAGAGATAGGTAGGCAGAGGCTGAGGAATTTATGACTTTATGAAACTCCTTTGAAGTCACATAACTCTGTCTTTCAATTTTATATAATAAAACTGACTATACAAGGAACTCTTTTGGGGGCATGGAAAAATTATTTAAGACTTATGTATAATACTATGTGAAAAGGACTATATTATTCATCTAGAAATATTTTAAAGGATTCATTTTGTTTAAAATGGGATATTTTGGAGACAAGCATAAGAAAAAATATTTGTATGTAGCTACGTTTCTTGATGCTCACTAAGAATGTCTAAATGAATAATTCTCTCGTTCATCCTCATTTTATAGTCATGGGAAATCTAACACCTAGCTCCAGGATGAACGCTGTAACCTTTATGGGACTAATCGAGTGGAATTATTTGATGGTCCTGAAGAAGAACTGGACTGTATCCTCTGCAAGAAAAGTCTACTGGCTACACAGATGTCTCATCTCAGCTCTTTCAGGGCTGGCTTAAGTTTGGAGAAGAGGAAGCATACTCCTGAAGATGTCCCAGAAAGTCCATATGGTTGAGTTTCCCATGTTTGCATCATGTTGGAAGCTGGTAAAACAATTTGCTATACTCTGATGTGCATGGAGGCTTCATCATCATCATCAAGTGTCATAACTTTAAAGACTTGACAGATTCATTTACTCATGTATTTATATATTGATGTAGTACCGTGTTAGATATTGGACAGCCACAGAGTCAGCTTTAAGTAGTTGCCATCACTGTAGGGAAGATAAAAGTCAGGCAAGTCTGTGAGTATATCAAACAGAATATGTCTGGGGCCAGGTACATGCCTTGAGCCGGCTCAAGTGCTTTCTAAACATAAGCTGATACTACAAACAAATAAACAAACAAAAAATCATCGTAGCAAAAGATGTACAAAAAGTCCCGGGGATTCTAAGACAAGTAGGAAAGATTATAGCATGATGGTGTTGTCTAGGGGAAAAATCAACTCTTCAAGCTTGTGCTAAATCATTGATTAATATCAGATTTTAGAAACCCAAGGGCAACTTTGCATGAGACTGTTGGTTGTATTGCCATTATGTCAACATCTTGCTATTTCTATGCTCAAAAAAAGTGATCTTTTAATAAACCAAGGACATTTCTCATATTTCACCCTCCATTTTACATGCTCTGTTATAGATAAAATTGTCACCTTATTCCAAAAGTATAGCTGATGAATTATTATAGCCATCTCTAAAGATGAGATGAACCAGGGGAACATACCAGAAATGAGTTTGAGCTTAGTAACTTTGTACAAGTTAATGTTTTTGAGCTTCAGTTTCTTCCTCTATATAATGCCTGCTTGGTTCATAAAGTTTATTACAAGAATCAAATGATAATAAATGTAAATGCATTTGGAAAACTGTAAAGTTGCATTTAAATGTGAGTATGATTATGTCTATTTACTCTTGTAATTTTGTAGATATTTTAACATCCCTCATTAGTTTACTTAAAAAAATCCTTGAAGATTCTCTAGATTAATTTGCAGTTATTTGATTAATCTTTCCAAAATATTTTATAGCAACTTTAATGTGATTGTATTTCTTTATATTAATTTTGGAAGGATTGATGTCTTGACCACAACAGGTGTTTTAATTTAGTAACATGATATGTTGATCTACTATTGATTCATTTTAGCGTATTTATTATTTCATTTATTGTATTCTTCAACTCTATTTTCTAACCTATTGTTCAAGTTCTCTTTTGTGTTCATCCATTCTTCTTCCAAATACGTTGAGTTTCTTTATGCTCATTACCTTGAACTCTTTATTGGTAGTTTGGTTATATCTACTTGTTTAGTTATTTTTATGAGGTTTTGTCTTATTCCTTCATTTGGAACATATCTCATTTTGCTTAATTTTCTGTGTTTATTTCTATGTATTAGATGGGCTGGTTATGTTTCTCAATGTTGGAGAAGTGGCCTATTTAGGGGCTGAGCAGAACACTCCCCTCTGGTTACCAGGGCTGTATGCTGTAGGAGTGCTCCCTCTGTGGGCTGTTGGGTCCTTCTATCATGGTTTGGTGGCTATTGTGGGCATGCTGCTAGGTGGGGCTGGCCTCTAGCCTGGTTGGTTGCCAGGCCCTGTGTTGTGCGGTAGCTGCTGGCCCACTGGTGGGCAGGGTTGCATCAGTACTGCTGGCTTGGATTTTTAGACATCTTTAACAGGAGGGTCCATCTGATTCACTTAAACTTTTATTATAAGCAGTTGAAATTCCATTCCAGCTTTTAGAGCATGAGATGGCATAATTTGGTATCAAGTTAAAAAATATTGCATTAGCTGTTGTGTGGATGTTGGATGCAGGGTAAGAGCAGGAGCAAGGAGACCAGTAAAGAGGCCTGGCAGTTAAACAGATGAGAGGTAAGGGGATTTGGGCGAGGATGGGTGAGATGGAGAGAAGTTATATAGATTTATTTCTGAAATACCAGGACTTTATCTTAGACTATAAATGATTTAAAAGGGTGGCTTTAAGGGTGACTTCTATAATTTGGCTTTGGTAACTCAGTGGAGATTGTGCCATTCACATTATAGAAATGTAATGCTGCTAACTTCCACACACAGGAAAAAGTGGGTATGTCAAGAAAATGGCTGGATGTGAGCCCAGAATTCAGGGGAGAGATGAAGAGATGCAAATTTGGGCTCTTCAGCATAGAGGTGACACTTAGAGCTAGGGATGGGTTATATAACCTGGGGAGAAAACATGAGAAAGAAGAGGAAAGGTCTGGAACTTCCCTGAGGAATTCCGACATGCAAAATTCAGGTGGAAGAGGGGGAGTCTTTGAGAGAAAATACGAAAGACTTGTTCAGGGAGGTAATAGGAAAATCAACAAAATAGGGAGCTGCTGAAAGAAAAGATGAACTGAAGGAGAATTGAGAGGCTATTTCAAAGGGTTATAACAGATCAAGTAATTAATACAAGAGAAAATATCTATTGGACTTGTCAGCATAGACCTCTTCCAAGACCACGGCAAAAGCACCTTTCTGGGAGGGATGTAGATTGGAGTGAGGTGGAAGCAAACAAAAATAACTTTTGTAAATATCCCCTACAAAGGGCATGGCTTCACGTCCCTGGCTGCCTGTTATTACTTCTCTGACTTGTCATTATATCTCCTTGGACTTGTTATAACAGGACCTGGGGATGCTTGCCTTTGGTGTGAGATGCTTCCAACTCTATACATGGTGGGGAATGAAGCATGCGAGCTCCTCAGTTCAAAAATGAACTTTTATTCTCAAAAGCATTTCATATTAGTAAGTTAGTTCAACAAAAATAGACCTGATAGGTGAAGGGTTATTAACTGCCATGATTGTGGACATCAGAAAAAAGAGAGTAAGTGAAACTATTTAATGATTCTTTATCAAGCTTTCCTGTACAGCCCCCTCCTGCCTCATACCAGGGTTATTGCAACTATATTCTAACTCATTTCTCCACTTCCAGACTTATACACTACTTTAATGTCCTTAAAACAATGACTTCATTTCACCTTTTGACTGAGGAGAAACTTAAATGGGTCTCCATTTAGCTAACACTGTCCTTTGTACCTGACAGTATGTATGTCATTGTACGATGAAGTAGTAGAAAAAAATTCCAACACTTACTAGTAACATACTGTCCCTCAAACTTCATACTTATCTATAATTATGATTTTTGACATGACCTCTTTTTTATTTTCAATGATTTTTATTTTTTCTCATTTCTATTAATAAAAATAAAGTCAAGAGGGTTCACATGAAAATGTGCTTGACATTGGTAATTACTAGAGAAATGCAAATCAAAACTACAATGAGATACCACTTCACACTGGTCAGAAGGGCCATCATTAAAAAGTCTACAAATAAAAAATGTTGGAGAAGGTGTGGAGAAAAGTGAACCCTCCTACACTGCTAGTGGGAATATAAATTGGTACAACCACTATGGAAAACAGTTGGAGGTTCCTCAGAAAACTTGAAAAATAGAACTACCATATGATCCAGCAAATCCACTCTTGGGCATATCTCCAGACAAAACTGTACATGCAGCCCTATGTTCATTGAAGTACTATTCACAAGAGCCAAGGCATGGAAACAACCTAAATGTCCATCAACAAATAAATGGATAAAGAAGATGTGGTGCATATACACAATGGAATACTACTCAGCCATAAAAAGAATGAAATAATGCCATTTGCAGCAACATAGATGCAACTAGAGACTATCCCACTAAGTGAAGTAAGTCAGAAGGAGAAAAACAATGATAGCATATGATATCACATATATGCAGAATCTAAAATATGATGCAAATGAACCTATCTATAAAACAGAAATTGACTCATAGACAGAGATCAGACTTGTGGTTGCCAAGGGGGAGGAGAAGGGGGAGGGATGGATTGGGAGTTTGGGGTTAGTAGATGCAAACTACTATATATAGAATGAATAAATAACAAGTTCCTACTGTATAGCATAGGGAACAATATTCAGTATCCCAGAATAAAGCATAATGGAAAAGAACATAAAAATGAATGTATATATGTGTATAACTGGGTCATTTGCTGTACAACAGAAATTAATACAACATTGTAAATAAACTATACTTCAATGAAAAATAATTTAATAAACTTAAAAGAAAGAGAATGCATGGTCTTAGCATAATGATTTTTTATTGCCTGGAGTGGGGCTCAGCAATTTTTTCCTATGAAGGAATAGATAATAAATATTTCAGGCTTTGAAGGCCATATATGGTTTCTGGTCTCTGTCACATATTCTGCTCTTTCTGAATGACTCTTTAAAAAAAATAAAAATGATTCCTAGCTTGCTGGCTGTACAAAAATAGGCTGTGGGCTGGATTTGGCTCACATTCCACAATTTGCCAACTCCAGATTTGTAATGATAAAAAGGGTCAAATTTCAGAGTTTAAGTAAACAACTTTTTTTTTTCAGATTTCTTGCATGGTAGTTCGAAATAGGTGATTTTGTTTTCGGTTTAAAAAGCTACACAGAATTCATTCATTTATTTGCCAAGTAATGACTGACAACTTGTGCAAAAGGTATAACTCATTTTTCCTTTTCTTTTTTTCGTCTGAGCCGTGATGCTTTGCATGCTTTCCTTCTAATGTAGGCGAGGTTCCCCTGCCTATAACTTGGCCTGAACTCTTTGAAGACGTGGGAGAGGGAAGCTGGAGGGAACAGTTATGAATGTACTCAATAATTTCTCTATTACGGCAAAACAACCAACTAAGTAACTAAGTATTACATGAGACAGAACAGCCAGAGATGTGCAGAACATGCCAATAATGACATAAATGGACTACCTTGGGGTTTGGGATCAGATAGACATGGGTCTGTGCATGACCTTGAACAAATCACTTAACATTTTAGAGTCTCAGTGTCTTTGACAATGCAGGTAATAATAAACAACCGGATGGCTGCAAGGGTAAACTTTGGTCGTGATCTCTTCTAGCAGCTCTATAGTGTGGACTTTATTTTCTCTCCCTTCGTTTAACATTACCTGAACTGAAGAAATTCTTATGAGTGTTATTATAAATTACGTCAGAAAAGCAAGTATGTACCCATTTCAGAAGTGAAGATAATGGGGCAGGCTGTTTCTACGATGAGGATACTAGTGGAATTCAGGAAGTATGTTCAGAGGAAAATAGCCCTCTAGGCAGTCTGGTTTGGGAATGTCCATTTTTAGAGCATCCCAGGTAATTCTGTTGCACATGGACTGTCCTTTGAGAAACACTGTCCTGTTATTAAACAGAATGGATAAATTGAGGTTTCAAGAGATATGCTATTTTTTCTACAAGGTATTCCTAAGACTTCAGCAGCAATGAAAGGGAGAAATGACAGGGTATGGGATGTGGGGGGTGGAGTGGATGACTAGCTTTGATGTCAAACTGGACTCTGCTGGTGCAACCAGTTTAAACAGGCTCCAAAAAAGAAACAGAGTCTAGCTTGATCCAGGCCCAGGTTGCCATCCTAGGTACCTGGCCAGATGAGTGGGCCCAGCAGACAGAGGTGGCCGCAGCATGGCTCAGGGTTTTGGGGGAGGACCTGGGACAGCTGGGGACTCAGGAGATGGGCTCAAAGGAAGGAGGTGAGGAATGCAATTACTGGTGGGGTCCAGTGTCACAGCCATGTCAGCTGTGAATGTGGCAGGTGAGATAACTGTTAGGTTTGCCAAGGGAGGAATGCACAAGGCCTAGTTGGTAAAGCAAAAGGGATTTATTAAGGCATCAGAGGGGCACGGGCTGAGCTCAAGATGTGAGGAGGGGCCAGCTCTGACTGTGAGGAGGTGCTAAGCTTATAAAGGATCTGTGGCTGGAGTTCATGGTGGAAACATGTGGCAGAAACGATGAAGAAGGAGGAGGGGAAGGCAAGGGAGGGGTAGGTGGTCAGTCCTGTGACTGAGGGCAGTTAATCCTTGTAGGTGGTTGATCTATGCTCCACATTCTGGGAAAGAGTGAAGATCTTGTGCTGGGCTGTACCCATGTCTGCAGTAGGTCTCCAAGGTGAATAGTCACATGCCGGGGGTGGGGGGCTGTCTCCATCCTCCTATGAACCTATCAATAACCAGTTTTACTATTCACTAGCTGTATGCTAACTTCTCAAGTCTCTCAGTTTTCAAACCTGTAAAATGGGATAATAATTCCCATGTTAGGGTGATGCTGTGAGGATGACGCCATATTTAAGGCACTGGATGTGGCATCTAGTGTACAATCATATACAATCATTACAGGATAGAGTTCTTGTTCAAGCTGACCAGGAAATCAGACTCAGGCCAGTCTAGAAGGAGCTAGGGGAAGGGTCCTATCTCCTGAGTTGGGTAGCAGCAGCAAGGCAGATCCTGAACCCTCCCTAAGAGAAGCGGCGGCGCTCACTGCCTTGGATGGAAGAGACCCAGGGCCCAGACAGCCAAGCCGGTGTGTGGAAGGGCTCATCCCTGCATTGTTTGGGGCTCCACAGAGCAGTTCTACAGCTGCTCTAGGATCCAGGCCAGCAGGGGTGGCCTGCCTTACCCAGGCCTGAGATTTCTTCCATGTTCCAGCCAGAACCATTGGCTTTTTGAAGGGACTGCTCTCAAGCCTCTGATCTTGTGGACTGGGGTAAGAGTTGAGAATCTACAATTAAGAGTTTTTTTGCTTTTGTTTTTGTCTTTTTAGGGCCGTACCCATGGCATATGGGGTTTCCCAGGCTAGGGGTTGAATTGGAGCTATAGCTACCAGTCTACACCGCAAGTGCAGCAACACAGGATCAGGGCTGTGTCTGTGACCTACACCACAGCTCACAGCAATGCCGGATCCTTAACTCACTGAGCAAGGCCAGGGATCAAACCTGTGTCCTCATGGATACTAGTCAGATTCATTTCCATTGAGCCACAATGGGAACTCTGAGAATCTACAGTTTAAAGCATTACTCTCTCCTTCCCCACCATTTCCCTTCCCCTTTGGTTCCCACCCTCATAAACACTGTCCTGGGACATAGGAAGAGAGGTGTAAGGAGCAGGGTTCTCAGCTTTTTGTGTTTGTAGCACCCTTTGGAGTGTGGATCAGTACCCTAGGTGTGTTAGCAATCCAGCAACCTCTCCAGCATAACCCCTACAACTGTATAACTGTGTCTCATGCCACCTTTATAAGTGCTCAACAGACACAGAAAACAAACCCATGGTTACCAAAGGGGAAAGGTGGAGGGAAGGGATATACTAGGAGTGTGGGATTTACAGATACACACTACTGTATATAAAATAGATAAACAACAAGGACGCACTGCATAGCACAGGGAGTTGTACTCTATACATTACAATAACCTATGTGGAAGAGAATCTAAAAAAGAATATATATATTCTAATTATATATGCACATATATATTCTTTTTTAGATTCTTATATATAAATATATATTTATAATATAAATTTATAAAAATACATTTCCTTCATATATAAATATGTATATATTTATATATACACACATATATGTATATATACAAATGATCCACTTTGCTGTACACATGAAACTAACACAACATTGCAAATCAACTCTATTTCAATAGAAGCTTTTTTAAAAAGTGTCTGTCAAACCAGTAGTCTCTGGTTTGCCCCTCAGATTCCTGCTTCCGTTTGAGCAAAACAGTTACTGCTCCCACAGCACTCCTGAATGTACCCATGGGCACAATTCTTGAGTTCTTCCTTGGAATCCTGTTTGACCTCTTGCTGTGCCTCCAGCCTCTTTTCCCCAGCAGGCTGTACTCCGCTCTAGATTGCTTTGCAGGGCAGAGTGTTAGCCGATGGCTCAGAATGTATCCACTCTTGAGGAAGTGTAGGTCTTACACATGACTGGTAGTTGGGGGCCTACTTGTGAAGCAACTGTTTTCTAGGGTGCTGGGGTTGAGAGTCATGGGCACAGGCAGATGGGGGAGAGAGAGAGAACATGCCAAGGCCCAAAGTGGTAGTCGAATGAGATGGAGACAGATGGGGCACCATTCAGTGCAGTGCAAGAACAAAATATTTCCATGAAAGCCTTTTCACAGGACTCAGTGGTTGCAAACAATTCCCAGGCGGAGTAATGTCCTCCACTTCTTGTGTCTCTGGTGCCTTATGGGGATCGGGGCTGTGTCCCATGTGTGGACTGATGCCTACACCCCTGGATCTGCTAGGTCGTCACAACAATACTGGAGCTTTCCAGCTGTGGGTCTGGCTTCAGCTGTTCAGGAGTGAATTCAGAGTCTTTAGAATACATTCTGTTCCTCCTCGGGGGCAGAGAGTTTATCCCTGTGGTTTCTCTCTCTTTTGTTTGTTGGTGAAAGCATGATGTGTTCATGTTAATTGGATTTGTCTGACTGAAACTGTTTTCTGCTGTCATTATGAATGTAAAATGACAATTATTATTTACGAGAATTTCAAACCAAAACATACTCCTTATAAATGAATGTAAAGTTAATGTTGTATGGAAGCAGCAGAATTTTTAAAACTTAAAACATGAACGTCTGTCAGCTCTTTTGCCACCTACATGGTTTTGGAGACATTAGGCAGTTAAATGCTTTGTCCCCGGTATGCTAACTTTTCACAGGCCTTGGTGTGAAGTTCTGATATTCAAAAAAGGTTGTGCTTGTCAACCCTGGGTGTTTGCAGAATGAAGTACTGGCAGGCAAGGTTTTCAGGTCCTATAGACCAGTGCTGTTCAAAGGGTGGTCTGAGGGCCTTTCTAGTTGGCCAATTAGTTGTGACAGGCCCATGAGGATGTGAGTATGGAAATGGTTAACGCATGTTTTAGAATCGTGATAGCAATGTGACACTGCTGCCACGTCCAAGTGCTGACCAGCAGCTTTGTCTTTAAATGGAATGTAGACCAGTTCTGGTGGTGAACTTCATGGTAAATTACAAGTGGTGGGAGCTGCAAACGTCTCATGCCTGGTAGGGCCACATGAAAACTTGCAGATGCATATCCTGCACTTGCTGAAATTGCTTTAAACTCTCTCCTTCCATTTCTGTCAACATACTTCGGTGGGATTGGTTTTTCGACTATGAGTCTATGAGTCTTACTAAGACAAAAACAGAAGTCATTTAGATATACCTTATTTCCTGTGAAAAGCATTGGCAATCCAATTTAGGATAGCAAATGCCTAGGAGGAGAGCACTAGTCTGGACAGGGGAGATGAAGCCAGCAAGTCAGGAGCAGGTGGGAACAGCAGTGGAGCTGGGGTCAGGGACTGAAGTGAAGCTTGAAGGTGTGGAGTGGGGCACCCAGTGCTGCCTCCTTGTTAGGGTGTGGGCTAATGGAGAGGAGGTGGGGAGAGGGAGCAGGGGGAAAGAACCTCGTCAAGTAATACCTTCCATATTTTAATCCTGCAAACAGAACCATATTTGTTCCAATCTAAGGCTTCAAAATGGATAAAAACAAGTGCATACAAATCACAGCATGCCCATTATCCAGTGAATAGAACACCTGGAGGTTAGCTGTCTTCTCTAGGGAATGAAAATAAAGGTTTTTCTGGCAACGTGCTTATGCCAACTGCTACCCATGGTGCAGTTAGAGCTTAAAATAGCAGAAAGAACTGCTGGGGGCAGGAGGGGGATTGCATTGAAGTTTGATTGTCTTTGAATTATAGTTAGAGCCACAATAAAATACAAGGAGGGAATGCTTTGCAAAAACCAGGAAGTTAAAACGTATTTTTATTCTAGAACAGTTCAGTTGGTGCTAAAATGTCAATTAAATCAGCAGATGGTTAGCTATTCCTTTTCTTTTTTTTTACAAGTTCAACGATATAATTTCAGAATTAA
Source organism: Sus scrofa (assembly GCF_054392235.1). Lineage (NCBI taxonomy): Eukaryota > Metazoa > Chordata > Mammalia > Artiodactyla > Suidae > Sus > Sus scrofa. The sequence goes on along the minus strand of NC_139395.1, from coordinate 36,328,231 downwards.
AAAGACTGACAAATTCTGTAGACATCTATTGCATTTCTTCATTTAGAGATATAAGAGGTGTCTTTAAAATATATATATATATATATATATATATATATAAAGTTTATAAATTTTTAAAGTACTTACCTGCTGCTTCCTAAGCCCTCTATATTCTTGGCAATGGAATATCCATGTGACCTTGGGACCTGAGGCACTGGAATGACTTTATATGGTTTCTTTTGGTTCTATTGGATTATTAGCTCATCATTTCCAAATGATGGGTAATGTATTTTTTAATAAGGTTGAAAACAAAGGAAATAAAAACAGAACACTTGTCCAAAGTCACGCAGGCAGGTACTGGCAGGGCTGGAGCTGGAATTCAGGCTCACTTTTTCACTGAATGGGACTGACGTGGAGTCTTGCTAGCTACTCTCATTCGCTGCTTGAATCATCAAGTCACAGAAAATCATTTCACAGTCACTAGGCAAGTCAGACATGAACAGGACACTTTAACAGAAGCCAGTGTGTCTTATTTATTGCTGTTTAGACCTAATCTGGAGATAGAAAGAAAGCAATAGAAGCCCTTATCTCTGGCAGAGGAAGGGCAGGGCAGGCCAACAAATTATGATAGAGATAGAAACAGCAAGGGGCACTGGCTTGGTCTGGTTCTCTTTTTATTTATTCTTGACAAATGTGATTTATGAATCCCAGTTCTTTTGTCCCATTATAGAATGGGGCTATCAGCTTCATGCTCTGACACCATAATTTTGTTCTAAGCTGTTCTGTCTATTCTTTTGCATTTCCTGGCCAAATTTGTGCACCTGCTTGTCAGTTCCATAAATCACTATAGATAAGCAAATCCTTCTCTTAACCTTTTGGAAAGATAACATGACCAATATTTTCTGAACATACTCTTGCCAGGCTTGCTTTGGGGAGATAAATGGGACTTGTCTTGATGGAGCATCACTAAACAATAGCATGATTTATGAGAGGGAATGGGGTTTGCTCATTATGGCTCTCTCAAAGACTTTTCAAATGTCTTGGAAGAACCATGGTGAGTTGAAAGAAGACATAGTATAAGATTTTGACAAAGACTTTGTAATAGGATTTCTGCAGCTGTTTCTAGACACCAAGGTGGGATACAATGTGAGGGTTTTTTTTTCATTTTTAAAATTTTTATTGAAATATAATTGATTTACAATGTTATGATAATTTCTGCTGTATAGCAAAGTACTTAAGTTACACATATACATACATCCATTCTTTTTCAGATTCTTTTCCCGTATAGATTACCACAGAACACTGGATATAGTTCCTTGTGTTACTCAGCAGGTCCCTGTTGGACAGTCATTCCATATACCACAGGGTGCATATGCCAATCCTAAACCCTCAGTTTATTCCTACCCCACCCTGATGTATCCCCTTTGGTAACCATAAGTTTGTTTGCTTTGTCTGTGAGTCTGTTTCTGTTCTGTATTTAAGTTCATTGTATCCTTTTTTCAGATTCCACATGTAAGTGATATCATATGATCTTTGTCTTTCACCATCTAACTTCACTTAGTATGATAATCTCTAGGTCCATCCATGTTGCTGCAAATGGCATTTACCACATTCTTTTTTATGGCTAAGTAATAGTCCACTATATATATATATATATATACACCACATCTTCTTTATCCATGTCTTTGTTGATGGAAATTTAGGTTAATTCCATTATCTTGGCTATTGTAAATAAGGCTGCAGTGAACACTAGGTTGCACGTATCTTTTCAAATTATAGTTTTCTCTGGATAAATGCCCAGGAGTGGGATTGCTGGATCATACAGTACTTCTATTTTCAGTCTTTTGAGGGACCTCCATACTGTTTTCCATGATGGTTGTACCAATTTACATTCCCACCAACAGTGTAGGAAGGTTCTCTTTTCTCTGCACCCACTCCAGCATTTATTGTTTATAGACCTTTTGATGATGGCCATTCTGGCTGGTGTAGGGTGGTAGCTCATAGCAGTTTTGATTTGCATTTCTTTAATAATTAGTAATGTTGTGCACTTTTTTCATGTGTTTTTTTTTCCATTTGTATGCTTTCTTTGGAGAAATGTCTTAGATCTTCTACCCATTTTTTTTGATGGGGTTGTTTGTCTTTTGATATTGAGCTACATGTGTTATTTATTTTGTAGATTAACCATTTGTCAGCTTCTTCATTTGCAAATATTTTCTCCCATTGCACTGCCTGTCTTTTTGTTTTGTTTATGGTTTCCTTTGCTATGCAAAAACTTTTAATTTTAGTTAGGTCCCATTTGTGACTTTTTGTTTCTATTTTCATTTTTCTAGGAGTTGAATCTGAGAAGATATTGCTGTGGTTTATGTCAGAGAGTGTTCTGCTTACGTTTTCCTTTAAGAGATTTACATTATCCAGTCTTATATTTAGGTCTAATCCATTTTGAGTTTATTTTTGTGTATGGTGTTAGAAAATGTTCTAATTTCATTCTTTTACATGTAGCTGTCCAGCTTTCCCAGCACAGCTTATTGAAGAGAATTTCTTTTCTTCATTGTGTATTCTTGCCTCCTTTGTTGTAGATTAGTTGACCATAGGTATGTGGGTTTATTGCTGGGCTTTCTATCTTGATCCATTGATCTATATTTCTGTTTTCATGTCAGTACCATACTGTTTTGATGCCTGTAGCTTTGTAGTATAGTCTAAAGTCAGAGAGCCAATTGCTCCAGATTTACTTTTCTTTCTCAGTATTGCTTTGGTTATTCAGTGTCTTTTGTGTTTCCAAACAAACTTTAAAACTTTTTGTTCTAGTTCTGGGAAAAATGTCATTGGTAATTTGATAGGGATTTTGTTGAATCTGTAGAATCCTTGGTAGTATTGTTATTTTTGATGATATTGATTCTTCCAGTCCAAAAGTGTAGTATATCTTTCTGCCTGTTTGTGTCATCTTTGATTTCTTTCATCTGTGTCTTATAATTTTGAGAGTCTGTACCAAAGACCTGTTCTTTGCCTCTTTAGGTAGATTTATCCCTAGGTTATTTTATTCTTTTTGATGTGATGGTAAATGGGATTGTTTCTCTAATTCATCTTTCTAATCTTTCATTTTTAGTATATAGAAATACAGTTGATTTCTGTGTATTAATTTTGTATCCTGCAACTTTACCAAATTCATTGATGAGCTCTATTAGTCTTCCGGTAGTGTCTTAAGCATTTTCTATGTATAGATAATGTCATCTGTAAAAGTGACAGTTTTACTTTTTCCTTTCCAATTTGAATTACTTTCATTTATTTTTCTTCCCTGATTGCCATGGCTAGGACTTCCAAGACTATGTTGAAGAACAGTGGTGAGAGTGGACATCCTTGTCTTATTCCTGATTTTAGTGGGAATTCTTTCAGCTTTTCACCATTTAGCTGTGGGTCTGTCATATATGGCTTTTATTATGTTGATGTAGGTTCTATATATGCCCACTTTCTGAAGGGTTTTTGTCAGAAAGGAGTGTTGGATTTTGTCAAAAGCTTTTTCTGCATCTACTGAGAGGATTATTTTGTTTTTATTCTTCAATTTGTTAATATGGTGTATCACATGATTCATTTGTGAATATTGAAAAATACTTACATCCTTGGGAAAAATCCCACTCGATTATGGTATATGATCCTTTTAATATATTGCTGAATTCAGTTTGTTAGTATTTTGTTGAGGATTTTTGCATCTATGTTCATCAGTGATATTGGCCTATAATTTTTTTTGTGGTATCTTTGTCTTGTTTTAGTATCAAGGTGATGGTGGCCTCATAGAATGTGCTTAGGTGTGTTCCTTCCTCTGTAATTTTTTTGGAATAGTTTCAGAAGGATGGGTATTAACTCTTCTTTAAATGTTTGATAGAATTTGCCTGTAAAGCAATCAGATCCTGGACTTTTGGCTTTTTTTTTTTTTTAGAAGTTTTTAAATCACAGTTTTAATTTCAGTACTTGTGATTGGTCTATTCATATTTTCTATTTCTTTCTGGTTCAATCTTTGTAGGTTGTACTTTTCTAAGCATTTGTCCATTTATTCAAGTTTGTCTATTTTATTGGCAAATGCTTGCTTATAGTAGTCTCTTATTATCCTTTGTATTTCTTTAGCATCAGTTGTAAATTCTTTTTTTTTTTTTTTTTTTTTTTTTTTTTTTTGTCTTTTTGCTATTTCTTGGGCCACTCTCGCGGCATATGGAGGTTCCCAGGCTAAGGGTCCAATCGGAGCTGTAGCCACCGGCCTACGCCAGAGCCACAGCAATGCGGGATCCGAGCTGCGTCTGCAACCTACATCACAGCTCACGGCAACGCCGGATCGTTAACCCACTGAGCAAGGGCAGGGACCGAACCCGCAACCTCATGGTTCCTAGTCGGATTCATTAACCACTGCGCCATGACGGGAACTCCTATAAATTCTTTTTCATTTCTAATTTTATTGATTTGAGACTTCTACCCTTTTTCTTGATGAGTATGGCTAAGGATTTATCAATTCTGTAGATATTTTCTAAGAACAAGCTTTTAGTTTCATGCATCTTTTCTATTTTTTGTTCATTTCTATTTCATTTATTTCTGCTTTGATCTTTATGATTTCTTTCCTTCTACTCACTTTGGATTTCAATTGTTCTCTCTCTAGTTGCTTTGGGTGTAAGGTGTTTGAGATTTTTCTTGTTTCCTGAGATAGGATTGTATTGTTCTAAATCTCCTTCTTAGAACTGCTTTTGCTCCATCCCATAGGTTCTGTCTTTTTTTGGGGGTAGGGAGGGGCCCATTTCATGGCAAATGGAGTTCCCAGGCAAGGGATCAAATCCTATACCACAGTTGTTCCAATGCTGGATCCTTAACCTACTGTGCCAGGCTGGGGATTGAACCTGCATCCCAGCACTGCAGAGACACCACCCATCCTGTTGTGCCATAGTAGGAACTCTAGGTTTAGCATCCTTGTGTTTTCATTGTCATTTGCCTCTAGGTATTTTTTGGTTTTCTCTTTGATTTCTTCAGTGATTCATTGAAGGAAAAGATGGAAAATAAAAAGAAAAATCTAATGTTGAAAATATAATAATAAAATTACTGGAAAATTAATTGAGTAGGATTATGAAGAGAACACTATAAAAAATTTGGACCAGGAGTTCCCTTTGTGGTGCAGCAGAAATGAATTTGACTAAATTCCATGAGTATGTGGGTTCAATTCCTGGCCTCACTCAGTGGGTTAAGGATCTGACATCGCATGAGTTGTGGTGTAGGCCACAGACGCAGATGGGATCTCATAGTTGCTGTGGCTGTGGCGTAGGCATGCAGCTGTAGCTCTGATTTGACCCCTAGCCAGGGGACTTCCATATGCTGCAAGTGTGGGCCTAAAAAGCAAATAAAATAAAATAAAATAAAATAAAACAGGACCGATTCCTTGAAAAACAATCTATCAAAACTCACATAGGTTTTGACGTGATTTTTAGATAAAATAGTCAAAAAGACAATCAGGAAAAAACTTTTTCGGTAAGTTGGAATTCATTAAAACTAAAATCTCTTCCTGTGCCAAACATAGTTTTGAAAATGAAAAGACAAGCCACGAGTGGGAAAAAAATTTGTAAAAAAATTTATCAGATAAGGAATGTTATCCAAAATATACAAATAATTCTTAAAACCCAACAGTAAAATAATGAACAATCCAATTTTGAAACAGGCAAAAGATTTGAATAGATACTTCACCAAAGAAGACGTACAGATGGAAAATAAGCCTTATGAAAAGATGCTTAACATTACCTGTCATTAAGGAACTGTGGATTAAAACAACAATGGTGTGTCATTATACACCTATAAGAATGACTGAAATCTGAAAAACTGATAATAGCAAATGCTGAAGAGGATGTATGTTAATTTCATATGGATCCAAAACTGAATATAAGGCTAAAACTAAAAGTTTTAGAACAAAAGATCATAGGAGAAAATCTTCATCAATTTGGGGTAAGCAAAATTTTTTTCATGTAAGATGCAAATACAAACTATAGAAAATAAATTGGACTTTTTCCACTTCAAACTTCTTCCCTTCAAATAATACCATTAAGAACATGAAAATACAACTGCGTTTTGATGATAATTCTGGGAAGGGATCACAGTATTTATATCTAGCAAATGATTTGAATCCAGAATGTACCTACATTTTAAAAAACGTTTACAACTCAATATTAAAAGACAACGAAAATTTTTTTTTGGCTACACCCATGACATGTGGAAGTTCTTGGGAGAGGGGTCAAACCCACACCACAGCAGTGACCTGAGCTGCTGCAATGACAACACTGGATCCTTAACCCATTTCACAACAGGGAAACTCAGAAGACAAACAAATAATTGGGCAAAAATTTTGAACAAAAATATATGCAAGTGACATATAAATGCATGAAAAGATCTACTTTGCTAGTCAGCAGAAAAATGCAAATTACAACCACAACAAAAAAATTCCACCACGTATTTACAAAGGCCAAACATAAAAAGACTTTCAATATCAAGTGTTGGCAAAAAAGTGTAGCAACTCAAGACACAGACCCAGGAAAACATGAACTTGAAATGATAGAACCACATTGGGATGGTGTTTACCAGGTTTTTGAAAAGTTGACTATACACTTATAATATAACCCAAAATTCCCTCTCCAGGTATTTACCCAGGAGAAATAAAAGTCAATGCCCACAAAAGGATTCAGCATGACTCTTTACAACATCCTTATACACAATAGTGAAAAACTGAAAACAACCCAAATATCTACCAATAGGTGAATGAGTAAACACACCATAACAGTCACACAGTGGGATATGACTCTGCAGTAAGATGGAGCAAACTGGAACAAACTATTAAAAATCAACAACATGGGTGAACCTCAAAACATGCTGGTAGGTAAAAGGAAAAACAGCTAGACACTAAATATTACATTCTGTATAAGTCCCTTTATATGACATGCCAGAAGGGGCAAAAGTAATCTATTGTGACAGAAGCATATCCATGTTCCCCAAGCCTAGAGGCAGTGGAGTGAATCCATGAGTATAAGAAAATGTTCTGTATCTTTTGGCAATCATCCACTGGTATATATTTGTCAAAACTCATCTAACTCTACCTGTAACTGAGCTAATTTTATCATATGTAGATTACATTTCAAAATAATACTAAAAAGTTAAACCTTTCCACAACTAATACTCAAGCATAAACAGATTCATTGATGAATAACTCCAATGTTTAAGGAAGAAATAAAACCAATTTTATAACTCTTGCACAAACAGGAAGACCTTGGGAAAAAAAATTCCCTCCTTATTTGTTAAGGCTAGCGTAAGCTTGGTAACCCACAGGGAGTGTGTGAGGAAAAAAAAATCAGTCAATTTCTCTCAAGGGCTAAGATATAAAAATCTTAATCATAATATTAGCAAATTAAATTCAGAAATACATAAAAAAGATAATACTCCATGACCAAGTGGAATCTATCCAAGAATGCAAAAAGGTACCAACATTCAAAAATCATTTTGTGTGATTCCCCACCTTAAGGGAATATTTTTAATGCATGATTATTTCAATGGATGCAGAAAAAAGTAAAATTCAAACTCTTAGAAAATTATAAATAAAGCAAAAAAGTCTTTGATCTAATAAAAAGTATTATACAAGAAAAAAAGTACTATAGCAAACAGCATCCTTAATAGCGAAATATCAAAAGTTTTCCCCTTGATGCTAGAACGGAGGTGCTACCCAGTCCTATGGGCAATATCACTATTTCTATTCAACTTTGTACTAAAGGTCCATGCCATTGTTATCAGGCAGGAAAATTAAACAAAAGGTAAAAAGTGTGGAGAGGAAGAAATACCATTCCCTTATTATCTTTATTATTATTATTTCAAGTTTTATTCTATTATTCATAGATGATGTAACTGTGCATGTAGCAAACTCAAAGGAATACACAAACTAATGGAATTAAAGGTGAATTTAGGGAATTCCCATTTGGTGCAGTGAACTCAATGAGTAACCATGAGGATTCAGGTTAAATCCCTGGCCTTGCTCAGTGGGTTAAGGATCTGACATTGCTGTAAGCTGTGGTAGGCTGCAGACATGGCTCGGATCCTGCATTTCTGTGGCATATGTCTGCAGCTGCAGCTCCGATTTGACTCCTAGCCTGGAAAATTCCTAGAAACTTCTGCAGGTTTGTCCATAAAAAAGCAAAAAAGAAAAGGAAAGAAAAAGTGATTTTAGCAAGTTCCTGTGTAGGAAGCCAATATAAAAAAATCAAACAATGGCTGTATAAGAGCAAGAAACAAACAAAACAAATTTTAAATGATGCAATTTACAACAACAGAATCAAAAAAATATTTTAAAAGTTAATCTAATAAAAGATGTGCAAAGAACCTGCTTCATAGCACAGGGACCTCTACTCAATAGCCTGTGATAATCTATATGGGAGAAGAATCTAAAAGGGAATGGATGTGTGTACATGTACAACTGAATCCTTTTGTTGCACAGTAGAAATTATCACAACATTGTAAATCAACTACACTTCAATAAAACTTTAAAAAATGAGAAACAAGATGTGCAAAGACCTCTGATAAAATCTACAAAACATTACTGAAAGAAATTAAAGAGGGCCTAAATAGAGATACACCAAGTCTATGATTAAAAAGACTAAATATTGTAAAGATGATAATTCTCAAATGGTATGTAAATTTGTGGTACAAGTAATCAAAATTCCAGAAATATTTGTGAAAATTAACAGTCTGGTAATAAAATTTGTATGAAAAGGAAGATGGGCAAGATTAGACAAGATAATCTTATAGAAAAAGAAAACTAAACAATTTGTCTATGAGGAACCAGCTACAGTAGTTAAAACAATGGCTGCAGGATCAAGGGTAAACAAATGGACCAATGGAATAGACTTGAGAGTCCAGAAATGACTCTTACCCAGGAATTTGATTTAGGACAAAGGTGACAGTGCTTCAAGGAATGAAGCCAATAAATGGTATTGGGTCAACTGCCTATCCATTTAGGAAAAACAAATATTTTGACCCTTAGCTTGCAACATACAGAATAATCATCTCCAGGGAGTTCCCTGGTGGCCTAGCAGTTAAGGATCCAGCAGTGTCACTTCTTTGGTCCAGCTTCAATTCCTGGCCCAGGAACTTCTGCATTTTTAAATGTTGTGGACATGGTAAAAAAAAATCAATTCCATATGGATTATAGCTCTAAATATAAAAAGTAAAACAATAGAGCATTTGAAAGAAAACACAAGAGAACAAATTCATAACCTTAGGACAGATAAAGATTTCTTAAAACAAAATTGCTCACTACAAAAGAGAAAAGATAAATTAGACCTTATTAAGCACTTCTGTTATCAAGACACCATTCAGCGATTGAAAACCCAAATCACGGTGTAGGAGGAAAATATTTTCTATATATACATCCAACAATGGACTCGTTTCAGATTTGTAAAGAACTCTTACACAGGAATAAGAGAAGGGCAATCCCATAGAAAAGTGGACAAAAGCTTTGAATGGGTACTTCAGAATGAGGGATATACATGTGGCAATAAATATTTTGAGTCCTCAAATTCATTCTTCATCAGGGAAAATTGCACTAAGTATGATACCACATATGTGGAATCTATTAAAAATGATACAAAAGAACTTATTTATAAAACAGAAATAAACTCAAAAGATTTTGAAATTAAACAGGGTTACAAAGGGTAAACCATGGCAGGGGGAGGGATAACTTGGAAGGATGGAATTATCACATGCACACTACTATATATAAAAGAGATAACTAACTAGGACCTACTAGAGCACAGGGAGGTCCACTCAATGCTTTGTAATAACCTACAGGGGAAAAGGAATGTATATGTGTGACTGATTCACACTGTAACTGTATGTATGTAACTGTATGTATATGTGTGACTGTATGTATATGTGTGACTGTAAAGATGATGCTAATATAACATTAGAAATCAATTATACCCACAAAAAAATTAAAAAAACCCCAAACAAACAAACTTGGGATCATAAAACATAATCTAAAAAAAAAAAGCTCACCTGAATGTCTGCAATAAAATAAAATGCAGTAGAGCCGAATATACCAAATGTTGGTGGGGTACCTGGAGTTCTGATGAGCTGCTACTGGGATGGAAATTGGGAGATGCTCTGGAAAAGGTGACTAGGTGATTGTCTCTAATGCATAGGAGCTCCTGCTCCTTCCAACAGCCCCACACACCCCGTCCAGTGTTCCCTGTGGGTCAGGCAGCTCCCCTACATCTCGAAGTTATGCTCTCTGGGACATGTGGTCTATAACGTTTCCAGAGCAAAGGGAAGGATGAGGAAGTGGGTGGAAATGTCTCAAGGGCCAGGCTCTGCCCACAGACCACTGACCACTAAGTCTCTGGCCCCAATTCAAGGGCCAGTGAGAATGAGGACTGGGAACAAGTTGACAGTCATTTGGAGAAAAACACTCAATCTCTCTATCTCATACATTTCACTATAGTAATTTAAGATGAATCAAAAATATACAAGTTCCTGTTGTGGTTCAGCTGGTTAAGAACTTGATGCTGCCTCTGAGGATGCAGGTTTGATCCCTGACCTGGCTCAGTGGATTAAGGATCTGGTGTTGCCACAAGCTGCAGTATAGGTCACAGATATGGCTTGGATCCAGTGTTGCTGTGGCTGTGGTGTAGGCCTGCAGCTCCGATTCAATCCTTAACACGGCTGTGGCAACACTGGATCCTTAACCTACTGTGCTGGGCTGGGGATCAAACCTGCATACCAGTGCTCCCAAGATGCCACCAATCCTGTTGTGCCACTGCAGGAAGTCCTTGTTCTCTTCTCTTGTGGTTGATAACTATTTTTAGTGCTGCACTTGGATTGGTTTTTCTTATTTGTGTGTATCTATTACAGATTTTAGATTTGTGGTTACCATGAGGTTTTGATATAGGAGTCCATATATAGATATGTGTGTGTGTGTGTGTGTGTGTGTGTGTGTGTGTGTGTGTTTGTGTACACAGGATTGTTTTAAGTTGCTGATGTCTTAATTGCAAATCCATATCCAGTATCCTGCATTTTTACCCTCTTCTCATGATTGCAGGTTTTGATGTCATATTTGTATGTGGATATTTCTTACATTTACTATATTTGCCTTTACTGGTGAGTTTTCTCACTTGTAGTTTTCTTCTTTGTAGTTGTGGCCTTTTCTTTTCCATATAGAGAAGTTGCTTTAGTATTTGTTGTAAAGTTGGTTTTATGGCGCTGAAGCTTTTGCTTGTGTGTGAAGCTTTTAATTTCTCCTTCAAATCTGAATGAGAGCCTTGCTGGGTAGAGTAATCTTGGTTGTAAATTTTTCCTTTCATCACTTTAAGTACATCATGCCACTCCTTTCTGGCCTGCAGAGTTTCTGCTGAAAAATCAGCCAACAACCTTATCAGGGTTCCCTTGTATGTTTTCCCTAGCTGCTTTCAGTATTTTCTCTTTGTCTTTAATTTATGGCTGTTTGATTAATATGTGTCTCAGGGTGTCCTCCTATGGTTTATTCTATACGGTATTCACTGTGCTTCTTGGATTTGAATGAGTGATCCCTTTCCCATGATAGGGAAGTTTTCAGCTATTATCTCTTCGAATATTTTCTCCAGCCCTTTCTCCCTCTAGCACCTCTATAATGTGAATGTTGGTGCATTTAAAGTTGTCCCAGATTTCTCTTAGACTGTCCCCATTTCCTTTCACTCTTTTTTTTTTTACTCTGTTCTGCATCAGTGATTTCCACCAATCTGTCTTCCAACTTGCTTATTCATTCTTTTCCCTCCTGTATTCTGCTATTGGTTCCTTCTAGTCAAATTTTAATTTTGGTTATTGTGTTTTTCATTTCTGCTTGTTTCATCTTAAAATTTTTTATTTCTTTGTTAAACATTTATTATTTTTTGATCTTTGCCTCTAGTTTTTTTCCCCAAGATCTTGGATCATCTTTACTTTCATTACTCTAAAGTCTTTTCCACGTAAGTTCCTTCCTTTTTCTTTCTCTTTCTTTCTTTCGTTCGTTTCTTTCTTTCTTTCTTTCTTTCTTTCTTTCTTTCTTTCTTTCTTTCTCTCTTTCTCTCTTTCTCTCTCTTTCTCTCTCTCTTTTTCTTTCTTTCTCTCTCTCTTTCTTTCTTTCTCTCTCTGTCTTTCTCTTTCTTTCTTTCTTTCTCTTCCTTCCTTCCTTCCTCCCTTCCTTTTTCTTTCTTTCTCTTCCTCTCTCCTTTCTTGCTTGCTTGATTTTTAGGGCCACACTTGAAGCATATGAAAGTTCCCAGGCTCAGGGTCAATTTGGAGCTATAGCTGCCAGCCTACACCACAGCCACAGCAATGCAGGATTCAAGCCATGTCTGTGACCTGTATCACAGTTCACAGCAATGCTGAATCCTTGACCCACTGAGAAAGGCCAGGGATCAAACCCATGTCCTCATGGATACTAGTTGGGTTTGTTTCTGCTGAGCCACAATGGGAACTCCCTCATGTAGGTTTCTTTTCTTTTTTTTAAAAATTTTTTAATTTTCCCACTGTACAGCAAGGGGATCAGGTTATCCTTACATGTATACATTACAATTACATTTTTTCCCCCACCCTTTGTTCTGTTGCAACATGAGTATCTAGAGAAAGTTCTCAATGCTATTCAGCAGGATCTCCTTGTAAATCTATTCTAAGTTGTGTCTGATAAGTCCAAGCTCATGTAGGTTTCTTATCTCTACCTCACTTAGCTGTTCTTCTGGGGTTTTGTCTCGTTCCTTTATCTGGCTCATATTTCTCTGCCTTTTCATTTTGTACAGCTTTTTGTGTGGTATCCTTTTTGCAGGCTACAGAGTTGTAGCCTCTCTTGCTTCTGGTGTCTGCCCCCTTGTGGGTAAAGTTGATACAGGGGCTTCTGGTCAGCTTCCAGATGGGAAGGACTGGAGCTTGCCCACTGGTAGGTGTCACTGAGTCCTGTCCTTCTGGGGGATGGGGCTTTGTCTCTGGGTGTGATTAAAGGAAGTTGTGTGCCTGTGAGGATGTTAAGCAGCCTGTTTGCTGATGGGTGGGGCTGTGTTCCCACCCCATTTTTTGTTTGGCCTGGGGCTTATCAGCCTGGGTGAGTGGGGCTAGATTTTTCCAAAATGCCAGCCTCTAGGGGAGCTCATACCAATTATTATACCCTGGGCCCTCCACCTCCAATGTCTTCCCTCCACAGCAAGCCACAGCCACCCCCTGCTTTCCCAAGAGATCCTCCAAGACCTGCAGGTGGGTCTGACCCAGATTCTTGTGGAGTCCCTGATTCGCCCTGGGGCCTGTGCACATGAAACCCTGTGTGCACCCTCCAAGAGTGGAGTCTCTGTTTCCCACGGTCTTATGGAGCTTATGTGCTCAAGCCCTGCTAGCTTTCAATGTCAATGCTTTGGGAGCTCCTCTTCCCAATTCCAGAACCCCAGACTGGGGAACCTGACATGGGGTTGGGAACTCTCACTCTGTGGGAGAGCTTCTGTGATATAGTTATTTTCTAGCCAATGGGTCACCCATCATGTGGGTATGGGATTGCTTATATTGTGAAAGCACCTCTCTCCTACCATCTTTATGTGGACTCTCTTTTGTATTTGGGTGTAGGATTTTTTTTTTTTTTTGGAAGTATCCTGTCTATTTAGTTGCTGGTTGTTAGTAGTTAGTTTTAATTTTGTTGTTTTCATAAGAGGAGGTGGGCTTGTGTCCTTCTACTCTATCATCTTGTCTCTGAATCCCAGAATGTGAAAGTTTTAATACAGTCACTTGAATTATCTAGGTATTATTTTAGAGGGATGTGACATTTAGTTATATTTTATCTGTAGGTTTACATAGATTCTACCAAAAAGTTTTCAACCAAGAAGGCCCCTTCTAGACAAAGACACATATATTCAGTCTGCTTCAAGAAGGAAGGGAACTTATCTAAGATACAGGAATGCATACAGCCTGTGAGAAAAGCTATGCTTTACTATAGCATAGCCATGCCCTTGCACATCTAAAGAAAGGACATAGCAATAGAACGCTATGTCCAGCACAAATGTGAGAGATAGAAAATGTGTAGTGGTTGTGACACAGATTGACAAGGGATTAATCTCCAAAATTTATGGAATTAATTTGTGGAAATAATCATGGGTGAGTTTCAATCCCTATTGTTCGTGGAATGAACTGGAGCTCTATTGGGTACCCAGCTTAAATTCACCTGTCTTGCTTCTTGTTAAATAAAGGATAATGTTTTCATACTTCAGAATGTCATAAGGATAAAAAGAGACATCCTGGCTTTCCATGAAATATTACCCCCCTCCTAAGTATGGAGAACTTGACTCTTCTCATGATTATTCTGACTCCATGCACAGTCTCTTTTCTATTAATTCATTTGTTGTGTCTTTCATCTCACCTTCCCAATCCTGTGTTCTGCTCCCAACAGGTACCCACTCCAGGGAAAAATTGAAAGTATCTGAATCATGGGGTTCAAATCATCTGATCCACTGCCTTGTGCTCATAAGCTGGAGAGCTGAGTTTCAACTTCCAGGCTTTCTTTTTTTATTATTATTACTCAATGAATTTATTACATTTATAGTTGTACAGTGATCATCACAATCCAATTTTATAGGCCTTCCATCCCACAACCCCAGTGCATCCCCCCCACCCCCTAAACTGTCTCCTTCAGTAACCATAAATTTTTCAAACTCATTGTTTCTATTCTGCAAATAAGTTCATTGTATCCCTTTTCCAGATTCCATATATAAGTGATAGCATTTGATATTGCTGTCTCATTGTCTGACTGACTTCACTTAGCATGACAATTTCTAGGTCTATCCATTTGCTAAAAATGCCGGTATTTCATTCCTCTTAATGGCTGAGTAATATTCCATTGTGTATATGTACCACCTTTTCTTGATCCACTCCTCTGTCAATGGACATTTAGGTTGTTTCCATGTCTTGGCTATCTGAAAGAGTGCTGCAGTGAACATTGGAGTACATGTGTCTTTGCGAGTCATGGTTTTCTCTGGATAGATGCCCAGGAGTGGGATTGCTTGATCAAATAGTAATTCTATTTTTAGTTTTCTGAGGAGTCTCCATACTGTTTTCCCCAGTGGTTGCACCATTTTATAATCTCACCAACAGTGTACTTTTTCTCCACACCCTCTTCAGCACTTACTGTTTGTAGACTTTTTGATGATGGCGATTCTGGCCTGTGTAAGGTGGTACCTCATAGTGGTTTTGATTTGCATTTCTCTAATAATGAGTGATGTTGAAGATCTTTTCATGTTTTTTGGCCATCCGATGTCTTTTTGGAGAATTTTCTGTTTAGATCTTCTGCCCATTTTTTGATGCGGGTTGTTTGATTTTTGGTATTGAGAAGTAGGAGGTATTTATAAATTTTGGAGATTAATCCCTTGTCAGTTGATTCACTTGCAAAGATTTTCTCCCATTCCGTGGGTTGTCTTTTTGTGTTGTTTAGGGTTTCCTTTGCTGTGCAGAAACTTTTAAGTTTAATTAGGTCCCATTTGTTTATTTTTATTTTTATTGTCAATACTCTAAGAGGTGGATCTGAGAAGATGTTGCTGTGGTTTATGTCGGAGAGTGTTTGGCCTATGTTTTCCTCTAAGAGTTTGATAGTGTCTGGTCTTATATCTAGGTCTTTAATCCATTTTGAGTTTCTTTTTGTGTATGGTGTTAGGGAGTGTTCTAATTTCATTCTTTCACATGTGGCTGTCCAGTTTTCCCAGCACCACTTATTGAAGAGGCTGTCTCTTCTCCATTGTATATTCTTGCCTCCTTTGTCATAGGTTAGTTGACTGTAGGTGCATGGGTTTAATTCTGGGCTTTCTATCCCGTTCCACTGATCTATATTTCTGTCTTTGTGCCAGTACCATATGGTTTTGATGACTGTTGCTTTGTAGTATAATCTGAAGTCTGGGAGGCTGATTCCTCCAGCTCCATTTTTCTTGTTCAGGATATCTTTGGCTGTTCTGGGTCTTCAGTGGTTCCAAACAAACTTTAAAATATTTTTTTCGAGTTCTGTGAAAAATGTCCTTGGTAATTTGATAGGGATTGCATTGCATCTGTAGATTGCCTTGGGTAGTATAGTCATTTTGATAATATTGACTCTTCCAATCCAAGAGCATGGTATGTCTTTCCATCTATTTGTGTCCTCTTTGATTTCCTTCATCACTGTCTTCTAGTTTTCAGAGTACAGCTCTTTTGTCTTTAGGTAGGTTTACTCCTAGGTATTTTATTCTTTTGGATGCGATGGTAAATGGGATTGCTTCCCTAATTTCTCTTTCTTATCTTTCATTGTAAGTATATAGAAATGCCATCGATTTCCATGTATTAATTTTGTATCCTGCGACTTTGCCAAATTCGTGGATGAGCTCTAACAGTTTTCTGGTAGAGTCTTTAGGATTCTCTAGGTATAGTATCATGTCATCTGCAAATAGTGATAGTTTTACTTCTTCCTTTCCGATTTGGATTCCTTTTATTTCTTTTACTTCTCCGATGGCTGTGGCTAGGACTTCCAAAACTATGTTGAAGAGTAGTGGCGAGAGTGGACATCCTGGTCTTGTTCCTGATCTCAGCAGGAATTCTTTCAGCTTTTCACCATTGAGAATGATGTTTGCTGTGGGTTTGTCATATATGGCCTTTATTATGTTGAGGTAGGTTCTCTCTATGCCCACTTCCTGAAGGGCTTTTATCAGAAATGGGTGTTGGATTTTGTCAGAGGCTTTTTCTGTGTCTAGTGAGAGGATCATACAGTTTTTATGCTTCAGTTTATTAATGTGGTATATCACACTGATGGATTTTCAGATATTGAGGAACTGTTGCATCCCTGTGATAAATTCCACTTGATCATGTTGTACAATCCTTTTAATGTATTGTTGGATGCAGTTTGCTAGTATTTTGTTGAGGATTCTTGCATCCATGTTCATCAGTGAAATTGGCCTGTAGTTTTCTTTTTTTTGTGAAATCTTTGTCTGGTTTTGGCATCAGGGTGATGGTGGCCTCGTAGAATGAGTTTGGGAGTATCCCTTCCTCTGCAATTTTTTGGAATAGTTTCTGAAGGAAAGGTGTTAGCTCTTCTCTAAATGTTTGCTAGAATTTGCCTGTGAAGCCATCTGGTCCTGGACTTTTGTTTGGTGGAAGTTTTTACATCACAGTTTCAACTTCAGTACTTGTAACTGGTCCATTCATCTTTTCTATTTCCTCTTGGTTTAGTCTTGGAAGATTGTACTTTTCTAAGAATTTGTCCCTTTCTTCTAGGTTTTCCGTTTTATTGGCCTATAGTTGCATATAGCAGTCTCTTATGATCCTTTGTATTTCTGTGATGTCTGTTGTTACGTCTCCTTTTTCATTTCTAACTTTATTGATTTGAGTTCTCTTTCTTTTTTTCTTGATAAGTCTGGCTAAGGGTTTATCAATTTTGTTGATCATTTCAAAGAACCAGCTTTAATTTCATTGATCTTTTCTATGGTTTTCTTCGTTTCTATTTCATTGATTTCCACTCTGATCTTTATTTCTTTCTTTCTTTCTACTAATTTTAGGTCTTGTCTGTTCTTCTCTCTCAAGCTGATTTAGATGTAAAGTTGGCTTGTTTATTTGAGCTTTTTCTTGTTTCTGAGGTGGGTTTGTATTGCTATAAACTTCCCTCTTAGAACAGCTTTTGCTGCATCCCATAAGTTTTGGAGTGTCATATGTTTGTTGTCATTTGCTTCTAGGTATTTTTTAATTTCCTCCTTGACTTCTTCAGTGATCCATTGGTTGTTTAGTAGCATGTTGTTTAGTCTCCACGTGTTTGTGTTTTTTGCAGATTTTTTCTTGTTGTTGATTTCCAGTGGTATAGCATTGTTTTTGGAAAAGCTGTTTGATAAGATTTCAATTGTCTTAAAGTTACTGAGGTTGGATTTTTAGTCCAGGATATGATCAGTCTTAAAGAATGTTCCATGTGCACTTGAGAAGAATGTGTATTCTGTTGCTTATGGATGGAATGTCCTATAAATATCTATTAAGTCCACCTAGCCTAATGCTGCATTCAGGGCCAGTGTTTCCTTATTGATTTTCTGCCTGGATGATCTGTCCATTGCTGTAAGTGGGGTGTTAAAGTCCCCCACTATGATTGTGTTATTGCTATTGTCGATTTGTCCTTTTTTTTTTTTTTTTGTCTTTTGTCTTTTTTTGTCTGTTGTTGTTGTTGTTGTTGCTATTTCTTGGGCTGCTCCCGTGGCATATGGAGGTTCCCAGGCTAGGGGTTGAATCGGAGCTGTAGCCACCAGCCTACGCCAGAGCCACAGCAACTTGGGATCCGAGCCGCGTCTGCAACCTACACCACAGCTCACAGCAACGCCGGATCGTCAACCCAGTGAGCAAGGGCAGGGACCGAACCCGCGACCTCATGCTTCCTTGTCGGATTCATTAACCACTGCGCCACGACGGGAACTCCGATTTGTCCTTTTAAGGTTTTTAGCAGTTGCCTTATATATTGTGGTGATCCTATGTTGGAGTGTGTAGATTTTAAAATTGTTATATCTTCTTCATGGATTGATCCTTTGATCATTATGCAATGACCTTCTTTGTCCCTTAAGATATTCTTCATTTTAAGGTCTATTTTGTCTGAGATGAGTATTGCTACTCCAGCTTTCTTTTGATTCCCGATTGCATGCAATATTTTCTTCCATCCTCTCACTTTCAATTTGTATGTGTCCCTAGAAGTGAGGTGGGTGTCTTGAAGATAGCATATACATGGGTCTTGTTTTTGTATCAATTCAGTCAGTCTATGTCTTTTGGTTGGGACATGTAGTCCATTAACATTTAAAGTAATTATTGATATGCATGTTCTTATTGCCATTTTATTAATTGCTTTGGATTTTGTTTTACTGCTTTTTTTTTCTTCCATTCTCATGTTCTCTCCTCTTCTGACTGTCTTTAGTGTTGTATTTGAGTTGATTTTTCTTATTTGTTTGTATATCAATTGTAGATTTTTGGTTTGCAGTTATTCTGAAATTTTTGATATGAGTCTATCTATCTATCTATCTATCTATCTATCTATCTATCCATCTATCTATAGAGATATATATATATGAGATTATTTTAAGTTGCTGATCTCTTAATTGCAAGTGCATCTCCAGTGTCCTGCATTTGTACTCCCTCTTCTCATGATTTCTGATTTGGGTGGCATAATTGTGTGTGGATGTTTTCATATCTTTACTGTATATATACCTTTACTGGTGAGCCTTGTCATTGTGGTATTTTTGTTTCTAGTTGTGGCCTTTTTTTTTTCTGCCTAGAGAAATTCCTTTAGTATTTGTTGTAAAGCTGGTTTAGTGTTGCTGGATTCTCTTAGCTTTTGCTTACCTGTCAAGCTTTTGATTTCTCCTTCAGATCTGAATGAGAGCCTTGCTGGTTTAAAGTAATCTTCGTTGGAGTTTTTTTCCTTTCATCATGTTAAGTATATCATGCCACTCCCTTCAGCTCTGCAGAGTTTCTGCTGAAAAATCTACTGATAACCTTATCGGGGTTCCCTTGTATGTTATTTGTTTCTTTTCCCTAGCTGCTTTCAGTGTTTTTTCTTTGTCTTTAATTTTGATCAGCTTGATTAATATGTGTCTCAGGGTGTTCCTCCTTGGGTTTATTTTATATGGTACTTGTTACACTTTCCAGATTTGAGTGAGTGGTTCCTTTCCCATGTTAGGGAAGTTTTTCGCTATTATCTCTTGGAATATTTTTTCTGTCCCTTTCTCTCTCTCTTCTCTTTCTGGCACCCATGTAATATGCATGTTGGTGCGTTTAATGTTGTCCCAAAGTTCTCTGAGACTCTCTTCATTTCTTTTCAGTCTTTTTTCTCTTTTCTCTTTCACATCAGCCATTTCCACTAATCTGCCCTCCACCTCACTTATTTGTTCTTCTGCCTCCTATATTCTGCAGTTGGCTGCTTCTAATGAATTTTTTATTTCAGTTATTGTATTTTGCATCTCTTCTTGCTTAAGTTTTATATCTTGTCTCTCTTTGCTCAGTGTTTCCTGTAAGTTATCCATCCTTGCCTCCAGTTTATTTCCAATGTCCTGCATCACCTTCAGCATCAACAGTCTAAAGTCTTTTTCCTGGAGGCTGAGAATCTCCTGATCACTTAGTTGATTTTCTGGGTTTTTTTCTTTCTCCCTCATCTGAGTTATAGTTCTCTGTCTTTTCATGTTCATAGGTTTTTGGTGAGGTGACCTTTTTACAGACAATAGAGTTGTAGCCTCTCTTACTTCTGGCATCTGCCCCCCTTGTGGCTGAAGTTGGTACAGGGGCTTGCTGTAAGCTTCCTGATGGGAGGGGACTGGTGCCTGCCCACTGGTAGGTGGAGCTGACTCCTATCCCTCCGGTGGGTGGGGCTTTGTCTCTGGGTGGGATTAGAGGTAGCTGTGTGCCTGGGGGTCTTTGGGCAGCCTGTTTACTGATGGGTGGGGCTGGGGGTCTTTGGGCAGCCTGTTTACTGATGGGCGGGGCTGTGATCCCACCTGGATTGTTGTTTGCCCTGGGGCTTCTCAGCACTGACTGATGGGTGGGGCCAGATTTTCCCAAAATGGTCACCTCCAGAGAAAGGCAGCTGCTGAATATTCCCAAGAGCTTAGCTTCCAATGCCCTTCCCCCACAACAAGACACATTCATCCCTGTTTTCCCAGGAGGTCCTCTGAGAACTGCAGTCAGGTTTGACCCAGATTCCTATGGAGACTTTGCTTTGCCCTGGGACCCAATACACGTGAAAGTCTGTGTGCACCTTTTAAGAATGGGGTCTCCATTTCCCCTAGTCCTGTAGAGCTCTTGCACACAAGCCCCACTGGCCTTCAATGCCAGATGCTCTGGGGGCTCTTTCTCCCAGTGCCAGATCCCCAATGTGGGAGTTTGTTGTGGGGCTCAGAACTCTCACTCCTGTAGGTGAGTCTCTGTGATACAGCTACTTTCCAGTCTGTGGGGCTTCCTACCCTGGATATATGGGGTTGCTTGTATCACATAATCACCCCTCCTACCTCTTGATGTGGCCTCCTCTTTGTTTTTTGGAGTAGGATATCTTTTGAAAGTTTTATGTCCATTTGGTTGAAGATTGCTCAGCATTTAGTTGTAAATTTTATTGTTTTTATGAGAGAAATTGAGCTCCAGTCCTTCTATTCTGGCATCTTAATCCTACCCCTGCAGGCTATCTTTTTAATTTAATTCCATCCACAGAATCTAAAGAACACCAAGATGATAAACTTCAGTGTTGTCAGACTGAGGTTGGAACTTTTTTTCAGAATAAATAAACACAAACACATACAGAGAGACATATGCTTTTCTTTCTTTTAGAGGACACCATGGGATTTTGTTTTTGTTTTTGAGAAGGCTTCACCCAATGCCTTTCTTATAGTCTTAGATTTGCAGTGATTTTAAAATATTATTTGCTTTTTTCTTTTTCCTGTTGGAGTAAGGTTGTCTCTGACAAGGTCTTTCACACTCATTAGGGCATGGGATGTGATGCCACTTGTCCTGCTCTAAGTCCATGCAGTTTCTTCCTGAAGTCCCTGGGAAGTGGATGATTCCTAGCCCAGTTCATCTTGGGTCCCTTGGCAGGAGAAAATGGAATATATATATATTTTTTAAATCTCCCCTTTTTCTTTCTTAAACAAATGGAGTTCATGAGAAACTTTAGTACTCATACTCTATTTCTGTTAGAGCATGCAGGGATTTCCTTTGGGGGGCCTTGTTTTGACAGAGTCTTGGTTCTCCTCTCTTCTTCCAGGGTTGTTTTCTTGGAGTTGCAGAATGCAATGAGATGTAGGAAGAAAGATCCTGAGGGATGCTTGTACAGTACCCTGATTGCCACACCGCCAGCAACAGAAATTTTGTTTACCTTGAGACTGTTAACAAGTAATGTTTCATTATTTTACCCTACAAAAGGACTTTTTTTTTTGCCTTATATCTGTTGATATTTATGTTACCACCATGGATTTTTTCTTTAATATTTTTTTCTCCACAATTTAACCTTTTTAATCATTTTATTTTAGGAGTCCTTATATGCAGGATACAGTTGGGTTTACCTTTTTACCCCATCTGAGAATTTTCTCCTTTCAATAGGGGAATTTAGCTCATGTAATTTGTGTTCTAATATAAATATTTAGTCTTGTGACAACTTTCCTTTCTGCTACTTCTCTACATATTTTCTTTCTGTTTTAATTTACCAGTCCCTTGTTAAGTGTATATCAAACTTTCAGTTTTGCTCTTACCATTCAACTTTTCTTAAACATTACTCTCTTCCCCCAATTTTAAAATTTAAGATAAATTCAATGACTAAAAGTCTTTTTTCTGTCATTTTTCAGATTAAGATTGATTTCCCCTTATCATACCATTTCCTGATCTTTGATACTTTAATTTGAGATTATAAGTCTGAACTATTATTACTGTTGAATAGTATTCCTGATGTTGCATCTGTAGTTTTGACTTTTTTTATGAATGTCAAATGCGAATTCAATTCTCATTTTTGTGTTTTTAGTTCTTTGCATAATTTCTCAATGACTTCTTTTCTAGTGAGATTTTTTTTCTGAGTCCATACGTTACCCTCTTATGTTCCTAGTTTACATTACATTTAAAAGACAGAGTTGATATGTTCTTGCATTTAATAAGAGAATAAGTTAGATTATAAAAATTTCTCTTGTATTGCAGCTTATTTCAGTATTTTCTATTTCTCTGAATCATGTAGGAAGAAGGGGAGAAGGCAAATGGAAGGTGGCTCCCAGGTGTTTGCTGTAGGCAGCCATGTAGATGACACACCATTTAGATATTCCATTTCAGGTATGTGAGTTATCTCCTAGATAATTCTCTGATGGTATATTAAGTTTAAACTCACTGAAGATGTAAGTGTAGTTGTCACCCATATATGGGTCTTATTTAAAACCATAGGACTCTTGATCAAATGAGGATGAAGAGAAAGAAGAAAAACCCAGTCCTGAGGAATGCCAACATTTAGATTTTGAGTAAAAGTGCAAAAGTCATAAAGAAGCAGAGAAGTAACCAATTATGCAGGAGAAAAATTAGGAATTGATATGTCACAGAATCCGAGAAAGGACAGTGTTTAAGGCCACTCATTGGTTCTAGTGCAGCATGAAATTATTCCATTTAGACAATCTAGATTTGCTAAAGTAAAATTCACCCAGCCAAATATCAAATTGAACAGAAACTAGATGGAATAAAGTGAATAACCATCTAGTTAACATTTGGAATGTCAGAAAAAAAATTTACCTGCATACACTCTAACACAGAAAAGGAAATTATTGAATACTCAGAGAATCAGGCTTGGAGCCTCTAAAGTCAAGAAGAAAATCAAAATTCTATTCTCCAGGACTCCTCACAAGTACAGTCCAATGATGACTTGTCAGAGACCTGGTGCTCTGATCTCCCCTCTGGTTTCCCAGGTCTGCCTGACAGTCCTCCTCCCCATGCTGATGTTCTGTCTGCCTTACTCAGGCCCTTGAGTTCTTCCTTTAGATTTAGCTTCACCACATGGAGGGACCTGGATGCATCCTCAAGTCTTTGGTCAATATCATGTCCAAATAGAAAGGCTTGGCTTGAAACCACTTCAACACCAACCTATTCTCTCTAACTCTTGACACTGCTGTTCACTGGCCACCAGAATGCTCATGGTCAGTCCCTTCTGTCTGAATAGAGGACTTTCCTTTCTCCTTCCTGTCCATGTGTGTAGTCCTCTTGGCCATTTTTTTTTTTTTTTTTTTTTTTTGCTTTTTAGTGCTGTACCTGTAGCATATGGAAGTTCCCAGGCTAGGGGTCGAATTGGAGCTGTAGCTGCCAGTCACAGCCACAGCCACAGCCACAGCCACAGCAATGCAGGATCTGAGCTGCATCTGCAACCTATACCACAGCTCACAGCAACAGTGGATCCTTAACCTGCTGAGAAAGGTCAGGGATTGAACCTGTGTCCTCATAGATGCTAGTCAGATTGGTTTCTGCTGAGCCATGACAGGAACTCCTGGCCATGCTCCTTTTAGCCAGGAAGTCTTTCCTAGGCATGGACATTTAGCAATAGCAACAACAACTTTAACCATTGGCTCAAGCCCCCTTGGAGTTTTCCTTTCATTCTTCTTCTGTGTATATGGTCACTTCATGCTTTTCTCCCACAGCAGTCTGGATCAGATACCCACCTAGGAGCCAATAATTGGTGGCTGAGGAGCTGGCAGTTTCAATTATGGTAAATCTAGGGGACTCATGTACACAGAGTGGTGGGTGGAGGAAGTGGGGGAGTTCAATGAAGGAGCAGATCATTTCTTATTGATCATTAAAATGGGGATAATTTAGTAGGCAGGAGAAGAGAGACTAGGTATTTATCAGCTTTTGCTGCAGTAACAATCTGTTATCAGAATAAAACCCTTATTGTCTTTGGAAATGAAATGAAGCCTGTAGGTTGCCTGTGATTCTGGAGGGTTTTCCTGAGCTCAAGGCATCTTTTCATTCCAGCACTCAGGTTAAAATAGCAGCCTTTCTTTTTCATGCCATTCTCATGCAAGAAGGCAAAATGCAAGATGTCAAAGTAAAGGAAGTGAGCACAAAGTTTCTGCTCACAGGTGGCAGATAATTATGTTTGTCCACATTGTACGTGACCCACTCCAGTCATATGTCCAGCAGGTCAGTTGGGGCAGCCTGGGAAACAGTCAGGTAGCAAAGATTGTGAAGGATGATCTCATCACTTATTCTGTAGGAGGGAGCAGGTAGTGAGCATGAATGGGACTGAGGGCAGGACCACATGTTCAGATTCCTCTTTCAAGAAACTTGGCATTTAGAGAAATGGAGATGTGATAAATTGTGAGGGTGAATTGTAGATCAAGTTTTAAAATTTTTAATGGAGGAGACTTTTCCACAAAGTCAGAGAAGACACAGGGAGAATATAATAAAATAACTTAATGTTTTTAACCAACATTTTTTGAGTGATTACTTGGTGTGGCCATTTTACATTTGTCATCTTATCAGTCTTCAACAGATTCATGAAGCAGGTACTATTATAATTTTTCTTTTACCAATGAGGAGAGTGAGGCCAGCATTACAGAATTTGCTTAGTCACAGAGCAAGCAGAGTTGTACTTCAATCTGGTAGATGAACTGTAAAGTCTTAGATTATTTCTTATTCACTAAATAAAGATGGTAGAAACACGTTCTCCTTCTCCCCAACTCCCACCTCATCCAAGAAATCCAGTACACATGTAGGATTAGATGGAGTAGATGGCAGATGTTTGAGATCACCGAGAGGCAATATCACCCTGCTCACATGGACACTTTGCCCTCCTAACTAATTCCCAGCGCACTAAAGCTTCGTTGTGAATGCACTGAGCATTTGGTAAGGCTTTCTGCCTCTCTGCTAGATGTAGCCAAAGAACCAGAACTTTTGGCTATTGTATCCAGATGTTCCCTGTAGTGAGAAAACAAACAGACTTTACCTCAGCCTCTTTCTGGATCCAACAGAAGAAGTTTTGGGTTTAGTGTACTTCTTGGTGGATTTGCTGAAACATTTATTTTTATTTGGGGCCAAATGTTCTGAAAGCAGAGCCTGCATTGTATTTGCCAAACATGCCTAAGAACACAAACAAAACTCATGTTTACAAGTCCCAAATAAGTGCTTCTTATGCCTTAAGTGCCTCTGGAAACCATCCAGCACCACAGTGTGTAAGCTCTCTGAACAATTCTTCATAATTTTGAATGCAAAGGATGTATGTTCACAATTGCATGAATGTCTCTAATTGCCTTTGATTACATGGCACGCTCTGTCCTACCCCCTTGAAATGAAGGTTCTTTATAAACCATTGGCTTCCTAAATTTAATATAGGTTCCTGTGGAGTGGAATTTTGTACAATGGAATTTTCTAATTGGAGTTGGGATGAAAAGAGAGGGAGGAGAAATGGAAGGGGACACCGAATTCTAAACAAACAAAAGAAAAATCCAAGTGTAAATTATTACATCCCACTGCTTTTCTCCCAAATAACTCTGCAGGCAGAATAGAATTGGCTCCTTGGTCAAGTTCCTGTTGGGTGGTGGACTTGTGCAGCCTTAAACAGCTTCTGATGCTTCCTGGAGTCTTGTTGGGTAAATGTAAAATTCAAAAGGGTCAACCATAGGCAAGACAGAAGGTGTGGGGGAAGTATGTTGCTTATTTTCTACTCATGCCGTCATAGTCCTTGATATCCATCCTCCCCATCCACGCTGGGGGTGGGGAATAAACAAGACATACCAAGGACCCTAGTCATCAAATGGTGGTTGCCCATGTGGGACTATTTGGATAGGGGCTGGAGAGCCTCTCCAGGATGACTTCACACTAGATGATGAGGAGTAATGGGTTGGCTGCTGGCAGTTTGTGATTCTTATCAGAAGGCAATGGAGAGGACAACTTAGCATAATTTCCATTTGCTTAAAAGTCTTCAGTACTTATGTTGCAAAGCTGAGCTGATTCCTGCCTGCTCTGGGTCCACTGATGTCCCTTGGTGCTAGGCCTACTTTTTTGTTTATATATTTGCCGAGTTATTTCATATTGGAGGAAAACTAATGGAACATAACCAACAAGTACAGAGGTATGCTGTTTGGGAAACATTTTATAGGCTATACATTTTATCAATTATACCCAATTGCTGTTTTGCAGTAATTTTTTTTTTTTTTTTTTTTTTTTTTTTTTTGCTTTTTAGGGCTGCACCCTCAGCATATGGAAGTTCCCAGGCTAGGATGTCGAATGAGAGCTGCAGCTGCTGGCCTACACCACAGCCATAGCAAGGTGGGATCCCAGCTGCATTTTTGACCTACACCATAGCTCGCAGCAATGAACAGATCCTTAACCTACTGAGTAAGGCCAGGGATTGAACCTGCATCCTCAGGGTTACTACTCAGGTTTGTTACTGCTGAGCCACAACAGGAACTCACTCAAGCAGTAAACTTAAAACCAGCAGTGAAACACATCATAACCAACTTCCTCTGGAGCATGAAGTATACTATTGGCCACACAAATGTTAAAAAATATTATCTTTTTCTTAGTCATATTTCCATAGCTTAAATTTTTCTAATGTATTAAACCTAGATTTCCCATTTTGCAAAAGGCAACAAGAATACCAATCAAATGGAACACACACACACACACACACACACACCAGAAGACAGAACTGTCACAAATTCTCTGAGATGATGGATATGAAGTCCCAAACAAACACTCCCCACCACACATGGCCTTCAGTGGCAGACACGCATTAGAACCAATTGCCAAAAAGCCCAAATACCACTTGGTGCTCAAAAGAGAAGTTTGTGGGGTGCACACCCATGAACTTACTGGGTCTTGGGACTCGTCAGCTCATCCAGGTGTCTTTCTGCTCCACTGAGGGAAAGCTGAAGTTGGAAGCTGTAGAGCAGGAGAATCAGGAAGGGTCCCCAAAAGAAATGATTTTGGCGGCTGCAAGGAACATCTCTCCAAACCCCACTTGGGGCCAGTAACCATGAACAGCAGCCTCATTGCAGCAGCCAGGCACTGTCATGGCGGTGGCTCTCCTGGGGAAAAACACAGGAGCCAGATCTCTCGAGAGCTGGGCCAGATCTCTGGAGAGCCCAGCCTCACATGGGCTCCAAAAACTACTGAAAGTGGGTCCAGCTGCTGCTGCTCAGAAGCCAGTCAAGAGGCAAACTTGGTGGAAAGGAAAGTTTGCTTTATTTTGGAGGCTGGCAACCTGAATGAGGGTTAGGGGTGAACTCATGCCTAAAGGTTGACTCCACCCACTGACAACCAGTGGGCAAGAGCTTTTAAATGGCAGTTTCAGGGGTGTATAGGGGGAGTGAAGGGGCTATATGCAGAAATAGCAGTCAGCTCTTGAAATTGGCCGTGTGGTGGTCTGAACAGTGTCATCTTGATTGTTTTAAATACAGTTCATCTTCAGTTCCAGGGTCAGTTTGCTCCCATTTCTTCGAGACCATTTCTCAGAATTGTGGAGCTTATATGGCAGCAGTCTGGTTATCATGTTGTTAACTTCCTCCACCTGGTGGGGGCTTCAGTTTCCCTAAGACAGCTCACAGATACGGCTCAGAAGAGTATCTATAACACTTGAAGAGGAACTAATATTATCTAAAGCCCTTGATTTGGTTACTGACTTAACTACTGTTATTTAATCTTGTTTGATAGTTTTCCTTTGTGTCTTCCTCACTTCTCTGATTAAACTTACACTTTGTCTAAAGTTTTTCCATAGACAAAAGGCAGTCACGGAGGTCGGAGTTCACGATGGGGGAAGGATCAGAGGGCCTTGCTCTGTTTCAATTAAAAGCTCAGACTGTGGCTTGCAAATTCTCCATTTCACCCTCTCTTCTAACAGGGTTATCTTCCTCCCATTCTCCCCAGTTCTTGGTGTTTTTTAATATTATGTTTCAGAGAAAATTGCTCTATAAAAATGCAACTCTACTTTTCTTATCTGCGCTCTGGCCCACGGCTTTTTTGGTTAATATTTGAATATTTATGGTTTTTGTTTGGGTTCTGCAGTGGATAAGTTCAATCCAGCTTTTTGGAGTTGGGGGATGAAGTTCAGTGAGTGGGAGTGGGGAGCATAGATGTGTCTTTGCAATAAAATACCATTTATTGAGCTATGTGCACAATAAGCACTGCGTTAGGGGCCTCATGAAACATTTTCTCCTCCAACAGCCTTGCAAGGCACATATTATTATTATTGCCTTTTGTGTGTGTATGTCTTTTTAGGGCCACACCTGTGGCATATGGAAGTTCCCTGGCTAGGGGTCCAATAGGAGATGTAGCCTCTGGCCTACGCCACAGCAACAGCAATGCAGGATCCTAGCTTCATCTGACACTTACACCACAGCTCACAACAATGCTGGATCCTTAACCCACTGAGTGAAGCAGTGGGATCGAACCTGCATCCTCATGAATATTAGCTGGGCTTGTTACTGCTGAGCCACATGGGAACTCCCTATCATTGCTTTTTAACCATTGGGGAGGCTGTGGGTTGGAGCATCAGAAATTTTCCAGACCTTGAGTTCCCGTCATGGCGCAGTGGTTAACGAATCCAACTAGGAACCATGAGGTTGCGGGTTTGATCTGTGGCCTTGCTCAGTGGGTTAAGGATCCGGTGTTGCTGTGAGCTGTGGTGTAGGTTGCAGACGTGGCTCAGATCCCGCGTTGCTGTGGCTGTGGCGAAGGCTGGAGGCTACAGCTCCGATTCAACCCCTAGCCTGGGAACCTCCATATGCCACGGAGCGGCCTAAGAAATGGCAAAAAGACAAAAAAAAAAAAAAAAAAAAAAAAAAAAAAAAGAAAAGAAAGAAAATTTCCAGACCTTGGAATGTAACTGGCTATGTCCAATTGTAGAACATATTTTTCTGATAAGAGTCTGACTCATCTTGGAATTGCCAGGGTCTGTCTTCCTGTCCATTCTCCCTTAGATTCCTTTTCCATAATCTCCAGTGCTCAGTGACAAGTCCTAGTGTGATCCTCTAGTATATGGAAGACTGTTCTGATAGCAATAATTTATACTAATGTGTTACTGATGTTTCTATCTTGAAATGCATTTCAGCAACAGGGCTTTGAAGACTAGTTCCATGTAGAAGAACTAGTTATTCCCACAGGGCCTTACAGAAGTCCAAAGATGCTGGAATAAGATCTGCCAGCAAGGCTACTTACAAAGTTCTGGTGGACAAAAATGAGACAATACTCCACAGGGGGACTGTGATGCCCCTCTAAGATCCCCTGTAATGAGCTGGTGTACCCTCTTTCCAGCTTCCCTCAACATTGGCTGCTAATGTTTGACAGCTGGAAAATCATCCTGGGCTGAGGGACAATACCTTTCCTGAAGAGCTTTGGAAGTGACCAATATGGGAGTATAAGTTCCTTTAAGAAGGGACACCTCTGGGGTATGGATGTTGCTCCAAGCCACTCTGTGGATCAGGACAAAGCCAGAC
The DNA here is from genome assembly GCF_054392235.1 of Sus scrofa. Taxonomy (NCBI): domain Eukaryota; kingdom Metazoa; phylum Chordata; class Mammalia; order Artiodactyla; family Suidae; genus Sus; species Sus scrofa. The sequence goes on along the minus strand of NC_139395.1, from coordinate 36,298,307 downwards.
TATACCTCAGCATCTTCCTTCTTTGTTTTTCAAGTTCTTCCCCTATGAACTAGGAATAACAATAGTATCTATCTCCTAGGACTTTAGGGAGGGTTGAATGAGACAATGCATGTGTTTCACTCAGGGTTCAATTGGAGAAGGGTTAGGGTTAGGGTTAAAATAGGAAAGCTGGGTATGGCTGGAAACAAAGACAAACTGGAAGCCACGAGAATGAACTGGAACCCATGTCTGCCTCTCCCTACCTGCAAACGCAGTGTCACAGCTGGCATGCAGAAGAAGTTGGTGCCCTTCACCAAGATACCAGGATGCCTATGGAGAAGCTGCAGGAGGAGATGGAGCAGGAGGTGGAGGAACTGACAATGACCATATGAGCCAGCTGCCATAGTGCTTGGTGCCTCACACTGACCTTTGGAGAGCAGCAAATATGGTGGCCACTTCACTTCCACATTTCAAGCCTCATGCAAAATTTCTCTTGTGACTTACACTGACCTGGAACCACTCAGGGAAGGGAATTCTGGGAGATGGAGTCCCAGTTTAGCTATATTGTCAGAGTGCAAAGCCTACAAGCCACCACAGTGTGTTAAAGAACAAGTGTGTAGTATGATAATAAATGTTAACTATTGGTATGGCTAAATTATGAGAAGAAAGAGGCAGAGGGTTCTGGTCTGAGAAAACCAGCAACAGGAAGAAGAATGGTGGTCCTTCAGGGTCCACTGGAGGCGCACATTTGAGGTAGAGGGGATTACTCTTGGAGGTGGAAATCTCTCTGCTTCTTGCTGTCATGGTTACTGACACTGTCCCAAGCTGGCAGGGTGGACCTCTGTCTTCTCCCAGATGATCAGAGCACTCTCCCTCTTCTGATTTACAAAGGTCCTCTTTCTTAGCCTCTCTTAAGCTCTTCTTCCTCCTGAGAAAAGGTTGACTGAAGCCACAGGAACTCAGCTCAAAGTGGGAACTTTGTGTTTTGTGTGACAGGTGCCTCAGCGGCCCACCTTTGGAGTTCTGGTTTATCTGCTTGTGTGACATCACTGACTCAGACTCTTCACACAATTAGAGAACTCCCTGCCTCAGCAACATCTATCCTCCCCCCATCATGTCCCCTAAGCCCACTAATCATGCAGGAGAATGGTGGGTTTTCTCCAAGAAACCATAACCACGCTCTTTGGGGATCTCTGCTGATAATCCATACACTCCCATGAAGCACTGGTCTTCATATATAAACTAAAAGTGAACAAGGGTGAAGGATCTGTAAAAAGCCTTCTGATTTATCATCTCCATACCTCTGTTTATTTGTATGGAAGATAAGGTTGTCAGCCACCTTCCTCAAAAGGATATTCTTAGGTTTTCACACTGGAGACTTGACATTTATTAATCAGTTTCATAGGAGTGCCCTGATTTAATCTCCAGGAAAATGCTTTGAGTGTTTTAGTCATAGGGACCATATAAGCATAAAGAATTTTGCCCATGGCTCTTGAAGGAGGCTGTGGTCAGTCAACAGGCGTGCATGGGCCAATCCCTGGCATATTCTGTTTATAGTTGTGTCCAGACAAGTGAAGAATCAGAGGAGATCAGTATATACTAGTGCGGCTTATTACCTATTAACTGTTCACGTATTGAACAAAGATATTCTTAAAATACTTACCATAGAATAGAATCCTTTTAGTCAATCAGTTACAACTGGATAACAGCTTCTTAAGAGGATAGTACCACTGTTTTTTGTTTGCTTGTTTGTTTGTTTTGTCTTTTTCTGGGGCCGCTTCCGAGGCATATGGAGGTTCCCAGGCTAGGGGTCTAATCGGAGCTGTAGCTGCTGTCCTAGCCCAGAGCCACAGCAACACGGGATCTGAGCCGCTTCTGCAACCTACACCACAGCTCACGGTAACACCAGATCCTTAACCCACTGAGCAAGGCCAGGGATCGAACCCGCAACCTCATGGTTCCTAGTCGGATTCGTTAACCACTGAGCTACGACGGGAACTCCAGTACACTGTTTTCATTTTTTTTAGGGCTGCACCTGAGGCATATGGAAGTTCCTGGGCTAAGGCTGGAATTGAGCTGCAGCTGCCAGTCTATGCCACAGCCACAGCAATGTGGGATCTGAGCCGTGTCTGCAACCTACACCACAGCTCACGGCAATGCTGCATCCTGAACCCATTGAACCAGGTCAGGGATTGAACCTACATCCTAATGGAGACTAGTCAGGTTCATTACTGCTGAGCCACAACAGGAACTCCAGTATAGTACCACTCTTGAGGGACAACAGTAGATATTTTTTAGCCTTTTGTGTGCCAGTCACTATACTATACACTTTCATATAAATATCTCCTTTAATTCTCTCAATAATTCTTCCAGGTGGGTATTATTATCTTTGAGGCTCAGAAAGATGAAGTGTTTGTCCAAGGCTACAAGCTAGGAAGGAACTAAATCAGGTTTCCAACCTAGGTTGTATTTTTAAAAAATTCATGTTCTCTTCACTATTTTATCTAACAATAGTTGTCTTCTAGGTCAACTGCTAGGCACTTATTATTATTGCACTATATTATTATACTATAAGCACTGTATTCTTAAGTACTTTTTATGTTCTTTTTGCAATGAAGTGGTAATATAAATAAAGATAAAAACATCTTTGAAGGAAAGATATTATAGAGTACACAATTATTAGTACAATAATAGTATTAGCTAATAACATTAGTATAGTATATAATTAGATTATTAGCATACCTAGACTTATAAAAAGTAAATAATGTCACCATTCTTGTGCATTTATGAAACAGATTATTATGAAAGAAAGATTGTATAAGTGGAAAACTAGTAACAGCTGAATTCTTGTAAAGGGGAGGCCAAGTACATCCAGTTCTGGGAAGGACGCTGCAGGGAACTGAGGAAAACATATGTAAAAGAGAAACAAGGAGCATTATTTTAAAAAAGCTTATCTTGTGCAGTAAAATCATGGTATTTCAGGCTGTTCAATTTCTGCTTTTTGGTCAGGGGTGTAATGTCTATTTCTCCAAGAGTAAACCATTCCAAGAATCCCTCTTTTTTTTCTTGTTTGCAGTGTACTGGAAAGATGAACTTCCAAAACAAATCTACTCACTGTAATTGTCCAAATTTCAAATTAGAATCTCCCCAATCATCTTGTGACCAGCCTGAAAGGAATACATTCATAATCAAATGAGCATGCATTTCACTCACACCAACAGTCAGCTGAAGAGTTCCTATTGTGGCTAAATAGGTTAAGGACCTGACATTGTCTCTGTGAGGCTGCAGGTTCTATCCCTGGTCTAGCTCGGTGGGTTAAGGATTTGGTGTTGCCTCAAGCTATGGCATAGGTTGCAGATGTGGCTCAGATCCATTGTTGCTGTGGCTGTGGTGTAGCCCCCTGCTGCAGCTCTGATTCAACCCTTAGCCTTGGAACTTCCATACATGGCAGGTATGGCCATTAAAAAAAAAAAAAGAAACTAAACAAACCCACAAAATAGCTGAGATGCTGAAATAGTGAACCTTTCAGAAGTAGGTCTTAGGATGATGACATGAATACAGTGAAGAGAAATTCCAGTTGGCTTAGCCATGTTGCACAAACTGGGTTATACAGCATACTCCTGAGATGCTGAGGATGGAGTTGGTCCCCTAGGTCAGTTACTGGGGCAGAGGCCTGGAGGGGAGAAACTTTCACCACTGCTTTAATGTATTGTTGTAAATGGAGGCTTTCCTTGGTAGCTAAGGACGGTATTTTTTTAATTATTTATAATTTTAACTGTTGTCTAAGTCCTTCTTCAGAGAGGAAGTCTTGTCAAAATTTAGACCTTTTGCCTTGTTGAGAATTTGGGTGCATTTGTATGTGCACAGTGCTTTCCTGAAAAGAATGAGGTGAATTCAGAGCCCTTTAGGGAAGGCAGGAAAATGCAGAGAGGAGTGGGAGAGAAGGTGTATGGGGGACAGAGAGTTAATGGAAAGTCACGTGCTGGGACTCTTCCCAGGATCTCCTGCTGATATCAACAGGTTGAGTCTACTAAACTCAGCACCTGATTCATAGGAGTGGATTCCTTATAAACAATGGTGAGAGAAACTGAGTTTTGCTTCCAATCTGAGGCAGTATACAGAAACAGCCTTTCTCTGTCTTGCAAGAGTACAGAAACAAGGGGTCAAAGAAGGTCAAGGAGAGCATAAGTCATTGAGAATTTCTAGAGATTGTGATGGAGGCTTAATTAGTTAATATAAGATTGGAGTTTATAAGGGCATGATTAAAACAATAACCAGGACTGGCTGCATGATTTTCTTTTTTGAAAATTTTTTTTCAGCTTTATTGAAATATATTTGGTAAAACCGTAAGATATTTAAAGTGTGCATCATGATGATTTGATATAGATATACATTGTGAAATGACTCTCCCTATCCAGCTAATTACTCTCTTTCCTCCACCCAACCTGAGCTCTAAAAGCAGTAGAGATAGAAAAGGGTAGGTGTACAAAGGGGCCTTGTGGAGGCAGCCCTGTCAGCAAGTACCCTCTAAGTTGTTTTTCTGGAAGTGGTGATGGATCTGCCTTACCTTGTAATGGAGACTGGAGATGCATTTTCTGCCAAGGACAGGACAAAATCAAATCCCTAGTCCAGGTTTTGAATTTGATCTTTATCTTGCTGGGCTTTGCTGACCGATTTAACAGGTTATAGGCAGAAATCATGGTCATCTTTTGCCACGACATGGATATATTAAAAGATAGGATTGTGTGCTGGCCATGATGAATGGGGTTGGGAATTTTTCTTAAGTCAATACTCATGGTAACTCTGAAGTCATTACAAAGATAGTGACTTTCTTCTCCAAAGAGATCCAGCCTAATATTCTACCCTCAAGGAGTTTAGAGTCTATTCACTGAAATGTTAAAAAAATTACCCCTAGTCAATCATGAAGTGATAGATGGCAACTGAGTGGTTCTGGCTGGGGCTGTGCAGTTTCAGAGGTTCTGAGCTTGGTCCGGGGCCACTGGTCTTACTGGGCTTGCTTCTGTGGAGTCTGGGAAGCCACTGGAAGGTTTTAAGCATGGAGGCAACAGGATCAATGTGATGATGTAGGAAGATGATTCGGGCTTTGAGGTTGACTCTGAAGAAAAAACACCAGTCTTGTAGGCAGCACAAACTTGAGCTGGAGCTGTGATGTGATTCTTTTTTTTTTTTTTTTTTTTTTTTTATTTTCCCACTGTACAGCAAGGGGGTCAGGTTATCCTTACATGTATACATTACAATTACATTTTTTCCCCCAGCCTTTCTTCTGTTGCAACATGAGTATCTAGACAAAGTTCTCAATGCTATTCAGCAGGATCTCCTTGTAAATCTATTCTAAGTTGTGTCTGATAAGCCCAAGCTCCCGATTCTTATCCTACAGTGATTGCTGTAACTTTTCTTTCTTCTGTCAAAGCTCTCTTACCCAATATTGAAGTTTTCCAAGAATATTTTTAGAACTTCTTCACTTAAAACTTGTTCCTTTACAGTTTTCTCCAGGGAGTTAAAGACAATGTTTACTTAGGAAATAACTTGGGTGATTCATCCTAAATGTAGAAAAGGAAGCTGCAGTGGAGAGCTCTGGTTGGCCTTTCCTTCCTCCAAGCACTGGCACTAAAGAAGTGACTGGAGGTCCTTGCAAGGTGTCTCTCATTTTAATCCCACTGCTGCTTTCTCTTGACTTCCTTGTCTTTTAGAAAGCACATTAGCAAAAATAAATAGAACACAGATGACCCAAATGCTTTAATCATTTATTTAGTAGACACATATTGAGCTTTGTACACCAGACAAGGCTTTTGTTTGCCAGCATTCATTGAGCATTCATAAAGATTATTCACATATTAGTGCAAAAGACAAAATACCAATTACTTCCTCAAAGCATAAAATGGACCATATTTTCTGAAAATGGTTTTAATGACATACACATAAAACTAAAAAAATCTGACAGTAAAATCAAAGCTATAATTCAGAGTATTTTAAAATAAGTATAAATGTGGTTAAAGCTGAACTTAGAGGAAAAGTCATAAACTTGGATTTTTTTTCTTAATAAAGAATGAAAATAAATGAACTAAGCATATTTCCAAAGAGATGATTTAAAAGGAATAGTAGACTAAAAAGAAAAAAAAAATCACCATGCATAGGAAATCAAGGAGTCCGGTGAGTAATCTGAGAATCTGAGTAAATGAGGCCAGTGGAAGAAACCTAAAGATGATCCATTATTTTTCTTGGAAATAAGTATTATTATTTTCCAGGGTGTATTTTCAGTATTTCAGTATATCCGGACTTCCAAGAAGACATGGAAGATGTTTAATAGTTGTTTAAATTTGATGATGAGATGATAAAAAAAATCTGCCATTTTTTTATTTTTAAAAAAGAACTGTAAAATAATTGTTATTATCTTGTTAATTTTTTGAGTTACATTCCCCTCCCCTGCACAGCAAGATTGAGGACTATTTAAAACTTCGTATTGGAAGATAAGGAAAAAAACATATTCTAAGGGTCAAAAACACCAGGTGTTGTACAAAAAACACAACAGAATAGCAACTGAGAAAAATCTAAGAGATTGTTATGGGATGTCATTAAACTAGTTTTAATTTTTTGTCCGAGTTGTTTGTGAGGTGTTTTGTTTTATGATAAATCTGAGGAGCACACCTGCTCAATCAGTTTACTGGGGGTGCTATTTTGGGCAATGCTAAACTTTCATTTTTTTAGATTTATACCAGCCTACGCCCTGCTGGCCAGTATTTTGTTAAAGCTATCGAAGCATGAAAAAGCTACTCATCCTCTTGAGTTTTTCATCTCTTGGGGAAACAGATCCCACTTTCTCCTACTCCCTGCAGACTCAGATTCCAGAGTAGATTGTCTTTCAGCCTTCATTTTTTACTATGGTTGTGCACTTTTGTCTTTTTCAATAATTCGTAGGTATCTTAGTGAGATGTAGGAAGGGGCTATTAGGGAGAATTAGGGCTATTAGGTGAACCTGATATCATAAGAATTCTCTACCAAAGAATTTTCCTGTGTTCCCTGAAATGTTCCGGTTGATGCTAACAGGTGTTTCATAGTTCTAAATCACTTTATTTAAACCTAAATTTCTATTTGAGCACATACACTTTTCATGTGTGTGGCTCTAGGCTGGGGCCAACAATAGGTTTCCATCCTGGCTGTCTTATCCTTGGAGAAGCCAGTGATCTGTGGTGGTTTTGGATTTCTGTGGTGCTTTTTAGCGGTATTTGGCACTAGACTATTTCCATGTGTTGTGATTTTCCGACTGATTCTTCTCTCTTTAAAAAGAGGAGAAAACCATGTACTATCCCATGAGTTGCTCTCAATATGTAACACAGATGCTGGACTCTTCCTCTTGATGGGAGTGTGTGTGTGGTATGTACAGCTGGGGAGGAAAAGTGGTCTGTGAAATCAATACTACTGGTAGCCAGCTAGACACCCACACATGGGCTTTCTTTGTAGACCCACTGCCTACATTAAAGGTGCCGCAAATGTCTGCTAGTGATGGGAGTGAAAGAAGTTCAGGTTTTTACCTCCTGGAGCCCGGATGAAGGTTCAATCAGTTCTTTATTTTGAATTCACCATGATGGAATCCAAATCCTACAGCATGGGTGGTGAAGTGTAGGGCACAGCTTCCGTGGTTTTGCTAGATATGTGCCATCCCTTAGTTGGAGGTGGTGGGAGGTGACAGGGTCCAAGGATGTCCCCTCATGCTGCGAAGAATGTCAAGGCCTTTCTTCATCTTCATATTAACACTTTCCCCTCCTTCCCTGTCTCCTCACTGGGGTCTGTCTCCTGAGGTTGTCATCTCATCCCTCTTCCAAAACTGTGATCCTTCTTCCAGCCATTGAGTTGTGGAAGCCCTTGAGACTTTGGTAGGTCATGGCAGTCCTTGTCCTTGCCATTTCTGTAGCCAGGCAGGAGGAGAAGCAAAGCGATGGCTCCTAAAATCTGTGTGTGTTTGTGTTTGTGTGTGTGTGTATAAGTATCCACGTCAATCTATGCCATCAGAAACATCTTGCTTTTTCTCTGATATCTGGATGAGTCCATATCTTTAAGGAACACTAGGTATCTTGCATTTGGAGGGTTAACTACCCATAATGTTTGCAAAACTTATGAGCCATGTTGTGCAGAAAGTCTTTTTTTCTCCTTTTGAATGCTGGCTCACATTACAAAGGCCCTCTTCCAGTTGGCTATTTTTGTATAACAAATCACTCCAAAACTTGGTGACTTAAAAAACATATTTATCTTGCTCATAAATCTTTAACTTGGTCAGGGCTCAGCCAGATGACTGCCGCTCTGCGACGTCTGGTTGTCGGGTGCAGTCATGTGTGTGTGGTCTCTCACTGGGTCTCTCCAGCATTGTGGTCTCAGAGTAGATAACTTTTTTGGTGGCTCAGGGTTCCAAGAGATCAAGAAGGAAGCTTCAGGGGCTTTTCTGACCTTGCCATGAATGTTACACAGTATCACTTCCCCTGTATTCTAATGGCCACATAAGACCAGCCCTGACTCAGTGTGGGAGGGGGCTACAAAAGGCAAGCGTATCAGGAAGCAGGGATCACTGGAAGACCACCTTGGAGGCTGGCTGCCACAGCCTCCTTCTATTCAACTTCAAAAGGCGAACTGATTTTTTTTAAAAATGCAATTGAATGTGCACAGGATGTGACACAACTGTACCCCAAAGTTTAAGTGGATATTTTATGAGAAAGAAGAGATCAGGACACATGTTTTCTAGACTCCTTTCAGCCACTGTATTATCTTTATTAAATGGAATATTGAATTAGAGGCATTCCATTTTATGGAACGGCAGTCATACCATCCATGCTTGATCAAAGAATCCATCTTAACTTGTACACTCAGTTCTGCCTGTTGTACCAGAGAGGGAGGAAATTCTGGATGCTGGCTTTAAAATGAGAGTAAGGCATCCAAACTACTGTGAAACCAGCAGCCATCCTGTCTCAGCTCCTGACTTCACACTGAGCAGTAACAACAACAACAACAAAAAAATAAATAAATGGAGATGAATGATCCTTTGGTTTGGGAAATAATCCTTACATGCACAGGATGCATCCATGTAGGTCTTTTTAAAAAACCAATTGTTCTAATGATTTTATTGCTCTGTAACAAAATAAACCAAACTGACATTAATTCCAAGGTCATTGTGAATTGAAGTTTAACCGTATTAATGACTAATAGGAAGCAAGTTCGTATACTAGGAAGAGGCTTGAGGAGGAAGGCATCACAGTATATTGTATTCTTGTAAACATTAGTACCAATACAGAGTAACAGAGATTCCTTTAGCTGATGCTAAATAGGCCCCGAGTTTCTCTGCTTTCAGAGGGATGAAGCATTGAGAATTCTTTTCCATTTTACACCTGCTAGGGCATAAGAGTCTGCCCTAAAGAAGAATGGATTCCAATTTGGCTACTTTTCTCCTAAAATGCTGTTTTTGCTTCTCTTCTATGTTTCTGGTTCCCTGCAAGGTGGGCTCAACCTCTAAAAGGGAGTCCTACAGGATGGCAGGAGGAAAAATGGCCACCTCAATACAGAGGATGTAACATAAAGATCAAGTTCTCCTGGAGACTTCCTGCCATATTTGCTTCCCCAGCTCCGTCTCCTTGGGGAAAGGACTTCACAACTGGAAAGGCTGTATAATCATCAAAAAATAAGGGCTCTTGACCCTACCTCACCCCATCTTGGCCCACTGTATCTGTGCCTCAGATCCCGCTGTCATCTTCATCAGCAACTAGAGCAGCAGGAGGGACAGCCTGACAGCAATCTCTGGGCAGATTAGGTCTTTGCAGTTGGTACCACATCAACTTAGCTCTCACATTTAATGCACACCCAGGACTTATTGGAGGACAGAAGAGACAGCATGATTGCCAAGTGAGGGGAGCATGTGGGGAGCACGTGGTGAGCACTGGAATGCTGAGGGCTGGGAAGCAGGGCTTCCTGATATTCTGCAGAGAGACTGCTGGGGTGTCAAGTGTGATGATGCTGATTGATCTGCACTGGGGACAAAGGTCTAGAACAAGAATCCCGCTTGGCTGCACGGATCTGAACGTCACACTGGGGCCATATCCCAGCAGGAGCGCCCTCCAACCAGTTAACTTACACCACATGAACAGGGAAGAAGTTGCATCCTGAGGGACGGTGGGCTCACTGCCCACTGGGTACGGTGGCACTTGACTCTGCTGGCCGACTCTCTCAGCCTCACCCTCACCTTGGGCAGCCTGGATGTGCTGTGCAGTTGGCCCTCTGCCTTGTACCTCTTGCTCCACAGTCTCAGATCCTTGAGTCTTGCCTCACTGTTTCCTGGGTGGCCAGTCAGCACGGCAGCAACTCTGGGTTAACACAGTGTGAGATGGGGAATCACAGCAGAGCTTGCTGACTTCAAAAAGAGGAGGGGCCAGCAATCAGATGTTTTCTAGAACCTTGAGGGGGACGAGACCTCTCTTCTTTCCACTAAGGACTCTGATAAAGCCATCTTGTTCTTCTTCAGAAGTCACACAGATCTGAAAGAAAGGAAGGAAAAAAAAAAGAAACTTGTCAATGGGAAAGAAGCTAGAACCTGAGGTTTGAATCACTGCTGCCTGAGGTCAGCAAAACACCAAATTGGAAAAGGATTGGTTTAGGGAAATTGGGGCTTGGTAAGAAAAAGCTGTGATAAGAAGTTAGGTAGCACCCTGGGTGTGGAACAAGGCCCAGGCATGGAATATTTTCTGAGATTCAGCTTTATGAATGAAGATCCGTAAAGTGGGACTGAGAATTCGGTGTCCCTGTGAAGAGTCCCTAGGACAATAGAATGAGATAATGCTTATCATGGAGCCTAGCATGTGGCATGTGATGAGTCCTCAATGCATTATTCTAAAATCCAAAACAATGGCTAGCATTCAGAGGGCTTCTGCCATGTGCCTGGAAGCTTAGGGACACATACAATATCAGAAGGGTCAAAGGAAGCTATTTCATTTCTGGTCCCATGCAAATAGATACTAACATCTGGTATATTCCATTAAGTCTACGCTGGACTTAAAAAGGAGGTGGACAAAAATCCATCTGGAGACCTTTGTCATTTACCACATACAGGCCACTGAAGGGCATATAAAGTAAGCTATAAATAAGATGAGGTTTTGAAGAGCTGTTAGTGTGCTGTGAGTTTCTCCTGCTCAACCTGCTTCCAAGAGTGGTGGGTTATGTCTTAAGTTTATTTCCTAAAGACAGAGCCTGAGACAGGAGTCCCTGTGCAAGTGACTTGCTACAGGAGTGTTCTATGAGGTGGGGCATGAGGGAAATAGGATGGGGCAAGAGAAGGAGCAAGGCAAGCATGTGGTCTCCGCTGGAGATGAATCTTGGCCTGATCCCATGGTGAGCTCCAGAGCATTAACTGTATCATAGGATTTGAAGCAAGGGGTCTGGACTAAATAGTCACTGGCCACTGGCTGATCTGGAGGCTAAGAGGTATAACCTCTCTGATGAGGCAGTTCTTGTTCTGTAAAGGGGATATCCTGGAGAAGAGTAGTTGACACAGCAACTGGAAGATGGGGGCTTCCACCTAGTGAAGGGCATAGAGGCAGTATACCAACAGAAACCAAAGGAGTGGGCTCTTCTTTTACACACAACAAGGAGCTTTATTATGAAGTATGAGGATACTTAAAGAGCTTGATTTGTGACTCCTGAGACACAAACTGGGACAGACAATGGACTGGTATTTCATTCATGTGTTAGAAATCTACTACCTGCTGGTTAAGTGTCCCTCTTGTCTCAGTCCCATTTTGGTCCTATTTGGCTAAAGTCCTACAGTCCAACACACTTCTGGAAGCATGTATGCTAATACTCTCTAAGGTTTTCCCCTGTGTTGCCTCCATACTTCTTAAAACTTAAATGTGCTACCGTGTATAGAAAATGAAAAGTCATTTCATTTAAAAAGATTTACTGCCTACCAGCTTGAACTCAGTCTTCCCCTCAGAATACCTGTGCAAATACAGAGTTGTCCTACTACTGAATGCCCAGACTGACAGCCATTCTAGTAGCTGAAATTTCTGTAAGACCTTTGGAACTGAACCCAACTGATGACTGAAGCAAGCTGTGCAGCTGGAGCAAGGATAAGTCTACCAGCCTGAAAGGTGATTCTTCCTCCATGGTCTGTTCCAGTCTCAGAGATTTAGCATCTGCTCTGGGCAGAAAATTGGGAAGCCTTTTCTCTATACTATGGGCTCTATTTTCTGATGTAGCCAACATATGCTTTTTCCTTCCCATCACTTCCTCCCAATCAATGCCTCTTGACATTTATTGGGACACTGTGGTCCTCCAAGAAGAGGAAATGATAGGAAGCAGGGGGCAAATTAGAGATGGCACAGGATATACACAAGTATCTTCTGGGAGGAGAGGTTCCAGCAAATGAAACACAGTGGAAGGGAATGGAGACAGGGGTCTTGCATGAAGGATTTTTATGTACTCCAGGAATTGAGAACAATGGGGAAAAAATGATGGAAGTAGAAGCAAGTCCTGATTCAGCCTGGAAGACCAATATTGGATAAATTCTTCTTAGATACCATAAATTAGTAAAGGAGTCATCCATAATCACCTGCATATACCTGTAAGCCCCCAACTGGACATTGAGCCAGGCCCACATGGATCCATTCAGTTGGGAAACCACAGCTCTGCACCGACTGCTTTTGGTGAATTATTTGAGGCAGATGCCGTTGGTTGATATCAACAATCATTACTACCCTCTTCCCATGCTGCAGAGTCCTGACTTTTTTTCCATTGTCCATTCCTACCCTGAGGGACTCAGGTAGATCCTAATTGGTTCAAATCTGTTTGTACCTTTCTTGCTAGTTATTCCCTTGGTGATTTCTATGGAACTATGGGACTGAGTTCCAGCCAATGAAACAGGAGGGAATATCTGCTAGGAACATTCTGGGGAGGTTTGTTTTTCTCTTAAAAGAGATGCACTAGGAAGAAAATCTTCTTCTGGCAAGGATTCTTGGAGTGGCTGAGGTCATCTGTGACGACTAGGGGAGGTGGCTGGCATTTCAAGGATAGCAGAATGGAGGGAGGGAGAGACGCAGGTCCCTGAAATCATGGGATCAAGCCAAATTACAAATCTAAGAACTGCCCTGTATCCAAAGAACTGCTCTGTATCCAGACCTCTTACTGTATGAGTAAAATATATCTTTTGAGGTTACCTCAATTGGAGTTTTGTGACTTGATAAGTATTAGTTCACTATTGTTGTTATAGAAAATTAATAACCAGGAGTTCTTGTCGTGGCGCAGTGGTTAACGAATCTGACTAGGAATCATGAGGTTGAGGGTTCGGTCCCTGCCCTTGCTCAGTGGGTTAACGATCCGGCGTTGCCGTGAGCTGTGGTGTAGGTTGCAGACGCGGCTCGGATCCTGCGTTGCTGTGGCTCTGGCGTAGGCCGGTGGCTGCAGCTCCGATTCAACCCCTAGCCTGGGAACCTCCATATGCCTCGGGAGCGGACCAAAGAAATAGCAAAAAGACAAAAAAAAAAAAAAAAAAAAAAAAAAGAAAGAAAATTAATAACCACAAACTTAGTGGCTTTTAGCAACACTATTATATCACAGTTCTGTTAAGTCCTCCGTCTGGTGGGCTTGGCCAGTTCGCTCTGCTCTGGGTTTCACGAGGCCACTATCAAGGAGTCAGTAGGGTCCTATTCCTTTCTTCCTCTTCTGTTTCTCAAGGAGAGAATCCAATCCAGGCTCATTTAGGTTGCTGTCAAATTCAGTTACTTGTAGTTGAAGGACTGAGGTCCCTGTTTCCTTGCTGGCTGTCAGCTTAGGGTTATTCTCAGCTTCTAGAGGCAAGCTGCATACCCTGACTTGTGGCCCCTTCCTAAAGCTTCAAATTCAGCAAGGATGGGTTGAGTCCTTCTCACACTTAATCTCTTTCTGACCTACCCTTCTGCCTCGTCCCTCTCTGTCCTCTTCTGTTGCATCTCTGTCTCTAGCCAGCTACATTTCACCATTTTTAAGAGCTCAGGTGATTAGAATTGGCCAATTTAGGCAATCCAGGCTATCCCTCTGTCACAGGGCCCATAACCTGCGACATAATCACAGCTGCAAATTTGCTTTTGCTGTAACAAAATTACCACAAAGTTGGTAGCTTAAAACAACACAAATTTATTATCTTGCAGTTCTGGAGAAAAGAGTCCTAAAATCGGGGTGTCAGTAGGGCTGTTCTCCTTCTGGAAGCTAAGAGACTTCTAGAGGCCAACTGCTTTCCTTGGCTCACATGCCTTTCCCTCTTCTTCAAGCTAGCAGCACACATCTTCAAAGCCCTCTTTTTCTTTCTCTCTCTCTTCCTACTTTCACTGTCACATCTCCTTTTCTGACTCTGATCCTCCAGTCTGCCTCTTATAAGGACCCCTGTGATGACATCACGTTTACCTGGATAACCTACATCTCAAGGTCCTTAACTTAACCATCGTTGGGTAAGGTTGTTACACTGCCTTCCACGGATGAAAGGATCAAGACTGGTACTATAAAGCTTTAACAAATATTGCAGGAAATATGTATATATCTGAAAGTTCTTCTTTTAGACATGTTGGATGCAGTAGGTTGAAGGAAAAATTGGTCTTGCTGTTTTAAGAGAGAATGTCTTGAAGTGAAGGGATAATGCAATGAGATGTCAAAAACAAAACAAAACAAAACAAGACAAAACGCTGCAGAGGGAAGGGGGCTGATTGAGAAGAAAACACTACAAGGAAATAAACATTAAATTAAGGTGAATGTTAGAAACGATGAAAGACTGAACCGAAACTTCAGAAAATTAAAGCAGGGACTACCTTGAAACAGTTTCTTAGGAAAAAGTGGAGTGATAAAGTGGGAAGCAATAAAGAGATTAAAACTATGAAGGAACTATGGTAAAATGAGATGATTCAACTAAAGAATTATTATCTTTTTTTTTCTTTTTTTTGTCTTTTGTCTTTTTAGGGCCACACCCTCGGCATATGGAGGTTCCCAGGCTGGGGTCTAATTGGAGCTGCAGCTGCTGGCCTACACCAGAGCCATAGCAATGTGGGATCTGAGCCACGTCTTCGACCTACACCACAGCTCACGGCAATGCCGGATCCTTAACCCACTGAGCAAGGCCAGGGATTGAACGTGAAACCTCATGGTTCCTAGTCAGATTCATTTCCACTGCTCCATGACACTAACTCCCAACTAAAGAATTATTAAGTTTCTGAAGGAAGAAGCATTAAGATCAAAAGAAATAACTAGGGAAAACATTGGCCACATGTAATAGACCAAGTGTATTTTAAAAATATTTTTCAGTAGTGTAAGAAAATAAGAAAGTACATAAACAGATTATTCGTAAAAGAAACACAAATGCCCGATACATATGTGATACAATTTCAACCTTCCTAACCATCCATAAAATAAGGATTAACATTGTTGAAATGACAGATATCAAAAATAGTAATGTTTAGTTCTGGCAAGGATGTGGTTTTCTGAACATTCTCACTGCAGCTGAAGTGGGTGTGAATTGGCACAGACTTTTTGGAGGCAGTTTGGCAGTATGTACGAAGAAGAGTAAAAACTGTTTATCTGTTTCCTTCCTAAATTCTAAAGCATATCCTAAAGAAATAATCAGAGTTATGGGAAAAAATTTAGGTTTAGAGGTGATCATTACAGTTGTCAGTAATAGTTTTGAAAAAGCTCTAAGCATCCGATAACAGAGGAATTACTTAAATACATTCTTGTCTATCTAGACTAGAGGCTGGCAAACTCTTCTGTAAAGGACTAAACAGTAAATATTTTAGGCTTTGCAGGTCATGTGGTCTCAATTCCAACGACTCAACTCAGCTGTTGCAGCAGGAAAGCAGCCACAGACAATGCATAGCTGAATGAGTGCAGCAAGGTTCTAATAATATTTCTTTAAAAAAACAGGGGCCATGGGAGTTCCCATCATAGCTCAGCGGTAACGAACCTGACTAGTATCCCTGAGGATGCGGATTCACTCCTGGGCCTCGCTCAGTGGCTTAAGAATCTAGCGTTGCCATAGCTGTGGCATAGGTCGCAGATGAGGCTCAGATCTCAAGTTGCTGTGGTGTAGGCCGGCAGCTGTAGCTCTGATTCGACCCCTATCCCGGGAACTTCCATGTGCCCTGGGTGTGGCCCTAAAAAAGCAAAAATTAAAATGAAATAAAATAAAATAAATAAAAAACAGGGTCATATTGACCATTGGGTTATAGCTTCCCAACCTCTAATCTATATAAAGATATTTTATACAACTGTTAAAACCTGTGTTTTGATAAACATTTAATGACTAAGTTAAAAAAATAGTTGAGAAACTAAATAGACTGTGATATCAAAATGTGAATTTGAAGCAAAGTTCAGTGGGAAATAACAAAAATATTTATGTTGATAATCATGTGAGGTTGAACTACCTATGATCTTTTTTTCTGCTTTATAACTTTTGGGGGTATTTTTCAAATTTTCTCCACAATAAATACATTTTAGTTTTGTAATCTAAAAATGATTTATCTACTTTCCTTTAAAGCTTTTATGGAATATAAATAATCAATTAAAATATTTCTATGGGGATGTCAGAACTATGGGATATTTAAAAAATTACTTTTATAGTGTTTAAGTCAATTTAATAAGTGTAGTGTTTAAATTTCGAAAATGAAGAAAACAGGAGTTCCTGTTGTGGCTCAGAAGTAATGAACCCAACTAATATCCATGAGGTTTCAGGTTTGATCCCTGGCCCCGCTTAGTGGCGTTGCCGGGTGAGCTGGGGTGTAGCTCATAGTCCCTAGCCTGGGAACTTCCATATGTAGCCCTGAAAAAAAAAAAAAAAAAAAGAAAAGAAAACATACACTTGTGTCAATGCACAGATGTGTTCACAAAAAAGGATAACTTAATTCTATGTGCAGCAAGAGTTCTGTGAAAAAACAAGGTTATAATGGTGAAAAATTAACCCCAGAGGCAGAAATGTGATTTAATCGAAGAGATATATTGCATTTGTTTTCAGAATCAAATTTTTTTTTCTATTTCCCTGCTCATAACCAGTTGTCTCTTTACATTTTTAGAGTTATAAATATCATGCTGGTTATTCTCTGATGTTTACTAAGAAATTTTAGGTGGCACTGGCTACGGTAGATGACTTCCCCATTTAGGCTTTTCTCTGAATGATGTTGGCAGCAAGGGTAATGACCTTGCTCAGCACCCATGGAGGTCGGGCTCTGTGCTTTACACACATGATACATTTAACCCTCACCTTCACATCAAGAGGTAGATGCCTCTGCTAATTTTACAGATGAGAAGGTTGACATCCAGAGATGACTCTGCCAAAATCACAGAGGATATAGATCCATTTCTTTATGATACTGGTAGAATCTGCTTTTGCTACTATATTGGACTATCCTAAATCAACACGTATGTTTTGAACTTTTACACCTAAAATAAGACATGAAAGTGGAGAAAAATGAAAAAAAAATTCTCAGTGACAGATTTTTATTTAAAAATTTTTTTTATTTTTATTTTTTTGTCTTTTTAGGGCCATACCCATGCATATGGAGGTTCTCATGGAAGAGGGTCGAATCGGAGCTAGTAGCTGCTGGCCTACGCCACAGCCACAGCTACTTGGGATTGGAGCCATGTCTGTGACCTACACTACAGCTCATGGCAATGCTGGATCCTTAACCCACTGAGCAAGGCCAATGATTGAACCTGCATCCTCAAGGATGCTAATCAGATTTGTTTCCGCTGAGCCGCGATGGGAACTCCTCAATGACAGATTTTTAAATCGTAAATTGTCTTGCAGAGGGCTGATTTTTTTTCCAAAAATTGGTTGCCACAGTGACAACAGAGACTGAGGATAGAGAACTGTGCAGGAATAAAGAGACCTCAGTGCCTTTTGTTGACCCACATGTAATGGGAGATAAAAATGCCTTCAGTTGTTACAGAACTACTATGGGACATAAAAGTGAGAGATGGAGATGAAGGTCATTCTTAAATTTTGGCTTTGATTGGAACACCTGGGAAGTCTGTAAAAAGAATGATTTTACCCTTTATCCTGAACATTTCTGCTTCAGCAGGTTTGGAGTAGGGAATCAGAAATCTGCATTTTCAACGAGCTCCCGGATAATTCTGATTCAGGTGGCATAAAGACCACACCTTAGAAATACCAGGCTAGACTAATATCACAGGTTATACTGCTTTCCTAAAGAATCATGGGCAGATCCAGGTGGTTCCAGGTCCAGGCTGAAATGCTGTGCTGTGTCTTGAACGTGTCTAATTAAAGAGGCCAGCTTGTTTGTTTCATCTCCACACTGGCAGGTTGTCAGTGTAGCCATGAAAGTGGAGAACGTAGGTATGAACCTATTCCCAGAGAATACTTTTGGGGGAATACGGCCAAGGGATTGATAGAAGTCATTGAATGGCTGTTCTGTTTCTAGAAATTGATCAACTTGAGCAAATTTTAACTTGCCTTCTGGTTTCACTGATTTGTATTTTAATAATATAAAACAATGTTTCATTTAAAATGGGGAAGCACAAGATTATTCTGAGAAAAAAAATCAAACACATTAACAAAATGATGTAGTAACACTTTGTAAGTAAGGACGAACATTTCATTCAAAAGACTTCCCAAGGAGTCCTGTCGTGGCTCAGCAGAAACAAAATCGACCAGTAACCATGAGGTTGCAGGTTTGATCCCTGGCTTTGCTCAGTGGGTTAAGGATCCGTGCCTTGAGCTGTGGTGGATGTTGCAGAGGCAGATCCTGAGTTGCTGTGGCTGTGGTGTAGGCTGGCAGCTGTAGCTCTGATTTGACCCCTAGCTTGGGACCCTTTCATATGCCAAGGATGAAGCCTTTAAATAAAAAAAAAAAAAAAAAAAAAAAAAAAGGAAAAAAAAAAAGGAAAAAAAAAAAGGAAAAAAAAAAAAAAAGACTTCCCAAATTTTTGGAACTGACTCCACTCATTCCGACTTTACAGTTGGGTAAACTTGAAGAAGTCTAAAGCACTGGCATGGAACCCAGCTGGGAAATGGGTCCATTTGCTTTGGGGTATGCATGGCATTAGAAACGGGGGTTTCAGTCTGATGAGGGTGATTCCATTGCCTGGAATCAAGAATGACTCTAGGGCGCCTATATGAGCAAGAACTTGTTTCCAAGGGGCCATCTGGTCTTAGGACACTTGTACTGTACTTTCAAAGTTTGTTCTGCATTTCCAGGGCACACAGCTCAGTGGAAAGCAAAGACCTATATTTAAGTTCTAGCCTGTCCACTTAATAAGTTTCTGCCCCTTTGAGGAAGGCACCTCTCCTCTATGAGCCTTTGTTTCCATATTTATAGGGCATATGTAGGATTTCAAATAAAATGTAGGTATATAAGTTTTATAAATACTAATAATATATATGGTTCCCAGGGGAGACAAATGAGCTTCCTAACATTTTGGTTTTGTATGTTTAGATCCTCTACGCTAACACTGGACTAAGAATATCTTTCCTCAGGGTGAATGCTTTGACCATAACTCCACTCATTAGCTTTTTTTTTTTTTGGGGGGGGGAGGACTGCACCTATGGCATGTGGAAGTTCCTGGGCTAAGAATTGAGCCGGCACCACGGCAGTGACTTGGGGCCCCTACCATGACAATGTCAGATTCTTAACCTGCTGCACCATCAGGGACTTCACTGACTCCACTCATTCTGACTTGTATGTATTTCTATTTGTCAAAATGACTGTTACTCTATTTTGGTCGTACTTGGTGTGCATTCGTGTGCTTTACTCACCTGATTCTCTTTCAGTGTTATCTGCCCCTGTTCCTTACACCCAATGAAGGTTCTAACACATCTAAAAATCTTCTCATTTTGTTGTACTCTCTGAACAAAGTTGGCTGGAAAGAAGCCAATCCTGTCTTGAATTTTCCCCTGAAAGGAAAAAGGAGGCATGCATCCACAATTGTAGCATTTGTTGTAATTATAGTTACCAAATGATTTTTCATAAAGAAAAAGAAATACTTACTTTCCACCAGTCTTCATTGGAGTCCTCTAGAAGAGTTATCATGTCCCCAGGCCTAAAATGAAGAATGAATGAGTTGAGTGGGGAAACAGAGGGCAGAAAAGAGAGAAAGATGGTACTTTTAAAGTCAGAAATGGTAGTATTTCATTTATACAAATAATCCTAAAATAAAGAGAATGAAAATAAACATGCTTTTTACCTGTTCTTCTCACCCATGTAAATAGTTTTCTTAGATCCTGAAAGCAAGTGTAATTTCTGTGCTATATTTAAAAAAATAACTTTTGGCTTTTTTTGTTCTTTTCAGGGCCATACCCGCTGCATATGGAAGCCCCCAGGCTAGGGGTTGAATCAGAGCCATGTCTGCAACCTACACCACAGCTCATGGCATTGCTGGATCCTTAACCCACTGAGCAGGGTCAGGGAGTGAACCTGCATCCTTATGGATACTAGTCCAGTTCGTTACCACTGAGCCACAATGGGAACGCCTTCTTAATACCTTTTTTGTTTTGTTTTCTTTGGTTTGTTTTTTTATTTTGGAGGTTCCCAGGTTAGGGGTCGAATCAGGGCTGTAGCTGCTGGACTACACTACAGCCACAGCAACACAATCTAAGCCACATCGGCCACCTACATCAGAGCTCATGGCAATGCCAGATCCTTAACTTATTGAGCAAGGCCAGGAATCGAATCCGAGTCCTCATGGATGTTAGTCAGATTTGTTAACTGCTGAGCCACGATGAAAACTCCTCAGTACCTTCTTGAAACCACTTTTACTTAGTTCTATTTCCCTCGTCTACCACCTTTTACGTTGGTATAATTTGGAATTTTGTTTTAAATTTGTGTGTGTGTCTGTTACATTCTCCATCAAGAATTACTTGGGTTTAGTTCCCTTGTGATTCAGCGGGTTAAGGATCTAGCGTTGTCACTGCTGTGGCTCTGGTTACAGCTGGGCGTGGGTGGGTTCAATTCCTGGCCCAGGAACTTCCCACATGCCATGGGCGTGGCCAAAAAAAAAAGAAAAAAAGAATTATTTGGGTTTAACTGAAGAGTTTTTTTTTTTTCTTTTTGCTATTGGTATTGTTGATATGGTGGTTATTTGCCATTTCTTATTTAAATTTCACATCCACATGAGTGTGTGAATGCATGAATGTGTCTTTTAATTCCTTCACCTCAGCACCACATAGTGCTTTTACAATAAGACTCATTTTTCAACTTGGGAAAATCTTATCTACAATTTTTTTTCACTGTTTTCTCCCATTCATTTTCTTTCTTCTTTCTTCCTGGAATTTCTAGTCAACACATATTGGACCTTCTGCATCAATCATCCATATCTTTTGTCTTTCTTACACATTCCCTATATCTTTTAAAGAAATCTCTATGTTCTAAAATTTTGCTCAATTTAATCTTCCTGGTTGCTTATTATGTGTTTGGGCTTGTCTCTTATATTATTTACTGTGATACTGAGAATTTTAGGAAAACAATTAATTTCCAAGAGTTCTTTATTATTTTCTCAAAGTTTCCTTTTCACATTTGTTACTTTATGTTATGAACTATTATGATGGATATTTCTGAGGATAATATTATACATTTAAAACAATATTTCCTCCCTTTACTGAATAATTTGTTTCCTCTAGGATTAGTCTACTTTTTATCTTATTTCTTCTCCTTCATTATGTCAAGGGATTTTTCTCCAACACCTGTGTTTCTCCATATTCATGACTGAAATCAGAGGGTATAAATAGTTGGACAAGTTTCTCACATACATCGTATCTGCAGTGTGTAAGGGCTAATTTCAGGCACTGTTTAAAAGAGCAATGTGTGTCAATTGATGCATCTCATCTTTGGATACTTGAAAATATAGCAGACAAGCAATCTGGGGCCTCCTACTATCACCTCAATGGCTAAAACAAGGGCAGGTTTCTTAACCCTAGGAAGGGAGAAGATTAGTTTATGTTCCTCTAAATAGAGCTGCCTTTTCTTTCCCTCCCTCTCTGTAAAAGCTCTGGAGGTCCAGAATTTTCTTTCTTTCTCCATTATGGGGCCACACAGGTACCCTCCTTGGGCAGTTTCCCTTTCTTTAGAGTACAGGTAATAATTTAATTCTAGAGTCAAATGCCATTGCTGCCTATTGCTCATTCTAAGTAGTAACATGGTATTATGAACACAGTTGCTGTGATAATGCTGTGTAACAAAAAGCCCCAAACCTCACAGTCTCACTGACAGTCTTGGATGCTACTGGCTGTTAGCTGGGATAACTGAAGTGATTTTTGCCGTATTCCATGTTTCTCATACTCCAAAAGGCCAACTTGGACATTCCTGACTGCCAGGGCAGCAAATGGAAACAAGCAAAACACATAAGGCCTCTAAGGTCTAGGCTCAGAACTGGCACATTATCATTTCTGCCTCACTTTATTGGGGAAAGCAACTCTGTGGTCAGAGGAATTGCTAAATCTCACTGCAAAGGGCATGGATATACAGGGATGGTAAAGAATTGGGACCATTAATGCAATTCAGCTGACATGAGTTCATGTTCTTTAATGAACTTGGTGTGAGTTTAGCGTCTCTTTGAATGTGCTCGTATATTTCAAATTGTTTTTTCCCAAGTATTCTTTGGTCTCTGGTCATCTTTGTTCTCTACTTGCTGTAGCCTCCCAAGAAATTCCTAAGATTTGTGGGTCTCTGATAGTATTATTTATTTTCTAGTACTATTATGGATGTATTCTTAAAACATATATTTTTTGACATTTTAAGGGATTGAAGCAAGCAGGAAAGTAGATTTGTGTGCTCATTTTGCTATTCTGGTTCAATCTCCTCTGCTGTCATTTTCAATTCTCGGTTAATATCTATCTTTGTAGGGGATTCCAAATATAACAGGCTTGTTGCACCTGAGGCATTAAACACAACTGGCATTTTGGTATTTTAACAGTCACAGTTTCATGCTGATGCCACAGAAAGCGAGAAGGCTAAAAATCACTTTTTTCCCAGGTGAGGGATTTAATTAAGCAGCAAGGATGAAAGCTGATGTAGAAAAATCTTTCCAGCTCCAGCAGATTTTATTTAACCTAGTAACCTAAGAAACCATGTGTTAGTATCAACTACAATGGCTTTGCTGATGGTTTGGTAGAAATTATAAGTAGGGAATCAAGCTGAAGATTTGGAAAAGTACTTTTTCTTAAAGGTGTGAAACAGTGCTGCCTGAATCCAACTTTTTTTTTTTGGTCTTTTTGCCTTTTCTAGGGTCACTCAGGTGGCATGTGGAAGTTCCCAGGCTAGGGGTTTAATCAGAGCTGTAGCCACCGGCCTAAACCAGAGCCAACTAGGAACCACAGGATCCGAGCCTCGTCTGCGACCTACACCACAGCTCACGGCAACGCCAGATCGTAAACCCACTGAGCAAGGCCAGGGATCGAACCCGCAACCTCATGGTTCCTAGTCAGATTCATTAACCACTGCGCCACGACGGGAACTCCCCAACTTCTATTTTTATGCTTAGAGAGAGATACAGTCTTTACCAGGCCCAGAGGTGGACATTCCTTAAGCCCATGACTTCACCATGTGAACTAGACCCACATCAGAATAAGGCACTCAATGGAATACAAGCTATAACTTTATGGCAAAGACCAGACATCCTGACATCATGACAGTGTGATGGGGATTCTGCCTTTTCCTACAAAAGACCTCTGCCAGGATCTGAAAATCACTTGGTGAGTGAAGAGAATTATTCGTCCCTTTATTCTTTGTTGTTTTGTTTACCTACCCATTCAACAAATATTCCAGAATGCTGACTCTGAAAGAACAATTTTACTTGGCGTTGGGTTTACTTTGGTGAGGAAAGGCCCCAGTGGAGCTAATATTCTTTTTTTTTTTGCCTTTTCTTCAGCCGCTCCCGCAGCATGTGGAGGTTCCCAGGCTAGGGGTCTAATCAGAGCTGTAGCTGCTGGCCTACGCCACAGCCACAGCCACAGCAACGAAAGATCCGAGCCGCATCTGCGACCTACACCACAGCTCACGGCAATGCCGGATCGTAAACCCACTGAGCAAGGGCAGGGATCGAACCCGCAACCTCATGGTTCCTAGTTGGATTCCTTACCCACTGCACCACGACGGGAACTCCTGGAGCTAATCTTCTAATGAGAAAGATGGATAATAAATAAGCAAATGCATAATTAAGTATTTAATAAATAATAAATATAGAAAGTGTATATATAGCTAACAAGTTTATAACTGCAAACTGACTTCAGGGCTATGGAGGAAATAAACAGGATGCAGTCATAGAAGAGTAGATATCATCTTATTCTGATATCCACTGATACCAGATTTCAGTGATAGGATTTAAATACTCTAATCATCAGGCAGAGACAGCTAATGTCTCTTTTTCACTTTGGGGAGGATCTTGCTCTAGGGCAGCTCTTGAATCCAAGGCAGCAACTCTCTAACACTTGGGTTAACAAACCTGTGGCTTGGAGGATTGTTTTCACTGCCCAAGTGACCCTGCTTGGCTTTGCCTAGCAATCTCTGCATCCTTTCCCACGCTGGGATACAGGCAGTCGATCAGAGTACACATGCCAGATGAAACCACTCTGTGTAATATAATATTTGTCATTTATTTTAAAATTATGTCTTGACTCAGTCTTGAAACTCTGAGAAGAGATTGATCAGTTCCCCTTAAATAGATGATTACATCAACACTCCACAGCACTTTCCTTATTGGGCTTGAATGCCCTGGGAGCACCATGAACCAGCTCCATCCCTAAGTGCTCTGGGGCCAGGTACCAGACAACGAGGGACAGCCTCTATGCCTTGGAGCCTGTGTAATTATTCAAATTAGTTAATCCACAGGGAGCCTGGGAAACCTCACTAACTCCAGCTGCTGCCCATACATAAGCTGCCCCTACAGCTCCAGCTGCTATTCCCCTGACTTCCTGGTTGCTCTGTGTGGCCCCATGTGACCCCGTGTGGCAGCCTTTAACTCTCAACTGTGAGTTCACTTCTAACTGCACTCCACTTGGTTCTCTTTTCCTACCTGTGCTGTCAGTGTGCTACATTCTGTCATCAAAGAACTACACTCAACATTCTGCCCACATACTCTAGGAAGGGAGAGCCTTGCCATTGATCCTGGAGGAATGGAAGCATAATGCTTAAAATTCTTCTTCCTTTTGGTTGGTTCTAGGATGGAAACTGCCAATAAATGAATGGCTCTCTGCCTACAGCTGTTTCATGCCTCTGTGGCTGACCAGGCCCTTTTCCATGAAACAATTCTTTCTTATTTTGCATTATCACACTCCAGGCGCGAAGAAAGTCCTGTTCTGGTCTAAAAGGTATTTTCTTTCTTTCAGGTGACTTCATGTTCCTTTATGCATAGATTTTATGATTTAACACTATCTTTATTTACAAATTCTGGAGATGAACTCATAAGGCTCCCAAGTACTTAAAAAGAGGTTACCTTTGCTTAATTCAATTGATTATCCTAAGTTTAGGTAAAAATTCTGTATATTGTAACCCATAATTAAACACATTGATAGAAAGTTTAATGTACTTCAGAAACAATACAAGCATGAATTTCCTATTTGGAAGCAGACAGAACACCTTAGCTGGCCTATTCTTTTTGTTTGTTCAATAAAATTGGTCTTAAACCCAGAGGAAGATTTTCAGGTTGGTTATATCATGATTTATGGAACATCTTGAAATGATGAGGGAACTATAGGCTATCAACAAGAGTAGGAATAAAATAACAAAAGCTAACTACACAACCATGATGAGGAGGACAGGGTTTACTTGTAAGTATTTATGTCTATGTGCATGTGAACTTGATGGCTGCTATCTGGGGTCGTTTCCAGCAGTCCTCGGCCTCCTTCATTTCTTAATTTTCCAGTTGGACATAACAACTCATCTCACCCTCCACCAGGCAAACTGGTCTCAGGAACTCAGAGGGCACAGTGTACAGAGCATATGAATGATGCAAGCGAGCCTGGCCATCTATAGGGAACCCTTCTGCAAGATGGTATGAAGATGGTTTAGTCTTCCATGGGTGGGAGCTCCTGGAGGGTGGATTGTGAGCTGTCCTGAGGCTCCCAGCCCACCTCTCTCTGTTCCCCACATAAAGCACAGATTTCTAGGGGTGAACACAGCAACATCCTTTCCAGGAGGTCACCGCTTCAGAGAAATACATTTTCCACTGTCTGAGACAACCTGAGACCTCACTCCTGCCTGCCTATGGAAGCCTACAGACACAGCAGGATGCTCTGGGTGTTCTCAGCTTTCAGAATGGGTTTTTCCCCCCACCTTAAAAAAGTTTTATTGAAGTATAGTGGGTTTACAATGTTGTGGTAATTTCTGCTCTACAGCAAAGTGATTCAGTTATACACATACACATGTCCATTCTATTTCAGATTCTTTTCCCACATAGCTCGTCATAGGATATTGCATAGAGTTCCCTGTGCTATACCATAATGCTTTGGATGTACTGAATATTTTTGACTACAAAGGAAATTTGTCTGTCTTTATCCCTCCATCTCTGCCTATCGAGCCAAAGGAAATTAGATGACATTCAAGGATTTTTTGAATGCTTATGTCGTAAGTTTTCTTATCTGTCGAGTGATGATAATAATGGTACCTACCTCAATTTTTATTTGAGGGTTCAATGAGTTAATATATGTGAAGCATATTAAGATAAGCCCACAAAAGATGGTGGCTATTATGGTTAAGACACAGTTACACAGAACATTATAAATCAACTATACTTTAATAAAAAATAAACTAAAAAAATGCTAAAAAAAAGACATAGTTCCTGACCTCAAGATGGTGGTGATCTCAAAGGGGAAAGATGTGTAAACTAGTAATTTACAGTAAATGTCATTGCTAAATGAGAAGAAATATGCTAGAGGGGCACAAATATGTGTGGAACTGACCCAAACAAAAATTCTAAACACATGTGCTTCTTTGAGATTCAACTACCTCAATTATATTTACATGATTACATGCTATGCATTATATACATATCTTTATACACAGTGAACTACATCTACTTTGCAAAGTTACTACAGGAATTAAATGAAAATGCATATGTGGAATGCATTTAGTACTGTTGGTGATATACAATAAAGGCTTTAAAACTCTAATATCCTCCTAAAAATGTATTTTTTTCATTGGGAAATGAGAGGATTTTGTAATCAGTACTTTTATTTTATTTTTATTTTTTTGTTTGTGCCCACAGCATGTGGAAGTTCCTGGGCCAGGGATCAAACCTGTATCACGGCAGTGACCCTCCAGTGCAGCGACAATGCTAGATTCTTATCCCACTGCACCACAAGAGAACCCCAGCAATCAGTACTTTTAAATGAGTGTCCTTTTAGGTTCTGGCAGGGAATAGTCTTTGACTTCTTGTCTTAAAGGGCTTCAGACACTGACTTTTGATGTGATTCAGAGCTTTGTAAAAGTGTTCCCTCTGCTTATACCCACATCCCCCCATTTCTCTTGCCCCTGGACTCCAGCTAGTGACCAAAAAGTACGGCAGGGCCCAGTGTGGAGCAGAGATGCATGGGAGATGCTGGAGGGGTTGAGGAGCAGCCACAGAGGCTGGAGGGGACAGCATTGTTCTATGAATGAAGTGGGCATGACCAGTAGCATTTTTACAAAGAAAGAAGGAAGGTTAAGAGAGACTTTACCACTTATAGGCAGAGTTTGATTCTAGCACTAGCTCCACTAGATTATAGTGCCTCTTGTAACACCCAAACTCTGTGATAACTCATTAGAACTGTCCATTTTACTTTGCAACTATTTGGGGACATTTTTACATTTCTTATACTTACCCATTTGTTAGGCAAAAAGAATCCCCAATCAAGCTTACATCAATCACCATCACTCAACCCAATCAGATCTCCTCAAAAAACCAAGCTAAGGGGAACAAAAAAAGGAGCCAGCCAAACTGCTCCATTAATTTTAGATTTACTGCTTGATTTTTCACTGGACCTATTTCTCAATTTCCATAGTTCTGGTCCAGAGTCTTTTATAGTCTGGCACATAGGTAGGTAGCAAGGGACTCCTGAACTTTGCAGTCTGATTTTGTCTTAAGCCTGGCATCCACAAGACTGCCTGTACCTTCTCAAGTCCAGAGACCAGCTCAGAGAAAAAGCATTTGGCTAAAGGGCCATTTGGAGGGGATTTGGTAAATGTTCCTGAACTGTCATGGATCACGCTCTCCAGAACCTAATTGAAAAAGGCATTTGAGTGAGAGGGAGGCTGCTAAACACATTAGTGACATTCGGGAAGATCTGGGTTTCTTGACATAGTGCAGCATCAGAACATAATATGCATCAGAGGCTTTCCTCAAATAGCCTTAATTGCATTTTGATGTCCTGGTGACTGTGAAGATTATTTTTAAATCAAATTGGTGCATTAGAATTACATTTAGTTTTAATTAAGTTGATGCATTTGCTAAGCAGTAATGTACTTAGAGAATGGAAACGAGACACCAAGAGAATCTTATTTTGTCTTGCCCTGTCTCAAGGGCTCTCCTTTCTTATTTTATGGAGGGTTTATAAACCTTACAGAGTGAAGGATTACCAAATAAATCACAGGCCAAAACCCCAATGCAGACCAGTATACTGAGCACTGACTATATATAAGGAAACCTGCATTTTGGTTTGGGGTTGGCCACTGGACCACTGTGTATCTTTGGAGAAGTCAGATAAGTCACAGTTGTTCTCAAATTCAGCAGATAATCAGAATTCGGGGGGAACATTTACCATGCAGATATCCAAGTGTGATTTGACTTCTAGGTCTGGGTGCAGCCCAGGAATATCTGTTTTAATAATATTCTCTAGGAGATTCTTATGGGTTGGTTGTAACATGTGGCTTAACCATCCTAACCATAATTTTCTCCTTTGCAAAACATTACTCGCTTGGATAACCTCATAGATTTGTTAAAGGAAGCAAGGGGCTGTCAGGGACAATTTGGAAGACGAAATGGGCAAAAACAAGGACCAATCTGAGTGTCCTGTCTCACTTACCCCTTCTGGGTCACCTCCCCCTTTCATTGTCTTTGAGCTGTTGTACATCTGCAAGTTATAAACCATTGATGATAACGCTAATCATTCTTATCCATAGAAATGCAAGTGAACTGTATCTGGCAGAATGTAGTCAACTATTTCCCTGTGAATACTGACCAGTTTTGCAACTGTTTGTAAATTTACATCAGCATTCCTAATTGCTTACATATGGGTAATGTGAATTTTTCTTTGAACCAGATGTGACTTCACACTGGTTCTCTCATTTATTAATGATTCAAATAAAAATTTTCCTATGTGCTCATTTTATATTTATACAATGGTTATGATTTTATCTTAATTTTTAGAAGTTACTCTTGACCAGGGGTGACTTTTCATGAACATACTCTGTAAACCACAAGCCTCCTATTCTTTCAAACTAGACCTAAAAATCCTAAAAGACTTACAAGGAGTGATGTGAGTGGCCAAAGTGGGATAAGTACATTATCTGAATCTGCTGATTAACATAAATTGTCAACCTTACCTGAGAGAAAACCTCATAGTTAAAGAAGGATGGAAGGGTTGGGGTAGGAGAAAAACTAGTGGACCAAGAGTCTTCCTTCCTGGGTAATAGCTCTGAGGCTCCACTTTCTACTTGTGGACTTGGTTCTCCCTCTAAATTCTAAAGGGTAAAGGACCATAAATTGTCTC
Organism: Sus scrofa; assembly: GCF_054392235.1. Classification (NCBI taxonomy): domain Eukaryota; kingdom Metazoa; phylum Chordata; class Mammalia; order Artiodactyla; family Suidae; genus Sus; species Sus scrofa. The sequence goes on along the minus strand of NC_139395.1, from coordinate 36,268,630 downwards.
ATTGGAATATGAACTGAACAGCTAGGTGTCCCCTGGCTAAAATTTTACTTTATTGCATTTTAAGATGGCCTTTCCAAATGAGAATTGGAATGAATACAGGAATCTAAATATGCTTCTGCAATGAATTTCCACTACTTCTTTTGTAATGGGGTTTGCAATTGTTTTGCATTTGGCATGGGTCTCTTGTTCAATAGTTTAACTTATTCTTCTGTTATCCTTTCCTCCCTGGAAAGAGAAAGACTTCTCACTAACCAAGCTGGTGGGCACCTATGTCCTCTCTTTCTGGAAGCTTTGGCTTGGCTGTGATGCTACCTTCTGCAAAGCCTTCCTTGACCTCCCAAGGATACTTCAATGCTTTCTTCTTCTTCTTTTTTTGAAGATTAAATGAAATGATGTATCATAAATAATTTGATACATAGTAAATTCTCCCTAAATATTAGTTTGCTTCCTCCCTTCCTTTTAAGTTTTAGATCACAATCCTATTCTGCAATGGGATGATGTGGTTGGAAGCAATGATCCCTCCTAATTGATGTTTCAGTGCCTTCTTGAGGTACAGAAGCGCATCCTAGACTACCTCCCTGCACAGAAAACCTCACATTGGAGGTACTTTCTGGTCTACTCTTTTCATCTAGGGTTCCCCAGCCTTATGACCTCTTTCAGGATCAAACCTGTGAACTGTTCACCCTGCAGGGAGTACACATTCACACGTGTGATGAGTGGTGGGTAGGTAAAACAAATACTGGAAATAGCCACACAAGGGTTAAAATCCCTTTTAACCTGATTTCAAGTGAAGCTTTCAATAAATCAGAAAGAGGTGAGCTCAGGCCATCCCATCTCCAGAGGTTCTTGTGAATATTAGCTAATAAGACAAGTGGTTGCCTGGTTTTGTTCAGACGTGCCCACGGAAAAATCCAGGACTCATTGCTTCCAAGAAAGAGTCTGGCAATTCAAGAATCTAAATCAAGAATCTAATTTGGGGTTACAGAAGAAGATACGTTTTTCTTTTAAGCCCTGTAAACTTAGGCGTTCTGCCACACACATACTGAGTGGCAATTAATTTGCGTCTCTCCTAAAATGTAATAATATTCAAGAAGCAGTCCCCTAATTCCCTCTCTTGGCATATAGGAATTTTTTTCCTCTCTTTTTTTCCCCTTATGAAACATGGCCATTATCATATAAATCTGTTTGGAGAGAACTAATAAAAATAAAAATGACTTAAATGTGGAAAACCAAAATGGATTCTTTGGAATAGTCACATATGGTCACTAAAATATGTATTTGGGACTCTGAGTCTCTTATTTACTCTTGATCTTTAATTTTCAGAGTCCCTATGATGTTTTGGGGGTTTGTACTTACTCAAAGTACTTATATCTGCTGATTATTTAAGTTATATGTCAACTTGGCAAAGCCACTGAAGTTATTTATATTGATTTTAAAAAGATGTGTTGGTGTGAATAGTAAGTGATGGTTCCAAGAATGTTTTGCAGACATCTGAACCCAGAAGCACTGCAGGATAATGAGGTTGGTTATGCTGTACATGTGGAAGGTGGGACTTATTTTCATCAAAAGGCTAAACATGCATTATCAAACTTTTGCTAACAGTGTGCGCACGTGTGTGTTTTTGTGTGTGTAAGTTAATATCTGAATGTGTGAATGAAAGTGTGTGAGTTTGTGTATATCTATGAGGAGTGTATGTGCATATGTGTGTATTACACACATGTACTCATACATTTGGCCAAGAAATGACTGACACATGGCCTTTGTGAGTTCACCAGGCAGTGTAGGATGATAATGATGCCAGTGCTGACTATAATGGAGTTCTCTAGTTTGTATTTCAAGCAGCATTTTAAAAAGCCTTGCTCATGAATTAAGTCAGCATTCCATAAAGTGTAATTTTAAGGGTTCATCAAAAACTTCATAATAAGGGTTATTGGTAAAAACTGTATAAGATCCTTAATGACAGAAGGTTATCTACTATACTAGGTCATTACTCTCAGACAAAGGAACCTGGGTGGCTCTTTAACATTAGCAGACCTCGAATCATCAGCAGTGGTCTGGAGATCCCTCCCATGATAGCATCACATCTCCTATATCAGTGGTAAAATTCCACACCTGTAGCATGTCATGTGAGCAACTGAAAAACCTAGTGAGGAGATGAGGGGCAGTGTCACAGCCTCCTAATTCAAGACCAATTAGATAAAGTCTTCTTGAACATACTCAAAGGCTAGAGAGAGCCTTTAACTGTGTTTTATTTTCTATATATTTTTAGGGTAATTAATCAGCAGACCAGGAAAAAAAAGACACATTGTGAAATGATACAAATTGTGAAGAGAAGGTATCTAAACTATATTGCATATCTCACTTTGTACTGGGCATGAAACTCACATTTAAAAAAAATTATCTTGAAATGAAGCAAAGCAGCCTAAGGCAGAACTCTAATTAAGAAGATATGGGAGAGATGGGATTAAGATGGCAGAATAGAAGGACTAGAGCTCAACTTCTCTCCTAAAAACAACAAAATTAAAACCAAATGCTGAGCAATCTTCAACCAAATGGGCCAGAAACTTTCAAAAAGATATCCTACTCCAGAACACAAAGAGGAGGCCACATCAAGAGGTAGGAGGGGTGATTATGTGATACAAGCAACCCCATATATCCAGGGTAGGAAGCCCCACAGACTGGAAAGTAACTGTATCACAGAGACTCACCCACAGGAGTGAGTTCTGAGCCCCACATCAAGTCCCCATGCCTGGGGATCTGGCATTGGGAGAAAGAGCCCCCAGAGCATCTGGCATTGAAGGCCAGTGGGGCTTGTGTGCAAGAGCTCCACAGGACTGGGGGAAATAGAGACCCCATTCTTAAAAGGTGCACACAGACTTTCACGTGTATTGGGTCCCAGGGCAAAGCAAAGTCTCCATAGGAATCTGGGTCAAACCTGACTGCAGTTCTCAGAGGACCTCCTGGGAAAACAGGGATGAATGTGTCTTGTTGTGGGGGAAGGGCATTGGAAGCTAAGCTCTTGGGAATATTCAGCAGCTGCCTTTCTCTGGAGGTGGCCATTTTGGGAAAATCTGGCCCCACCCATCAGTGCTGAGAAGCCCCAGGGCAAACAACAATCCAGGTGGGATCACAGCCCCGCCCATCAGTAAACAGGCTGCCCAAAGACCCCCAGGCACACAGCTACCTCTAATCCCACCCAGAGACAAAGCCCCACCCACCGGAGGGATAGGAGTCAGCTCCACCTACCAGTGGGCAGGCACCAGTCCCCTCCCATCAGGAAGCTTACAGCAAGCCCCTGTACCAACTTCAGCCACAAGGGGGGCAGATGCCAGAAATAAGAGAGGCTACAACTCTATTGTCTGTAAAAAGGTCACCTCACCAAAAACCTATGAACATGAAAAGACAGAGAACTATAACTCAGATGAGGGAGAAAGAAAAAAACCCAGAAAATCAACTAAGTGATCAGGAGATTCTCAGCCTCCAGGAAAAAGACTTTAGACTGTTGATGCTGAAGGTGATGCAGGACATTGGAAATAAACTGGAGGCAAGGATGGATAACTTACAGGAAACACTGAGCAAAGAGAGACAAGATATAAAACTTAAGCAAGAAGAGATGCAAAATACAATAACTGAAATAAAAAATTCATTAGAAGCAGCCAACTGCAGAATATAGGAGGCAGAAGAACAAATAAGTGAGGTGGAGGGCAGATTAGTGGAAATGGCTGATGTGGAAGAGAAAAGAGAAAAAAGACTGAAAAGAAATGAAGAGAGTCTCAGAGAACTTTGGGACAACATTAAACGCACCAACATGCATATTATATGGGTGCCAGAAAGAGAAGAGAGAGAGAAAGGGACAGAAAAAAATATTCCAAGAGATAATAGCCAAAAACTTCCCTCACATGGGAAAGGAACCACTCACTCAAATCTGGAAAGTGTAACAAGTACCATATAAAATAAACCCAAGGAGGAATACCCTGAGACACATATTAATCAAGCTGATCAAAATTAAAGACAAATAGAGAAATCTTGAAAGCAGCTAGGGAAAAGAAACAAATAACATACAAGGGAACCCCGATAAGGTTATCAGTAGATTTTTCAGCAGAAACTCTGCAGAGCAGAAGGGAGTGGCATGATATACTTAACATGATGAAAGGAAAAAAACTCCAACGAAGATTACTTTAAACCAGCAAGGCTCTCATTCAGATCTGAAGGAGAAATCAAAAGCTTGACAAGTAAGCAAAAGCTAAGAGAATCCAGCAACACTAAACCAGCTTTACAACAAATGCTAAAGGAATTTCTCTAGGCAGAAAAGAAAAGGCCGCAACTAGAAACAAAAATACCACAATGACAAGGCTCACCAGTAAAGGTATATATACAGTAAAGATATGAAAACATCCACGCACAATTATGCCACCCAAAGCAGAAATCATGAGAAGAGGGAGTACAAGTGCAGGACACTGGAGATGCCCTTGCAGTTAAGAGACCAACAACTTAAAACAATCTCATATACATATATAGACTCATATCAAAATTTCAGAATAACTGCGAACCAAAAATCTACAATTGATACACAAACAAATAAGAAAAATCAACTCAAATACAACACTGAAGACAGTCATCAAACCAGAAGAGGAGAGAACAAGAGAAGAATGAAGAAAAAAGAGCAACAAATATAAATCCAAAGCAATTAATAAAATGGCAATAAGAACATACATATCAGTAATTACCTTAAATGTTAATGGACTAAATGCCCCATCCAAAAGCCATAGACTGGCTGAATGGATACAAAAACAAGACCCATGTATATGCTGTCTTCAAGAGACCCACCTCACTTCTAGGGGCACATACAAATTGAAAGCGAGAGGGTGGAAGAAAATATTCCATGCAAATGGGAATCAAAAGAAAGCTGGAGTAGCAATACTCATCTCAGACAAAGTAGACCTTAAAATGAAGAATATTTTAAGAGACAAGGAAGAGTACTATGTAATGATCAAAGGATCAATCCATGAAGAAGATATAACAATTTTAAATATCTACACACACCAACATAGGATCACCACAATATATAAGGCAACTGCTAAAAACCTTAAAAGGACAAATCGACAATAACACAATAATAGTGGGGGACTTTAACACCCCACTTACAGCAATGGACAGATCATCCAGGCAGAAAATCAATAAGGAAACACTGGCCCTGAATGCAGCATTAGGCTAGGTGGACTTAATAGATATTTATAGGACATTCCATCCATAAGCAACAGAATACACATTCTTCTCAAGTGCACATGGAACATTCTTTAAGACTGATCACATCCTGGGCTACAAATCAAGCCTCAGTAACTTTAAGAAAATTAAAATCATATCAAGCATCTTTTCTGACCACAATGCTATATGACTGGAAATCAATAACAAGAAAAAAACTGCAAAAAAATATAAATACGTAGAGACTAAACATCATGGTACTAAACAACCAATGGATCACTGAAGAAGTCAAAGAGGAAGTTAAAAAATACCTAGAAGTAAAAAAAATTTTCTTGTTAAATACTCAATCTCCCTAAGAAAGAGAAAATTGAAGCTTTGAGAGGTTAAACAGTTTGTTCCAATTGATGTAGCTAGTAGGTGTCAGAGCTGGAAGGTAGACCCAGGTCTGACTCCTGGACACTGCTCCTTTCTGCCTTGTGCCCTTGTTCTCTCCTATTCTCTGACCATGATGGTGAGAAGATAGAGTATTACCATTGTCTGTGAGTGCCAGAGATTTGGGTAGGTAATAGCTGATGAATTTATTAAGGTAGTTTGCACTGAAACTGTAGCATAGCAGACTGTGAAGCCTCTGCCTTTAGACAGCATTGGAGACTATGACAGGACCACAATAATTCTAAGAGAGTACTCAGTGACCTAAGAATAAGGAGGTAGCACCCTGGGCTCTTCCTTGGTGAGGCCCATTTCTCCATCCCCAAACTGTGAGTGTTTCAGTAAAGGCTTAGCAGGGCTTTTTCCAAATTGTCTTGAACCTTTCGTTCTCTGTGACTGTGACTATAGGCTACTTTTGGTCTCTTTTTCTACAACTCCTTCCTGACAAATCATACTCATCCTTGGCTCAAGGCCCATCTCCTCCAAGGAACAGGTCCTGGTTAACCCCTCTGAGCTGGATTTGCTTTCTCCTTTATAGTTTCCATTATATTAACATGGGATTTATTTACAACATCAGTTCATTCATTTAATCTCTACAATACTCATTCATCCATCCATGAAATATTTATTAAGCATCTACTATGTTTCAAGAACTATACTACACTCCAGAGACATAGGGTTAGCACAAATAGATTTATTTTCATGGACTTTGCAAGATAAAGTTAACTAAATAATTCCAAAATACACAAATACGGTGTTCCCGTCATGGCACAGCAGAAACGAAACCAACAAGGAACCATGAAGTTGTGGGTTCAATCCCTGGCCTCACTCAGTGGCTTAAGGATATGGCATTGCCATGAGCTGTGGTGTGGGTCGCAGATGTGGCTCTCAGATCCTGCATTGCTGTGGCTGTGGTGTAGGCTGGCAGCTGTAGCTCTGATTCGACCCCTAGCCTGGGAACCTCCATATGCCACGGGTGTGGCCCTAAAAAGCAAAACAAAACAAAACAAAAAACCCAAAACAAAATACACAAATACAAGGTGAGCTAAGCGCTTTGAAGGAAAGAAATACGGTGTCATAAAAAGTATAAAACGGAGGGTCTCACCTAGGTTGCGGGTGTCAGGAAAGGCTGAACAAAGGAAATAAAATCTGAGCTGAGATCTAGTGGGTGCAAAATAGACAACTGGAAGAGGGTGTGTGTGTGTGATGGTGTGGTCGGAGGGGAGGAGCAGGCTACAGGAAGGAAAATTCCTTGGAAGGTGGTAGTGTGGTTCTTTTGGGGAATAAAAGATGGAACAGACAGGTGAGGGGAACAGAGGTACAAGAAAAACCAGAGAAGTCACCAGGGATGAGACTGTGTAAGTCCTAGAGGCTCCTATAAATATTCTGGTCTTGACCCAAAGGAAATGGGAGGACACTAGAGTTTTAAACAAGAATATGTGTGTCCTTGGAGAATAGACTTGTGGTTCCCCAGGGGGAGAGGGAGGGAGTGGGAGGGCTCGGGAGCTTGGGGTTAATGGATGCAAACTATTGCTCTTGGAATGGATTTACAATGAGATCCTGCTGTGTAGCATTGAGAACTATGTCTAGATACATACATCATAACCCAAAAATGGGGGGAAAAAGTATGTTTACATGTATGTGTAACTTGGTCCCCATGCTGTAGAGTGGGGAAAAAAAAAAAAGAATATGTGTGTCATGAACAGAACTAAGTCAGGAACAATAATTATCTCCTTTCACAAGTGTAGAAGTAGACTCAGGTGGCTTATGGAACTTAGGCTTCAGGGGGTTACCTAGCTAGTGAGTGGCTTGGCTAGGGCTTAAATCTACATCAAGTGATGCCTGCACTTTTTACTTTTAAATGTTCAGTGAATCCATGTTGATATGTTAATTCTCTCTCTCATTTCTTATGTATGAAAAGGAAACATTTACTATGGAGTATGAATAGAAGTGATTGGAGCTAATATTATTTAACTTGTACTATGTACTGGATATTGTTATCTTAATTATTCACAGCATCCTAGGAGGGAAGGCCCTATTATCCCTATTCTCAAGGTAAGAAAAAAGGGTTTCAGAAAGTAAAATAACATTCCTTACTGTCAGAACATAGAGGAGCTAGGATATGAATACAGTTTATCTGACATTAAAGCTTAGATGACTTCCAGTACACTGTGCTGTCATTGTAGTCTTCTCTCTACCCCAAATAAATGGGAAGGCAGGAGTGGTTATAAGACTAGAAACACAGACACCAGGTAGGGACTGCCACAATAATCTAGGGGAGAGATAAAGGTGGAGCTGGATAAAATAGATTTTAGGCAAAGAGAACGAGTAGGAACTGAACATTAATTACATTCTGGGTATTAGGTAAACAGAAGCCTCAAGTGGCTGGTTTGGAGCCTGGGAAGATGGTGACATCATTCACTTTAGGGAGCAGGTTTGTGGGAGGGTGGGTAATGCTGCTGAGTGCCATGCATTCCTGGGGTAGGCAGGTAGGGATGTGATTACAGAAGTCTGTAGAGAGGTCTGGACTATTGGCTGCTGGCAGAAAAATCTTTATTATTGAACAGATATATAACAAATGCTTGCTGAAATGATGGTCCATCTGCTCTTGATCTATGACTGCTGGCTTTGCCAGATGGCCTTTCTTTGCCCTCAAGCCCACACCCCTAACATTCCCTGTATTCTCACATCCTTTGTTCTCTTTCCTAAGGACAATACCCAGTGTACTTCCCAGGATCAGAATGCAGGTGGGTAAGAATGGTGTTTGGTTAAAAGGATTTTTTTCTGCCTTACGTTTTAAGGAGAAAAAGATAATTCACAAAGCCCCCAGTTCATTCAGGGAATGATACTAAATCCCCAAAGCACTGCCTCTCACATTCTAAATCAAGTGCTTGGCTTTTAAAATGGGAACCTACAATCTCTCTGAAAAAAAAAAAGTAAGTATGATTTATTGCTCTAATCTTGCAGTCTATGCAATGCAGACACTCCACTCCTGGGAATGGATAGTCCTGTTTGCCTTGAAGCAGACTGTAAACGTTTGATTCGTGACCAGACAACTTGACTTTTAATGGCCTGTGACCGACTAAAAGAAGCACAAAAACTTACGACTGCCACCAGGCAGCCATACCTTACTCCTCAGTACCCCCAGAACATTCTAGATTTCTCTGGAGTTGTATTTCCATCTGATGACTACAAAACAACTTCCTAATATAAAACTGTGTGACCCACACAATGAGGGGTTGTGAAGTTTTAAATTCTAAAAACCCAAATGATAATATCAGCAGATAGTTAGTGGTGGACTGTCAGCTGAGGGCAGGACACCCCAACGATGTTTTCTGATGAGCAGGTTTGCTATATCTTTGATGTAATAGGACCTCACCGGATAAATGCCATCTCCTCCTGCTGCACCTAAGCCAGGCTGTGCAGGTAACATTTACAACCCCAGTTAGTGATTCAGCATGGTGATTTTCTCCAGGATGAGAAAATTCAGATGTATAAGTGCCTAACTTTTGTCTGAACAAATCTAAGGAACCAGGAACTAGGCCTGAACTCTGCTCTGGAAAGGCCCCAAAAGAAGTCCACAGACAAACACAAAGCTGACCTTGGGTGTGAGCAGAGGGAGTTGCCAGACTCCTGCAGGACACCCACATCTGCTATGGAGTCTTGTTGAGTGTTATGTCACGAGGGGCAGCTGAGCTGCTGAGGTTGACCCCAATGGCACAAGGGACTGGGGAAACAGGCTGTTGGTAGATCTCTCCTTTAAGGGGCTTTGGGGAAAGGAAAAGAGGAGAAGGCTGATTTCACCAAATGAGAACCACATTTGGGTAACTACTAGAGGGGCCATGCAGAGGAAACAGCATAGACCTGAGATGTGGACAAGCCCACAAAGCATTCTAGAAGCCATATGCAAGGAATATCCGGTGACTGAGAAGGTGGCCTGCGTGGCATTCAGACAAGTGGAACCTATCCCCAAATGGAGGCTATTTCCCTAATGTTCTGATATTTAGATGGTTTTCTGTGCTAAATTATCTCCTCATTCTCTTCTGAAGAGGAAAGAACTCATTTCTAAGGGTCCATTTGGTTGGAAAAGCAGCCCCTTGTGTCCTGCTCTAGGACTGAAAAACACCAAAGCCTTCTCTTGCGATTACTTGTCTTTTGGGTCATGAACAGAAGGAAGGAATGAGGTCTGTTCTTTGAGATAAGCCAATGAACACAAATACAAAAACTGTAATGACAACTAGTTTCTGAGTGTTTACAATGACTGTGACACACGCTTTATGAACCTTATTCATTTCATCCTCAAAAATGCTGTAAAGAGAAAAGGTCGTGATGCCTCTTTTATGAGCAAATAAACCAGAGTAACAAGATGTTTATAAATTACTTAAGGTCACACAGTAAGTAGGATGTGAACACAGGACTGACTCCAGAAGCACTACCCCTGAAACACAAGGAAACTATGGTACAGAGAAAGGTTCAGATCTCATGAGGGCCCCAAGTATCTCTTGTCTTCCTATGTTTCAGTTACCATGAAATGGGATGTTTCCTGACACAGAAGTACCTCTGGGTGCGAGCTAGGGGTAGCTGCCAGTGTCTGGCAGAATAAACATGGGGTTTTAGTTTGATTCTTCGATCAATACTAATTTGCGAAATAAATAAATTTTTGGTCCCTATTAGATCCCACAGGATGCCAAGTGCATTTGAGCTCAACCTATGTATAAACTTCCAGTAGCAGCTCTATTGATGATATGGTAACTGTGCTTCCTAAAGTGTGGTCCCTGGACCAGTAGCATCAGCATCACCTGCAGACCAGTCAGAAATGCAGATTCTCATGCCCCACCTGCTAAATCAGAAACTCGTGGGATAGAGCCAGCAATCTGTTCACTAACATTTGAGAATCACTGATCTAAGGCATTTAGAGTTAGTACAAATAGAATTAGTTTTTTTTTTTTTTTCACATGGAACACTGACTTTAAAGTTTTCTTTCACTCTCTTTTTTTTTTTTCCTTTAAAAAATATGTTTACCTCATTTCCAAATCTTCATTCTCTTGTGGTATAAATCTGTACAAGGCAACATAGGTGTTCATCTGTAATGAGTCTTTGGAAGGAGGTCCCTGAAAGAGAAAATAAAAGAAAAATGAGAGAAGGAAGGAGGAAGAAATGGAGAGAAGAAATAAAACAGGAAATGGAGAAATTAAATGTAATTCTAACATATGGATCTTAAGTGTTAAAATATTTGTATTAAAGACCTTGTTTCAAATATGGGTTGGTTTTTAATTTCCTGGCTAAGTTTGATTTCATTACAAACTATTTGAAAACATTTCTGTGGAAGTCTTTGTCAGAAATACTACAATTTTCTTCAACTTTTGTTTTTTTTCTGGTCTGCACCCACGGCATATGGAAGTTCCCAGGCTAGAGGTAGAATTGGAGCTATAGGTGCCAGCCTACACCACAGACACAGCAAAGGGGAATCTGAGCTACATCTGCAACAGCTCATGGCAATATCGGATCCTTAATCCACTGAGCGAGTCCAGGGATCAAACCTTCCTCCTCATGGATACTGGTCAGGTTCGTTACTGTTGAGCCACAACAGGAACTCCCAAATTAACTTTTTTCTTTGACACAGTTGTTCATGAAAGTGATAGAGGCCTGGTCCCAGGCAAGAGAATATTCTCTCTATAGAAAGGGGTCATGTGGATAGTAGTAAACCACTTTGACTTCCTAAAATGGACTTTTAAATCAGTTAGCCTACAAATTGTTATCTAGCCTATCCAAGGGACCTAGGTATATTCATCTGGAAATCGGTCCACCTATGTTGTAGAAAAATTATAGATGTTGGCATCATACTGATTTAATTTATGATATGGTATCACTACCTACAGGCTATAAAACTTTGCAATAGTGATAATAAAAGCTACCATTTTTGATAGCCTACTGTGCACCAGGCATTATGTTACATGCATTAGCATTCTTGAACCTCACAATGGTCAGGTAGATTCTACTGTGTCCCTGATTTTTAGACTATACAAGAATCTTAAAGGTGTTACTAACTGTTATTATTAACTATTATTGTTAATGTTGTATAAATGTTTATGCTTTATAATATATAATAAAATTATATAATATGTAAGAGATATGTATCAAATCATTATATGTAACATATAATATAAATCATATAATATAAATATATGCCATATATAGAAAACATAAACAAAGGCTGCATATAACTATATTCTTTTAATTTATGACTCACTCTGCTATCCAAATCTCAAGCATTTTATGTAATATTATTCTATTCTAATTGCATCTGTACATTAACATAAAATATAATATATATTTATGTATTACAAAATATCTACACACTTGATATATAGAGTGTATATCAATTTGTATGTAACATACACAGCAAACAAAAGCATAAAGTGCAATACTTATCCTTTTTATCTTGGATGAACTGTGATAGTTGTTTTACTCCATGCTGCCTATGCTATGTAACTTTATTCTCTAAAAGTGCTGGTCTGGGACTCAGTGAATTGATTTCATGACTCACTTGGGTGGTGACCTACGGTATGATCTAAGGACCCTGTCTGGTCAGTCTTCTGTGACGTCCACAAATACCTGGTGGTTTATGTTCTTTGCTTGGTCTCTGAAGTTGTCAGTGCCATTTTCTGGATATGTGAACACTGAAGGAGACAAGAACAAACAGGAGCTTTATGAATCCAGTCACCATGGTTTAGAAACACTCTTGAAAGATGTGGCTTTATTTATTCCCAGCACCAGAGCTTTGACTTGACCTCTCCCTACCTCTTCTTCACCCTCCGTGACCCAGCTCTCCCATCATCTCCCACGTGACACTCCTCTGCCTCTCCTTGCAGCATCCTGCACACCCTCTCTGCACACCCACACCCTCATGCATGGCTCCAGGCCAGCATGCACTCTCTTGGTCTCCTTTCACAGAGTTCTTCTCAGGATCAGAAATCATGCTGTCCATCTTTGTTAAATGAATCAAATCATTTGCTGATGGGATGGTGGATGAGGTGTGGCCCAATTTAATTGTATCTGAATTCCCTTTTCTAAATACCAGATTCTTTTATCTCTATTCAATATCTTGATTCTAGTTTCTTAATGATATCTATATTCTATTTTGCATATTAAACTCTAGTTTTAAACTTTAAAATACTTCCTCTATCTCTTATGGTCAGTGCATTGGGACTATTATTCAGAAAAAAAATTAAATGGTGATTTCTCATGTAGCTTATTCCTGGAATGTATAATTCTCGTCCCTTTGCATTTAAACAGCCATCTGTGGCCTTCAATGAAGAAAAATGCTTTTTAAAATGGGCAGGAGTTTTCACTGTCCACACACATAGCTGTGAGAGGTCCCTGGTGGGTATGGGGAGCTCTTCCTTAGCTATTTCAATCAGCCACATCTACCTCGGACACCAACATTCATGTATCTTCCCCAGACAAAAATAATGTGACAGATATTCCCAGGTTTATACAATAGGGCTGTGGTGCTGAAATTAATCTTTTAGATGACTTGACATTCAAAAATAACACTGCTGCTTTAATCCTCCCTTTGGTTCCCCTTTAGATTATCAAGGAACCAGAAGAGGAAGAGAAACACATCATGGAAAGCTCCGTAACCTATTGCAGTTAGTGGACCGACAATCTCTACTGTCCTCAAAATGGACTTAATAGCTGGGAGGTAAAAAAAAAAAAACACCCTGTAAATGCACCAATGCTTAGCAAACATCTGTTGTCTACAGTTTATGGTTTCAGAGCTTTGGATGGAATTCCATTATCCCCAGGAAGCCAATATGTAGTCATTGGAGGAGCTCTGATTTGTGGGAATATGGAAAATTAAGGGACAACACTATAGACCTTGTCTAACTCAATATCTGGCTATGCAACTTCCGGTTTAAAAAGAGTAGAGACCAGCAACACTTTTTTCTGGTCTTATGTAATTACCTGAAATCCTGGCATAACACTTGATTCCATAAATATAAAACTGGATACATTTTAAAAATACTGAATTATTTGAAGGGAAACATGAAAAGAGAATATTCCTAGAAAATTCTTGATCGGCCCTAACAGGGGGACTATACACTCAGTTTGACTGATTTTACAAGTTTGTAATTTCATATTATTTTAGCTTTTCCTTTCCTTTTTTTTTTTTTTTTTTGCTTTTGTCTTTTTTTAGGACTGTACCCCCAGCATATGGAGGTTCCCAGGCTAGGGGTCTCATCGGAGCTATAGCTGCTGGCCTACGCCACAGCCACAGCAATGTGGCATCCTAGCTGAATCTTCGACCTACACCACAGCTCATGGCAACACCGGATTCTCAACCTACTGAGTGAGGATAGGGATCGAACCCGCAACCTCATGGTTCCTAGTTGGATTTGTTTCTGCTGCACCGCTACGGGAACTCCTATTTTAGTTTTTCATTGACTATCTACCATCCATCTGATGCAAAATGTGTGCCATTTTTGTGAACTATGCTGAAAGTTATTTGAAGTGACTCCAAATGTGTTTTCAGTTCTATGGTTGCAAAGTAGAACTTGAATACTGCAAAGGATTTTTAAAAAACATTCTTTTTGGCTTTTCTGAGACTTTGCAGGGGAAAGGCATAAAGAAATATAGCTATTTTATAAAAAAATATATAACAACTTTCATGTGTGGTACTTTAAATACATTTTATTAAAAAGAATTTGTTTATTGATTTCATTCACGGGAATAAAGTCTATGTCCATTACACAGGCATATTTTCTAATGTTACAGATAAAAACTAATCTTTAGTTTTTGCTAGTTCCTGAAGGACTCTCCTCTTTCCCTTTTCCATATTCTGTCTTTCTTCTCTACTCTGCAATCCTGGAAGGCCCATGTCGGCCACAAGGTGATGATGTAGTTTTTTGTCTTTAACCTGGTCATACATGAGTTACATTACCAGCTTATTTGACATTGACTCACATTTGCATGTCTGGAATAAGTTCAACGTGGTAAATATGCACTGCCTTTCCTAAAATGCATTCTTGGTGTCAGTGTATTAAGATGATTTTGTTTCAGATTTCTGCATCCTTACTCAAGAGGGGGACTATCCATTTATTTTATTTCTCATGCTGTTGTCCTTTGATTTTGAGGTATTATACTAGCCCTGTAAACTAAATTAGAGAATGCTGCTTCCCTTCTTCCTGGGTACTTTTTGTTGTGCTGAAAGAACTTATGTAATCAGGAAATTTTATCTTTCTTAAATTTTTGGTAGAATTTACTCATAAAGTTGTCTGGGGCTGGTATTTAATTGTGCAAAAATTTAAAATATTGACTGTATCATACTTGGAAGCAAGGTCAAATTCTCTATTTTTATTTCCTCAAGTTAGACTTTAGTCACTGATAACTTTCTTGGCAGCTGTCCATTTAAAAAAGTTTTAAATGTACTGGTATGAAGTTGGTCATAAGATTCTTTCCTGGCAACCCCTGTTACATTTCTCCTTTTAAAATTATTCCTTTTTGTTTCATCTTTTGTTCTTTTTTTTTCCCCCATGCTGGTGGCATGCAGAAGTTCCCAGGCAAGGGCTTGAACCCGAGCCATAGGGGTGACCCAAACCACAGTAGTGACAACATAGAGCTCTTAACTACTAGGCCACCAGGGAACTCCTTATCTTTTACTCTTTAAAAATTGTTAGTGAAAAAGAACCATTCTAAGAATTTGTTGACCTCTGTTATCTTTTTTTTGTCTTTTTTAAGGGCTGCACATGCAGCACATGGAAATTCCCAGGCTAGGGGTCTAATCTGAGCTGTAGTTGCCGGCCTACGCCAGAGCCACAGCAACGCCAGATCAGAGCCGCATCTGCGACCTACACCACAGCTCATGGCAACGCCAGATCCTTAATCCACTGAGTGAGGCCAGCGATCGAACCCACAACCTAGTTCCTAGTCGGATTCATTTCTGCTGCGCCACGACGGGAACTCCAGACCTCTGTTATTAAATACCTCTGCTATTTAATAAAATTTCTGCCCTTGGGAGTTCCTGTTATGGCTCAGTGGTAACAGACTCAACTAGTATCCACGAGGACATGGGTTAATCCTGGCCTCACTCAGTGGGCTAAGGATCCCACACTGCTGTGAGATGTGGTGTGGGTTGCAGATGTGGCTCTGCTCAGGCACTGTTGTGGCTGTGGTGTAGGTTGGCAGCTTCAGCTCTGATTCGACCCCTAGCCTGAGAACTTCCATATGCTGTGGGTGCATCCCTAAAAAAGACAAAACAAACAAACAAACAAAAAAAACCAAAAAAAAAAAAAAAACTGCTCTTGTCTTATTATTGCCTTCCCATGGCTTTCTTTGGATTTGTTCTATTTTTCTGACTTCTTGAATACAATGTTTAGATTATTACTTTTCAGTCTTTCTTATTTTTTAACAGAATTTTTTTTTTTTTTTTTGGCTGTACATGCAGCATATAGAAATTCCAGGGTCAGGGATTGAATCTGAGCTGAAACTGCACCTATACTGTAACTGCGGCAATGCTGGGTCCTTAACCCACTGCACCGGGCTGGGGACCAAACCCACATCTCCAAAGCCACCTGAGCTGCTGCAGAGAAAATGCTGAATCCTTAAGCCGCTGGACCACAGCAAGTACTACTTTAATAGAATAATTCTAAAGCTAAATATTCTAGGCACAGTTTTAGCTGCAGTCCACAAATTTTAATAGGCAATGTTTTCATTATCATTTAAATATATTTCATTTTTCATTATGAATTCTTTTTTATTTTACTTTTTTATACATAATGATTTTTTTTTCATTATAGCTGGTTTAAAGCATTCTGTCAATTTTCTGCTGTATAGCATGGGGATCCAGTTACACATACATGTATACATTCCTTTTTCTCCCATGATCATGCTCCAACATAAGTGACTAAATACAATTCCCAGTGCTACACAGCAGGATCTCATTGGCTACATTCCAAAGGCAATAGTCTGCATCTATTAATCCCAAATTCCCAATCTACCCTGCTCCCTCCCCCTTAGAGAACAGACTCATTATGAATTCTTTTTTGATATCACAAGCCTTTTAAAAGTACGTATTTTTTAAAAAGCATTATTTAATATCCTAAATTATGAGTTTTCCTAGTATCCTTTGAATACTAATTTCTATCTTGTTTGCATTGTAGTCAGGAAGATATGTTCTATATAATTTAATTCTTTTGAAACTTGCTTTCTGGATCAGCAAGTGAGCAATTTTTGTAATAATTCCATGTATTCTTAAAAAGAATGTGACTTCTCTGTTAGATGCAGTTTCATGTTTATTTTAATTTGAATTTTATTACTTTATTGACATATAGTTGATTTATAATATTGTGTAAGTTTCTCATGTACAGCCAAGGGATTCAGGAATATATATATATATATTTTTTTAAATTTTTTTATTTTTTATCTTTTTATTAAAGTAGACTGACTTACAACATGGTACATATATACAATGGAATACTATTCTGCCATAAAAAGGACAAAATAATGTCATCTGCAGCAACATGGATGGAACTAGAGAGTCTCATATTAAGTGAAGTATATATATTCTTTTTAAGTGTCCTTTTAAAGTCAGTTAGATTAGGATTTTCAACTGTGTCCTTAGATTCTCCATGTCTGTACTGAATTGTTTTGTCTATCTGATTTAGCAATGGTCAGGAGGTATATTAAAATCCCTCATCATGAAGTGCAATGCCAATTTCCTAATAGTTTGGTCAATTCCTCCTTAAGTTTCTGTCATTTTGAGGCTATGGATTAGGTAGATGCTTCTCTCTTTGCTTGTTACCTTGCTTCCAGTGGAGTTAAGCCAAAGGTGATAGATCAACAATGCTGCCCATGTATATTTCTATTCTTTTTTTTTTTTTTTTTTTTTTTCTATTTCTTGGGCTGCTCCTGCGGCATATGGAGGTTCCCAGGCTAGGGGTCGAATTGGAGCTGTAGCTGCCAGCCTATGCCAGAGTCACAGCAACAAGGGATCGGAGCCGCGTCTGCAACCTACACCATGTATATTTCTGATACACTCAGGAATAGCATTGAAAACAACAACCAGAAACACTCAGACCTGCCCAAGAGCATTTATAATATAAGAGAGAAAACAGAGACTGCATTCTTGGCAGTAAAGACGTGAGTATGTATTGTACCTTCTGAGGTGGCTTTGGAAATATTCCTCAAGCATTCTGACATAACATCTGGCTGGCAGAAAAAATAACTCTGTGCCGGTGTATTTTTTAGAAAATACATGAAATAGGTAATGCAGAAGTGGAAGCTCTGTTTGTCAAGACTGGGAAAAGTCAAGTGGGAACTTGGAATAGATAAGCAGGGTGTTTTCTCAAAATGCACAGATAGACCATTAAATCCAAATCAAAGGAGTGTGTTTTGAGGCAAACTGCTGCATAATTAATCTCTTAGCTTTTAAGAGTGCATGTGAAGAAAGCTACTGCTGATCAAAGGAATAGTTAATAGATCTGCACAACTTTTTAGAGGTTTATCACTTGGTAAGTTCTTTCAACTGATTTCTTTGAATACAACTGAGGAAATGCCCCTCATTGTGAGAGATAGCAAATAATCAACTTTGTGTCTTCGTGTGTAATACACCATGTCTCAATTTCCTTATCTATACAGCATTTGTTGTGTTATGTGTGTGTGTGTGTGTCTGTGTGTGTGTATGTTGGAGGAGAGGGGGTTGGACTAAATGTCCTCTAATTCTGCTTCTCAAACATATGAATAACAAGCATACCAATCACAGATTCATATGGAATTTCTGATTCTGCAGGACTGGGGCAGTCTGAGATTCTTCATTTCTAATGGTCTTTCAAATGATGGCTGCTGGTTCATGACCCACATGTGGCATAGTGATGCTCTAAGCTGCATCTCTGACACTCTGGGACCTTATGATGATGTCATTAATAGCAACTGTGCTTCACATTGATGATTCCTAAATGCAGCTCTTCACATTCTAAAATCACACGACCACTTTTCTTTTCTTTTTCTTCTTTTTTCTTTCTTTCTAGAACCGTGCATGTGGCACATGGAAGTTCTCAGGCTAGGGGTGGAATCAGAGCTACAGCTGCCAGCTATGCCACAGCTACAGCAATGCGGGATCCTAGCCGCGTCTGAGACCTACACCACAGCTCAAAGCAACTCTGGATCCTTAACCCACTGGGCGAGGCCAGGGATCAAACCTGCATCCTCATGGATAATAGTCAGGTTCTTTACCATTGAGCCACAATGAGAACTCTCCCAAGAAGACCACTTTTTGAGTAAAGAAATCCCCAAGGAAAATAGAGACCTTAATTACTGAGGAATGGGTGACAGCATCCAGAAAGCTAGACCAGGATTATAGAGGCAGGGAGGGAAGTGGTGGCACATGCTGGGCATGGTTGTTAAAGCAACAGACAGGCGACTAGATAAGAAGTGTTAGAAGGGTGTCAAGGCTGATTTCAAAACTCTTAGCCTGATCAACTAGTAGAATGGTATTCCTATGACTGAGCAAGAGAAACTGGGGAAGAGCTGGTTGGGGGGTGGTGGATGGGATGAGTGAGGGAGTCAAGAGTCCATCTAAGTGTGTTAGCTTTAAGATGCCTATTCTACACTCAGACGGCCATGTCCAGAGGCAGCAAAGATGCCTACTGCTAGAAATGAAGTTTCAGAGTCATTGACATATGGATAGTATTCACATTTATTATTTCATTTAAAGATCATTAACAGTCTATGGATTTAGTGTTATTATCATCCTCATTCTGGAGGTGAGGAGACTGAAGCAGAGAGAGGTTAGGTCACAGCTTGAAGGCCACGTAGTTACTAAATGAAATCCAGCACCTGCCTCCAGAAAAAGAAGGGCCCAGGACTAAAGATTTCCAGTATAATGAGTGACGAGGGGCCATCAGTGATTTGGTGAGAAGCATCAGGGAAAGAGGCAGGCAGAAATCAGGCTTGAGGGACAGAACAGCTGACTGGATTTGAAGCACTGAAATGTAGGGAAGTCTGATTCATATACCAGCCTCTGATGAGTTTGGTCCTAAGATACTGACAAACTCCACATTTGCTGATCACATTCAATGCAGGGTCTGCAATGCTGGACAGACTTGTGCTGGTGGTCTTGAAGGGTTACTGCTCATCTGTAAGGTCCCCTGGCAGCTGGCACTCTCTAATTTGTCTCCCTAATGGCATTGCTAAGTGCTGGATGGATGTCTGTATTGATCTGAAGGTATGGTTTTCCCCATGTGACACGCAAAACTTCTTACCCTAGCAGTTTGCTTTAGTAGCTGTGGGCGGGCTTGGCAAGGGGGGCCCTGATGGATGCTGATGTTTAGTTAGGAAGGAGGGTCATGGGGTGCTGCCTGTGGGAATCACAAAGGCACTGTCCTAACCAGAGAAGAGACATGAATGAATTCCTAGAGTGGAGGAAGTGAAGTGGTACCTTGAAGGACAGCTGCCAACAAAGCAGCTTCAGGGTATTCAATGCATAACTTCTAGTTTCCAGTCTGGAAAAGATGTGGACAACTATTCAAGTGGAAAAGCTGCCCAAGGTGGCACATCCCTGTGCTTCATATGCAGGGATTAATGCTGAGAGGGATAACTTCTGCCAGGAAAAAGCATTCAGCCCAAGTTAACAAGTTAGGACCTGCAACCTTGCTGGGTTATGAGTGACCCAAGGACAGCTTGCGACCTAGGTAGCTCTGCTGGTGATAGTAAAAGCTTCATAAATATTTTCTGGATAAATGAGTAGAAATAAAGTAGTTGTTGGAGTTCCCGTCGTGGCGCAGTGGTTAATGAATCTGACTAGGAACCATGAGGTTGCGGGTTCGGTCCCTGCCCTTGCTCAGTGGGTTAATGATCTGGCGTTGCCGTGAGCTGTGGTGTAGGTTGCAGACGCGGCTCGGATCCTGCGTTGCTGTGGCTCTGGCGTAGGCCAGTGGCTACAGCTCCGATTCGACCCCTAGCCTGGGAACCTCCATATGCCACGGGAGCGGCCCAAAGAAATAGAAAAAAGACAAAAAACAAAACAAACAAACAAACAAAAAAGAAATAAAGTAGTTGTTGCATGTATAAGGTGCTGCTTGTGTTCCTTTTTTAAAAATTTTATTGGAGTATATAGTTGACTTACAATGTTGTATTAGTTTCAGGTGTACAGCAAAGTGAACCAATTATACACATAAACATGTCCATTCATTTTTCCCCTATAGGTTATTACACACTATTAAGTAGATTTTCCTG
Source organism: Sus scrofa (assembly GCF_054392235.1). Classification (NCBI taxonomy): domain Eukaryota; kingdom Metazoa; phylum Chordata; class Mammalia; order Artiodactyla; family Suidae; genus Sus; species Sus scrofa. The sequence continues at coordinate 36,247,765 of NC_139395.1, read as the reverse complement.
TGTTATACACTAGGCTCTAGTTAATCATCTATTTTATCCAGAGACTGTATATTATTCCCACTCTCCCAATTCTTCCCTCTTCCCAAAGGTTTTACCTATGATGGTAACCAAAAGATTGGTTTTGAAATCTGTGAGTTTGTTTCTGTTTTATTTATTTATATATATATACATATATATTTTGTCTTTTTTAGGGCCACACCCACGGCATGCGGAGGAAGTTCCCAGGCCAGGGGTCGAATCAGAGCTGTAGCTGCTGGCCTACACTACAGCCATAGCAACGTGCGACCCCAGCCGTGTCTGCGATGTACACCACAGCTTGCAGCAATGCCAGATCCTTAGCCCACTGATCAAGGCCAGGGATTGAACCCATGTCCTCATGGATACTAGTCAGGTTCATTACAACTGAGTCACAAGGGGAACTCCCTATTCCTGTTTTATAAATAAGTTCTTTTGTATCATTTTTATTAGATTCCATATATAAGTGATAGCATATGATATTTGTTTTTCTCTGTCTGTCTGGCTTCATTCACTATGATAATCTCTAGGTTCATCTGCTGGTTATATTTCTTTAAGCTTTGGTTTAAGAGTCAGTTCTTTTTCAATGTTAGTGAGTGACAGCATGTAGTTAGCATTTAATAAACATTCTTAAACATTCTAGAAATTATTCTAAGGAGGGCTTAAGCTCTTAGAAAATGAAACGATATCAATAAAAATGTTTGGCAAGATTGTATAGATCAATTTTTTTTCTTTTTTTTTTGTCTTTTGCCATTTGTTGGGCCGCTCCTGTGGCATATGGAGGTTCCCAGGCTAGGGGTCTAATCGGAGCTGTGACACCAGCCTACGCCAGAGCCACAGCAACGCGGGATCCGAGCCGCATCTGCGACCTACACCACAGCTCACGGCAACGCTGGATCGTTAACCCACTGAGCAAGGGCAGGGATCGAACCCGCAACCTCATGGTTCCTAGTCGGATTTGTTAACCACTGCGCCACGACGGGAACTCCTAGATCAATTTTTGAGTCTTAATTACCTCTGCTGTGGAGGAGCCAAGGTGAGGCCCCCACTCCCCGGCACCACCCCCACCTGAATATGCTCTTTACCTGGAGTACATCTAGGGTAGCATGGAGTGGCTTCTCTCTGGGATGGTTTGTCATCCAAGGTAGGTAAGTGGGGGGAAATGACATGTTAACTACAAGGTCTGGAAGTGACCTGAAATCCCAGTATAGCTACATCCTTAAGGCATGAGCACTCAGGAGATAGAACTCAAGGAATATTGTAGTCAAATCACTGAAATTCACTAGTAATTGTGCCCAGCTTTCCTCCAGAATATCAAACAATTGCCTAAACTGAACTCCAGGGCTGGCAGAGAAGGAGAGGGGCCTGTCCCTGCCTGCTGACCTAGATGACAGATGTGATTCCCGGGTGTGTGTGTGTGTGCCAGGCAGTGCCTGATCCTCGTGCCTGCACTTACCGCTGTTGCTGCGTTTCCGTAGGTCATACTCTCCTCCTGGCCCGTCAGCTTCTTCAGGAACCTCTACAAGATCTGAAGTCTGGAAAAGAGGGAACAACATGGAATGAGCAATGTCATTTCTGGCCAAATAAGCAGAGATCATGACACCAGTAGAAAAACTAAGGTAAAATTTGCACGACATTAAAAAAAAAAAAATTATAGTTGATTTACAACTGTCTTAAAAATTGTGTCATCACTCTCTTTTCTATTTGGCTAATGTCAAAGAGGCTGTGTGTGCCCTTGTGGGCACTGTCCCTTCCAGTGTTCAGGGCAGGCTCAGGGGTTGGTGCACAACAGGTGCTCAGTGAGAAGTGAATCAATGCCTCAAATCAGACCACAGCTAGACTACTTCTCAGGAAGAGACAACAGAGAGAAATGAGAATTCCTGCCCATATCCCGTCACTTAAAATTTTCAGTAGAAATATACCTTTTTCTAGGTGAGTGTTAAATATTAATTCTAGAGAACAAGATGCACTATTGAAGGAATGCATTACTTAGGTACCAATTAAATGCTCTTTCCACTGTTGCAAAAAGCAATTGTATTTGGAGAACCCAGTTAGCATCCATGAGGATGCAGGTTCCACCCCTGGCCTCGATCAGTGGATTAAGGATCCATCATTGCCGCAAGCTGAGATGAAGTTCGCAGATGCAGCTTGGATCTGTGGCTGTGGTGTAGGCCAGCAGCTGTAGCTCCGATTCGACTCCTGGCCTGGGAACATCCGTATGCCTCGGGTGGGGCCCTGAAAAGAAAAAAAAAAAAAGCAATTGTTTTTGTAGGACTTATTCTGCCTTTTTTGTATATATGAGAAGTCACAGTCATTGTTAGAGTTACATAAATAATAACAATGATAATAAAGCAGTGCTCTAAATAGCTAATTGTTACTGATCATTTATTTATTTATTTATTTTTGGTCTTTTTAGAGCCACACCTGAGGCACATGGAAGTTCCCAGGGTAGGGGTCGAATCAGACCTGTAGTTACCAGCTATAGCCACAGCAACATGGGATCCGAGCCAAATCTTCAACGTACACCACAGCTCATGGCAATGCCAGATCCTTACCCAATGCAAGGCCAGGGATCGAACCTGCATCCTCATGGATACTAGTCAGGTTTGTTACTACTGAGCCACCATGGGAACTCCTATCATGTGCTGTTTTTAAATACTTTATATGGATCATCTCATTTATGCTTCACAATAATCCTATTGTGGCAGATCTATTTTTTGGACAGGAATCTGATCATTAGAGAGAATCAGGAACTCAGCTAGAGGTCTCACAGCTCATAGGACAGAGCTTGGGTCCAAACCCTTAATGCTGTCTCCAGAACCCACGCGCTTTTTCTTTTTTTTTTTTTTTTTAAAGTATAGTTGATGTACAATCTTGTGTTAGTTTCAGGGTATAGCATAGTGATCCAGTATTTTTGAAGATTATACTCCGTTAAAGGGTATTACAAGGTAAGGGCTATAATTCCCTGTGCTATACAGTATATCTTTAATGCTTATCTAGTCTATGTATAGTAGTTTGTATCTGTTAATCCTATACCCTTAATTTTTCCCTCCTCCTTTGCCTCTCCCCTATGGTAATCATAAATTTGTTTTCTGTTAGTCTTTTTCTGTTTCTCCCTATATGTTCATTTGTATTATTTTTTAGATTCCATATATAAGTGATGCCATACAGTATTTGGCTTTCTATGACTTATTTCACCAAGTGTAACATTCTCTGGGTCCATCTTTTAAGCAGTGGGCTTCACCCAGCAATATGGCTGGACTAGCTCACATGGTGAGAGCCTTCAGGGTCATTACACTGGTAGCTTGCAATTGTGCATGGTGGGAGTATTTATACTATGCAAATGCTACAAATCGGGGTCCAAACCCAGCGGATGCTTAAAGCAAAGATGGCATCTTTCAAAGGGCCAGATGCCTTGCTTCTATCTGTGGGTCTCTTACGTCTTTAAAGAATTTAGGGGGCCTTAGAGGAGAGTCACATTTTAAAAACTATTTTTTTCTTTTTACTGCCACACCTGCATATGGAAGTTCCTGGGCTAGGGGTCAAATCAGAGCTGCAGCTGGGGCCTATGCTTTGGCTGGTGGCAATGCCAGATCCTTTGCCCACTGATCGCGGCCAGGGATTGAATCTGCATCCTCACGGACACTATGTTGGGTTCTCAACCCACTGAGCCACAATGAGAACTCCTAAAAACAATTTATTTATACCTTACCAGAGAGGCACAAGTTTGCCTTCCTAGCTCACCTCATCAGCTCTAGAGTAATTTACTAGTACCATTTTCTTGAGACTGATTTTTTGTTACAATTTAAGATTTATTTCAGCTATTCTTCCTTTCATGACACATCAGAAAGAAGAAAAAAATATCAAAGGGTCTCCAAAACACTTGCATCCTGCTCCTCTGAAGCTCACTATTTCTGAACAAAAGTTGCTATTATTATGTTAATTTAATCTCCTGAAACAGAAGATCATCCCTATATTAGCCAACTAACTCTGAGAAAGCTTTTGAATTTGGTTTCTGCTGGCCTTCCTAAAGCCATCAAGGCTTTTATGCTCTAGAACATTTGAAAGCACATGAGAGGAAACACAACAGTATTTAGAAGTGGCCGGGCAGTGACTTCCTGACAATGTAAAGCAAATGCCTCTACAGCCCTGGAAGAAAATAAACCTGTGGGACAGAGCCTTGCTATGTGGTAATATATTTGCTTTAGGACATAACAATACTGCGAGAATGGCAAGAGGCTGGATGAAGTTCATTACCACTGACCCTGCAGGAAGGAAGCAAAACCATTTTAAAGTAGTAATCAATTGTTTCTGTTTGTTTCCACTGAGGCAAGTTGGACTCTGGGGAAAGAATAAAGTGACATATTTAAGCACAATTTGATTTGTCTTTGTCTCCCTGTAGCTCTCAGAACAATGCCTTCACAGAGCAAAATTCCAAGAAATATTTACTGATGGAACCAGTGCCAGGAAGTTTAAATGGACTGTGATGAATGGACATGTTCTTGACATTCAGCAAACTAGAGGTTTTTTTTTTTTGCCCCTAAAACCAGTCTATAGTGTCCAGACATTGCTAGAAACAAAGCTATTTTAGACATGAAAGCAGACTGGACATCCTTACATTGTGCCTGTGATGCTCTTCCTGATCAAAGCATCAGTCACAAAGGTAGAGGCGAAGACATTCACTGCCTAGCGTGGCCTATTTCTCAGGATGTTTCCTTGTCATGATGAGCAGGGCTCAGAACTGAGGAGCAGACATTGCTGCTGATGCGGGTAGGTCAGGCCCATCCCTGGGGAGTCGTCTCTTGGCTACAGCTTTGCATGGCATCTGGGGCATTTATAGAAATTCTGGTTGGGACAGCCAGAGAGAGACGATGATGATACCGGCTCAGAAAGGTGCACAAACACTCATTTTAGATCAGGTGTGACATAGGAATGCTGCTTCAGAGGGTGGGTGTCCTACAGTGTCCCTCTGGGGAGAGCACTTTTTGTGTGAAACCAAAAAGTGGACCTTGTCTTAGAGAGAAAGAGCTGAAAAAAAAGTGAGAAGTGGCTATGTTCTTGAGCTAGGATGTAGCTGTAAGGAGAACTGGACACAGCTGGGACCTCCCTGCTTCCACCCTTCACTTGGGTCAGACTTTCTGTGTTGGCAGATATGCTGTCTAACAGTGGTGGGAGGGTGAGGCTGGTGGGTACATAGGAGGAGTCAAGAGCATAAGGTCAAGAGAACGGTCTCTGAGGAGGAAAGTGAAGAGTCTCTGAGGAGGAAAGTAGAAGGTCTCTAGTTATTGCCAACAAAAAGTTAACTGTTAGTAGCCCAAGGCACTTGGCGCTCCCCTTAGAGGCTGCTGGACTCCCAGCAGGCTACCCTCATGATGCATTTAGGTAGAACCCACACTCTGAGATGCCCGAGGACTGCCCTGCCCTGGGCCATGGCAGGTGAGCTGAGGGAAGAAGGGGACAATTACAGAGGTTCTGTGAGGCGAATCGGATCCGCTGCCGGAGCTTCCCTTCTTTGTCCTCTGGGCCAGTGAGGTGCCGAAGCGGAGGGTCTCATAGACAGGGTCCACCTTATTGCCACAGGCTGCAACAGAAGAGAAAGCTCATTTGAGAGCAGGGTTTCCTCAATTCTAGGTCAGGGACGCAGTCAACCACCTATCACATCTCTTGGGTTCACAGCACCAAGCAGGTTCTGCATACAGACCCACTAACTCCTGGGAAAATGTTTTTTTTTTTTTTTGTGGTCAAGTTTTTCTCACACATGTGCCCTCCACGACATGTGCCCATTTTCCAGATCCCTCCACTGCATCAGCACTCTCTGCTCCCAAGCGTTTCCTGACTGGCCAGCTCTCCTCTTTTGTTAGCCACCCCCAGGACTCCAACGCCAAGGCTCTTCCCAGAGACCAGCTTTATTTCCTCTAGTGAGAGGTTCTGCTCACCAAGGCACAAAGTTTTAAGACACAAACCTGCAGTAGGAGGCAAGTGTTTTGAAAGAATTTGACATTGCCAGGCTTCCAGAATTTCTAATTAAGAACTCTCTAGTTTATAAATTTCTAGTTTAAAAATTTCTTGCATCTTCTGCCCCCACCACAAGGCAAACACAAAAATGTAGGGATTTTCAAAAAGAGAAAAATAGAAGTAAATTGAAAGATACTGTTGAAGAATACTTTCAAGCCAGAAATATCTAAAAATAAGAGATGATTTTTGTCTTCATTAAAGAATAACTTATCTTCACTGAGTTCCTTCCAAGCAGTGGTCTATAACATCCACATATTTTTTTTTTAACAAAAAATTATGAAAAGCTGTCATTGCTGTTTTCATTTTATAGGGTCCAGCTGGCTGAGTAAGTTGTTCAGACACATAGTTGGCCAATGGGGAAGGTGGGCATTGACCTAGGTCTATGGGAAGCCACGTGACATGTTCTGTCCATTCCACCACCATGCTGCTGATGGCTGGCAGAGCATAATAGCAGCCTTTGGGACCTGGGTGTCTTTCAAGTTTCATCAGGGAGAGGACAAAAATTGAAGGAGCATTTGGTCCACCCTAAGCTTCCCCTCCAGGAAAACAAATTAGCTACCAAACAAACACACACACATATCCCAGTGGTACTGCAGCCCTGGGACCCCGAGAAAAACAGCCACCAGTGTGATGTTGTGGCTCCAAACCCAGCTTAACCCTTCAGTGTCCCAACTCACCAATGGGCATAACTTCTTTAATGCATCCAAACTGTTCATGAATGAGCAAGGGGGAGCTATAGTAACGCCGAAACCCCTTTGGCTGGAGAGAGAATAAGAAAGAGAAGGGCTTAATGTCATTGATGAAATGGAGAAAACCACATGAGAACTCAAAAAAATGAAACCACTTGGTTTCTCTAGGGGCACCTTCCTGTCTGCCTTTAAGATGTTGACATGTCCTATAAGGTGTTCCAAGAGGGTGGGGTGGGGAGGTTCTGGCGTCAATAACAAGCTTCACTCCATCCAAAAAGCAAGCCCCTAGCCCCATACTTCCCTGTTCTGCTTCTCCTCTGCAGGCTGCCCACTGCAGCCTCCTTCATGTTGGGCTCCTCATTATCTCCCAGGATACAAATGGACCATCATGTGTTATGTCACCACTTGGTTTATCAAGGTCATTAAAAGGCCTGGGCATGGGCAGGCAGAACTCACCAGTAGACCAAAAGTCCCTTATACTTCTGATGAGCTCTACTGAGAATCATCTGCGTTGTATTCTAGATTCTGTTCTGTTTTGCTAACCTCTCATCCATGGTCTTTGCCTTGGCTTGTGGAAATCACCATGGAAGGAGGAGGGCAGCAAGTGAGGCAGGGGTTTTAGAGAAGAGGACATTGCCTATCAGAGTAAGGGGATGCGCTCTCAAGAATACTGTCTTACTGTATTCCAGTTTTAGCAGGGAACTTAGTCATCACGCCCCCACTAGAGTTCCAGGATCCTCTCCAATGTTCCTGGCAAGTAGTTTCCTCTTGTGAATACTGCCAGTGCTGAGCATGTGGGTAGTAGGAACTCTCACTAAACTTGGAGGCAGGTCTTTGGTCACATTATCTGTGATTCAGCCTTGATACCTACTGATCCTAGGTCTTTTCCTTGGGGCCACAGAGGATGACAGAATTCTTCTGTCTGATAGGTCTAACATTTCTTTGAAGACAGCTGTCATGCCTTAAGTATCTCTAGGGTAGATAGTCTTGGTCCCTTCTATAATTCTTTGGCCATTCTTATTTCAAATGTCCTCAAAAGTGCTCAGGTGGCTTTTTATCAATGTGTGGCACCAGCACTGAAGTTACTCCTGAGATGGGATGATTAGAATGGGCCAGGCTGAACCCGCCTCCCTTGGTTTTGCCACCATGATCTGTTAAAGTGGTGGAGATTACTCTTTCCATTTCTGTGGGTCTATTAATCTCTATCCCATTGTTGACATCACTGAACTGTCAGCCAATTAAGTGCTAGGGTGCCCAACCACCCTAGTTTTCTTGGGGCCAAAGAGGTTCCTGGGATGACTGACTTTTAAAACTGGACAGTCCCAGGATGTGGTAAAACTGAGAACGTCCCACTACACCCTACTAAAGACCGTGAGTCTTTTTTACAAGTGAAACATGCATCTCTTAGGCTGACAAAGCTCCTCATTGCTTAATCATTATCAACTAGGAAACTGAGTTGGCCGGCCAGAAATTTGGGGCCTACCTCTTGGGTGTCCAGTTCTCAGGATTCTTCCAGGAAGGAGTTAGAGTGATCCCATTGTGCAGGTAGGGGCCCTGAGCAGAGGGTTCTGGGACAGATGCCTAGCACAAGCCCTTACCAGCTTGCCCATGCACCGCTGGGGTGTCAGGCTGTCCAAGCACTTGTGGTGGATGCTCATCTTACAGGCCTTGCAGCGCAGTCCATGTTTAGCATTTGTTCCTGTAGGATGTATGATGAGCTTTGGTTAGTATACACCCTACTCTTTCCAGGCAACTAGTATGGAATCACTGAAAACTGGTTATTCCCGTACGCCAGGTAATTCCTCTTTCCTGTGACTTTTATACGAAACTTTCAAAATGAATAAAATATTATGATAGATTATTCTATCTTCTTCCACATTTTCTTCTCTACTCCTTTCCTGTCATTTCTCTAGAAAACCTCAACCTCCTTTGCTTTATTATCTCAATTCAAGCTTGCAAATCCCAGTTTCTTTGCTCTCTATATGGGTCATATTTCTGCTCTTCTGCATGTCTTGCTGAATAGTCCAAGACCTAAAATTCTGCAGATTTCCATCCAAATTCCCATCACAGAGTTTAAAATGTTGGGCAGACTCTCTGGAAAATGACCAATAAAAGGAGAACAGCATATGGTCTGTGTGAAAGTGGGGCTGAGGATATTCTAAAGTGGGGAAGAAAAGGCTCAATCAGGTGTTCCTGTTGCATAGCGGAAACAAATCTGACTAGGAACCATGAGGTTGTGGGTTCAATCCCTGGCCTCATTCAGTGGGTTAAGGATCGGTGTTGCTGTGAGCTGTGGTGTAGGTCATAGACACAGCTCGGATCTGGTGTTTCTGTGACTGTGGATAGGTTGGCAGCTATAGCTCCAATTTGACCCCTAGCCTGGGAACATACATATGCCACGGGTATGACCCTAAAAAGACAAAAGACCAAAAAACAAAACAAAACAAAATGAAATAAAACAAAACAGAAAAGGCTCAATCAGACTCCAGCCCCTCCCAGGGAAGGAGGAAGAGGAGGTGGGTGGCTATGAAAGCAATCCTGCAGTGGGCCACTTAGTGTCCTGGGACAGGGGTATATGGGGTGAGAAGAAGGAAGGCATAGGAGAGGATGAGAGGCACTGGGAGGACAGACAAGGGGGTGGGAGGTGGGGACTTTAGAAAGACAGGTCACACCCATGGCACATGGAAGTTTCCAGACCAAGGAATGAATCCAAGCTGCAGCTACAAGCTACAAGCTACACCACAGCTGTGGTGATGCCAGATCCTTGACACACTGCACCAGGCCGGCAGTGACCCAAGCTGCCACAGAGACAATGCTAGATCCTTAACCCACTAGGCCACAGTGGGAACTCCATCATTTGTTCTTTTAAGAAGCGGTTGGATGGAGGCTAGGAGAGGATGTTAAAATGGGATGTCTTCTGTCTCCATCTAGTCCAGGACAGGATACAGGCCAAGAGGTGCCATCTGTTCTGTCATATGAAAGGGAGGTGTAGGCTTCCAAGCAGGCCTCAAAAGTGAGGTGCCAAAATGGATTTTACAGATCTTAGATGACCAAGCATATCAAGCTTATTAGAAAAGGGGAAGGGAAGTGGGAGACTGGAGGGAGCGTTTCTTTGTAGAGTTGTCGCTATTAGTTTTATTCCTACTTCTCTACATAATGAGAAGAATGAGATGCATTCTTCTCTTCTGTCTCCTCCTTCTGAGACGGGTTTTAAGGAGATTTGGACACATGATATGGCCATCCCTATGGGAGAATGTAAAGGGGTGACCTGTGGTCCTGTCAGCCTACTGAAGAGGGAGAATCATACAGGCGAGGCCTGAACTCTGAAAGCTTGTCAGGAAAAGGATGTGTGACTACTTCCTGTGGATCAGGTGGAATACTGCCCAAGAAGACCACCTGGAAAGGCAATGGGCCTCCCTCAATGTCAGTGGAGGTGCAAGAATTAATATAATAGGCCCATGAACCACAATACATGAGGCCACAGGCCTCCCACCATACATCACAGCTGACTATAGACACAAAATGAGAACACCCAAGATACATAAAATGTACCTGCTTCCCCACCATCGCCTCCTCATCCAAACCATCACCATCCTTTGTATGGACTGATTCCTGATTGAACTGCCTTTATCATTTGTTTTTGCCTTCCTCCCACGAGTGTAGAATGACCACAGTAATCTTCCATGAATACACTCACGCCCCTTCCTTCTCTTGCTTAACCATCTTTCAGTACCTTCCTCCTGCCTTTCTGACGTCATACAAAAAATGCAAACCACAGGGGCGAGACTTTTGGTGGGAGTCCCTTTCTAACTTTATCTCAGGCCAGGCCCTCTTGTTCACTAGGGTCTAGTCACACAAACTTTTTCAACTTGCTTAAATGCAAAATCTATTTCCTCAGTGTCTTCACACATGCTGCCCATATGCTTGGAATGGTGTGTCTGTTCCCTTTCCCTTGTTTAATTGCTCCTCACCCTTTGGGTTGCTTATCATTTCTTTTTTTTTTTTTTTTTTTTTTGGTCTTTTTGTCTTTTGTTGTTGTTGTTGTTGCTATTTCTTGGGCCGCTCCCCACGGCATATGGAGGTTCCCAGGCTAGGGGTCCAATCGGAGCTGTAGCCACCGGCCTACGCCAGAGCCACAGCAACGCGGGATCCGAGCTGCGTCTGCAACCTACACCACAGCTCACAGCAACGCCGGATCGTTAACCCACTGAGCAAGGGCAGGGATCGAACCCGCAACCTCATGGTTCCTAGTCGGATTTGTTAACCACTGCGCCACGACGGGAACTCCTTATCATTTCTTTAATGAGGCCTTCTTGGAAACATCCCCCCTTCCCTTGTCTAAATTATCTTTTTTCCTATTCATCTTTTCATAGTACTCTGCTGTTATCTTCACAGTATTTATCACAATTACTATTTATTTGAGAGTTTTTTTTGGTCTTTTCCTCTTGACTATGAACTCAATGAGGCTAAGGCCTGGGCCTGTCCATTTGTCACTGTATACCCAGCTCTGGGTACGATACCCAATAAATATGTGTTAAAGAAATTAATGAACAAATTCTTTTATAATCATACATGCACTGAAATCAGTGGTGACTGATTTAGATAATTAATGGAAGTCAATTTCACTAATGGTATAAAAATGACATTCAAGCAATGAAAGAGGACTTAATCACCCATGTGTATAATTTTATTTCACAGATGAGAAGCCTGAGGGTCCAAATAGTAGAGTGATCTGCCTCAGGTCAGAGGAAGTCCTGCCTAATTTTACTCTTTCAGTGCTTGACCCAAATATTTCCTCCTTTTATTTTGGTTGTTTAACCTACATGAGGATGTCATTAGGGATAATGAGATGATAAAATAGGAATTATGAGAACCTGGCATTCAGCTGGGAAAAAAGTAACAGGCAAACTCTTGACTTGACAAAGTCCTACAAACCGCTTAGGAAGTATTACCTGAAAACTCCCTTCACCACGACATCATTTAACACAAAGTGTGTCTGCTGTTAGAACCAAAGAAAGTCAAAGTGACATATAAACACACCATAAATTACTAGATATGTGTGATTGTTCATAAATGCTAGTTGGAAAGTCTCTTTTTTCTGAGAATAACCACTTAGCTGAAAGACTGCAATGCTTTCAAAAGACTGGGCTTCAAAAGCAGTAACTTAATTTTTGTTTCCAAATTAGAGAATGCTATTTGTGCCCTATGTGAGAATGTAAGTAAAAGCTTCAAAGAGGAAAGTTATTTCATTGTGTGCTGGACTCTGAAATAGGGCCATTATACATTAAGGTTTATTCTCCTTCAGACCTGAACACCATAATTTCAGTTTTACTTATTTGTTCTAATACACTCCACTGTATGAGTCAGATCACTGGCAATTACTTGGTTTTAGGTGTTCCAATTTCTACTGTGGAATAACAAGAGTGACTGAAGAGGAAAGCTTGTATTCTGTGCTCATAGAACAGTTCAAAGGAATAATTCACTATCCTAGCAGTGGCATGAGTTTGCTGTAGCAAGACATGGAGAAGCTATGGTCTAACTTGTCTTGTGACTGTGGACCTCCATCACAAAGATATCACTGAATGTGATCCTCATGCCTCAAGAGGGTAGGAAAAACATAGTTTTAAATTTTAATCTGTCTCATGTATCTATAAACTTAAGAAAACTATTAATGTTTTTTCAGCCTCAGCTGTCTCGTCATCAAATGGGAAGAGTACTAACTACTCTCAGGGTTGCTAACAGCATTAGCATGATAATATATGCAAAGACATATAAATCCATGATATATATGTCATGGATTTAAATACTTGGAAACATAAAGATATTAATGGATTCTGAGCAAACTTGGTGGAATGGCCACATGAGTTTCCCACTTATTCATACCAAAACCTCCCTAAAATTAGCAAGAACAAAAAGATGGTATAAACCCCCCAAAACAAGATTATCGGGAGGAGTGGTGAGAGCAGAAGAAAATTCAGTGTATGTCTGGAAGACAGCAACTGGAGTTATGGTAAGCAATTTAGCAGAAGAGAGGAAGATTTGGATTTCCCAACAGCAATTTGGAAACAGAAGGTCAGGAAGCTTCAAAAACCGTGGAATTTCAAAATTCTGAGTGAAAATAATTTCCAACTTAGAATTTTATACCCAGCCAAATCACCACAAGTATTAAGGCAGAATAAACACATATTCAGATCTTCAGGAAATAAAAATACTTTGCACATAACCTTTCTTAGAAAAATACTGAGGAATGTGCCTTAGAAAGATGAATAAATAAATTAAGGAAGAGAAACATATCAGATTCATTGTGCAACAGAACTACGCATAGGAAGGGTAAATGATACGGCCATGTGACAACACTGTAATAGCCCTAGACAGGAGTCACAAGATGAAGTAAGTCAGCAGACATGGGGGGAAAAATGGAACTTAAATATGTATTGATTTTTTAAAGATTTGGTTATTATAAGAGATATGGCATTCAACAGATATATGATGGCATATAAAAAACCCAACCATATACGCATGAAAAGTCAAGGGACTAAAAAAAGCAATTTCCAATTTGAGATCATATAAAGCCTGGGTAAGGAAAGAAATTAATCATGGTACAACACCTGAAGCAGAAGTCAGCAATAGTTATAATAGTGTATAATATAAATTGACTATCTTGTAACACAAAGCTGTGATAATACTTGGGAAGATGAGAGAGCAAAGGAACAGCAAAGATTGTGGTCTAACTCTTATGGGAAGGTGAGGATGAAGAAGAAGGGAACAAACAAGGATGCCAGAGAGGTGACAGATGAATTCTCACCCTCTAGAGCAGGAAGCCAAGACAGGTTTGATTAGTCAATAAATACTAGCAGAGGCACAGAATTTAGAGAATTGAAATAAATGCCAGAGAAACACTCAGAGGATGAAAGTGGTCCCTTTCGGAAGTGAGTCTGGGTTATAGGATGAGACAGTTTCCATTCCAGTATTTTCAGTACCATCAGTGCCATCTATAAACTGTTTTCATGTATCATTGTGATAAAAAGCAAATAAAAGATTAAGTTGCTAGAAACTGGGTGAAGCCAGCACCTTGGAATGATGTGGTCCTTGGTATATGCAGATGCAGAGAAGATATGGGGCCAGATCACCACAGAAACCATCACTTCCTCCCTGAGATGAGAACTGACGGGGTAATTGTAAGACAGTTCTGTGAGTTCCAGTTGAAAATTGTTAAGAATGTGAGTTATGATATTGAGATGAAGTTTGGAATGGATCAATGCAAAATAATAAAAAGCTGATGAACTGTAGGGCACTGAGCTGTTTTACGAGCCTGGTATCATTTTAGCAATATGGATAAGTGAGCTGTCCATAGAAAACTAAGTGTTGAAGCTCCAGGACATGAAGAAGTACATACATAGATACTGGGAGAAAATATTGAAGGAGTTTTCTCAAAGTAAATGAGAATCAACTACATTGAATGACAGGCTTTAAAAAATGATATTCATTATAGATATCTATAAAATAATTAGCCAGATTAATTTTTATAAGGTTTTGCCATCAAAGCATTGCTCACCTCTGGGTTAAATTTCATGTAGTATCAGAGTTAAAGAATAAACACTATAGTGCAAATGTTTTCTTAGGCAAGTCTCCCAAGGCAAGAGAAGTAAAAACAAAAATAAGTGAATGGGACCTAATCAAGCTTTTGTACAGCAAAGGAAACCATGAAAAAAAAAAAAGAAAAGATCATCTATGGAATGGGAGAAAATAGTTGAAAATGATGCAACCACCAAGGGCTTAATCTCCAAAATATATAAACAACTTATACAATTCAAAAGCAAAAAAACCCAAACAACCCAACTGAAAAATGGGCAGAAGACCTACATAGACATTTCTCCAAAGAAGATATGCAGATGGCCAGTAGGTGTGTGAAAAGATGCTCAACTCACTAATTATTAGAGAAATGCAAATCAAAACTACAATCACATACCACCTCACACCAGTGAGAATGGCCATGATTAATAAGTCTATAAATAACAAATGCTGGAGAGGCTGTGGAGAAAAGGTAACCCTCCTATATTGCTGGTGGGAATGTAAATTGGTACAACCGCTATGGAAAACAGTATGAAGGTTCCTCAGAAAACTAAATATAGAATTACCATATGATCCAGCAACTCCACTGCTGGGCATATACCCAGATAAAACTTTCCGTGAAAAAGATACATGCACCCACATCTTCACAGTGCCACTATTCACAATAGCCAAGGCATGGAAACAACCTAAATGTTCATCGACACATGGATTAAGAAGATGTGCTACATATATACAATGGAATACTACTCAACCATAAAGAAGAATAAAATAATGCCATTTGCAGCAACATAGATTCAATTAGAGATTCTCATACTAAGTGAAGTAAGTCATAAAAAGAAAGACATACCAGATATCACTTTTATGTGGGATCTAAAATACGGCACAAATGAACCAATCTATAAAACAGAAACAGATTCACAGACATAGAGAACAGACTTTTTGCCAAGGGTGGTGGTGGAGGGAGTGGGATGGAGTGGGAGTTTGGGGTTAGTAGATGCAAACTATTACATTTAGAATGGATAAGCAATGAAGTCCTACTCTATAGCATAGGGAAATGCAGTCTTCTGGGATAGACCATGATGGAAGATAATACAAAAAAGGGGGTGTATATATGTATATGACTGGGTCACACTGCTATATAGCAGAAAGTGGCACAACACTGTAAATCAACTATATTCTAATAAAAAATAAAATAAAACCCTTCACTGAGATTCCTAAAAAAAATAAAATTAAAAAAAAGAATAAACAGGACAAAACAATGGTATGCACTTAATATCACATTCCTAAGGAAATAACATGGAGAATGAGTAAATATAAACTTGTATAAGAAAAGAAATACTTTTAACTCAGAGCACTTAACTCAGAAATGAACAGTGGTAACTGTTACTGATAATTAGTTTGCTTCCAGGTTGTACAACCATAGAATCATTCGTATAATTTACTTGGTTAAAATTAATGTAAATTAGACATTAAGAAAGACTCTTTATTATGATTTGGGAAAAAGCTTTTAAAAATCTAGAAATATATATATTGTATACATGAGTATCTAGAAATAGATCCATAAATTTTCCTTGGATTATACAAAATATATATAAATCACTCAAAGGGAAATACAGAGGAGATGGTTCAAAGATGTTCCAGGCCCCTGTTCTTACAAGTTTAGCCAGTGGACGCCCTCAGCCTCCATCAGTATAGGCCATGGCTGGGAGAGGAGACTGCCTACCTCAGGAGTTAGCAGAGCATAGGCAGGCCAGAAGCCTGGGTCACACAAGGGCCTCAGAGCCAGAGAGATGAGAACAAAATCAATGGTGAGTGTTCAGTGCATGGGCAGACCAGATGCATTTAAGGGCTGGGGACGATGCAGACAGTAGTAAAGATGACAGAGTTAGTATTTTTAAACTAAAGGCTATAACAAAACCTCTGCTGGATAATAAAAATGGGCGTTACGATGGAGCTAGCATTATTCATGGGCTGTTTACCTTTGAATACACACTACCACAAGGAATGAAACAGAATTCCACAGGACCCCTGCCTACTACTTTTCTTGCTTCATTTTCAGCATGCTCCACCTTGATATCCCCCTTGGTTTTATCAGATCACTTGTGGTTCCTGGTAAGGGTGGTGGGATCATGCCGCTTAAGGATTGCTGACACTATCTCCTCTGCCTCTTTTCTTTTTCTTCTTCTTTCTTTCTTTCTTCTTTCTTTCTTTCTTTCTTTCTTTCTTTCTTTCTTTCTTTCTTTCTTTCTTTCTTTCTTTCTCTCTCTCTCTTTCTTTCTTTCTTTTCTTTTCTTTCTTTCTTTCTTTCTTTCTTTCTTTCTTTCTTTCTTTCTTTCTTTCTTTCTTTTTCTTTCTTTCTCTCTCTCTCTCTCTTTCTTTCTCTTTCCTTCCTTCCTTCCCTCCCTCCCTCCTTCCTTTCCTTTCCTTTTCCTTCCTTCCTTCCTTCCTTCCTTCCTTCCTTCTTTCTCTTTCACCTTTAAAAATTTTATTGAACTGGAGTTCCCGTCGTGGTGCAGTGGTTAATGAATCGGACTAGGAACCATGAGGTTGCGGGTTCGATCCCTGGCCTTACTCAGTGGGTTAAGGAGCCGGTGTTGCTGTGAGCTGTGGTGTAGGTTGCAGATGCGGCTCGGATCTTGCATTGCTGTGGCTGTGGTGTAGGCCGGTGGCTACAGCTCTGATTCGACCCCTAACCTGGGAACCTCCATATGCCACGGGAGTGGCCCAAGAAATGGCAAAATGACAAAAAAAAAAAAAAAGAAAATTTTATTCAACTAGTTATTTGACAATGTTGTGATAATTCCTGCTATACAATAAAGTGATTCAGGTATACATGCACAGACATGCATTCTCTCTGATTCTTTCCCCACATAGATTATCACAGAATATTGGGTGGAGTTCCCTGTGCTACACAGCAGGTCCTCACTGGCCAATCATTCCATATATCTCAGTGTACATATACCAATACCAAGTCCCCAGTCCATCCCTCCCCGCCCCCACCTGTCCCCTTGGGCAACCATACATTTTAGAGTCTGTGTCCTCTACCTTTCTTGTTCAGCTGCTAAACAGATTCTCATCTTTTGGAAGCCCCTTTAAGTATTTTTCAAAGTTGTCCACACCACATCCTCCCAGCATCTGCAACCTTCAGGACCCATACTCTCCTCTGTTCTCTTAGTGTTCCTGTGTATCTTTCACAACAGGCCCTTGACATGGAGTGATGATGTATTTACTTCTAGAACCCCTGCAGCCAGGAAAGTGCTTGGCCTCAGGAATGTCCAGCCTACTCAGACATGGGCCAGAAGAGCACTCAGGCTGAGAGAATTCTGGGGCTCCACTCCACTCATTCTATGGAAGGAATGAGGTGTCTTCTCATGGCCCCACTCCAGGAGGTGTGTGACTACTGGGTTCTAGTCAGTCTGTAGATCTGTACTGCCTGGGCTCCCACCTGGCCTATCTTGCTTTTCCTGTTTCCAATGTGACTGCATCCTGGTTTGTTGGGACCCATAACTCTCCAAGCTCCTGAATGACCCACATATGGTTCCATCAGATGCCCGCCTGACTAGGAAGTGGGCTGAAAGGCCAATTCTGGCAATAACTCCTTCCATTTCTGCTTCTGGCTCCTCAAAGCAGATGCTGATAATTATCTGGACCTTTCCTCATAGTATGGTGTACTAGAAAGAGTTTGAGCTTTGGAATCAGAGCAGTACACCTTAAACTGCCTCCAAACTTCAGATACCACTCAATAGTTAGAAAGTTTTCTGATAAAGGGGAAACAGGGAACATTTTTCCCATCACAGCCGAACTCTACTTATGAGACCTTGATTAAAAATAACCCACACTATCTCTTCCCTACTATGAGTTCAGCAGGACAAGATGGTTTCTAAGTTTTCTGGGAACTTCACTATTACAGTTTCACCAGTGACTTGAAATGTCATTAAGCAAGTAGAAAGGACCATGAAAAATGTGAAGACCCCTGGGCCATATTTTCCTGCCTATATCCCCCACTCCTTGCAACAGTACATCTTTTCCAACCTCTTCCGAGCTTAAAAAAAATTAATGGCATTCATTGTTTATAAATGCCTCTGTTGATCTTTCCTATTTCGGTTCCTGACTCCTAGTGGAAAAACTCTCCCTGCTTCCCCCGCCCTGCACCCGCGCTGAGTTTCAAAAATAGCAATGGGAGTTGGGTTGGCTCAGGGCTTTGTGTTTGGAGTCCATAGCCTTTGCCCTTTGGGTCACCAGTTCATGTCGTTAACACCATGGCCAGCAAGCTTTCCTTCTGTTACGTGTCTATGGCTTGAAGTTTTGAGAAGAGGCATCTTTCTGAATGATCACTTTCTCATGACCATCTCAAACACCCCTGACCCCGTATTAATTATCTCTGCTGCTCTTCCTTCTCCTCTGAAGTCTGCAGTCTTCACAGGCTCATTTGCTTTTTTTCAGATCTGTTTTTCTGGATGAGGGCTCTAGAATTTGCATTTATCCTCAGCTCTCCCAAGAATGGATTGGTCAATATATGCTATATCCCTTCTCTGCATCCCCAAAGTGCTTTTGGAGGAATCTGGCATGCTATTACTCTCAACCTTCATACATACATATACCTTTAATCACAGTGAACAGTTTTTGGGTTTTAAAGTCCACAAAGAACATTTACTTGTATCAATTTATTTAGTCATCAGTAAATCCCATGAAGCCTTTATTGTTATTTTCAATCTCACTTGAAAGACACTGGGTTTGAGAGAAGGCAAATCAGCCATCCAAGGTTACTCCATCTACTAAGTGCAGAGCCAGAATGCAAATACTTCACCCCCGACCCTGCTGCACCATTCTGCTGCTCTCCTGGCCCTCTCTTGCAGTTCTGTATTCTGAATTTGTTTGCAGTGATCTACTTGTAGATGTTTACTAGTGCTACAGATGATGACTTTCAGGACAGCGGACTGTTTCACTTTTATAAATTTGATGGGACAAAGCCCTTTTGTCTTTGCCTTTGTCATGCACTGGAGGTTTTAGAATAAGCATCAAGCTAGGGAGCTTGAGTATAATTCCTTGGGCAATCTGGTAGTGCCAGCATTCCTGAGAAAAGCAGGATTTTGATGTCAGTTTGCTTTCAGAAGAGTTTGGTAGAGGCATAAAGAGGATGAAGAGGTAGAGATGGACAAAAAAACCATAGTTTTGGAAATTTTTGAAGCCTAGACTGAGGCAGAAGTAATGGGGAGACAGGAGGTTCCTGGCCGTGGAGAAGTCACAGAAATGGAATTGACAAAGTGTGCTGCTCATGGGCAGGGTTTCTAGGGAGAGGGGCTGGGAGAAGCCAAAGATGGCCCTGAGGATCTGGCCAGGTAGCTGAGAACCATGTGCCCAAGCAGTAGAGGGGCAGGTTTTAAGGGGAAGGAGATGCTTTGTTCCACTGCAAGAATATTTAAGCATTTCGTATCTGCAAGGCATCTGGGCAACAGAGTTCTGGCAGCTGAAGTGAGAGACTGGACCTCGAGAGAGCAGGCCAGTCAGCACCAGCACATACCTCCTGTGACAGCAGGACAGAAAGAAAAAGACAAGCGAAGAGCCCTGAACATTACTGCCACCTGGGCACCACTGCTTTGTGGCACTGTCTCATTGAGTCTTTATGCCACGTCTATTGGAGAGGTATTTTTATTTCTATTTTGTTTGGCCATGCCTGTGGCATGCAGAAATTCCTGGGCCAGGGATCAAACCCATGCCACTACAGGGACAATGTCAGACCCTTTAACCTGCTACACCACCAGGGAACTCTCTATTTCTATTTTTAAAACGCGGAAATGGATGCCCAGAAAATGTCCCTTGAAATCTTTTAAAATAGGGCTAACAGGCTGATCTCACACAAAGAAACAGAGTCCTTCTCGGTCAGAGTCAGGCTGGCTCACTGTCCTGCTTCAGTTTCAGTAAGTCATCCTTGTGACTTCTCTTTATGATATTATGGTACTTGGATCTTAGATAGTAAGGAATCAGCATGAAGCAGAAGTAGACTCTTAAAACCATGTTCCTGCCATGTCATTTCCCTGAATGGAGGGGAAGTGTGTGTGTGGTGAGCACATGTGCACACAGATATATATTTTGCATGTCAGGTTGTTGGGGCAAAGAGTGCAGGGCAGCTATAGGATTTTCTTTCCAGGTAAGCTTAGCATGTGATAGAATAATCTATGCTTTGTTTTTCTGGTTCAGCAACCAGGTAGTGTTTCACAAATCTCAGAGAAAATGGGAGTTCCCGTCGTGGCTCAGTGGTTAACGAATCTGACTAGGAACCATAAGGTTGCGGGTTTGATTCCTGGCCTCGCTCAGTGGGTTAAGGATCTGGCATTGCTGTGAGCTGTGGTGTAGGTCGCAGATGGGGCTCAGATCTGGAGTTGCTGTGGCTGTGGTGTAGGCCAGTGGCTACATCTCCGATTCCACCCCTAGCTTGGGAACCTCCATATGGCACGGGCGCAGCCCTAGAAAAAGACGGAAAAAAAAAAAAAAGAAAGAAATGCCTTAGTATTTTTTCCCCCCTCATCCTCTGTCCTAGCTGGGTCACAGTGTACAGGTG
The DNA here is from genome assembly GCF_054392235.1 of Sus scrofa. Classification (NCBI taxonomy): domain Eukaryota; kingdom Metazoa; phylum Chordata; class Mammalia; order Artiodactyla; family Suidae; genus Sus; species Sus scrofa. The sequence goes on along the minus strand of NC_139395.1, from coordinate 36,226,915 downwards.
TTTTCCATAAACACACACACACACACACACCCCCACACCCACACACACCCTGCTTGATGCTTTGAGCCATCACTCCTGACATACACAAAGGGCTGTCCTTTTTTTTAAACCACTGGCCCAGTTCTATCATTTATGGGATATCCCCGCACAAGCAAAGGGACATCAGAGTAGGGCAGTGGAGCATTCCCTGCCCTGGCAGCTGAACACAGGCGCAGGATATACATCTTCAACAGGTCTCTGCCTTCAGTGTTTAAAGCTGGAGATGGCCAATTCCTGGAAATCCCTAGCTTCCAAATGCAGAATTAATCATGGGACCTCTCTACATTTGTCTGTCATGGCTTGGTCTGAACCTCAAGTAGGAAGGCGTAAATCACAATCATAGTCAGGAAAACATCTTGCAGATACAAGTTTAGAAAATTCTTAAAGCATATCTAGAATTCACTGTCTACTTTCCGTCCACACAAACTCTACCTTGAATAATTTCTTCTCTTTTCCTTCTGCCCCAGGCAGCTTTTTAATCTCTTGGTAGATGGGTGAACAAGGAGAAAATATATGAAGCACAGGGTATCTCAGAAGAATATTGAAATATACATATATATTCAGAATATATTTGCTATGATATTACTAAATAGCATCTAGCTGGTGACCTAGAGGGAAGGACTAAAAATGTAACAAAAGACCATTTTAAATTCTAATTTTCCTGTCTGGCCAGTTATTTATGCGGTGAAAGTACTCTCCTGTACTGTCATTTCTTTCCACTAAGGTATGATTTTAAAAGGCTCCTAAAATATACATCTCTTCTTTGGGGCACAAAGAATATTACTGGTCTTGAAAGATCATCTCTATGCCATGTTTCGAAAAATCACCAAAACACTTGCAAACATCATGAAGGATAATTTAAGAGGGACAGGCAGTCTTTTTCCCCATTTCCCCTCAAGTTTGACCAATTAAACCTTTGGTCAATTACTATTAAAATAAACAGCTCACAGGAATGAAGTTCCATATTTTCTTTCTTACATTGTTGAGACAGTGGCAGGGTCTGGCAACCTGAGAAATTTTTATTTTCTGGAGAGCTGTATGCATATAAAGATTCTCTTGTCACCACCTGGTCCCTTTCTTATTCTTAATAATCATGAAATGTTTAAGGATGGAGTAGGGGGCAGTGACCATGTCTTCCTAACATCAGCATATGTGGAACTTGAGAAAAACAATTTTAGGAACAGAAGTAGAAGTATGGCTAACATCACTGAGATGAACCAGACTCTAACAGATCTTCTGAGTTCCCGACTTTCCCAAACTGGTCTCTCAAATGGAATTCAAACATTCTCCCATCGGTGATATGGCTTCAGGACATCTCAGTTTGATCTCCTGAATGGGGGTCGGAGGTGCAATGGCCTGGGGAGGCCGGTGACATCATTAGAGACCCATTAAACCCACCTTGTTCACTGAACCTCACAGCGTCTGCATGAAAGAGGCCCAACAGGTCTTAAGTTGAAAGAGTCAGGAGCTCTCTCTCTCACCTCTCCCTGCTTCTCAGTACTTCTGGTCCCTTTTCCTTTGCTACCTCTCAGTCACCTCACTTGAATTAGTGAAGGTGTGAGACATCAACACCAAGCTGGCACACAAGTGGTGGTCAATGTTTGATGGATCCATGAATATTGAGATTATCTGCAGTTCTACCTTCTTAATTCTGAACATTTTCCTGTGTGTATAATCGAAACAATCACGGCCATAATTCTGATACTACTATTTCTCAATGGTTGAGCACTCATTCATCTGTTCATTCATCAACAAATTCATATTGAACACCTGTTACAGGAAGGATGCAAGGCTTAGCATGGAGGATGTTCTTTTCCTTCTGTTGATATTTAAGGCAGACTATTTTTCTTCCTACTCACTCACCACTGTTCTTGAAATACTCACTATGTTCCAGATGTGTGCTATGCTGGCTGCTGTGGGAACAGGCACATTCATTAGACCAAATCATGTCTTCAAGGGCCTTATTAAACTCTATGCTGTCTGAAAAACGACATGAAAGTTTAGAGGAATGTGGTCACCACAGAGCTGGAGAAAGCATTTATACTGGGTCCTGAGAGATTTGGGGCTGGTGGAGATGGAGAAATGGGCATGAAGGGCATCTCGGCTGTTCTAGAAGGAACAGCCAACTCCAGGGCACTGACAGCGGGCTTGGAAAACATCAGGTCATCCACAGGGAAGAGTGCTGAGCAGGCTGGTAATATGGGTGATCTTTTCCACCTCCTATCGTCCTGTCTTTTGTCTTGGTGTCAGGTCAAGCGTTTTTACATTTTCAAAGAGATGCTAGGCAGTACCACGGGACAGCCCAGAGCATATCACTAGCCCCTTACAGGAGCTCCTTCCACCTCTGGGCGAGGCTCTAAGAGATCTCCTTCCTTGGAGCCTACCAACACCCATTTCTGCTCACTCTTTGCTGGAAGTAACGTGGTGTACTTTTTCAATGAAGTCATTTTGAATGAGAGATTTCTTAAAATACACAGTACTTGGCAGCAGGGGTAACATTTCAGGAAACTAACAGAAGATGCTAGCTGAAAAGTATTTCATGCCCCTTTAGTTGAAAGGTGCTGAGTACAATGTTCCCTGAGAACATCGGACCTAAACTGGAATCTTAATAACTCTTTAACGAACTTGTTTTGCAGGCACTGGAAAGGCTTTCGGAATTGTATCTATTAAAGAGAGACACACCAAAGACTGTTCAGTAGCAGCCAATTGGAATTAAAGAAAAGATTTTAGGAGAAGAAGTCCTGAGTTACAATCCATTTGCTTCATTGCTTCTTCTCCACTGATAACACTGAGTTGTTTTCAGGATATCAGGACTTCAAAATGCTAGAGTGTGCTGTGAATATCTAAAGGGAATGCAGTGCATAGGATTTTCCAAACACATATTTTACCACGGAAAATGCCCCTTTCCCAAATCTAAGGTACCTCCTTCTGGGATTATTTTTAGAAGCTCTACCTTTTAGCGACTTGCACTCTGCTTCAATGTATCACTTGTCACTGTGCACTTGGGACTTCAAGTGAGTTTAAACCCTCTTCCAGATGAGGTGTCTTCAGCTATTTGAAGATAATGATCCCTAAGTCTTCTCCAGGCCAAGAATTGCCATCTCCTACAAACATTCCTCATCTGGTAAGGCCAATATCTCCCTAGAAGTGTGCTCCAGTTTATTTACTTTCACTTAAAATTCTGTCCCCAGAATCAACACAATTCTCAAGGGGGCCAGATGAACAAGGAATACAAAGAAATTACTTCTGTGGGACTGGGCATTACATTGCGCTTTTGTCCTCTAGCAGAAAAGTAGCAGTTAGATTATTGCTATTTTTTAAGCAATTAAGACAGCAGGGATTAACAATCCCATTGGCCAAACCACTGAGGTCTGGGTACTGCTTTTTAAGTTGGACACATACCACAGCCCAAAGGAAAGTATCTATTTGAAATTTAAGAAAAAGCTTTTAGAGAACACTTGTATTTTCTTACTTCTAAGCTGTACAGCTTCTAAAATGATTGTCCAGCTAAATGATTGATGGCATCGCAGAGTTTTAATCCCATTCAGAGAATACACAGATTTGACACCCGCTTTTTCATGTTCCTTTTGATTTCTATTTGGCATTTCCCACCAAGACACAACTTCAATGGTCAGTATTTCCATTCAAGGTTTGATTCATGTTTCAATGTTTGACTTTTCTGAACAATTGGATGAGGTCAGAAAAGGTCAGGAAACAATTAAATTAATGCTCAAACAAAAGCCTAGTAGGAAGGTCCTGGACTCAGCGTAATGTAATATTTACTCATGTTACATATATTATTCACTATAATGGTAACACAACATTATAGGTACAACAATGCCAAGGTGCATCTGCATTTTACATTACTTCCTACTGGAGGATGTTTTTATATTGCATCCTGTAGCATTAATGCATATTTACAGAGACAGTGCTGCTCTTGGTGCCTTGCCCAGAACTTATTGTGCTGATGCTGTGCGGTATTGGCTGTTAATGGCTCGTAGGTGCCTCTTTTCAGAGAACTGTTCTCAGCCAAATGGGATCCTCCTTTCCTGGCAGGAACAGTGACAGGAGTATACAAAGGCCAGCCCCTTTGTCTCAGGTTGGGGCTACTAGATGATATGATGAAATCTGTGTTCCAGAGCTCCTGTGGGTGGGATCATGCGATGCCAACTCCAGCGGAGATCATATCCTTGTTTAGTTCCTTCCCCTGCTTCCCTGATTCCCCTTCTCCTGAGGGCACTCCCCATAATAAATCACTTTCACTAGGATCTCTATCTCTGGTCCTGTTTTAGGGATTTTTACCCAGGACAAAGCCATTATTATTTTTCTAGGTGGTTGCCACTTGGACAGTTTGAAAGTTAATGATTGTGCAGTGACTGTATAGGGAAACTTTAAATTTTAGAGAATGAAATCCAGCCTTTTTTTTTTTTTTGCTAAATATTTGTTGAGAAAATATGTGTCCATTAATATGCTGTGTCTTCTAAGTGGATGCCAACTAAAAACATGTAGTTAATTTAAAAACAGTTTTGGAAACAAGGTATCTAGCAGTAAACAGAATAGAGTCCCTTGGAGAAAACCTCCTTAATTGATGGAGTGGACTCATGCATTGAGTTAGTTATGCTAATACTGCATGTTGATTTGCTTGATTCTTTGCAATTCCAATGAGATGCAGATGATCACAAAGATATTCAATGTACTCCTGAAATGAGTCATTGCAGACAGCTCAGTATAAAGTAGGTACACAGTGAAGATGAGCCCCCATGCCAACTCCCACTGCCAGGGTCTAAGAATGGTAAGAGTGGATTGGCTTGGTGGGGGGAAGTATGTTCATCTAACCAAGTATAAGAAGATTCTCCTTAGTCTAAGATTGGGTTTGAGTCACCTGACTGCCTATTTCTCTCACGTCTCCATGAAAGATTGGCTTGATCATATTTGGCATGCATATGTGACCACATTTTCTGGGAAAGAACAGTCTAACAAGGTGATCATAAAGGCTGGCAATGTTCTGGAGGCAAGACTAGATAAGCAGAGGGGCATGCCATAGTGCCAGCGTAACCGAAGGGGCTTGGGAGCCAGGTGAGCAGAGGGGGAGCAGTCTTAGATTTCAAGTGCAAGGTTAAGGGCAATGCTGGTACTTGGAAATGAATGAATGAGTGAAGGAGCCAAGGAAATTATAAAAAGATGGGCAGGAAATGAGGCTGGGGTGATGGTCTATTTTCATTGCCTCTTTTTTATGGAAAATGTTTAGCTTTTTCAGCTTTAAGGTTCAGGAAGCCAGGTGAGGCACACACACATCAGATCCTATAAACCTACCTCTGAGGGTCTGTTCCAACTTAGAAATCCTAGATAGTGAGGATGCCAGATTCCATTTATCTTTAAACAAATACCTATCAGCTAGAAACTGCACAAATGAGATTTGATTTTTCTTGGCTATCATTATGTAACCTTTGGTTCTCAGTTGAAAGAGAAACACTTGTTTTAATACGTTCTCTGAAATGTCATTCTAAGGAGATAATAGCAGGTGGTCTTTCCTTAGAATTTAGAATGTGAAGATGACTTGTGATTTGAAGAAAGCAAATCTTCAGGTGATGATGTGGAGGTAGGAGGTTAGCTTTGAGGAGTAAAGAGAAAGGGAAGATCCATGGTTCTTGATTATAGATGACAAGCCCTGTGCAGTGTTTCCAGATAACATTCATCAGCCTCAACTTCACCTTACTCTTCTTCCTCTCCTTGCTTCCTTCCTCTGCCTTTTCTTTGTCCCTGTTCTTTCTTGCTTCACATCACCTAAACTCCTTTCTCCTTTCCTAGAAGGAGCTTACCATTTGACTTATTTGGTTTTCATCTTTGAAAGGGCAGTGTGCCTTGTTGACTCTCTCTTTTTTAGATAAAAAGGCAACTACAATACACATTTAATCCTGAGAAAAGTATAGTGGAGCTTTCTTTAGCACAAAGCATTTTTCGGTGTGTGATATTCTTTCTTTTCTTTTTTTCTTTTTAAGGCTGTACCTGCAATATATGAAAGTTCCCAGACTAGGGGCCGAATGGGAGCTGCAGCTGTAGGCCTATGCCCCAGCTATGGCAATACTGGATCCGAGCTGCATCTGTGACCTATGCCACAGCTCGCAGCAATGCCAGATCTTTAATCTACTAAGCAAGGCCAGGAAATGAACTTGCAACCTCACAGACCCTAGGCTGGGGGTCCCTGTTGCCACAATGGGAACTCCGTGGTGCATGATTTTTAAAACAGAATCTTTCAACATTATCACTGTACTTGAGGTGTACCTGGAATCCTCTTTAGGGTAATGATTGTGACATTCCTCAGAGGTGAAATCATTTCTGTTACTCATTTTAAAAAGACACGGGCTGTTTGTCTTTTCACGCTAGCCACAATGCGATTTAAAATAGAGACTCATCATCACCTGTTTAAGGGTTATGAATAGCACTGCCTTGAAAAGGTCTTGGTGGAAATTTGGGTGGAAATCGAAAGTGACACATTGGACTTGAAAGCCAGTTAGGCAGACACAAAACCAAAGCTGGAGGCCAAAGTGCCTAAGCATTCTGAGCATAAGACATGATGAAACCCCCTTCCAACTATGCTAATGGTCAGGTACCAGGTACAGAGAAGTGACATGGAAAGTGGTATAGCTCTAAGACTTATCAGCATTTCCCAGACAAAAAAGGTTCCATGACACAGAGGCTATCCTAAGCCCTTTGACAGACAGGATTATTAACAATTTTTCATCCTGCCCTTTGCCAGTTAGCTCTGCTGTTCCTACTATCAGAGGCAGACTGACTTCTCCATTGCTGGACAGAGGTTTAACCCATATCTGGGGGTACTGCCAACACAAGTGATAGTGTGCCACTTCTAACTGGAGGCCCTAGGAAGCCTTGTGTGCTTCACTTGTCCTTGCCATGAGGACACGACATTGCTAGTCCATGGGTCCAAGGAAAGGGTAAGAGACAAGAAACAGAGTGAAGATGCAATAACTGAGCTGAGTCTGGATCAGCCAAGCTGCAACTGATCTGAAGAAGCCTGAGTAAGAGTAAAAGAAAGCATTCACCTCCCTGGGAATGTACATATCCCACCATTGCCACTGCCATAGGGTTGGGCACTGCCTTAGCCCCTCTGAGGGTCACTGCCACTGCCCAGTGCCCTGCAACCAGAAGCAGCCTGCCACCTCCACCTCCTTGTGGGTCCTTGCCACTGCCAAGGGGCTTGGCAACCAAGCATTGCTTACAAGTGCTGCCCATCACTCCCACCTCCCTGGAAGCAGGCACAGGCTGTACACCTGCAGTCCCCCTATTAAGGGGATAGCAGTTTGCACACACTAAGGAAAAAGACAGCAAGCATTCCCCCCCCCCAAAAAAAAAGTAAGCCCTCAGAAGCCACCCATGGATGCTCTTACATATAAAATAACCCTCCAAGACTATAGCAAATAACTGTTTTCCCTAAACTCACAGAATAAACATACAAGCAAAATGAAGAAGTACAGGGACCATTCCCAGTTAAAAGAACAGGGGAATTCCACTGAAGGAGCAAACAATGAAAGAAACCTCTGTAGTCTAACAGATACTAAGTTCAAAGAAGAGGTAATGAAAACACAGAAGGAATTAAGAATGGATATCAACAGTAACACAGATTACTTTAGAAAGGAACTAGAAACTATAAGGAGGAGTCAAGAAAAATTAGAAAATTCATTTGCAGAGGTGCAAGCTGAATGAAAGCCATTGAAGAGTAGGGTGAATAATGCAGAGGAATGAGTAAGTGACTTGGAAGATAGAATAATGGAAATCAGCCAATCAGGACAGCAGACAGAAAGCCAAAAGGAAAAAAAAAATGAAAGCAATATAAGAGATCTATAGGATAATATAAAGAGTCAATCTATGCATAATAGGGATTCCAGAAGTAGAAGAAAAAGAAAAGGGGATTGAAAATGTATTTGAAGAAATTGTGGCTAAAAACATTCCAAATCTAAAGGAAATAGATATCAATATACAGGAAGCACAGAGGGCCCCAAACAAATTGGACTCAAACAGACCTATACCAAAACATACTATAATAAAAATGGCAAAAGTTAAAGATGAGAGGATTCTAAAGGCAGCAAGAGAAAAGCACAGAATTAATTTATAAGCCCCCATAAGGCTATCAGCTGATTTCCCTACAGAAAGGCTACAAGCTAAAAGAGAGTGGCAAGATATATTCAAAGTTCTAAAAGGGAAAAATTTTCAGCCTGGAATACTCTACTCAGAAAGATTATCATTTAAAATAGAAGGAGAAATAAGGAATTTTTCAACAAGCAAAAACTAAAAGAATATAGCAATACTAAGCCCACTCTAAAAGAAATACTGAAAGGTTTCCTCTAAATAGGAAAGAAGTAAGAACATACAGGATGGGAGTTCCTGCTGCAGCACAGTGGGTTATGAGCCCGACTAGTATCCATGAAGATGTGGGTATGATCCCTGGTCTTGCTCAGTGGGTTAAGGATCTGGTGTTGCTGTGAGCTGTGGTGTAGGTTGCAGAAGTGGCTTGGATCCTGCACTGCTGTGGCTGTGGTGTAGGCTGGCAGTTGCATCTCTAATTCAAACCCTAGCTTGGAAACTTCCATATGCCAAAGGTGTGGCCCTAAAAAGAAAAAAAAAAGAAAGAAAAAATAGGATGGAGGAAATCACAACTGGAAAGTAATCACTTATGTCAGTATACAGATCAAAAAGAAAAAAAAAACCAATTTGTGAGAGCAATGATAAACACAAGGAACAGCAAAAGGATAAACATGAAGATGTGAAAAAGGGCATCAAAATCATAAAATGTGGGGAAGGAGAGTAAGAAAATATAGACTTTTTTTTAGAATGTATTTGAGTCTGTATGACCATCAGTCTAAAGCAAAAACTAAAAACTAGATATAGGAAGGTGTTAACATACTTGAAAAACAGGGTAACCACAAATCAAAACCAAACAATATATTCATAAACACTAAAAAAAAAAAAGAGGACGCAAGCATAAAATAAGAGGAAATCATACAACAATAACAACAAGAACAACAACAACAACAACAAAGGAACAAAGGAGAAACATAGACTCAACTGGAAAACAAGGTTTTAAAATGGCAATAAATACACATTTATCAATAATTGCCTTAAATGTTAATGGATTGAAGGCTCCAATCAAAAGACACAGAGTGACAGAATGGATAAAAAACAAGAGCATACAGTATGCTACAAACAAGAGACCCACCTTAGGGCAAAGGACATATATAAACTCAAAGGGAGGGATGGAAAAAGATATTGCATATGAATGGAAATGACAGAAAGTGGGAGTTGCAATATTCATATCAGACAAAATATACATTAAAACAAAGGCTGTAAAGAAAGATAAAGGACACTTCTTTGGTCAGGTTTATTCCTAAGTATTTAATTTTTGGGGTGTGATTTTAAAAGGTATTATATTTTTATATTCTTTTTCTAATATTTCATTGTTACTATACAGAAATGCTACTGATTCCTGAATGTTAATCTTGTATCCAGCTACTTTGCTGAATTCATTGATCAGTTTGAATAGTTTTTGTGCGGAGTCCTTAGGGTTCTCTCTTATAGTATCATGTCATCTGCATAGAGTGACAATTTTACCTCTTCTCTTCCAATATGGGTACCTTTTAAAGACTTATCTGCTGGAGAACTATAAAACATTAATCGAGGAAATTAAAGAGGATTAAAAAAAAAAGGAAGATACCCATGTTCCTGGATTGGAAAAATTAATACCATTAAAATGGTCATACTATCCAAAGCAATCTACAGATTCAATGCAATCCCTATCAAATTACCTAAGATGTTTTTCACAGAACTGGAACAGACAATCCAAAAATTTATATGGAACCATAAAAGAATCATAATTGCCAAAGCAATCCTCAGGAACAAAAACCAAGCAAGAGGAATAACTCTCCCAGACTCCAGACAGTATTACAAAGCTATAGTAATCAAGAAACTGTGGTACTGGTACCAAAACAGACATACAGACCAATGGAACAGAATAATGAACCCAGGAATAAACACAGACACCTATGGTCAATTAATCTTCAACAAAGGAGGGAGGAACATAAAATGAAAAAAGACAGTCTCTTCAGCAAGTGGTGCCGGCAAAACTGGATAGCTGCATGTAAATCAATGAAACTAGACCACATTCTCACACCATGCACAAAAATAAACTCAAAGTGGCTTAAAGACTTAAACATAAGACAAGACACCATCAAACTCCTAGAAGAGAACACAGACAAAACATTCTTTGACATCAACCGTAAAACGTTTTCTTAGGTCAGACTCCCAAAGCAACAGAAATAAAAACAAATAGAAATCAATGGGACCTAATCAAACTTACAAACTTTTGCACAGCAAAGGAAAGAATAAAAAAAAAAAACCCAAAACCAAAAAGACAACCTATGAAATGGGAGAAAATAAATTCAAATGATGCAACTGACAAGGGCTTAATCTCTGAAATATACAAACAACTCATACAACTCAACAGCAAAAACCCCCACAACAACCCAATTGAAAAACAGGCAGAAAACCTGAATAGACATTTCTCCAAAGAAGATATACAGATGGACAACAAGCACATGAAAAAATGCTCAACATCACTAATTATTAGAGAAATGCAAATCAAAACTACAATGAAGGACCACCTCACACCTGTCAGAATGGCCATCATTAACAAGTCAACAAATAACAAATTTTGGAGAGGGTGTGGAGAAAAGGGAACCCTCCTGCACTGTTGGTGGGAATGTAAAGTGGTACAACCACTATGGAAAACAGTATGGAGGCACCTCAGAAAACTAAATATGGAATTACCATATGATCCAGCAACCCCACTCCTGGGCATATATCCAGACAAGACTTTCCTTGAAAAAGATACATGTGCCCCTATGTTCAACGCAGCACTATTCACAATAGCCGAGGTGTGGAAACAACCTAAATGTCCAATGACAGATGACTGGATTAAGAAGATGTGGTATATACATATACCACACACACACACACATACACACACACACACACACACACACACACAATGGAATACTACTCCGCCATCAAAAAGAACAAAATAATGCCATTTGCATCAACAAGGATGGAAGTAGAGACTCTCATACTAAGTGAAGTCAGAAAGAGAAATACAAATGCCTTATCATGACACTTACATGTGGAATCTAAAATTTGGCACAAATGAACCTTTCTACAGAAGAGAAAGAGACTCAAAGACAGAGAACAGACTTGTGGTTGCCAAGGGTGAGAGGGGAGTGAGTGGAAGGGACTGGGAGTTTGGGGTTAATAGATGTAAATTACTACATTTAGAATGGATAAGAAATAAGATCTTACTGCATAGTACAGAGAAGTATATCCAATCTCTTGGGATAGAACATGATGGCGATAATAGGAGAAAAAGAATGTATATATATGTATGACTAGGTCGCCTTGCCATACAGCAGAAATTGGTGGAACATGTAAATTAACTATATTTTATTTCAAAAAATGAAAAAAATTTTTTTAAAAAAGAAAGCTCATTTTAAAGCACTAGAGTTTTAGAGGAGTTTTGACAGTGTGTTTTTGGAAATCTTTGACCAACACAATGCCATGTTCCTAAATGTGGCTTGCTGGAAGGAAGAACATTAATAATAGTAACTAGAAAATGAGTGTGAATAGTTGATGGTTTTCTGAGGATGAAGACAGGCCTGTGTATAATGTTGTAAGAGGGGCCGATAGTCATTCCCCATTCTGAATATCTCAACCCTTAACTGGATCTTGGTCAAGGGCAGAGGGCACCACAGAAGCCTGCCTTCCTGGTCACAGTGGAAACTACTGATATGTCCACACCCCATGGTGACAGACATTGGTCTCTTTGGGAAGCAGCAAACATTTCAAATCTCCCTTCAAATAATATCAGACAATTAATTAAGGAAAGACCTTCAAGATGACCTGAGCCAGAGAGAAGTTAAACTACTTGCTACTTCCATTACCGGCCAAGTGCATCAGTTAAATGGTTATATTCTCCCTGAAATTTGCTTTTTAATTTTACTCCTTGTTCCCAACCATTCTCCCTAAAGCCAGAGACTGGATCTCTTGACTTTTCCAACACGGCATTTTAAAACGGTTTCACATCCAAAGTCTTTTCCATGCCAAACTCCAGCCTTGACACCCCACACACCATTCAGATCACTTTCTTCTCAACACCTGCTTGCTTGTCCACACCCCTCATAACATAGGAAATGCAGAACCAGAGACAGTCTTTAAGATGTGTGCAAAATATTGTTGTGTAGATGAGCAACTAATTACTTTGTGTTATATGGACATTATTTTTTCAATTATTTATGCCTGTAAAGTGTCAATTTTTCCTGTTACACTAATTTGGTTTACCCTCCAAATACTTTTCTCTGCCTCAGGAAAATGGCTATTTTCTCCTTTAATAATAATGATAATGATATCAATTCCAATGGTCTCTCTTTACTGAGATATATTAGATGTCTGGTACTTTCCCTCTGCCAACTAATTAATTCATTTAAAATCATGAGGGTGCTGTTATCATCTCCACATTAAAATGAGAACACAGATTCAGAGAAGACGAGTCACTGGCACAAGGTCACAGAGATGCATGGGGCTCAAATCCTGGCCATCTGATTCTACACTCATGGTCTTCCTACCATCCTCACTCCCTCATTTCATCTTATCCGGGAAGAGAAAGGGCTAATTGTGGCAATGGAATAGCCAGGAGCAAAATATGGTTAGCCTTCTGCCCACTCTGTGTACCACATGAAAAGGTGCTTCTTTGCCTGCTTTAAATGAAGATGGCCTCTCCCCATGTGACATACAAAGCCATCAGCTGGAGTCACATGACTGGCATCAGAGCCAGTGTGGAAAGGAATCAACAGAGGCCAGTTTTGTCATACTAAACCAGGTTTTCTTTTAGTGCTGTGGGGACACTGTTGATGCTCTGTTCAGATACCATATACCAGGTGAGCATAGGCAGAACAATGGCCTCCTAAAGATACCCATGTCTTAATGCCCAGACCACCAGTTATGCTGTGACAAGGGGAACTCAAAGGTGCAGATGGAAGTAAGGTTGCTAATTAGGTGACCCTGAGATAGGAAGGTTATCCTGGTTTATCTAGGAAGGTCCAGTGTAATAACAAGGGTTCTGGTGAAAGGGGAAGAGGGAGCAAGGAGATGGCAGTGTGAAAAAGATGTGACCTGGTATTGCCAAATTTGAAGACGAAAAAGGGCCACAAGCCAAGATGTAGGCAGCTTCCAGAAGCTAGAAAAAACAAGAACACAGATTCTTGCCTCAAGCCTCCAGAAGGAATGCAGCCCTATGACATCTCAATTTTAACCCAGTGAGACTCACTGCAGACTTCTGACCTCCAGAACTAAGATAATACTTCTGTAACTGTAGATAATAAATCTGTGTTGTTTTAAGCTACCAAAACTTGTGGAATTTGTTACAGTGGAAAAAATCCACACAAACACTTGGTGGTAACTGTGCTAGCTGCTCAAGGCTCACAGTTGCCCCCTTCTCCAGGAAACTGGTTTCAACAGAACATGAACCATTTTGCTCAGGGAGTCCGAAATGACCTCTACCATAGGAGGAGGAAGGAAGCCTGCTGGTGCCAGATACAAAAGATTGGCCTCAAGGTCGGTCCAAGTGGTACAATTCATGCTCCAGACCTCCATCGAGATCCACCTGAGACCATGTCCTTCCAGTTCCTCCCCTGCTCCATCCACTTCCCTCCCTCTCCTTTGTTCTGAGAGCACCCTCTCCATAAATTACATGCGCTGGAGTCCCCATCTCAGGCTCTGCTTCTACTCTGCTTCTAGGGAATCTGCCCTGAGATAACTGTCATACTCAGAAGAGATGCCAGGCCATGAGAAATGGGTACTGAAGGGGAAACGAGGGGTTGGGAAGGAGGGGTGGGTGTCAGGGTTGAGGAGCTGGAGGATGAGATGAACATGTTAGGGCCACACCGGGCCCTAGCTCCCACTAGGGAATCTGAGGCTCTCAATCTTAAAGTGCTTTTCCCTGAAGCCTTCATGGCCAAGCCTAGCACTGTAGCAGCCAGGCTGTAAGTGAGCAGGCGGCACAGCATGGGCCTGACACTGGGACTTTGTACCTCTGCATCACCTCTCACTGGATACAGGCAGCCCCTGGGGAGGGGACATAATCTTTATCAAAGCAGCTCTTCCCATAGCCCATCCCGTTCCCTCCCTCTCCCTTGTCCTGAGAGCATGCTCTCCACAAATCTCATGGGAAAGGCTGTCTCACACACCTGTTTCCCTCTCTCTATTCTTCCAGGCTCTCTTGGATTTGCCTGGCTCCATGTCTGCAGGATCAGCACTGTCTCCAGAAGATGGTTCCCAGCTAGGTTAGGCTTGCATCTTCTGATTTCCAACCTCATTTCCTCTCTTAATTCCAGCCTTCTGCCTTTCGACTTCTCCCAAGGTAGGTACATCCTAAACGCCCTCCAAGAGCAAATATGGGCTCATCTCCTTCTTCTTCTCTCTTGTTGTGTGGTGACTTGTTAATCACCAGGATATGCTGATATTCTGGAAACAACTGGTTTCAATCCACTCTGAGTCCCACCCAAAGTCCCTTTATGATTTCCTCCACCTGTTTGGTCACTGGGTTTCTGACACAGAACAGGAAGAAGAATGCCAACTGCAGAATTCCTGTGCGTGTGACTCTGTGTTTTCCTTTTAGCTGGGACATTTTATAGGTCATTTTCTTTACCTGGGCACAGCCCCTAAGAGGCTCAGGCTATCACCATTTCTGAGGTACTAGGAGTTCTTTCCAGGTCCAGAGTTGTAATCACCATTTCAACTCGATGCTCTATCCTCCCTGAGGTCCCCTACCTTCCACACCTGCCTGTGGGTCATTCACCTGTGACTCACCAAGCAATAGACCCTCTTCCCAGGTGACTCCAGATGGACAGGGCCGCGCAGACTGGAATGGATGCCGAGTGATGCACTCAGACCCCTTGCCTATCTGAGGCATTTAATCTCCAATTGTCCAGCATCATGGCTGCCCCCCACCGACCCCTCTCTGCTAACTGCCCTTGGCTAAAAAGAGCTGCTTTGTTCAAGCCTCCTCAGGGGCTGCCCATATCTGGTGAGCGGTGATGCAGGGGTACAAAGCAAGATGAATATGCAGGGCTTGAGAGCTCCCTGGGGATAAGCTGAAGGCTTTGTTCCAGCTGTACCACAATCCAACTCCTCCCCTGCCTAGACCCACTTCCTTTTCCTTTTGACATATATTCTTCCCTTAAATGGTCCCAAACATACTCCTGCATGCCAGACAGGCTCAGAATCTGTCCACGGAGACCTGGACCTAGGTATACCCCCCTCTCCTGGCTTTCCAGGGATGCGAGGATCTTGAGAAGGGTTCCAGGGGAGGCCTTACCCACAATCATGTGGTTGCAGACATCACAGAAAGTAGGCTTCTTGAAGATGTGCTCCTGAAAGGTGTGGGCCTTGCCGCCGCCGCCTGGGTACAGGCTGGCCCTGGTGGGTGTGGACGTCAGGCTCCCGGGGGCAGGGAGCGGGCTGGAGCCGGGGCTGACCTCCGCCAGCATATCTGCCTGCAGCTTCACGTCGCTGTTGTTTCGCTGGAAGAAGTTGTCAGCACTTTTGCTCCGTAAACTCTTGGTCTTGAAAGAAAGTGACCGTTTTAGTTTCTGGAGCTGCAACGCAATGACAGAACGGACATGATCAATCTTGTACACGCTTGCTGTAAAGGGTTCAGCCTGCTCCACATACCGTACTGCTCTATTCCTATGGACACCTTCAGCCTCTGGCGAGCCTCCCAGGTGTCTCTGTAGGGGTGGGGTGATGTCAGCAGCCCTCACTCCACCCCCCTGCTCCTCCTCCTTGCCTCCCTGAACTCCCACCTATGCGCTGTCAAAATAACCCGTGGCACTGGGCTTTTGACATGATTTGCCTTTTGAATTGGAATCACTGGAAATATGAAGTGTAGGGACTCCTAGGCTTAAATGCTGGGTCCATCGTGCTGGGGCCTGTGTTGGCCTTTCTCTGTTGTGGTCCCTTGGCAGCCATCTGTCTATTCACATAACAAAGCAGAGGAGGCCTCTGTCTGACTGGAATCAGTCTAGCTTTAGTGTCTACACAACACAAAACAGAATGTCATAAGCTTGCTTGGGTCTGAGGTGCATGCGTGCATGTGTGCACGTGTGTGTGTGTATTTGAGGAGGATATGGTGTGGAATCATCTGGTTGACTTTCTCTGCTCCTTCCTCTACTCTGCCTCTTGGTTTTGGCCATGGCCATTTCTCCTTTGCCTTTGAGATTTACGAAGTAGTACCACAGGGGGATGCAGGAGTCCTAACTTGGTTTAGTCCAGTCCGTACCTCCAATCTAGTCTTCACATTGGAGCTTAAAGGACCTTCTGGAAATACGCATGTGAGCATGTGAGCCTGTTGTGGAAAATCCTTCATGAAGTTTCCTTTGTTCTTAAATTTAAAGTAAAACTCCTTGCCATGGGCTCCGGAGACTAGCAGATTCTGGATCCTCATGATATCTCATGCCACTGTTCACCTTGCTGTGTCCCTCCCAGCCACCATGGCCTTTTTAAGGTCTCTGGTATTTACTGTGCTTTATCACCAACCCTTAATACAGAGTTTCCCCTCTGCCTGTATGAAAGAAATGAATCACTGAGCAGCCGCATTACCTGTAATATATCACTTCAGCGCATCTCCTCTTTTTTGGCCATGCCTGCAGCATGCACAAATTTCCCAGGTCTGGGATCAAACCTAAGCCACAGCAGTGACAACACAAATCCTTAAGCGACAGGCCACCAGGGAACTGTAGTCACTTTACTTTTAAGACAATTTTCCTTTTGTAATTGAATATCCATGCCTGTTGCCTGGAATTAATCTCTAAGCTCCAAAGCTGTAGACAAAAATGGGCTCATTGCACTATGCCAATAATAGTCTCCATCAGGTGTGGAGAGACAACTCTGCTGGACATACAAGATACCTTGACCTGGGCTTGCCAAGTCTAGCCCCTCTGAGGGTAGAGCCCTGGAGCACTCTAATATTCAGAGATCGAAAAGATTAAGGAGGGCAAGTAAAGAAATCTGAGGAGGGGCTAGTGAGGAAAGAGAAGTATGAAAGAGGGATATTTTAGGAGCTAAGGGACAAAAATAATTCAAGGAAGGGAGAATAACCAGCAGCATCAAATGAAACTTTTAGGACAAGTACTATGAGGTGAAGGGGCTGGTCATTGCATTTGGTAAAGGGAATGTCTTTGTGGGACTTTAACAGCAGCCTTAACAAGACCTTAGGCAGAATCAGTCCAGTGGTGGGTATGAAAACCTAATTGACAAGATTTCAAGAAAGAATGACTGGGGAGGGCATAAATTAGGAGTTTGGGATTAGCAGATACACAATAATATATATAAAAGATATACACTACTGAGATGCAGTCCCTGGAGGAAGGGCTGACTTTAGATTGCAAGGAGGTCACTTATCTCGAAGGAGAGAGATGCAGATAGGTGTAGAACTGGTGCTGTGTAGATGTGGACCTTCTTTCTTGATTGCTTCTATTTTCTCAATGAAAACAGAAACAAGTCTAGCTCCTGAATGAGTGGAAAGGGGAGGTAGAGGTCAGATATGTTGGAAGTTGGAAAACAGAAAATGAGGAACATCTATTTCAGAGGACAGAGAATGAATGGGTGAGAACAATGCACAGAAGAAGGATGAGGAGGTGGCACAGAGGGTCCATTTCAGGATACTCTCCCATTTTACAGATGAAACAAGTGAAATCCAAAGTCAGATGGCTAGTACACTGCCGAAAGAAGAGCCACATACAGATTTTTCTGAATCCAGTGTTGCCTAGTCCAAACGGACTTCCATGACATACATGGTTTCCCACCCTTCCTCTCCTCTGAGTAAAATTCCTGTGCCTGGTGTGCTTTCTTTTTCCTGGTCTCAGCTGGAATTTTAGTAATAATCCACGCAGTTACCATGCTGAACAACACTTCTATGGTAATTAATTGGGGAAAGTAGAAATCAGGCATCAACAGAGCAATGGAACACGGAGAATGACAGCCCAGAGATGACTGTAGTGGCATGCACATTCACTTCCCAGTCTGTTCTGCAGAGGCACATAAAGTAAATTAACCAGAACAAGCTTGATCATTTCAGTGAGGGTCTAAAGTCTTCACTATGTGGGAAAGGGTTGGTTCCAGAACCAATGAGTCTCTGCCCACCTGAGCATAAGTCAGGAGGCTTAGTCTCCATGTCAGTTCAGTTTCCTGCTTGTTGAATTTAACCATAAAGTCGCCCCTACAGACATTTCCTTCACTATTTAAGACCACACCAATAATGTAGTGGTTTTGCTTCTGAACTGAAATGAGGTCATCAGAGAGCTTTTGACAAGTAAATGTTTCGTCCCTTCCTTCCTTCAGCCATGCCTGCAGCGTGCAGAAGTTCTGGGGCCAGGGATCAAATCTTTGCCACAGCTGCAACCCCAGCCATTGTAGGGACAATACCGGGTCCTTAACCTGCTGCATCATGAGGGAACCTCTGTAAATGTTTCATCCTTGATGCCCATATGTGATCTCCATTTTTGATCTTAAGATCAACATTTTTTTTTCACACCTGAACTTTTAAATAGGGATATATTTTCAGATCAAATGCTCATTCCTTTCTATTTTCCTTTTCCTGAAAAGGGTATTAATTCTATGGACAACATCTAAGAACTGAGGAAACACATTATTTGTCATGCTGTGGTATAACAACCCCCATGACTTGCCTCTGAAACCCAGCTCCCTTCACCCTCCATCAGCTATGCACTTCGTCTATTCCAAGTTCCTCTGATGCTATGGTGGTTTGTCACAGCTCTTCCCACACTCACCCTTAACTGTTTACCTGTGGCTCTACTGGCAGTGAGTATTCGGGTCTTGAGAAATGTAATGCCTATGACGACTAACTTTCTCACCAACATTTTTTACCCATCCACAGCCTGATTTCTTTGAAGATAAGCACAATATATTCCAGGTCCTGATTTGCTTTAGTTTGGATGGCAACATCAAAGTCAGAAATAGTCTTTTTACATCTACAGCTCTGTAAAAACCAGCTGCAAAAACTAGTTGTTAGTAAAAATATTAGTAAAGCAACAGTTATTGAATACAATCAATTATAAGCTCTGACACCAATGAGCTCTGTGGCTTGGGCAGGTCCCTCAAGCTCCTCAGCTTGGGTTCTGTCAGTAAATGGAGAAGATGAGCCCACTGGCTGCTAAGTTCCCTTCCAGCTCTGATAATTCAGCACAGTGAGGGAATACAAAAGACTCTGAACACTCTGTGAATAGGAAGTCTAAGATCTAATTCTGGAGACAGGTAGCAATGCTGAAAACTATTCAAGGGTGACAGAAAACCCTATATTTATATTATCAAGTGATAAGTAGGTGTTTTGATCACTACCTACTCTAATATGTCAGAAAAGGGAGATATTAAGGGGGGGTGGATTAGTCAGCAACATTCTTTCAAACTTTGAAGAATGAATCAACTTTGAAACACATAATTTAATGGTTTAGGAGCTTTGATAGCTCCCTCATATCTAAGTCATAGATTATAAGAGTCCCAGAAGCAGAAGAGAGAAAGGTCCATAAATGTAGTTAACGAAATCATGGCTGAAAATGTTCTTAACCTGAAAAAGGAAATAGAAATCTAAGCCCAAGAAGCACAGAAAGTCCCAAACAAGATGAACCCAAAGAGATCAACACCAAGCCATATCATAATTAAAATGTCAAAAGTTAAAAATAAAGAGAGATGCCAGCGATGTTAGGTTTATAGTAACCTAGTAAACGGTTTCTGGTTTAACAGCTTGCAGCTTTGAAGGCAGCTCAGCAAGTAGAATCCCAGCTCTGACGCTTCCTCTGGTTTTAACAATCTATTTAGTAAAAGGTAAGGTAAGGGCTAAGGGCAGTTTCCTTTGTCAAATGAACAGATTCTCTTCTTTCAGATGACTAAGAAAAAAACTCAGAGTTAGATTATACCAATGAGGGAAAAAACACTCCTGATTTTAAATATTAGCTATCAGGTGTTAGAACATTACTCTGAACTTTTCAGTTCCACAAAGCTCTGGATTGTTTATCTATGAAAGAGCAACCCAGGGAAAATTGCATGACCTATTTTTTTGTTTCAACTATTTATTTAAAAATAATTTTAGTAATACAAAAATTGCAAAATAGTAGAGTCCCTATATACCTTTCGCCCACTTCTCCCTAATGTTCACATTTGACATAAGTACAGTAAATTGACTGTAACCAGGAAACTTAACACTGACATAAAACTCTTAGCTGAGCTACAGACCTTATAAATATTTCCAGCTGTCCCATAATGCCTTCTTTTCTGGTCCAGGATCCAATCCAAGATTCCATATTGCATTAAGTTACATTTCCTATTCTCTTCAGTCTGTATCAAGTCCTCAGTCTTTCTTGTCTTTCATAACCTTGACCCTTTTGAAAGGTACTAAGCAGTATTTTTGTAGAATATGCTTCAATTTGAATGTGTCTGGTGTTTTTCCATTATTACATTGAGGTTATATTCTTTTGGTAAGAACAGGACAAAAGTGATGCATTCTTCTCAGTGCAGCATATTAGGAGGAAACTGATGTCAGTAAGTTTCATTACTCATGACATTAACCCTGGTCACTGGGTTAAAATGGTATTTGCCACGCTGCTCTAGTGAAAAGTTACTATTTTACTCTTGGTAATGAATGAGTTCCCCATAGGGGAACTACTTTGAGATGTTACAAATATCCTGTTTCTCATTACACATTTATCCTCTAATTTACTTTTGCCTAAAAAAATTATTACCTAGTGTTTGCCTGATGGTGATATTCTATTTTTATTTTATTCCAACATTAATTAGTATTCTACTGTATAGACTTCTCCTCCTCTTCATTATTTATTCAATCAAGTATTTATTTCTATTAGCATGGACTGATGGATATTTGCTTTATTCTATGTGTTACAATTTACTATTACCATTATTTTGTTGCTCAAATTGTCCCAGGTTTGGTCACTGGAAGCTCCTTTAGGTTTGCATCTGTGTCCTTTTCAACATTCCCTGATTATCTTTAGATAGTACCTTCCTTTCTAACACTTCAGGGTTTTCCAGGCTTATATTATATTTCCCCTGTTCCAGTCTTGGAGCCAGCATTTCTCCAAAGAGCCCTGGTTAGTTTCACTGAGGAATGGTACTTATAAAATGCTATTTGGTTACTAAATGTGTCATTGCTACTGGGGTGTCACTAACTTGAGCTGTCTCAGTGACAGAACTAGGAAACATATTAATGAGTTCTTACAAGCCCATATATACATATCTATATTTTTATATCAATGTATCTAACATGATACATTTTACATGATACATTAACAACCATGAGTTTATACTGATGTACTTCCTTATTTATTAAAATACACTTGAAGCTTGACTGTTCCCTGGTTGATACATGCATGACTGAACCCTAAAGAAATTGGTTGGGAGGAAATATGTAGGATGAAGTAGAGAAATTGGAAAAAATCTGAGATATGGAGAAGCTACTTGAGAAGACTCATGCAGCCATTTAGTAAACACTTTTTAAATTAAGAAAGTGGGAAGGTATTTTCACTTCAGCAAATATTTATTAATTACCTGCTGTTTGTCATCCACTCCTCTGCGACAAGGGCAGGAGATGGCATCTTCTTTGTCCTTAAGTTTTCATCTCACTTGGGGAGGTACATGGACAAATCCATGATACTCATTTTATAGCACTAAACTCAGTCTTGTGGGGGGAAAAATAAGAAAGCATGGGAGATTTAACTCATTCTTTAATTGTGGTCTAACAATCCATCAAATGGAGGTACTAGATTATTTCTCTTCTGATGGACAGTTGATCGTTTCCAGTATTTTCTTAAAGCAGAGATCTACGTTTGTTCACCAAAACCCATTTTCTTTTCTTTCTGTGTATATGGTTAGATTACATTTCTCAAAGCTTTTGACAGATAAAGAAAGAAATAGGACTGCATTCTTGCTAATAGAATATATTGAAATGATATGTATCACTTCTGAAACTAGACCTTTAGCTGGTGTGCGTGCCTACTCCATCCTCTCTTCCCGTTTCACACCAGCTGCAATGTGGATGTGGTGTTGAGCCTGCTTCAATCATGGAGGTTGCAATACTGCCCTAGAGGAGGGGAGAGCCATTTCTTTGAAAATGGGTTCTTGAATGATTCCACGGAGTAGAGCTGCCCTGCTAATCTAAACAGTTTACCCTGAAACCTATGTGAGGGAAATATATATATGTCCATATTTTTTGAGACACTGAATATTTGTTGGGTTTCTTTGTAGAAAGAGTCTATCCTTATTTTCACTAGCATATTTTCTGTTACAAACAATACTAGAAGGAACATTTTGTATGTATATCTTTTTATACACATGCAAAGATAGTTGATAGTTAAGAGCTGTAGTGATGGAAGTCCATTTGCTTGTCCATATCTGTATTTTTAAATTCACAGGCCATTAGTTGGTATTTTTCTCTATACCTTGGTCAATACTTGCTTTAATTAATTTTCAAAATATTTGCCAATTTCACAGGTAAAAATGGCTACAAACTTTGAAGCTTTCAATTTCCTAATTATCAGTAGGGAAACATTTAATTTTTATATGTTTATGAGCTATTTTATGTGGCTTATATGGGCAGAACCTACCTGCTCAAAATTTAATTATTTTCCTAGGAGGTTATAGATCTTTTTATTGTTATGTAAATGTTTTACAGATTTATAAAAACTCTGTCTGCCATTTGTGTGGCATATGTTTTTCTCAGTTTTTCATTCATCTTTAACTTAAATTTCTCAACATGTTTACAGATGATGAATTTAAAATTTTATGGAGTCAAACTGATCAACCATGCTGCCGATGATAATGGCCAACATTTATTAAAGACTTACTATTTGTGGAGTTCCCTTGTGGTATGGTGGGTTAAGAATCTGGTCACTGTACCAGCTTAGGTCACTGCTGTGTCTTTGGTTCAATCCCTGGCCTGGGAACTTCTGCCCATGTTGCAGGTGAGACCAAAACAGGTAAGCAAGCAAACAAACCAAAACCACCCCCAAACCAACCAAACAAACAAACAAAAAAAGAGTTACCATTTGCTTATTCTATATGATTCCCGAGGCTGCTGTATCAGTCAACTAATGATATGTATTTACACTGACCTCCCATCCAGCTTAAGATATAACACAATGACTCTAAAAGCAACTACATGAATACTAAAGTGATCATAGGCAACTTTTCTTACTATATTTAGGCAGAAATCCCAAATCTTGAAAAACTGTTTTCATTTAGAAAAGACACAATGGGAGTTCTCGTTGTGGCTCAGAAGAAACAAATCTGACTAGTATCCATGATGACACAAGTTCGATCCCTGGCCTTGCTCAGTGGGTTAAGGATCCAGTGTTGCTATGAGCTGCGGTGTAGGTCACGGATGCAGCTTGGATCTGGTGTTGCTGTGGCTGTGGCGTAGGCCGGTGGCTACAGCTCCAATTCAATTCCTAGCCTGGGAATCTCCATATCCCATGGGTGCACACCTAAAAAGACAGAAAAGATAAGACAAGACAAGACACAATGTAAAACACAAACCAGTAATATGGTGCCTGTGAAAATCTCTAAAACATAAAATGAGTAAATATTATAACATGCAACATGCAGGTGGTAAAGGAAGACCATAGTTATGAAAATGCTTACTATTGGAATAAATAGTAAACTTTATATGTACTCTACTTTGTGCTTACGACATATCTGGAAAACTATAATCTCTGCAAAATAAGATATGAAAGCTAAGATCAAACTCAATTATAAAGAAGGGATCTTGCTAGAGCTAAGAAAAGAATTTATAGTAACTAGTAATACTGGAGTAAAATTTAAAACAGGAAAGGTAAAAGCAACAAGGACTAGCTCTGCAGAAGGGTGATCCTGCAGTGTGGGGGTATGTTTGAGAAGCTCTTACAAAACACAAAACTTATTGTAAAGATACAAGTTAAACAAAATCATTCAAGAAGATAATATTAGAGAAGATATGAAGAAATAATTGGATCCTAAAGATGTTAGAATGACTAAAGCAGAAGCATTATTCTGAGGTACAGGAGAGTTCCTAGGCTAAGTGAGGGACGAAGGCTTACATTTTCTTCATGAGGGAGCCAGCAAGTGTCAAGTCACTGGACTGAAAAGAGACATCTCTTTTTTCCTGCCAGCAGGTTTAAGTGTCTTGTCAGACTGTCAAGGTGTCAAAAGAAAAGGAGGGCATCCAAACACACAGGTAGGAAAGCAGGTCATCCATGAAGAAAGAAACCTTAAACTCACTTCAAGTTTCTTTTCTCCAGTATGCGACAATGTAAGACTAAGTTATGACTCAAGTATCCTCAACGCAAACCAATTACAGGAGCAGAGAAAACAAAAGCATTGGAAAATATGGAAAACATGAGGCAGAGAAGGACTTGTGTTTGAAACAATTTAAATATGGTTAAGTCAAAATGACTGGTACAAACAGTTCACAAAGACAATTCACCTGTTATTAATACATAATGAAACAGGTGACACATTATTTAGAACAGATGACACATAATTTAGCTTTAATAGTAAGAAAAATACCACAAGTTGTAGTAACAAAACACAAGTAGTGAAGGGTTGGGGGATGGAGGAGAAAGCCGGGGTTGTGTTAACTTCCTTATTTTAGGGGAAAAATTAACAAGGACAACAACTATGGTATTAGTTACAGGTGATACTTGAGTCCTTACAATGTGTCACATACTGTTTCCAGAATTTTACATGTATCATAATCCTGTAATCCACCCCATCAGGCAGTTACTGCGTTGCAAACACTTTACATACACGCTTCCATTAAACCCACCCTGCAACTCTGTGAAGGACTATTGTTCCAATTTGCAGATGATGCTACAGAGGGTCAGGGTGGTAGAGGACATGCTGGAAGAAAGCGGTAAACCCAAGAATAAGTTCTGCTTACTCTGACCAAGCCAGGCATTTGCAGCCAGTCCAATCCGACTATGTTCTCCATCCTCACTTGGAATTTCAGCCACAAGTGACCAAGCAAGATATACTTTCCTGCCTCTCGGCCTTTGTTCATGCTGTTCCTTGGCTGGGGAACACTCTCTTATCCTTCAAGAAAGCCATCTGCTAGGTCAGGATCGTCGCAATTGGAGTTCATTTTATGTATTTGTTTATTTAATTCTCTCTTGTCTCTGTCCTTGATAAAATCTGAACTCTATGAGTGCTGGCAGGTTCTGTCTTGTTCACTGAAGAGATCTTGACGATTAGTGTTAAAATGCCTGGTACATAGGAAGCGCTCAACAGATCGATTAATATGCCTCCATCACTGAAATCAGAACCAAGTGCTCCTTGGGGCTACCATAACATAATGCTTGCATTTCAAGTAGAGGTCTTATTTCAATTTATATTACATTCACTCTCTGTGTATCTCCCTACCCTATATTTGTAAATTCCTTGTAGATTGGATTAGGTCTCAAACAACTTTATATCTCCCTTAAGCCAGTTCTCAACTTTTTCTTTTTTGTAGGACACTGCTTTTTTTTTTTTTCACTGCCCCTCATCCCACTGCCCCATGGCAGACTCTGTTAGCTATATACGCAGCTTCTAGTCCCTATTTCTCTTTTTTTGTACAAAACCTCCATTTTTCTTGGGACGGCAATGTATCCAGCTTTACATATAGTGAGAAGTGGGCTATAACATAGTTCTGGCCAAGGCAATGTGTACCTCCGATGTAGATTTCTCCAGAGAGTTTTGCTTTCCTGACAAAAGAGGGAAGATTTGGTAAGGTCTACCTTTTTCTTTTCTTCTTGTCCTCAACACAGACATGATTGTCTAGAGCTACAGCAGCCCTCTCGCTATCTTACAACAATGAACAAGAGGACATAAGCCAACAGGCCAAGGTGGCAGATAAGAGAGAAGGAAGATCACATGCTTTGCTGAGCAGTTGAGCGAAGGCCAGACTTAGCTTCAGATTTATCTCTAGACTTCTTACTATTTGAGAAAAATAAACTCATACTTGTTTCAATTGCTGTAAGTTTTTTTTTTTTTTTTTTTGTCACTTAAGACAAAATTATCTTTAACTTGTCCAGCTGAGATCCTTAACTGGTACAGCACTTACATGCTACACTCCCATGGATATACACAGAGTTTTGACAAACCTAAATTATTATTGCAGGAAAGTAAACACCACAAAAGTTTGAACTACGAGGAGACTAAGACTCAGAAATGTGGAGTTCCCGTCGTGGCGCAGTGGTTAACGAATCCGACTAGGAACCATGAGGTTGCGGGTTCGGTCCCTGCCCTTGCTCAGTGGGTTAAGGATCTGGCGTTGCCGTGAGCTGTGGTGTAGGTTGCAGACGCGGCTCGGATCCCGTGTTGCTGTGGCTCTGGCGTAGGCCAGTGGCTACAGCTCTGATTGGACCCCTAGCCTGGGAACCTCCATATGCCGCGGGAGCGGCCCAAGAAATAGCAACAACAATAACAACAACAACAAAAAAAAGACAAAAAAAAAAAATATATAAAAAAAAAAGAAATGTTAAACACCCATGGTTATGCTGATGGTAAATAGTGGAGTCAAGAATCAAATGCAGGTCTCTCAAGACTGCAAAATCCATGCTTGTGCCCAGCCTGTGTCACTTCATTACAACGTGGATATGTGCAACCTGCAGAGCCACATCCCTTGGCCTAATGAAGATAAGGGGACCTCTGAGCACTGCCTGTCAAAGACCTGACCCGGGAGGAACACTCTGTCCTAGGCTTAGCTGCCACGGTCTAAATTCCTATGATGGGACTGTAACTTTTTTGAGCAAAATGCTGCCTGCCTGGCCTGGATACTTAAGGGCCACTTCAGAATATCCCCTACCAGTAGGTTCTGATCCTGGTCATCTTCCCAACCTGAGCTGGGCATATGTTCTGTGTGTTGAGCAAGGCCAAGGAGCTTGAGTACCAATAATCGGGACAGACAGAAAGAGAGAGAAGGAGGCAAAGGATAAAGATAAGGTCACACATGCAGAGGCAGGCCCTTCAGGACCTGAGAGGCCTTGGGGAGGACTTTGGATTTATTCTTAGTGTAATGGAAAGTCACTGCCTGACTCTGAGTAATCTGTATCTGTAAAGGGTTGCACTGGTTTATCTGTGGAGAAAGGACTAACATTTTCATAGACAGGATGGCTTAAGTGAGGGTTATGGCAGTGGGAATGGTAAGAAGCGGTGTGTTCTGGGCATGTTCTGAAGTAGAGTCAAAGAGTTTCTTGGTGAGTTGGGTGTGGGGTGTGAGGAAAAGAGAGTAGTCAAAGATGAGTCTGAGGTTTGGTCTCGAGCAGTTGCCTTTGGAGAAACGGCCATTTACTGAGATGATGGACAGCAGAAAGAAGCATGTCTGATGGGGGGAATGGCAATTGGGCAACTGGGTTTTTTTTTTTTTATTTTGTTTTGTTTTCAAGATTCTACATATAAATGAGAACATATGGTATTGGTCTTTTTAATTGAAGTATAGCTGATTTACAATATTATGTTAGTTTCAGGTATACAGCAAAGAGATTTGGTTTGATAGGCTAATTTTGAGATGACTACTAGAGATCCGTGTAAAGATGTGGTGTAGGCTGAGCCTCCTTGTCTGCCCAACTTGCATATCTCGCAAGTGTCTTATCCTAATAAATCTATTTCTTGCCTATCAAAAAAAGATGTGATATAAAGAGAGTTCAAATCCCCTAAATTTCCAGTCTCAAAAGTCACATGATTTTTACCAGCCAGAGGCCAGATGGCAAGAATGAACCGTATGAGCTATGTTTGAAGAGGAAGACAAAGATCAATCAGGAATTACAAACACCCTGAGATTTTAGCTTTTCAATCTCAATTTGCTGCTGAACCTATCATTGTGTTACCAAGAAGATGGATGCATTTGTGAGAAATGTACTTACTGATTCTATTTTAATGCAGATAATAGGGAAAACTAATCTTTAAGACTGTCTCCAAAACAAATACAAAATATAAAAATGTACATATAAACATGGTTTTTACACAGGATGGTAATGTAATCAAGTGGCAAAGGACTCTAGGGAACTGATTGCCCAAAATGGTCAAGCTGTCTGTATCTGAATCCTAGTTTTAATTCCTAATAGCTCTATTAACCTTTTCATGAATGGAAAATACAGGGTGTAGAGATAATTCAAAGAAACAATCCCCATAAAGCTCTTAGCACAAAGTCTGGGATATAAAATCAAACTAATAAATATTAGCTATTATTACTTACTTTCACAGAAGCCTGTAACACAGACGTAGAGAACCCACTGAAAACCTATCTTCACACCTGTGCGCTGATAAATACATACTAGTCAATTCACAGTACATGCATGCATATACACATACAGAAAATGTCTTAAATTTTTTCATTCCCTCACTGCCTGTCTTGTTGGCCTTTGACATGAAAACATTCTTTTTTCGTGATTTTCAAGAATGTAAGGATCTTTTTTCTTGCAAGAGCTGACTGTTACTCCTGATGCCTGCCATGGTTCCAGGCTGGCTTTCCTCCTGAATGAACGATAAATACTCTCAGCAAATCACTTTCTCTAAAAATAGACCACCCCAGATGATGTTTAGCTTCAATTCTCATTTTCATACACCTTGAAAGATGGAAAAGAAAAAATCCAACCTGTTTGAGAGACTTACTGCTGCTAATCTATCCCAAGCGATGTGACTCCACAAAAATGAAGAAAAATCTCGAGTTTTACAAAATGCCCTAGTTTTGCCTCATCTGTTTATTGGATTTATATAAACTATAAATGGAAGGCGGATGGATTTCTCCATATTCTGTCTGTTGAATGTTCATTCGGTTTGGCTTTATGGAGACATTTTCCTTGAGTATTTCATCTTGATAACTTAATGCAGTGACTTGCCTTCTCTACTTCTTTCTCCGGATGCTGGTAAATGGACTGAGTGGATACAAGATAACTTTCAAGTTGTAGTCACTGTGTAGAAGCAGATGAATTGCTCTCTACATTATAAGCCAACTAAACTTTTGATGGACGTGATTCCCCAAAAGTACATTTGTCCTTCATGTCAAGGACAAAGGAGTTTAAGTCATCCATAGTGCAGCAATGCATGTTTATGAAAAAAAAAATTTTAAAGAACATTTAGAGTGTTTAGAGTGCATTTTATATCAGAAAAAAATCAATACTCTTGGCCTAACGCTAATAGAGTATGAGCATGAATTCTACCACCTCCTCACGGCCTTAGTATGCATAAATCAACTAAATTCTGATTTGGACCACTGTGCTCTCTTGATTTGGATTGGAAAGGGGCGTTCAATCAAGATCTCAATACCAAATTATTAACATCTCCTCTTGGCACACTTACTCTGGATTTTCAAACAGGGAGCACTGAGTCTGGAAATATGTCAAATCTGTAATTATGTCCTTCTAGACACCATTCAATAAAATCAAAAGCAATGGATTTTGTAAATTTCATGTTGGTAACTGTGGCACCATTCCTTGGACAAAGGTAGCTCCTCTTTAAGTTAGTGATATTATTATTACTATTATTATTATTTTCTTCTTCATCATCATTAATATATCCAACTATAGTATGTGAACTAAGGAAACCATAATATTTCACACTGACTCACTCTGCTCTGGGCTGGGTGCCATAATTTAAGATTGATACCCTCCCCTGACCACATACAATCATTTAGGTACCTACAACTGCAAGCATCAGGAAACCCAGATTCAATATGGCTTAACATAAAGATATTGCTTCACATAGCAAGAGGCAGTAATGCAGGAGACACTAGAGATAGCTAATTCAGCAGCAGAAAGACATCACAGTGGATTCAGGTTCTCCTTATGACTTTGCTTTCTTCTTTCTTTCTTTTCTTCTTTCTTCCTTTCTTTTCATCTTTCTTTCTTTCCTTCCTTTCTTTCCTTTTTTCTTTCTTTTCTTTCTTTCTTTCTTTCTTCCTTCCTTCCTTCCTTCCTTTCTCTCTCTCTCTTTCGTTCGTTCCTTCCTTTCTTCTTTCTTTCCTTTTTCTTTCTTTCTTTCTTTTTCTTTCTTTCTTTCTTTTTCTTTCTTTCTTTCTTTTCTTTCTTTCTTTCTTTCTTTCTTTCTTTCTTTCTTTCTTTCTTTCCTTCCTTCTTTCTTTCTTTCCTTCTTTCTTTCCTTCCTTCCTTCCTTCCTTCCTTCCTTCCTTTCTTTCTTTCTTTCTTTCTTTCTTTCTTTCTTTCTTTCTTTCTTTCTTTCTTTCTTTCTTTCTTTCTTTCTTTCTTTCTTTCTTTCTTTCTTTCTTTCCCTCCTTGTTATTATTATTTTTTTTGGCTTTTTAAGGACACACCTATGGCACATGGACGTTCTCAGGCTAGAGGTCTAGTCAGAGCGGAAGCTGCCAGCCTATACCACAGTCATAGCAACACAGGATCTGAGCCATGTCTGTGACCTACACCACAGCTCACCACAATGCAGGATCCCTTAAGCCACTAAGTGAGGCCAGGGATTGAACTCATGGATATTAGTTGGGTTTGTTACCACTAAGTCACAATGGGAACTCCTACTTTGCCTTCTTTATTCCAGCCTTAACACTGGTTTCCCTCATGATCAAAAAATGATGGCCTATTTGCAAATATCCAACAGCAGAAGAGTGATGGCATCTCCCCTTATGTCTATTCTTATCAGTCTCCCTGGAAAACCTTTCTCTTAAGCTCACTATCAGACTTCCCTTCTCTTATTAGTCAGAACTGTAACCACCTGTCCTTCCCAAACCATTGTCCTTCACTGGGATGGAAAATGATTGGCTTAGGCCAATGAGGATTTATCTCTTTGGTGCATGAGCTGAGAAGAGTATTTCCTGAGGGACATGGCCTTAGAGAGATGGGTGGACACCATGGCAATACTGGCATTTTATTAGGAAGGATAAAGGAGTAAGTGGCTCTAGGGCAGGCAGCCAATAAGGTGTCCTAGATGTTCATATGAGCCTCCTGGTGGAGAATGCCTGGAGGAAATGGAGGAGGAAAAAGGGGGAGGAAAAGACAACAAGGACCTAGGGGAGCATGAGGATGTAATTCTCTCCCCTTGAGTAGGGCCAAGACCTATGACTGTGATGGGATAGTAACTTTCTTGGTTATATTACATTATATGAGAAAAACTCCAACCCTGAAGGCTGGAGTGAGATTGGCTTTGAAGAAGTAAGCTTCCTTGTGGGGGGAAGTGTATGGCTGTGGCAAGAATAGAGGGGACTTCTAGTTACCAAGAGCATCCCTGGTTTGCAGCTACCAAGAAGATGGGGACCTCTGCCATACAGCTGTAAAGAACTGAATTCTCCCTACAATCAGTGAGCTTGGAAGAGGACCCTAAGCTTCAGATGAGATTACAGTGCTGGCTGACACGTTCATTTCATCCTAGTCAGATGCTAAGCAAAGGAGCCCACTAACCTGTATCTAGATTCCTGATCCACAGAAGCTGTGAGACTAAATAAATAGGTGTTATTTTAAGGGGATAAATTTGTGGTATTTTGTTATGCAGCAACAGAAACTCACACACCCACTTTGGACTGTCATGTGAGGGAGAAATAAACTTATTCTTTGTGTTAAGCCATTGAACCGTGATGGTTCATAGCAGCATGTTACCATAACTAAATACAATGGCATAATAAGATTGCTCATATAAAGGCAGTAAAAGCTCCCCCCAAGCCAGAAATGTTCAGAGGCTGTCTTCTCTGGAAATCTTGTCATGGAGGTAGTCTCCTGGGGCTGTACATGCTCATGAAAATGGAATTCTGAACAGCTATGGCATATTAGTTGTCACTCCCAAATTATAGCACTTTTCCTTTATGGGATCTGGCTTGCTCCAATTAATTAGAATCTGCACCAGGAATTAAAGCATGATAACTGTGAGAACCATCAGGACTGTCTGTCACATTTATGCCTCAGGAAAGGCCTTGTATTTCTGGCGGGGACTAAGGTGGTATTGTTTCTGTTTTCCAATAAAACAAGCAATAGTCTATCCAAAGAGGGAAATAGATTCCAGCCTTTTTCAGCCATAACATGTCATAGAAATCCCATTGTATTGATTAGAAATTTAGGCTTGGAGAGGCTAAACAATGTACCTAAGATTATAGATTTTGAAGAGCAGAGCCAAAAATCAAACTCAAGTCCATGTGATTCACTCATCTATACATGATTTCATATGTCATTCATCCAAAATTCCATTTTTAGGCACCAGTGAATTTCCATGAATTTACTCAATATATTTTACTTAAAAATTCCCATCATTGATTTATCTTTTGATCTATCATTTTAATACTTTTTACATATATGAATTATCTTACATATTTTGTCCTGGGATTTGCTTCTTTCATCTCAGATTATAGACAGAAATAACTAATTTTATTATTTTTTCCATGCTATGGATATAGTATATTATACTTAATCGTTATCATATTGATGGAAATTTGAGGCTTCCCCAACTTTTGCTACTGCAAGCACTACACCAATGAATGTTATCATACACATGTCTGTATTCACAGGTACATTTAATAAGAAGAATACAATAAAAACATATTGGTGGGTAATACTATCGGCTGGGTTCTGGTAAGTGCTTTACATGTGTTACTTATTTGTTACAATTACACTGTGAAGTAAGTTTCATTATATTCCATAATACAAATGCAAAGGCTGTGGCTTAGAGACCTGCTACCAAATTCCCCAAGAAGGATGGTGGAATGGACTTGCTAGTTTTCATTTTTTAAAAAAATGCTCCTGTTATATGATTGGAATTAGCTTGAGTTTATGAGTGGATTGACATCTTTGCAATATTGAGTCCTCTCATCTAAAAAATGTCATGTCTTTCCACTACTTTAGATCTCCTTATCTGTCTTTTCATAATGCTGGCATGTTTCTTCACAATGCATGTACATATTTCTTCCTGATATTCTTCAGCTTGCTTGTCATAGTTTTTGCTGGTGTAAAGAAAAATTAGCGACCTTAGAAAACTATACATAGAACTACCATATGACCCAGCAATCCCATTCTTGGGCATATATCCAGACAAAACTTCCCTTGAAATAGACACATGCACCCGTTTGTTCACTGCAGCACTATTCACAATAGCCAAGACATGGAAACAACCCAAATGTCCATCCACAGATGATTGGATTAGGAAGATATGGTATATATACACAATGGAATCCTACTCAGCCATAAAAAAGAATGACATAATGCCATTTGCAGCAACATGGATGGAACTAGAGACTCTCATACTGAGTGAAGTCAGTCAGAAAGAGAAGGACAAATACCATATGATATGACTTATATCTGAAATCTAATATATGGCATAAACGAACCTTTCCACAGAAATGAAAATCATGGACTTGGAGAATAGACCTGTGGTTGCCAGGGGGAAGGGGGAGGGAATGGGATGGACTGGGAGCTTGGAGTTAACAGATGCAGACTACTGCCTTTAGAATGGATAAGCAGTAAGATCCTGCTGTATAGCACTGGGAACTATATCTAGTCACTTATGATGGAGCATAATAATATGAGAAAAAAGAATGTATATGTGTATGTGTAACTGGGTCACCATACTGTACAATAGAAAATTAAGAGAATGCTGTAAACCAGCTATAATGTTAAAAATTAAAAATCATAAAAAAAGAAAAATTAACAGATTTTGTGTTTTATATGTTGAGCTTGTTGTATATAGAATTGTCTTATTAGTCATAAGAGTTTCAACTGATTATTTTAAACAGACTTTCATATCAACAGCTTGTCATGGCAATTTTGTCTCTACATTCTAATATTTACTCTTGCTTATTTTTCCATCCTGGAACTTCTAGGGCAATGTTGAGTAACACAAGCAAGAGTGAACTTGTCTTGTTCCTCACTTTAAAGGGACTGATGATTCAGGGCTACATGGGGTGGTTGCTGCAGTTTTCTAGTGGATACTCTTCAGCAAGTAAATAAATCCTAGTTTAATAGGAATCTTTTTGAAAATAGGAATTCCAATAGATTCTGCATCAGTGGAGTATTAGCAATTTTCTTCTTTTTTTTAATCAAAGTAGGGAATTACATACATTTTAAAATGTTTTGCAGTCCTTGAATTTTGGTGATCCATTCTCCTTGGTTATGAGAAATTCATTTTTTAATATACTGATGGCTTTGTGAATGCTTTATGCAGGATTTAATTTGTACCTATGCTCTTTTGGGAGATATGATGACTTTCTTTTTTGGAGTCATTCTAATGATTTGATATTGGATTCCAAGCTGAATGTACTTTTCCCTCAGAATCTGAAACCACAGTGCCCTTGACTTTTACTCTCAGTCTGATGTGACGGATTCTCATTATGAGAAGGTCACCTGCTTTTTAATTTCTGGAGATATTTAGGGATTTTTCCTCTATTCTTGAAGTTTAGAAAGGTTATCACGATTCTGCTAATTGTGTATGTATAGTTCTTTCAATTTTATTTTTCATATCATTTAAAAATTTTTACTTTTACTGCTTGACACTTAATATTTGACTTTCATTCCTCAGTGCTTACTGGAGACTTTCAATTTAAAAAATTACTGCAACATAGTTGACTTACAAAGCAATTTCAGATCTACAGCAAAGTAAATCAGTTATACATATACATATATACATATATCTACTCCTTTTCTGACTCTTTTCCCATACAGGTTATTAAACAGCATTGAGTAAATTTCCCTGTGCTCTACAGTAGGTTCTTGTTACCTATCTATTTTATATATAGTAGCATGTATATGTCAATCCCAACACCCTAATTTATACCCCCACCCCCATCGCATTTCCCCTCTGGTAACCATACATTTGGTTTCAAAATCTTTGAGTCTATTTCTAAGTTCTAGTGTATCATTTTTGTTAGATTCCACATATTAGTGATCTCAAATGATATTTGTCTTTCTCTGTCTGACTTACCGCATTTAGTACGATAACTTCTAGGTCCATCCATGTTGTTGCAAACGGCATTATTTCATGCTTTCTATTCCATTGTAGATCGTACCACATCTTCATCCAATCCTCTGTTAATGGATGTTTAGGCTGCTTCCATATCTTTAGCCTTTCAATTTGAACACATAAATCCAATTTCCTTCCATTTAACTTTTTATTAATTTTCTTCATTTCTTTTTCATATTTAAAAAAATCCTTGATTTTTTTCTATTTTTTTCTTTAATTATCGTCTCACCTCCATTTTAGCAGTTTTATACTAGTAGAGATGATCCACTGGCCTCCTGTTTTCACTTTCAGTATTTCCAGACTTTCGTCTTATAAATTACCTTTCTTTTTCTATCTCTCTTGGGGCATTACCCTACTTTACCTTCCATTTTACTGATTCAGTCTTTAGATTTGTTCATCCTATTTTTCAGGTCTTGCATTACTTTTTTAAACTTTGGAAATCTTATTTATTTTTTTTCCAAAAACTCATTCCTAGCATTGATTGTTCACTTTTTAAATTTTTTTATTTTTTGCTTTTTAGGGTCATACCCAAAGCACATGGAAATTTCCAGGCTAGGGATCGAATTGGAGCTATAGCTGCCAGCCTACGCCACAGCCACAGCAATGGGGGATCCGAGCCTCATCTGCAACCTACACCACAGCTCACGGCAACTCTAGATCCTTAACCCAATGAGCATGGCCAGGGATTGAACCTGCATCCTCATAGATACTAGTCAGCATCATTACCGCTTAGCCATAATGGGAACTCTGGTTGTCTCCTTTTAAAAAAGAAGAAACTAATGAACGTGTGGGTGCATGTGTCTTTTTTTAAGGAAAGTTTTGTCCAGATATGTGCCCAAGAGTGGGATTGCTGAGTCATACGGTAGTTCTATGTATAGCTTTCTTTCTAAGGTACCTCCATACTGTTCTCCATAGTGGTTGTACCAGCTTACATTCCCACCAACAGTGCAGAAGGGTTCCCTTTTCTCCACGTCCACTCCAGCATTTGTTATCTGTGGACTTATTAATGATGGCCATTCTGACTGGTGTGAGCAACACGGATGGAACTAGAGAATCTCGTACTAAGTGAAGTAAGTCAGAAAGAGAAAGACAAATACCAGATGATATCACTTATATGCAGAATCTAAAATATGGTACAAGTGATTCTATCTACAAAACAGAAATAGACCATGGACAAGGAGAACAGACTTGTGGCTGCTGCTTATGTCTGGAATCTAATATACTGCACAAATGAACCTTTCCATACAAAATCATGGACTTGGAGAATAGACTTGTGGTTGCCAAGAGGGAGGGGGAGGTAGTGGTATGGACTGGGAGCTTGGAGTTAACAGATGCAAACTATTGCATTTGGAATGGATTAGCAATGAGATCCTGCTGTGTAGCACTGGGAACTATATCTAGTCACTTATGATGGAGCATGATAATGGGAGAAAAAAGAATTTATACATGTATGTGTAACTGGGTCACCATGCTGTACAGTAGAAAAAAAATTGTATTGGAGAAATAACAATAAAAAAATAAAAAATAAAAAAAAAAGAAGAAACCAGTTCTTTTGATATGGTCACAATACTTTGTGGACTTTTCTAAAGATACCAACTTGAGAGTTTTAAAATTAGTCCTAATCATTGTGTCTTCTCTTATTTTCCAGGGGTGGTTGATTTGATTGTGCGCACTGGTCCTTCCCATTCATGCTTTGATTTTCTGTTCATATTTATGGGTGAAGAACTAGCTTGACCACACAGGTAGCTCGGGGGAGCTTCCTCTGCAGATAAAGCTGTGAATAAAATCACTCCCTGGACCCAATTGAGCTGGGAAGGCTGATAGCCTGCCTCTGATTTAGGGTACATGGGTGGGGATCAAAAAGGCAGGATGGAGGCCCCCGCAAATGCCAAAATACAGGGGGTTTTACTTCGAGATTTGAATGCTTTCATATATATATATATATATTTTTTTTTTCTTTTTTCCCCTGGGTAGAGCTGCCTTCTGTTGATTATTTTCTTGGAGTTAGGGTTTTTCAAGTCAGGAATTATCTTGGGCTCTGTTCCTCTGTATCACCCCTGAATCCATTCTGAGTGACTTCCTAGGCTAATGCTTTAGGTTGTTTAGACAAAATTCCAGAGGTTTAGCCTTCAGCAGAAACCTATACTTCTAGCTCTTTGCATTCTTGGGGAATGAGGAAGAATGACAGGATCTTTCTATGATGCTTAACTGCCCAGACCACACTTGCTCTTTGCATCTACTAAAGCTGAAGAAGTGGGGGTGGGGCTGGATCTCCAGAGCTCCACTGGGAACATCTGCTCTCCTGGCTGTAACTATTACCTCCAGAACGTGCTTCAGACATGTTTTCTCTCATCTGGTTTCTCCATTACTTCAGTGCTCTCTGTTTCAAATCAGTTTTCTCACAAATTCTGGCCTTCTGATGATATTATCATTTTTCATTTTACCACCATTATTGATATACATCTTTTAATGCATATTCTGTTGTATCTATGGGATTTTGTGAGGAAAGGCAATTAAATATCTATACCTAGTCTAGATTCCAAATGATGAGTCTTTAATGATCTTTAAAGTGGACTGACAGTTTGCCTGGACAAGTTACTTTCTCAGGTTCAGTTTGTTCACTTGTTTGGATCAGATATTAACCCACCGCAAAGGGACTGTAGTAAGGATTAGAAAAGGGATTCTAAGTGCCAAGGGGACCAGCAGGCAATCGGTAACCAGGGACTCAGTACCTGGCACCTGCTTTTACTATCTGCACAACAGTAATTTCACTGTTTCTTCCTGGAGGGGAATATGTACCTGCCACTGGACAGACTGTGAGACTCAGCCTGACTCAGGACATAGCTGGCATTGCCTTCCTTACAGAGGCACATGAGCAAGCAGCCTTTAGCACTCAGCCTCAGCTACACAGAGTAGAGAAGCTAGGCCAAGTAACCAACAACTGTAAGCTTCTGCCTCCTCATTTGTAAAGTGGGCATAAAAACAGGATCTGTTTAGGAAGGCTGTTGCGTGGATTAAATAAAATAAGTTCTAGAAAATAGCATGCAGTGACCGGTCAGTACATGCTTGCTTTCCTCCTTCCTCTGCCCCCTTTCTCCCCTTTTCGCAAGTACTCTTCCTCTCCCTCCATCCTCCTCTTTCCTTCCTGTGTTTCCAATATTATTATTGCGGTGGTTGTTGAACCAGGATCTGGAGTATTTATTAATTCCTTCATTCATTAAAAACTTTATTGAATGTTTACTCTTTCCTTAGCCTTGTAGAGAATACAATTTGAAACAGATCTAAGTGCTGTCCCCATAAGCTGTTACTACTTTAGGAATGTGGATGTGGAAAAGAAAAAATAAACAAGCAGCAGATCAACCAACAACCAAGCAAGGGGAACTGAGAGCCAGAACTGGGATACAAATTTCAGTGCAGATGCCACATGACCCTGGGGGAAGCTGCTTTGTTTTCCCAAACCTTGACCTCTGAAGTCTCCTCATCTGTAAAATGAGGATGAAATGGAATGATGTACATGGATCACCTTGCAGAGCAAGTACTAGGGAAATGTCTGTCCCTTCTCCCATCCCCTTTCTCTCACTCAGCCAAACCCTGTAGAGGAGATCACGCTGTAAGACCGGCTTCATGGAGGCAAAACCTGTGTTTGTTTTAAACCCTGGGTTTGGTTTAATTCTATGTTGCTATAGAAATTCTTAAGAATGTTTGAATAAAGAGCACCTGTTTTCATTTTGCACTAGACCTGTATGTTATGTAGCTGGCTTTGCTTGCTCTGACACAATGCACAAAAGAATCCATATTCCTGTCTTCCTAGTAAGCAGGGAGGAAACAGATTCCCAGGTACCTGAAGGCATAGCTGTAGAAACCTACAACTGGCTGTCTATGGCTTCAGCTCTCCCAGTGTCATTTTTATCCAAGTGCTCTGATTTGACACACTTGCTATTTTCTGTCCAAGTCCTTAAGGTAGTTCTCTTCTTTTGAAAGTGATGCAACTTCTTGCCTTTTTGTTAAAGACTCTAAAGGAATGAGCATGTTTGGAGGATAAGGAAACCTCTTGGAATACGCTGGAAAAGGCAGGCTCATGCTGTGCACGGACTAGAGTATGTCCTCGAATGTGAAATCCCTGCCCAGGAATGCACAGCTGGGAGATGCCCCTGACTCCTTCCTGAATCTTCAGTTGGCCATCTGTTCCTTTACTACTAGAGGAGACAGAGATTGCTTTTCACAAGTCAGTATGATTCTCCTCTCCTATTCTGCTTCCCTTCCTCCTGGTAAGTTTCTTCTGAGAGCACACCCTCAGTAAACTACATGCTTCTGAAACTTATGCTCTTCTTTGAGAGACACTGAAGAAAAAATTTAAAATGTATAAATTCAGCACCTTCTGCAGCTATAGCAATGTAACAGGTTGGAAGTAGGCTTCCTCAAAGTTGGGCCTATATGATATGATGATTTTGAATACTGGGAATGAAGTCAAGACTGTTGCTCTCCCCACAGGCCTCTATCTCATAGCTGCTTCCCAGGGCCTGGGAATAAAGGGCACAGACCCTCAGAGTGAGGTTTGAGCTCTCTCCATGCAACTGTCCAAGCAGGATATGGACAGACTTACAAAGAAACGTCCAATTAAGAACCCAAAAGAAAAAAATAAAAAAGGAGTTCCCATTGTGGCTCAGTGGTTAACAAACCCGACTGGTATCCATGAGGATGTGGGTTCGATCTCTGGCCTTGCTCAGTGGGTTAATGATCTGGTGTTGCTGTGAGCTGTGGTGCAGATGAGGATCAGATCCTGCACTGCTGTGGCTGTGGCGTAGGCCGGAAGCTACAGCTCCGATTCGACCTCTAGCCTGCAAACTTCCATATACCACAGGTGCAGCCCTAAAAAGACAAAAGATTAAAAAAAAAAAAAAAAAAAAAGGAACCATAAAGGGTCCTGCCATGAAGCTAGATGACTTGGCATATTGCTCTTGGCTCCTGATATACAAGTTTAAAATATCTCCCATCTTCAATCTCATGATTTATTACAAATTAGAGTATCAAGTTTTTTACTTCCTGTTGTCTGCCAAAGTCACCTATAGGCAGTCTAAAAATGAAACTTTGCTAAAATAATTCTAACCACAAGAACAAACAAATAACATATAAAACCAAGTATACTGCTTTCTCAGACAAGTTCATAAAATTCAAGAGCACTTGGGTTATCAGACCGAGACTGGGTATTTCTTTTGGAAAAGAGACCATTCAGTGATTAAGAATCTGTACATTTGAGAGGCTTCAGTGGGTTGAGCTGTGGTCTGACATGAAGCCTCCTGATTACACATCATGTTCTCTCTTGTATTCATCATTAGAATCATAAGCCAGGAGTTCCCGTCGTGGCGCAGTGGTTAACCAACCCGACTAGGAACCATGAGGTTGCAGGTTCGGTCCCTGCCCTTGCTCAGTGGGTTAAAGAACTGGAGTTGCCGTGAGCTGTGGTGTAGGTTGCAGACACGGCTCGGATCCTGTGTTGCTGTGGCTCTGGTGTAGGCTGGCGGCTACAGCTCCAATTGGACCCCTAGCCGGGAACCTCCATATGCCGTGGGAGCGGCCCAAAGAAATAGCAAAAAGACAAAAAAAAAAAAAAAAAAAAGAATCATAAGCCACATACTTTAATTTTGTAGTTGGACTTTTTTTCTTTTGTTCTTTTTTTCCCTCATGTGACATAGTCATGGAACATTTATTTTGATCATGTCACTTCCAGCTATATACCTGAGAAGAGATAGAGTCCAGGAGAGCAATTAGAATAAAATCACTCCATAGAAAAATGACAATGATTTTGGAATTTATCTTTTCCTATGTTAACTGGAAGGTCAGGTCCATTGGGGATGATCACCAGCACATTAAGAATCCAGTAAAAATGCATTAATGAACAAAACAGATACCGGCAACTTCAGCTTAATCAATCTTTTATTTTATTTTTCTTCTTTTTATGGCAACATCTAAGGCAAATGGAAGTTCCAAGGCTAGAGGTCCAATCGGAGCTGCAGCTGCCAGCCTATGCCACACCATAGCAACACCAGATCCGAGCCACATCTGTGACCTACACCATAGTTTCCAACAATGCCAGATCCTTTACCCACTGAGTGAGGGCAGGGATGGAACTTGCATCCTCACAGAGACAACCTTGGGTTCTTAACCCACTGAGTCACAATGTGAACTCCTCAATCTGTCTTTTAAAGAAGAATTAAGAAATATCAAGCCTGTCAGGAACTCAGCAACTAACTTCTAGAAAATGAAGCTAAGAACCAGGAAATGTAAGCAAAAAGTCT
Organism: Sus scrofa; assembly: GCF_054392235.1. Lineage (NCBI taxonomy): Eukaryota > Metazoa > Chordata > Mammalia > Artiodactyla > Suidae > Sus > Sus scrofa. The sequence goes on along the minus strand of NC_139395.1, from coordinate 36,185,525 downwards.
TATGAACTAATCACTAGGTAAAATCACTAAGTAAAAATAAAAAATGAAACACTGAAAACCAAAAATCCTCTATTTACTTCCCTGAGAGTTCATTAAGTTCAATTTCTATTTCCTCTAAGGAATTCCAACTGATTGGATGATTTATTTTTCAATATAAAAGTAAACCTAAAGAAGCAAGTTAGAAGACTCAAATCTCCAGAGAAGGGATAGTCTTTTTTTTCTTTTTCTTTTCTTTTCTTTTTTTGCTTTTTAGGGCCACACCTGCAGCACACGGAAGTTCCCAGGTGAGGGGTCCAACAGGAGCTGTAGTTGCCGGCCTATGCCACAGCCACAGCAACACCAGAACAGAGCCGTGTCTGGGACCTATACCACAGCTCATGGCAAAGCTGGATCTTTAACCCACTGAGCGAGGCCAGGGATCAAACCCAAAACCTCATGGTTACTAGTAGGATTCATTCCTGCTGAGCCACTATGGGAACTCTGAGGGGGGATAGTCTTTGTGTAGGAAGAGTTAGAAAAACGTTAGAATCAGATACAAGAAGTAGGAAGGCACAGCAGTATAGAGTCATCCGCGCAAAAGAAAAACTCTCCTACATGGGAAAAGTGCAATAACTGGTGTTTAAAATGATGATCCTGAGTAATTAGAAAAAGGAAATTACAAAAGCAATACAAGTGCCTTAAAATATACAAAGCATTTGTAGCTCCGCTATATGTGAGTGCAATTCTATGTGGCATATTTTAGTTTTGAAAGCAGGGAGATATGAAGCAGATTACAGAAAGATATGCAAGCAAAATTCTCAACAAGGAAATGCCTAGACCATAAGAGAATATGTTCTCTGTTATCTAGAATGGCTGCCCCTCCAGCATGATTCAATTCCTGAGCATCCTTGCCTGAAAAGTTTTCTCTATACATTTTTGCAATTGGAAAGATGGTGTAATCCTTGTGCAAGTCTTAGGAACAGTCACAGAAATGGGTGGTAACGTGGGAGAGAGTGGAAGACAAGATCTAGAGGGGAGAAGTTTAAGGACTGAAGAAGTCAGAATATTTGGAAGAGTTATATGGAAATCACCAATGTTTGTGACAGGGATAGGGTTGGAATGAGTGAAAATGAGTCTGGCTCTACCATCATGGAGAACAGAGACCTAGTCGGGTTGGTAGGTGACTGAGGATGTTAATGATGTTAACATTGGGTAGAAGAGCCTGCATGCACAGATTTTGTGTGTGTGTGTTTTAGGGCTGTACCCATGGCATATGGAGGTTCCCAGGCTAGGAGTCGAATTGGAGTGGCAGCTGCTGGCCTACGCCACAGCCATAGCAATGTGGGATCTGAGCCGTGTCTGTGACATACACCACAGCTCATGGCAATGCTGGATCTGGCATAGGCTGGCAGCTGCAGCTCTCCTAGCCTGGGAAGTTCCATTTGCCACAGGAGTGGCCCTAAAAAGAAAAAAATAATAATAAATAAAATATATTGAGGACATCAAGAGAGGCTGTTGAAAATGTAGCTGGATTATTTGGTCTGGAGCTCAGAAGAGTGATATCTGTGTTGGATTCAGATTTGGGAGTTTTCAGTCGGTGGATGACATAAAAAGAATAAAAAGATGTCCCAGAAGGACACAGATTGAGAAGAGCTGAAGACTGAGAATAGAATTCTGGGGAAGACCAACCCTTGAATTACGAGTAGAAGAGGATGTGACAGCTAGTGGGACAAGAGAGGAACTGTTACAGGAATGGGAAGGGAATCAAAGGATAATGAGAGAGTTAAGGAGGGAGCAAGGAGGGATAAAGTAGAAACATGAACACTAGGATTTAACTTCTCTGATTCCAAATCCAGATCTAATGTACCCCTGTTATTTGGACACAGAGAACTACAGAAAAAGGTTTTCACAAGATAGGAGCACATAAGAAGCCTGCCAGAAAGGGTAAGGATGAGATGAGTTGAAAGAAGGTCCCAGGGCTATCCCATAATAACTCATCCAGAGATGTTATGCAGATTTAAATGAAATAAATAATTTTCTGGCAAAATACACACTAACAAACCAGATCCATGTCAATTTACAGAAAAAAGAGAACAGAAAAAAATGTAAAAAATGTTTTCAAAAATTATTTTAAAATAGGTAATCAGTTTCGATATTTTTTTTCTTCTTTTTTTTTTAACTTGGCAAAATTTTTTTTATTACTCAAATGAATTTATCACATCTGTAGTTGTATAGTGATCATACCAATCCAATTTCATAGGATTTCCATCCCGCAGTACGATATTATTGTCCAATTTTTTTCAGACATTCAAAGTGGAGATCTAGGTTCTACAAACTTTCACAGAAAAACAAAACAAAACAAACAAACAAAAAAAACAAGAAGGTCATGAACCAAACCATCCACGGATAGCTTCCCAGTAATTCTTTAAAACTTGGCATATCCTTAAAAATAAAATCTGACCAAGAACACAAAGTGACAGTTACAGAACAATCTCCCTTATGTATATAGATGTAAAAATAATAAAGTATTGGCAATCAAAATCTAGCAAGTTATTAAAAGAAAATCCCCATGGCCAAGTGGGACCTTTTCCAGGAATGTAAGAAGAGTTTAATTTAGGCTATCTATTAATATAAGCCATCACATAAAGAGGCCAAAGGACAAAAAAAAAAAAAAAAAAAAATCACATGATTACCTTGATACTTGCCAAAAAGTCAAATTTCCTGATGGAAATTCTTAGTAAGCTAAGAACATTACCCAAATTTAACATAAGAAAGACTGTCTCAGTTTAACTGCAAACATGAGTAGGAAGTCTGGAATTTATATAGAAGGAAGACTTAAGGAATGATTTAGTTGGAAATGAATTTGTCTTGAAGTTAAATTTGCAAACCACCACCTTATGTTCCTCAAGCTGAATGTGTAAATTTGCAGTGGCTTGCAGAATAATTTGAGATACAAGGGATTTAAGAGTACCCCTTAGCACCAACACTGTACAGTATACACTTATACACAATCTACACTTACAGCAAAACTTTAAATTAGGTAGGTACTAGCCTAATACCTCCACTAATATTTACTGTATTTTGGAATATCCAATATCCAATAATATTCTGTCCCTACCTGCCCCACTCCTCCATCCCCTGAAAAGAGAGAGAATTATAGAGAGGTACAATTATTATTATAGGTATTATGATTAATAATAACAGCTAACATCGACTTACTATGTACCAGGCACTGTATCAGGCACTTAGAATACACTAATTAATCTAACCCTAATGACAGCTGCAGAGGGATATTATCATGCTCAGTATACAGAAAGAACAGTGAGGCTCAGGGAAGTGAGGGACGGAGAAGCTCATTAGGTGGCAGTACAAAGTGGCACAGTGGGATTTGAACACTGCTGCTTCTGACTCCAGAACCCACGCTCTGAACCAGTAAACAATACTTTACTTCTTTAGTAATGAGTAAGAAATGGAGTACATAAGATCTTATATTACAAAATTAATATAAAAGTAATTTTCTATATGTCAGCTCTCACCAGTGAGAAAATATCAAAGAAATGGTTCATAATAGTAACTCAGGCTCTAAGACATTCAGGAAATAGCTAACAGAAGACTGGGCAAAAAGTACTTGAAGAAAATTCTTAAGCATTATGAGTGGATAAAAGATGTTTCAATAACTGAAGAGATACCCTCCTGTATAAGACATTCTACTATATGTAGAGATTTCACTGAAATGATCTGAAAAGTTTCATTCAATACTCTCAAAATATTACATTTAGAGACTGATGAAAAATCAAAAAGGTGAGTACAGCTAAATAAATTCCCAGGAGGGTACTTGTATCATTAATTATCAATAAAGCTACCATGATTAAAACATAATAGTAATCCCCAAGTACAGTACAGTAATAAATGTAAAATCATTAGAATATAACAGATGACTCTAAAAGAGAACCAAGTACACATTGCCATTTACTACATAACAAATGCAACACTTCACTTTAGTGAAAAAGTGAATTATTCCACAAATGGTTTTAGAAATATTTATTCAGAAAAAATTAAAGTTCTTTCTTACCACATAACAACAAAAATTCTGGATAGATTAAAGTGATAAAAGTAAAAATATAGGAGTTCCCTTATGGTGCAGTAGGTTGAAGATACAACAATGTCACTGCAGCAGCTTGGGTCACTGCTGTGGCATGGGTTTCATGGGAACTTCTGCATGCCATGGGTGTGACAAAAAATAAAAAAGTATATAATAAAGATCTAGAGAAACATATAGATTAATTTTTATTTGCTCCAAGAGTGAGGAAGACCTTTCTAAATAAAATGTTTGAAAAAGCAAGGCATAGCTAAATAAACTCAAGACATTTAACAACACAATTCTTTTTATGTCAAAAATGTAATAAAATTGAAAAAATCCAATTCAGGAAAACATTAGCAACATTTATTAAAAAACATAGTTTTAATATTTTTAAAGAAATCTTTAAAAATCAACAGGAAACTTGATCCCCTTACTCTACAGTGGGGAAAAAATAAATAAAAAAAAATCAACAGGAAATAAATACTCTATTAAAACAGACAAGGACATGAATATATAATTCACAAAGGAAAAAAGTTTTAAATATAAAAATAACCATTAATAATGAATAAACGTAATTAAAACAATAAAAATTTAATACGTCTTTGCCCTATAAATTTGCTGGTTAAGAGGCTATGAGGAGTTTCCATTGTGATTCAGCAGTAATGAACCCAACAATGTTACCATGAGGACTCAGGTTCGATCCCTGGTGTCACTCAGTGGGTTAAGGATCTGGAGTTGCTGTGAGCTGTGGTGTAGGTTGCAGATGCAGCTCAGATCTTGGGTTGCTGTGGCTTTGGCACAGCTTTATTTCTGATTAGATCCCTAGCCTAGGAACTTCCATATACCACAGGCGCATCCCTAAAAACACAACAACAAAAAAAGGCTATGATGCTTTGCAAACAATGCAACAGACAAGGGCCTAATCTCCAAAATATACATACAGCTCATACAGCTCAACAAAAAACAAACAACACATTGAAAAATGGGGAGAAGACCTAAATAGACATTTCTCAAAAGAAGACATATGGACGACCAACAGGCACAGAAAAAATGCTCAACATCATTAATTATTAGAGAAATGCAAATCAAAACTACAATGAGGGACCACTTCACACCTGTCAGAATGGCCATCATTTAACAAATCAACAAATAACAAATGCTGGAGAGGGTGTGGAGAAAAGGGAACCCTCCTGCACTGTTGGTGGGAATGTAAACGGGTAAAACCACTTTGGAAAACAGTACGGAGGTACCTCAGAAAACTAAATATAGAACTCTCATATGATCCAGCAATTCCTCTCCTGGGCATACATCTGGACAAAACTTTCATTCAAAAAGATACACGCACCCGTATGTTCACTGTGGCACTATCCACAATAGCCAAGACATGGAAACACCTAAATGTCCATTGACAGAGGAATGGGTTAAGAAGATGTGGTGCATATACACAATGGAGTACTACTCAACCATAAAAAGGACAAAATAACGCCATTTGCAGCAACACGGATGCAACTAGAGATTCTCATACTAAGTGAGGTAAGTCAGAAAGAGAAAGACAAGTACCATATGATATCACTTATATGCAGAATCTAAAATATGGTACAAGTGATTCTATCTACAAAACAGAAATAGACTATGGAGTGAAGAGGAGATGGGGACTAACTGTTTAACATGTAAAGTTTCAGTTTGGGAAGATGAAAAAGTTCTAATGATGGTGATGGCTGCACAGCAGTATAAATGTATTTAATGCCACAGAAAATCACATTTAAAATGTAACCTTTTAAAAATTGATATGACGGTAAATTTTATTTTATGTATATTTTACCACACACACAGAAAAACCCTAAGGAGGTTGAATTTTAATGCCTACATAGTGTGTAGATCGGAAAAGAAAGAAAGAATGAATTAGAAACAAATTCTTCACCGACTCAGGATGATGGAAAGAAATCTTAGTATAGACATAAGGTGGACAATAAACAAATATTTTCCTGGATATTCATAATCACAGATCTGCCTTCAAGAGATTTGGGGCTTAAACTCATACGACACAACTTGGTCTGAGGATCCCAAGATGAAAAAAAGTAACATAAAATTAGGTTCTCAGGTAACCATGCCCTGGGGCACTTGGAGGAAGCAAAGTCTGCAGTGGGATCTGTTACTGGAAGAACCAACAGTATGAGGATGTCTATTTTCTCCAAATGGATTTGTAGCTTTAACGAAACCCCAATCAAAAATCCTAGCAGGTATTTTTATGGAAATTGATTAGGTGATTCAAAAACACATCTGGAAATGTCAAGGCCCCAAAATAACCAAGACAGTTTTGAAAATGTAGAGCAAAGCTAGAAGGCTCACTCTGTCAGCTATCAAGACTTTTTAATAAAGCCATTATATTTAAGGCAGTGCTATATTGGTTCAAGACCAGACAAACAGACCAGTGGTGCAGAACAGCAACCTCCACATAAATGGAAAATATAGCTATCTAATTTATGGCAAAGGAGGCAATGCAGCACCATAATGAATCTTGGCCCCCTATCTCACACTATACTGAAAAAGCAATTTCAATTGGATTATGGACCTATGTTATGTGTGAAAGGCAAAGCAACAACACTTCTAAGCAATAATATAGGAGAATACCTTCATGGGGTATGCAAAGATTACAAAAAGTACTAACAACCTTAGAAAATTAATAAACTGATTACATTCAATAAAGATTTCTGTTAAGAGAAGAAGTAAGCCACAGAATAGGAGAAGATATTTGCAATACATTTATCTTTCAAAGTACTCGGATCTAGAATTTGTAGAGAACTTCTAACAAATTAGAAAGAAAATGACAGATAATCTAATAGGAAAATAGACAAAAGATCTGAATAATTACTTCACAACAGGACATTTAAATGTCCCAAAGCACAAAAATGGCTAAACTCACGTCACTGGGGACATACAAGTTAAAACCATGGGACAATACCAATAATCATCTATGAGAATGCTTAAATGAGAAATACAGACAATACCAAATGTAGGTGGGATAAGGAGATGATGGAACTCTTATACATTGTGGGTTGGAGTATGAGTTGGTATGGCTACATCAGAACTTTGAAAATATCTACTAATGCTGAACATATGAATAACCTACAACCCAGCAATGTTGCTTGCACTTGGGTATACACTTGGGGGAATATGGAATGGTCAAAGCAGTACCACTTCTAGCAGCCCAAACAAAGAAACAATCCAAATGTTCATCATCAACAGAGTGGATAGTCAGTGGTCTAATCATACAGTGAAACGCTATATAGCAAGGAAAGCAAAAACCAGCATTACATGCAATGGCATAGGTGAATCTGACAATATAATGTTAAGTGAAAGAAGCCAGGCATAAAAGAGTACACACTGTATGATTCCACTTACATATAGTTGAAAAATAAGGAAGATTAATTTATGTTGTTAGAAGTCAAGACAGTATTTACCTTTGGGAAGGCAGTGACAGAAAAGGGTATGAGTGAGATTCTGGGGTTCTGATGACATTTTATTTCTTGATTTTTGTGTTGGTTACATACAGAGCAATAATTTATTTTTTGAAAATTGATTAAGCTCTAATCTTATGTGTGTACTGTTTGGTATGATGTCATACTTCAATAAAAAGTTTACCCCCAAAAAAGCTATGATAGAATCTTTCTAGAGAGCTTTGTGTCAATGAGAAAAAAGACCTCTGAAGGGTTTATATCCAGACCTAGCAATTCTGCTTCCCATGAAACTAATCAGAACTATATTCAAATGTTTATATATCAGGAAGAACATTTTAATATTTTCAAATGTGTGAAATTTGAAAAGAACCTAAATGTGCCATCAGAAGTGACTGATGAAACAGACAAAACAGACGAAAGATAAAATATGCCATCTTTAATATTTGTGTTATTCATTATCTAAGAGTATAAGAAAATTGTTTTTGTATAACACCAGGTGGAAAAAAAAGCACAATGTGCATTTATGTATATACTACTTCAACTTTCTTGTGTGTGTGTGTGTGTGTGTGTGTATAAAAGGAAACATAAATGAAATAAATACAGCCAAAAAGCTAAGAATCCTAATGTCTAGGCCATTGTATGACAAATGAATTTTTCTCCTTATATTTTCTACGCTTTCTAGTTTTCTACATTGAGTGCTTATTACTCTCATAATTATGAAAATAACTCAATAAAGACATAATCAACCTTGTAAATCCAGCTGCATCTGAATAGCGCTTGGATTCTTTGGCAACGTGGAGGGAAGAGCAGGTTACTTTTGCCAGAGCCACTTCTTTGGACTGAAGGGTAAATGGGAAGTGAAAAAGAAGAGGAAGTAAAGACAAACAATTCTTTTGAGTACCTTGATTGGAAGGGGAAGAATCCTAGTTTTCTTTGACATTCTATAATTCTTTTAGTCTTGATCAGTGTTTCTCAAACTATGCTGCACCATGAAATCATTAAGGAAGCTTTACAAAAATACCAATGCTTGGAACCTTCACTCAGAGATTTCAATTTAGTAGGTCTAGCCTATGGTCTGGACTTGCCAGGGGATTTGAATGCAAGGCCAAAGTTCCATTTTCTTTCATCTTCTCCCCTGAGAACAATTAAATTCCTAATCAATAATAGCTTCATGTGTATGTATAGGAGTGAGCTGGGCACAAAATGGGCACTCCACAAATAGTTGCTGCTTTGATGGACATGAAACCTTTCTGGGAGATGCAAGGCACGTCTGCATGGTTAGGGCTTTCTTCTTGCTAGCTTAGAACATGGTTCAGATTCAGAGAGAACCATCCAGGAATGAGGCAACCCCTTGGTCCATGGCTCCAGTGGGGCCCTGGGTGGCTTGTAACACCCTTTCAAAATCAAAGTCACATAAGAATATGGCTTATCTTTTGGGGGATGCAAAATAGCTAATTTGAAATGTCACTAAAATCAACAGTTAACTGAAAATCCCAAGGGAGGAAAAACTCAAGTTATATTACTGGAATGTCATTTTTGATTACTGAAATTCTTTCAGTGATGACATCTGCGATTGGCCAGTGACAGAGTCATCTAATGTGAAGCAGAAAAGAAAGTAAACAATGCTTTAGGCTTACAAATGCTTTCAATATATTGGGTGTTTTACATATTCTCAGGCCTTAAAAAAAAACCACGCCTATTAGGAATTAGCATCCCAATTAGGGGATTAGAGATTAAGAAGCACAGAGAGGTTAGGCAGCTTGCCTAGGACACAAAGATGGCAATTGATAAAAAGACCTCAAAACCTATAACCCCTTCACAGCATCAAAATGTGACAATGTGTTCTATAAGTGATGGCAAAGGGCATCCATACCTAACCTTCACATGAGACCCTAGAAGATTTCTATGTTGTCAATAAGTCAGTAGGAAAAAAGACATTCATTGCAATCAGAGATGCTGAAACATAAAATTTTTCTTAGTATTCAATGGTCTCTGTCAAGCACTTGGAAAATAAATTAGGGTATGGTCTTTCTGGAATACTTAGCGGAAAGATAGAGGGATGAGGTTCATTAGTAGCTTTCAAACTCTTTCAACTCAACTGATTTTATGAAAAATAAAACCACAGAAAGTACATTATGACTTGTGACTATGGGAATTTACTCTGAGGAAATTGTGTGGGCATTTTCAAAGTCCAAGACAGGGTTCCTAGACAGGAGTATTGGCATAACTCTCCGTGTGATCTTAGGCAAGTCATTACCTCTCTCTGGGCCTCAGTTTACTCAGCAGAGAAAAAAAGGGGGAAGGGAACATTTAAACAACTTTTGAAAGCTATAAACACTCTATTGATCTGGTATAAGCTATGGATCCTTTCCCCAGATGATGCACATATGCATGTACACACGCAATTTTGAAAGCTCTGGTTATTCCCAGATATTCCAAAGACAATTTGTGAATCTCCAAAGACTATATGGACCCTTGATTTAAAAAACCTGGAGTTTTGATGGTGGGACTGTAGTCATGTTTATAAAAAGAGTCCTGGAAGTTCCCGTTGTGGCTCAGTGGTTAACGAATCTGACTGGGAGCCATGAGGTTGCGGGTTCTATCCCTAACCTCACTCGGTAGGTTGAGGAGTCGGCCTTGCTGTGAGCTGTGGTGTGTGTAGGTTGCAGACTGGGCTTGGGTCTCGTGTTGCTGTGGCTCTGGCATAGGCCTATGGCTACAGCTCCAATTGGATCTCTACCCAGGGAACTTCCACATGCTGTGGGTGTGGCACTAGAAAAATACAGAAAGACCAAAAAAAAAAAAAAAAAAAAAGAGTCCTTATCTTTTAGAGATGCAACCTGAAATATTTATGAATGAAACACTTTGATGTTTGGAATTTGCTTTAAAACGATCCAGTGTGTATGGAGAAGGGTGGTGGTAACTGGTGGGCGTAACAGATGAACTGAGATTGTCCATGAATTGATAATTGGTGAGGCCAGGTGATTACGTACATAATGGCTCTTTATACTGTTTTATCTGCTTCTGTGTGTTGAAATTCTCCACAATAAGTCGATTTACACAATAAAAATTATCCATAATTTAAAAAACACCCAGAATAGATCACCTCTAGTGTTCCCAATTCTAATAGTCTATGATTTAGCATTCCAAAGAATCTATAGAGAAAATGACTTGTGGAAACATTTGATGTGCTCAGGGTATTGAATCATTATCATCCTTCTCTCATGGACCTTCTAGACTAAAGGGTTTGTTGTAGCACGATTTTCCAGATGGTTCTGCGATATTCCATTTGATCACTTCCATAAACACACTTCTGGGGAAAGAGCAGCAAAATCAAAGGCAGAAGAACTGGACAAGAATTGGTCTTTAATCATTTCACATGATAATGTGGCTTCATTTGTTTTCAAAAATTTCTTAAGATGAGAAGATCAAAATACTGTTGCAAATGGATTTCAGTGGCATATAAAATACTTGGTTGTGAGGTGAAATGGAAGAATGTGAAACAGTACACAGGATGAGAGAGAGCTGCATGATGGCTGAGAACGTGTCCTCCACAGAGCCATGGTGCCCGAGTCCCCATCCTTGCTGTGTCACTCAACTAACTATACAATTATGGGCAAGTCACCTAACCTTTCTGAGCCTCCAGATAGGTTCCTATGGTTTCCTATCTCTACCCTACACATAGGGAAACCTAATTCCCTAACCATAAAATGGAAATAATAGCCCATTCTCCCTCCTAGGGTTACCGTGAAAGGTCAAGTTATGCCTAGACACTGACTACTGTTCTTTCAATTATGTAAATACAAAAGTCAATGAAAGGAGGCATATACACACATACACATAAATAAAAGGCAAATACATGATCAAAATATTATCAGTAGTTGCCTCTGGATTGTGACCAACAGGTGATTTTTTTCTTTTCCTTATTTTTTTTCCTGGACTTTTCAAATTTCTACAAAGTATTTGTTATTCTTATCATCAGAGAAAAAAAGTTGTTTTAAAAATGTATAGTGAAATCTAATAATCAAAACAAATGAACAAATACAACAAAACAGAAATGGACTCGCAGATGCAGAGAACAAACTAGCAGTTGCTAGAGGTGAGGGAGATAGGGGGATGGGTGAAAGAGGTGAAGGGGATTAAGAGGTACAAACTACCAGTTATAAAATAAATGTCACAGAGATGTACTGTACAGCACAGGGAATTGAGTCAATAATATTGTAACAACTTTGTATGATGACTGATCTATAAAAATATCAAACCCCTGTTGTACCTGAAACTAATACAATACTGTTAGTCAACTATGCTTTAATAAAATAAAAAGAAGAATTTTTAAAAATCAAGTGAGCGAAAGAATGTGTATATATATATATACATATGTATAACTGGGTCACTTTGCTATATAGCAGAAATTGACAGAATATTGTAAATCAACTATAATAAAAAATTAATTTAAAAAGTCTTTCTTGAGAAAGTTTACTGTCCAGAGGTGTCTGAACCTTGCCTGTCCCACACAGTATTCTGACAAACAGACCCCTTCAGAAGACAGTAAGAGGGTGTGACTATTTGTCCACATTTTCCTCACCAGACATCCATCTCCAGGGTGCAAGATCCTTGTAAACGGGGATGAGCTTTCAAATGTGGTGGTCGGGGTAGAAATGAATAGCTCCTTCCTCTGCTCCTGTCTCATGCCATTCTGCCCCCCTTACCACACATCTTCAACATCAATTTAGTCTTTTTGAGAAGCACACGTCCCTTGGAGAGTATCAAAAACACTATGCCCCCCTCCCCAAAAATTTCACGTTCAGGCATATTATTTTGTATTCAATTTCTTGGGGTTCATGGGCCCCTCCCCAAAGTCCATCTCCACTAATTAAGAACACCTAAGCCATGACAGCAAATTTAGGAATGTATAAACACACTAAGAAAAACTGACTTGTACAAATCCGAAACCATAAGCCAGATAAATTGGTGGATAATGACGGGTATTGCATATGTAGTTTTTACTCTGCCAAAGAATTTACATTAGGATATCTATAAATAGCAAGCCCATACAGTGTGTTTGAACCACGCTGCTATATACCCAAATGCTAAGCCCTTTCCAGAACATATCTACTGCAGAGCAACAGGCCTAATTCAAAAGCTGAATACCAGTTTCACTCCTGACTTTAGCTGCATCCTTACAGTATTCTAGATGACCTTTGAAATGGCCACTACCTCATATCATCACTTAGGTCAATGATGGACAGTGATGCAACAGCCAGAAACTTCTGGCCAGAGGGGCAGTGGTCCATGTGTTTGGATTGTGAGACTGTTTGGGAGTGAGCCATGTGTGGTAAGATCGATCCCATCTCCTTATCTTAGGAAGGAAAAGGGTAAACATGAGTCTTTGCACTGTACCCAGATGGACGTTAGATCATCTCACTATTTCTCACAATGATACTGGAAGGTGCGGTTTTTAATTTTCTTCTTTTGTCTTTTAGGGCTGCACCTGAGGCATATGGAAGTTCCCAGGCTAGGGGTCGAATCGGAGCTGTAGACAGTGGCTTACACGCCAGCTACAGCAATGCCAGATCCCAGCTGTGTCTTCAACCTATGCCACAGCTCATGGCAACGCCGGATCCTTAACCCACTGAGCAAGGCCAGGGATTGAACCGGCATCCTCATGGATACTAGTCAGATTCATTTCTGCTGAGCCATGATAGGAACTCCTTGGGAGGTGGGGCTTTTGTTCTCATTTCCAAATGACACACATGTTTCAGGGCAGACGCTTACTAGAAAAATAAAAGAAAAGCAATGCAAAGCTCTCTGTCTCAAATCATCATCTTTGATGGTTAATTCTGGAAGCTGGGATATATACACTGGGCTGCATCACTTAAACTGAGAGTCACTTAGCTATGATTCTGATCCTGCGGATGTCAGTGGCTTCCAGGGATATGTGTGAAGGGAGATAAAGAGAGGAGTCTTCTTTGCCCCATCTGACCTGCCCTCCAAACTGGCACCCTCTTTTCCCTCTTTCCTATAGAGGGACTGACCCACATTCCAAAGATGCTCGGGGAACTCACAAGTGGATCTGGATAAAGAGCCAGGAGTCATGCACTTAAAAAATAATCCATGTAACTGTGAACTCCATCTTATGGTTTTCACTCCCAGCAGAGATGCCATTTGGCATCACACTGTTAGCAGCCACATTTTACTTGCTCCTCTTCCATGATTTCCAAACATGTGCCTGGCACCCACGCGAGTTTCAGAGGAAGTGCAACAGTGACAGAAGTGTTGCGGGGTTGGTTTTGTGTATGTTAGTGCAACCCTCACAAACGCAAGTCTAAGTTGGAGGATTAACTTCCACAAGAGGAACATCAACTTTCCCGAGAACGCAGCACCTCCTTTCTAGTTTCTCTGAAACGAGCAGTATCTAAACTTAGGGATGAGCCCTGTTAAGCACAGGGTCCAGGCCCTTGGGATATATACGGTCCTTTGATGGTCCCCAAGTGCCCCAGCTTTTCTGGAGGAGTATCCCTGGGCTCTTTGTCCCTCATCCTTAAGAAGCCGCCCAATACTTACACGCGCTTTGGGCACAAGCAAGTTCAAGGCACAGAACAACCATTCCACCACCACCCGAGAAAGCGATGTGAACCCAGAGTCAATGTGAATTGCGGGTGATCGCAGGGTAGAAGCTCAGCGCAAAGCCTTGGGGCTATGTGCGCAAGAGGTCTGGGTTCCCAGGGATGTGATCCAGTATCGGTAGCAGCGAGTCCTCCTGGACATTCAAGTCTCAAGGGAGGTACGGGTCCTTAAGAGCAACTAGGGACACATCTCAGCCTCCAGCGCCAGCACCAGTTGGAAAGAAACAAAGGTGGCCAGAGAGGAAGAGGAGAGTGAGTTTCTGCTCTCTTGGGGCAAGTGTGCGCGGTACCTTGGATTCCTGGCTGCTGGTGGATGCAGGCGAAGGCGGCAGCTCCGCGCTCGCCGCCTCTTTGGGCAGCCCGTCCACGCCGTCCTCATGGGCGCCGCTCGGGGGGATCATCTTGGCGGCGCGGGAATGGTGTTGGGCTCCCGGAGGAACAGCGAGGCTCGCCTCCCTCCGGTGCGCCCTCCCGGCCACGCTCTGGCTCGCTCAGCTCCGGAGGCCAGGGACTCCCATCCTCGCCGAGGCGACAACGCGCCCTCCTCTGGCCTCACCCCTCCCGGGTCCTGCCCACCTCCGCGCACTCCCCGCAGGCAGAGGGAAAGCGCCCGCTCCGCCCCACCCGGCCTTGCCTGCGGCCACCTCGCCAGCGCGCACAGTCGTGACTGCCACTCAGCAGCAGGCAAGCGGGCTAGGGGTGGCCCGCCCGCCAGAAAAGGGGTGGGGGCAGGCGGCGGCTCAGAGGCGGGGCTGCGGGCCCCTGGCCCGGAGCAGCGCGGGTGGGCGTGGGCCAGGAGGGGGCCGTGCCCTCTGGAGGCTCTATGGGAGGCTGGGCTCGCACAGCAGGGTAAAAGTCTGGGGATGTTTTAGGAGGGAGAGGGAAAATTCAGACCAAATGCCAGTGAAGGGCCCAGCCTGCAGGGATCACCTGCAACAACTCTCAGGGAGCCAATGACTTAGGTAAGTTATTTATAGGGTTTAGTGATGCAGGAAGCAGAATTGGGGTTCCCTGGCTTGAGGGCGCTTCTCTTTCTTCAGTTCAGCTTTGGACTAAAACATAGACATACTGCAATGAGGATCCGTCCTAGTTTTGCTGTCCATTTATGTGCTAAACCCTTCACTCTTTTTATCTTATTTCATCCTCAGAGATGCCCTATTAGGTTAGGTATTATCCTTCCCATTTATAAATGAGAAAACTGGGGTTTGAGGGAGGCGAAGTAATTTCCTCTAACTCACTGAAGTATAAATGGTGGAACTGGGATTTGAACCTATTTTGCCTTCAAAATCCTTCTTTTTGGACTGTAGAGCCTCAAATCTAGGCCAAATCTTCATAGCCGAGGAGACAGTGGGTGTTGCAGTAGAGCAAGGAGGTCAGGGCTATTTATAGAGGGGCAAGCCAATCTGCCTTAGTAGATCTTTTATTTAATTTATTTATTTTGATTTTTAGGGCCACACCCTGGAGGTTGCTAGGCTAGGAGTCTAATTGGAGCTACAGCTACTGGCCTCTGCCACAGCCACAGCAACACCAGATCCCAGCTGCATCTTCGACCTACGCCACAGCTCATGGCAATGCTGGACCCTTAACCTACTGAGCAACACCAGGGATTGAACCTGTAACCTCATGGTTCCTAGTTGGATTTGTTTCCACTGTGCCACAATGGGAACTCCTGTCTTAGTAGATCATTTAGAAACAGAGAGATGCCCCATGGGATAAAGGGGTGGAAGGGATTTAGTATCTTTTGAGGAAAAACCTCAGTGTGCAGGGAAAGGAACTCCATCTGGATATTTAAACGGCTCCCCCCGCCCCCCGCCCCATGAATACCAAACTTAATTTTCTAACAGGAAACTATAAACTTACGTTCAGATTTTCTTTATTAACTATAAATATTTGCAAATCCAGCTTCATGGTGTTACTAAATGCAAGTTCATGTGCCCAATGCACAGTGAAGCCAAACAAACTGAAAAGTTGGAGTCTGGAGCAGAGAAAGGTTTATAGCAGGGCTATGCAAGGAGAGACCATTCCCAAACCCCAAACTCCTGGAAGGGTTTTGGCAAATACGTATATATACATTTACATATACAAATACACACACACACATATATACACACATGTATATATATGTATATACACACAAATAAATACACACACACACCTATGTATATGTGTGTGTGTGTGTATTTTTCCTTTTTACAGCTGCACTTGCAGCATATGGAAGTTCTCAAGCTGGGGGTCGAATTGGAGCTGCAGCTGAGTCCTATACCACAGCCATGCGACACTGGATCTGAGCCATATGTGCAACCTACACCACAGCTTGCGGTAATGCCTGATCCTTAACCCACTGAGTGAGGCCAGGGATGGAACCCACATCCTCACAGAGACAATGTCTGGTTCTTAATCTGCTAGGCCCACAATGGGAACTCCCAGCAAAGCACTTTTAAAAGCTAGGTGAGGGAAGGGTGCTGTTAGTTGTTGCAAACTTGTAGCTGTTAAGATCCTGGTCATGCTGTTCCTGTAAACCTCTAACAAGGCAAATGTTATTCTCTGTTCTAAAGCTTTTTCTCTTTCTATGAATTGACTCTTAAGGGTCAGAGCCTTGAGAATAGGCTATCCCGTATATTTCAAGCTATAGACAACATTCTTTTACAAAGGGTGCAGAGTTGGCATGACTAAGCACTAGCAACAGAACATAAAGGTTCAAGTGAAAAGGAACAGGTCTAATATGAAGTAGATTTGTTCTTCCCTATTATAATGGGCATGTAGCCTGTGCAGTCACATAGGGCCCTGCACTTGGATTAATGCTCTTCTGTCAACATCTTGGAATTCTTAATACTTTCTGCACAAGAGGCCCAGAATTTGCATTTTGCACTAGACCCTGTGAATTATGTATTTGATTCATGCTTGCCCTAGCTCATGTCCTTTGGAAAACAACAACAACAACAAACCTATTACTCTTTCCATCCTGGACATCAGTTGAAAGCTTCTGTTCTAAGTGACAGCCCCTTACTTGGCACTTGGCTCTGAGTGCTCTAAATACTCCTGTGGTTGTTAGCCTCTCATGTGATTGGGCCATGCTGGCTAAACCGAATGATTACAGCCTTTTTCCTCCTCAAAACAATGCCAGTTTTCTCAATAAAGACAAAATTCTAGTCGCTAAAATTATAATGGTAACAGCACAAAATGGAGGGAACAGCAGGATCAACACATCTTTATCAAGCACTATTCTATACTAGACATGGTGTTACAAACTGATGATACAGCAGAGAGAAAAACAAAGATTAAGACTGTCCTCCTGGAATGTGGAACCTTAGGAAAGATACAGATTAATTAAATCACACCCACACACAGATTTTTTCGCGAACTGTGATAAGAGACAGTGCAGGACTCTAATGAGTGTGTACAAATGCAGGGCCTGAAATAGTGTGGGACAAGAGAGGGGTTTCCTGAGGAAGTAAAGCCCCCATAGTCCATGGAAAATTCCAATCTTGGTGGGCAAGCACACTGTGGCTAACAAGACATTTTTCATCTTTGGCTTTTATTTTTTTAAGGACTGAAAAGCAGCTATAAGATGTCATCTTTCATTTTAGTAAATGCTAAACTTTGATTAACGCTAGTCATACTCCAATAGCAAATGTTTAAATGTTGTCCCCTGAGGGAAATATTGAAGGAGCTAGTACATCCTTTCTCCTCATTCCACCCCCGTCCTCCTAACAGAAATCCTTGGTCTGATAAATAATAGCTGCTTTTCCTAGGAAACTGTGGAATTACCTGTAGCTGTCAAAACTAATCAAGCCTTTGCTCATGTGTTTCTCTCCCATAAATGCCTTCCCACCTCATTTTTTGATATTTCACTAAGTTATTTTGTTCTTCAAAAACACATCCACAAACATTTATTACTCTTGAACTCTCCTTCCCTAATTCTCATAGTCTGATTTAGATTTCCAAACTAACGCTGTGGTCTCATATCATCCTTCCCTGAGTAATCAGTGACAAAGCTGCCTGACCTTCCACTGGGCTCTGTGCTCCACTAGGACAGGTCTTCCCATCTTGGTTCCTCAGCCTCTAGTTGAGGGTGAAAGGATACTGCTCTTATAGCTCTCTGAGCTCTAAGATGGCCCAGACATTTGTTATTCCAAGTGCTCTGCACATTCTGAATGGAGAAAGACCCAGGATGCTTCTAGAAAACAGTGGAATTTAAAATCAAACAAGCTCATTGATACTGAGAATTGTGTCTTTACTGGCCAAGATAGGATCTTAAACTGAGAGTCACACTGTTTTGTGAACATGGGATTTATTGGTTTTTGGAGGCATGGGGTTTGCACAAAGGACATTAGGTCCACAGCTAGTCTCTGGGAACCAGGGTGCAGGCAGACAGGATGCTGCTTTGTTAGAGTCTATGGGGAGAGGGCTGCTGGCAGAAATAGATGGCACTATATTTGTGTAGAATGCCTTGAGGCTTGGGTCACAGGCACTGCTACCTTGGGAACTAT
The DNA here is from genome assembly GCF_054392235.1 of Sus scrofa. Lineage (NCBI taxonomy): Eukaryota > Metazoa > Chordata > Mammalia > Artiodactyla > Suidae > Sus > Sus scrofa. The sequence goes on along the minus strand of NC_139395.1, from coordinate 36,166,891 downwards.
GTGACCATTCCTGATTCCAACTCCTGGGGTGATAGTCTTCTCACATTGTCATGAAAGCTGGCCCTGACGTGGTACTGAGGAGATGCTGATATATTGGTAGCAGCACCCAGAGGACTGATGCTCTCCAAGTACTGGGGGTTAGTGGATGATGGATCAGCAGAGTGACTCCCGGAGGACATCTGATAAAGCACTGACATCCCTGAGCAGAAGTGTACCTTTTCATGGCCCCATGTGAGATACCTCTTTAGGATTCCCAGTTGTACTGGGGTGAGACCACATAGAAGACTGTAGGTCCTGCATTAGAAGCTGTGGTAACATTTCAGCTATGGCTGTCAGGATGTCCTCATTTCTATCAGAAGCTGGGAAAGTCAAGTGGCAAATAATTATCCTAAGTCTTGAGCCAGCAGTAGGACCCTGTGTTTTTATAGCTTTGCTTCATGGTCCATTTCAATCTGTTACTGGTTAAATACCAAGCCAGCAGAAGTGTGAGGTATGCAGAAATGTATCTTCACAAACTTGAACAGGAGGCTCCCTCTCCTAGTTCATTTACTCATTCATTACTTTGTAAAGAGGGCAAAGCTCTCCTGATTTCCTATGACTGCCTTTTGCAGGAACACTGCTCAGCAAGAGTGTATAATGCTTTCAACCCTCTCCTGGTGCTTTGCTCCAAGTTTGGATAAAGAGACTGGACTTTCATTCTATAGCCCCTGGCTTCTTCCAGAGCCATTTAGTAAAATGTTTTATCAAGACTACTTAACTAAAACAGCCATATTTATGAAAAGTACAAAAAAGAACAGCAAGGAAAGGGAAAGGGGAAGATCATCAGAATGTCCAGAAGGTGGAGAACTGACAAGGATAAAGGAGAGAGGGTCTAAATAAAGGAGTAGCTGTCAATGTCTTATGCGTCCAAGTCATCATGAGTAAAGAGATATATGAGAAGGGCATAGGGTTTGGCAATTAGATTGTTGATAATAATAGTGGATAACATAGAACATGCACTGGGTTTCTATAATATTTTCTTCTCTCTCTCTCTCTTTTTTTTTAAGGCCGCCCCTGAGGCATATGGAGTTTCCCAGGCTAGGGGTCGAATCAGAGCTGAGCTACTGGCCTACACCACAGCCACAGCAACGCAGGATCTGAACAACATCTGCGACTTACGCCAGAGCTCACAGCAACACCAGATCCTTAACCCACTGAGCGAGGCCTGGGATTGAACCTGTGTCCTCATGGATGCTAGTTAGATACGTTAACTGCTGAGTCATGATAGGAAATCCAGATTTTCTATGTGTTATTTCATTTAATCTCTACAAAACCTTAATAAGATAAATATAATTATCCTACATTCCACAGTGAGTGTGGGAACAGGATTTGAACACAGATACATCTGGGCCAAGTTTTGGTTCTGCTCTGTTGACTGCCCAAACAATGGCAGAACCCAAATCTGGTGAAGAGGAAGCAAGCCTAAAAAGGAAGGAGTGATGAAATTTGGGAGCCAGAAGTATAATGGAAGACACAGGAAGTGTCCTTAAAGAATGAAGGGTTTCCCACTCCATTCTTTTATCGTAAGAGTCAATAATAACTACATCTTCACTTTGAAGGAACAGCCAAGAAGTCAAGACATACTAGGCGTTCAGCCTGTAAAGGAGGACTGGGAATCCCAGCATTAACCGTTACCCTCTGGCTACCTTGTCTGGTGTATGTGCCTTCAAGCCCAGAGAAATGAAGTTCCCAAAGTCTTACAGCTAACAACACAAAAACAACAACAGGCCCTACTTTGAGCAACTGTTAACGCCAATCTGCAGTCCTCACAGCAGCTTTGGACTGGTCTCTCGTCAGCACCAAAGTGAATCATTAAATATGGAGACTCATATTGGCAGGGTAAATGAGATCCTGCTAAAGCATCCTTATCTTGCTTTTCTAAGCATAAATCAATAAGAATAATAGCAACACAAATAAGAGATAATATTTGAATAGCACTGTTTGGTGGAGTTGTAATCATTCCCTGCTGGAGTTGCTTAGAAAAGGGCACAAGGTCCTCACCTCATGTAGCTGTAGCTGTTTTCTCGTTAAGATCTACCTCTTTCTTCTAAAGAGAGCGTGTGTGGGCTGTTTCTAACTGAGTAGGTTATAACTAACTCTGTGAGAAGAGGACAACTTGAATCTTTATTCTACATTTAGTAGACAGGCCATGAATTTAAACTCCAAACATCTCAGATTCTCCACTCAAAAGCAATGGGATCTTAGACAACTGATTTTATCTCTCTCTCAGCCTTGGTTTCCTCAAGTCCAAGATGGGATAATAATCCCTATTTCAAGGGATTTATGTAAGTATTAGAAGATTATATTAAATGTCTGGTCCTGCTATTATTATTATTATATTATCATTTGTCATATGATTTTGGTCAATATTATTAGCTTTGAATTAGGTTATCTCTTCATTACAGCCAAATGCATATACAATATCAAAAGTGGGGAGTTCTCACTGTGGTTCAGAGGGTTACAAACCCTACTAGTATCCATGAGGATGAGGGTTTGATCCATAGCCCTGCTCAGTGGGTTAAAATAAAGATCCTCCTTTGCTGCAAGCTGTGGTGTAGGTCACAGGCATAGCTCAGATCTAGCATTGCTGTGGCTGTGGATTAGGCTGGCAGGTACAGCTCTGATTCGATCCCTAGCCTGCGAAATTCCATATGCTGTGGGCGCCCAAACTGACACCCAAAAAATATATATCAAAAGTGAATCTTTTCCACATTTCTAAAGTTATTACTATCTCCTATCTGAAGAGTTTAGATGCAGCAAATAGCTAAAGTTTCTTATAGATGTTGGCCCTTTGGCTAGTCATGAACATTGAACTTTACATATCCTATCCTATGAATTAAGGGTAACAGGTTGGGAAGCACATGGTCTGGTTTATGCTGGCCTTTCTGTGCCTTGAAAATGCCTGGTCTATTACCTCTCCCAGCTTCAGTGCTTGTTGCTGTTCCCTGAAGCTGAGAATTCCCCACCATTATTTCTCATGGCCAATGGACCTCAGCGCCTATCAGCTGAAAACATCCATTTTCATCTCTTTTAACTTGGTGTCTTTTAGAATGTAAGTTCCATGAGGTCAAAGACTTCATCTCTTCTCTTCATCACATATCTCTGAGGCTTAGGTGCTCATATGATAGGTGCTCAGTGAATATTTATTAAATGAATGAAAGATAAAATGTCAGTTCTGGAGAGGAACCTATAGGTCTAATGAAACACCCCCCACCCTGCCTTTTTTAATGGCCATACCCATGGCATATGGAAGTTCCTGGGCCAGGGAGTGAATCCAAGCCACAGCTGCGATTTACACTTCAGCTGTAGCAATGCTGGATTCTTTTTTTTTTTTTTTTTTTTTGGCCTTTTTGTCTTTTAGGGCTGCACCTACAGCATATGGAGGTTCCCAGGCTAGGAGTCCAATTGGAGCTGTAGCCGCCAGCCTACACCTTAGCCACAGCAATGTGGCATCCGAGCCATGTCTGCAACCTACATCACAGCTCATGGCAATGTCAGATCCTTAACCCACTGAGGGAGGCCAGGGATTGAACTCGCATCCTCATGGATGCTAGTTGGGTTCGCTAACCACTGAGCCATTATGGGAACTCCAATGCTGGATTATTTAATTTTTATTTATTTATTTATTTATTTTATTTTGTCTTTTTGCTATTTCTTTGGGCCGCTCCCACGGCATATGGAGGTTCCCAGGCTAGGGGTTGAATCGGAACTGTAGCCACTGGCCTACGCCAGAGCCACAGCAATGCGGGATCCGAGCCGTGTCTGCAACCTACACCACACACAGCTCACAGCAACGCCAGATCGTTAACCCGCTGAGCAAGGGCAGGGACCGAACCCGCAACCTCATGGTTCTTAGTCGGATTCGTTAACCACTGCGCCACGACGGGAACTCCCAATGCTGGATTCTTTAACCCACTCCACGAGGGCCAGTGATTAAACTCACACCTCTACCGGCAACTGGAGCTGCTGCAATCAGATTCTTAACCCACTGTGCCACAGCAGAAACTCCAAACACCCATTTCTCATAGTGGAAAATGGAAGCTCACATAGGTTAAATACTTCCGCGGAGTCAACTAATACATGGCACAATGAACTAGTGTCTGTTTACTTGATCATCAATCCCAATGGTCATTGCTTTATTCAGCTTTGGAATATATGACCAAGCTACCAGCTGTACACTTTTTTCCCTCCAAGTCTTCAAATTTATTGTGAGATTAAGCACAGTATTTCTAAAGTTCATTTCCAAAACAATAGCTTTATCATTATTCAGGCAGTATTCAAGAAACACCAAAGAAAGGAAAAATATTTCAAAATTCCACCACAATTGGAAATAACTATTAGCATTTTGGCCTCCTTCTAGAAGCACATGCATATATGCATAATTTTAAATTTATGTGTATTTACATAATAATGATCTCAGGACTCTAAGTATTTTTGTAACTTTCTTTTCCTCCAATAATATGTCACAAGATAGTTCTGTGTCAATAATATACATATACATGATCCTTTCTTTAAACAAATCTGTATTCCACTGTACAGATGTACCATGATTTATCTATGAAGGATCATTTATGAGGGACTATTAGAGGACAATTAAAAACTCATTCTTGGGAGTTCCTGTTGTTGCCCAGCAGTAATGAACCCAACTAGTATCCATGAGGACGTAGATTCGATCCCTGACCTCGCTCAGTGGGTTAAAGGATCCCATGTTGCCGTGAGCTGTGATATAAGTGGTAGATGTGGCTTGGATCCTGCATTGCTGTGGCTGTGGTGTAGGCCAGAGGTTACAGCTCCAATTATACCCCTAACCTAGGAACTTCCATATGCCATGAGTGCAGCCCTAAAAAAAAAGACGAACCAAAAAACTTCACTCTCTCTCTTATTCTTAAACATCAACCTGGCAAGGTAAATACTATTAAACCCATTTTATAGGTGAGGTCACTGGAAGCCTGAAAGGCTTGATGACCTCCCTAATGGGATACAGAAAGTGCAGAGTGGAGATTCTGGACACATCTTCATAGTCTAAACCTCAGGTTCCTGACACATACAAGCAAACAGCAAAACTTAGTGTGATCACTGCTGTATAAGAAACATGCACATATTTGAGAGTACAGGCAGGAAGGATGGTGCCCACCAAGTGGAAAGGATGTTTAGGAAGTTTCCAGTGGAATTCAAAAGATGACTTAAAATTTTTCTGGAAAGAATCTTTAGCAGAACGTGCAATATCCGTACAGACATGGAAGGGTGCTTGTGTAGGGGCATTTTGGTGTGGTTCTTAGAAAAACTACAGCTTCTTTTCTTGGTGAGTAACATTTACTGATCATATAGACAATGCTCAACAAGAGAAAGGCTGGAAAAATTCTTTGAATTATTATTAAGTACAAATGGCCCAGGGGGAAAGTTGCATATCAGTCATTCTAAGAGGAATGGTACTGATGAGTAACAGTGTGAGGAGGGAAGCATATAGGGTTTCTAGAAGGTTAAATGGGTCACCAAGTAAGAAAGACCACTCCTTAGACAGTTCTGAGACATGTAATAGGGAATCTTTATGCCAGGCAGCCAGACACAGGGAGCTCTGGTTCCCTCTGAAGCAGGAACCCATTTGGTAGAGGGAGCCCTAAAGTCCAAACATACATGTAACTTGCACATTTACAATCTCTAAAGGATTAGGAATATTCACTTTATGCTCTTTTAATCATAATGTGTCTTCAATGACACCCCTAGAAAGTGAGCAGGACTGATGCTCAAAACACAGAACAAGAATCCAACAAAAACACATAATCACTCCGGCTCTTTATCCATAAAGCTTTGCACTTATTTTGAAATATGTTCTAAATGCTTGTAGAGTCATGCTAGGGGGCAAATGAATCTCAAAAATCTCTTTACAATGTTTTCCAGAGAGGGGTTATATTACTACTTTGTCCTTCTGCCTCCTGTAACCCTCTGTGTTCCTCTAATAACTCACTTGGCAGCCCTGAGCCATCCATCAGGCACTTGACAATTGGCCTGGAAAAGATGACTCAGGCCTTAAGCCTTAAATGCCATTTTCTTCCCTCCATAGCCAAGGCAGACTTACCCACAGAGCCTGGACTTAGGAAATACACTGCTGTTTCATCTGTCTTTATTCTTGCAGAGTTGGCCAGAAAAATGGGGATTTTTGTCTCCTTAGTTAATAATGATAACTTATCAGATGCAGGGTACAGTGAGAGACACTATCAACAGAGTTGTTCTTCAGCAGACCTTTGGAAGTGGTTGTTGTCTGCATCTTATCCACAGTCATCCAACCCTCTAATTCCAGTCATTCCACTACGTGACATCCCCTGTCTTTTTTTAAAGCATTCTCTACTCAATAGCCAGGCTTCTAGCCTCTACTATAAGAAATAAAAGAAAGAAGGACCATGGAACTTAGCACCTGCAGAGGAAAGTAAAAAATTTAAAGACTATTTTTTTTTGTGGGTTTTTGGAGAAAATCATTTTTAATATGTCTACATCTTGCTTCATAAAATATCAGCTTTGAGGTTGTTTATTCTTCATAGATTGCTATCTCTTTGTGTTGTGCAGGTACACTCTTCATGGAAAGTCTTATTGGAAGCACTTGGCTATTTACATTATACGTCTGGGGAGATGTAAATGACAGACTGGGTGGATTATTCTTTTTAAATTTTTTTTATTTTTATTTTTAGGGCCGCAGCTGCAGCATATGGAGGTTCCCAGGCTAGGGGTCTAATCGGAGCTACAAGCTGCTAGCCTGCACCACAGCCACAGTAACGCCAGATCCAAGCTGTGTCTGCGACCTACACCACAGCTCATGGCAATGCCGGATCCTTAACCCACTGAGTGAGGCCAGGGATTGAATCCGCAACCTCATGGTTCCTAGTCGGATTTGTTTCCACTGCGCCACAAGGGGAACTCCAGAATGGATTATTCTTAATTGTTATGATATATAACAAAGGAATTATGAGGCTAAAAGAGGAAATCATTGAATGGTCAAGAAAATACACCAGGAAATTTCAAGGCTTGAGGAGTTTTTTTTTTTTTTTCTATTAAGGTTATAAATATAGACTTTTAAAGGAAATTTTAAAATATTTGAAGTTATTTTTGTTGAGCATCCCTACACTGTGGACCAATTCCCAAACTTATGAAAGCAGAGTAATTATACAGCAATTACTGACAATGGACAGTTGTTTTCATCACAGCATCTAAGAGAAGGAAGCCAAGACTTCCTGCACTTCCTCGAATGCCAGTAAAATTGCTTAGAGGTGTTGCAAACTCTTAGAAATAGGATCATTGTGAAAAACCAAGGAGAGAAAAGCACTGTCTCTCAACAAAAACACTATAGTTATGAAAATGATGTACAATGTGAAAACAATGTATATTTCATTATTTGGGAATTATTTGACAAAGCCACACATGTATTTAACTAAAGAAAAAGCAGGCACCTCAGAAAAGAGGGATGATTTACAAGTCTCACTCATTAGAAATTACATGAGAGCACTGTGAAACTACCACACATTAACTAAGAGATGACTCTGTTGTTTAAAAATCCATGTGACTATGAACAACAGTGGCAGAGGCAACAGTTTTTCCAGGATGTGCTAATGTAATTCCTTAATGTGCGTCTTCCTTTTTAATCATACACACTCTCTGATGATTTCCAGTCAATATTCTCCCACCTTTTACATGTATCGTTCTAGACTATTTTTCTCTGCAAAAATATTAGTTCTCCCCTAACATACACACATATCCAGTGTTACTTCACCATTTCAACAGATGCTGGTAGAATGCAATGATACCTCCTATTAACATTCCCCATCCTGGATTGCTGAAGCATGAACTAACCAAATATTAGCTCCCATAGATGACCACCTCTCAACCAGACCTAATAGCTGACCACCAAAGCACTATATTTTGACCTCTTCCTTGGTTCCGTTGTTCTAAGTGTTGTCATAATCTCCCCACTGCTTCCCAATTCATTTACAAATTGCTGTGCATCTCCTCTGACTTAACAATTTTGTTGACCCTTACCTACTAGGGGGTTGAATGGCCTATCTCCTTGTTTCCATTGCATTTCAGTATACTCTAGAATCTTATAAGAAAATTCTGACTAGTATCATTAAAAACAGTCTAGACTGCTGGTTAGGAGCAGAAACAGCCCGTGGTTTGGACAGTCTCTGACTCACTCTAGTCTTAACCTCATACTGTTCCTGTAATAGGCACCATCGCACTCTAAGTTTCACATTTTCAATGTTCCTTCCATCGTCAGTCACTCATACATTCTGGTAATCTGAAAAGGAAGCAGTTCTACACACTGATCTGGATAGAAGATGCTTGCATGTCATATTTTGCAGATGTGTTCAGGCACCTGAGTTGACACAGAACTCTGGCAAATGTGCTTAATTCCAGGCTGCATCTCCCTCAGCTTCTCCTTTCTTTCTGGGACTTATTTTACCTTGACTCCACATGACATAATCCCAGACTATATAAGGCATCATATAATAACATTTGGTCTCAGGCAACATGACATGAGATCACTCAGTAATTTCAACCTCTGTCTCAGATGAAGGTCCGACTACATTAATTACTGTAGCCTATCCGTAAACAGTGATCTAAGCCATGCCATTTCAATTAGCAAATATTCAGCAAGGGTCAAATGCAATACCCAATTGCAGCAAGCAAGTACTGAGTGCTTTTATGGACCAGCCACTGTTTCAAGTGCTTTTACATGCATTATCTCATCTAAGTATAGGAGGTAATAAGATTATTTCTACTTTGCAGATGAGAGCCCTGTGGCTCAGAGAAGTGACACATTTTGCCCAAGAGCACAAAGCTATTAAGTGAAGACATTCTGATTATAGAGTCATGCTTTTGTATGTTATACTGCCTCCAAACTGAGCACCCTGCTAGGATTCAAAATACAAGCAGGAAATTCAGATATATTCTTGTGAGTTAAGCACCTTATTTTATTTTATTTAATTTTTGTATTTTTGCCTTTTCTAGGGCTGTTCTCGCGGCATATGGAGGTTCCCAAGCTAGGAGTCTAATCGGAGATGTAGCTGCCGGCCTACGCCAGAGCCACAGCAACGTGGGATCCAAGCTGCGTCTGCAACCTACACCACAGCTCACGGCAATGCCAGATCCTTAACCCACTGAGCAAGGCCAAGGATCGAACCCACAACCTCATGGTTCCTAGTCGGATTCGTTAACCACTGAGCCACGTGGGAACTCCCTTAAGCACCCTAACTTTCATTTATAGGCATATATAATTAGGGCCTATGATATAAGTTAGTTCAAATAAATTGGAGCAACTGATGCTACAAACAAGGCTCTTATTGAAAATCTCCCTTATTAATTGTCTTTGTGGCTGGCAATTTGGGTTTTGTATCCCTTATGCATATTCTTACAAACATTCATCTTCTAGGTTCAGATGGAACTCAGACTGGAGATACAGTAATGCTGTTGTCTATCAGGAAAGAGCTGTTCGTAAAGGCATTACTGAGTCTTCAGACTCTTTTGGTAGTTCTGTCATAAAGGATGAATCTGTTACCTTGAACAAGGTTTTGCATTTCAGGATTACTGCAATTGAGGGGAGCGCTGAGGGTCATGTGGAGAGCCTGGTTCAAAGGTACGAAATACTAAGTTATAACTAATTCAAAAAAGGAAAAATTTCAAAGTATTGTAGAGTATAATTGCAGCTAGTTTAAATTTATGTCTATTTCTGACTTCCAATGGAATATAAATGCTCATAGCTATTTGATATTACTTGAAGTTACTTAAAAGAAATTAAATCTACATAATCAAAAAGGGAACATTCACATATTTTCCTAATTGTGTTCCATTAGGACACAATTTTAATTTTTTTGGAAATTAATTCCGTTAGATTTGATGTTTGAGATAGAGAAATGGAAAGAATTGAACCACTTAGCACTTAATTTTTTCAGGAGGCCATTAGCAAACCCACATATACTTCCTGTGATGTATTTAAGTATTATATTCCCCACGTTTCCCCCATGAATCAGGAAGATGTTATGCACCACTTAAGTCACATAAAACAGAAAATTCAGCTGTTCAAACTTTGTTGTGCAAAGGCAATGGTTAATAAAAAGAAAAAAGTTGAATTTGGGGGGAAAAGCCCACAGAACCATAACCACTTCAAACAGCATTTAAAAACCGAATAAATGATGTAAGAAACACCCAAATAAACTGGAAAATTAAACTAACAAAAAAAATCACCATTGTTTATTTTTATTTATTTATATATATATTTTTTCTATTGCACAGCATTTTGACCCAGTTACACATACATGTATACATTATTTTTTCTCATATTACATGTTCCATCATAATTGACTAGACCATTGTTTATTTTTAAAATATGTCCCAGGAAATTTTATGGCTTTAATAGTCACAGAGCACACAGTATCCTATAGGGCCACTTGTGACCTCTGGAAAAGTTAAATTCTAGGTATAAGCATATAATCATATTATTAGTCACTATTTATGTAAGTATTTTACATGCATTATCTTTTTTTTTTTTTCTGGTCTTTTTAGGGCCACACTAGCAGCATATGGAAGTTCCAAGGCCAACTGGAGCTGTAGCTGCTGGCCTACACCACAGCCACAGCAACATGAGATTTTAGCTGTGTCTGTGACCTACACCACAGCTCATAGCAACGCCAGATCCTAAACCCACTGAGTGAGACCAGGGATCAAGCATGCATCCTTATGGATACTAGTTGGGTTCGTTATCACTGAGCCACAATGGGAACTCCTATATGCATTATCTTATTTGATACTCTCAGCAACCAAAGAGACAATTACTACTATGATTTTCATATTACAGATTAGGAAACCCAAGTTTCAAGAGCTGAAATAAATTATCCAAAGCCACTGAGTGGCTGTTAGTTTTCACTCTGTAACATACCACACCCAAACTTAGTGCCTAGAAAAGCAACAGTTTGTTCAGTTCAGAAGTCTGAGGTGGGGGGTGAGGTGAGTAATAAGGAGTTTGGGATTAACGCACTACTATATATAAAATAGAGAACTAGCAATGACAAACTGTATAGTACAGGGAACTACACTCAATATTTTGTAATAACCTATAAAGGAAAAGAATCTTGAAAAGAAAAAATATACACACACATATATATTCTTCAACTATATATAGAATTATATTCAGTTATAAAGATATATAACTGAATCCCTTTGCTGTACACCTGACTCTAACACAGCACTGTAAGTTAACTATACTTCAATTAAAAAAAAGTCCGTGGTCAAAAACTTGATGTGGAAACATTAATCAAGGAAATTAAAGAGGATTCAAATAAATAGAATGATATAACATGTTCCTAGATTGGAAGAATTAATACTGTTAAAATAGACATACTACCAAAAGCAATCTACAGATTTAATGTGATCCCTATAAAAAAATCCATGACATTGTTCACAGAACTGGAACAAATAACCCAAAAATTTACATGGAACCATTGAAGACACAGAATTACCAAAGCAATCCTCAGGAAAAACAAAACAAAACCTCACAAAGCAGGAGGCATAACTCTCCCAGACTTTAGACAATATTACAAACCTACAGTAATTAACACAATGTGGTACTGGAACAAAAACAGATGTTATGGATCAACGGAACAGAATAGAGAGCCCATAAATAAACCTAGACACCTGTGGTCAATTAATCTTCAACAATGGAAGCAAGAATATAAAATGGGAAAAAGACAGTCTCTTCAGCAAGCAGTGCTGGTAAAACTGGACAGATGCATGTAAATCAATGAAACTAGAACATTACACTCACACCACCCACAAAAATAAATTCAAAATGGCTTAAAGACTTAAACAAGAAGACACAATCAAACTTCTACAAGAGAACATAGGCAAAACACTGTCTGACATAAACTATATAAATGTTTTCTTAGGTCAGTCTCCCAAGGCAATAGAAATAAAGACAAAAATAAACAAATGGGACCTAATCAAACTTAAAAGCTTTTGCACAGCAAAGGAAACCATAAACACACACACAAACAAAAAGACAACCCATGGAATGGGAGAAAATAGTTGCAAACAATGCAACTGCCAAGGGCTTAATCTCCAAAATATACAAACAACTCAATAATAACAAAAAATAAGCAACCCAATTGAAAAATGGGCAGAAGACCTAAACAGACATTTCTCCAAAGAAGACATACAGATGGCCAGCAGGCACATGAAAAAATGCTCAACATCACCAATTATTAGAGAAATGCAAATCGAAACTATAATGAGGTACTACCTCACACCAGTCAGAATGGCTATCATTAATAAGTATACAATAAATAAATGCTGAAGAGGGTGTGGAGAAAAGGGAACCCTCCAACACTGTTAATGTAAATTGGTGCAGCCACTATGGAAAACAATATGGAGATTCCTCCGAAAACTAAATATAGAACTATCATATGATCCAGCAACTCCATTCTTGGGCATATATCTGGACAAAACTACAATTCAAAAAGATATACATACCCATATATTCATAGTGGAACTATTCACAATAGCCAAGTCATGTAAGCAACCTAGATGTCTATCGATAGATGAATGGATTAAGAAGATGTGGTACATATAAACAATGGAATACTACTCAGGTATAAAAAAGAATGAAAGGATGCCATTTGCAGCAACATGGATACAACCAGAGATTCTCATACTAAGTGAGGTAAGTCAGAAAGACAAAGGCAAATACCATATGATATCATTTATATGCGGAATCTAAAATATGGCACAGGTGAACCTAGAGAACAGACTTGGACATAGAGAACAGACTTGTTGTTGCTAAGGGTGGGTAGGGGAGGAGGGAGTGGGATAGACGAGTTTGGGGCTAGTATATGCAAACTATTACTTTTAGAACGAATAAGCAATGAGATCATACTGTAAGCATGGGGAACTATATCCAGTCTCTTGGGACAGACCACGATAGAAGATAATATAAGAAAGGAAATGTGTATATATATATATATACACGTGTGTGTGTGTATGTATATATAGGTGTATATGTATATATGTATATATTATGTGTGTGTGGGCACGTGTATGTATATATATGTATATATGTGTATATATTATATGTGTACATATTTGTGTATGTGTATCACAACACACATATATATACACATTCCCTTTCTTATATTATCCCTTTCTTACATATACATACGTATATATACACAAATATGAATATATGACTGGGTCACTTTGCTGTACAGCAGAAATTGGTACAACATTGTAAATCAAGCATACTTAATTTTTTAAAAAGGGGGAAAAAAAGAAATTGGGGTGGACTTAGCTGGCCGGTTCTACTGCTAGTCCCACTGGACTCATACCCATGGCCAAGGGCATCAGCCAGGTCTCTGGTCCAACAGTAGGCTATTGGGCTGTGCCCTTAGTGCTCCTAGGAATCCAAAAAGAGGTCAGTCACAATGCTCAAGCACTTATCAAGCTTCTGCTTGCATCACAAAACAAATGACTTGGCAGAGCCAGATGCAAGAAGTAAAGAAATATTTTACCTGACTGGAGAGGCTGCAAAATTACACTGTTAAGGGGAGAGGAAGGTTTTGGCTGCTTTTTGAAAACCACCAGTCAGTAAGTGAAAGAACCAGCCTTTATGCAGATTTCAAAACCCATGTTCCTAATACTGATGCTACAGTGTCACTTAAAAATGGATTCCTTCATAGTTTTCAAGAACACTGCCCCACTTTTTGAAGGGATCGTGCCTTCTCTTATTTTATAAGCTCCTGCTATTCTCCAATCCCTGACAAGCATTAGTTCTCCCTGTGTACCACTGTTCTGTGCATCCAACTGCTAGAGCATTTATCACATTTTAATGAAGGATTTCTCATAATACGGTGCTTACTCTCTTGACTAGGCAGGGATTGTGTATAATTATTATTTATAGCCCTGATACTTCACCCAGTCTTTGGTACAGGATTTGTGCTCAAAAACAACTTGCAGAAGAAAGTCATGATAATGTCCCCACTTATAATCGGCCACTTCAGTCATAGCTGACAACATCACTAAATATTTAGCAGTGTTTGCTGCAATCTCCTCAGTTAACCATCCTCAAATCCTTTGAAGAAAGCAATGATAAACATTTAATTTTTGATTGCTCAATTTCAGAAAAGTTCTCCATTTCTTTGTTATTTTAGATATCTACTAGAATATCAGTAACATTAATTTTTTAAAAACTGTATTGGAGTATAGGTGACTTAATTTGTATTAGTTTCAGGTGTACAGCCAAGTGAATCAATTATACATCTACATATATCATTCCTTTTCAGAGTCTTCCCCATACAGGTTACTACTGGTATTGAGTAGATTTCCCTGTGATATAGAGTAGGTCCTTGTTAACCTGTCTATTTTATATACAGCAGTGTGTATATGTTAATCCCAACCTCCTAATTTGTCCCTCCTCCCAGCATTTCCCAGTAACATTACTTTTTTTAGATAAAAGAAAATTAGACACACAGAGCAAAAAAGGAATTTGGAACCAATTCCCCACCACCATTCCAGCTTAGTAACCTCAAGGATGAGGTGTGAGCAGATTCTCCAGTTTGTCTGAGCTTTTTAAGAATGGTACTTTCAGCACTCCAAGAGAAATAGGTTCTCAGAAGCCCCGCTTTCCTGGAAATTTGGCCGTGCCCTTGTGAAATACTGCCTGGAGGGTCCCTTGGCTAAATTTAGAACCACTGCTTTACTCTTGTGTTTTCCTTCCTTTTGGTAGCTGATGTAACTCCAGGATGCGTCTATGGCCATTTTAGTTCTTTTCTTCCCCCGAACTCCACAAACTCCTCCATGTTGCTCCAGGCCTTACTCCTCATCTGGACTCTGCTGTTTGAGCATTCCTTGCATACTCTATAAGCACATAGAGGGGGGCACACTGGCAAGCATGAAGGAATGGGAAGTTGGTGCAATTCACACCAGGTGCAGGAGTGAAAGTGATTAAGTGAAAAATACTCATAGAGCAGTGACTTAACCTTTTTCATTATAGTTTCCAACAACCCAAAAGCTGGTAGAATGATAACTTAATTATATTCCCCAGATTAAAGGGACCAATATTTACTCTGTTATACACAAAGCACTTCCGTACCCGCTCCTTGCCAGGTGGGAAACCTTGGCAAGCTATGAACCTGTGAGCTTCAGTTTTCTCCCATGCATCCTATGGCTCACAGTATTGATGAGATTAGACAGATTATGCATACAGAGCACAGAGCTCTGTGCCTAACTCGTGGGAAGTGCTTAATCAAATAGACTACTAATTATTACCATTATTAGTATTACATAGGACATTGGCATTTCCAAGTAAATCTCACTTCTTAGTTTAACTTTCTGTATTTTATTAGTTAACATTTTTGAGTTAAAGATATTCCAATTTAAAAAACAGGTTAAAATACATAAAAATAAAAAAAGAATAACCCAAACTTCTACTACCATTAGCAAATCCAATTATTTTTATTTTCCATGATCCTATTTAGTCCTTATTCTTATACATAAGTAGTTTTACTTCTAGTTGGAGTCATTGTGAAACAAACTGTTTTGGTGTATTTAAATTTTTTTCACTAGTGTTATATCCTGAAAGATAGTTCAGTTTCCTTAATTTTAAGGAAACTTAATTTTAATTTCAAGTAACAACAGTCAGGTAGAATACCAGTGTTGTCATCCAGAGTAAGTTACATAGTTCTTTATGTTTAGATAATGCTTCGCAATTTTTCATGCATGCATCTTTATTTAACATATTAATCTTGTAAGATTATAACAAAACATGAATTATTATAAATCACACTTTTAAGTACCTCCTATGTGCCAAGCCTACTCTAATCATTATTATCCCTATCTGACTCTCAAGGGAAGCCAAGTGTCTTATTCAAACTCACAAAACCAGTGAAATGTAGAAATGAGTCTAAAAATACAGATCCTCCAGCTACTACTCCAGTCTTCTTTTCAATTTCTCATCTCCTTCCAGAAAAACCCCAATTGCTGAGTGATGCCTTTGTGGCATACATTTCCTCTGGACACACATTCTGCCATGTAGTTTTCTGTTTCTTTTTTTTCACTTGCATACTTTTAAAGCTTGCTTTAGTCAGACATCTTGGGCACAACCTCTGATCTGGATCAGTTGGTATAACCTGTAGGTACTATGGTAGCATTTAGTGTCCTGAATCTTCCAAACAAGTCTGACCCCAGTGATTAAACCAAGAGCAGAACAACTAAAAGCAATTGTCTACCCTTTACTTTAAAGATGAATGCTCTTTCTAGTCATCATCATTCTTTTCTATAAGTACATTTCTTTTTCCTGGGGCACACTAAGTATCACTGGGTCAGGAGTTTTTTCATGTACAGACTTTTCCTTTGGCATTATTAAAACCTCACTAATCAGCACTTGTCACTCCTGTTCAAAAGGTTCTAGACAGGAACCTTAAGGTTGTGATAGCTATTAACATCAAGCCAAAGATAACTGCCATGGCATGGTGGAACACATGGCAAATCTAGTGACTGACATGGGTCTTTGTTTGCTTTTGGTCAAATCAGGACCTCCAGTGAGATGTTCTTTACTATTTACTTACATCCTTCCTGCAATATGGTCCTATGTTTGTTTCCTGATGTATTCACCCATCCACATTACCTACTTTGTTAGCTGTCTAGTTGAAAATTTTTAAAATTCCTTAAGTGTCATCACAAAGAAATTCCCATGGGAGCATCCTGTGTACCCATTTGCCTATCACTATAACTACAGTAAAGTAGTATTGAAGATTTTTAGACTTTGTCTGTGTTGGTGCCTAAAGTATGTTATTCAGTTACTGAATACATAAATTAAATATTAGCATGGTTAAAATTATGGACACAGTGACTAATGCCCAGAGGAAGATATGTAACATAGCATAAATTTGAAAAGGGGATATAACTTCTAAAACTGACACTAAAATGCTGACAAGTATTTGGCTTTGTAATTCCTACTTTACGATCCCTGGAGAATGGGAATTTTAGAATTTATCTTTTGTTTGCAAGAACTATGAGATCAAGAGATTGTCCTACTAAATTCAAAAGACTTTTTAAGCTTATTAATTTGAAAAAGATACATGTGGTACAACTGTGTTACAGCAATGTAATACGTTAAAATGACACATGGTTAAGAACTCATTGTTGCTAATACGCAATTATTTTATGCTTCAAGCATGTGCTAGCTTCTATATATTCTGTTTCCAAACTCAGTCCAAATTTTGCAATCTCCAAATTCTGCAAAGAATTCCAATTTAAGATTTAGGAAATTGAGATTTAGTAACTAAAATATTTTTCTCAAAATTGATATCAAAGAGTAACTCAGTTGTCTTTCACAAAGTAATATACAGAAACATACCACTTGCTTAATTAACTGGTCATATTTTATTTTCTTGGAGGTGTTTTTTAGGTCTTTCCTCCCTCCCTCTTTTCCTTCCTTCCCTCTTTTCTTTCTGCATAAATGCAAACAAGATACATAACATAGACGGCAATTATAAATAAGTTTTAATTACAAACCCCCATGTACAAATGATCCAGCTTAAAACAGAGCACTATCAACACCTTCACTCTCTCTCCCTCAGCCCACTGCTATGGCTTCTGGGGAGTTTCCTAAGACCAGTTCATGGAGAAGGAAAATGGTGGTGTCTTAATCTATATGTGCTGCTCTAACAAAAGACCACAATTGGGTAGCTTTTAAACAACAGGAATTTATTTCTCACAGTTCTGGAGGCTAGTTTCAGAGAGGGCTATACTACCCAATGATGATAAAGGCAGTTTTTGTAATCTCATGGATTCCCTACGCTACAGTTTCAAACTTTTCTAAACAAGAGAAAATCTTGGGTGGGTTAGGGCAAAAGAGGTGAGCGAATGGATGCATCAGCCTATTTATCTCTCAAAGTCCACTGTACCCTCATCTCCTGCATGTTCAATCTTGCTCTCTGCTCAGAAAGGCATGGAATTCATCAATGATTTCTCATCTAGGATTGACAGATAAAATACAGGGTACACAGTTAAAGTGTGAATTTCAGATAAATAAAAAAGAAAATTTTAGTATGTCCTCTGAAGTATCTGGGATATAATTGTACTAAAAATTCATTTGTTGTTTATCTGAAACTGTAATTTACCTGTGTGTCCCATATTTTTAATTTGCTAAACCTGACAAGCCTACTTTCATCCCCTCTGGTTTCTGGCTAAGTTCTACCACTGGAGAACTCCAGTAGGAGGCTGATGGGAGGTAGGGGTGGGAGTTAAAAATATTTACTTTCCTGCCTCTTTTTGTGTGAGATCACTTCAGGCTGGCTTTGCTCCTTAGCTGAAGCCCACTGCTCCTTGAAAAGAGACTTTTTTTTTTTTTTTTTTCTGTAGGACTCTCCTTCCAGGGTCCAGGTAAGTTCTTCTTGATTCTGTAAACCAAAAGATGGAGACAGCTCTTTTGGTATTACTAGCCTTGTGTTATGTACAATCCCTGAGATTCTCCTCAAATCTCATTATAGCTTTATAAATAGTCTCTTTGTAAATTAACCCTTCTTAAATTATGATACTGAAGGGGCACCAACAAGACCAAAATCTAGGTACTTTCAAAAACTTGATTCTGTTACAGGATGAAAGGAAATGGAATTTAATCTTACAAATTTATTATTTAGACCAATACCTTGCTTTCACTTTGGATCTATTTGAGTCCCTGATGTGTTTAAGCAGAGGGTGAGAACCCATTGTCATGGAACATATGATCTAATAAAGATAGGTAATGGGAAGGAAATCAACTTTGGTTCATCACTATGTTGGCTGTTTTATAAATAATCTCAAGTCATTCTCCTAACAGTTCAATGAAGAAGGTGTTAAATTCACAGGAGGAAAATGAGGCTCAGAAAGGTTCAGGGGAAATTTTAAGCCTTTTTTTTCTTTCCCAAAGATTTACCACCACTGCATGCCAGAACCCTAGTTCTAATGAGGCTCACTTTCCAGGCACTGTTCTAGCCAAGATTTATGGAACACATACTATAAACCAGGCATTGTTCTAGCATTTTACATTTATTTACTAATTTAGTCTTCCCTAAAACCCTGTGGGGCAAGTACAAAGATGAATACTATTTTACAGCTAAAGACATTAGGCACAGAATGGTAATTTTCCTAAGTGGTTTCTCAGGCAGGACAAGTGGTGGGGTCAGGTTTTGTGCCCATTCAGATGGGCTCCAGAGCTCGGGTGTCCACCCATCATGCCTCTGTGTCTTGCTCCTAATGCAAGCTGCTCTTGATCTTGTGGGCCAATCCTAAAAAAACACATGAGAGAAGCCAACTGACATGCACATCTGGAGAAGTAGTCTGCATGGTGCTGGGCAAGATGACTCTCTTCTGCACAGTGAATTGCTGGGAGGTCCTGCATATGTTTGCTCCTAAGTTTGTCTGCATACAGGATGGATGTTCCCTAATTCCTGAGAGCGCAACTGAGGATGTTCCCTCATTGCTGAAGGCCTTGTTTTCCTCTGGTCCATCAGTATCTTGCACAGGATGGGCTATTTCCTCCAGCTCTCCAAGCAAGACCTCACCCTCGAAGCTCATTCACCCTCTAAGCTTATTCTTCCAAATCTGGCTATAGCAAGTTTTCTGCTTCACCTCAACCCCTGGAAGCCACCAAAGCATGGAAACTTTGAATTTTTCCCTGGACCTCAATTACTGCCGCTCCAACACAGAGACAGTATTTTCCTTCTAACAATAGGAGACAGTTCAATTAAAAGGAAGGTAGTTAGGTCAGAGAAAAGAAGCATGTAAGACAGAGAGACATAGAAAAAAAAATTCTAAATACTAGTATTATTATTTTCAGGTAGCATAGTTCTCTACCTGTAAAGCACACTGTTAAAACTCATTAGAAGAGAAGCAATGAGTTCCTACTATAGAGCACAGGGAACTATATTCAATAGCCTCTAATAAACCATAATGGAAAAGAACATGATAAAGTATAAATATGTATAACTGAATCACTTTGCTGTACACCAGAAATTAACACAACACTGTAAATCAACTATACCTCAATAAAAAAACCCAAACCAAAAAATCTCATTAAAGAGTTCACTTGGGAGGTTGGTTATAAAATCAAAGTGTAAGTGGCAATAGGTTTCCTCTCTACACATAACAAATGAGAAATAGAATACAAACGAGGCCCCATTCAAACAGAAAGAATACTTTAAAAAATATTAAGATATGACACAAATGAACCTATCTACAAACTGACTCAGGGACATAGAGTATAGACTTGTGGTTGCCAAAGGGGATTCGGGGGGGGGGCAGTGGGATGGATGGGGAGTTTGGGATTAGTAGATGCAAACTATTACATTTAGAATGGATGGGCAGGAGTTCCCTTCATAGCTTAGCAGTTCACAAACCCAACTAGTATCCATGAGAACACAGGTTTGATCCCTGGCCTCGCTCAGTGGGTTAAGGATCCAGTGTTGCCATGAGCTGTGGAGTAGGTTGCAGATATGGATGGCTTGGATCTGGCATTGCTGTAGCTGTGGTGTAGGCCAGCAGCTGCAGTTCAACTTCTAGCCTGGGAACTTCCTTATGCAGCAGGTGCAGCCCTAAAAAGACAAAACACACACACAAATAGAATGGATGGGCAATGAACTCCTACTGTGCAGCACAGGGAACTATAGCCAATCTCTTTGGATAGAACATGATAGAAGATAGTATGAAAAAAAGAATGTAAAATATGTATGACTGGGTCACTATGCTATATAGCTGATACTGACACAATACTGTAAATCAACTATAATGAAAATAAAATTTAAAAAACTTTTTTCCAAAAAAATTAAGAAATAAGACTTACAAGATTATGCAGAACTTAAATATAATAAAAGAAAGAAAACAATAACAACAAAAGCCATTACATGCTTGACACACACATTAGGTACTTAGTCTGTAACTGCTGAATTAGTAAAGAGAGTAAAAAACTAGAGATTTTAATAGGTGGTGAGAGGTATCTTGCTTCTGAATGAGAAAACATATTACCAAATAGATGTTGAGGGTCACCAAAATTATCATCATTTTTATTTCCCATACTCTGATGTTCGAATCATCAAATTAGCAAATTTGAACTCAGACAAGTCAATGAACTCTCCTGAGTTTTCATTTCCTTATCTTTAGAAGTTGTCATCACATGAAATTGCCAAAATGACTAAATAACGTAATTGTCTTTGAAAGCTCTTTTTATATGTGACAGGTTATACACACACCATTTGATAATAGAAGTCAGACCTGTTAGTAGAGTCACACCACAGAAAGGGGTCACTCTGTTGGGGTCAACACTAATGTCTTGGTATTTACCCACCAGGACTCAAGCACTCATGTGCACTGCCACCTGCCTGTCCCCACAACCATGCAGGCAGCCAGGAAAACAGGTTTCAGGCTCAGCCTCCTTGAAACTAAGAATGCCTGGCGTATGACATGCATTCAGTTTGAGGACAGCCTCAGGGATCTTTGGCCTGATGTGATGGTCCTTCAGCGTCTTGGACAGTAACAACTGCAGAACACTCTGCTGCTGCCTCATCACCCAGTGCACATTAAAAGGGAACTGTGACCCCCCACAAAGTTATCGGGTTTAGTAGAAAGCATAGAGGAGTATGCTCATGTGCACAGACATTTTAAATCTTAACATAGGGAAAAAAATAGGCAGAAGAGTTTTATAGCCCTATGCTGGAGTTTACATGACACTTAAACTGTGCTAGCTGCCACCCCCCGCCCCCCCCAACCCAGCTTCGGTCCTGATTCCTATCTCAAGATTTGAGATCACTCTACTTCCTTGCAGTGAGTACTTCCTTGGAATCTGCTGTGAGAAAGCAGCCACCCCTGGGAAAAAAATGGAGCACATCAAATGCAGGAGTGTTCCAAATTAGTCTTGAAGCTGGGAGCTGATAATGTAAATTGCCTTGGTAGGACCACCTAAAGGGAGCTTTCTTTGGAAAGTCTATTTTTAGCTCAGAGCCTGAGAGCAACAAAGACCCAGCAAGAAGACTGCTCTTGCTTGACAAATGATGGCGTGCACACACCCTGGTTGGCTTCCACTCCTTTCTCCAGCACCACATTCAGAAGTCAGAGGGAGCCTAAGGATTCAGGATGCCAGGAAAGGCTGTACAGCCTCATTCTCTGACGTGGTTGTGATCCATTGCTTCTTAATTTCAGTGGCAGATTCTTTATTTTAAGGAATTGGGAAGGGGTGGGGAACTTCTTAGACAAAGCCCTTTCTAAGCACAGCACGCCCATTCCTGATATGTGGGCATGGCAGCTGCCCTTTTTTGTACCTCAGTGGCTCTCCTCATCAGCAGGTGAAGGAGGATGCTGTCTTTGAACAGCTGCGCTTCTACAGTCCCTTCACCTGTCCTGTGACCCACCTATCTTCCCACCCTCTGTCTTCCTAAAATTAAAAAAAGAAAAAGCTGTGAAGGAAAACAAGACAGGATACCCAACCTCCTCCTGCTTGGGACTATTAAAATCAGCTCCCAGATGGGTTTTCTTTTTCTTGTCCTGCCCTTTCTTCTGAAAACTGCCAAAGGGTTATTTCCAAAACAAGCTGCCTGTGAACCCCCTGCAAGTGTACAAGCTCCTCCAAGGAAGTAATCATCTCTGTGTCCTTGGCTCTGGATAGAGGCTGAACCAATGTTTGCCTAATTGGGACAGAACTGAAGGTCTGTCATTCATTAACATGCATGACCAAGCTTTCTCCTCAACCTAAGTGGAGGGCTGTGTGTGAGTATCCCCCTCCCTGCCCAAATTTCCACAGGCTTCATGAGCTCACAGTCCATAAAACACATTGTTCTACAAGTGTTTCCCTAGCAAGAAACTGAAATGACCTAACAAGGCCTAAGACAAGTGGAAAGAGGCATGCTGGAAAACCTTGGAGTCCTGTGTAACAGCATTCCACTAACCCACAGGAGATGCTCTGCTGAACAACCATTCATCAAAAGTGTGCCTTAAAGGCTGTTCTCAGAAATTGCTGACATTAGACATTTTATGACAAACAAAAGAGCAGTTTCACATAGTTCAGTATTTACTGAGAACCCACCATGTGCCAGGCTTGCAAGGGATATAGTCCCGCCTTCATGGACTTTAGAAGTCTTACATATAACACATGCATTGATTGAGCTTTGTGACAGGGAAATGTAGGGTGCCTTAGGAATATATAACAGAGGGGGAGGAGAAGGGATCCCTGTGGCAGAATCTGCTACCTTTTCGCCAAAATCCAAATTCTCTTCTTCCTGAGAAAGCAGCTGGACTATATTTCCCCACCTCCCTTGTAGGTAGGCACGGCCCCATGACTAGTCAATGGAATATGAGATGTGAGGTGTGCCAATTTGGGGTTTGGCCTGGAAAAGTTTTCATATGTACTCCTCTGTGCTCTTACCCTGATCTGGCTGACCAGGATGGACATCATCAGGATGATCTTGGAAGCCATGTGTTGAAGAATGTGTGACCGCACGAGCCTGTGTACTTGAACTATCCTGCTTTGGACTGCTACATGAGTGAGACATAATTCTACTGGGTTGAGTCATTCTTATCCTGAAGTCTGTTATAGCAGCTAGATTTACTCTAAATACGACAGGAAAATACTACAGGAGACTATTTAGTTTAAGATCAGAAGAGGCCTGGAGGAAGTAACATTTGAATTGAGGCCTGCAATGTGAATTAGATTATCTAGGCCATGCTTGAAGGGAAGAGTTAGCCAGGGGAGGGAACATGTCTTAAAAAAGGGCTGAGGAAGCATTTGGAGTATGGAAGGGAGTGATCTTTTTTTCCCTTTTACAAACAAATAAATACCCATTCTGATTCTAATAGCCTTCTCAGCATAATTCATCTTAACCATATGTTTTTGGAAATTTATTTCTCTCTATAAAAGAATTTCATTTATGATTGTTTCTTGTCTATCCTTTTTTCTTTTTTTCTTTTTTTGTCTTTATGCCTTTTCTAGGGTCACTCCTGCGGCATATGGAGGTTCCCAGGCTAGGGGTCTAGTAGGAGCTGTAGCTGCTGGCCTACGCCAGAGCCACAGCAGCACAGGATTTGAGCTGTGTCTGCGACCCACACCACAGCTCATGGCAATGCTGAATCCTTAACCCACTGAGCAAGGCCAGGGGTTGAACCTGCAACCTTATGATTCCTAGTCGGATTCATTAACCACTGTGCCACGATGGGAACTCCTCTTGTCTATTCTTAATGCCCACCCCCTCAGGATTATTTTCCTGTATAATATAATACTAATACGATCCATTTTTGTGACAAAAACTATTAACTGCTAACTGGCCCCTGTCAAAGATAAACAAAGTTAAAATGGCAAGGACAGATTTTTTTTTTTCTTTTAAAAAATTTTTTGTTGAAGTATAGTTAATTTACAAGGTTGTGATAATTTCTTTTTTTTTCTTAATTGTAATCAATTGCTATTTCCCCAATACATTTTTTTTCTATTGTACAGCATGGTGACCCAGTTATATACATGTATACATTCTATTTTCTCACATTATCATGCTCCATCACAAGTGACTAGACATAGTTCCCAGTGCTACACAGCAGGATCTCATTGTAAATCCATTCCAAGAGCAATAGTTTGCATCTATTAACCCAAAGCTCCCAATCCATCCCACTTCCTCCCCCTCGGCAACCACAAGTCTATTTTCCAAGTCCATGATTTTCTTTTCTGTGGAAAGGTTCATTTGTGCCTTATATTAGATTTCGGATATGTGTCATATTATATGGTATTTATTCTTCTCTTTCTGACTGACTTCACTCAGTATGAGAGTCTCTAGTTCCATCCATGTTACTGCAAATGGCATTATTTCATTCTTTTTTATGGCTGAGTAGTACTCCATTGTGTATATATACCACATCTTCTTAATCCAATCATCTCTCAGTGGACATTTAGGTTGTTTCCATGTCTTGGCTGTTGTGAATAGTGCTACAATGAACAAACTGGTGCATGTGTCTTTTTCACGGGAAGTTTTGTCTGGATATATGCCCAAGAGTGGGATTGCAGGGTCATATGATAGTTCTATGTATGGTTTTCTAAGGTACATCCATACTGATCTCCTTAGCGGTTGTACCAGCTTACATTCCCATCAACAGTGCAGGAGGGTTCCCCTTTCTCCACAACCCCTCCAGCATTTGTTATTTGTGGACATGTTAATGATGGCCATTCTGACTGGTATGAGGTGGAATCTGGTAGTTTTGATTTGCATTTCTCTAATAATCAGGGATGTTGAGCATTTTTTCATGTGCTTGGTGGCCATCTGTATATCTTCTTTGGAGAAATGTCTATTCAGGTCTTTTGCCCATTTTTCCATTGGGATGTTGGCTTTTTTCTGTCAAGTTGTATAAATTGTTTATATATTTTAGAGATTAAGCCCTTGTCAGCTGCATCATTTGAAACTATTTTCTTCCATTCTGTAAGTTGTCTTTTTGTTTTCTTTATGCTTTCTTTTGCTGTGCCAAAGCTTGTCAGTTTGATTAGGTCCCATTGGCTTGTTTTTGCTTTTATTTTTGTTGCTTTGGAAGACTGACCTGAGAAAATATTTGTAAGGTTGATGTCAGAGAATAATTTGCCTATGTTCTCTTCTAGGAGTTTGATGGTGTCTTATGTTTAAGTCTTTAAAGCATTTTGAGTTTATTTTTGTGCATGGTGTGAGGGGTGTTCTAGTTTCATTGATTTGCATGCAGTTGTCCAGGTTTCCCAGCAATATTTGCTGAAAAGACTGTTTTTTTTTTTTTCCCATTTTATATTCTTGCCTCCTTTGTCAAAGATTAGTTGACCAGAGGTGTCTGGGTTTATTTCTGGTCCACTGGGTTTATTCTGTTCCACTGGTCTGTATGTCTGTTTTGGTACCTGTACCACACTGTCTTGATGACTGCGGCTTTGTAATATTGCCTGAAGTCTAGGAGTTATTCCTTCTGCTGTTTCTGTCCCTTAGGATGGCTTTGGCCATTCTGGGTCTTTTGTGGTTCCATATAAAATTCTGGATTGTTTGTTGTAGTTCTGTGAAAAATGTTTCAGGTAATTTGATAGGGATTGCATTGAATTGGTAGATTGCTTTGGGAAGTACTGCCATTTTTACAATATGAATTTTTCCAAACCAGGAGCATGGAATATCTTTCCATTTCTTTGCATCTTCTTTAATTTCCTTGATGTATGTACCATAGTTCTCATTATATAAGTCTTTTACCTTCTTGGTCAGGTGTATTCCCAGATATTTGATTTTTTGGGGTGCAATTTTTAAAGGTATTGTATTTTTTTCCTTTTCTAATATTTCATTGTTAGTATACAGAAATGTGGTTGATTTCTGAATGTTAATTTTGTATCCTGCTACTTTGCTAAATTTGTTGATCAGTTCAAGTAGTTTTGGGGTTGAGTCCTTAGGGTTTTTTATATACAGTATCATGTCATCTGCATATAGTAACAGTTTTACCTCTTCTCTTCCAATTTGGATACCTTTTATTTCTTTTGTTTGTCTGATCGCTGTGGCTAGGACTTCCAGTACTATGTTGAATAACAGTGGGGAGAGTGGACATCCTTGTCTTGTTACAGATTTTAGTGGGAAGGCTTTCAGCTTTTCTCTATTGAGTATTATATTTGCTATGGGTTTGTCTTAATTGGCTTTGATTATGTTAAGGTATGTTCCCTCTATACCCACTTTGATAAGAGTTTTGATCATGAATGGATGTTGGACTTTGTCAAATGCTTTTTTTGCATCTATTGAGATGATCATGTGGTTTTTGACTTTACTTTTGTTAATGTGGTGTATGACATTGATTGATTTGCATTATGTTGAACCATTCTTGTGAACCTGGGATGAATCCCACCTGGTCGTGGAATATGATCTTTTTTATATGTTGTTGGATTCAGCTGGCTGAAATTTTGTGGAGAATTTCTGCATCTATATTCATCGAAAATATTGGCCTATAGTTTTCTTTTTTGGTGGTATCTTTGTCTGGTTTTGGAGTTAGGGTGATGGAGGCATCACAGAATGTCTTTAGGAGTGTTCTTTCTTCATCCTTTTGAAAAAGTTTAAGGAGGATGGGCATCAGATCCTCTTTGTATGTTTTGTAGAATTCACCTGTAAAGCCATCTGGTCCTGGACTTTTATTTGTAGGGAGTGTTTTTATGACATATTCAATTTCATTTCTAGCGATTGGTCTGTTCAGTTGATGTATTTCTTCTTGATTCAGTTTTGGCAGGCTCTATGTCTCTAGAAAGTTGTCCATTTCTTCTAGGTTGTAAAATTTGTAAGCATACAATTTTTCTTAGTATTCTCAAATGGTTTTTTTGTATTTCTATAGTATCCATTGTGACTTCTTTTTTATTTATTTATTTTGTTTATTTGGGTTTTTTCTCTCCTCTTCTTGGTGAGTCTGGCCAGAAGTTTGTCCATTTTGTTTACCTTTTCAAAGAACCAGCTCTTGGTTTTATTGATTTTTTTTCTATTGTTTTTTGAATCTCTATTTCACTGATTTCCTCTTCTATCTTTATGATTTCCTTCCTTCTGCTGACTTCAGGTTTTATTTCTTTTTATTTCTTTTTCTTTTTCTAATACATTTAGGTAGTGGGTTAAGTTCTCGATTTGAGATTTTTTTTCTTTTTTGAGGAAGGCCTTTGAACTTCCCTTTGAGCACTGCTTTGGGGGCATTCCATAGATTTTGAGTGGTTGTGACTTCATTATCATTTGTCTCGAGGTATTTGTTAATTTCCTTCTTGATTTGCTCATTGACCCATTGGTTTTTTTAGTAGCATGTTGTTTAGTCTCCATGTAGTCAGTTTTTTCTCATTTCTTTTCCTGTGGTTGATTTCTAATTTCATGCCATTGTGGTCAGAGAAGATACTTGAAATAATTTCTATACTCTTAAATTTGTTGAGGTTAGCTTTGTGCCCCAGTATGTGATCAATTCTTGAGAATGTTCCAGTGCACTTGAGAAGAATGTATACTTAGATTTTTTTGGATGTAGTGTCCTGAAAATGTCGATTAAGTCTAACTTTTCTATTGTGTCCTTTAGGATCTGTTGCCTTATTGCCTTTCTGTCTAGAGGATCCATCCATTGACGTGAGTGGGATGTTCAAGTCTCCTACTATGATTGTATTCCCATCAATTTCTCCTTTTATGTCTGTCAGTATTTGTTGTAGGTGTCTGTGCGCTCCTATATTAGGGGCATGTATGTTGACAATCATAATATCCTCTTCTTGAATGGATCCTTTTACCATTAAATAGTGTCCTTCTTTGTCTTTATGGCCTTCATTTTAAAGTCTATTTTGTCTGATATGAGTATTAGAACTCCTGTTTTCCTGTCTTGTCATTGGCATGAAATATGTTCTCCAATCCCCTCACTTTCAATCTATATGTGTCCTTTGCCCTAAGGTGAGTCTTGTAGAGAGCAGGCTGAAGATTTTTGCTTTTTTATCCAATCTGCCATGCTGTGTCTTTTGATTGGAGCATTCAGTCCATTGACATTTAAGGTCATTATTGATAAGTATTTATTGCCATTTTAAACCTTGTTTTTGGGTTGATACTATGTTTTTCTTTTTTTTTTTTCTTGGTTAGATGGTTTCCATTTATTTTATGCTTGAGTATTTTTTTTTCAATTTTTGTGAATGTAATGTTTGGTTTTGATTTGTGGTTGCCCTGTTTTTTAAGTATGTTAACCCCTTCCTATATCTGCTTGCTTTAGCCTAACAGTCATATAGGCTCAAACACATCATTAAAACAAAAAAAGAATCTATATTTTCTTACTCTCTTTCCCCAAACTGTATGACTTTGATGTCTTTTTTTTTTTTTTTAACATCTTCACGTTTAGATCTGTATGCTGGCTTATTTATTTATTTATTATTGTTATTTCCCAATACAATTTTTTTAAGTGACTGCTTTCCAATTGCGATTTCCTCCATCCTAACTCTTCTTCTTCTTTTTTAATTTAGAGTAGCCCTTTCAGTATTTCTTTTAGAATAGGTTTAGTATTGCTGTACTCTTTTAGCTTTTGCTTGTTGGAGAAATTCTTTATTTCCCCTTCTATTTTAAATGATATTCTTGCTGGATAGAGTATTCTATGTTGCAAATTTTTTACTTTCAGCGCTTTAAATATACCTTGCCTCCCCCTTCTGGCCTGTAGTGTTTCTGTATAGAAAGCAGCTGATAGCCTTATGGGGGTTTCCTTATAATTAATGTTTTGCTTTTCTCTTGCTGCCTTTAGAATGCTCTTTTTGTCTTTACATTTTGTCATTTTTATTATAATATGTCTTGGTGTGGGCCTCTTTGGGTTCAACTTGTTCAGGGCCCTCTGTGATTCCTGTATGTTGAAATCAGTATCCTTTAGATTTGGAGAGTTTTCAGCCATAATTTCTTCAAATATATTTTCAACCCCCTTTCCTTTTTCTTCTCCTTCTGGAATTCTTATTATGCATAGATTGGCCCACTTTATATTATCCCATAGGTCTCTTACATTGCTTTCATGCTTTTTCATTTGGTTTTCTGTCTGCTGTCCTGATTGGGTGATTTCCATTATTCTGTCTTCCATGTCACTAATTCATTCCTCTGCATTATTCACTCTTCTCTTTATTGCCTTAGCTCAGTTTGTATCTCTGCAAATGAATTTTCTAATTTTTCTTGGCTCCTCCTTATATTTTCTAGTTCCATTCTAAAGGACTCTGCATTACTGTTCATATCCTTTCTTAATTCCTCCAGTATTTTCACTATCTCCCTTTTGAACTCAGTGTCAATCAGACTGCAGAGGTCTGTTTCATTGTTGGCTGCTTTAGGTGAATTCTCCTGTTGCTTTAACTGGGGATGGTTTCTGAGTTTCTGCATCTTGCTTGTGTTTTTCTTTTTCTGTGAGTTTGGGGAAGCCAAACTGTAGTCTTGTAAGGCTACTTCTACTCAAGAATACCCCTTTGTATTTTTTTGGGGTGTTACTATTTATTTTTGGTGTGGGAGATTGAATATTTGCTGTTTCCTTCTTTGGTGTGAGCAGGCTATTATCCCCAGGATGCTCAGTGTGTTTTCAGGAAGAAGGACCTGCAGGAAGGTGGCACAGGCTGCTCCTAGTTGCAGGGGCCCTGGGAAGTGGTAATGAGCTCTAGGCAGATTTACAAGGTGACCAGAGCATTTGGCAGTGGCAGCAGTAGGGTGCGTGAGTTCCCAGGGGAGTGAGAGCAACAACAGCTTGTGTTTGATTGCATTGCCCTCCTCTGAGGTGACTGGAACCACAGGTGGTGCCTATTCAGGGACCCCTAGTGGGAGCAGGCCATGACTATCTCTAGAGTCACTGATAACTGTGGTGGTTTGCCCCTGCCACCTGTAGACCAAGCATGAAGCAGCCTGTCTCAGCCCACACAGGAGGTGGTGTACAGGCTGGTCCCACCTGCAGGATCCTGGGAAGTGACAGAGATCAGGTGTGTGGGTACTGACCAGAGTGTTTGGCAGTGGCAGCAGCAGGGTAGGTGTGTTCCCAGGGGTGTGAGAGCACCAACAGGTGGTGTTCGGTCACAATGCCCTTCTCTGTGGTGCTCTGGAGGTGAATGGGGCTGCAAGTGGTGTCTGTTCATGGACCCCTAGTGGTGGCAAGAGATGACTGCGGTGGTTTGCCCTCACCCCCTGTAGACCATGCCAAAAGCACCTCGTCCTGCTTACCCCCTATAGGAGGTGCTACACAAGCTGCTCCTAGTTGCAGATTCCTGGGAAGGGACAGTGATCAAACATTTGCCCTCTGAAGTGGTTGGGGCTGCAAGTGATTTTTGTTCATGGACCCCCAGTGGGGTGGGCCTCACCCACCTCTGGAATCATGGATAACTGTGGCAGTTTGCCCCCGTCACCACGTAAGAAGCACCCTGTCCCACTTAGCTCACACAGGAGGTGGTGCACCTGCTGCTCCTAGTTGTAAGGTCTTGGGAAGGGACAGTGACCAAGCGTCTGGGCGCTGCCCAGAGCATTTAGCTGTGGCAGCTGCGGGGCGGGTGTGTTCCCAGGGGAGTGAGAGCAACAGTGTATGGTGCTTGGTTGCTGTGCCCTCTTTTTTTTTTTTTTTTGCCAACTCCTGAGGTGACTGGGGTTGTAGGTGGAGCCCACTCACAGGCCCCCAGTGGTGGAAAGCCACACCTCCCTCTGGCCTCTGAGATGACTGCTATCTGTAGATTGTGCAAGAGGCACCACGTCACGCTTAGCCCCCTGATACCCTTAGCCCACACAAGAGGCGCCTGGCCACTGGTAGCTTGCACAAGAAGCACCCAGTCTCCCCTAAATGAGCAAGAGGCTTCTTGCTGCCATAGCCTGTGCCAGAGCTGCCCTGCCCTCTGAGAACCCACAGGCATGCACAAGCTCCAGCACAGGGAGTTTCCTCCCTCCTACTCTTGCCCTCCCCAACAATGGCGCCTTGCCTCTCCTGCAGGTCTGGGCCTTCTCCTGGTTTCCCTCTGCCATGGCATTCCCCTCCTCAGCCTGTGGCATACCACTCCCCTGCCTGTGATGCACTTCTCCTTAACCCCTCAGGCTGTCCCCACACAGCCAGCCCCAGTCCTTTCCTTTCCCTGGGACTGACTTCTGGAGTCTGAGTCTCAGTGCCCAGCCCCCACCTGAGCATCTCAGGCTGTGGTGTCCAGGCCGGTGGTTCAGATGATCTGTGCAGCTCTCTGCCTTGCTGTTCTCAGTCCAGCTGCTGTGCTTTTCTGGAGACTCTGAGGTTCCTCCAACTTAGCTGTTCTTTCCATCAGTGAGGTGGCTTCCCAGGATGTGGGATCCTCTTCTTCCTTCACAGCTCCCTCTCAGGAATGCTAGTTCTGTCCTAATTCCTTTTCTCTCTCTTTTTTTCTTTTGTTCTACCCAGTTATGGCAAGAGTTTCTTGCCCTTTTTGGAGGTTTCAGTTCTTCTTCCAGCATTCAGTTGATGTTCTGTGCAAGTCATTTTATATGTAGATGTGTTTTTTTGATGTGTTTGTGGGAGAAGGTGAGCATGACCTCTTACTCCTCTGCCATCTTGCTCCTCCAAGGACAAATTTTAAATCAGTTGGGCTGGATCAATTATGTTGAGAATCCACAAGATACAATGGTATGTCTTATACTTTTAAGTTAATGGCAAATGAGAAATTGGGTAACCACCATTTGACAAGGGTAAGGCAACTAAAGGCCCAAATGTCTTGAGGTTTAAGTTCTATTTCCTTCCACATACATTCTATAAACATCTACAATGGGAAGTCAAGAATGACAGTGATAAGTATCTGTTTGTGCTGTCACAATGAGTACTGCAGCTTTCCTTTCCACTAATCCTATTGTCTTACAGGATTGAGGGTGTTGACAACTTGAGATAAATCTAAGGGCTGCTTAATTGTATTTTCTCAGAGAAGGATTGATAGTATTATGTTCTTTCCAAAATGGAGGCCCTAAATATTGCAGCAGAAGAGGCAGATACAGTAGTGGAGCATGAGCAGATCAGAATGGTGTGAGGTCTGGATTCTGTCAGAATGTTCAACGTTCTGTTTGAATGTGTCATTGCAGAGTCTCATGGCCTCACCAGACACAAGGCCTCTGAGTGCTACTGCAGCGCCTACTGAAATGCTGCTGTGGTGTGCTTCCCATTCCTGGTTTCCCCACTCACTCTCGAGTCACTGATAAGAGCTCTCTCTAAAAACCACCTGTATGTGCCACCTTGACTGGGCCATAGTACTGAGATAATGTTTGATTTGGTCAATCATTATTTTATGTTTCTGTAAAAGTACACCCCCTAAGCACAAAATAAAGTGGCAAAGGGAATATATTTCAGGGCATTCCAATTTTACATTCTGCAGTAACTTTAACAGATAAGGTCCACAAAAGTTGAAAACATGCCCCCACAATATTTTTCCCATTCTAATCTGGGGCATATGGTAAACAATTTCTTAATATTTGCTCTCCAAGTTTTAGTATATACATATTTCAAACACCTTTCAATTTGTTGGTTTCCATGGTGAGATTTTAATATGAGGTC
This sequence comes from Sus scrofa, assembly GCF_054392235.1. Taxonomy (NCBI): domain Eukaryota; kingdom Metazoa; phylum Chordata; class Mammalia; order Artiodactyla; family Suidae; genus Sus; species Sus scrofa. Next base: position 36,133,846 of record NC_139395.1, on the reverse strand, counting down.
TGCAAATAGAAAACATCTCCAATTTTCATTTGTAAACCTTTTGCTTTTTAAAAATTGCCTTTTACATAACCTGTGATTTCAACATGATGCTAAAGCAGACCAAAAGATGGTACATTTTTCACTCATGTAAACCGAAATCTTTGAAAAATTATCTTTTAAAATTCAATTAGCTACCCATGCAATTGTACAATTATACAATTCTATAGCCTCAAGACCAAGTCTCAAGACCAAACTATACTGTAATTGATTAGTGCATTAAAATTTAGTTAAAATAAACTTTTATCACAAAACTGATACATTTTTATTGCATAACATTTAAAAAACAACTTTATGGCACAGACATAGAAAACTTATGATTACCAAAGTGGAAAGGAGGTAGGGGGAGATAAATTAGGAGTTTGGGATTAAAATACACACAGCTCTATATGTAAAGTAAATAAACAAAAAGGACCTACTATACAGCACAGGGAACTATATTCAATATTTTGTAATAACCTATAAGGGAAAAGAATCTAAAAAAGGATATATATATATAATACATATTATATATATAAAATACATATTATATATATTCATGACTTTAGAGAAATATTAATCTTATGTAACTGGCACTGCAGTTAAGAAAGTTGTCTCATGGCCTTTTGCAATCTATTATACCGATTTGTTACACAGAATTACTTTTACAGATTTAACAGGTAAACAACATCATTCCAATGCTACACTAATTTCCACAATTTTTTTTTTGCTAAACTGGCCCTTCCTCAGTTACTTCTGTTAGTGAAACAGAGGACTCCTTAAATTTACCTGCTTTGCCTTCCCCACCTAAGACCTCTGTCACTGGTTCAGTTTCCATTGCTACATAGTTTCTCTGTGTTTCACAGAAGTTATCTCCTACTGGCTTTGAAGGCCTAATTCCTTTTCCTATGACAGACTTTCTTTCACTTCCCTTTCATCCTCTTTAAACTTCTCTATGTTGTGACTGCTTGATCAGCCTTAAGCTGTTGAAGCAAAACTCATTCTATCTGGCAGAGAGTCTAACCTTCAGGCTTGCAAATCACCCTTGCAGGTGATCACCACCTTCCTGACACCCTGATGAGACTGGTGGTGGAATGTGTATGGCACAATATAATGACATTGTGTCTACCTCTCAGTCTAGAATCCTTTCCAGAAACATAGTGGTCCAGAGCTGATGTTCTACCTGCTCCTGAATAAGAGTTAAGATTGTGCAAAAGTACCTAAACCTCTCTAAACACTGTATCCTTGTCTCTAAAAAGGAGTGATGATGATAGCTTTTTCACAGGGTAGTTTTAAGAGTTCAAGGAGTTAATGCACTTGGCTCAGTGTCTGTAATTACTTAATTATATGTAACTGCTGAATTACACATAATTGTTTGACAGCCACATATACATCAAGCATACACATTGGCAAATCCAATCTCTTCAATGAAGAACAATTCAGGGAAGTGAAACGATCCTTCTCAAGGTCATGAGGCCAGCAAGAGAGAGCTAGAACACAGATTTAAGTCTCTTAAACCCAAGGGCAGAGTTTTATTTACCAAAAAAAGAAAAATGAAACCAGATATCTATTTTACTATTCAGGTTCGAATGAAAACTGGAAGATCATGGTCCTTACCCAGATTTTTTTTCAAAGAGATAAAAATAAACATCTGAATATTTGGCAAGAGTGAAATACTGGCTAGTGTTTTTGCTCACTTTCTGTCCGAGGGATGCATTTTCCTCTTTGACAAGATTGGTTTGTAACTCCCTGCATTGCTAAACCACTGATCTCAATTTAACTATACAATTTGGAAGAGCTAGAGTGGAGCCATTTTGCCAGAAAATGATTAAGACAAACTCTAAGAATATTGTGAACTTTATCAGAAAAATCAATTTCTCTAACAAGGAAGTGAATCACTATTGATTTTTTTTTTCACTCTAATTGGACTCGGAGCCCTGATAGCTTTTCATAAGTGGTGGCAGCTTGCTTTCAGCAAATGCATTTTCCACTTTGCAGTGGAGTATAACATGCCCTCAAAAGCCTGTGACACTTTCTCTCTCCAATTTGTTCCCCAACTTGAAGGTGAACATGGACGCTTTCACACACCTGCTTGCTATTCACAGTGACACAATGTTCATTACACTTTTGTTGCCCTAAATGGACAATTTTGGTATTCCTGTAGTATGTAGATACATGGAGGTGGAGAGGGGTTGGCACAGGGCAGATGATGGACAATGAGCAAATGGCTAAGATGCCACTAAGGTGATTAGTGAAGAAGCAAGCCATACACTTTCAATCCAAGATGCCCACATGAATGTGCTACCTAACTTATAAGCACCGCAGAACCAGAACCTTCCTAGAGAAAGGTGGGGACCTGAGCATATGGAGGACCACAGGCCTGGGCTGCTGCTGGCTAGCTGAGGCCACTGACAAGGAGAGCCCATCTTGAGGGATGCTAGGAAAACTCAGAGCACTGCTGGGCAGGTGAAGTTGGGAGAGAGGTGGAGGCAAGAGAATGTCCCTGAATTTCTCTTTCACAATGTCCACCCTTCAGCTGGGAGCCTTCTGTTTGTTTGCCTACAACTGAGTTCCCTTACTTCTTTGCTTTTTGTTGTTTTGTGTCTATGTGTCTGTTTTGGAGTGTTCATTAATTTTTTTTTTAATATTTCACATATGACTGAAATCACATGGTATTTGTCTTTCTCTGACTTATTTCACTAAGCATAATACTCTCAAGGTCCAACCATATTGTCACAAATGACAAGATTTCATCTTTTCTTTCTTTCTTTTTTTTTTTAATGGCTGTCTACTCATTGTTGATGGAGCCGTGTGAATGAGCCTGGACCAGCCTGCTGGAGGATGAGACTGTGTGGAGAGGAAACCCAGTAACCCAACTCAATCCCAGACATGTCAGCTTCATAAACAATGCCTGGCCGCTGCCAGGATTTTCCAAAAATTTTCCATTCTTTTGTGAGTAGTGACTTCATTTAAAAATTACTCTGTGTTCCTCAAGGTATTTAACTGTGTGCAAGGACAAAGTTGATGGGCTTAAGTGAGTAGTTCTCATTAAGACCATGAAAGCTATTCAAGTGTGAGTCAGGACAACTGGTTACTGAACTGATGATAGGTAGAACTTTGAGTGAGACATTTGACTTGAGGCTTTAGTTCCTTCACCATGAAATGAGGGAGCAGAATTGGGTCTCCAGGGTTCATCTGGGGCTTATGTGCTCTGTTTTAGCACCTCCTGCCATGTTAAGTCACTTTCTGGGTCCACTGGGCACTTGAGTTAGTTGCAATTCTTTGTTATGATAGAAAATAATTTCCAAGTTTATACTACTTTATTTAGCTTTAATTGTGCTAGTTATTCATATGGAAAATAGAGTATTCAGAAGTGAAAAAAATCATCATAATCCCATAATTCAGATATGAACTATGTGAACATTGTTAATAGTCTATCCTTATTTCTAATCATATATGTATTCAAAAATACATTCATAAAGTACCTATCCTCCTGCCAATTGGCTTTTCTGTGTCAGTATATGCACAGGTCTAGAGGTTGAAGGATTGTACTATAGTCTATGGATGCACCACCAGTTAATCACATCCGTGCTATTGCCAATATTACTCTTATCAACAATTTTGTGACAAACAAGACTAAATTCCATAAATTTGAGAAATAAATGTTTGAAAAGCAGAGTACCAAGCAGAGCCTCAGTGAGCATGTAGTCCAAAGGATGAATAATAAATCTTATTTTGATATCCTTCATTGTGACATTAAGTATTTGCCACAGTTTCCTAAATTCATGTCTGAAGTGGGACACTGAAAAATTCTACAGACAAAGCAAGTGTGTAGACCCCCTGCTGAATCTGATTAAAGCAAGGGTCTCCAGGGCAATCTTTAGATGCATAGCTAGCAAAAGCTTGCAAAGATAGCATTTCTTTAGTGTACTGGTTTATTGACCTAATTAGAAAAGTGCCAGAGAACAAACCATTTTTAAAATCTTTTTCCTTGTTATCTATAGATGATGAGAAGTCCCCAAACTCAAAAACATATTCCAATATCAATAAAATGAGCATCTAGAGAAATAATCTCCTGTTTCATTTGCAGACAGGCAGCAGAATTTCATTTTAGCCACAAAGAAGCTTGAGAAGCCCATCAGAAATGAAATAAGCAGGAGCTGCCCCAGGGGACAAACCACAAAACCTGAACATCCACAGACTGATCAGTACACTACTCCACAGATGGTCACAAGTGGTCTCACATCACATCTTGCAGATCTTTTATTTTCTGCTAATCTTTCTCCACCTCAAAAACAGTGTTTTGCACTTCACACACACATGTCCAGGTACATTTTAAAAATAACACTGACTCAGGTCTAACTTAAAATGTTCACATTCATCTCTTCCCTTGCCTGTCTCTCTTTAAAGTGTGAGGCCACTGAGGGTAAGATCCATGTGTTATTTTGCTTTGACCATATCTGGCACACAGGAATAATAAGAATGATAACTGGTTGCTATGTGTCAGGCATTGTGGTAAATGGATTGTGTATATGGCAGATTAGACTATTTTCCTTCCTGGAGTTTCTCTCCTTTGTTGATTATTGATGGATAACAAGCATTTGTACTTCTTTGCCATAAGGGTCTTTGCAGACAGAAGCAGCTATTGTAGATTTCATTGGCTCTTCCTAATGATTATGACTGGAGAGCTTGTGCTTGGCATACTGCTCGTGTCTGTATGGAAGGGGGAAGTGTCTGGAGGAAGGGGTGTAGGTGAACCTAACTTGAATATTTCCTGTAAACAGCATAATATGGGCCACCATGCTGAAGACTCTCTTACCTTGGTGAGGTAAGAGAATGGAGGAGAGAAAAAGGAGAAAGGTGATGTCCCATTTCCCCAACTCAGTTAATTACAGATAACTTAGAGGTCCAGGTTCCCCAAATGTGGGATATTTAGTTTTAAAACCATAAGAGTCTCTGACAAGCTTGGGTGGTTGATTGCCCTAGATTAGATGACAGTCCTTCAGAGAAGGCAAGACCTTCAGTGGGAGACCCTGTGATGTTCACCTAGAGAAAGAGGAAGACCCCAGGTATAGGTACTCCTACATTTGCCAAAGATTCTTTTTATTTTATTTTAGGCTGCGTCCATGGCATGCACAAGTTCCTGGGCCAGGGATCAAACAGCCACCACAGTACAGTGATCTGAGCCATAGCAGAGAGAACGCTAGATCCTTAACCTGCTGAGCCACCAGAGAACTGCTTTTGCGAAAGATTTTTTGCTCTGATACAACCCAGAAATGACTAGGAGGCTGTGCCTTAAGACATCCTTGACGCTATGCTAATGGGGAGCTCAGGAGGAAACCAGAGTAGAAAATTAGAGCCTTCTCTGTTTTCTTCATGTCATCAAATATTTACTCTGGCTGGTACTGTTGATACAAGGATGGCTAACAAGTCACTGCATTGAAAGATTGAGGAAAACAAGATAAAATTTACTCTACACTATGGCAAAAGCTGCAACAAGAACAGGGCATGTTCTATGGGAGACAGGGGTGCTGGGATGCCTTTCCAGATATGACGACCTCACTGAGTAGTCGGCTGACTGCTACCTCTGTAAGTTTATGCGAAGGGAAAAGAGAAAGCAAGGTACATTCAAAACTTCCTCAAAGAGCTTGTAATATAATGGGGTTTATACCACACACATCAATGATTTAGGGCAATTCTAAGGCAGCAGGGCACTGCAAATTGATGTAGCAAGAGAAGAATAGAAGTCTGCAGGGGTCCCAGATAGAACCACCAGAATGAAGGGGAATAAACATGTCTCCACAGAGTGAAATTCTGAATCCAGGGGTCATAAATGGGTAGAAAGAGATGGGATAGTAAAGTGAAAATAGAGTAAACTTTCATACTTCAAAAGTGAAAGTCAGCTGAATGGACAGCTTTCATATGGTACCACACCCCCACCTCCTTCTAGGAAGGTGTGTACCTGCAGAAAAGACAGTGTCTGGAGGAAGGGGTGTAGGTGAACCTAACTTGAATATTTCCTGTAAACAGCATAATATGGGCCACCATGCTGAAGACTCTCGAAATTTTGTTCCAAAATTCAGGCAACACCTTCACTCTCAGTCACCAGACCTGTTTCCTTTAAGATTTTGTTCCGAAGAGGGTGGCTCCAGGTCTTACTTCCTTGTTTCCATCAGGATCACTATTTTTTTTTTGTTATGTTTTATAGACCTAAATCAGTTTTATTAAGGTTCTAAATAAGATGTTTGACATCTACTAAAAATAAGATCCACCACATTGGATCATGACCACATAATCCCTGGGGGTTGGAAGGAGCTTCTGGCTACCATGTGTGTGAGCACAGATCCTGTCCTGGGGGGGAATCTAAGGTCCCCATGCCAGGAGCACATCAGGCAGACCTGGGCACATCTAGCTCTCTGAGAGATCAGACGAATAGGGAGAAAGAGGGCTTGTATCAATCCCTTTAAAAACACTGGTCACGCTTCTCAAAATGTTTAATAAAGCAGAGCAGCGCAGTTCTGTCAGATGGCGAGAACTCTTCATAAACAAGGCTGCCACTTGTAAATGCATTCCCTCCTCACGAATTACCAGTGAGATGGGCTTCCTGCAGGGCAGCTCTCAGGATCTGAGAGGCCCCAACAGTTGTGTCAGGAGAGCTCTTCCTATAATAACAGCTACTTTAATCATGTTATAGTTGGTTGAAGAAAATAGGCTGAGACTCAGTGAACTGAATCCTGTACCAATCTCCTACAAATGTTAGAACTGCAGCCTTTTCTTCCCTTTCCCAACAACACTGTTAGGCATCAACTGTGCACATGTATAATAGTTTAGGGATATAAAAGTAAACGTATGTCAGTGGATACCTACCTGGACGCCCTCCTGTCACTGCCTGGGCAGAGTGACCTGCTCCCACCTCCAAGTTCCCATTGCTGTGGTCCCGCCTCTAAGACACACTTCTCACACCGAAGGTAGTTGTTTGGTCAGCTCTGCCTCTCAGATTAGCCTGTGGGTTCTTCCAGGGGAAGAGCAGGGTAGAAATGTCTAATAATTACCTTTGGCGATAGGCAGTTTCCGATGTTGTCTCACTCAGCTTTATCCTATGTTCCCTCATTTGGCTTAACCTAGAAATTTCCAGAAACTATGTGCTTGTGCAGAAGTTTGTGGAAGCCCGCCTCTGTGAAAGCGTCAACTCTGTGGGCCTGAAGCTCAGGACCTCGTGTTGGGTGGAGGGCCACTGTTGGTCTGTAGGACCAGCATTGGGAAGAAGAGCTGGACACAGACCAGGCAGAGGGCAAAGTGAACTGTGCCCACCAGGTCCTCTGCACTGGCTCATCACCATGTCTGACCACCACAAGCTTCCCAGAGTGTTACCCTCAGCTCTGGACAATTAGATGTGTGTATTGGAAGGTTCAGAGATAAATCTCACTTAAAAGTGGATGATGTGAACCTGCAGCAAACTCACCAAAGATAGGTCATGACAGGGAGAGAAAGACAAAGCGGATGGGACAAAGGAGACTGGCTGTCCAGACAGTGGGAGGAACCATCTCAAACAACACATAAACACCAAAGAGAGCAGAGCCACGCAACAAGAGGTCGACTGAGGCCAGGGCCATCTGGCCAAGCATTGCCTGTGGCCAACTGACTACTCTGGTGCTAAGTCTGGGGTTCTCAGCATATTCTTTCCAGAACCCAATATGCAGCAGAACTTTCCTAAGAAAAGGGAGTGACATGGAATGTTTGAGTTTAGAGTCACTAAATTTCACCATAAATCTATAATTCTGATGAAAAAGCATTTAAAAAAGTGGTCTGATCTTTTCCTTTCTGGTAAGTCAGTCCATTGCTGTTTGTTATGCTGAAACTCCATGTAAAAAGTTTTTGAACCACATTTCTGAGTTCAGCTAAATTAAACACACCCGCCCACCCACACAAATACACACTCTCATGTATATGTGTACACACATATAAATACAGAGAATGTGACTTTTTTCCTACCCATAATATTCCTTTGCTTCCCCATGCCATTAAGATCATTTGATTCTAAAATAAGAAAGAACTAAGTATCTATTTGAACAGTTTTCATAGACACTGAGTCTCTTCTAGGGCATATTTTAGAATGTGCTCAATCATGTAATTGCATTCACAAGTTACCTCTTTTCCTGCTTGATTCCAAGTTGAACTTTTGTGTTCCCTCCATAATTATAAAACAGTCACATTCAGGCTCTGTAATTCAATTTGGCTCACTGTTTAAAAAATCTTGTAAATAAAAAACATCTTAAAATAAATACCAAGCATAAAGTTTCTTCTGCTACAATCTACCCTCTTGGGCTTTATCTAAAGAAGTGACAGATTTGTGTCTAAACCTTTAGAGTAGGGTTTATTAATCCAAAACCACACTCTTTGTAATATTACGCTCTTCTTTCTTTCTTCTGCTGTCTGCAGTAGGGCCCTTCTGCCTCATTGATGTCCAGGAGATGTCCCCTAATGCATTCATTACACCTGGAAGAGTCCCAGGAAGATAGTAAATTGGTTTTTATTTCCCTACATTTTCTTTTATTTTTTAAAATTGAAATATAATTAATTTATAAGTTTGTGTTTGTTTCAAGTGTACCACAAAGTGACTCAGATAGTAATTTTTTTATATATGTTAGCTCTCCTAATATAGTAACTTTATTTCATACATTCAATTTGCTGCTCTACAGATCCCCCCACCTGCCTGCTTTAATAATGAGAGACATGGAGTGAAAATGCTTACTTTTTATTTATAAAATTAGGAAAAATTAAGTGTAAAAACACTTATAAACTACTGTTTGGGATTCAAAAATCTAAACTTTGGTTATATTTTTGCCTATTTTAAGATATAAGAAGATAGGACTAATAAAATGAAAGTCCTCTTTGTACCCCCTGAGATTCCACAGATGATTTACCTATCATATACTAAATTCACCTAATGAGTTATTTTGTTACAGGGCTATCCAGTTAGATCTGATCCAGATCCTTTTAACTATTCCTCCACCGGTGCCATCATGTTTTAACTACTATATCTTTAAGTTTTTATATTTTTCCTTTTTGTCCCATTTTTTTAACCCTCAATTACTATTCCTGGATAATGCTGTTGTGTGACTTTTAGAATCAGTGAGAATGACTACATGGATGAATTTGCAGAGAATCTATATATTTACCAAAACTGAGTCATTTCCTTCATGAACATAGCCTACCTTTCTATTTATTCATGTATCTTCACCTATCCTTTATTTCCTACAATAGTACTGGACAATTTCTCCATTAGGGTTACATTTATCTTTTATTAGCTATGCTCCCAAGTATCTTAAGCTTCTTGTTCTTATTGTGAATGAGAAGTTTAAGAAACTTACATTTGGCTACTGTTGAATGACAGGAACACTGTGTTCTTTGTGAATCATTTACCACCGAGAAACTTACCTATTGGTTCTTACACTCTATGCAAACAAACACAGTATCTGTATTTACTTGTTCTGCCTTTTTCTTTCTAATCCTAATACCTCCCACTTTCCCACTTGCCAGCTCTATCTTACTGTAGTGAGTAGTACCCTTTCAAATTGTGTTATTTTCTGAACTTTAAGTATGAGACCTCCCATGTGAATGTCTCTAATGATCATCACTCAGATACTTTATCATCTTTGTGAGCTCATTTTCAATAGGAATGTTCTTCCGTTCTGTGCAAGTCTAATGTGGGTTTTAGCCTCTGGAGACATTCTTATTGTAATGTTGGAGTTATATTCTGAGTTACTTCTCCTCTGGCCTTTGTGGTTCATAGGTTCTGGACAGGTTTTTGCATCAGTCTCTTACTTTGTGTTTCCACATCACAAAGAATAGAAAGGTTGGCTTACCACTATCCTGGGATACAGTCTAGAAACTTTGCTTTCTTGCTGCTTGTTCTGTTTCTACCCATGTTCAAGGGCCCTCACCAGCCCCTGCGTCCTATCTTTGGGCTGATCATGAGAGCTTTCACAGATCGGAACATACTATGTGGCTCCCAGATTCTTTCCATTGGAGCATAGTTGATTTATAATATTGTATTAGTTTCACGTGTACTGCAAACTTATATTTGTTTTCAGATTTTTTCCATTATTGGTCATTACAAGATACTGAATATGGTTCCCTGTGCTATACAGTAAATCTTTATTATATACATAGTGGTGTAGATACTATATAAAATAGATAAAACAAGAAGAGATAAAACTGTCACTGTATGCAGATGACATGCTACTATATATAGAAAACCCTAAGGACTCAACCCCAAAACTACTTGAACTGATCAACAAATTCAGCAAAGTAGCAGGATATAAGATTAACATTCAGAAGTCAGTTGCATTTCTGTATACAAGCAATGAAACATTAGAAAAGGAATACAAAAATATGATACCTTTTAAAATTGCACCTCACAAAATCAAATACCTCGGAATACACCTGACCAAGTAGGTAAAGGACCTATATGCCGAGAACTATAAAACTTTAATCAAAGAAGATGTAAAGAAATGGAAAGATATTCCATACTCCTGGATTGGGAAAATCAATATTGTAAAAATGGCCATACTACCCAAAGCAATCTACAGATTCAATGCAATCCCTATCAAATTATCCATGACATTTTTCACAGAACTAGAACGAACAATCCAAACATTTATATGGAACCACAAAAGACCCAGAATCGCCAAAACAATCCTGAGAAACAAAAACCAAGCAGGAGGCATAACTCTCCCAGACTTCAAGAAATACTACAAAGCCACAGTCATCAAGACAGTGTGGTACTGGTATCAAAACAGACAGACAGACCAATGGAACAGAATAGAGAACCCAGAAATAAACCCTGACACCTATGGTCAATTAATCTTTGACAAGGGAGGCAAGAACATCAAATGGGAAAAAGAAAGTCTATTCAGCAAGCATTGCTGGGAAACCTGGACAGCTGCATGCAAAGCAATGAAACTAGAACACACCCTCACACCATGCACAAAAATAAACTCCAAATGGCTGAAAGACTTAAATATACGACAGGACACCATCAAACTCCTAGAAGAAAACATAGGCAAAACACTCTCTGACATCAACATCATGAATATTTTCTCAGGGCAGTCTCCCAAAGCAATAGAAATTAGAGCAAAAATAAACCCATGGGACCTCATCAAACCGAAAAGCTTTTGCACAGCAAAGGAAACCCAAAAGAAAACAAAAAGACAACTTACAGAATGGGAGAAAATAGTTTCAAATGATGCAACTGACAGGGGCTTAATCTCTAGAATATATAAGCAACTTATACAACCCAACAGCAAAAAAAACAATCAATCAATGGAAAAATGGGCAAAAGACCTGAATAGACATTTCTCCAAAGAAGATATACAGATGGCCAGCAAACACATGAAAAAATGCTCAACATCACTGATTACAAGAGAAATGCAAATCAAAACTACCATGAGATACCACCTCACACCAGTCAGAATGGCCATCATTCATAAATCCACAAAGAACAAGTGCTGGAGGGGCTGTGGAGAAAAGGGAACCCTCCTGCACTGTTGGTGGGAATGTAAACTGGTACAGCCACTATGGAGAACAGTTTGGAGATACCTTAGAAATCTATACATAGAACTTCCATATGACCCCGCAATCCCACTCTTGGGCATCTATCCGGACAAAACTCTACTTAAAAGAGACACGTGCACCCGCATGTTCATTGCAGCACTATTCAAAATAGCCAGGACATGGAAACAACCCAAATGTCCATTGACAGATGATTGGATTCGGAAGAGGTGGTATATATACACAATGGAATACTACTCAGCCATAAAAAAGAATGACATAATGCCATTTGCAGCAACATGGATGGACCTAGAGAATCTCATCCTGAGTGAAATGAGCCATAAAGACAAAAACAAATACCATATGATATCACTTATAACTGGAATCTAATATCCAGAACAAATGAACATCTCCTCAGAAAAGAAAATCAAGGACTTGGAGAAGAGACTTGTGGCTGCCTGATGGGAGGGGGAGGGAGTGGGAGGGATCGGGAGCTTGGGCTTATCAGACACAACTTAAAATAGATTTACAAGGAGATCCTGCTGAATAGCATTGAGAACTTTGTCTAGATACTCATGTTGCAATAGAACAAAGGGTGGGGGAAAACTGTAACGGTAATGTATACATATAAGGATAACCTGACCCCCTTGCTATACAGTGGGAAAATAAAAAAATTATAAAAAAAATAGATAAAACACTAGTTAAAATAGATATAAAATAGATGAACAAGGATACCAGATTTATTTATGCAGGGAGCTCATGGAAGAGTCAGGGTCTTGACTATCAGAGCCCTACTGCTTCCCTGAGGCTTATTATTATTTTTTTAAAATAAAAACTCAGCCTCTAAAACCTGTATCTGGTTTGGTTACTCTGACAGACCACATAATTTTATTTTCATTCACACTGAAAGATTTCTAACTTTCTGGCATTAGCAAAAGGTCTTTTCTTAATTTTAAGCATGGCTTTCTACTTTAAATTTTTAAAATACTTTTCACGTGTAGGTGTATTGTTTTGAAGGAAGATTCTCATCAAATATCAGCTTCTTTCAGAAAAGACAATAATTTAGTGTAGGGAAAAATGTCCAACAGCAGAGGTGATAGGTATTTCATAAGAGCATTGCAATCTTTCTCCTTGGGCGGAGGGGCAGGAAAAGAAAAAGACCAGGATATTTAAAGACTTGATGCATAATTTATGTGTAGGGCTATTTCTGCAGGTTGTTGTAATAGCAAAAGAGATGGGAAAGCATCAGCAAAAATCAAACGAAAAGTGGAGCTTTGATTAATCTCAAAATAATTCCCTAAGAAAGAAGCCCCATGAACTCCATAGTTCCTCCATCAACAATTAGGGGAAGGTATGCTATTTAAAAGCCTTATAGAATCAGTGAGAAAAAAATCAGGCAAAAACCCAGGCTTTTGAGATGAGGTCATTGTCATTGTCAGCACTGTCTCTGGCATCGGTGCTCTGCAGGGTGGAGAGGGGCATCTTGAAGCAGAAAACTAGAGTGCTTTGCACCAAGAGCTAAAAAATGCTACACCTCTAGGATAGGCAGTGCCACAAACAATCTGTTGGTGATCAATAAAAAATTATTCACCAAAGTTGAGAAATGAGTCAACAACTTTCATCCCTTGTGATGCAGTAGATGAGCTATAACTGGGCTCTCAAGCAACAGCTAGCTCAGTTGAGTATCTGCTGTGTGCCAGACACTGCTCTAGTCTCTGCATATTCAGCAATAGTTTCTACACATTATGTCCTATCCATGGAAAATAGATGATAAGCCAATAAATAACTCTATGAATAGACAATTCTGGGAAGTGATAAGTGCTATCTATGCATGCAAAAATCAAGTTGACTAGATGGAGAGTTTTTATAGGAGGAGAGTGGCCCTAGCCAACGCAGACAGAGGAGGCTGCTTTCGAAAGGAGAAGTCATTTGACTTGAGTCCTGCATTATAGGAATAAGGGAGGTGGGGATATGAAGAATTCTATGTAGGAGGTAGCAAGGGCACAACCCTCAGATAGGCACTGAGGGCAAATCAGAGCAGCTGAAATGTGTTGGAGGAACAAGTAGACACCATGATAAAAGGTGATGGAGGACATGCATCTACTTGTCTAAAGAAGACATGTATATACAAGTCTGGATTTTAAGGATGAAGCAGGGGTGGACATTTAAAAGACTTTATATATGATTCCTTTAAATAGTAACATTCCCTACCCACCTAGAGGTGAGGAATAACATTCACTGTGTATATGTCTATTTGATAATAGTTTCTCATTTTATTTTCCAGGGTATGGTACTGAGGCTTAATAAGGTCAAAGGATTGCTCAAGGTCATAAAGCCTGGGCTGGTGCACAGTCCTGGCAGGTGTCAGTCCCCTCATGTTGGTGGGCCATGGCACAGAGGGCAATTTCCCCTGCCTTCAGCTCATGGATGGCAAGCCACCCCCCTGGGGATGGCAGCATAGCCCTTTCATGCTTTGTAAAGGAAGCCATACTTATGAAGGCAGAAACACATTAGCAGTCGCCAGGACAGTTGCAAGAGACTCACATTTCCAGTGCAAAATGTCCTTCTAACAGGCAGTTCAAAAAGATGAAAATACAAACAATGGTAATTGTCCAAACAAGGAATGCACTAAATGCTGTACTATAGACAAAGAAGATATGCCTCTTTAATAATTCACTAATGAAAAAAATAAGCACTTGGTGTTTGCTCAAATGAACCTACAATGTATGAGAACAAGCGCACCATTAGAAAGCAATTTGACAATCCATTGTAATAACGTTTTTCAGTCCTTTGACCCAAGAATTTTGCTCCTGAGAATCTAAAAATTGAAAAACTGTAAGAATGTTACTTACACATGAGTATATCATTTATGGCACTATTTATAATGCATGAAAATAAGACCAAATTGAATATCCCCAAACAAGGGCAAATGGTAGATTACCACTGGAACAGGCTCTTGATGAATTATTGGGCTGGTATTTAAATTAATTTTTATGAAGATGACATAGCTCCATGAAAAATTACCTAAAATGTCATATTTAGGTAAATAAAGCAGAATGAGAAAGGATATGCTAACCTTAACAACACTCTAAAAAATGTGTCAGCACATTTAGAAGACTAAAAATGAACAAGAAACTGTTGAAACTGGCAGTCTATATCTATGTTGTCATTTCAAGAATTTTCTTTTGATGCTTTGTCTTTTACTTTACTTCTGTAGTAAATAAAACACATTCTAGCAATTAATGTTTGGAGATATGCTTTCATCTTCGATGCCAGAAATGGCATCCTCCCATCCTACTCCTATCTTTCACCTACTGGTCATTCTTGCTCAGATTCATGGGGAAAGGGGGAAGGGGAAAGGAAGCAGCAATAAAGGGAATCAAGGGGCAGGGAGTGAGGAGGTGCTTTGCATGCTCAGAATCATGGATGGATGCTGCTGGCAGAAGAACTTGAACTCCTTCTGATGGAGTTCATCCACCCACGTCCCGAATAACCTTCCTCCCTGAAGAGAAAAGGGAGATGCTGTCATGTAAATGGGCGCAGATAGTCTTAGATGGAAAACCGTCCATCTGCAGCCTTCAGAGAACTAAAACTCAGTGCCAGAAGGACTGTCAAAGAAATATAATGGGCCAATAGAAAGGCCATGATAATGTTTGTTTCTTAAGGCATAGGCACACCCCAAATAATTGCATTTATTCTCTCTAGCTCATAGCTACTGTCCCCAGTAGGGTGAACAGTAGAAAGCAACATGTACTCCCTAAAGCTCTGAATGCTTCACTTGCAATCTTCAGAAGATTCAGCTTCCTAATGATCTTCCCACTGATATACTGATGAAAACACACATACATACACAAATAAAACCTTGCAATGCACTAGCAAGAAAGGAGAGTGTTCAGCCATGGGCTACTTTCTCATAAAGGTTTCCCAAAGGAATTGAGAAATGTTGGAATTTCACTTATTCATGCTGCTACAACTTTATACTTAATTTGGTTATTAAACTTTCCTCCTTTTTTTTTTTTTTTTTTTTTTTTTTGTCTTTTTGCCTTTTCTAGGGCCGCACTTGCGGCATATGGAGGTTCCCAGGCTAGGGGTCGAATCGGAGATGTAGCTGCCAAGCCTATGCCAGAGCCACAGCAACGCGGGATCCGAGCTGTGTCTGTGACCTACACCACAGCTCACAGCAACGCTGGATCCTTAACCCACTGAGCAAGGCCAGGGATCGAACTCAACCTCATGGTTGCTAGTTGGATTCGTTAACCATTGAGTCACGACAGGAACTCCTTCCTCACTTTTTAAAAATTTGAGGGTACTATTTGTTTCATGTTGTGACCCTAACTGGTACAATCCCATTATTGATATAATACAATCCCATTTTTATAGAAACTCCTTCCATATATGGTCAGTTGTGTAGAAATATGAAAACAAACTGTAAATAGTGCTAAAGTCTAGAAAGCAGATTTGGGAGAAGAAAGAGAAGGGACTATACTTTTTATCCCATCCACTCCTTTATATTTGAATGTCTGTGATGAATATATATCACATTATATAAAGTGAATTATGAATTTATTATAATAAGCTAGTAATTTAAATAGAAAAAAAAAAAACTTCCCAACCAAATACAAAAAGCAAAATCAGTACTTAAATTTCTGACCAATAGAATCTGGTTACTGAGAAAAAACTCATTCATTTATCCTATTTTATTTAATGTCAGCAAGTTTATACATAGGGAGCAGTGGGCTTCTGAATTCATTAAAATATGTGTTTAAAAGCATTTACTGATGTTTCTGGATATAATGGAGCTAACTCTGCAATTACAAAAATTCATTCAAAATTCCCCAGTGAAGCTTGATGAATGGCATTATTGTATCTCATGATTTAAAGTTTCACATATACTACACAAATATTAACTTCCTTAATACTTCAGTAACTAATGCTTTTATTTCATATTCTGGAATTTTTAAGCATATTCCATTACAGCATAATAGCTGAGATTAAAAAGTTATTTTTATGCTGTGCTTGTACTTAATTGGTGGGTTTCAGTTCTCTACATGGAAATTTCATTTTGTGTCAGGACTTTGGAATCAGAGGCTTTGCTACTTCAAAATATAGCTCTTCCTTTGGGAGTTGGGCTACTATAATAAAGTAGGATACAAGTTCAAGTTATTTTCCAGAAAAACCAAAGCATGTAAGAATTATGTTTTTTGACTTTTAAAGTTTTACTCCGATAAAATCAATACATGTCTAATAAATTAGACTTTTAATTAGTAAGTTTTCTATTGAAGACAAATTAGATTTTTTAAAAAAGCTATATATTTGATATATATATATATATATACACATACATAAACACACACATATATGTATATGGGTGCATATATATATATACATAAACACACACATATATAAACACATACGTGCGCGCGCACACACACACACACACACACACACATATATATATATATATGGCTGCACCTACAGCATAGGAAAGTTCCCAGGCTAGAGGTCAAATAGGAGCTACAGCTGCAGGCCTACAGCACAGCCATGGCAGCACTAAATCCAAGTGCATCTGCAAACTTCACCATGGCTTAAGGCAACACTGGATTGTTAACCCACTAAGCAAGGCCAGGAATTGAACCTACATCCTCATAGAGACAACATTGCATCCTTAACCCTCTGAGCCACAACAGGAACTCCAGTATTTGAGATAATTTATTCTGAATTTTGTCTCACCTCCACATTTGCTAAGACAAGCATATATGTCCCCCCTGAAGACAGGAGGGCATAATCTCCCACAGGGGTATGAATTTGGGTCCCAGGAAGCAGTATTCAGGTGCATGACAACATAAAAACAATGTTCATTCATTCCTCAGTAACTTAATAGGCACGTTGCACAATTTTTGACCTGAGGGATAGTGAGGTGGAGACAAGGGCTTGTCCCTGAGAAGCTCAAATCTAGTTGAAGTAAAAAGGCACATCTAGAAAAGCAGGGCTTCTAAAACCCAAGGAGTGCAGAGACCCCTTAGCAGGAAAACAAAGTATTTCAGACCCTCCAGGTTGATATAAAACGGTTTATCATAATCTTATCTGCAGAAATATAACAAAAGTTACTCCTTACTCCTCCAAACGGTGGCTTTGTTCATATAAAAAAAAAACTAAATAAAAAGGAAACTACAAATTAAAATGCATGAAATTAACATGAAGGTGATAGGGAATGCATTTTTGTAAAAACCACATTAATACACATAGAATGAACTTGAACCATTGCCTGGTTGTTGTTGTTGGTATTGTTTTAGGTCATGGTTTTTCCATTCTTGTGGGCTTAGTGACAACTCAGGTCTCATACAAGTATTGTGGATGTTTCACACACACACTCCCAGTTGCCATCTCCCTATTTCCCATCATGTAGCTTAAAAGCATCTTTGGAGAATGAAGCTTACCTCTACTCTTTTTTTGATAAGTAACTGTTAAAATAGTATCAACAAAGATACAGAAATTGCATGCAGATAGTTAGACCAAAGGTGATCTAGTAATAAAATACTTGACATATTTACAAGTGTTGATACAACATAATTTAAAACATCACTGAGCTATTTAAGGCCCGAATATATACCCACAATCCTCTTCAGGACTCCACAGGCCCCTCTTTAGGAAATTCTCATAGACAGACTATAAATTAAACAAAATATGACAATATAACTCAATAAAAAAATAGAAAAAATATGGCAATGGACAGTGTGATAAGGAAAATAAAAATCTTCTGAGTGAAGTTTTGGAAATGTTTTAAGAAGAATTTAATTACTACACACTTTTTAAACTTTACTGCTAAAGAAGCCTCTCAGGTGATTTTAAGGAAGGAAAATGTTCTTTGGTGGACTCATTGTCAGAAATATTACAGGTAACCCCATAAATTATATGTTTTCTGAAATACTGCACTGCAAAGGCTGCTCTTATTCATAACCATAAGCTCAGTGTGTTCCTCAGAGTTGTATTCCAGTTGGCGAGGCTTCAATTTTTCTAATTCCTTACCCATAAAAGTTTGTTTTTCTATTTTCATTAGGCCACAGCAGGTCTTTGAGGCCACAGGTTAAAACTCATTAAGGTTCTAGAACACAAATGCTTAGTTTCTTGTTTTTTAATTGCCAACTTCTTTATTGCAGGTTACCTGGAGCCCAAATTTTATTTCTGGAATGGTCCTTTGAGTCACCAAACCCTAGGACATCCCTGAGCAAGAAATGCTGTCACATAAAGAACAAGAAATTTAATCTGACAAATGACTTGAGCAGCCTAGCATAAAAAAATCTGCTGAGCCTAATCATGCTTACTTGAAATAATTATGGCAATTGCCTGATACAAACTTTAACGCATTAAAGAATCAATATAGAAGTGAATAGTATGTATGCATTTATATACTGATATCTGCATATGTATCTGAATGTATTTGTATTTGCAAACATATGTTTTTTGCATATAGCTACATATTTATAAAATACTGAAACCAGCATCAAGTAAACCTGCAACAACAAGTTGGGAAAATTAACTCTTGACAGGATTTATGCTGATTGGTGATTCTGATCCCACACTGACACTTTGGCTCATGACTTATTTACCCTTTTATGCAAAACAGAAATGAGAAGCAACATTTAAGTGCAATGAATAGGGACAGAATATGTTATAAAGATATTCAGAAAAAAACTGAAGAAAAATGGAAAATCGTGCTGCACACTAAAATTATAAACAATCAGTTAATTTACATTAATGTTAACGCGGAAAAAAATGTAAAATTCAAGCCACACCACTATAAGCTGTGCTTGGAAACCATCTATGATCAACTGTGCCACACATCTGGCTCCCTGCTTACCTGTGGAATTCTATGTTTCATCACTTCCTTTTTTGTTCTCAGGGCCCAGGCACAGGGAGTCTCTGCAGTTTCTCAAATGCCATTTCTCATTCCTTCAAGTGGCTTAATTTGAGTGATTAAAAGGAACTTTTACTTTAGATTAAAAGGAAATTCCTACTCTGGGTCTTATGCTCATCTCCCTGCTCTTTGCTTATCCACCCTCAACATACATGGAGCAAGCTATTCTGGCCCCAACACTCTGGTTGTCCTCTTATCATAGCATCGACCCACTGTCTCAAACACGCTTGATTCCCTGCCTGTATTCCCCGCCCCTTCCTGCCCTCATTTGCAAAATCCATAGGCGAGAGATGACCACTTATCTTCTCCACTGTCAACATGAGCTTGGCCCACTTTCATGGCACAGTGACCATTTGCTGAATGATGCGAGTGTCAGTCACTGACGCCAATGCTCTCCTTTCCTTGCTCACTCTTTCTAACAGTTGAACTCCGAGGGTTGATGGATTTTGCCTTCACTGTTAGCAGTTCTTGTTGGTTACCCTGATACCTACCTTTGTCTGCCCAGAGCTCGCTGTGTCTTTGGTTCTGATATCTTTTTCTTTGGATGCCTTATTTCTCTCAGTGTTGACAGCCCACGCTGGACTGCCATTTTTGTATGGCACCAACACTCTGGTCCTTTGGGCAGGTCAGACTCATAGCAACTCCTGTTAACTGTATTTCACTTAGACTGAACATAGATCATGGACACACCATTTTCCTGTGGAATAGGTGCTTTTTGGAGCCTCTGGACTACTCTAGTCCAAAATGCTACTGTTTTATAGAAGTCCTGTATAGATCTATGGCAGTATATGCAACATTTGGAATCAAGATGATGTGTTCAAAACAGATATATTTTAAAGGAATAGACTCTTCCATCTTAAAAAAAAAGAATAAAAATCTAATAAAGAAAAAGCTTAAGTAAAAGGCCTAAGGATTCTCTGAGTAACTGAAAAAACAACAACAGAATTCACTGTTTTTACATACAAATTATACACATTTTCTTTCTACAAAGATAGAATCATGCTATTAGAGATACTTAATTTTAATTTTCCTTTATTATATCCTAGAAAATCTCTATAGGTTAGTACACTTTCTTCTGAAGAGCCACACAGAATTCTATTGAATGAATGTACTTTATTTTTTGAACAATTTCATTTTAATGTATGTTTGACTTGTTTTTGAGCTTTTTAAATAATAGAAACAATTTTGTAATGAAGATCCTTTTCTCTACCCCAGTGTATTATTTTTTCTATTCAAATAGTATAGATTCCTAAAAATGGGTTTGCTGCATAAGGTGAAATGAGCATTGGTAATTCAATATATACTGCCAAATTGTGTTCCAAAAAGATTACATCACATTATGTACACTTCCATAATGTATGAGAGCTCATGGTTCCCACATCTCTACTAGCACTAGCTCTTTGTTTTGTGAAAATGAAATCTCGTTATTTAAATTTTCATTGTGTTTATTGTTAAAGCTAAATATCTTTGTATATAATAGCTGGTTATTTGAATTTCTTTTTCTTTTTTTTTTGGTCTTTTAGAGCCGTGCCTGTTGCATATGGAAGTTTCCCAGCTAGGGGTTGAATCAGAGCTGCAACTGCTGGCCTATGCCACAGCCACAGCAATGCCAGATATGAGCTGCATCTGTGATCTATGCCATAGCTTGTGGCAATGCCAAATCCTTAACTCACTGAGCAGGGCCAGGGATCAAACCCACATCCTCATGGGTACTAGTCAAGTTCTTAAGCCGCTGAGCCACAATGGGAACTCCTAAATTTCTTTTTCAGTGGATTTAATTGATGACTTTCATTGATTTCCTATAGGACTGTCTTGTACTTACCGATTTATAAATTAATTCTGTCATTGTTGACAATATTTTCTCCCATTTATAGCTTTCACCATACAATAGTTTAAAATGTAGTCTGCAGTTAAACCTGTCACTTTTTCTCCCACCTGAAACTAAGTTTTGTTTCTTGCCTAGGAAGTCTCTTCTCATTTCAAAACTAAAACTAAGACAGGGCAAGACAGAGAGACAAAGAAGAAAAGGAGATACCCTTTTATTCTTTTCTTCTAATAACTATTACTTATTTTTCAAATTTATGTAGGTCTTTAATTGAATTTTATGTGTGTGTGTGTACATATATTCTATGTATTGGGAATCTAAACACAGGTTTTCCTACTGGATAGGCAATGAATGACTCAAACACATACTACTGACCAGTGCTTTCATTTTTTCCCCCATTGGTTTTAAATGCCACCTTAACATATATTTTCTAGTAGTATTAAAAGAAACAGGAGAGAGAGGCAGTAAAGAAATCAAGAAAAAGTAGTAATTTTTTAAAATAGGGAAATATATTTGTTAATATAGAAGGTACCAGAGCTAAGGATGAGTGCCATCTTGGTGGGTGGTGCTGTCAGGGTGTGAAGGTGAGCCCTCTGGACTGGGAACAAGTGAAGAAAGCACTCACTCTCCAGGGTGCTCACCTTAGAGAGAAAGGGTCATAGCTGCAGGGCTTTCCCTAAGATTTTCAAATTTTTGTTGCTGTAGTAAATGGCATTTTTAAATTTCACTTTCAGATTGTTGCCAGAATAAAGTATAGTTAACATTTGTATATTGATCTTATCTCCTGCAAAATTACTAAACCGAGTCATTTGTGGCTTTTTAGTAGATTTAGTTTACATTCCAGAATGATCTCCACGATGATGATGTTTCTTTTATTCATTCAATAAGTGTGTGCAGATTTAGCCATTGAATTAAATGTATTACATTAAAAATGAACGTATATTATGGGGGGATAGGCCAAAAAGAATTCATATTCTAGGGGAAATTTTTGTGTTCTTCATGGAAATGTGGTAGGGAAGGGATGGTAATCCACTGAGTGGGAACAGCATAAACAAAATATGAAGACATAAAGTAGCTAAGTGAATAAAATATTTGGCTTTCTGTTTTTAACGAATTTGGCATCTAATTCATGGTCTTCCTGTCTAACTCTCTTCCTGCTATGATCCAAGATGATAAATGTCTGAACAAATGACTCAAACAACATCTTGAGTTCATATTCAGTGATCTCCCACGGCCACATCCTGAACCTTGCAAACACTGGAATCTGATCTCTTGGTTCTAAATTATAAATTTAGATTTCCCCATTTTTGATCACAATTTCCAGTCATTTCAGCCTTCTCACTGAGTTTCTCCCACATCCTCTGCCCTTTGACCTCATCTAATCCTTCAGTCTAACTTCTATTTTACACCTTCTCCTGTCTCTTTGCTCCTCTCTATCTATCCTGAAACGCTTAAGCTACTGCCTTCGTCACTCTTTTGATAATATTCTCAGTTTTCTCCACCATCTGCCCTTTTGGGTGCATTTGTATGTGCTCAGACTTTTCGGTGCCTCAGAACTTATTTGACTTCTGGAGAAGTAAACACCAAGATGTACACACTAAGTAAACACACAAGCATACACAGGACAAGTGTATGTAAATGAGCATGCCATCTTATGTAGGGGGTGCATGGTGCTGTATGTGCCTGTCTATGAGACATGCGCTGATGTGGGGCTACTTATGTTCTCAGTCCAAGGTGTCTTTTGCCCTGGTGTGGAGGTACTTGGAAAATCTTTCTGATTAGAAGATTGGCTAGTACTGTATGTGAGCAAGTTATGGTCCTTGTGATTTGTGATTGAGGTTTTTTTTTTTTTTACCAAGCAGATAATTTTGCCATCATTTCTCCAGAGCACCTACTTGCCTTAGAGAGGACTGAATGGACACTACAATATACGACTCCCTAACTTTCCTTTTTCCCTGTGTTGCTTGTCTAGCCAGTTGTTTCTTCTTGGACCATTCACTTTCAGATGTATTCATACACTAACTCAGGATGATGTCAAATCTTGCTGGCCTTGGAATGGTTTTATTTCTTTGAGGTAACTGCATATTTCTGCTTTGATTCCTTCCATGCTGATTTTTTTTCTTAGCACTTATTTCCAAATTCTAGGGTTCCTCTTAAGGCTATTTTCATGTACTGACTGATGCATACAAACATAAGCACTTACACACACATTCATACACTTACAGAACGTTTACAAATAATTACACAGATATATTCAATCCAAAAGGATGAAGGGTATCACCAAGTGCGTATGTTATAGTAGCACAGATACAGATGTTACCAGCCTAAAGGAAATAGTGCATTACAAGAAACCAGTGGTACTAAAGTAAAGAGGGGATATTCCATACTTTTTGACAAGCTATGATTACAGCTTATGCTCAGATGCAGAAGGATCATGACAAAAATGTGCACAAACCAGAGGTGATGGCTATTCCCATCCTCCCTCATGGTCTTTGAGCTGTTTTGTGTGCAACTGTCACTACTCGTCAAGCATAAACTGGAAGCAAATTCTGTTGCAAATGAATGTCTGAAAAGTGTAGATAAAGGTGGGGATAGGAACCTCTATCCCTTAGACTCTGTCATGTAAAAAAAATCATGTATTTCTGGGATTCCTGGTTCAGAGGAGGTTTTAAGGGTCAATTCAAACTCACATCTATTGAGAACCAAGTAGGTGAAAAGTACTGAGGCAGATACTGAAGGTGGCTCAGATAAATACAACTTGGTCACTGACAGAAAAAAAAATGCTCACGAAGAAATAGTGGATGAGTAAATATTCCAGGAAAAAATCTGTATCATAAAAATATATGTAAATATGTGTACATATAAGTATGTGTATGTTATACCTACTATAATCCTAGAAGAAACAGATCTATATTTGTAGACTGAACTGACAACAGACTAGTCATTTTTCTCATGATCTGGTCTTCAAATCTTCTACTTCGTAATTATTAAGGGAAGAGAACTTTAAGTCATCTTTCTGTGGGCTGCAGAGATGTGATCTCACTTTAAGTTTTTTGTTACATGAGCTAATCCTCAAGTACATTAGCTCTAAAATAGAGCCTTTAGGCAGCAAGAGAAGAGATGAGCTCAATCCTCTCCAAAGAAGCAATGGGGCCATTTTTAATGTGCATTCTATAATCACTTACAAAGACTATGGGTTTTCCTTCAACCCAACAGCCCTGATTTAAGAGTAGCATGAAAGGGAAGGATCAAGACGGCTGAGGAGTAAGATGTCGCACTCACCTTCTCCCACAAACATATCAAAAAAACACATCTACATGTAAAATGGCACTCACAGAACATCTACTAAATGCTGGCAGAAGAACGTAAACCTCCATAAAGGGCAAGAAACTCTTGACATAACTGGGTAAGACAAAAGAAAAGTGAGGGAGAGAAAAAAGGAATCAGGATGGGACTAGCATTCCTGAGAGGGAGCTGTGAAAGACAAAAGGAACCCATAACCTGGGAAGCCACTTAACCGATGGGGAGATCAGCTGTAAAGGAGGGACCTCAAAGTTGCAGAGAAAAGCATAGCAGCTGGACTGAGCAGAGCAAAGTAGAGTGAGAGCCACATGGGCTGTGTGCACCACCACCTGGGACACCACAGCCTGAGATGTTCAGGTGGGGCCTGGGCACTGAGACTCAGGCTCTGGAGGTCAGTTCCAGGGAGAGGACTAGTATTGGCTGTGTGGGGACAGCCTGAGAGGCTAAGGAGCAGTGTGCCATGGGTGCGGGAGTGGAATGCCATGGCAGAGGGAAACTGAGAGAAGGTCTGGGCCTGCAGGAGAAGCAAGGCACCATTACTGGGGAGGGTGAGAGGAGGAGGGGTGGACTGCCATAGGAATCCTCATGAATATGTGTGCACAGGCTCTCAGAGGGTGGGGCACCTCTGGTGCAGGCTACAGGTGGTGAGAAGCCACTTGCTTGGGCTACAGGAAACCAGGCATTTCTTGTGTGGGCTACGGGTGGCTGGGCAACTCTTGTGTTGGCCTCTTGCATGATCTACAAGCAGCAGGGATGGATCTCGGGGGTTGTCTGGGAGACCAGAGGGAGGCATGGCCTGCCACCACTGGGAGCTTGTGAAAGAACTCCATCTGTGCCCCCAGTCACCTCAGGGGTTGGCAAAAAAAAAAAAAAAAAAAAAAAAAAGGCACTGCAACCAAGTACCACTTATCGCTGCTCTCACTCCCCTGGGAACACACCTGCCCTGCTGCTGCCATGGCCAAACACCCCGGGCAGCACTCAGACACTTGATCACTTTCCCTTCCCAAGACCCTTCACCTCCTGCATGGGCTAAGCAGGACAAGGTGCCTCTTGCATGGCGGAGGCAAACTGCCACAGTTATCTCTGACTCCAGATGTGGGCATAGCCCACAGACACTGGGGGTCCATGAACAAGAACCACTTGCAGCCCCAACTATCTCAGAGGGCACCACAGAGGAGTACATTGTGATGGAACACCACCTATTGTTGCTCTCACTCTCTTTGGAGCACACCTACCCTGATGCTGCCACTGCTAAATGCTCTGGGCAGTGCCAGATGCTTGATCACTGTCCCTTCCCAAGCCCCTGTAATTAGGAGCAACTGGTGTAGTACCCGCTGGTGGGCTAAGCCAGACGAGAAGCTTCTTGCATGGTCTACAGGTGGTGGGGGAACACCACCACAGTTATCTCTGACTCCAGAGGTGGGAGTGGCCTGCCACCACTAGGGGTCCATTTGTGGCCTCAATCACCACAAGGGTACCATCTGTAGCCCCAATCACCACAAGGGTACCATCTGAGGCCCCTACCACCACAAGGGTACCACAGAGGTGGGTATTATGACCTAATACCACCTGTTGCTGCTCTTGCACCCCTAGGAACACACTGGCCCTGCTGCTGCCATTGCCGAATGCTCTGGGCAGTGCCCACATGCTTGATCTCTGTTACTTCCCAGGATCCTACAACTAGGAGCAGCCCGTGAAGGAAACCCTGTGTGGGCTAAGTGGGACAGGGTGCTTACTGAATGGTCTGCAGGTGGCAGGGGCAAACCACTGCAGTTATCACTGACTCCAGAGGTGAGTGTGGCCTGCTACCACTAGGGGTCCCTGAACAGGCACCACTTGTGGCTCTAATCACCTCAGAGAAGGGCATTGCAACTGAACACTACCTGTTGTTGCTCTCACTAGGCTGAGAACTCACACACCCTACTGCTGCCATTGCCAAATGCTATGGGCACCTCCTAAATCTGCCCAAGGTCTATGGCCACACCACCCTGAACATGCCTGATCTCATCTAAATCTGCCTAAGGCTCATTACCACTTCCCAGGGCACTGCAACTAGGGGTAGCCTGTGCCACCTTCCTGAGGGTCCTTGCTGTTGTTAAGAGCCCAGCAACCGGGCACTGCCTACTAGCCCTACTCATTGCCTCATTCTGCCTGGAAACATACTCAGCACTCTGGAGATAACAGCCTGCTCACACCAAAGAAAGAGACAACAAATACAAAAACTCCCATGCCAAAGAAGGAAATTAAAAAACACCTCAAGAAAAATGATAATGGTTGTGAAGACACAACCATTCAAAATCTATGGGATGCTGCAAAAGCAGTACTCAGAGGGAAATTCATAGCAATACAGGCCTTCCTCAAAAAAGAAAAAAAAAATCTCAAATTGACAACTTAACCTACCACCTAAATGATTTAGAAAAAGAAGAACAAATGAAACCTAAAGTCAGAAGAAGGAAGGAAATCATAAAGATTAGAGAAGAAATCAATAAACAGAGATTCAAAAAACAACAGAAAAAAAATCAATAAAACCAAGAGCTGGTTCTTTGAAAAGGTAAACAAAATGGACAAACCTCTGGCCAGACTCACCAAGAAGAGGAGAGAAAAAACCCAAATAAACAAAATAAGAAATGAAAAAGAGGAAATCACAACAGATACAGCAGAAATACAAATCACCATAAGAAAATACTATGAACAATTGTATGCCAACAAATTTTACAACCTAGAAGAAATGGACAACTTTCTAGAGACATAGAGCCTGCCAAAACTGAATCAAGAAGAAATACATCAACTGAACAGACCAATCATTAGAAATGAAATTGAATATGTCATAAAAACACTCCCTGCAAATAAAAGTCCAGGACCAGATGGCTTTACAAGTGAATTCTACCAAACATACAAAGAGGAACTTATACCCATCCTCTTTAAACTTTTTCAAAAGGCTGAAGAAGAAGGAACACTCCCAAAGCCATTCTATGAAGCCACCATCACCCTAATATCAAACCACCACCTTAATACTTAATACCAGACAAAGATACTACCAAAAAAGAAAACTATAGGCCAATGTCTGTGATGAATATAGATGCAACAAAATTCTCAACAAAATTTTAGCCAACTGAATCCAACAACATATAAAAAAGATCATACACCACGACCAGGTGGGATTCATCCAAGGTTCACAAGGATGGTTCAACATATGCAAATCAATCAACATCATACACCACATTAACAAAAGTAAATTCAAAAACCACATGATCATCTAAATAGGTACAGAAAAAGCATTTGACAAAGTCCAACATCCATTCATGATCAAAACTCTTACCAAAGTGGGTATAGAGGGAACATACCTTAACATAATAAAATGCACAGCAAATGTAATACTCAATGAAGAAAAGCCAAAAGCCTTCCCACTAAAATCTGGAACAAGACAAGGATGCCCACTCTCCCCACTGTTATTCAACATAGTATTGGAAGTCCTAGGCACAGTAGTCAAACAAATGAAAGGTATCCAAATTGGAAGAGAAGAGGTAAAATTGTCAATGTATGAAGATGACATGATACTATATATAGAAACCCCTAAGGACTCAACCTGAAAACTACTCGAACTGATCAACAGATTCAACAAAGTAGCAGAATACGATTCACATTCAGAAGTCAATCACCTTTCTGTATACTAACAGTGATATATTAGAAAAGGAAAACAAAAATACAGTACCTTTTTAAATTGCACCCCAAAAAAAATCAAATACTTGGGAATAAACCTGACCAAGGAAGTGAAACACTTATATGCTGAGAACTATAAAACATTCATCAAGGAAATTAAAGTGGATGCAAAGAAATGGAAAGATATTCCATGCTCATGGCCATACTTCCCAAAGCAATCTACAGATTCAATGCAGTCCCTATCAAATTACCGATGACATTTTTCACAGAACTACAACAAACAATCCAGAATTTTATATGGAGCCACAAAAGACCCAGAATTGCCAAAGCAATCCTGAGGGACAGAAACAAAGCAGGAGGCATAACTCTCCCAGACTTCAGGCAATATTACAAAGCCACAGTCATCAAGACAGTGTGGTACTGGTACCAAAACAGACATACAGACCGGTGGAACAGACTAATGAACCCAAGAATAAACCCAGACACCTACGGTCAAGTAATCTTTGACAAAGGTTGCAAGAATATAAAATGGGAAAAAGTTTTCAGCAAGTGGTGCTGGGAAAACTGTACAGCTGCATGTAAATCAATGAAACTGGAACACACCCTCTCACCATGCACAAAAATAAACTCAAAATGCTTTAAAGACTTAAATGTAAGACAAGACACCATCAAACTCCTAGAAGAGAACATAGGCAAGACATTCACTGATATCAACCTTACAACTGTTTTCTCAGATCAGTCTCCCCAAACAATAGAAAAAAAAACCGAAAATAAACCAATGGGACCTAATCAAACTGACAAGCTTTGGCATAGCAAAGGAAACCAAAAAGAGAACAGAAAGACAACTTACAGAATGGAAGAAAATAGTTTCAAACGATGCAACTGACAAGGACTTAATCTCTAAAATATATAAACAACTTATACAACTCAACAGCAAAAAAGCCAACAACACAATTGAAAATGGGCAAAAGACCTAAAGAGACATTTCTCCAAAGAAGACATACAGATGGCTAACAAACACATGAAAAAATGCTCAACATCACTGATGACTAGAGAAATGCAAATCATAACTACTATGAAGGACCACCTCACACCAGTCAGAATGGCCATCATTAATAAGCCCACAAATAACAAATGCTGGAGAGGGTGTAGAGAAAAGGGAACCCTCCTGCACTGCTGATTGGAATGTCATTTGGTACAACCACTATGGAAAACAGTATGGAGGTACCTTAGAAAACTATACATAGAACTACTATATGATCCAACACTGCCACTCTTGGGCATATATCCGGACAAAGCTTTCCTTGAAAAGGACACATGCACCCGCATGTTCATTGCAGCGCTATTCACAATAGCCAAGACATGGAAACAACCTAAATGTCCATTGAGAGATGACTGGATTATGAAGATGTGGTATATATACACAATAGAATACTACTCAGCCATTAAAAAAAAAATGCCATTTGCATGAAATAATGCCAATATGGATGGAACTAGAGACTCTCGTACTAAGTGAATTAAGTCAGAAAAAGAAAGACAAATACCATATAATATCACTTATATCTGGAATCTTATATACAGCACAAATGAACCTTTCCATAGAAACGAAAATCATGGACATGGAGAACAGACTAGTGCTTGCCAAGGGGGAGGGGGAGGGGGAGGGAGTGGGATGGATTGGGAATGTGGGGTTAATAGATGCAAACTATTGCTCTTGGAATGGATAAGCAATGAGACCCTGCTGTATAGCACTGGGAACTATATCTAGTCACTTATGATGGAGCTTGATAATGGGAGAAAAAATATATATACATGTATGTGTGACTGGATCACCTTGCTGTACAGTAGAAAATTGACAGAAAACTGTAAACCATCTATATTGGAAAAAATTAAAATCATTATTAAAAAATAAACTTTTGAGATAAAAAAGCAGCATGAAAATTGAATAAGTATGCCAAGAGACTTTATAAAACTCTTATATTTGAAATACGTCTCATAGTGATGGTTCATCTTTCTGCCTTGTCAGTCTTTAGCAGCAGGTAGAATCCTTCCCTCCTAGGAGTTATGGTGAAGCTCCTGCTTCCTTTACCAAACCTAGTCATGCATCCTCCTGTTTTTGCTTTCCAAGATAAAATATTTATGGCAATATGAAGTCCTTCTTCATAGAAAACTTCAGCAGTGTGGTCACAGTCTAGCCTACTAAAGATTGTGCTTTTTATTGTCCTCTCATTGATTTCAGGGAGGACTGGAGGATAGAGACATCTTTATTATTTCTAAATATAAGTTGATTGCTTATTGTATATAAAATATTACAGAGAAATTTCA
This sequence comes from Sus scrofa, assembly GCF_054392235.1. Lineage (NCBI taxonomy): Eukaryota > Metazoa > Chordata > Mammalia > Artiodactyla > Suidae > Sus > Sus scrofa. The sequence goes on along the minus strand of NC_139395.1, from coordinate 36,103,250 downwards.
TCCTTTATGCATACTGCAAAAAAATAATTAAGATTTGAAATGATTTTGAAGCTTGCAAGGGATAAAAATAGCACTTTGTAGGTTGGAGGCTTGAAATAATGAAACAACTTGAATGATCTGGGATTCTATTAAATGTGTTTTTCACTGTTGCTTTATACTCTTCTATGAAAAAACAAACGAAATGTTTCTGAGAGATTCAGAAAGGCATTTCAAAGTTTATATTGCTCTGTTTTACTGACTAATCTCTTTTTATTTGTTTCCTGTGTGCAATTTTTGGTCACATAAACACAGCCGTTTGATGTTGAAATTGAGGCAATCCCCTTTTCTTTAAATCATTGTTGATCTATTGTACAGGAAGAAGGGTTTCATCTTTCCATGAACAGATGGTAAAAATTTTGATCTAACTGAAACTAACCTTCAGCTCTTGGTACAGCAAGTGCTACGTGCCATTTTGCAGCAAGTAGAAAACTTACCATCCTTTGGCTTTTTCAAGTCATTGAATCTATGGTGTTGATAATATCCTGTTACTGACGAACAATTACTACCAGAGATTTCAACTGTTACATTTTCAGTCTACAGCTGTGGTTTTTATTCACAGCAATATATACTATCCTTTCAAAGGGGTGATATGTGCCAGGAATCATCCCACATTTTTGACTGAGGCTGATTCCTTTCTCCCAACTACCATTTTCTTGTTTGATTTGATTTTTGGCTGCACCTGCAGCATGTGGAAGTTCCTAGACCACGGATCGAACCCATGCTGCACATGAAACCTGTACCACAGCTGTGGCAATGCTGGATTCTTAACCTGCTGCACCACAGGGGAACTTCCCCTATTACCCTTTTTTATTCCAGAGGCAAATCTGGAAGAGTAGGCACAGGCAGATAAGGGAATAAGCACAGCATTTATTGACTATTTTTTATGACTTAGGCACTGAGTTAAACATGCTACAGATTTTTATCACTATTTCATCCTCGTGGCTTTCAAAATAAGATTCTTGGTCTTTATTTAAAGCTGAGAAAACTGTGGCTCAGAGACATTAAGTACTTATTCAACATCATACAGCCAGTAAGTAGAAATTCTGGAATTTTAACTCAGGTTTGCCTGATCCCAAAGTCCATGGCCAGTTTCCATGAAGAGATTTCTCAAGTCTCAAAGTTGCTGAGAAACTGTGTAATGCCTGGTCAGCCTGATTTAGCTGTTCTTTCCACTGTCTTCTTGGAGAAAGAAGTCATTTATTCTCCTTAAGTACTGGCACAAGGCCTGGTACACATTAGAGACTCAATGTATGTTTGAGGGTGAAAAATGAAAGAAGTTGGTATTCCTGATTTCCATTTACCTAGCATGTTTTGACACTCAAACCAGAAAAAAAAAATACGGGCAAAAAGGCATTCCAGGGTTGTTTACTGCTTTTATTTACCCATGTTTTTCTGTCTGTATTTTTCTATTTTGCTTCTATACAGTAAAAACCTGTCAGGAGGGTGAAGGTGGGGCAGGGGAGACACATGTACTTCTCCTGTACTCTGCAGAAGAATTGTGCTTTCTTTAAGATATTGAGAGAAAACGGCAAATCTTCTGTTCAGACTCTTAGAACTTGTGGAATGCTTTACTGCTACTTCCAGTGCCTTTTTTCCCACAAATATGTTTACTTTATGTTTCATTAACACTCAAATCAAGTTTGTCTGTCTGAACAGATTAATGCCAATTTCTCTGAATCCTCTGATTTCTCATAAAGAGGGTCCATTTGCTGGTTTTAAGATAGCAGACTCAGTTAAAGAGCTTTTTATTATTTATTGTTTTTTAAGGACAAGTGAACTTTTACTGTCTAAAATTTGGCATTATTTTTATAGTGAGAAAATACATATTTATCTTCTATGAAGCTAGAAATATGTTTCAGTTAAAATAAAAGCAAAACTTAATAGATCCAGAATGTTGTTGTGTTTTTAGTTTAATCCCAGGGTAGCAAAAAATGCCTTTTGCATTTTTTGGTTTGTGGAGGCATCTGTGGATATGAGTATAGAAAGGATACAAAACAATTCTTATATATCTCCACCTACAATGGCCCTGCCACCCTAAAGCTTACCTTATAATGTGTTTTGGATTTTGTGCTAATCTTTCAGATCTTGTTGTCTCAAGTCTGTCCAGATTTTCTGTAGAGGCTTGGTAGAGCTGCCCCCATCTTTAATATGAAGACCCCAAATTCTTGCTGCTACATCAGCAGCTTCAGCAGCTTTCTGAGCCTTGTTTTCTTAGGATCTTGGATCCTGACTCTCTCTGGTAGAGATATTTCAGTATGCTTCCATGAAATGTCTCTGGGCTTTGGTCACTGAAACTTCCTAAAAGCTAAGATAGCCCATTTTTCTCCTGGGTCCCTCTTGAAGAGTAGTTAAACCAGGGCATTATCTCCTTTCCTCTCTCATTTCTATCTAATGTCTTTAATGTCTAATTTCCCCCTTAATATCTGTCCAGATTATAACATTTTAATGTTTATTAAAGAATGGTCAGAAGATCGAAGTAGACGTTTCTCCAGACAGATGGCCGAAAAGATGCTCAACATCACTAATTATTAGAGAGACATGCAAATCAAAACTACAGTGAGGTATCACCTCATGCCAGTAAAAATGGTCATCATCAAAAGGTCTACAAATGGAGTTCCGTTATGGCTCAGCAGGTTAATGATCCAGCATTGTCACTGAAGCAGCTTGGGTTGCTGCTGTGCTATGGGTTCAAGCCCTGATCCAGGAGCTTCCGCATGTTAAGGATGCAGCCTCTCTTCCCCACAAGTCTACAAACAATAAAGGCTGGAGAGGATGTGGAGAAAAGGGAATCCTCCTATACTGTTGGTAGAAATGTAAATTGGTGCAATCTCTATGGAAAACAGTATGGAGGTTCCTTAAAAAATTAAATATAGAACTACCAAAAAAAAAAAAAAGGAGTTCTTATCATGGTGCAGCAGAAATGAGTCTGACTAGAAACCATGAGTTTGCAGGTTTGATCCCTGGACTCGCTCTGTGGGTTAAGGATCCAGTGTTGCTGTGAGCTATGGTGTAAGTCACAGATTCAGTTCGTATCTGGTGTTGCTGTGGCTGTGGCGTAGGCTGGCAGTTGTATCTCTGATTAGACCCCTAGCCTGGGAACCTCCTTATGCCATGAGTGTGGCCCTAAAAAAGAACTACTATATGATCCAGCAATCCCACTCGTGGGCATATTATACAGAGACAACCATAATTCAAAAAGATACATACACTCCAATGTTCACTGCAGGAATATTTACAACAACCAAGACATGGAAGTAACCTAAATGTCCAATGACAGAAGAGTGTATAAAGAAGATGTGATACATGTATACAATGGAAGATTACTCAGCCATAAAAAAAGAATGAAATAGTACCATTTGCAGAAACATGGATGGGCCTAGAGATGATCCTACTAAGTGAAATAAGTTAGAGAAAGACAAATATCATGATACCATTTACATGTGGAATCTGACAAAAAAAAATGATACAAAAGAACTCATTTATAAAACAGAAACAAACCCACAGATTTCAAAATCAAACTTATGGTTACCAAAAGGGAAACCATGGGGTGGCAGGGATAAATTGAGAAGATGGGATTACCACATGCACACTACTATACATATAAAATAGATAACTAACAAGGACCTACTGTATGGCACAGGGAACTCTACTCAGTGTTCTAAAATAACCTACATGGGAAAAAAAGAATGGATAATGGTATACGTATAACTGATTCACTTTGCTGTACACCTAAAACTAATACAACATTGTAAATCAGCTATACTCTAATAAAACAAATATAAAATGAAAGTGACCATCTTTCTATACATGAGGTCTCATGAAATCTACAGACATCATTAGAAAAGAAAATATGATACAGACACAAACGCAATATTACCTAACCACGTAAAAGAATGAAATAATGCCATTTGCAGCAACATGGATGGATCTAGAGATTATTATACTAAGTGAAGTAAATTAGAAAGAAAAAGACAAATACCATATGATATCACTTACATGTGGAATCTAAAACATGACACAAATCAACATATCTATGAAATAAAAACAGACTCACAGATAGAACAGACTGGTGGCTGCCAAGGGTGAGGGTGGGTGGGGGAGGGATGGACTGGGAGTTCAGAGGTAGCAGAGGCAAAGTATTATATATATGATAAATAAATAACAAGGTCCTACTGTATAGCACAGGGAACTCAATTCAACAAACTGTGATAAAAAAAAAGACATCATTAGAACTAAGGTAAAAAAGCAAGTCCAAAGTCACTTTGAAAACATGCGGTGGGCAGTTTCTTTGAAGTCATGGACAAGCCACATAAACTTTAGTAATGGCTCTTTCTGTGGTCTTAAATCCAGGATGTCTAGCAACTTGAAAGCACCAAATACTGTCAGGCTCATCAATATCTAAAATCTAATCCTGCGTCCAACTCCCCTTTTATACCAGGTGAAGCTGCCACTCTCTGGTTCAAGGTCAAGCTGCAGGAGTAGCTGCATCCTAAGACCCTGGCCTGGCCCATCCCCCTTTGGCAAAGCTTCCTGGCAGCCCTGGAGGCATTTGCTTAAGACCTGGCTAGGCTGTGCTTACTTATGTGTGCCCTGCCCCAGCTTCTCGTCATAGGACAAAGCAGTCATTAGCTGTAGGGAGAGAGCAAGGCCAGCACTTACTCAGGGTTACTTACAGGTCCTATCCAGATGGTACAAAATAAAACCTAGCCACATACAACCTAAAGCCCTCATGAGCCATCAAGATCAGAAACTCACAAGGCCAACTCCACAAAAAGTCTTAATGCCTACTGTTCCTTTGCTGTAACCAACTGATACTCACTGTATATTTTTTAGGATTCACAGTCCATTGCTTAGATTTTGGGTTTTGAGAGAAGCAATGTAAACGACTCTCATTAATAAACAGAAAGGAGTCTAGTAGGTAGAGACTGAAATAACATCATTATTTTTTCTCAGCTGATAAAGCCCATTCAGTATGTGGTTTTTATTTGCAAGCAGTAAAGCTTCCTAATACAAATCCAAGAATTAGAAAATTTGCCCACATACATTTGCCATTATTGGGCAACCCAAGGAGTCTTCTTATGGAAGTCTGTTCTTGACCATGTAAAACTCTCCATGGAGAAGCAAAACAGACTTTTACCTTCCTCTGAGTAGCCTAACTCCCAAGAAAGAAGCAGATAGGGGCTAAATTCAAGATTACAATCCATTGAACTATAAACCAATATTGTTTTAATTTGCATTTATCTGATAACTAATGAAATTCAGCATCACTTGTCCCATGGCTAAGAATAGGTGAAAGAACTCTTTTTCCTTGGGGAATGCCCTGGGATTTTTACCTGCCAATTCTTCTACTTGGGACCACAAACACGATTCACAGAAACCTAAGGTACTCCGTGTTACTTGAACATATAGACAACTTTAAGTGATGGCAATTTTAGAATGGTGATATCTGCATAGTTTTGTTTCATTCCTAACCATTTTGGAATTCAGGGTTAACGAGCGTTGGCAAAATCTTACCTTTATAAAGAGCTACGTGATATAAAATAACTGTTCTATGCGTTACCCTATCCTTTGCAATGACCCTTAAGGTAGTTGATGCTGCTCCTTGTTTTATAAAGAGGAAAAGACTTTCAATTTTTTTTTTCTTTTTAGGGTCGCACCCATGGCATATGGAGGTTCCCAGGCTAGGGGTCTAATCAGAGCTACAGATGCCAGCCTAAACCACAGCCACAGCAACACAGAATCCGAGTGGCTTCTGAGACCTACACCACAGCTCATGGCAATGCCAGATCCCCAACCCACTGAGCAAGGTCAGGGATCAAACCCACAACCTCATGGTTCCTAGTTGGATTCATTTCCACTGCACCACAATAGGAACTCCTAAAGAGGAAAAGATTTTCAAAACATTAACTAATCCTTTTGCCTAATGCCTTAACAGCTGGGTAGGTGGCAGTGTAAAGACTCAAGAACCAAGATATTTCGGCTCTTAGCTCATTTCTATTTCCACCATGACAGTCGCTTTTTTCTAAGAAATAGAAAGACTTAAAAAGTATGTGTTTGCTAGTGGTGTGTGGTCATGACAGGGAGAAGGAAATGCAAGAAGGACTAAGAAATTCCACCTCCCTCTGAAAGAGTGCTAGTCTTTTATGTATGCAAAGAATTGCTCACTGAAGGTTCCTAAAAGGTCAAGTCATTGGTGATTTATGCAGATGGTGGTCAGGACTCTTGTTCTTTTCTTCTTAAATTCAGGTGGTAGTCAACATAGTTACCCAAGGTTACTGAATAATCCCATCCTATTGTTTACTGGGATGCCTCGGTAAACAAGCGACCTTAAATGAAGTCCAGCATGCTCATTACTTCTACTTGACTTAAGAAGAATAATGTTACCTTGGCCCTTCAGAGACTAATTTACTGATACTTTGCCAAGTATGAAGAATTCCTCAATCTGAGTTCAGCCAAAATAATGGTTTGTTAGGACAGAAGACATCAAATTTACAGGCAGAAATTGATCTATTTACAGAGCTCCTGTCAGAGTGATTCAGGATGCCTGAAAGAGCCACATTAAGACTGCTCATAAATCAATAATCATCCTAATGAAACACAGAGAGAACAAAGATAACACAAAGTTTGGAAATTACAGAGGTTGAAGCCAGTGATCAGAAAAGCGAAGAAAGAAATGAAGATTTACTATTTCTTATGGGTTCCTTTTCTAACAGAATTGGAGAACATGCATTAAAAACTTGCAAGATCACTTAAAAAAGAAAAAGAAAAATGAAATAAAAAAATTCCAAACTCCTCCCCATAGCATTTTGGTCCAAAGCCATCTTATCCATTCCAAGGCTCTAGATGCACACACACACACACACACACACACACACACACACACACACACACACACACACACACACCCTCCTTGCCACACTCTAAGTGACTCCTGGATAATTTCACCTTATTGTAGCTGTTCTCATAATAGTCTCTCTGCCAGGGAAGCTTACCTTTGCCTTGTATTTAGGAAAGCCTTACTCTTCCTTCATGGTCCAGGCCAAATATCACCTCCTCCTTGAAACCTTCTAGGATTCTCCTCTTTCAAGGACAGTCACTCTTCTGAACCTTCTCCAGCATTCTAGAGACACCTCTATCAGTGTATTTTCCACACTGGGTTCTCTCCCAGCTTCCCATGAAGTCATGGATCACAAGGGAGAAATACATTCATAGTTATAGTAACTAACACGGGGCTTCGACTCAGTAAATATTTACTGAATACAGACTATATATTAATAAACATCTGTTATCTCTGAAACTGCCTTTAAATATGTATCGGACTTTTACATGCTTTTTTTTTTTTCTTTTTCTTTTTATGGTTGCACCTATGGCATATGGAAGTTCCCAGGATAGGGGATAAATCAGCTGCAGCTGCCAGCCTATGCCACAGCCATGGCAAACTGCTATCCAAGCCACATCTGTGAACTACAATGCACCTTGCAGCAATGCGAGGCCAGGGATTGAACTTATATCCTCATGGATACTATGTTGGGTTCTTCACCTGCTGAGACACAACAGAAACTCCTTTTCCTTTTTTTGGCTGCACCCTCAGCATACGAAAATTCCTGGGCCAGGGATCAAATCTGAGCCACAGCTATGACCTATGCTACAGCTACAGCAACACTGGATTGTTAACCCATTGTGCCGGGCTGTGGATTGAACCTGAGCTGTCACAGAGACAATGCCAGATCTTTAACCCACTGTGCAACAGTGGGAACTGCCTTATATGTGTTCTTATGGTAAATAATTCCACTTAATAATCTTCCATTTAGAAAACTAAGTTTTAAAGCATTTCCTCTATCCTGAGGATTTCTAAATTTGCCACAAAATATTCATTCAGAAGTTACAGCAATTTTTAAGAGAATAAACTGAAATTTAAAACTGACTATTTTTTCTATTGTATACATTTTAACTGAAATATGAATTACGTTAGATTAAAAACCTAATTTGAGGTCAAGTTAGCATTACAGTGGATAAAAATGTGAAGAAACTAAAGCTCTCTGTTTTAAGAAGAGTTAACTTTTAACAATTTTACGTAAAATATTCATGTACTATCAAGAATATAATAGACTGTGCCAATATTGTATTTCTTGGGGCAGGTTTTTATATAAGGAAGGCTATGTCTTAATCACTTCAGTATTAGAAATTTCAAAATCTTTTTTTTTTTTTTTTTTCTTTTTAGGGCCATAGCACATGGAAGTTTCCAGGCTTAGGGAGTCGAATCGGAGCTGTAGTTGCCGGCCTATGCCACAGCCACAGCAATGTGGGATCCGAGCCACATCTGTGACCTACACTGTAGCTTGTGGCAATGCCTGATCCTTAACCCACTTAGCAAGGCCAGAGATTTAACCACAACCTCACGGACACTATGTTGAGTTTTTAACCTGCTGAGCCACAATGGGAACTCCTCAAAATCATTTTGTGCTGACTTCATCCCTGTTAGAAAAGCAGGTAGAACATCACTTCAACAATCTTTCCCCCCTAAAAGTTCTTTAAAACTCTTCTTTGTTTTGAGTGACACATTAACATCACTTCGAAATCACTGAGTAAAGCAGAAAAAAATCAAGCTGCTGTGGATATATTTAAGACATAGTCTAGTAATTTGCATTTTTTTCCCTCTTAATAAGAGTACTGAAATTCTGTTTCCTTTACTTCAACTTTAGTTTTCTAAGTAGCTTGGACATTACTGGCTGAGGCAAAAGGGAAAAATGAATGATTTTCTCAGTCATCCCTTAAATCTGACCATTTTTTCATACAAGTCATCTGTGTGTATCAAGGTAGATGTCCATAGCTGAGAAGAATTTTATGTTATTTTCAGCTCTTTAGCAGTCTTAAGACCACATATACTAATATAACCAAACAGCTAAGCGATTCATAGGCGCTTTTTCCTGCCAGCTGATGTTCCTTTGGCCTGGAATACCCTTAAAACATTTCAACTCTCCCTCTTGCATCCCTCTCCAAGATATTTCCATGGCACTCTATGTCCTAGTCTTTGAGTTTAAAAGATCTTTCTTCGGAGACATCTTTCCTGATGAGTCTCTCTGATATAAATCCCTCCCAGTTGTCTACTCTGCTATTCATCATATTTAAAACAAATGGTGCCATCTTATTACTGTCTGTTATAGCTACTTTACCATGGACATCACGAAGGCAGAGGCCAAGACTCTCTTGGTCAGTGCAGTATCCCAATAACTAGCACCATACCAGACATATTCTAGATAAGGGCCATTTAATAGAAATTTAATATGAACCACATATGTAATTTAAAATTTTCTAGGAGCCACATTAATAAAGTACAAGGAGGGAGTTCTCTGATGGCCTAGTGGGTTGAGGCTCCTACATTCTCATTGCCGTGGCTCTGGTTGCTGCTGTGCAACATAGGTTCAATCCCTAGCCCAGGAATTCCCACATACTGCCTGTGTGGCAAAAAAGAAAAAAAAAATACAAAAAAAAAAAACCCAAAAAACCAAGAGAGAATCTGAAATAAACGTTGCAACTCTCATTAAGAAAAATAAAAAATAAAAAATAAAGTACAAGGAAATAGGGAAAGTTCTTTTAATAATGTATTTTATTTATTCTATAATATATAAATATACTATATCACAAATAACATACAAACTATATGCAATATATATTTAATATTATCATTTCAACATGTAATCAATAGAAAAAGACTATTAGTGAGATGGACATTTTTTTTTCTTACTGAGTCTTCATAATCTGTATTTATTTTACACTTACTTATAGCATATATCTCTTCGGACTACACACTTTTCAAATGATCAATAGCCACATGTGGCTGGTGGCTACCATGCTGGGCAGCACAGACTGTCAGTAAATATCTGCCGAATGCATGAAAGCTACAATCTGTTGAGTGGACTTGTGGGTGGCACCCCATCTAGTTCCTCTCAGATACCTTTTACCTCCTCTGTGCACAAATTACCAGCTTCTCTGTGCTTTGCAGCCAACAGCTTATACCTCCATCCTGCAGAGAACTGCCCTGGGATACCGGGGTCACCTTACTGCTCTAGAGAGCTGGAAGCCTACAGGAGTTTTATATCTCCCAACCCCTAGACAACAGGACACCCACAAAGCCTACCAATGACTTATGTGAAGGGACAAATACCAAGCTCTTTTGCCTCCATGGAAGGCACTCTAAGGTGTGGTTTACACTCTAGAGCTCCCTATCAGGTCAGGCTGAGCCTAGGAGCTTGCCTGAAATCATCCCTTGCTTGGCTTATTTCTTTCCCTGTCTTGATTCTCATTCTGCCTTGCTGACTTCTCCTGAGGAACTTTTTTTTTTTTTTTTTTTTTTTTTTTTTTTGGCTTTTTATGGCTGCTTCTGCGGCACATGGAAGTTCCAGGCTAGGGGTCAAATCGGAGCTGCAGCTGCTGGCCTATATCTCAGCGACAGCAATGCAGGATCCTTAACCCACTGAGTGACCCCAGGGATCGAACACACATCCTCATTGATACTAGTCGGGTTTGTTACCTCTGAGCCACAACAGGAACTCCATGGAGGCACTTTCTTTATATAGCATTTGCTCCTAAATCCTTGGATAAAGGTCTGCTTTTGAGAAAACTTGATATGCTCAAATTGTAGAGAGTTCCTAATACACAGTGACGGGTGTTGCACTGGCTCAAACAAGAGCTCAGTGAGATTCTGTATGCATCAGGAGTGATTATAATGTCCACTGTGTCTCATGTCTCAGACACAATACAATCTTGATAAAAATTCAACAATAAGAAAAGAAAGGTGAAAAGTGAAAGTGTTCTGCCCTCTCATCTCTTTCATAGTAACTGCTGTAATTTTTCCCATGTATCCTTGAATAAATTTCCTCTGCAAATTCAGTATACTTGTATAAATGTATTATTATATTTATAAAATATATTTATATTTTCCTTCCATACGATGGGGTCAGAAATTTTCTTCCCCACATTGCTTGTTCCCTCAAAATTTTCATAAAATCTTTTTCATATCTTTACAACTGACTACTAAATTTTATAAATGTATTGCAACTTACCTTAGCATTTTTATTCTTCTATGTTTTTGTCTTTTTTTTTTTTTTAGGGCTGCACTTGTGCCATATGGAAGTTCCTAGGAAGTTCCGAGCAATGCTGGATCAGTAACCCACTGAGTGAGGCCAGGGATGGAACACGCATCCTCATGGACACTAGTCGAGTTTGTAACCCGCTGAGCCATGATGGGAACTCCCTTCTATGTCTATTTTAATTGTTAATTTGCTTCCACTCCCTGATTAAGATTCTCTATCTTTAGGTCTTTAACATGGCTCTCTATTTATGTGCCATTCTTGTTAGTTGATTTTGACCAAAAATATTCAAATGAAAAGTAATTGCAATTTCTGAGCTCAAATTACTCATACTACTAAAGCAGAGGTTCTGAATCTGGGCTCCAGTGAGGTCCTGATCATAGACACATGTGTTATTCTACATGTGTGTGTATTTGTGGGAAGAGGGATCAGAGCTTTCATTAGAATCTCAAAGACATCCATGGTATTCCATGGCATTCAAATGTTAGGCTTAAAGGTACGATGATACACTGTGTGATGTATTTTGTATATATCTCTTGTAGTGTCATCTTCCCCACTTCTTATTAGATTAGCATTAATTTATTAAAAACTCCTCAGAGTACAGAGTCTTTAAAGGCTAGGATCCAGCTTCACTCCCATTTATATCCCCTCTGCTGCCTACTTCAGCAGTACAACAAATGTAGTTGTTCATAGTTTCTTGAAAAATGGCTATGTTTTCTCTTTTTTATTTATGAATTCTCAGTGAAAACACATTTAATTTTCTTTTGCTTCTTGCCTTTTACCCTGCTTTGCTTTGATCTTGGGGGATTTAAGGACAGAAGTTCCTTTTCTATAGAGATGGTACATAAATCATTTTGGACCAAGTGTACAAACTTGAAGGCATTGAGCAGGCAGCAGACTAGATTCAAACATCCAATTCTGTGTCCTCATTAAGGCATCATGTCAGCTGCCTGCAGCTCCAGCATCATTACTCCCACTCAGAATAAGGCATGCTGGACACATGCTTGAGTTTTCCTATCTCTTTGATTTCTGACAATCTTGTTTAGAATTACAAAGTAAAACAGAAGTTTTTAAAAACAGTAAGTGGCTAAGCCATTTGCTATGGTCTGAACATTTCTGTCCCCCCAAAATCCATGTGTTAAAATCCCAACCCCCGAGATGATGGCATTAGGTTTGAAACACGGATTTTGGGGGGACATAAACATTTAACCCAATTAACACTTGATTATTTAATCTCTTCCATTCGTCTGATTCCTTCCTTAGTCTATAATATTTTTATGGTAGCACATTGTTAGGTTTTACTTAATATATATATTTTTAGACCATCACAGTGAAAATGGTTTACTGCTTGACACTAGAAATAAGGAAACAAATAAGGCTGTGCCAGCTCCCAAGGGGCTCAGGTTAATACTGGAAACTATCTCCTACAATCAGTTGCTCCCACCAGCTCCAGTGGTGGAGTATGGAGACACAGAAGAGACAATAATTAATCTTGTTTTTGTTTGGTGAAGATTTAGAGAGAGGTGACACTTGGACAAAAAGACATTCAATCCAGAGGGAGGTTCTGCTTAGTTGAATGTTGCACAGTTTCGAGATGCTCTTCCTCTTTGCTTTGTTACTGCCTCCCTGGATGGCCTTGATCAAGTTTTGCTTTTTGTCACCCTTTTTTCTAGCTTCTCATGGGAGAAAACCATGGCTTCTCTGAGTCCTACATCTCATGACTTCATTGCTAGAGAGCACAATATTTGTGAGAAATGAAATGTTACAGTTCTTTGAAAATCAAACCTGCTCTCAAGAGAATGAACTCTTTTCTTTTTTTCCCCCTGAATGTCTTGGGAATTTAAAAGGGAGGAATAATAAAATCAAAGTATCTTATTATAAATATATAGCAGTAAATGACAGGTAGTAAATCAAAGTTCCAAGAATAAATTTCAAATAGCAGAGTCAATAGCACATATCCAATACTAATAATGTTTGGTGAAAAGCTCAGCATCCCAAATAGGAAAGAGTTTGTTGCCTGAACGGAGATGGGTGTGGCTTTGCAAGGTCTGTTTCAGCTCCCAATAAAAGAGAAGAGCCCAAGCTCTGGATCACAAGCTGCTCTTATGTTGTCAAGCTTACCAAACCACTGCAGCAAGATGGAAGTCACCCTTATTTGTAACTAAACCTTCTACTTAGGAAGGTTCATAATACGAAATTCTAGACTTTTTCCTGCTCCATGCCAAGAAGATAACAGGTGACGGTCCAGTGGGGGGAGGTGGGATGCCTTAGGTTGGATTCCCTGGAAGCAGAACCCAAGGAAGGAGCCATGTGCAAGTTATTCATTAACAAAGTGCTTCCAGAGGAGACCAGTAAGTTAGTGGGGAAGCAAGGAGGGAAGACAACCAAGCAAAGTCTTACCTAGGGTAGTTCTTAGTCTGATCCCACAGGGGAATTCTGGAGTGTAGGTTATATCACATGGGAGTTATGCCACAAGGAAATTCCAAGGAATGGGAGATTTGGTTTACCTAGCAGGCTGTCCAGGACAAGGGGAATGTAAATTCCTAGATACTCTGACTTTTCTTGGTGTGGGCGAGTGGGGTTACAAAATCCTGAGGAGAGTCCTCCTTGCGATGAGTGTTAGCGATGGAAGTAAAAAGGCATTAAAGGGGTATATGTGCACAAAGTCATAGAAGGGATCTAAACAAAGCAAAGAGATTGTGTACTAAGAGAGTGGGACCCAAAGAAGGTGACAAAATATCTTGATTAATACCCCACATAAGGAAATGGGGATTACAGGAGAAGACAACAAGGTGATGTGCAGGTTGGTCATGAAGCATGGCTATGCTGGAGCATAGAGATAGGTTCCAGACAGTATCTGGTCCTCAATATGGGACTGCTGAGAAGAGAGTAAGGGGTCTCACTCAGAGCACCATGAATGCCTGCCATGATGTCAAAGCCAGGATGCTATGTCCAGATCCAGACTAGCAGTCCGTTAAGGTGAGGTTGAGTAACTAGAAGATGAAACCAGGCTTCTGAGGTTTCTTCCCAGTCAGACTTGCCCTGGAGCTTGGTCAGAGCTGACCCTGCAAGCCCTGGCAGTAGGAAGAGGAGGGGATGCTGGGATATTTGCCACTTACAGCTAGTAACATACCTCGGTTGGGAAAAGGGCAAGATTCTCAGAAGAATTGTGATAGAACTAAATGTTACTCCATTCTTACATGCAGCAGAAGTCTTCATGGTACAGATTTTTGTATTCATTGTTCCAATTCATTTTCACTATCACCCTTTCATTTTAATTTCATATCTACTTCTAATATGCTATTTTGCTGGTCTAAACATCCTTACAAGTGATTTTACCACAATGTATAAATAAGGGAAAGTCTATTTTAAATTTAGGAAATTCATCTGACACATATTTATTGAATATTTCTACGTGCCAAGTACTAACAGGAGCTTCAGAAATTACTCCACCATGGTCATTCCCTTTAAGAAGTGCATTTGCTAAGTACCCTTGCAGCTCTATCTAAAATGGAGAACCAGTGAGTCTCCTGAGAATACAATGGATAAGGCAATGCAATGAAGTTCCTCTTAAAATGACCTTGCCAGATAAAGTACCAGACATAAATATTTCTTGGGACATACTTACTAAAAAGTTAATCATTAATTTTTCTGTATTTTTATTTGCTAAATCTGATACCCCTTTCCGAAAAGCCTCATTGGTGAGTACTTCATCTCAAGGAAGCAGGGCTCATTAGAGCTGACCAGGCAGTGGAGAGAAGATGGAAATCAAATGTGGCCCTATGGTGCTTCTAGGCACAAGCCTTTCTCTGTCCTCCATTTCTTGTTTTCAGGTAATAAGCTTCAGCCTCCATGACCTTCCCTGAGTTCCAAAGGACAGGTTCAAACAGTTGCTAATCAGGGAAGGAATGCAGAGACAAGGAGGAACAGTCATGAAACAATAGCGCAGCCTTGGGGCAGTGTCCTGGTTTCTCCTCAATAAATATACATAGCAATGTCTTTGAACTAAAAACCCCAACAGATGAAAGCCAGAGAGGAGGACCACCAGAACCAGTCCTGGGGCCATTAAACATCAACTCTGAAGAAAAATGAAAACTTGCATCTACCCTGATCCTTATCTGTGGCCCCATTTTCCACTCCCCAAACTATAAAACCACCTCCTAACCTCTCCCAAGAGAGGGAACAATCTTTAAGGCATTAGCCTGCTGTGGCCTCCTTCGCCTGGCAAAGCAATAATGCTATTTTTTTTTTTCCTTTACCTAAAATTCTGTCTCTGCTTCTATTTGGCCCCCGTGGACAGAGACCAAGTTTCAGCAACAAGGCATCACTGTGTACCAGGGCAAGCTTAGTCAAGGGAATGATACGGACCTACCTTGACTCAAATAGCTGCTCTGCCAGTTACCACCTGTGGGTCCTTGAGCCCGGAATTAAGGTCTTCTATTTTTCATCCATATAATGAGGACAAAACAACCTACTTTCCAAGTGACTATTAGACATCAGAGGTTCAGGTAAAAGTAATCTTATCCCTCTAAAAAAGAGAAAATAAGCATGAATTCTTATTGCAATTGTCATTCCTCAAATGAGAAGAAAAGAGGGTAAAGCATCGGGTGGAATTTTTAAGCTTCCATGGGTTGCAATTCAGTGAAGAATACCACTTTGTGAAGGGTGGGTGAGTCTGTTCTCCATCTCCCAGGTGAAAAATATCAGCACTCTTGTGGATAAGCAAGGGTTACAAATGTACACAAGTAATATGAGTCATGATGACCAAGTAACACTTTGAATTGATGAGCGAGAAGGTCAGTTGGAGTTTGAATGAGAAGCAAAGCAAATCATCATGCCCTGATGGCCTGAATTTTGCCTTTTATTCTCTCTCTGTGAGTGTCCATCACATCACAGGATAAAACACTAAGACAGCAGAGGTGTTAGCTAAGGATGCAAGGAATACAGAATGGCCAGTAAAGGAAGGAGCCAGTGAGTCACTTATGATTTCAAGACCAGCTATAGCAGCAAGGGCTATATATATATTTTTTTCCCTATTGTTTTTTTCCTTCCTAAGTTTCCCTTGGGAGGAAAGGCCCACTGGGATCCTTGAGTAGCTTCTCCCAGAATTCATTAAAGAATTGGATTTGAGTGCTGCAAAGAGTAGATTATAGTGGACACTCAGATTGTCTATCAGGCCTGAAGGACTTATCTTACTAGATGCTAGGAGTGCTTCTAGCAGACAGCTCTTAGCTGTTAGATATCTTTGGAAAATAGCAAAGCTGAAAAGACCTGCTTGGGCCAAAGTTGCTCCTTTTTTTATAGGCCAGCCCATATATAATGACTGGTTGAAATAAAGTCATAAAGGCCCCAATTTGAAAAACTGAAGAAGAAATAACCTATCTTCAGGATTCCTTATAATCTTAGGCTAAGACTTGGTTGAAACTGCATCATAGTTCAGTTCTTCCCTCTGCTTAATTCTGCCTCTTTCTCTTCCCTTCCACAGATATTATTCCCAGGAATATCCCTAATAAAATCCCTGTATACTGCTCTTTATCACTACTTCCTAGTGAACTCAACCTGTAACATCAGTTCAATCTAATAACTGGATCCTACGTTATTTCTGAGTCTTCGTTCCTACCTGGCTGTTGCCATAGCTCAGTCTTTCAGCTTCTTGAAAAGTTGGGAATCTGTATTTCTCTGGTCATCCTTAAAGATAAAAACCTTGTTTCTTGTTTGACCACAGCTACCTGAACTTGGATTTTTACATTAGTCAAAACACGTCCTCCAATCATGCTCCACCATTCTCTAAGAGTGTGCCTCATCCTCTTCAGCTCCTCATTGGTCCTCCCAAACCAGTCTGCCTCAGCTCACAGCCTGATCGTGACTTTGGCTATATCCTTTTGTGGTTCTGCCTGCTTTAGTTTATCTTCTTTACCACTTTGATCTTGGAGTCTGAGGCTTGGGTGTAAACAGAGTGAAGACTGAATCCTTTCCTCTCACAGACCATATGGATTCTGGTGCCCAGGATGAAGCTGGGGAAATGGTACCACATGAATATAGAGACAAGTCTCCCTAAGAAATTAGCCATCTGCAGGAACTGCCATAGAAATAGCCTTTACTACATGGTGATTTTCAGACTGACAGTGTTAAGGAAATAGGAAACAAACATCTAAGCTCTAATCATCCTGAAACAAGCTATAATCTTGGAAACTGACACATGGAAAGGTGTTATATGTTAGCAACTACAATCAGGAAACTTCTGGTCAGAATGGGATGATAACAAAGAAGGGTCTGTAGGAAAAAGACAGGATTTGGTTCCCGTAGAAAACTGCATGGCTGATGGATTCAACTGGAAAAAGCTCATTATCAATGTTTATTTTATAAAATGCTAGCATCTGTCTTCTGGTCTTCTTTTCAGTCAAATCCTGAAGAAAAAATACCTTGCTCAGATGACAAGTCTTACCTTCCAGGACAGACAAATATGAGATATTGTGAATATAGGGTAACTTTATATAGTTAAAGTCAACTTCAGAATATAAATTTTATTTAATAAGTAAGTTTTCTCTTTGAATGTCATAAAAAATTATAATCTCCATGCCATATCTAAAGCATTTAGAAAGCATCTAGTTCATACAAGAAAGTTAACTACACTGGCATTACAATCCCTTTCAAAATCTATGCTGTCTATAAGAAACCCACTTTAAACGTAATAGCATAAGGAGACTGAAAGTAGGGAGTTCCTGTTGTAATTTGGCAGGTTAAGAATCCAGCTAGTATCCATGAGTATGCAGGTTCAATCCCTGGCCTCACTCAGTGGGTTAAGGACCCAGCGTTGCCACAAGCTGTGGTGTAGGTTGCAGACGCATCTTGGATTTGGCGTTACTATGGCTGTGGCATAGGCCACCAGCTCCAAATCCAAGTCAGCCCCTAGCCTGGGAACTTCTACCAACAGGTGTGGCCTTAAAAGAAAAAAAAAAAAAAAAAAAAAGATTGAAAGTAAAAGGATGAAAAAAATATATCATGCATATACAAGAATAAAAAAGCTGGAATAACTATATTGATATCAGTGTCAATATTAAAACTTAGAAAACTAACAGAAATGAAGGGGTATATTACATAATGACAGAAGAGTCAATTCACCAGAAAGACATAACATTTCCAAAGGTGCATGCTCCTTATAAGAGTGCTTCAAAATACATGAAGTAAAAGGTGGTAGAACCGAAAGGCAAATGGAGAGATTAGATTCATAATTTGAGTTGGAGTCCTCCATACTGTTTTCTTAATAATTGACAGAGCAAGTAGAGAGAAAAATCAGCAAGAGATAAAAGCCATACCCTTAACAAACTTGAAATTTAATTGAAATTTATGGAACACACTACCCAACGAGAGCAGACTACACAATCTTGCCCAGTTCAAATGTAACACTTACCAAGAATTATCCTGCATCACAAAACAAATCTTAATTTCTTTTTACGAACTGAAATCTTATGAATTTTATTCTCTATTAGTTCTCTTTATGAAACTAAGGAAGAAAGAAATAACAGAAAGTTAACTGGAAAACAAAAAGCTGAATTTTTGGAAAGTAAATATCATACTTCTAAATAATCCAGGGACCAAAGAGGAAGTCTCATGGAACAGCAGAAAAATATTTTGAAAGAACAAGAAGAAAATAAAAAATAGCAAAATCTGTGAGAGGCAGCTAAAGCAGAGCTTTAGAAGAAAATGCACAGCATTAAAAGTTAATGTTTAGTTTGCCAGGGCTACCATAACATAGTAGCACAAACTGAGTGGCTTAAACAAGAGAAATTCATTGTCTCACAGTGTTGAAGGCTCTCATCCTCCATGTATGAAATTGAGGTGTGGCAGGGCTGGTTCCTTCTGAGGGCTGTGAGGGAAGGATCTGTTCCAGGCTTCCCTACTTGGCAACTAGATGGCTGTCTTTGTGTTCATATAATGTTCTCCCCGTATGCGTGTGTGTATCCAAATTTCTCCTTCTCATAAGGACATAATCATATTGGTTTAGGGACCCATCCTACTGCAGAATGAGCTCATCCTACCTCAACTCATTACATCTGCAAAGACCTTAGTTCCAAATAAGGCCACATTTTAAGGTACCAGTTAGAACTTTAACATATGAATTTTGGAAGACTACAATTCAATTCATGACAACTTGCATTATAAAAGAAGGTCTCAAACCAACAACCTAAATTTCTACCTTCAGAAACTTGAAAAAATACATTAAAAGGACAGTAAGAAAACATTACAAACAATTCTAAGCACATAAGTTTGACAATTTAAATGAATTGGAGTAATTCCTTAAAAGTTACAAACTACCCAAACTCACCAAGAATAAAGAGATAGCCTGAATGCAGCTATATCTACTGGAGACAGTGAATTCATAGTAAAAAAAAAAAAAAAAAAAAAAAAAAAAAATACTCCCTAAAAGGAAAACTCCAGACTCAGATGGCTTCACTGGAAGAGAAGAAAAGGCAAGTCTACAAGATTGGTAAGGAGGGTCCCCTAGGGTAGGAGACTCCCTTTAATAATTGATCTGGCCCCATAATTATTCAGTCAGGATCTACCCCATCAGAATTGCAGGAGGTGATAAAATGCCGATCTCTGGTGAGTCAGGGGGGGATCTGCCTGCTCGGAGAACCAAGCTCCTCTTTCCAGACCACTCTCCAACCAAGGGCCTTGGAATTCCTCTCTCAAGTGATCCTGAACTTGTTTCCAAGGCCTATATGGGCTTCTTTCCAGTTGTGCTCCTATGCTGAAGAGCTGTTTTCAGAAAGTGTAGACTGAACTTGAATGGGCTGAGAGGATTCCACACAGTGTGCAGGAGAACACTGCAGGGCAGAGGGAGGAAGGGGTAACAGTCAGGGAAGGTAGGCTTTGGTTGGGAACCAGAGGCTGGGGGCTGGCTCTTCTCCCTGTGCTACCATGTTCTAGGAAGGAGTTTTAAGGATTTTGAGAATTCTACATTTGAGCCTGAATATCATGAAGGTATATTTTTAGGGTAGGAAGATAAAGCACATGTATCCAAGCATTTGTTAACTTGATGTCTAACCATTTAATACTTAGGCATATGATTATTTATCATCTGTACTCTTATTCTGGGTTCCTCAGCACAAGCGCTGGGTAAAGTGAGGGGATTTTGTTTATGTTGTTTATATTCTGAGCACCTAGAACAATGACTGGTATAGAGTGGGTGGTCAATAATAATTTGGTATTAATGGATGTGTAGATGAATGAATGAGTTTAGTTCTCACAACATCCCTGGAAAGATCTAGATAAGAATAAAATGGTAATGGTAAGTCCTTGACACAATAATGGATACAGGGTGATTTGAGAAGAAAAAACTTTTAGGAGACTAGACACAAGCGAATGCTGTTATCTGCTCTGATGTCCTGTGAGCACATCTCTGATGAGTGGCCTGATCCCCAGGGAGCTGTCACATCCTGTGTTTCAAGAACACTAGGCTTACTCATCTCACTGGAACTCATTAAATCTCTACATGGGCCCGAACCATGAGTTGATGTGGCAGTGACTCAGACGGCCTCCCTTTCCTCCCTCCAAGACTGTACTCAGGAACTGTCTTGTCTGTCAAGGAGAGGATGTTCCTCAGAAGAAACTCTGGTTCAAGAAGGATATCTCAACTTAAGAATTTCAGCTTTGAAATAACTGATGGTGATGAGAACCTAGTGTGAGAAATTGTAGTAGTAGAACATATTTGCTTCATACCTACTGATAAAAATATTCCATTTACACTTGAATTTAATTTAATTTAAAACAGCATATTAAAATTTCCAGGCTAGTTATGTTCATGTAACACAAAGTCATGGCTATTATTCAACTTCAAGATGAATTATTTTCAGCCATTCTGTATATCGGGGGAAAAGAGAGCAAACAAGCAATTTAATTATTTAAAAGAACATTGGAGCAATTAAACTTTTCCTACAAATACCACATGCGTAAAACAGAAGGAGAGAAAGTAATATATTAACTGTTTGCCATTCAAATGGCTCATTGAGTCTCTAGCAATCATATGCTATAAATAGGATGTTTATATCACATGCAAATTTAGTGCCTAGGAAAGCATCAATAGTAAACCTTCACACAGCTCACTGGCTTAGGGTTTTTAATGCTTAAGCCACGAGGGAGAAATTACTTCGCCAACACCTCATTTATCTTCTCTGCAAATTCTTCCTTAGTTCTGTTAATTCTATTAGTAAATAAATGGCAATACCCAGACTCTCTTTTAAAAAGCAACTAACCTCTAAATAGAGAATGGTAACATAAAATAAAATAGGGAGTTCCTGCTGTGGCACAGCAGAAACAAATCCGACTAGTATCCCTGAGGATGTGGGTTTGATCCCTGGCCTTGCTCAGTGGGACGGGGATCCGGCATTGCCGTGAGCTGTGGTGTAGGTGGCAGACGTGACTCGGATCTCACGTTGCTGTAGCTGTGGCCGGCAGCTGTAGCTCTGATTCGACTTCTTAGCCTGGGAGCTTCCATATGCCGTGCGTGGGTGAGGCCCTAAAAAGCCAGAAAGCAAACAAAACCAAAAACACCCCCCAAAACCCCTAAATAAAGAAATGATTATTTTAATGGAGTTGACAATCTGTCTCTAAGACAAACAGGCACAAGATATTGAATCTTTACATAAAAATAATATTTATCATATGTCCCAGTGTTAAAGGATGACGTGGATGGCTGAGACAATGATAGGTATTTAAGAATTAAAGGAGGGCTGGTGTCCCGATGGTTGAGGGAAAGGTGAGCAGTGAGTTCTAACTACAGCATCCTTCTCAGGCCTAGTCTCTTGTGCTATTGTGATTAGTGGGACAGGTGATGTAGTTGTCCCAAAGACTAAGCAAAGGGCAGCAGGGCCCTGGTGGGGCTGGGGGCTCTTACGTTCAGCTATGCCTTGGCTCTGAGGGCCTCTTTTTAGACTGAAGTATGTGGGGTGGTTTCCCCAAGCTCACCACAAACTCTGAGGCCTTCATCCACTCAACTGTGACCTGGATCTGCCACTGATGATGTGCATAACCCCAGAGAGCAAGGCTGGGCCTCATTTCCCTCACCTACAAAAGGAGGACACTGGCCTACTTAGTGCTTCTCAAACTTTTCCACCACACATCTCCTGGAGAAGCCTGCGGAGATGGCCTAAATCAACTCAGCACTAATCAGATTTTAGATATTCAACACGAAATTTAAATGGGAAATATATTAGTCCATGTGGTATGATCATTTCTTGACACATTAATTGGGTCTTATCTTTTCTGCTGCAAAGAAAAGCTGTCAGGGCCAATGTAGAACTCTGTGTGCTGTGTTCCCTGTATTTTCCCTCTTTTGTTTCAGGGAAGTTGTTAGATCTTATTATCTCCTACCTCATGGACTCCTTCAGAAAATAGCAGAGACACTGAAGAAGGCTGACCACGCTAGCTACCTATGAAAGTCTAAGCTCCCAGAGCAGTCTGTCCTAAGTGTGGGATTGGATAATGAAAAGAGAAAGAGGCATAGGCCATGAAAGAGGGGTATTTCCCTTCAATCTGGGGAGAGAGAGTATGAGCCCTGGGCATAGTACAGAGACTTGGGGCCCAGAGAGTATGTGATGAACATTGAAGGCTTTACCCTGGGGCTGTGGGCCCCAGCGTCAGGGAGATTCTCATGTCTGAGTCTAGCTCTATGGTGGCATTTTTGACCGTTTCAAGAGGCCAAGATCCTTTTACGAACAGAGAAATAGCAATGACTGATGGACTGAAGATAAAACAACCCTCACCCCATTTGGGGGACTTCATGGAGGACACTAAGATTTTTTTCTCAAACAAACAGAAGTTTAATCACGTGTGTATCTTCCGTATACATGGGAGATACCCAAGAAAACTGAGTAACTCTTCCAGATTGTTGTACAATCCCAGAGGGAACCCTGCCAGCTATTGCTCAAAGTCAATTTTCTGCCAGCCATGCAGGAACTGCTGAGTCCTGTTTAGTCCTAAGACTTTAGTAAACTTTCTTGGCCTCCTTTCCCTCATTGGAGAAATAAAGTGGGTCTGCATCATTTTCACGGTCACATCCAGCTTTAAAATGAAATGTGATGCTTTTTTATCCTACTGTGATCCTTCCCTGAAGATTCCTCCCCAAGCTCTTTCCATGCCATCCCCTAAACCAAGGCTATGCCCTGGAATAGCACCAGCAGATTCACTAAGCCACTGCCCTCTGTATGGGAGAGAAGCCTATTTCTTTGCCAGTATCTTTTCATGCTTCTGTGTACCGGAGTGCTAGGGAGTTTATTCTGAGCATTAAAATTAGGAAACATGGAGTAATCTCTTTGTTCTTTTCTTACAGCAAAGCCAACTTCAAAAGCACAGCAAAAATAGCATGAAACATGATGTAAGGAACAAACATTACTTAAGTCTATGGAGCTCGGCAGCATTTTTAAAAATCAGAAGAAAAACAAAGACTTTAAAAAGAAAGCAAGAGATTAAAATTAGTAAGTTTCAGTAAACAGTAAATTAAAATATATATATTTTTTTCTCAAGCAAAGTACTCTAATAGAAATTCACTGCTTGGTGCCCTTCAACATAAGTAGTTGTCCAATTATAACCGAGCAGGGCCTGTGGGGCTCCTGGGCGCAAAAGGCTTTCTGTGTCCCCCATTTCTTGTTTTTAGGAAATGGGCTTCATCTAGCCTCCATGACCTTCACTGAGTTCCAAGGGATAGGTTCAGAAGTTGCTGATCAGAGAAGGGAGGAGATGCAAAGATAAGGTAGGAACATCAAGAAACAATAGTACAGCCTTGGGGCAGGATCCTGGTTCTCTCTCAAGGGAGACACATAATAATAAAGGCATTTTGTAAACCTAAAAGAAAAGTATATTCCTTATGCTTCTTTTAGAAATGAATACTTTAAAACTGAACAGCCTAGAGTCTTTCCTTGTCCTTCTCCCTGACTTAATTGCACCCTAAACACAATCACCTGTAAACTAAAGATTAGGCACCTTGAGCTTAATTGCCTGTGGGTTAAAGATTATTAGCACATGATGTTGTCGGGAACTTTCCTAGTTTGTTCTAATCTCTGATCAATATTCCCTTTTTGCTAGTATTGTTATTATAGGCAATAACCCAGAAGACCACCAGCATGATCTTGCCAAGATCTCCTGACTCCAGCTTTGAGGACTAAGATTCTCCCAAAGAAAGACGCATGTATGTTTGTCCCCGTCCTGATTCCCATCTGAAAACCTGTTTTTCTCCTTTTTTTTTTTTTAAACTATAAAATGCCTTGCAATTATTTCCAGTGGGGGGCACAGTCTTTAAGGCATTAGTCTGCTGTGGCCCTCTTTGCCTTGCAAAGCAATAAAGTTATCTTTTTCTCCTTTACCCCAAATTCTGTCTGCAGTTCAATTTGGTACCTGCAGACAGAGGCCGGATTTTAGCAACACAATCCTTAAGGGTAAATGCATCTATACCTTTGAAAAGGGTAAAAGGAGAGGGGGGGTTGACATGTCCTTCATCCTTCTTCCAAGCTTCCTTTCTATTGCCTTTCCCCTTATACACCTGAGATACAACAGCTACTGACCCAGAGCAAAGTAGTCAATGAACTCTTCACACATCCTGCAAATATCACTTTCCTCTATTCATACTAGTATGTGGTAAAGTTGGGACTTGAACCTGCATCTTGACATTGACCTCACAAAACATCATACTGCTGCAAAAGGCTAAGCAATTGATTTAGTCAAGATGATATAGACAAATGGTTAAGATTTTGGATTTGGAAAACTGGGTTCACATTTCAGCTTCATTACATATTAAAAGAAGTTTCTTAGTATCATGAAGCTTTCATGATTACATAGATCTTGGTTTTCTCCATATCACATAACTGAACACAATTTCTCATAGCCAAGTTCTAAAGCTTTTCACCAGAGCTGGTCCATGAACCAATCTTTGACTAGCAAGGCTTCCCAGTATGATGCAAGTAAAATGTAATATATATCTGCAGAAATTCTTCAAATGCATATTAAAAAGAAAATGCTTCCCCCAACAATTTTAACAGAAGTATCCATTTACTCCTTATAATTTGCAAAATAAATAATTCTATGCTAATTAAAAGTCTAGATATTATGGAGATTTTAAGACAAGAAAGATCATATCCCATCTGCTAGATTGCATAACAAAACAGAGGCAGTCTGCATGTGTATGGAAAGATAAGACAATTGGGGTAGGTAAAAATGGAGAAGCCATCGTAACAGCTGATAAAATAATAATAACAGTAAAAATCTGTATGGCATTCAACTGTTTGCCAGATACTGTTCTAAACTTGCTACACATATTAACTAATTTTACCCTTAAAACCACTCTATGAGTGAAGTACTTTTATAACCTCATTTTATGGATATAATGACATAACTAGGGCACAGAGAAGTTAAGTGATTGTACTTTCTCAAGGTTACAATGCTACTAAGTAAAGAAGCTGGGATTTGAATGTAAGCAGGCAGACTTCAGAGTCCTTGTTCTAAAATGCTCTATTGTATTTTTCTTTTCTTTCTTTCTTTCTTTTTTTTTTTTTTTTTTTTTCTTCTGTCTTTTTGCCTTTTCTGGGGCTACTCCCATGGCATATGGAGGTTCCCAGGCTAGGGGTCTAATCGGAGCTACAGCTGCTGGCCTACGCTACAGCCACAGCAAAGCGGGATCTGAGCCGCGTCTGTGACCTACACCACAGCTCATAGCAACGCTGGATCCTTAACCCACTGAGCGAGGCCAGAGATCGAACCTGCAACCTCATGGTTCCTAGTCAGATTCGTTAACCACTAAGCCATGACGGGAAGGCCTAAAACGCTCTATTGTATTTCTTTGTAGGATGGAAAAATACGGGATACTTATGGGGAACAGATTAATCTACCTGGGGATAGCACAAAGAGTGCATAAAATACAAAGAGCCTTGGGAAAGGAGCCACAGAGCAGTCAGGATGTTAATGGGGAAAAAGCTAAGAAATTTGGACTGAATTCAGTAGGCAATAAAGCTATGAATGTTAAGCTCTGACACTGTCTCCTTTATACAAACTACATTAGAATCCTCTCGAAAGATGATAACAAATACTATTTTAAGTACATTGGTAATCTAAAGATTTTTAATACATAGATGGACATAGACATTGATTTTGACAGACCTGTGTTCAATTCCTTACTCTTGCATTTAGTAATTGTCAGTGGTTAATTAAATGAAACATTGATGTAGCTATTACACAGTATGAACATTTGTATCTTTTTGGCGCTCTAATGACTACTGCAACCACAAAAATACGGCACATAAACACATACACACGCAAACACAGATACCCACATTTGGTGGATGAGGCATAAGAGAAAGTATTGCCCATCACTTTGAAGAAAATGCCAGAGCTGGACTTCCCAGTGACAGCAAGTGGCCCTCACTGACACACAGGAAGCAAGCAAATGACACTGAGTATGATTGTTAAATAACTATTTGAACAAAAAAGAGTGGCTAATAAGGCGCTGCTGTCATTGTTAGTATGTGAGTATTCTGGGAGAAAAATGGGAAGGCTCCTTCCATTCTGTCCCTTGTCTTTCTGTCACTGACCTTAAAAGAAATCAGAGTAGAGGGTTTTATCTCTGGAATTCTGTCCTGAGTTCTTTCCCTGGTCATCTCAAGCTGACATCTAGCTCTTCAGCCCTTCCATTAAGAAGCGTGAGTAGGGACGTGACTCAGAACAGTTTATAGTCTCTGGCTCTATATACACGCAGAGATGCTTGTTTCCTTTTATTTCGCACTTGCTGCCCTCCCCCAGGATGCACCCAGCGATGGGGGAGGGGCATGTTTATTTTTTCCCTGGGAGTAGAAGGAGTACACAGTACAAGGGAGATGCCAATCCTTTCCCAATCATAGCAACCGCCCTCACTCTAGTCCGCCAGCTTGCAATCTTAATTCTCTGATTCTCCTTCCAGCTTGTATCCTCTGAATGGCATTGAACACTATCCAGATATAAACTTGAATGCAATTCAGCTGTGATGTTTCTTCTCCTGACTGCAGTCTCAGACTATCCTGGATAAATACCACGGTCCCCTTGACTGGGCTTCAGGACCCCAACACTGATACCATCCTTGGGTTAGACTTCCATGATTTCAACCTCCTCCAGCACTAAAAAGTGAATAATTTTATAATCCTTCTACTTGACTGAATCCTTATAATCCCAGGCAGCAATGTTAGCAGCTTTTAAGGCATTATTCTACTCAAGTCTCAGAATGATGCAACTATTATTATCTCTATTTTACACAGTTCTCCTCTGTAAAAGTGCAGTGTTAAATAAGTAAGGTGCTTCATAAATGTTTACTACTATTATAATGATAAAAATGATTTTATAACATTGTGATGCCATCTGGTCAAATATATGTAAGGCTATCAACGTACAGATAAAAATGCTTTGAAAAAGCTGTGATGGAAATACACACAGGGTAGCACAATTATATTATGGAAGAGGATATGATTCAATCAGTGGTCTTGTGGTTGAGGAGGAGTGGCAGGTGCTGCTCTCCCTGGAACACTTGGAGAAGTAGAGGAGCAGTTTGTTATCATTAACTGGCTTTTAGTTGGTAGGGTGAGGGCTACTACACTCTTGCAGAATCTTTCTAATTGGGTGTAAGTAACACTGAGTATATCTGGAATTTGGATGCCTGGAAAGAGATAATGTTA
This sequence comes from Sus scrofa, assembly GCF_054392235.1. Classification (NCBI taxonomy): domain Eukaryota; kingdom Metazoa; phylum Chordata; class Mammalia; order Artiodactyla; family Suidae; genus Sus; species Sus scrofa. The sequence goes on along the minus strand of NC_139395.1, from coordinate 36,075,433 downwards.
TTCCAATGAGCAGGTAGATGATAACATTTGGAAGATCTATGGAAAGCTCTGGCTTTGAAGTGAATAGAAAAAAAAGAAAAAACCCAGGAATTCTTGAGGTTCAGAAAAAAATACCTAAGTTAACTGAACACCTTGAAGATCAAAGTTATAAACAAACTCTGGAAAAAGAAAAATGAGGAATTCAGATAGAAACACATTTAATTTTTCCATCCTTTATCCAAAAATACATTTACTGAACATCTACTACATTTCCAAGACAGTGATAGATTTGGAAGAATCAAAATATGTGGGACATGATTCTTGCTGTTGATGACCTCATAGCCTAGTGATTAGAGAGACAGAGTATTATAGATTCTAAATATGACAGGAGAAATGACATAATTGATGTATGAATCAAGTATGCAGAAGTTCAGAGAAGAGAGGAATGCCTCCCATGCATTTACAGACAATGTGGCAACTGAGCTGATTGTGGGAATAGAAATCAGGAGTTTTGCCAGACGGGAAAAGAAAGCTTAGGCCACGAGAACAGGGGAGAACTATGATGAAATCAGTTTTTCACCAGCAACAGGAATTTATGTCACCTCTTCCAGAAGATAAAAATCTCAACTAAACACAAATGCCTCTAATGTCCCACTTTCCTTAGTTTTTCTGACTCCTTTTCTTTTCAGACGTTTATCTGAATCTCCTTCCACGTATACGTCACCCTTTTACTGTAACTCCTCCTGCTTTCAAAATGTACACTTGAATCTCTTTCCCCATGTTTATTAGCCACAGAACATTTAGATCCACTCTCCTCACCCCAAGTTCCAGGAAGAGAGGGAAGTGGAGGGGAGTTATAGTCATTTACACAAGGCAACAGGTAATTCTGATATGTTAGGAGCACAGGAGGAGAATCAGGATGGCTTCTGGCTGCTGGCTACTGTCCTCATTTTTTTTATATGCAGAACTTGAGTAAACGGAAAAAAAATCTGAAATACTCAAGTCTTTGGTCTAATTTCCATAACAATTTGGTATTGTCTTGCCAGGATTTGGAGCAACAAGGACTCTTAGCACAGAAACCTTAGAAGGAAAAGTATACCTTGGTAATAAGATTTACCTGAGATGTTTAATTGAATAAGGTTTTGCCATTAATCAAGGCTTCACAAACTGAGCCTCTCTGTTGATTTCACTTCTGTTACCATTTCCCATATCTTGGCTTTTTTCTGTACAATCTCATGAAAGAATATTTTTTGTCTTTTTTTTTTTTTTTTTTTTTTTTGTCTTTTTAGGGCAGCACCTGTGGGATATGGAGAGAGATTCCCAGGCTAGGGGTTGAACTGGAGCTGTAGCCGTCAGCCTACAGCCACAGCAACGCAGGATCCAAACCACATCTGCGACCTACACCACAGCTCACGGCAGCACCGGATCCTCAGCCCACTGAGAGAGGCGAGGGATTGAACCTGTGTCCTCATGGATACTAGTCAGACTGGCTTCCGCTGAGCTACAATAGGAACTCCATGAAAGAACTTTTCATTGCTGGACCAGAATGATGTAGGTAATCCCCAGAAAAAGATTTAAAGAGAAAGACACATATCTGCTTAATTTATACTAAACCATTACAAAAGCCTTTCTCCACAACGACCATATGGCTTGGCATCTTCATTTTATAAGTGAGGAAATGATGAAACTGGTCATGATGTTATTTGCCAGATCTCTGATTATGTGATATAGCCAGCATTTAAATCTCTGTTCATGTTCCTTCAAAGCCCGTGTTCTTTTGAAAGATACATCCTCAGAACATCTATGTACACAAGGAGATTAGGAGATACTCTTGAGAAGGATGGGGGCATTCATACTTCACCCTAGTCCAGCTTCTCCAAGGACCGTTTGAGCTCTTTAGACTCTGTTATTTTCCTAATTTTTGTTGCGATTGTATTTCCTTTCCTGCAAAGCAATGACTATGGTAAATGTCTTAAAATCCTGTGTTGTGTCAGAATATGGAGCAATTTCCTGGATGCTGTAGTTTACACTGCAAAGAAATGAATTCCAGATTCCAGAGTAGGTAATGGCAACTGGAATGATGAAGTCTGTGGGCAAATCTCGGTATGACATATGTGCCCCAAAGACAATGAATACATTTTGTGTTAGTAAAATTATTGTGAACAGAAAAAAAGGGAGAAGATGGTCTTGTCTATTCTGAGTGGAGAGCACTCATCAAGGTAACTGTGTTTTAATCTGGGCACCAATTCTTTCACAGCACATAGTCAAACTGTGGCTGAACAAGAGAGGGAAAGTTTTGATTGTTCAAGTTTGGGAGACCATGAGTATGGTATATCAATATTAAAACAGTAAGAACTAGAGAATATTCACCCTGGACAGGGGGCAGAATGACATACAGTTTCCATCCAGTTGTTAAAATTTTATCCTGAGGAAAAGAGAACCAACTGATTGTCTAGATGCCTGAAGGTTGCATACAGCCTAGGGAGACAGATTTTTCTCAAATAAAGGCAGTGTGTTCTTTTTTTAAATTTAAAAAAAAATTTTTTTAGAATTTGTACTGATTTTTTTTTTTTCATTTTAGCTGGTTGACTGTGTTCTGTCAATTTTCTACTGTACAACATGGTTTTCCAGTTACATATACATGTATACATTCTTTTTTCTCACATTATCATGCTCTATCATAAGTGACTAGATATAGTTCCCAGTGCTATACAGCAGGATCTCATTGCTTATTCATTCCAAAGGCAATAGTCTGCAACTGTTAACCCCAAGTTCCCAATCCATCCCACTCCCTTCCCTTTCCCCTTGGCAACCACAAGTCTATTCTCCATGTCCATGATTTTCTTTTCTGTGAAAAGGTTCATTTGTGCCATATATTAGATTCCAGATTTAAGTGATATCATATGGTATCTGTCTTTCTTTTTCTGACTTATTTCACTTAGTATGAGAGTCTCTAGTTCCATCCATGTTGCTGCAAATGACATTATTTTGTTCTTTTTTATGGCTGAGTAGTATTCCATTGTGTGTGTATATGTGTGTGTGTGTGTGTACCACATCTTCCTAATCCAATCATCTGTCAATGGACATTTAGGTTGTTTCCACGTGCTGGCTATTGTGAATAGTGCTGCAATGAACATGGTGTGCATGTGTATTTCTCAAGGAAAACTTTGTCTGGATATATGACCAAGAGTGGGATTACTGGGTCATATGATAGTTCTATGTATAGTTTTCTAAGGCATCTCCATACTGTTTTCCATAGTGGTTTTACCAATTTACATTCCCACCAACAGTGTAGGAGGGTTCCCTTTTCTCCACATCCTCTCCAGCACTTGCTATGTGTGGACTTATTAATCATGGCCATTCTGACTGATGTGAAGTGGTACCTTGTGGTTGTTTTGATGTGCATTTCTCTAATAATCAGGGATGTTATATTTTCATGTGATTGTTGGCCATCTGTATATCTTCTTTGGAGAAATGTCTATTCAGGTCTTTTGGCCATTTTTCCATTGGGTTGTTGGCTTTTTTGCTGTTGAGTTGTATAAGTTGTTTTATATTTTAGAGATTAAGCCCTTGTCAGTTGCATCGTTTGAAACTATTTTCTCCCATTCTGTAAGTTGTCTTTTTGGTTTTTTTTTGGTTTCCTTTGCTGTGAAAAGCTTGTCAGTTTGATTAGGTCCCACTGGTTTATTTTTGTTTTTATTTCTGTTGCTTTGGGAGACTGACCTGAGAAAACATTTGTAAGGTTCATGTCAGAGAAGGTTTTGCCTATGTTCTCTTCCAGGAGTTTGATAGTGTCTTGTCTCACATTTAAGTCTTTAAGCCTTTTTTTTTTTTTTTTTTTTTTTTTTGATGGCCACACCTGTGGCATATGGAGGTTCCCAGGGTAGCTGGCCTACGCCATAGCCACAGCAATGCTAGACTGAGCCATGTCTGCAACCTACACCACAGCTCATGGCAATGCCAGATCCTTAATCTACTGAGCGAGGTCAGGGATTGAACCTGCAACCTCATGGTTCCTAGTTAGATTCATTTCCACTGAGCCACAATGGGGACTCCCTTTAAGCCATTTTGAGTTTATTTTTATGCATGGTGTGAGGGTGTGTTCTAGTTTCATTGATTTGCATGTCCAGGTTTCCCAGAAATTCTTGCTGAAAAGACTTTTTCCCATTTCATGTTCTTGTTTTCTTTGTCAAAGATTAATTGATCATAGGCGTCTTGGTTTATTTCTGGGTTCTCTATTCTGTTCCACTGGTCTGTATGTCTGTTTTGGTACCAATACCACACTGCCTTGATTACTGTGGCTTTGTAATATTGCCTGAAGTCTGGGAGAGTTATGCCTCCTGCTTGGTTTTTGTTCCTGAGGATTGCTTTGGCAATTCTGGATCTTTTGTGGTTCCATATAAATTTGTGAACTGTTTGTTCTAGTTCTGTGAAAAATGTTATAGGTAATTTGATAGGGATTGCACTGACTCTGTAGATTGCTTTGGGAAGTATGCCCATTTTTACAATATTAATTTTTCTGACCCATGAGCATGGAATATCTTTCCATTTCTTTGCATCTTCAATTTCCTTGATGAATGTGTTATAGTTCTCAGCATATAAGTCTTTTACCTCCTTGGTCAGGTGTATTCCCAGGTATTTGATTTTTTGGGGAGCAGTTTTAAAAGGTACTGTATTTTTGTATTCCTTTTCTAATATTTCATTGTTAGTATGCAGAAACAACAGATTTCTCAATGTGAATCTTATATTCTGCTACTTTGCTGAATTTGTTGATCAGTTCGAGTAGTTTTGGGGTTGAGTCCTTAGGGTTTTCTATATATAGTATCATGTCATCTGCATACAGTGACAGTTTTACCTTTTCTCTTCCTATTTGGATAAGGCAGTATGTTCTAATAGAGGTATTCAAATATGAGAAGGTGCGAATTCCTTACCCTGGAGATGATGGGCATAGACCCAGCTGATGAATGGGGTGATAGGCATAGGACTAGGCTAACAAGTAATGGAGGTTTAATTGACTCCAGCTTCTAGGAAATTGGAAAGATCTTGGTAGTCAAGGGCTCCTGCATTTTCAAACTGTATATGGAGGTATCTCACCAATTGCTTGTAAAGGAATTGAAAAACAAAGGCACTTGGGCAAAACTCTGGGCTTTCCATTCCTTCTTCAAACAGAACCAGATTTTTATATGCTTTAAAAAATTTTTTTAAATTATTTATTAATTTATTTTTGCTTTTTAGGGCCGCACCTGCGGCATATGTAGGTTCCCAGGCTAAGGGGTTGAATTGGAGCTTCAGCTGCTGGTCTGCACCACAGTCACAGCAACGCAGGATTCAAACCACATCTTCAACCTACACCACAGCTCACCGCAATGCAGGATCCTTAACCCAAGCAAGGCCAGGGATCAAACCTCACCCTCATGAATACCAGTCAGCTTCATTACCGCTGAGCCACAATGGGAACTCCTATATGATTTTCGTATTTTGTTTTTATGAAAGAATTTTATTAAACAAAAGATTCTATGATTTTAAAAACTGTGAAAGATACTTGTCTAAAACAACTAATAATCAAAACTTGGTTGTATATTGTTCTGTTGAATGGCTATATTTACTAATGCATAGAAATTCCCACAAAGGCAACAAATCATTCATCTATTCATCCATTTAACAAGTATTTACTGAATATCTACTCTATTCTAAGTACTCTTTTAGAGTCTGATTTGAAAATAAAAATGGACAAGATTCTTGCTCTCATGAAAAAGACACTATAATGCCAGAGTCAAAAACAAATAAGCTAGATGGCTTCAGAGAGTGATAAATGCAATAAAGGAAATCAAACTATTATTTGGAGCCAGCACAAATGTCTAACCAATATTTAGGTCATGGGGCTCATGGTCCATCACTTTTTCTTACTGAATAATAAATGACAAAGCTAATTGAGGCCATACTCTAATTACTTTTATGATCTGAACAATGATATAATTTCAGAGCCAGATGAACCTATACTGACCCCACTCATTCTTGGATAAAGAGACTATGACCCAAAGTGTCTCAGAGATAATATTCGAGGTCCCCTGGCAAATGATGGTTGAAGTGAGAATTAAACTCTCTCACTTTCTGGTTTGCCATCACTGGAAAACCTTTGTGTCAAGAAAAGGAAAATTAGAGCAAAGGCCTAACACAACAATAACAGCAAAAACAAGAACAACATTATGACTCAGGGTTAGCCTCAGTAAACCATCTTATAGTATCCTGCAAATACATAGGCCCTTATACATTTGGGATTTAGAAAAAATATGAATGTTATAATGAGTCATTCAGAAACTCCCAGTGACCTTAATTTAATGTTGCCTGCTGATCATTTGACCTTTCTAACAAGCTCTTCCCTGGATGTTCCGCTTCATTTCCCCCCACCATCCACTCTCTACATGGCCCCATGGTAAAGTTTTCATAGGACAAATCAGATATCACTCGTCTGCTTAAAATCCTCCAATTTTCTATAGCACACTCAGAAGGTGACCCCAAATTTCTTGCCAGGGTCTAGAAGGCCCTCCTTGATCTGGCTCCATGAATCTTCTGTCTTCTGACCTGCTTGCTTCTTCTTACACTCTTCCCACATTGTAAGTCCTTCGACTTCTCGATCATGTTAAGCATGCTTCCGCTTTCCAGATTGTATAAGGTTAGGTATTTCAAACCGTTTACTGAGCCCACATACAGTGTGGGCTCTAATTTCTCTAGGAGGTTTCTACCAATCACAATACCTAAAGTGGCTCCTCTTAGCCAAATAGTTCCTGCTTATATTTTCCTAATGGAATCTACCACCATCTAAAACGAAAGTATTTCTTGCTCGATGTATACTGTCTTTCTCTCTACTAGAATGTTAAGATCCACAAGGGCAAGGGCTCTGTCTATTTTATTCTGCTAAATCTTTAGCTCCTAAATAAGTGACTGACACAAAGGAGTGACTGGGTCATTTCTGTTGAATGAATGTCAGGCAGAAAACAAGCAGCAACAGCGTGTTCCTGATCCCAGGTTCCCAACCAGACATGTACAGAAAAAACTGTACTTGACACCATGCAACCTTGAGTTGAGCACTCTGCTGTATTTTTGTTCACCCTTAATTGGTATTTCCCATAGAAGTTACCTCACTGGAGTACCTCAGTATCACAGGATAAGGAATATTGCTATGACAAGACTGCACCAGTGACCTTCAAAATAACTGTTTCCCTTCATGTTCAGTTCATATTTAACTGCCCCCACTCACCTCAAGTTCCTGGCAAAACAATTAACTTAAAAGTAAAATGAAAGGAATAAATGCATTATTAGTTGGGTTTTCTTTTTCTGCTGATAGAAAGTGGCTTGAAGGCCACTAGGAGGCATCTTTCCTTAGAAGATGGCTGTTTGACATTTAGGACTTCTGGAACTTTCAAATTGTGTTAAGTACACATGCAATAAGAATTACCAGGTCATCTCCAGGGTCCAAGCATGCTCCAGTATATTCTTTAAAATCACAGGTGGCAGTCAAATTCTATACGCTGCCTCAGAGCTTTCCTGACTGAATCAACATCTTCATTTTGGCCGTGTATCAGTGTGGCATTCCCTCAGCAAACAACCTCCCTGTCATGGGCATCCATCCTTACTTATGCTGGATGAGGGGTTGCCCAATCTCAAGTGACAGTATTGTATGAATATGTGTGTGTTGGGGAGTGTCCAGTGGGGGAGGCGAAGGGAGAGAAGATGAAAAATGTGACTATTCCATTGGTAATAGAGTCTATTTTTCCACTGAAGATTTTCCAGCAGTTTCACATGCTAAATTAGAACCTTTGCCATTTACTCACCTTTGACTGTGGGTGATAACGTCCTTCAGAAATACAGACCAGCCAAAGTGAATTCTGAGACGGCACCAGGGGCAGGGGAGGATCAGGCTTTGGTGTACTTCAGGTGGTCCCTTCTGGGAGTCTGCGCCCACCTTGGGGGCCCAACCTTGTTCCAGTGTGTCTCTTGGTGTCTGTCTATTCCCCTCTTCCTGTGTTCCTATTGGCTCAGAAACCAACCTGATCCCCAGCATTCCTCTGGGCTTTAACTGTGCTGTTTCCCACCTAAAGTGCTTCCTCATCCATGTGTGGAACCCACTTGCTTCTCTTAAGGCTGGGATGCTGGACCCAGACCCCCCAGGCCACATGTCTCCCCTGAATGGTACTTACTATTATCTCTCTCCATGGTGCATGGTTTAAGTGTGTGAGATCAGAAGACTCAGGAGTCAGAATGCCTGGGCTCAAAATCTGGTTCAGTGTAGGTTTTTGTCCTTGCTGGTAGTTGCAAACCTACAAAATGGAGTTTATAATCAAATATTTATTGAGTTAATAAATGAAATCCTACATATAAAGCCCTCCACATAATGTCTGGCCCATAACAAAAGCTTCAAATAAATTCACCAAAAAGAAGAAAGGCTGTACTTGAATTAAAACTTGAATTTGTAACTGTCATTGGATAGCCTATAAATATACAAGCCATTACAGGCTGGCACAGATTATTATGAACAATGTAATGGGCTACTCAGCACAGTGAGTGCAGAGGGAACTCCCACAGACCCCAATTTAATGCTGTTATTGCTGATCATTTGACATTTCCAAGAATAGCATTAATTAACCTTCCCTAGTCTGCAACTTAATGTTGCTCTGCATATTATCTGTGGAGTTTCTGCTGTGCATCACAATAGTCCTAGCCAGTGTTGAAATAGTTTGCCATTGTTTAACAGCTTACTAATTAGGAAATATCTCAATACACACATGTATGTATAGGAAATGTATGTGTACACACAAACCCACATACTCACACATGCATGTCGACAATCATCACTTAAGCAAAGTGAATATTTGGCAGGAGCAAAAGAACTCTATTCTCTGAAACTAAATTGGGTCTTCTCTGATGAGCGGCAAAAAACTCATCATCAGAAACTTCTTAGTCCAAACCCAAGGGATGCATATATACTCACTGGCATGTCAATGTGATATATGTTAAATTGGGACTGCTTCCCAATATGTTTGGATTTTCCTCCACCCCCATACACACAGACACACAAGACACACAGACACACACACGCCCTTGGGGTTTTTTTCTATCTATGATAAGTTATCATTTTCTTACATATGCTAATGTTGCAAAGGAATGCATCATTCCTTTGTGAAAAGGAATGGGGGGAAAGATCAATTATAAATTTAACTCCTATTTCTGCAACTTATAAACTGTGGGGACTTATATACTGAGACTCAGTTTGTATAAAACAGGGATAATTACTGATGACTCACAAAGACTTGATGAGTACTTATTATGTGTCAAGAATCATACGAAGCGAAGTAAGTCAAAGACAAATATCATACGATATGATACCATTTATATGTAGAATCTTTCTTTTTTTTTTTTTTTTGGTCTCTTTTAGGGCTGCACCTTTGGCATATGGAGCCTCCCAGGCTAGGGATCCATTCAGAGCTATAGCTGCCAGCCTATGCCAGAGCCACAGCAACGTGGGATCAGAGATGCATCTGCAACCTACACCAAAGCTCACGGCAGCACCAGATCCTTAACCCACTGAGTGAGGCCAGGGATCAAACCCACGTCCTCATGGATGCTAGTTGGGTTTGTTTACCACTGAGCCATGACGGGAACTTCAACATGTAGAATCTTCAAAAAGGATACAAATGAACTTATTTACAAAACAGAAATAGACCTACAGACACAGGAAACAAACTTAAGGTAACCAAAGGGGAAAGGGCAGGGAGAAATAAATTAGGAGGTTGGGATTAACATAAACAGACTACTATACATAAAATAGTTAACCACAAGGACCTAGTGTATAGCACAGAGAACTATACTCAATATTTTATAAACCTCTAAGAGAAAAGAATCTGAAAAAAAAGTTTGTGTATATAATTGAATCATTTTGCTGTACACCTGAAACTAACACAATATTGCAAACCAACTGAATTTCAATAAAAAAATTAAAAAATTATGCTCTGGGGTTAACAGCTGCAGACTATTGCCTTTGGACTGGATTAGCAATGAGAGCCTGCTGTGTAGCACTGGGAACTATGTCTAGTCACTTATGATGGAGCATGATAATGTGAGAAAAAATAATGTATACATGTATGTGTAACTGGGTCATCATGCTGTAAAGTAGAAAACTGACAGAACACCGTAAATCAGCTATAATGGAAAAAAGTAAAAATTGCTATATAAATATAAAAAAAGAAATAAACATCATATTGTTTAAGCCAAAAAAAAAATTATGCTCTGATCACCATGTTAAATAAATGCGGTATTATGAGTGTGTTTGATGGACTGAAAAGTAGTAGTGAATATTAAGTATTATAATCTTTATTATAAATATGTCTAAACAGTTATAGGGATAAACTAAGATTTATATTCTAAGCGAAAATGAGGTTACATGTCAAACTTAAGGTAGTAACTAAAAGGAAAAGTATAAAGATAAAAGTACTGTTTATTGAACATGTACTATGACCCAGGTGCTCTGCAATATATTTTCATGTGGTTCTTCCTATTTCTGCATGTGTGGCCTCTGGAGGTAGACTGGATTTTCATACACTTAATTACACTTGAGCCTATACTTGACAGTCCACTGAGGAAACCTCAGAGATTCCCTAGGTTGTTTGCCCCAATTATGAAAAAAAACAAAAACAAAAACAAAAAACTTCCTTTTTCAAAGCAGAATTCCACCTCTCTGTAACCCAACTGTCCCAATTCTGAGCAAAAGCAGCTTCTCTAACTTCCCCATGAAAGCCCTTAATGGCACCTACGTCACACGTCAACTGAACAGCTTCATTTCCTTAATCTATTCCCTATATAACCTGGTTTCTATTCTGGATAATCTTCTTTGTGTGACCTCTCTCTCTTTCTCAATGCCCTGCTGAAGGCATCACACAGAGAATTAAATGCAACCACGTATATTGAGGGCTTGTGGATTTGTCCAATACGTGGTTGGGATGCTGTGATTTCAGATACCTCCTTTCTACAATACATATATGACTGTGGGACTTGTCTTACGGTGACTGAGGTTTCATTTCTATGTGGCAAAAACAGAAAGGCATTATCGTGCTATGTGATTCTCATGTACCTCATTTCTTCCAATAACATGTAACAATACAATGATTTTCCTGGTTGTAAACTTTCTTCTACTGATCTTGGTGAGTGAGGAGTAGAAATCCCTATAGAGGGACTTAGCCTGGAAAAATCCTCTTTTTATTATTATTTTTTCTTCACTGACAGTATTTGTTACTGTCTCTTTCAAATTCAATTTTATAAACCAATTCAATAAATAGTTATTTTCTAGGCCAGAAGGGCTAAAAATATCCCCCAGTTCTTTTCCTCACAAAGTCCCCTTGAATTTAATGAACTCAGACAGTAAGGATCCAGGAAACCAAAGCTATTATGCATTTCATCATCTGAGCTTACTCAGAGTTAACAGCCATTCTTGGACTATCTTCCCCCTCATGGTTCTGGTGAGAATGGTTAGATATTACCCAAGCCACTACAGGGTTCAAATATACCTTATTCATTCATTCATTCATTCATTCATTCACTCATTTAACAAATACACAAAAAGTTCACATACTTGTGTGGAATAAACAGATACTTAAAGAACTCTTTCAGAATAAAGAGGTTCTCAAATGCAGTTGGCTATGTTTAAGTATCTTCGTAGGCAGGGAATACAATATAATTTTGGCAAGAGATCCTCATGCTAGATCTCAAGCCATATTAAATGACCAATTCTTCTGGAGATATGTTATATCTCAGTATTTTGGGTCATAAAATGCCCCCTGCTTAGATGGTTCTTTCCTACATCACCAATAAATCTTTCTGGTGACCTTCCTCTGTTTAGGGATTTGGCCCATTTGACCTTCCCCTCCTTTCAGCTTTCTTTACACTGGATCTATATAGTTTCCTTATAGTATCGCTAATGTTTCACTGTCTATAAAAATGCAATGCAGAACTTCTCATCTAATGGTGCATTAAACTGAAGAGGAGGAGCCCCCTCAGTTCAAAAAACGAAACAAAACAAAAAGATGGTTGTGCTATTTATCCTTCCTCAGGAACCTCGCAAATTTTTACAGATTTTGATGACTGCAGAGTGTGGACAAGGGGCTTTCTGGCACTAGTCTTGACCTCTGAAAACTGGTTTTGAAAGTTTGAACATTACCTGTCAATCTGTGGATAGCTAAACTATGTGGGAGTGCTTAACTCTCTGATAATTTCTTTATTTCTTCCATTAAAAAATTTTTTTGAGATCAATTAAAAACATGTTGTGAAAAAGTTCCAACATACTTAGTAACAGAATACTAAGTTAATCCCCACATACACACCATTTGGATTCAATTATCAAACTTTTTTCACATTTGCTTCATAAACTTTTTTCTTCTTTGCAGAAGTATTTGAAAAAAATCATCCTAGATATCATGCCATTTTACCCTGCATCATTCAGTATGCATCTCTAAAAACCGACTTTCTTATATAATCACAATGCCACTATCAAGTCTATTAAGATGACAGTTGTGGCCCAATTCATGGCCAAATTTCTCTGATTTTCTCAATGGGTCTATGATACTTAAGCTTTATGGCTCACCTTGTCTTAGATATGTTTGTGGAATAAAGGTAGAATTGGGGTTTTATTTATATAGTTATTTCATTTTTGGCCTCCCCATGGCATATGGAGTTCCCGGGCCAGGGATCAGATCCGAGCTGCAGTCTCGACCTAAGCCGAGGCTGTGACAACGCCCGATCCTTAACCCACTGTGCTGAACCAGGGATCAAAACAATATCCCAGCACTTCCAAGACACTACCAATTCCACTGTGCCACAGTGGGAGCTCCTGGAGTTTGGGCATGAATGTTTTGATCTAACCAGAGGAGGATCTGGGTGGAGCATTAAAGTCTCTGTTGTATATGGGTTTTATACTGTGCACCTTGGAAATGTGATAGTCCCCCAAAATACTACAGGTGCATTTAAAGGAGGCAAAGTGCCAAAGACCCGAATAGACATTTCTCCAAAGAAGATATACAGATGGCCAACAAGCACATGAAAAAATGCTCAACATCACTGATGACTAGAGAAATGCAAATCAAAACTACTATGAGGTATCACCTCACACCAGTCAGAATGGCCATCATTAATAAGTCCACAAATAACAAAGGCTGGAGAGGGTGTGGAGAAAAGGGAACACTCCTACACTGTTGGTGGGAATGTAAACTGGTACAACCACTATGGAAAAGAGTATGGAGATATCTCAGAAAACTAAATATAGAACTATCGTATGACCCAGTAATCACAGTCTTAGGCATATATCCATACAAAACTTTCCTTGAAATAGACACATCCATCTGTATGTGCATTGCAGCGCTATTCACAATAGCCAAGACATGGAAACAACACAAATGTCCACTGATAGATGAATGGATTAAGAAGATATAGTATATATACACAATGGAGTACTACTCAGCCATAAAAAAGAACAAAATAATGCCATTTGCATCAACAAGGATGGAACTAGAGACTCTCATACTGAGTGAAGTAAGTCAGAAAGAGAAAGACAAATACCATATGATATCACTTATATTTGGAATCTAATATATGGCACAAATGAACTTTCCACATAAAAGAAAATCATGGACTTGGAGAATAGACTTGTGGTTGCCAAGGGGGAGGGGGAAAGAGTGGAATAGACTGGGAGTTTGGGGTTAAGGGATGCAGACTATTGCCTTTGGAGTGTATAAGCAATGAGATCCTGCTGTATAGCACAGGGAACTATATCTAGTTACTTGTGATGGAACATGATGGAGAATAATGTGAGAAAAAGAATATATGTATATGTATGACTGGGTCACTTTGCTGTACAGTAGAAATTGACAGAACACTGTAAGTTAACTATAATGGAAAAAATAAAAATCATAGAAAATTTTAAAAATAAAAAGGGGAGAAATAAAATATATGATATACATTTTATCCATAAAATGTAAAAAAAAAATAATAAAAGAGGCAAAGTTATGTTACACGTACCATGCTTTTCTTGGGTAAGTATTTGTGAGATGTGAAGCCTAGAGCTCTGACTTAAGAAGTTGGGAAACTGCGCTTTGCTCCTCATGAACAGTGGAATCTTCAATCAAACATCTCTTCCAGTTTTAATGCTCAGTGGTTCTAATGTTGATTGGTAGCATGAAATTCAATATTGGGTAGTGACATCTGGCTAACATATGAAGATCCTTGAAGGTCAGAGAAAGATTTCTAGGCTACTAATGGGACTCACTGTCAACAGCCAAGAAGGGCGAGAATGCAACCAATCACAGGATCAAAAGCAATAGAAGCAATTTGTTTCGTTTGTTTGTTTTGCTTTTTAGGGCTGAACTTATGGCATATGGAAGTTCCTAGGCTAGGGGTCAAATCGAAGCTACAGCTGCTGGCCTGTGCCAGAGCCAAAGCAATGCTGGATCCGAACTGTGTCTGTGACCTATACCACAGCGCATGGCAAGGCCGAATCCTTAACCACTGAGCGAGGCCAGGGATCGAACCCACATCCTCATGGATCCTAGTTGGGTTTGTTAATCGCTGAGCCACGAAAGGAACTCTCAGTAGAAGCAATTTGAAGATGACAGGTCAGTTTCCATTATTAAAGCTCTGGTCCTATCCACTAATGTAGGAAGGAAAGTAATGACTACTATTTGTGACTTGGGGTTTACATTATTTAATATTTATTCAATAATTCTTATAAAATATTTATTCAATAATTCAATAATTCTATGTTACAGGATGGGTCAATTCATTTCATTTTACAGATTAGAAAACAAAAAAGTGAAGAGTTAAGTATGCGGCCCAAGGTCACACAGTAACTAAATGGAAAGGCCAGGTCTCAAACTCAGGGGGTGTGTCTTATTCTAAATAGTGGGTCCTTACATCACAACTATTACTGCAAATATGTTACAGGATGGGTACATGAGTTTGGATAGGCCCTTGCTCTGTATTAAGTTCTTTTAAATGACCTTTAAGCTTTAAAATCTAGCCTTTGGATTTTAACCCAGTGGCATTACAAATAAAACTGTGGCAAGGTTTCTCCTATGAGCTCTAGGAAGGAAAAGAAAAGGAAATAACTTTGGAAAGAAAGAAAACGTTGCACACACACAAAACACAATCTAAGGGAAGATATAGAATAAATAGAAAGATGGTTTCATATCAAATCATTATTAGTCTTTTTCTGCTCCATAAGAGACAACACAGTCTGTATTTGATACTTTTGCACCTAACTTCAAGCATTCACAAACAGATTTCTTATTCTACTGTTTCCATGACAACACACAACATTTCATCTAGTTTTTCAAGGAAGGAAAGGTAAAAATTACTCTCACTGTTAAATTTTTTTCCTTCTCCTCACCTATTTTATTCATAGACACATAGAAAGCACAGCAATTTTACATTCTTTTCAGAATTTCACTGCTGTTTTTCTACATTAGATGCAGGATTAAATGAATTCAACTTCAGTTGGACTTCCTAAGTCCAGTAGTTTTAGAGAGAAAAACATTTCCTCAGGGTTACTCTAGTCAATAGCAATAATCATTACAATAGGGATCATTCTACAAAGTTCAATTCATTTTTTGTAATTGCTGATTTCGTAAATTGTCAGTATTTTAGACTCTCATCATTTCTATATTTGGGTGTTGCCTTCCATTTGTTCTATGTGGAGTTTATCTTCCTTCCTGTTTACTAGAATACAATTAAAGGAAAAAAGTCAATAAATATTTGGGAAGAAATGTATACCTAAATACAGAAACATTTTTAAGTCATTTTTTATTTGGAAAATAAAAAGATCTATTAGAGTGATGTATTTTGATCATTAAAGAATAATTCATTTTGAGATTAAAAAACTTGATATCCACTAAATATTTATGGTTGTATTAGTCAGGATTCTCCAGGAAAACAGAATCAACAAGATGTGTGTTTATAGAGAGAAAATTTTAAGGAAATGGTTCAAGTGATTGTCAGGTTCAAAATCTTCAGGGTAGGCCAGTAGGCTGGAGGCCCAAGGAAGAGTTGCAGTGTCTAAAGATGGTCTACTGGCAGAATTCAGTCTTGTTTGAAGACGACAATCTCTGTTCTTCAGTTAAGATCTTCAACTTATTGGTTAAGGCCCACCCACACTATGGAGGGATATCTGCTTTACTTAATGCCTACTAATTTAAATGTTAATCTTACTCCTCCCCCACCACAAACTTCCATAGAAATATCCAGAATAATGTTTGACCAAATATTTGAGCACTATGACAGAGCCAAATTGACACATAAAATGAAGTATCACAGTAGTGTTGTGTCCGGAACTGTGTTGGGGCTGGTGTTCTAAAGAAGACTTTGAGGAAGCAACACAGTATGATAAAATCTTTTGGTCTCTACTTCCAATTATGTGTCCAGACATATTTACCATTTGTTGAATGCCTACGATATGCCAGACATGGTTCTCACTTCTGCGGACTAGACTTATGGGAGAACTGTTACATTCTAGAGAGACCTTGTGAGTTATTCTCTATCGTATAGAGGTTGATCCTTTGCTCAGAATCAAGTGGCTCACTGATAATGGAGAAAATATTGCTTAGAAAACAACCCTTACAATTGAATGGGATTTAATAGTATCCCAAGTACTCTAATATCCATGGTTTGATTTGAATATCAAAGCAATCCTTGAGGAGTTCCCATCCTGGCTCAGTGGTAATGAACCTGACTAGGATCCCTAAGGATGCAGGTTCAATCTCTGGCCTTGCTCAGTGGGTTAAGGATCTGGCATTGCCATGAGCTGTGGTAAAGGTCGCAGATGTGGCTTGGATCCTGCATTGCTGTGGCTGTGGTGTAGGCCAGCAGCTATAGCTTCGATTAGACCCCTAGCCTGGGAACTTCCATATATCCTGGGTGTGGCCCTAAAAAGACAAAACAATCAAACAAAACAACAGCAAAAAAACCAATACTTTACATGGCGAGAATGATATTTCATTTCCTTTTGATAAAAGAGAAGCCTGAGGCATTACCTTTCTGAGGACATAGTGACTTCCCAATTCTCACTTCTTGACTCCTGTCTGAAATTCTTGAAGTGGGTATCATTTCCCCTGGGTCACAATAATTATGATTAAGAAGCCAATACTTGTATTTATTTCTTTCAAACTCTGGAGTTTGTGTTCTGTCAGTTTCTATGTTATAATCAGTGTGCTTGTGTGTGTGTGTGTGTGTGTGTGTGTCTGTGTGTCTGTGTGTGTATGGGGGTATTATGGGTATAGAGTGTGTAGAGAGACATTCTCTATTTCTTACATTCAAAATCAAAACCAGAGAACTTGGAGCCAACATCCTCCAGAGCCCATTCACTATGGGCTGCCCTAATAACTGCTTTCATGGGATTACTATCCAGCTGAGAAGTTTCCAAATGTGTATTACTAGGAACAAAGATTTTCATCCTGCTTCTCGGATCCAGGATGGTATTTTAAGGCATAAAAACAAAAGGAATGTGCAACTGGGTGATTAAGAAATTTAAAGTGAAGGAGTTCCTGTGGAGGCTCAGCAGAAACAAATCCCGCTAGTATTCTTGAGGATGGGGGTTCGATCCCGGGCCTCACTCAGTGGGTTAAGGATCCGGCCTTGCTGTGAGCTATGGTGTAGTTTGCAGACACGGCATGGATCCCACATTATTGTGGCTGTGATGTAGGCTGGCAGCTGCAGCTCCGATTCGACCCCTAGTCTGGGAAGTTCTATATGCCACGAGTGTGAGTCTAAAAAGCAAAAAAAAAAAAAAGAAAGAAAGAAATTTGTGTGGCAAGAAAACTGAGATGGCTGATGAAACAAAAAAAAGAATTTATATCTTTATTTATTTTATTTATTTTTATTTTTTTTTGTCTTTTTGCTATTTCTTTGGGCCGCTCCCGCGGCATATGGAGGTTCCCAGGCTAGGGGTCGAATCGGAGCTGTAGCCCCTGGCCTACGCCAGAGCCACAGCAACGTGGGATCCGAGCCGCGTCTGCAACCTACACCACAGCTCATGGCAACGCCAGATCGTTAACCCACCAAGCAAGGGCAGGGAGCGAACCCACAACCTCATGGTTCCTAGTCGGATTCGTTAACCACTGCGCCACGACGGGAACTCCAAAAAAGAATTTATATCTTTAGTTCTCTCCAATTACCATTTCACTTCTAGTCATTCTAATGGACACATGCCCAATCCTTCATATCACCCTCATAATTCTTCCTCATAAAGAAGTTGCTTCTGAGGCTGATTTAACCTGATTCACTCTCTAGATGTAGCACATTTTTATGTAGAGGCAGGGCAATGTGGTGGAAAGAGCAAGGATCCTGATTTAGGTAGGCTGACTTTTATTTAATGTGTGATTATTGGAAAGAAACTGAGCCACTAGGAACTTCGGTTTCTTTATCTATAAGACGGGATGGTAACAGTTAGCTACCAGTATTCTTATAGGGATTAAATGAAGCAATGCCTATAGCAAGGGGTGAAAGGGATAATCTTAGCCCCCTTTTACATAACAAAAAAGGAAAGCAAATTATTACAGAATTTTAAAAATTCCGTAAATAAAAAAAAAAGGGAATTCTGGCACCAAAGCTTTATTTGTAGAGGGAACCATCCTGCCCATCACAAGGCCTCTCTCAATGACCTCCTTCAGGACTGACTCCTGCCCATCAGCTATGCTAAATAAGGGTACCCATTAACACAAAGCAAAGATAAGGCTTCTCCAATTATTACTGCCACAGACTACTTGGGTTTTACCTAGTGTTTATCTCAATGAAAATGCTGCACGCTAGAAACTCTCATATGCCTGAAAAATACTGCCACTTTTAAAGGACTTCCAGTATTCCTGTGAAGATATAAATTTGAAGACTGAGCTTTGAAGTTCCAGATATGCTCCTTACCTTTAGTAGAAGTTTAAATAACCCCTTTGGTCAAAGCTACACTGCAAAGGGTTATGTTATTCTGGTAATAAAGAAATGTTAGTTTATACTTTGCTTTTACATTACAAAGTTCTTCCCATTTCAAAGCCATTTTTAAATTCTTTCACAGGGAACTATCCTTTTTCAAGTGGTGGAAATATTTTACTTGTTTGTAATACAATTTCAAACTCACAGAAAAATTGCAAAATAATGTAAGTAAATTGTGTAAACCCTTTATACAGCTTTAGAAATTGTTTACATTTTCCCTCTCTCCTCTCCTGAGTTTTCTGAAACATTTGAAATTGACTTGTAAAGATGGTTACTCTTTACTCCTAAACATTTCAGTGTGTGTTAGATGCTTCCTCTTTACTCTTAAACATTTCGGTGTGTGTTCCTTAATCACAAGGGCATTATCTCATATAACTTTAATATATTCTCTCATATAGTACAAAGATCAAAATCAGGACATTTAACATTGACAGAATACTAGTATCTAATCCACAGTCTATAACTGAATTTTATCATTTGTACCAATAATAAATTTTATAGCTATTTTTTTTTTTCTGGATTGGGACCCAGTTCAGGATCACACATTATTTAGGACACATGTCTCTTTTCATCTCCCTTAATCTGGAATAGTTCAGCCTACCTGTGTCTTTCCAGACCTTAATGCCTTTGACTGCCCCTTACTTTGAGTTTGTCTTCTGTTTCCTTATGATTGGATTCAAGTTATGCCTTTTTGGCAGGAATATCTCTGAAGTGACATTCTCACTTAGCGCATCACATCAAAAGACACATGATGTGGGTTTGTTCCAATATTGGTCATATTAACTGTGATTTTTTTTGGCTAAAATCATATTTGCTAAGTTTCTCCACTGCAAAGTTACTCTTTTCCCCTTTGTCATTAATTTGTGGGGTATTTGTCTTTGACATTATGTAAATACTTTGTTATTAAATGTTCTCCAATTAGATTTACCACCTATTTATAATTTTCTAACTCCATCATTTCATCTGTTTTTTTATCAGTTCACAGACTACTGAAAAGGATGATTTCTTCTCATCTATCTACCTACTTACCAAGACTTGTGGCTTCTTATCCCATTAATGGGTTATAATTCATTACTATCTTTATTTATTTTGATATTCAAATTTTTGGCTAGTTGGAAACCCTTTCCTCTAGATCCCTATGCCTTTTTAATAGGTCCATGATTTTTTTTTTTAGCATGTACTGGCTCAACAATTTATCTCAGGCTCATCTTTCAACTCTCCTTGCCTCATTCCTGGACTCGACCTTTTATTCAAGGAGCCCTGGTAGTAGGTATACGCATTGCTAATAGTGTAACATTATTTCTAGATCCACTCAGCAAGAGATAGTGAATATTTACATCAATTATAAACCTTTTGTTCATGCTGGTCATGTCAACCCCAGTAAAGACCACTATGGGATACATTTCAATGTGGTCTCTTTCCTTATCTGTAAATCCCTTCCACTGGGAAAACTGGCTCTCGTCATCCCAAAGAAATTTATTCATTTGCTCAAGGCTGAATACACAGAAGTTAACAGGAAGGGCAGAAAAATGAGACCTTTAACCCATACTGGGCATGGATGTCACTACAGCAAAATGCTGAAGGCCTAGAGGAAACCAGTGTCTAAATCTCTCTCATAGCCTGCTTCCTCTTCTCAAAGAGAGATTATGAGTGGTGTGAAATGTTGGGACTCTCAGTGTGACAATCCACCTGACTATCGTCACCACCTGATCACCTGTAGAGCCTCATTTCCAGGCCAGAACTACATGCTTGTACAATCCTTTTGTGAATGGGAAAGAGAAGCCTCATCTTTAGATGTACAAGTAAAAACGTCAAGAACATATGGATGGGTTTAGTCCATTGACTGGTCAACAGCCTGGTGCTATAATTTCAATAAAAATGTTTTTAGGTTCCCGACTGCATCCCCAGAAGAAAGGTGTGATACCAGAATCTATTGCCCCCATCAAATCTGGACCTTATCCAATGCAGTAAGTCACCCTACTTTCCCAATAAGGGGCTAAATTGAGACTGATGGTCCCAGACATTGTGTTAGAACTAGCAGGATACATACCCTGAGTGAGGGGTTGAAACCACAAAAGGAACATGAAGCATCATGAGAAAAAACAGAAAAAAGGTTAAAAAATTATGCCAGGGCTCTGGTTTGAAAGATGAAGCAAGGCTAAAAATAGGGAATGAAGAAATGAAGTCAGACATGATTGTTAGAGGAAAATTAGGATGCTGAGGGAGGCAGAGAAAGGGCAAACTGCGAAGGGACAGTGCAGGGGGTTGGGGGGTGTTACTTTGGGTGGTGCTGTCTGTGTGACACGTGGTCTTAAAGAAGTGGGCGGATCCAGATGTATTATAATCACATCACTTCCCGTCCAAGTCGAAGACCCCAGACACCAACAGACACCTTTACCTCAGGGTCCTTTCCCTTATTATCCCAAGCTAGTTTTCTATAAAAAACCTGTATGTTGTAAATCACTATTCTTTAATAAAAAACAAACAAAAACACAAACCACCACCATAACAAGCGTATGCGGAGAGACTTGCTGTAAATCGCTTTGCAGCAGGGAGTCTTGGCCATTCTGCCTCCTCCTGCTGCCTTGTTTTATGTAAATCCTTTGTCATCCAAATGGAGACTGTTTAAAAAAAATAAAGAAGAAGAAGGAGAGAAAAGAAAAGCAATTGCTATAAAAACACTTTGCTTTGGAGTCTGATAGCTTTGTTTGAATATCGGCTTGGTCACTTACTGTGTGTATGTGGGGTGGGGGGCTGTGTCTAACTTATTTGCCTCATTGTATCTTACTTTACTCATTGTAAAATGAGTCTGGACAGAACCTAGTTACACTGCAGTTTTGAGGATTATAAAATACTTATCGCAGTGACTGGAACATAGTAAATGCTTAATAATAAGCTATTATGTTAGTTTTGTTATTGTTTTTATAGTTTTTATAAGCATATATTATTTTCATTTCTAAACATACTTATGACACTGATAAATAAATTATTAGTGCAAATTTATATGAACAGTTTGAGGATTGGGGAAAATAAAACTTTCTCAACAATACGTAACTGAAGCATGGCAAGGGTGGAGTGCCCAGGGCTGTGGATTCCAGAGTTGATGCGGGTTAGCTGAGACCACTCAGCCTTGTGCCTTCCACCTTCAACTCTTGAGGTCTAGGTGGGGTCTCCTGTTACACATTCTTCTTTCAGAGATGGGCAAAATGTTTTCCTCCTGGGAGTGGTGGAAGTGAGATGATCTCAACACTGGAAAGTTTTCATTGGGAATAACATGCCTACATATTAAACATTTCTTTTTTTTTTTTAGCTATTGCTGCCACAACCAGCTACCTGAAGGTGTAACCAGATGGCCCCTTGGCTCAGATGAATTCAGTACTTTTGGCTTTCTGTCCACAGGTTTCTCCGCAACATTGAAGGTATTCACTTTTGCAAACACAGCTTGGAATTTTGAGTGAGTTTATATCCCATAAGGTTAAGTCTTGACCAAAGGAAATGAGAGCAAATGGTTAAGCATTTCCTTTTTCATCGCTAGGGTGGATCAGTTAGAATGTATTCTATGGGTTCCTCAAGAGTGCTGGCAGTACTGAATTCTAATTGCCCACTGAAGAGACAAGAGCAATTCAAGAGTTTTCCCTTCCCTCTCTCCTTCTCCTTTGTCTCCCATTCTACTTTTTTCATGCCATTTTTCAATATAAATTAGCTTCATGCACATCCTTATTTTAGGCTCTGCTTTCCAGGAGGAGGCAGGATCTAATATCCCAGCTCCCACTCATTAAGTGTAATCTTCTCTGAGAACTGAACTGCTCTTTTGACTTGGAGGACTTGAGACATTCTAATCCAATATTGATATTAGATTTTCTGCTGGCCCAACAGTAGTCTTGATCCTGTGTTCTGGCATCAGGTTTCTGCCCTGTGGAGGTCATTTGTTCAACCACTCAGTAAACATTTGTCACACTATACCTGCCATGGGCTTGACCTGAGGGATTGAGAGAAGATACAGTATCTGTTCTTAGAAGACTAGAGGAAATGATAAAAGGATAGATATAGATGCCTGGGTGATGCTGATACTTATGTTCCTGGACCATACTTTGAAAAACCATCAATCTAAGAAGAAAGAAATATTGACTACTCTTGTTTCAATCATTCCGAAGGAATTCTTTTATCAATGTTCTATGCAGAATCATGAAAAGACTGAGAACAGTCATGAACTTTATTCCCTTAGTGCTCACAAGGAAACATCACTGAACAAAGCTTTTGTTCATACCCTCTTTTGTACATACCTCTTATTATTACAGCCAGGGTTTATGTTTCTCATTCTAATATTAACCTGGAAAAATATCATTTCCAATAAGAATCAAGGCATGAAATATCCCCTGAAGTTTTCCTCTTAATTTCTCCATCTCTAGATGAATTTACATACATAATCTCTATGACTATCATCCTCTCACATAATTAACTCTGTGAGGAAAATTTGTGAAAAATTTTGAAATGGGCAAGAAATTATTGCATGTCCTGTCCAGCTCACCTATTAAGGTTATTTCCACCTTTTATTATCTTTGAGCTACTTTAAAACTAGAAAATGTAAAAATTTGACAACGACACAAATTATTCTTGCCACAGAAATCCAAATTAATTGTATCTGGTGGAATGCAATTGAATAGTACCCTGTGGATAGATCTATTTTCAATTTTTTTCAAATTCACTTCAACATATACACATATTTTTTGAGTTCTCCTTTTTTTTTTTTTTTCTTTCTTAGGGCCACAGGTGCAGCATGGAGTTCCTAGGCTAGGGGTTGAATGGGAGCTATGGTTGCTACCCTATGCCATAGCCACAGCAACACCAGATCTAAGCCAGGTCTGCAACATACACTGAAGCTTGCAGCAATGCTGGGTCCTTTAATCCACTAAGCAAGGCCAGGGATCCAACCTGCATCCTCATGGATGCAACAGTAACTCCTTTGAATCAGTTATGACATCTTGCTGGTTACCTCATGCATTAATGAGTTAAACACAATCTTTCCATTTTTGACATGTTTATTTTACATCAATGAGATTTTTGATTGTATTTCTTCTAGAATAATTCTTTAACAAAACTAACCATTACACTGAATTCTAGTGGCTATCTATAACCACAAGCACCTCACCCACCATCTTGCTGTGAATTTCTAGAATTAAAAGGCCTTATTTATTTATCTTTGTATTCTCAGATTCTAACACAGTGCTTATAATGGGTGTTCAATAAATCTTTGTTGGGAAAATAAAAAATGTATGATATGAAAATGCAAGATACATTGTTATGCAGAAAAGGAGGAAAAACGTTTTCCAAGAAGATGGAATGAATAACAAAAAGTCCCTAAACATGAAATGCTAGAATATAAAGGGCTAGGGCAGATAATGAGAAGGGAAGGCAGAATCCAGTTTTTAAAGGTCTTAATAACAAAGATGATTTCTCTTTCTGCCAGAAGGAGGTTGGAGTTGAAGGACAGATGCCTGGAGACAGGTATACCATATAAAAACCTACTGTAGCAAATCCAATGAGTAACCTATAGCTCAGGGCAGAAACCCAATCATTCATGCCTGAGTTATCTCTTTTTATAGCATTATAGTTCCTTAAGAATGTTTTGTCTCCAGGGACGGAGTAATTTGGGTAATAAATCCTGGTTCCATGGCTGTGTCATTGTCATCATGTATATTTGAATGGGAGCTACCTGAGCCTTCACAGATAGCTTCCTAATCTTTGATAGATTTTTTTTTTGTTGTGGGAACACCCTGGTCTTATGCCTGGATCCCCATGGAGGTCACCAGTTGAGCGGCTGCTCACCTGCTACCCATCACATCATTTTCTGATTGCCTTGTTCTGCCTAAACAGTTACCATATGTTCTCAGCACCGATCCCATCTCTGTTCAACTCAAGTTCAGACCCCAGACACTTCCATTCAGTTTAGTTCTGGGTCATGTGTTACAGGATACAACAAAGTCCATATTTAAAGAATTCTCATTTTCAAAATGTGATTAAGAATACTGCAACCAAGTTCATCATAGGGATGCTGCATGGTTCAAATGAAATAATTGGATACCAAATTGAACCTAAATCTATAAAGGGCTATACAAGTTTAAGGTCCTATTGTTAAAAATAAAATTTAGAAATCAGATGCAATGACAGTAAGTGGTGAATGGTGCTTGGTATGTTGATTGAAATTGTGCACCTGGAGAGTTCCAATTGTGGCACAGCAGAAACAAATCTCTGCAGGTTCGATCCCTGGCCTCGCTGCTTAGTGAGTTGGGTATACGACATTGCTGTGAGCTGCAGTGTAGGTTGCAAAGATGGTTCGGATCTGGTGTTGCTGTGGTTGTGGTGCAGGCCGGCAGCTGCAGCTCCGATTTGACCCCTAGCCTGGAAACCTCCATATGCCGCAGATGTGGTCCTAAAAAGCAAAAAAAAAAAAAGTTACTTTTTCCTCTCTGAAAGAGAAAATAACGTAACTGAATTAGATTGGCAGCTGAAAACTGACTTAGCAATTTTGACTTCATCATAATGATTCCATCTTTTCACAAAGTGATATTACTTTGCTATTATGAATAAAGTTGGCAAAGTAATAGAAAAAAAATTATTCAATGTCTTTAAATCTTAGAAAATCTGTACTTTAACATACTTCTCTATGTATCATGTCCTATTTATACTCAAGACTTGAAAGTTAGTATTTTCAATGACATATATTAATGCTTTATATGGTCACTCTTCAAATTTTGTAGCCAGGTAAAAGATGAAAAATAATCATCTGCTTATGTGCACTATATCAGCACATTTGTCCTAAAAATAGCTCTACAATTTGTTTTTTTCTGAAGCTTGAATTGCACCCTAAAATGATTGCATAATACTTCAAAATAGGTGATATAAGAAAGAAAAAATGATTTTTGGGGGGTTCATAAAACAGTAGGGTATCTTCCAGGAAATATTTTGCTAACCTTTGGTTTGTTTCACCAAGTTACTAAAGTTAATGAAACTACATTTCTAAAGAAGTCATGGTGTTCAAGTAATAAACTGCATTTTTTTGTTTGAATTCAACTTTTAAAAGCCTTAAATTAACCCTACTGGCAGAAAGTTTATTGAGGAGAGGGAAGAGAGAAGGGCAGATTTGTAACTAATATAGACTTGGTTGATTAAAAAAAGAAGAGAGCATAGAGAATAGAATTTTACCTGAGTTAGGATAATAATTGGAAAATTTCCATTTAATGTGAATGGAAAATCAACATAAATTTACATGTTTCATGTAATCAGCAAAAGAAGAGAACTTAAACTGAAAATAGGAATATTAAAAGCAAAGAAACAGTCATGCATGTCTGGAGCAGATCTGCCATTATTCAAAGTGAATATTATTCTTAGGAAGATTTTCATTTTTTTCTTCTTTTTTTGGGGGGGTATGGTTAGAAGAGAGAGAGCAAAGATTGCAAAAACGTCTATAACTTAAAAATTATAACTTCAATGATGGTAACAAAGTTTCATTTGGGGGAGAAACAGTATACACGTTAGTAGATGTGTACACTGGTATACAACTGCAAGTCACTTAAAGGACCCTCCTTTTATGACATAGGTGATGAGCAGATGCCATAATAACAGACAGAAAAGAAGCAGGATTCCATTTAGACTTATTCCAAAAATAGATCTTGCTCTTAACGTCCTGCCTAAATGGAAATCTAAGTTGCCAACATTTTGCAGGGAGTTACTCATACTTAGGGTCCTAAAAGGACTTACCAGAAATGTATTTAAATCCATCACTAAATTTTTTAGTGGTGGATGTATATGAGTCTGTGTCCACCTCTGCTCTTTTAAGATATTAAATTGTACTGCTGGACTTTGGAAGAAGGCATATTTACAAAATTAGATAAATACAGAATATCATTTCTCAAATAGGAAA
The DNA here is from genome assembly GCF_054392235.1 of Sus scrofa. Classification (NCBI taxonomy): domain Eukaryota; kingdom Metazoa; phylum Chordata; class Mammalia; order Artiodactyla; family Suidae; genus Sus; species Sus scrofa. Next base: position 36,048,519 of record NC_139395.1, on the reverse strand, counting down.
AATAAGATCTCAACTCATTTGATACCATTTTTCTCAGAAATTATATACTCTGTCATATTGTAAGAATGCTCATGCCTGGAATAATTATATAATTATATATTTTAAACAAGCCTTGCAGAAGGACATAAGGTAGAATTATATTGGAAGAAATACTGTAGAATTGTGTAGCGTACAGAAAAAAAACATGTATAAAAATTGGAGTTCCTGTCTTAGCTTAGTGGAAACAAATCTGAATAGCATCCATGAGAATGCAGGTTTGATCCCTGGCCCTCAGTGGGTTAAGGATCCTGTGTTGCCATGAACTGTGGTGTAGGTCGAAGATGCAGCTCGGATCTGGAGTTGCTGTGGCTGTGGCATAGGCTGGTGGCTACTGCTCTGATTTCAACCCCTAGCCTGAGAACCTCAACCCCTGGCCTGAGAACTCCTAGCAGGTGAGTCCCTAAAAATAAATAAATAAATAAATAAATAAATAAATAAATAAATAAATATTTCTGTCTGTGCAAGAGGTATTAAATTTTGAAAAGCAAATTATTCACATATAAAGTGGTTATTTTTTCAAATTCTGTATTACATCTTTCTCTATATTTTATTTAGTACCTAATTGAAATGGATGGATATATTAGAGAATTCAGCAATATTCAGAGAAGTAAACAGCGTAATTCTTTCCTTCTTAGAGTTTACAAACTAAGAAAAGGAATGAAATTTTAAAACGTTAATCATGATTTTCATTAATCACAAGACTCCAGGAGAAGGAATAATGATTTTTTAAAATGCAAAAAGATTTGGGGTTAAGTTCTTTTTTTTCCCCTAGGTACTCAATGCTAACTTCTGTCGCAGCATAAGATTGAGGTCATCTGTTGTCCTGTTATCTTAGTGTGGGCTGCTACAACCAAGTACAACAGACTCAGTGGTTATAAACAACAGAAATTTATTTCTCAAAGTTCTGCAGAATGGAAGTCCAAGATCAGTGTGCCATTGTGGTCCACTTTTGGGGAGGGCCCTCTTCCAGGCTGCAAAATGCCTATTTCTCACTGTGTCTTCACACAGGAGAAAGGGTGAGAAAGCTTGCTGTAATCTCTTTCACAAGAGCACTAAACCCACTTGGGAGGTCTCTGCCCTCCTGACCTAAGCATCTCTCAATGGCCCCATCTCCTCATAGTAACACATTGGAAGTTAGGACTTTAGCAGATGAATTTGGGGAAAACATAAACCTTTGCTTCATAATACCTGTCTCCTCTATTATTCAAAGAACCCATCAAAGACTTAGCTTACTGCCTGGCACAAGGTAAGACCTAGTAATTTCTCATTACAATTGGTGTATCTCCATGACAGGTGAATGAGCAAGACAGATTCATGTGATTTAAATATGTTATCCAACAGCAAGCTTCATCAACTATAAAAATAAAGCTAGAAAGCAGCCTGAACAACATTCTTCTCTGGAGGGGCCTCAAACCACCAGGTGAAGCTTTTAATAAGGTGTCTCTTTCCTGCATCAAGATTTGGCTTCACAGTAGCAGCCAGCACTGACAATATGTATAGACCATTGTTCTCAGGAAAATCTGTCTGAGTTTAGGGTTTCACAGTATTCATTCCTTCTAAGCTGCAAAGAGAGAAAAAAAATCTGCGCCCACTACTTTTTATTCTCTGTTCAGCCATGGCCCACAACTCCACAAATTCCAAGTATATTTATAATTAGCAATCTGGATGTAGATTTACACATTACTAAAAACATCTTAAACCCAATTAGAGTGGTAGACTGCTTACTAGGAGTTCTAGTTGAGGTCAACATTACAAGCACCAAACCCATTTTGTTCCCAGAAGATATTATGATTGATTTTTATAAAAGAAGGCCCTCTGTAATAGACATTGATTCATATTTGTTTTATCCTTTTTTTTTTTTCTCTTGCTGTTTCTGCTGTGTTTCTTTGCAAAAGTCTCAATGTCCCCATTTTTACCTGTATGCTTTATAGTACAGAAATTTTTTTAATAGGGCTGCATTCATAGCTAGCTTATGGAGGTTCCCAGGCTAGTGGTTGAATTGGAGGTGGAGCCGCTGGCCTGTGCAACAGGCACAGGAACATGGGGTCTCAGCCATTTCTGCGACCTACGCCATAGCTCACGGCAATTCCGGATCCTTAACCCACTGAATGAGGCCAGAGATTGAACCTGCATCCTCATGGATACCAGTCGGATTCGTTTCCTCAGAGCCATGAAGGGAACTCCAGAACAGAGACTTTTATTAACAGCTATTTTCCTTGGCTTACTTTAGAATCTGTGTACTTAAGATCGGAGATGAGAAGAGATATTTCTCTGTTTCTGGTACTGTTCTGTGTACTGCCTCACACTGCCTAACATCTCCCCACATCTGAGGTGCTTCCGAAACTTTTTTGCTTGTATTACCTAAGAGAGTTGATGGTCAGCTAGGTTTCTACGGAGCTTGGCAGGGTTTAGTCAGCTTGCTAGATTATATGTATCTTCTAATTTTGGAATCCAGGCTGAAGGAATAGCTACTCTCTGGGACATGTGGTGCTCTTGGTGGAAGGTAAGTACAAAAGGTCCCCATCCAAGCCATGCAATGCATTTAAATCTTTTACATGGATGTGGCAGATGCCATTTCCATCCAAACAGAGTCTAGATGAAGAAACAGAACATTATTATCAGGTTGGAACGGCTCCTCCGTCACCCCAGTCACAAAGAATCACCAGCCTGATGACTAACTCACTGGAATAGCTATTCTCATTTTCAGTTTTATATAAACCGGATTATGCTATATACAATTCCACGGTGGCTTTTTTCACTCAATACCAGGCTGTGAGAGCCATCCATGTAGTTTATTCATTCTCACTGCTGATTCACTGCTGATATTTGGATATATTACAATTTATTTATTCCCTCTTTTATTGATGAATATTTATCTTTTACAGTTGCTTAGCTACAAAAAACAGCGATTTCATAAAAATTATTATTTTTTTCTTGAACAATATATAATATTGAACTTTTATGTTGTATTTTCACCCAAGAGTAGAATTGCTGGGTCAAAAGATATGCTTGTGTTCAGTTTAATAGATATGCCAAATAATTTTGGAGAGTGTTTATTACAGTTTACCCTATCACCTGCAGTATATATGAAGAGAACCTATGTCTAAATGAGGTCATATTCTGAGGTGGTTGAGGTTAGGACATATTGATCTGGTGTCCATATTGACACTGTGGAATTGTACAATTCAACTCATAACATCCTGTCACCATACTTCAGACTTTCAAAGCACGGCTTATAACTGTAGTCTAGCACCAAAGGGCAAAGACTTTCTCCTTGTCTGAATGTGGTGCGAATGGGCATGTGAAGAGCCCATTAAGCAATTAGGATCCCAGAATTTTTAAGTATGATTCAGACTGAGAAAGCAGGAAGGCAGCATGCTATTTATTAAATAATAATAATGATGATGATAAAATCTCACTTCAACAGTGCCAAGGAAATGCTAACATTATTTAGGTACCAAAAGGATAGCTCATCTTCTGTTGACTCCCGTTTTTATCATTTCTTCAAAAATTAAAAACTTTTCTCTTGCTTCATTTTACTTCTCTCGTTTTTCATTTTATTATAAATCTCTCTCCTCATTATCTAAAATCATTATGTCAGTGTGACCAGTATGAACTTAAGCACTTTCACCCCTTCCCTTTGAATAATTCTGAGGAATAATAAACAAGTGGAGACTGGAGATAAATGTCATCACTGGAGAAATTCTGGGGTATATTAAAGAAAAAAATATATACAAAACAAAACAAAGCAAAAAATTCCAACAAACAACCTAATCCCCTTCTACGCACATTGCATCTGTGAAAAATCTCACCATCCTCCTCAGTTGGTGGGCGTGAGTGAGAAGCAGGAGGAAAGGGAAGAGGGGAAGGGACATCTGTGTTTGTGTCTCCTAGGTGTTAGCTGTGAATTTGACTCATCTTTCTTGGCAGGGGCCACTTCACACTCTTCTGGATGGATTTCAACTGAGCTGTGTGGTCAGTTAACACAGTATTCCCCTGTTTGTGCCAAATATTACCTTGATGAGCAACCCAATCAGAATTACTGTTTTCTTAAAAAAAAAAAGTGCTTAATCAGAGAAATCATCTCATATCGGTTTTGTTTGTGAAAAAGAGGTGCTAAGACACGGATTTTAGCAGAACAAAGAGTTTCATCCTCCCTGTCATCTTACCCAGAGTGTATGTGCAGACCCAGAATCAAACCAACCTCAAGATGTGCTCTAGATTTTTCCCCTTGTAATAAAGCAGAAACTCTTAGTAATTACCATGACAAGTGAGATGAACTGCTTCTACCACTGCAGTCATTTAATTGGCCATTTTGCATCGATAGGGTTCAGGTTGAGCCTGGCCTCTGATGTCTCCTGCAGAGGGGAGAACTGCTCTGGAAGTATGGAGGTCTCATACCTGATGAACATGCAGTGGGATGCTGGACACAGTCAAGACTACACACATGGAGGAAAGAGACTCTTGCCACTAAGAGTGTTGTTGTAAGTTTGGAGAAAGAGATAGAGACAGAGAGAGACTGCTAGAAAGAAAATGGGGAATTGCTTCATAAAAGCCCTCAGTAATAGCTTAATCCCCTTGGCATCCTTTGAGATGAAGGTAAATTTGGAAAATACAGCTGAGTTTTGCTATGTTGTCATGTATACACACACACACACACACACATAATATGTGCATGTATATATACATATCAGGTATATACATTTCATCTGTAAGTATGTAAGTAAGAAAGTTCAATGAAATGTAAAATGGAACACTTTGCCCAAATTTGAAAAAAATTCAGCTATACCTGGTTAGGATAATATAGGGGAACCATCTACCTAGGACTGGGAATTATCTTGTAAATAAGTTACTCTAGAGAACTATTACAGAGGGCAAGGGATCCTTTGTTAACTGCAAGATCAAGAGATAACCAACCTGTTGCAGGGCGGCTGCCAAAGGATCAGGGGTATAATTTCTTATTTTACTGAGTAATTCATTATTTCTGCACCATAAATTCAATATTTTTTTACCCATCTTTGTCTACCCTTTACATACTAACTATATACATCTTGGCCAAAAAAAGATTGATTCAAAATTTCCAGATGTAGATATTAAGAAAGGAAAAATGTGATCCAAAAAATTAAGTACCATTAATATATTATTCTCACAGCTTTAGAAAGAAGAATAAATGAAAATGAATAGAAAATGAGAATGTTTATTTCCTGCAATTTAATAAACTGGAGGCATGATCCAAAGAACGTCACACTTAGCATTTCATTTCCTCTGGGCTTTTAAAATGATGTTTAATTGCAGATGGTGACCTTCTGGATAAGACACTGTTTACAAGTGTTAAATTTCAAGTAGGAGGCTTTCATGCTTTTCCATAATGTATCTTTAGGGAGTAGTATGTGAAATCCAGGCAAAGATTTATAAACCAGGAAAAAAAACTGGGTACTTCTGTGTTACCTGATTACTCACCTATTTTTTCCAATTCGCAACCAGATTTGAAATTCAAATCATTTCAGAATGAAATATTTATTCTCAACTAATGGTGTCTAATCTGAGGTTATTTTATCTTATTTTTTAGAGGTAAGAGATAAGAATACAATACTTTGGGCTACTAATATACATTTGATTTTTTAAATCTAGCCCTCTTGATGAAAGAACACCAGTTTAAAGACCATACACCCTTAACAGAAATGAGTCATTTGGCCAGTGTGACTCTGGGATTCTACATTCAGCTCTCCTGCCCTGTCATGTGGAAGGATGGGGTTCATCTTTCTGTTCAAAATTTGTTTCATAGAGAGCTGGCTTGGGTTCAGAAGTTGCTGGATTTTACACCAAAGGCCATATTTTGCTATGCCGCAAACTATGGCAGTGGCTGTAGAGGGGTGTGCTAGAGGAATCTTTACTCACTTTGTGTTAGTTAGCATCCATGCCTCTAGCACCTTCTCTGGAATATCCACAGTCATATGCTACCTCTAGCTATCATCCATTTTGGTCTACAGCCATTCTGAGTATATTAATAGATTAAAAACAGAGTTAAAGGAGAGAGAGAAATGTTGGAGACTCCTGGAGAGAAATACTTTTCTGGAATATCACAACTTCTATTGGTTATAGGGCCGATGCTTTCAAGCAAAGGTAGTGAAAACATTAAGGAAAGAAGGTAAGGTTGCAGAAATGGACTGTGAGCCCACAGTGATAGGTTTTCTAGCTGTTTCTTCCCTGCCCACCACCAGCTTGCCTGTTCATACAAATACTGTGCCTAAAAATACTGTGACCTCAGTTCTCAGGCTGCAGCAGGACTAGAGGAGGATCTAAGGTGATTCTTACCCTCTCATTAGGAATTTCCAATTTTGCATTAGAGGAGAACCTCTAGAAATCTTTGACTATGTGCATAGATCCACCTTTTGTGATTAATCTTCTGAGGCTCTTTAATGAAAAAGCCAAGGCTAGATTCACAGTGCATATTAAGACCAAATTTTCTGCTTTTCAAACCCCAGGCTTATCTAAGTAAAAAATTTTTATGGTTTCCTACAATTATATGAAACTCTAGTTTAAAAAGAGTTTATCATACCATCTATACCTGGAAAGTCTTAATGTGATAGGAAAAGGTGGATGTGTTGGGGAAGATGAATATTCCATGACTACAAAGGGCTTAAGAAAGTGAAATAGGAGCAAGAAGCTGAATGTATGCCATGTATTCTAAACTCCAAGTTCCTATGAAGCTTATTATTAACAAAGAAATCATGCAATTCTCTTTCAAGTCTAAACAGATTCACAGTGGAATTCTAATACTTCTTTAATATTCATATAATTTCATTGTTTTTTTAAACTATTCCAAAACACAGCAATAGAAGAAATATTTGCACACTCATTCCATAAAGTGAGGATAGATATACTTAAATTATGTGTCAAAATAGTCAACTATAATCTAATCTGACTCTTAAATTTCAATGAAAAGTCTTAAATAAAACATCAGCAAACTTAATTCAAAAACACATCAAAAAACAAAGTATATGGCACAGTGAAGTTTACTTCTGAAATAAACATTTATTGTTAATATAAGCAGTCAAAAAGTTCTAGGAGTTCCCATTGTGGTGTAGCTGGTTAAGAAGTGGACACAGGGAGACCCTGTTGTGGCTCAGTGGCTGTGGCATCGGTCTGCAGATGCAGCTCCAATTCAACCCTTAGCCTGGAACTTCCATATACCACAGGTGTGACAGTAAAAAGAAAAAAAAAAAAGTTCTAGGAGAAAAATTATATAATTTCATAAAAGCATTTACAAAACTCAACACTCATTTATGTCAGGTACACTTACACAAAATAGGAACGATGAATACTGTATTAACATAGTCACATGTATATAATATGATTATATGTTATATAAATATACCTCCCCTTAACTAAAAACTAAATGTATTCCTGCTAACCATGGGAAGATACATTAAAGGCATAAAAACTGAAGAGCAAGAGATAAAACTATTACTATTTGAAGATACTGTGATTACACACATGGAAACCTTAAAGAATTCACAAAAAAATTACCAAAAGAAAAAGAGAATTTAAAATATTGGATTTTTGGAGTACCCACTGTGGTGTAACAGGATTGGCAGTGTCTCTAGAGGGCTGAGACATGGATTCTATCCCCAGCTCAGTACAGTTGCTTAAGGATTTAGCATTGTCACAGCTACAGTGTAGGTCACAACTCTGGCTGGGATCTGAGTCCTGGTCCAGGAACTCCATATGCCACGGGGTGGCCAAAAAATAAAATAAAATAAATATTGGGGATTTCCTGCTGTGGCACAATGGGACTGGTGGCATCTCTGCAGAGCCAAGATGCAGGTTCAAACCCTGGCCTGGCAGAGTGGATTAAAGGATCCCCATTGCCGCAGCTATAGCATAAGTCTCAACTGAGGCTCAGATTTGATTCTTGGCCTGGGAACTCCATGCGCTCTGGGGCAGCCAAAAAATCAAATCAAATCAGATTTTTATTTTAATTTAAAAATTTTTCAAAATTTTTTGTCTTTTTGTCTCTTTAGGGCTGCACCCACGGCACATGGAGGTTCCCAGGCTAGGGGTCTAGTAAGAGCTGTAGCCGCTGGCCTACGGCAGAGCTATAGCTACGCATGATCCCAGCCACTTCTGTGACCTACACCACAGCTCAGGGCAATGCCAGATCCTTAACCCACTGAGCAAGGCCAGGGATCGAACCTGTATCCTCATGGATGCTAATAAGGTTCGTTAACTGCTGAGCCATAATGGGAACTCCATAAAATCAGATTTTTAAATTGACATACAACAAACTTTCATAATCTAAAAAAGCATGCAATAATCACATAGAGAATAAAATGAAATAGAAGAGGCACTTTATGATAGAAAAATTTTCAGGTGTAAATTCAGTAAGTAAATTCAGTAAGTAAATTTGAAAACCTATAAAATACTCATGTGTAGCATAAAATTAAAACTTGAATATCTGGAAAGAAGGAAAAATGCTCTGTAATAGGAAGATTTAATGATATAACACATTAGTTTTCTATATTTTAACTTAGTAATGTAACGTAACACCAATGAAATATCCTAGACTCTTGTTTTATTTTTTGGAGTTAGGTCAGTTGTCAAGTTTACTTGAAAGAAAAAGTAAGCAAGAAGAGTCAGAAAAATCCTGAAGAAGGAGTTCCCGTCGTGGCGCAGTGGTTAACGAATCCGACTAGGAACCATGAGGTTGCGGGTTCGGTCCCTGCCCTTGCTCAGTGGGTTAACGATCCGGCGTTGCCGTGAGCTGTGGTGTAGGTTGCAGACGCGGCTCGGATCCTGCATTGCTGTGGCTCTGGCATAGGCCAGTGGCTACAGCTCCGATTAGACCCCTAGCCTGAGAACCTCCATATGCCGCGGGAGCGGCCCAAGAAATAGCAACAACAACAACAACAACAAAAGACAAAAGACAAAAAAAAAAAGAAAAATCCTGAAGAAGAAAAGTGATAAGGGGAATGACGTATTTTCCTATCAGATATTAAAATGTTACATAATCTTTATATGTAATCAATAAATTGAGGACTCATGCATAGAGTATAAGGTACAGAACAGAATATTCAGACATAGATTTTATGGCATACAGAAATTCTGTACCTATTAAAGACAGTATTTCCAATCTGTAGGTGAAATAATGAATTCTTAATATGTTGTTAGCTTAACTGAACAAAAGTTTTGGAAAATAAAGTTGAAATTTCTCACTCCATGCACCCTGGAAAACTCTAATTTAATCAGATATTTAAATACTGAAAAAATAGAGGCACCTATGGTCAATTGATCTATGACAAAGGAGGCAAGAATATACAATGGAGAAAAGAAAGTCTCTTCAGTAAGTGGGACTAGGAAAACTGGACAGCTACATGTAAAAGAATGAAATTAGAACATTTTCTAACACCATACACAAAAATAAACTCAAAATGGATTAAAAACCTAAATATTAAGACTGGATACTATAAAACTCTTATAGGAAAACACAGGCAGAACACTCTTTGACATAAATTGCAGCAATATCTTTTTGGATCCATCTCCCAGAATAATAAAAACAGAAACAAAAATAAACAAAGGAGACCTAATTAAACTTAACAGCTTTGGCATCACAAAAGAAACCATAAAAAAGAAATGAAAAGAGAACCCAGAGAATGGAAGAAAATCTTTGCAAACAATACAACTGACAAGGGATTAACCTCCCACATACACAAACAGCTCAAACAGCTCAAAATCAATCCATAGACAAACAATTCAAACAAAAAATAAGCAGATCTAAACAGGTATTTCTCCAAAGACATACAGATAGCCAAAAATCACAAGAAAAGATGCTCAATACTGCTTATTAAGAAAGACAAATCCAAACTACAATAAGGTAACACCTCACAATGATCAGAATGGCAATCATTAAAAAGTCTACAAACAATCAATGCTGGAGAGGGTGTGGAAAAAAGGGAACGTTCATACACTGTTGGTGGGATTATAAATTGGTACAGACACTATGGAAAACAGTATGAAGTTTCCTCAAAAAAACTAAAAATATAGCTACCATATGATCCAGCAATACCACTCCTGGGCATATTATCTGCAGAAAAACAGAATTTGAAAAAATACGTGAACTCCAATGTTCACTGCAGCACTATTTACGATAGACATGGAAGCACCCTAAATGTCCACTAACAGAGGAATGAAGAAGATATGGTGCATATATACAACGGAATACTACTCAGCCATAAAAAAGAATGAAATAATGCCATTTGCAGCTACATGGATGGACCTAGATCTTATCACACTAAGCCGAAGCCACTCAGAAAAAGACACATATCATGTGATATTTATATGTGGAATCTAAAAAAATGATAGGAATGAACTTACAAACAAAACAGAATCAGACTCACAGACTTTGAAAACAAACTTACTGTTACCAAAGGGGACAGGTGGGGGGATGGATAAATCAGGAAGTTGGGATTAACATATCGCACTACTAATATAAAATAGATAATCAACAAAGACCTAATATACAGCATAGGGAACTCTATTCAATATTCTGTAATAACCTATATGGGAAAAGAACCTGAAAAAGAATGGATCTGTCTATATGTATAACTAAATAACTTGGCTTTACAGTAGAAATTAACACAATAGTGTAATCAACTACACTGCAATAAATTTTTTTTAAATGGATAAAAAACATACAGTCATGGATCACTGGTGATAAAGCAAGATGGTATAATTGCATTGGGAGATCTAGCAAAAATACATATGAATTTACCCTATGACAAATCAAATATCACTATTAGGAATCTATCCCAGATACAGATTTGGAAAAGAGTGCAAAAAGTTTCATGTACTAGTTTATTCATTATACCACTGTTTGTAATATAGTAACTTTAGGTATAGAAACAACCTAAATCTCTATCACTGGAGAACTGGTTGAATAAACTGTTATGTCTATATAGCATAATACTATGAACTGATGAAATAGGATAAAGAACAACCCTTTGGGGACCCACTGAGACCCTCAGAGTTTGTATAAAGATCATTTTAAAGAGAAAACATTTAAGCTAAAGAAGACACAAAAAGAAATCTTGTATGAACTTTGCTTATCTAAGAAAAGCAGTCTCCAAAAAAATACATCTGCCATCAAGATTCCCTCAGAGTTTCCAGAGAATTCAGTTGAGATGGAGAGAGACTGCCCATTTTCTTTAGCATAAAAAAGCTAAACAGAATCTTCCTTACCTTTCCACTGAAACCCTAAACCACTCCCTCCCCCATTAGTTAAATTTGGCATATAAAATCTTTTATTTCTGGCTATTGAGTAACCCATCAGAGTATTGTCTTGTACAGTTAAGTCAACCTTGTTTTTTCTCCTTTTAATCTATTATTAGTTAATTTGTAAGCCCTAAACCACTGGACCCAAGTTGGAAGAAGCAAAGGTTTACTCAAACATTCTCTATATATCATGGTGGGATCTCTGTGACATAATGTGATAACATCAAGATGGAGGAAAATGTACAGTTTGTTATTGATTATCTAAGGAAAAAGAGAATCTAAATATGCAAGCATTTTTTTCTGTACAAAATGTGAAAAGATAAAACATAAAACTGAAAAAAAAAGTAAAGGTTTCCTAAGGGGGAGGAAAAAGGTTGAATAGGATAGAAATAGAAGCAAAATTCTTTTGCATATTATTCATTGTATGAACTTTGAAACAATGTAAAATGTTCACATAATTATAATGAAAATTAAGTAAAAAATCAATCTTTACACACTGAGAATGAACTGAAACAATTAAACTTGCGATTTTAGTTGATGGAACAGCTGAAGAGAAACTTTAAAACACAGTAATTTGCCTGAACCTTTCTAATGGGCTATAGGATATACCACCATAAAGGAGAAAAAAACTTTTCCTCTACCTTCTTAGGGGAAGTGCTTGGGGACCTGCGAATTATACTTAGAAAAGACAGGTTAGCAAGACAAAAGACAAAATTTAATCACATGCATATGTAAGTTCATAAAATTGTGGTTGGAATTTGGAGCTTGCATACCAGTCTTGAGAGAGGAGGGTATTTATGGGGAATGAATGACTTCTCTAGGGTAAGGGAGGGGGAAGAAAGGACATTCATGAGAAAACAAGTAACTTTTTAGAAAAGATAAAGGGAACCTTAGGAGAATAGATGGGATATAGGATAATTTGTGACAAAGTCTGTGTAGGTATGGAATTGATTTCTAGTCTCCAGTGATGAGAATCAACCTTCCCTAGTTGATCCTGAGGAATGGATTTACAACAGTTGAGTCCCTTTGAGTTCTCTCCTTTCAGGAAGCTCTCCTTTTAGGCAGATAAGGAAGTTTAGGTAAAAAGCTTACTGCGAAATGGCTTCAACTCAAGTAGCATATTCTAGACCCCTTCAACCCAAAGAAAAATAAGCCCGTATATAAAGTGTTTCTGGTAATCAATTGCTAGTATCAGAGGCGAACTGTTACTCTGAGACTGCAATGTATGTATTGTTGAATAAAGCAAATGAATAATGAAAGTTGTTTTGTTGCAAATCAGGATTGCCATTTTAGAAGAAAAGAGTTGTGCATCTATGAGTTAAACAAAAATGCTGTAGTTCTGAATTTGAGTTGAAAATATCAGTATGAATAATTTAAATACATACAGCCACATATGTGCACGTGCATGCGCGCGCAGACACACATACACATTTCCCAAATGTGCATACTGAAACAATAAACACATAAGTATAGGACGCATCTATGTGGCTAAGAAAATCTCTTTAGTTGTGATTCATAACTGGCAATATCACAATGAATTTGTTTTATATTTTCTTTTTTTTATAATTTTTTTTTTATTTTCCCACTGTACAGCAAGGGGGTCAGGTTATCCTTACATGTATACATTACAATTACATATATTTTCTACATATACATAAACTCACATATTTCTTAGCCCTAGTCACTCGAACAATGCCCAAGCATAGCTGACTCTGGTTCTGGGGCATGAAATACACAAGATAGGTTCAGAGTATCTTTTCATACTTGATAACGAGAAATCTCTCAAAGATTCTCAAAAGTCTCAGAATCACAATGTAGAGGCTCTACTGGCTAAAGGTGGGTAGTAAGGAATATGACTACAAGGGATTGAAATACAGCTAATATTTTTAAATTCATGAGTTCATAATAATATTTCAAATATAAAATATCATTGGCCAACTTTAGAAGTTTCTAGGAAACATTATATGAAAAATTCATAAAAGGAAAGAACCAACATTAATTCTCCCTCTTCTTTATGAGCTATACCTCTAGGTAATGAGGTCAATGAGGGAAAGTTGTCCTTTTAGAAGTGTAAGGGAGGAAAAGTTTTCCTCGACTTCCTTAGGGTCCCCGGCTGAGTCTGAAAATTCAACTGATAAAGTCAGATTAATTAGAAGGAAAGCATCTACCTGTGTTTAGTGTTTAATGTGACATGAAGCTTTCACAGGAAATGAACTGCAGAAACAGATCTGAGTATTTTTATGATAGGTTTGGAGAGTGGACAATCATGTTGATATATGATAGGTTAGGGAATATGAGGTAAGTGTAGTGGGTCCTATTTGTTAGGAGTCTTCTGGGTATCCCTTTGTCTTCAGACATAAGGATGCTCCTTTCCTCTGGGTATAAGAAAGACCCCTTTCATGAGGGGATTTTATGACCTGTTTCAGGAGAGCAAAGGTAGGTGAAGGTCAGAATGACCTCCTGCTTCTGCCATTTTTCTTAAATTCAAGTATGTCAAGGTGCCATTTTCAGTATGCTAAGGTGCTATATTTTGGGGTACCATATCCTGCTCTCCATCAAAAGTGATCCAGCTAATAAAGATAGAAAGACAGAGTATCAAAATTTAGTTATCCATAATGCGTAAGGGATCCTAGGAAAAGGAATGCTAAAATAAAAAAATCAAATTCAATTCTAATGAAAATTCTAAATCTAAGTACCAACTGACAAGTAAGGTTTTCCAAGACTTGTGTGCAAATCAGCAAAATCCTGATTGTGGTATATTCTATAGGATATCACACTGGTTACTTCAGTAAATACATTGAAAGGGAAATAAAGAAAAGATGGAAGAAGAAACTCTAGATTAAAAACAACACTGGAATCATATCAACCAATTACAATGTCAGGTCCTGATTCAGGTAAGCAAATGATTCTAATTAATTAATTAGAAATTATGGAAATTTAGGAGTTCCCGTCGTGGCGCAGTGGTTAACGAATCCGACTAGGAACCATGAGGTTGCAGGTTCGGTCCCTGCCCTTGCTCAGTGGGTTAACGGTCCGGCGTTGCTGTGAGCTGTGGTGTAGGTTGCAGACGCGGCTCGGATCCCACGTTGCTGTGGCCCTGGTGTAGGCCGGTGGCTACAGCTCCGATTCAACCCCTAGCCTGGGAACCTCCATATGTTGCGGGAGCGGCCCAAGAAATAGCAACAATAACACCAACAACAAAAAAAAAGACAAAAGACAAAAAAAAAAAAAAAAAAAAAAAGAAATTATGGAAATTTAAGCACAGGCTGGGTATTTGGTTATATTAAATTTTGGTGTCACAGATTTCATGATTTAAGAAATGAGAATTGAAAGACAAATCAAATTTGTTATTATTTAAGTGAGGCTAGCCCTCAAGTGTTGGAATGAGGAGGTGGAAGCTGAGTCTCACTGTTAACACTTTTTAGAGTTACTTTCTATGTGGTCTTAAATAACTGACAGGGTTCTTAGTCTCCATTTCCATGTCTGCATCTACCTTTTCAAAGGATTGCTGTTAAACTGTTATTGTCACAGCCCTTTGCAAGGTAACATTGTTTTAAAAGTAACAATTCTTTTACTTAAGTAACAATTCTTTTACTGATTACCCCTAGGTTGTTTGTAAAGATTTTCCCCTCCTTTTATAACTTACTATGGAAATCTAGAGCAACATTTTTTGGGGAGAAAGAAAGGTGTGAAAACAGTGCAAAATCTTCACTAAAACAAATATAGCATGGATTGTTATAAAATACTACAGAACTCAGTTAAGGGAGAATTTGCTGGTAACAAGAATTAAGAATCCTGGGGTAGATTTAACTTAATAATGTTAATGTATTCTTCCTGTCTGCAGAGCTTTCTATAAATACACACAGGCATAAGGCACATCCTTCATGATTAGCTTCTCCCTCTTGACTTAGTTCATCAATTGGTGCCATCAGACTCTTTTGAAAGTCATTGCTCTGATTAAGAGAAATGAGCTGGTTCTCAGCTGGCTCACAGGGTTGGCAATAGGGCAAAAGAGTCAGATTTTGCCAGGCTCCTGAATGTCTGTAGAGCAGGTTGGGGGCTCCTTTTGTGATGAATGTGTGTAACAGAGCCCTAACTGATACTTGTAGCCTGAAATGAGGTTTGCGGAAAGGTAGCCCTTTGGAAGCCAATCTGGTCTGCACAGTCTCTGTGTATGAACAAGTGAGACGTGCTCACTCTCCTTAATCAGATGATAATCTCAGATCCCAGGCTTCCAGTCAGCTCTCCACATTCCTTTTGTGCACTTGCAAACTTGCCACTAGAAGCACTGTGAGCCATGCCAAGAGAAGGCGAAGGCTAGCACTAATTAAAAACTTTCAGAGTAGGGAGATGGAGAAAGGAGAACGTTTGGTGCCTGACTTTGAGACTCAAGGACTGTGTTATCCAGAAAACAGGTCAGGAATGCTTCAGACAAATTGGTTCTGGTCTTTGAGGTGGCTCAACAATTGTCTACTCTCTGCTTTGTTCTGAATCAGGCAGAACCAATGATTTGAAGAAATAAAACAAGAGAGGTAAGGATGGCTATATATTGCAGAAGAGGGGGCACATCTTCTCTGCTTTGCAACGATTTGGTGCAAAATGCAATTATGCTTCATTTGGCACTTTGAAAGGTAATGTTTTCATATTGGAAGACTTTCAGCATAACTTTCAATAGGAAAAAGACTGTCATTCATGATAATTTCAATTTAATGATACCTAATGTTTTAATCAAGGAAGAAGAACAGAAATAGAGGAAAACATGATAAAGAGAAGAAAATGAAGGGACTGAAGCTTCTGGGTTGTACATTTCCTAGGAAAGTGTAAAAAAGGAGTTTCTAGTCTTAGTCATTTGCTTCTTCATTAACAGAATTTTTGAAAGCTATAACAGTCTGTGTCCCCATTTCCTATTCGGGCATGGTTTTTGCATATGGAATTGAATTATTAATAAAAATGTCACACTTGTAATGAGCACCCACTGTCTTCTTTGGGTCAGTACATTTTTATTATTTTAAAAAGAACATTAATCACATATGCCAAATTACTATCTAGTCTAGTATAATGCTTAAATTTTTTTTTATTTTTTCTTTTTTGGCCACACCTGCAGCATGAAGAAGTTCCCAGGCCGAGGATTGAACCCAAGCCACAGCTGTAGCCCAGGTCACAGCAGTGACAATGCTGAGTCCTTAACTGCTAGGCTACTAGGGAACTCCTAAAAGAAAAAAAAGCAGCTTTATTTTGAACTAATTTTTGACCCCTGAGAAAAGCTGCAGGAATAGTAGAGTTCCCACATATCCCCACTCAGCTGCCCTTAATGTTAACATCTTGCATAACCAAAGTATAAGGATCAAAATCAGGAAATTAACTTTTATACAACCGTATTAACTGAATGACAAAGCTTATTCAAACAGACAAAACTAGAATAATAAAAAGGGAAATATCTCAAATTTGAAACTAATTGTGAAGAGATATGAAAAAACGTAAAGAGTTCTTTTGCAGATGTGGTTACTGGTGATGGAATAATTTTAAAATTTATTTTATTTATTTTTCTTTTTAGGGCTGCACCTGTGGCACAGAAAGTCCCTGGGCTAGGGGTCAAATTGCAGCTGCAGTTGCTGGCCTATGCCACAACCACAGCAACATGGGATCCAAGCCATATCTGCGACTTACACAGCCTACACGACAACTTGGGACAACACTGGATTCTTAATCACAGTGAGACCAGGAATTGAACCCACACCCTCAACAACAGTGTCAAGTTCTTAACTCATTGAGCCACAACAGAAAATCCAGTGATGGGATAATTTTAAACTTAGTCAAATTATCTTTCTGAGGCTAAAGCAATAGAAAGCATTTACAGATGTGTGTTGCTGCCTAATATAAAATTCATCATGTTAAAAAATTTTAATGCCACTGGGCTGAGAGGTGAAAAAAAATCTAAAATTAAACATGGGTATCTGACAAAAAGGACTACTGGGTTGGTTTCAAAACTGTCTTTAAAAGATTCAGGTTCAGATAACTAGTGAAATTATAATAATTTCAGTCAACAAGTAATTACTGAAAACTTTCTATTTTACAGTCACTAGGCTTAAAAATAGAGATGCAAAAGGGAGCAAAATGGAAAATAAATACAAAGCATTATTTATATGTCATAAAATAATCAGTAAATAAAATAACTCAGGCTAAAAATTCCAGATTATACTCGCAAAGATTTAGAGTAGTGTGATAAGATAGTTTAACAAATGAATGAATACTAAGGAAAGTTTCTGTTTGATATTTATAATTAGAAAACAATCAGGAAGATAAATATTTGTAAGCCATTAATAAAATTACAATTATAAATAAGGTCAATTTCTTTCAAATCTTTAGAAAACATAAATGTAATTCTAATAGATGTCACATTAAAATATTAAAATAAGAAATACTGCAAAAACATAAAATGAAAGAGTTCAAAACTGGAGTAATACAAAATAAAACATGAATTATGCCAATACATATAAATGGTTTTAAAATTTTTTCTATTGAACTTTTTTTTTTAAATCAACAAACTGAGAGATACTAAAGGAGAAATAATTAAATGCAGTGTTGAGCCTACCCAAGATCATGGAAGTGATATTAGTGGAAAAACTGGTGAAATTCAAATATTTAGTTTAAAGTTCCATTAATAAATTATACTACAGACATTTTTTCTGGTTTTGATAACTGTATTCTTTCATGGTCATATAATTAACCTTAGAGGAAGCTGGGTAAAAGATATACTAGGGATTCTTATATATAGTTTGTATGGAGAATAATCTGTACTACTCTTGCAAACTTTCTGTATGTGTAAAGTTATTTAAAGATTCTGAAAAGTTAAAAAATAAAACAAAATCCAACTATATGTTTACAAAAATCAGACCAAATCTAAAATACTATATGAAGGAGGCTTACTGTTTAAAAACATTTGTTGGATTACAACCATCAATACATCCTGTTTAAATTGTTTTTGAAGTAGGAAAAATGTGAAAATTTATAAGGAGGTTAATAAATGAGCCTGATAACCAATTTATATATGCTGGTTTCCACAACTTTAAATTGCAAGGTAAAAAAGTTATGGAAGTAGAAATTTTATAATTAAGGAGATATAAAAGACACAGCAACTAATTCTAGTATGTAAATCACACCTGGGTTCTGATTTTTAAAATAACTTAGAGACAATGGCATTTATTAGAAATTATAATTAAATAATGATCGCAGGGAGTTCCCATCGTGGCGCAGTGGAAACGAATCTACCTAGGAACCATGAGGTTGCTGGTCCGATCCCTGGCCTTGCTCAGTGGGTTAATGATCTGGCGTTGCCGTGAGCTGTGGTGTAGATTGTAGATGTGGCTCAGATCTGGCGTAGCTGTGGCTCTGGCGTAGGCCAGCAGCTACAGCTCCGATTGGACCCCTAGCCTGGGAACCTCCATATGCCACAGGTGCGGCCCTAAAAGGACAAAAGGCAAAATAAATAAATAAACAAATAAATAATGATTGCATATTTGATATTAGGGAATTACTATCAGGCGTAGATGTGATAATAGTATTGCAGTTATATTACCAAAAATAAGAACAACATAATAATAAGGACTTACTTCTAGAGATTCAAACTAAAATGTATCTGGATGAAATAGAAAAAAATTCTTAAGGTAGGAATTCCGGCTATCTGAAAAACTGAACTTTATAGAATATTCCTTTTTCTCCCTTCTTGTTAAAAATACAAAAAATGCTGGACAACGAACATCCTAGGAAATTCAGTAAAGGAATTACTAAAAGATGTACTATAATTTAAAAGAAATAGAACTCAGGAGTTTCTGCTCTGGCACCAAGGGATTGCAGCATCTCTGGAGCTCTTGGATACAGGTTTGATCCCAGGCCCAGCACAGTGGGTTAAGGATCAGATGTTGCTGCAGCTGCAGCATTGGTTGCAACTGTGGCAGCTCGGATCTGATCCCTTGCCCAGGAAATCCATGTGCCTCGGGGTGGCCAAAAAAGAAATAGAAGGAAGGAGTGTGGTGTAAGATGTAATAAAGAACAAATGGGACAATCAGCATACTAGTAAATCTAAAGAATACTGGACTTCTGTCACTGCTGTTAATGATGATGATGACTAATTTGAGGTCTTTTACAAAAAAGTGGAACTAAATACTATGCAAAAAATTACAGAAAGAGAAATGGTCACAGTAGAGTGCTCTAAGTTCCTATATTGCTTGGAAGGATAATAAAGATACTAATTAACTTGGAATTTCAGATGTGGACTTAGCATCATATGTAAGCTTTAAAGGTGAAAAAGTTACAAAAATAATATAATTTACAACTTCAAAATCACTAGAGGGAAATGAAACAAAATAAAGCAATCAGATAGAAGGAGAAAAAGAAGTAAAGAAAGAAATAAACATAAAAGTGTGGCAAATAAAAAGAAAACTTAAAATATCATGGTATAAATCCTCCCATATGTCAGTGTATCAACTAGATACTATATAAGCCCTCTAGAACAGTGGCTTAAAGCAACCACCATTAACTTGTATTCTGCAGGTGGGCAACTTAGGTGGGGCTCAGCTTGCAGTTTTGGTTAGTCCAGTTCCCTCATGCATGTGCAATAAGCTGAGGACAGGCACTCTATTCTGGGGCCTGAGCTGGCTGTCATTTGGTGTGTATTTGCTCTTCTCCACATGGTTTTTCATCTTCTAGTAAGTAAATTATGCTTGGTCACATGGAAAAGCCATGGAAAATAAGTGAAACAATGTTGTGCCTATTGAGGCTGAGGCTGGGAACTGACTGAGGAATGGTCTTGCTGCAATTTAATGGCCACAGAAAATCACAGACCATCCCAGGTTGAAGGGGTAGGGAAATAGACTCTTTCTCTTCATGGGAGAAGTAACACAGTCACAAAGTAAAGGGTCTAGACACAGAGTGGGGAGAGTAGTTAGTAGTAGTTGGTTATGCAATAAGTATAAATGGATAAAACTCTCTCATTAAGGGTCAGAGATTTTTATAGTGTGAATGCTGAAACAGCTTAATATATATAAATTGAGTTAGCATCAAACCAAAAAATTATTAAGAAGTAATGCAAAATGACAAGAAATGCAAAGAATTACTAACCAAAGGAAGTTCTTAAGAAAAAAAAAGTATTTATGGTAGAAAGAACTTTAAAGGATAGAAGACATTATTTAACCATAAAAAGAAAAATTCATAAGAAATACATTATAATTTTGATATAGGCACTTAACATTAGAAAAACCAAGACATACTATGTCAAAATTAATAGAATTGACAAACTGATAATTAAAATGAATCAAAAACTGATAGAAAATTTTGGATGACTACTAGTAGAATTAAAAACAGAAAATATACCTTCTGAAACAGTGGATATTCTAAGAGCAAAGTAAATAAATTCCCCATTAAAAGTGCCAGAATTCAGGGGAACCGCGAAGGAAACAAGATGGTAAAAGCAAAGCAAAATAGACCTGTTTTAACACATGTAAATAAATTCACATTTCTTATTAAATGATAGATACTCTTAATGGGTCAAAAGCCAAACTGAATTTTATATTATGCAAAAATAACTAGACTCTAAACAGAGTAAACAGTAAGATAAAAGTCAAAGATGTAAGGAGAGGTATGTCAACAAACATGTAAAAATAGCATTGTAACAGAATATTATTTTCACTTAAGGTAGAATCCAAGGCAGTATGTTGTTACTTTCTGGGTTATTGATAACTTTGCGTAAAAGCATTTTTAGGAACATAGTCAAGGCTAGAAATTTGAAAAGACCATTCTGCTGATGGAATAAAAACTCAGCAATGTAGAACTCAAGAATATAAATTATGAAATACCTACCTTCATTTATGTGTGATACATATAGGCTCTGTGCAGAAGCCAGTATAATCTACAGTCTTCTGTTAAAGACTAGGTATCCTCAAGGTGATAACTGAGCAGAAGAGAGCAGACTTGCCAATTTAGGCTGGGAGTTTTCTGATGGGATTAAGATAATAACTTAAACAACCATAAATTTCAATAATTGGACAGATTCCAGGGCTGGTTATACCCTATTCACTTCTTAGCTTTTGAGAGAGTTATATATCTGTATTGTGGCAAGGATCATTCTGAAAGTGCTTCTTCACTGAGCCATTTTTTCCTTTCATGGGATATTTGGCAATGTCTGGAGACATTTTTTGAAAGTCACAGAAGAAATGAAGGATACTGGCATCTTGAGGGTAGAGGTTACAGATAATGCTAAACATCCTACTATGCAAAAGCAGCCCCTCACAACAAAGAATTACCTGGGCCCAAATGTCAGTGGTGTCAAGGCTAAGAAACCCAGATCTAAACCACAGTACTTAAAAGTCCTGGCACAAATTGGAATCTAATGGAATCAAATAGAAAGCATTTTGTATAAGGTAGTGGGGCTGAGAAAGAGGGTTCACTATGCATTTTTACTAACTTCAGGCACTTTTAAAAGCAGATATCAAGCGACCTGTTCATGAAAAATGAATTTCCTCTCTGACGACTACTCAATTTATTCTATTTGCCTATTCTATCCAAGTGTGAAGGCACTTAAGAGGGTTTTGATCAAAGAGTATGAACCTTCAAAATTGAATTTCAGTCAGGTGGAGAGGAAAGTCTTAATAACATCTACTAGCAGCTCTTACTTACAAATACACTTTCAGAATCCATTTGTTCATTCATCTATTCAGTATTTATGTTTCAAATTTTTACTGTGTGCACAGTCATATCTCTCGATGATAGAGATGATTAAGCTGAGAACTTTTTTCTCAGCTAGCAAGAACTGGGAGAAATAGGGACACAAACGTTGGCAGGGTTACTAAGTTAATTCCAAAAGCTTTTTAAACTTGAGATGAACCTGTAGTACACGGTTGAACTGAGCCCACCAATAAGGACCCAATCAGCTTGGATAGCCAAATATTGAGAATTTGAACAAACATGGAGAAAGAAAATCTTGCATGTAAAGCATTTTCTTAATATCATCTATCATAGAGAGTTTCTAGTTTTAGCCTTACGGTAACTCAAGGATAGAGCTTTTATTATTCTACGTACAAATGAGGAGCTTTAGATTCAGTGATTTTGAGTCACCTGTCTTTGTTCACAACATATGGAGGAGGGTGTGGGGTTTTCAACCCAGTGTAGGGATTTGAATCCTAGGATCAGTGATTTGCTTACCACACCAAGGTTTAACATGATCTGCTGAGCAAAGGAGACACTTACTTCATATTTGCACATCTGCTCTCCGTGTAAGTGCAGCCCCTGAAGAACAGGGGCTTGGGATCTGTAAGATGAAAGCAGAAGATAGAGAATCTGAGTTATCTGAGTTTGAGAACCTCTCTACTCTGTGATGACAGTTTGCCCTCTCCAAGCCTTAGTGATTCCTTTACAATCTCTTTTTTGTTCCAAGAATTACTCAGAAGTTTTCCAAATATTCCTTTATTTCAAGTTTTATATTTTATTTATTTAAAAAAATTTTTTTTTTCTTTTTTGGCCTCCCTGAAGCGTATGGAGTTCCTAGGCCAGGAATCAGATCTGAGCTGCAGTTGCCACCTAAGCCACATCTTCGGCAATGCCAGATCCTTGACCCACTGTGCTGGGCCAGGGATTGAACTTGAATCCCAGCCCTCCCAAGACACTGATCCTGTTGCACCACAGCAGGAGCTCCTCAAGTTTTACATTTCGTTATTCTCTTCTACTTTAATTGCATTGTTGCCAAGAATGTGATTTGTGTGATACATTCTTTAAAACTTATTGTGATTTCTTAGTATATGACCAATTTCTGTAAACATTACATGTATGCTTCAGAAGAACTTATAGCTCTAATTGTTGGGTATTTATGTCCATTATGTGATTATTTTGTGTGTAGTTCAACTATCAATAATTAAAAGTGTGGTGAAATCTACATGGTGGAGATATCTTTCTCTAGTTCAATGATTTTTTTTCCTTTATATATTGGGAGGAATAATTTGTATAAATTTTAAGAATTGTATAATCTCAGTGAATTGAACATTTTAATCATTGTACAGTGTGGCAGCCATTAAAATCAGGTCTCTAGCTGCAGGGAGAATAATTAATCCACCACCACACCAGGTGCTTTATCCTGAAATTCATCACTTTGTTCACACAGAAGCTGTGCATTTCATGGGCTACTCTCAGCAAAAGACTGAATGTGGAAGGGATACAAAGGCAGCTCTGTTCCTGAAAGACATGGGACTCCCCTAACAGGTGACTTCAGCTCAGGGACTACCCATCAGATTTATTAAACTTTTCTAAGAACTGTGCCACATTCTATTACTTCTGCCAATATCTATATGTAGATATTCATATTTTTCCTGGTAGGTGTTTTTATTTCTTTTGGTATTCCAATTATGCATGTTACACCTTTTGATACTGTCCAATAATTCTTGCATGTTCTGGTTTGTTTTTAGCTGTTATACTTTTTCTATGTGCATTTCAGTTTGGGATTTTTCTATTGACATAGCTTTAAATTCTTGATTCTTGCCTTAACATATTAATCACAGTGATTGTAGATTTTCTCTATCAAAATTGTAAAATTGAGTAGTATCTGAGCTTGGTTCTGATGCTTTATCTCTTTAGACTGTTTTTTTCCCTTGTCTCTTAGCATTTTTGTTCCTGTGTGAGAACATGATTATGATAGTGTTATTTATTTATTTATTTTTGGCCACCCTGTGGCATATGGAGCTCCCAGGCCAGAGATCAGATCTGAGCCACAGTTTCAACCTAAGCAGCAGCTGTGGCAA
The DNA here is from genome assembly GCF_054392235.1 of Sus scrofa. NCBI lineage: Eukaryota > Metazoa > Chordata > Mammalia > Artiodactyla > Suidae > Sus > Sus scrofa. The sequence goes on along the minus strand of NC_139395.1, from coordinate 36,024,427 downwards.
CAGCAGATCCTTAACCCACTGTGCTGGGCTGGGGATTGAACCCATGTCCAAGGACTCCCAAGATGCCACTGATCCTGCTGTGCACAGCAGGAGCTCCTGTTATTGTTATTTATTATAATAAGAAATACATATTTTGGTTTTCATCCTTACTCCTGACCATAGTTCCTAAATCCTTTCTAATAAAGGATAGGAGCATCTTTTATTCTAATATTTGGTCTTTGACCCAGTTCCTGTAAGAATTTCTTTTTTTTTGTTTTTTTGTTTTTTGTAGGGCACATTTGTGGCAGATGGAGGTTCCCAGCTTAGGGGTCAAATCTGACAGCCTATGCCAGAGTCACAGCAACGCAGGATTCAAGCCACGTCTGTGACCTATACCACAGCTCATGGCAACGCCGGATCCTTAACCCACTGAGCAAGGCCAGGGATCGAACCCGCAACCTCATGGTTCCTAGTCGGGTTCATTAACCACTGCACCACGACCAGAACTCCTATAAGAATTTCTAAGTCTCTGGAATCTCCTGAGTGATAAGAGTCTATTGTTCTAATGAGGACACTTGTGCTGGGCTCTTGAATAGTTTCAGGATGAAAGCTGGTCATCAGAAGGACCAAGCCATGATAAGCTTAGAACTTTCAGCCCCACTCCCCATCCTCAAGAAAGGGGAGAGGAGTTGGAAATTGAGCTGATACTCAGTAATGCCTATGTGTTGATGCCTCCGTAAAACTCTCTGGACTAAGGGGTTCTGAGAACTTCTGGGCTGGTGAACACATTGAGGTACTAGAAGGTGCATACGCAAAAAGGCATGGAAGTTCTCCACCTCTTACTCTATACTTTGTCCTCCTACACATCTCTTCCATTTGGATGTTCCTGAGTTGTGCCATTTTATATTAAAGCAGTAAACAAGCTTCCCTTTGTTCTATGAGCCACTCTATCAAATTATCAAGTCCAAGGGGGTGTGGTCTGGGGAACCCCGATTTATAGTGGTCAGTCAGAAGTACAGATGACAACCTTGGACTTGTGACTATCATCTGATGTGAGGGCAGTCCTGCGGAAGTGAGGCCTTCACTGTGGAATCTGATGCTAACTCTAAGTAGATGGCGTAAAACTGTATTGCACATCTGGCAGATGTTGAAGAATTGGCTGATGTGGTAAAAGACCCATACATCTGGTGGCCAGAAGTACTGCCATTAGAGGAAACAGTGAGTTTTTTTTTTCCTTTCCGTGTATTGGGTAGTGGGGAGTAAAATAAACAGGTTGTATGCTAATTTAGCTAGGAGTTGCAGTATTTAATGTTTGCTGTATTTGTTACTTCCAGAAGCTTTTTTCCTGTAGTGTCCTTGTTTTCATCTCTCTTGTTGTTTTTGGGTTTCCTTAAAAATTCCTTAAATAGAATCGTGATTTTTAGCTCTTTCAGCTGTAACCCACTGTAATCTTCCTTGATCCCTGTTGAGGTTTAGGGAGGGCATGCATTCTATTTTATGATTAAATCTCAATCTTGTAGTGGGTTTGTATCCATGGAGTCTGACCTTCACAAGTACATCTCAGCTTCTTTCACTCCCTTTAGGTGAGACAGAAGATTCCTGGGTAATAAGAGATAGTTGTTCTTTCCTCAGGTCCAATTAGGATCTGGTTAAGTCCTTTCCCTTGAAGAGTAGACCTTTGTTATGGAGAATGCTCCCTGTATATTTCAAATGGTAATTTTTCTCCTTGCTGTCAAAAACACTGGGAAATTTTTCTTCATTCTTTATCATGAGAACTTGGTGGTGCTCCTAGAAGCAAATCTATGAAAATTTGGACTCTTCCTTAAGATTAGATACCCCAGAGTTTTCCCTTCTAATCTCATCTGTATGTAGCCTCCAGAAATCTATCAAAGTAACTATTTTTTTTCCCACTTGTTGATGGCTCCAGAAATTTCTGACCATGTTAGATGAAATTTGACTATAATTCTCCATTTCAACTGAGATTCTCTGTATTTGCCTGTCTTTTCATATTTCAGGGTGGTGCTTTGTCCTGCGATTCAATTCTTTGAGGAATCTGAGGAAGGTCATTTATTTTCACATTGTTCAGTTTTTTCCTCATTCTAAGGATGGGAACAACAATTTTCAAGCTCTTTACAAACAGGAACTGATATGATGCTGCTTCTTGCTTTCGAAGATTTTTTTTACTTGAGATGAACTAAAAAACTATATTCATTTGTGGCTTCCTATTTGATTTGAATCATATCATCTTTGGCTGATAGTGTTAATAAATTATCTTTTAAAAAACTGATTTTTCCTCTTTTTTTATCAATACAATTTGATCTACCTGAAAACATGGTTGTATTATCTTTTTTTTTTTAATCTTAAAGCAAGAACATTAGAGAAGTCAAATAACTCTGAAAGAAAAAAAAGGCACTGAGCAGTGTTTTAATACTGGAAAGGAGATTTGAACATCCAGTGAATTAGTTATATTTGAATATGACAGAGATACTTTTAGAAGCTTCATTTGTTCACTCTTTGAGTATAATAATGGATGATGAAACAGTCATTTTCGTTGTGAAAGATTAGTAGCCTGGGAGTTCCTATCATGGCTCAGTGGTTTACGAACCTGACTGGTATCCATGAAGATGAGGTTCCATCCCTGGCCTCGCTCAGTGAGTTAAGGATTTGACTTTACCATGAGTTATGGCGTAGGCAGGCTGCAGACGTAGCTTATATTTGGTGTTGCTGTGGCTGTGGCACAGGCTGGCAGCTGCAGCTCTGATTAGAACCCTAGCCTGGGAACCTCTACATGCCACAGGTGTGGTGCTAGAAAAAGACTAAAGGAAAAAAAAAGATTAGTAGCCTGAAATACACTGAGAAATACATTCATTTCAATGTTCAGAATTCATCATAAAATGTTAACACTAGAGAGAACCTCACAGCTTAATTTCTCAAAATTCATCATTTTGTAGAGGAGAAAACTGGAAGGTAAGCTACCTGATTAATCCTCCTCCCCAAACAGAATGAGGATTATAATCCAGGTTTCATCTCTCCCGGCCTATCAGTATTGCCACTCCAAGCAAAATGCTCCTGAGAACTCACAAAAAATCTCTTCTTCCTATCTCAAAATTAATGAGTTTACAGTGAAACTGGCAAATCCAATCAGAGATAATGAGATGTCCACATTTCGGGGGTAAATTTTGCTAAAAAGTTTAAATATTTTAAATGGGTTTTTTCAATGTCTGAAACAGTCAAGAACACTTTTTGACAATTGAAATAAAATTTCTTTAAATAAAACTTAATGAAGGATAAATAGATATTTTATTCAGGTTTATACTCTTTAGTATCATCCTTAAAATAACAAATACTAATTAGTGGACCTATTCTGGCACATTTTTAATTCAACAAAGAGGGGGAAAATTAAAGAGGTTAAGCAAAAACTGACTTAAATGGAGCACATCTGTAGCTGAATGACCAAAGTGACTTTAACCATAATTATACTGCATCATAGTATGAATATGGGCTATTTATGGGCTGGCCAGTTGCCTCAATTTTTTATAAAGTTTAAATAGTAGAGAATTAATTCATAACTGGCTAATCTTCTTCATCATTCAAATAAAGCTATATTTTACTTCAAATGCATTATGTTATGGCAAGTAATTCAGCACACTTTTTTTTTTTTTTTTTTTAGTTCCTTGGTTTCTAGGTTATTTGGAGTTAGGACAAAGGCTAGTTCCAAGGATATCAAAGCCAAAGCATCACTGCAGAGAAAAGGGAATCCTCTTATATTGCTAGTGGGAATGCAAGCTGATATAACCACTATGGAAAACAGTATGGAGGTTTCTCAAAAAACTGCAAACAGAGATATCATCTGATCCAGCAACCCCACTCCTGGGCACATATCTGGACAAAACCATAATTCTAAAAGATACATGCACCCCATTGTTCATTGCAGCACTATTTACAATATCCATGGCATGGAACCAACCTAAATGTCCACTGACAAATGAATGGATAAAGATGATGTGGTACATGTATACAATGGAATATCACTCAGCCATAAAAAGAATGAAGTAATGTCATTTGCAGCAACATGGATGGACCTAGAGATTATCATACCAAGTGAAGTAGCAGGCAAACATTATATCACTTACATGTGCTATTAAAAATTATACAAATGAACATATTTACAAAATAGAAACAGTCTTAAGACTGTGAAAAAAATTTGTAATTAAAAAGCAAAAAGGTGGGGGGAAGGATAGACTGGGGGCTTGGGATTGGCATATGTACACTACTGCACATGGAATGGATGGCCAATGGGGACCTGCTGTAAAGCACAGGGAACTCTACTCAATATTTTGTGATAATCTTTATGGGAGAAGAATCTCAAAAAGAATGGATATATGTATATGTATAACTAAATCATTTTGCTGTATAGCAGAAACTAGCACAACATTCTAAATCAATTATACCTCAATAAGACTTTTTTCCAAAAATGCTAAAGCACCATGATTCAACTTGAGAAATTGAATGAGGAGCAAGGGAGTAACAGTCAAATACAGTTCCTTTAGAATCTCAGGTAAGCTGCATCCCATTGTCAACACAACATGGTTCCAATAAAAATGCGCCATTCATCACCTCAGAGGTCATCACAGAAGAGGGGATTGTGACTGAACACCGCTTGTTGTTGTTCTCACTCCCCAGGGAACACACCCACCCTGCTGATGCCACTGCCAAACACTCCAGGCAGTGCCCACACACTTGATCACTGCCACTTTCCAGGACCCTGCAACTAGCAGCAGCTGGTACAGCACCTCCTGCATGGGCTAAGTGGGATGGGGTGCTTCTTACATGGTCTACAGGTGGTGGGGGCAAATCACTGCAGTTATCTCTGACTTCAGAGGTGGGCATGGCCCAGCACCACTAGGGGTCTGTGAACAGGCAACATTTGTGGCCCCAGTCACCTCATAGGGTACCACAGAGGAGGGTATTGTGACCGAAAACCAACTATTGTTGCTCTTACTTCCCTGGGAACACACCTGTCCTGTTGCTGCCACTGCCAAATGCTCTGGGCAGTGCCCACATGCTTGATCACTGTCCCTTCCCAAGACCCTACAACTAGGAGCAACTGGGCAGCACCTCCTCTGGGCACTAACTGGAACAGCATGTTTCTTGCATGTTCTATAGGTGGTAGGGGCAAACCACTGCAGTTATCTCTGACTTCAGAGGTGGAAGTGGCCTGCCTCCACTAGAGGTTTGTGAACAGGCACCATTTGTGGCCCCAATCACCACAGAGGGCACGACATATGAGGGCACTGCAACTGAACACCACCTGTTGTTGCTCTTACTTTCCTGGGAAGACACGCACCCTACTGCTGTCACTGCCAAATGCTCTGGGCACTTCCTAAATCTGCCTAAGGCTCATTACCACTTCCCAGGGCCCTGCAACTAAGAGTAGCCTGTGCCACCTTCCAGCAGGTCCTTGCTACTGTCAAGAGCCTAGCAACCAGATACTGACTACTAGCCCTACCAATTGCCTCCTTCTCCAAGGAAACACACTCAGCTCCCTGGGAATAACAGCCTGCTCACACTGAAGAAAGAGACAGAAAATATCCAAACTCCCACACCAAAAATAAATAGTAACCCCCACAAAATACAAAGGGGTGTTCATGCATAAAAAAGCCTTCCAAAACTACAGTTTGGTTTCTCTAAATTCATTGAAAAAGAAAAACATAAGCATGATGAAGAAGCTAGGGAAACATTCCCAATTAAAAGAACAGGAGAATTCACCTGAAGCAACAAACAATGAAACAGACCTCTGCAATGTGACAGACACTGAGTTCAAAAGGGAGACAGTGAAAATACTGAAGGAATTAAGAGAGGATATAAACAGTAATGTAGATTATTTTATAAAGAAACTAGAAAATACATGGCTAAGCCAAGAAAAATTAGAAAACTCATTTGCAAATATGCAAACTGAACTAAACACCCTAAAGAGCAAAATGAATAATGTAGAGCAATGTATTAGGGACCTGGAAGATAGACTAGTGGAAATCACAGAATCAGGACAGCAGACAGAAAACCAAATGAAAAAACATGAAAGGAGTATAAGAGATCTATGGAATAAAATAGAGTGGACCAATCTATGCATAACAGGAATTTCAGAAAGAGAAGAAAAAGAGGATTGAAAATATATTTGAAGAAATTATACCTGAAAAAGTTCCAAATCTCAGGAAAAGAGAGATGAAGATAGGGGAAGCACAAAGGGCCCTAAACAGGTTGAACCCAAACAGGCCCACACCATGACATATTATAATAAAAATGGCAAAAGTTAAAGATAAAGAGAGGGTTCCAAAGGCAGCAATATTTTTTTTTTTAATTTTCCCACTGTACACCAAGGGGGTCAGGTTATCCTTAGATGTATACATTGCAGTTACAGTTTTTTCCCCCACCCTTTCTTCTGTTGCAACATGAGTATCTAGACATAGTTCTCAATGCTATTCAGCGGGATCTCCTTGTAAATCTATTCTAGGTTGTGTCTGATAAGCCCAAGCTCCCGATCCCTCCCACTCCCTCCCCCTCCCATCAGGCAGCCACAAGTCTCTTCTCCAAGTCCATGATTTTCTTTTCTGAGGAGATGTTCATTTGTGCTGGATATTAGATTCCAGTTATAAGTGATATCATATGGTATTTGTCTTTGTCTTTCTGGCTCATTTCACTCAGGATGAGAGTCTCTAGTTCCATCCATGTTGCTGCAAATGGCATTATGTCATTCTTTTTTATGGCTGAGTAGGATTCCATTGTGTATATATACCACATCTTCCAAATCCAATCATCTGTCGATGGACATTTGGGTTGTTTCCACATCCTGGCTATTGTGAATAGTGCTACAATGAACATGCGGGTGCACGTGCCTCTTTTAAGTAGAGTTTTGTCCAGATAGATGCCCAAGAGTGGGATTGCGGGGTCATATGGAAGTTCTATGTATAGATTTCTAAGGTATCTCCAAACTGTTCACCATAGTGGCTGTACCAGTTGACATTCCCACCAGCAGTGCAGGAGGGTTCCCTTTTCTCCACAGCCCCTCCAGCACTTGTTCTTTGTGGATTTATGAATGATGGCCATTCTGACTGGTGTGAGGTGGTATCTCATGGTAGTTTTGATTTGCATTTCTCTTATAATCAGCGATGTTGAGCATTTTTTCATGTGTTTGTTGGCCATCTGTATATCTTCTTTGGAGAAATGTCTATTCAGGTCTTTTGCCCATTTTTCCATTGATTGATTGGCTTTTTTGCTGTTGGGTTGTATAAGTTGCTTATATATTCTAGAGATTAAGCCCTTGTCAGTTGCATCATTTGAAACTGTTTTCTCCCATTCTGTAAGTTGTATTTTTGTTTTCTTTTGGGTTTCCTTTGCTGTGCAAAAGCTTTCCAGTTTGATGAGGTCCCATGGGTTTATTTTTGCTCTAATTTCTATTGCTTTGGGAGACTGCCCTGAGAAAATATTCATGATGTTGATGTCAGAGAGTGTTTTGTCTATGTTTTCTTCTAGGAGTTTGATGGTGTCCTGTCTTATATTTGTCTTTCAGCCATTTGGAGTTTATTTTTGTGCATGGTGTGAGGGTGTGTTCTAGTTTCATTGCTTTGCATGCAGCTGTCCAGGTTTCCCAGCAATACTTGCTGAATAGACTTTCTTTTTCCCATTTGATGTTCTTGCCTCCCTTGTCAAAGATTAATTGACCATAGGTGTCAGGGTTTATTTCTGGGTTCTCTATTCTGTTCCATTGGTCTGTCTGTCTGTTTTGATACCAGTACCACACTGTCTTGATGACTGTGGCTTTGTAGTATTTCTTGAAGTCTGGGAGAGTTATGCCTCCTGCTTGGTTTTTGTTCCTCAGGATTGTTTTGGCGATTCTGGGTCTTTTGTGGTTCCATATAAATGTTTGGATTGTTTGTTCTAGTTCTGTGAAAAATGTCCTGGGTCATTTGATAGGGATTGCATTGAATCTGTAGATTGCTTTGGGTAGTATGGCCATTTTTACAATATTGATTTTCCCAATCCAGGAACATGGAATATCTTTCCATTTCTTTACATCTTCTTTGATTTCTTTGATTAAAGTTTTATAGTTCTCGGCATATAGGTCCTTTACCTCTTTGGTCAGGTGTATTCCGAGGTATTTGATTTTGTAAGGTGCAATTTTAAAAGGTATCGTATTTTTGTATTCTAAAGGCAGCAATATTGACATACGATTGGATTAATAAGATAGAATACTACACAGCTATAAAAAAGAACAAAATAATGCCATTTTCAGCAACATGAATGGAACTAGAGACTCTCAAGTAAGTCAGAAAGAGAAAGACAAATACCATATGGTATCACTTATATCTGGAATCTAATATATGGCACAAATGAACCTTTCCACAGAAAAGAAAATCATGGACATGGAGAACAGATTAGTGATTGCCAAGGTGGGGGGAGGGAGGGAATGGGATGGATTGGGAATTTGAGGTTAATAGATGCAAACTATTGCCTTTGGAATGAATAAGCAATGACATCCTGCTGTATAGTACTGGGAAGTATATCTAGTCACTTATGATGGATCATGCTAATGTGAGAAAAAAATGTATACATGATATGCGTTACTGGGTCACCTTGCTGTACAGCAGAAAATTGACAGAACACTGTAAACCAGCTATAATGGAAAAATAAAAATCATTATTAAACAAATAAAAATAAAAGGAAGCAGCAAACTGGAAAAAAAAAGTGGATCTAAAATGAAAAAAAAAAAAAGGCACTAAGATAAAAACAAAGCATTAATTATAAGGGAACCCCTGTAAGGCTATCAGCCGATTTCTCTACAGAAACACTACAGGCCAGAAGAGAGTAGCAAGATATATTCAAAGTTCTAAAATGGCAAAATCTGCAGCCTAGAATACTCTACCCAGCAAGAATATCATTTAAAATAGAAGAAGAAATAATTTCTCCATCAAACAAAAGCTAAAAGAGTACAGAAATACTAAAACTATTCTAAAGGAAATACTGAAAGGGTTTCCCTAAATAAAAAAGAATAAGAAGAAATAGGATGGAGGAAATCACAATTGGAAAGCAATCATTTAAATAAGCCAGTATACAGATCTAAAAGAAAATAAAAAATCTACTATAAAAGTGATGATAAACACAAAGAACAGCAAAAAGAAAAAAAAAAGATGTTAAAAAAGGACTTCAAAATCATAGAATGTGGGGAAGGAAAGTAAAAAAAATCTAGACTCTTTTTAAAATAATGTGTTTGAACCTATATGACTATCAGGCTAAAGCAAGCGGATACAGGAAGGGGTAAACATACTTAAAAAACAGGGCAACCACAAAAAACTAAACACTGCATTCACAAAAACTAAAACGAAAAGTACTTAAGCATAAAAGAAATGGAAATTATCCAACCAAAAAAAAAGAAAGGAAGAAAGGAGAAACATAGAATCAACTGGAAAACAAGGTTTAAAATGGCAATAAATACATATCTATCAATAATCACCTTAAATGTCAATGGACTGAGTGCTCCAATCAAAAGACATAGAATGGCAGACTGGATAAAAAGCAAAAACCTATAATCTGCTGTCTACAAGAGACTCACCTTAGGGCAAAGGACACATATAGACTGAAAGTGAGGGGATGGGAAAAGGTAGTTCATGCCAATGGACAAGACAGGAAAGGAGCAGACAAAATAAACTTTAAAATGAAGGCCATAAAGAAAAAGAAGGACAATATTTAATGGTAAAAGGAACCATCCAAGAAGAGGATATTACAATGGTCTATATATATATATATATGCCCCTAATATAGGAGTCCCAGATACCTACAACAAATACTAACAGACATAAAAGGAGAAATTGATGGGAATACAATCATAGTAGGAGACTTAAACATCCCACTCACCTCAATGGACAAACCCTCTAGACAGCAAATCAACAAGGCAACAGAGATCCTAAGTGACACAATGGAAAAATTAGACTCAATCAACATTTTCAGGACTCTATATCCAAAAAAATCAGAATATACATTGTTCTCAAGTGCACATGGAATATTCTCAAGGATCGATCACATGCTGGGGCACAAAGCTAACCTCAACAAATTTAAGAGTATAGAAATTATTTCAAGTATCTTCTCTGACCACAATGGCATGAAAGTAGAAATCAGCCACAGGAAAAGAAACAAGAAAAAACTAACTACCATAGAGACTAAACAACATGTTACTAAAAAACCAATGGGTCAATGAGGAAATCAAGAAAGAAATTAAAAAATACCTTAAGAAAAATGACAATGAAGACACAACCACTCTAAGTCTATGGGATGCTGCAAAAGCAGTGCTCAGAGGGAAATTCATAGAAATACAGGCCTTCCTCAAAAAAGAAGAAAAATCTCAAATTGACAACTTAAATTAGAAAAAGAATAACAAACAAAACCTAAAGTCAGCAGAAGGAAGGAAATCATAAAGATCAGAGAGGAAATCAATAAAATAGAGATTCAAAAAACAATAGAAAAAAATCAATAAAACCAAGAGCTGGTTTTTTGAAAGGGTAAATAAAATTGACAAACATCTCTGAGAAACAGACCTACCATGAAGAGGAGAGAAGAAACCCAAATAAACAAAGTAAGAATTAAAAAAGGAGACATCACAATAGATACGAAGAAATACAAAAAAACCATAAAAGAATACTATAAACAATTATATGCTAACAAATTTGACAACCTAGAAGAAATGGACAACTTTCTAGAGACTTACAGTCTGCCAAAAGTGAATCAAGAAGAAATAGATCCACTGAACAGACTGATCACTAGAAATGAATTTGTCATAAAATCACTCCCCACAAACAAAAGTGCAGGACCAGATAGCTTCACAGGTGAATTCTGCCAAACATACAAAGAGGAGTTTGCATTCATCCTTCTTAAACTTTCCAAAGGTTGAAAAAGTAGGAATAATTCCAAAGACATTCTATGCAGCCACCATCACCTAATACCAAAACCAAAGATACTATCAAAAAAGAAAGTTACAGTCCAATATCTTTGATGAATATAGACACAAAAATTCTCAACAAAATTTTAGCAGCAGAATCCAACAATATATTAAAAAGATTGTACACCATGACCAAGAGGGACTCATCCTAGGTTCAAAAAATGGTTCAACATAGGCAAATCAATCAATGCCATACACCAGATTAACAAAAGTCAGGAGTTCCTGTCATAGCTCAGTGGTTAACGAATCTGACTAGGAACTATGAGGTTGCAGGTTTGATTCCTGGCCTTGCTCAGTGGGTTAAGGATCTGGCGTTGCTGTGAGCTGTGGTGTAGGTCGCAGACATGGCTCAGATCCCACGTGGCTGTGGCTGTGGTGTAGGCTTAGACCCCGATTAGACCCTTAGCCTAGGAACCTCCATATTCCACGGGAGCGGCCCTAGAAAAGGCAAAAAGACAAAAAAGTCCAACATCCATCCATGATAAAAACTCTTATCAAAATTGGTATAGAGGGAATGTATCTTAACTATAATAAAAGCCATTTATGACAAACCCACAGCCAATATAATACTCAATGGAGAAAAGCTGAAAGCCTTCCCACTGAAATCTGGAACAAGTCAAGGATGCCCACTCTCACCACTGTTATTCAACATAGTATTAGAAGTTTAGCCACAGCAATCAGACAAATGAAATAAAAGGTATCCAAATTGGAAGAGAAGAGGTAAAACTGTCACTGTATGCAGATGACATGATACTATATACAGAAAACCCTAAGGACTCAACCCCAAAACTACTCGAACTGATCAACAAATTCAGCAAAGTAGAAGGATACAAGATTAAGATTCAGAAATTAGTCTCATTTCTGTATACTAACAATGAAATATTAGAAAAGAAAACAAAAATATAATACCTTTAAAAATTGCACCAAAAACATTAAATACCTGGGAATAAACCTGGCCAAGGAGGTGAAAGACTTAGATGCTGAGAACTATAAAACATTCATCAAGGAAATTAAAGAGGATGCAAACAAATGGAAAGATATCCCATGCTCCTGGATTGGAAAAATTAATATCGTAAAAGTGCCATACTATCCAAAGAAATCTACACATTCAATGCAATCCCTATCAAATTACCCAGGACATTTTTCACAGAACTAGAACAAACCATCCAAAAATTTATATGGAACCATAAAAGACCCAGAATTACCAAAGCAATCCTGAGGAACAAAAACCAGGCAGGAGGCATAACTCTCACAAGACTTCAGGCAATATAACAAAGACACGGTATTCAAGATGGTGTGGTAGTGGTAGCAAAAAAGACAGACCAATGGAACAGAATAGAGAACCCAGAAATAAATCCAGACATCTACAGTCAATTAATCTTTGACAAAGGAGGCAAGAACATAAAATGGGAAAAAGACAATCTTTTCAGCAACTGCTGCTGTCAAAACTGGACAGCTGCATGTCAATCAGTGAAACTGGAACGCTCTCACACCATGCACAAAAATAAACTCAAAATGGCTTAAACATTTAAACATAAGACAAGACACCATCAAACTCCTAGAAGAGAACATAAGCAAAACATTCGCTGACATCCACCTTAAAAATGGTTTCTCAGGTCAATCTCCCAAAGCAACATAAATAAAAGCAAAAATAAAGCAATGGGACCTATTAAAACTGACAAGCTTTTGCACAGCAAAGGAAACCATAAAAAAAAAAGGCAACTTACAGAATGGGAGAAAATAGTTTCAAATGATGCAACTGACAAGGGCTTAAACTCTAAAATATACAGACAACTTACACAACTCAACAGCAAAAAAGCCAACAACCCAATGGAAAAATGGGCAAAAGACCTGAATAGACATTTCTCCAAAGAAGATATACAGATGGCCAACAAGCACATGAAAAAATGCTCAACATCATTAATTATTAAGGAAATAAAAATCATAACTACTATGAGGTACCACCACACACCTGTCAGAATGGCCACAAATAACAAATGCTGGAGAGGGTGTGGAGAAAAGGGAAACCTCCTACACTGTTGATGGCTATATAAATTGGTACAATTATTATGTAAAACAGTATGGAGGTACCTCGGAAAACTAAATATAGAACTACCATTTGACCCAGCAATCCCACTCATTGGCATCTATCTAGACAAAAACTTTCCTTGAAAAAGACACAGGCACCCATATGTTCATTGCAGCACTATTCACAATAGCCAAGATATGGAGACAACCTAAATGTCCATCTATAGATGAACGGATTAAGATGTACTACTACTCAGCTATAAAAAAGATCAAAACAATGCCATTTGCAGCAACGTGGATGAAACTAGAGACTCTCATACTTAGTGCAGTAAGTCAGAAAGAGAAACACAAATACTATATGATACCACTTATACCTGGAATCTAATATATTGCACAAATGAAGCTTTCCACAGAAAAGAAACTCATGGACTTGGAGAACAGACTTGTAGTTGCCAAGGGGGCAGGGGAGGGAGTAGGATGGACTGGGAATCTGGGGTTAATAGATGTAAACTATTGCCTTTGGAATAGATAAGCAATGAGATCCTGCTATATAGCACTGGGAGCTATATCTAGTCACATATGATGGAGCATAATGGAGAATAATGTGAGAAAAAGAATGTATATATGTATGTATGACTGGGTCACTTTGCTATAAAGCAGAAAACTGACAGAACACTGTCAACCAACTACAATGGAAAAAATAAAAATCATTTAAAAAATGGGCCAATCACCATGAATCAGGGTAAAAGAGAAAGCAGGGTGTCAACAGAGAAGGTGACTGTGACTTTGAATACAGGTGTCACATCCTCTGGCATTTACTTTCACTTTCACCAGACTCATAATTATTTCACGGCTATAGTGCCATTCTACTGCCAGCAGAATTTTTACACGGTATTCATCCATCCATGAACTGAATTGCTGATTTCTTTTCTTTTTTTTTTTTTTTTTTTTTTGGTCTTTTTTTTTTTGCCATTTCTTGGGCCGCTCCCGCGGCATAGGGAAGTTCCCAGGCTAGGGGTCTAATCAGAGCTGAAGCTGCTGGCCTACACCAGGGCCACAGCAATGCTGGATCCGAGCCGCGTCTGCAACCTACACCACAACTCAGGGCAACGCCAGATCCTTAACCCACTGAGCAAGGGCAGGGATCCAACCCGCAACCTCATGGTTCCTAGTCAGATTCGTTAACCACTGCGCCATGACAGGAACTCCCAATCGCTGATTTCTTAAATTCTATCTTTAGAGATTCATTTATTTGGCTTTATGCAAATCCCATTATCAGTTATTCATACATTAGCATAAATAATTATAGCATTTTGATTGAGGCTGATTAAACTTTCCATTCATCAAAAAGCAATGCAGATACTTTGGATATATTATTTTTATTTCACTTTACCTTTTAAATAGTGCCTGCAGAAAACTATTAGATAAGATTTTCTCAGAGCCCAACAGCTAGATGGTTGGGATGGTGAGGGAGATAATAACCAAAGCAGAGGTTCCAATGTGTAGGAAGACCTGTTAGTTCGTTAAAAAGATGATTTAATGAACTCTACACTTGTTTGATTTTTTATTCTAAAAAAATTTAAGCCATATAATTTTAAGCCATGTAACTAACTACAATTCTAGCTTTAGGTAACTTTAAGTTCTCCAGTATAAAGAGAAGCTTAATAGATTCTGTTTAGTACATGTATATAGGTCCCAGACATCTGTATCTTTTTATTAATTTGTTATTTCTCACCTATTACGTAGCCTTCTCCTGAGATTTTTTTTTTTTCGCCGCCACTCGCCAAACTGCGGCCCCGAGCCGCACGCCGCCCCGCACGCCGCCCCGCACGCCGCCCCGCACGCCGCCCCGCACGCCGCCCCGCACGCCGCCCCGCACGCCGCCCCGCACGCCGCCCCGCACGCCGCCCCGCACGCCGCCCGCCACCACCTCTCCAAGTGCAGCCATGGGCCGACACCTGCGCGCAGCCCTCAGGTATTTTTTTGACTCTACAATTATTTAGCCATAACTTGACTGAGTATTGAACCCAAATAGAGTTTTCATTTTGCCAGGGCAGTATTAGAGAAAGGGGGCCAAGGAACTTGAGGGTGTATATATCTGTCCAGTTAACCAGAGAAACAGAACTGGTATGATGTATACCATCATATGTATGACATGATACTTATTTTATACATATATATGTATACATGTGCATAAATCATATACATTACATAAGTATACTAATATATTACATAACTTATATAACACACATATATATTACAGAATTGGTTATGTGATAATGATATCTGGCTAAGCAAGTCCAAAATCCATAGGGCAGGCAGTCTGGAAGGGAAGATCATAGGTGGGCTAGAGCCCATGGCAAAAGCTGTGGTCCACAGGTAATCAAAAACTAAGATTTCAAATAGAATAGAACTCCACAGGCATCAGCAGAAGCTGTTGTCCACAGGCAGAATTTCCTCTACACCTTGGAGATATATCAGTCTGTCTTTAAAGGCTCTCCAACTGATTCTGTCAGGCCCACTCATAGTATTCAGGATAATACACCTTACTTAAAGTTAACTGGTTAGGAACTTAAATATCATCTGCATAAATTTCCATAGCAATACCTTGGTTAGTGTGTGATTGAATAGCTGGGGACTATAATCTAGCCAAATTGACATATCACAAAAGTTATCACAGTGCATAAAAGGGAGAGGTCATGGTAATGGGCCATAAGACTTTATAAGGGAACCCCTAAAGACATGACAATTTATTTTTAACATCTTCAACTCTCTTCTCTGGGACTTTCTCTATTGATATTTCATTATTATCCAGTCTGTTAATGAAAAATAATCATCTCTGGGAATTCCCTTGTGGCACAGTGGGTTAAGGATCTGGTGCTGTCATGGCAGCGGCTGGGATTGTTGCTGTGGTGTCAGTTTGATCCTTGGCCCACAAACTTTCACATGCTGCAGGCGCAGCCCAAAAAAATAAATAAAAATAAAAACAAGCATCTCTTTTGCTTCATAATACTCTCTTATTATCTTCTTAATAATTTTCCCCTTTATTTCACATGCAAACCTTGTTATAAATCCACACACCTAAGAACAATTGCTTTATGAGCCTATGTAGTCTCTGAAATATTTGCACTTTTCATCACAGGGAAAATCTTTTCTTAACAAAACTGATCAGCAACTCCTGTCACACTTTTAATTGACTTGGTGGTAGAAGTACTACACCGATTTAAATAATAAATATAAGAAAGTGGACTCCACAGAAATAAACACATGGATTACCTGAAAAGTAGTAAAGAAACAAAGGATCAAAATATATGAAGATGGAAAGGTTAAACTGTCATTACCCCAGATGTTACAATTTTCTGTATCAAAAGGCTTGTGACTCTAAAGACAAAGAGAATTTAGATCTTAACAAAAGTTAATATAAAATGGCAGCCCCCAAACTGAATTCATTTACATTATCCAGCAACAAATATTTTGAAAATATGATGTTTTAAATGAAACTATTTACTGAAACATCAAAGAAATAAATTTAACAAATTAACTATATGTAAGGACTTCTTAGAGGCCTTAAAACTTTGTTAAAAGATAGACCTAGAGAACACTACATCTAGTGAAGTAAGTCAGAGAAAGACAAATACTATATGATATCACTTATATGTGGAATCTAAAAAGAATACAAAGGAATCTATATACAAAACAGAAACAGACTCAGATATAGATGACAAACTCAAAAGGGAGAGGAAGGGAGAGAGGTACAAAGGAGTATGGGATTAACAAATACAAACTACTATACTTAAAATAGACAAGCAACAAGGATTTACTGTATAGCACAGGTAATTAGATTTAGTATCTTTTAATAACCTATAATGGTTATAAATCTGAAAAAAATCACTTTGCTGAATACCTTAAACTAATGCTGTAAATTAACTGTATACTTCAATACAAAAATAAATGTTTAGGCATTCCAATCATGGCTCAGGGGAAACAAATCTGACTAGGAACCATGAGGCTGCAGGTTCGATCCCTAGCCTTGCTCAGTGGGTTAAGGATCTGGCATTGCCATGAGCTTTGGTGTAGGTCACAGATGCGGGTCCAATCTGGCATTGCTGTGGTAGCTCCAATTCAACCCCTAGCCTGGGAACCTCCATATGCTGTGAATTCGGCCCTAAAAAGCAAAAAAAAAAAAAAAAAAAAAAAAATTAAACAAATGGAAGGATAAATCATATAAACAGAAAAAATACTGTATAAATATGGTTATTATCTTTGATTTAAACATATAAATTTGATGCTATCCAAATTGAATTCTGACAGGAATTTTTGTGTTTTCAGGTTCTTATCACTGAAGGACCAAGAGAAATATCTTAATCTAAGATCAGGGGAAATACATTGTTACATAATTGGGGGGTGGTGATTCAGTCTCAATCATCTTCTAATGTTTGATAATTAAAAGCAATATAATCTTCCCAAATACCCAAACTCAATGAAATATTTAAAATTTAGTATCTGGTGGAAATCTCAGGACATATTTTTCACAGGTCTCCCCCAATTTCCTCTCCTCCCACCACATCTCACCTCTTCCAAACTGAAATACTTGCTTAAACCTCCTTTTCTGACTCTCCACCACCATCCTGTCTATGAGTTCAGACATACATCTATTTACCACTTCTCATGCCTTTACCTAGAAGTATTATCATTTTAAAATTGGCTTTAATATTAGATATATTTATTCATGTGTATTTCTTGGTATATAACCATGAAATCTGTCCATGATATAAATAGAAAGTTTTTTCTTTTAAAGCTCATTTTAACCACAAAAATTCAGAACTTTAAGCATTTTTGTGATTTACAAACTTTGATTTAGCCTCAATGACTCTCCTGTCTTGTGGCTGAGATTTAAGAGGCTTTAAGGTAGAATCAATCACTAGGTAGAATCTCCTGGATTCTTATGAAACCATTAATATCTTTTAATGAAAGAATATATTCATTGTATGATTTATTCAATAAACATTGCTTAGACTATTGAATGTAACAAAAATTTAATCTACAAAATTCAGGAAAAAGCAATAAGGTGGAAAGAAAATAACTTGGAAACCTGTCATTTCTCTGTATTTTTGTTTTATCATCAGGCAATGCAGATAGTGATATCTGTTGTTTCTCATAGGATTACTATGCAGTTCAAATTTTTGAAAAAGCCATAAACCACCATATAAATAAACAGTATTAAATGGATTTAAAAACTTAGATTACTTCAAGTAAAGGAGAAAAGGAACCATTTACAGAAATTAATTATCTTTTACTTTGCATTGGAATAGCCCTCCCTCTACTCTATCTATTGAGAGAACTAATTTTTCAAATGTTAGAATTTATAAAAGTTGAACCACATGTAAACATTTTTTTCATTGTTTTAAATGTAGTTGATTTACAATGTTGTGATAATTTCTGCTGTACTATAAACAGACTTCTTTTTTTTTTTTTCTCTTAGGACCACATCTATGGCATATGGAAGGTCCCAGAATAGGGGCTGAACTAGAGCTGCAGCTGCCAGCTTATACCCCAGCTACAGGAACGTGGGATCTGAGCCACGTCTGTGACTCACACCACAGCTCACAGCAATGCCGGATCCTTAACCCACTGAGCAAAACCAGAATTGAACCCATGTCCTCATGGATACTGGCTGGGTTTGTTACCCCTGAGCTACAATGGGAACTCCTAAACAGACTCTTAAAAAACAGAATAGAAGGTAGAAGTGACCAAGTCTAAGGCTATTTCCATTAACATGAAAGTAAAGTATGAATCCCATCAAGAGAAGAGAGAACATTTTAGAGTTAATTCATGGAACACAAAAGTGTCTCCAAAACAATTTTTTCCAAATAGATGACAGAAAATAAGGAAAGGAGCAAATGTGATTTTAAGTACATGGGTGTGGCAAGGTGAAGTTCGCTGGGAAGAAGTCAGACCTGTATTAGAGAAAGACTAACTTACAGTTAATGAAATAGGAGGAGAAGAATTTGACCCTATATCACTTGAATGGAATTAGAGTTTGTTCTTCATCTGGAGAATGTGATTTTACTAGTGGTTTTTTAAAAGTAGGCATACCTCAAAATAAACTCTGAGAAAATAGGAGGTGGCTGTGGTCAAATATAATTATACACAACTCTGTGTTCACATGGTTTGTCTAATTAGAAATCAACTTTAGTGATGCTCAGATTTCATTTGTCAAGTTATTATACTAATCTTGTAGATTTTCTTCAGTTTTAGGCTCCAAAACACTCCTTTCTCCGATCTCAAAACTGCCTTCTACCAAATGGAAGCCCCAAAGACCCTGCCCCACCTTGGGTATGTGGGTATTAAAAAAAAAGACTAATGACAATTTTACCCATTCTCTTCCATTCTGGATACCTTTTATTTCTTTTGTTTGTCTGACTGCTGTGGCTAGGACTTCCAATACTATGTTGAATAAAAGTGCTGAGAGTGGGCATCCTTGTCTTGTTCCAGATTTTAGTGGGAAGGCTTCAGAC
The DNA here is from genome assembly GCF_054392235.1 of Sus scrofa. Taxonomy (NCBI): domain Eukaryota; kingdom Metazoa; phylum Chordata; class Mammalia; order Artiodactyla; family Suidae; genus Sus; species Sus scrofa. Next base: position 36,004,915 of record NC_139395.1, on the reverse strand, counting down.
TTTTCTCCATTGAGTATTATACTGGCTGTGGGTTTGTCATAAATGCCTTTCATTATGTTAAGGTATGCTCCCTCTATACCCACTTTGATAAGAGTTTTTATCATGAATGGATGTTGGATTTTGTGAAATGCTTTTTATGCATCTATTGAGATGATCAGGTGGTTTTTTATTTTCTTTTGTTAATGTGGTATAGGACGTTGATTGATTTGCTTATGTTGAACCATCCTTGTAAACTTGGGATGAATCCCACTTGGTTGTGGCATATGATCTTTTTTATATATTGTTGGATTCTGCTGCTAAAATTTTGTTGAGAATTTTTGTGTCTATATTCATCAAAGATATTGGGCTGTAATTTTCTTTTTTGATAGTATCTTTGTTTGGTTTTGGTATTATGTGATGGTGGCTGCATAGAATGTTTTTGGGATTATTCCTACTTTTTCAACCTTTGGAAAAGTTTAAGAAGGATGAATGTAAACTCCTCTTTGTATGTTTGGCAGAATTCACCTATGAAGCCATCTAGTCCTGAACTTTCATTTGTAAAATAAATGCTTTTATTACACATTCAATCACATTTCTAGTGATCAGTCTGTTCAGTGGATCTATTTCTTCTTGATCCAGTTTTGGCAGGCTGTCTCTAGAAAGTTGTCCAGTTCTTCTAGGTTGTCAAATTTGTTGGCATATAATTGTTCATAGTATTCTCATGTTATTTTCTATTTCTGCAGCATCTGTTGAGATTTCTCCTTTTTCATTTATTTTGTTTATTTGAGTTCTTTCTCTTCTTGGTGAGTCTGGCCAGAGACATGATACTATATATAGAAAACCCTAAGGACTCAACACAAAAACTATTCAAACTGATCGATGAATTCAGCAAAGTATCAGGATACAAGATTAACCATTCAGAAATCAGTTGCATTTCTGTATACTAACAATGAAATATTGGAAAAGGAATATAAAAATGCCATACCTTTTAAAATCACACCCAAAAAATGCCTAATAATAAACCTGACCAAGGAGGTGAAGGACTTAGATGCCGAAAACTATAAAACATTAGTCAAGGAAATTAAAGAAGTTTCAAAGAAATGGAAAATTATCCCATGCTTCTGGATTGGAAGAATACCATTAAAATGGTCATACTACCCAAAGCAATCTACAGATTCAATGCAATCCCTATCAAATCACCCATGATATTTTTCACAGAATTGGAACAATCTGAAAATTTATATGGAAGCATAAAAAACCTAGAATTGCCAAAGCAATCCTGAGGAACAAAAACCAAGCAGTTGGCATAACTCTCACAAGACTTCAGGCAATATTATAAAGACACAGTATTCAAGATTATGTGGTACAGGTACAAAAACAGACGTACAGATCGATGGAACAGAACAGAGAACCCAGAAATAAACCCAGACACCTACAGTCAATTAATCTTTGACAAAGGAGGCAAGAACATAAAATGGGAACAAAACAATCTCTTTAGCAAGTTGTGCTGGGAAAACTGGACAGCTGCCTGCAAATCAATGAAACTAGAACACACCCTCACACCATGCACAAAAATAAACTCAAAATGGCTGAAAGACTTAAACATAAGACAAGATACCATCAAACTCCTAGAAGATAACATAGGCAAAATATTCTCTGACATCAACCATACAAATGTTTTCTCAGGTTAGTCTTCCAAAGCAATAGCAAAAATAAACCAATGGGACCTAGTAAAACTGACAAGCTTTTGCACAGCAAAGGAAACCATAAAAAAAAGGCAACTTACAGAATGGGAGAAAATAGTTTCAAATTATGCAATTGACAAGGGCTTAATCTCCAAAATACACAAACAATACATATAAATCAACAGGGAAAAAACCGACGACCCAACTGAAAAAATGGGCAAAAGACCTGAAGAGATATTTCTCCAAAGAAACATACAGATGGCCAATGAAAAAATGCTCAACATCATTAATTATTAGGGAAATGCAAATCAAAGCTACTATGAGGTACCACTTCACAGTGGTCGGAATGGCCATCATTAGTAAGCCTACAAATAGGAAATGCTGGAGAGGGTGGAGAAAAGGGAACCCTCCTGCACTGTTGGTGAGAATGTAAATTGGTACAACCACTATGGAATACTGTATGGAGGTGCCTCGAAAAATAAATATAGAATCACCATACCATCCAGCAATCTCACTCCTGGGCACATATCCGGATAAAACAACAATTCAAAAAGATACATGCACCTGTTTGTTCACTGTAGCACTATTCACAACAGCCAAGACATGGAAACAACCTAAATAAATGTCCATCCATGAACAGACTAAGATGTGGTATATATATGCAGTGGAACAGTACTCAGCCATCAAAAGGACATTAGCAGAAACAGGGGTGCAACTAGAGACTCTCACACTAAGTAAAGAAAGAGAAAGACAGATACTATATAATATCACTTATATCTGGAATCTAATATATGGCACAAATTAACCTATCTACAGAAAATAAACTAACTCATGGACATGGAAAACAGACTTGTGGTTGCCAAAGGTGGGGGGGAGGGAGTGGCATGGACTGGGAGTTGGGAGTTGGTAGATGCAAACTATAGCATTTGGAGTGGATAAGCAGTGAGATCCTGCTGTATAGCACAGGTTGCTATATATAACCACTAGTGATGGAACATGATGGAGGATAATGTGAGAAAAAGAATGTGTACAGATTTAGATAGATAGATAGATCGATCGATCGATAGATAGATGTATAACTGGGTCATTTTACTATATAGCAGAAATTGATAGAATATTGTAAATCAACTATAAAAAAAATTAAAAGACTAATAATACCCTTGCTTCTTGGTGGGATAATTTGTGTGACACAATTCATGTTCCAGAACTTCCTGTGTAATCAGCCTGAAACTATACTCTTTCTGCCATAACCTCCTTTATGAGCATCCTCTCTCGCTGGCCCACAACCATTCCCACTTGTCCTACTTCCTTTGCTTTCTCCTGAGTACATGTCTCAATAAAACACTGAAACAAGGGAAGCTCCCATTGTGGCACAGCAGAAACGAATCTGACTAGTATCCATAAGGACATGAGTTTGATCCCTGGCCTCACTCAGTGGGTTAAGAATCTGGCACTGTCATGAGCTGTGGTGTAGTCCGCAGACACAACTCAGATACTGTGTTGCTGTGGCTGTGGTGTAGGCCAGAAGCTCTGATTTGACCCCTAGCCTAGGAACCTCCATATGTGGCAGGTGCAACCCTAAAAAGCAAAGAGAGAAAGAAATAAAGAAACAAACAAAAAAACAAACACTGAAACAAGAATCCCTGTGTCAAAACTTGTATCTAAGTAATCCAACCTAAGATACCATATCAAGGATGGCCACGTGGTACTTCACATCCTAAACTTTACTATTACCAAGTTGAGGGATTTTTTTATTTAAATGTACTTTAAAAATTTTCTAACACAGAAGCAAATATTCATTGAAAAATGAGTAAATGTTCCATTCTACTAAACCTTAAGTCTGTATAACTGAACAAACCCTGATACAAAGATGTCTTTCAAGAGATAAATGATGTAACTTTTTTGAATGGATGGAAACTTTTCTAGGAAAAAGAAAATTACCCTGAACAATATATATTGAGCACCATTTCTTCACCAAATATGTGTCTAATGGGTGTTCTGAACTGCAATTTTATCATGAAGTTTATAATACATCTAAGTATACTTTTAAATCACAGCTTTCCTCCTTTTTATACTATCTCATAAAGAATAAGGTATAATAAATCCTTAGCAGTAACATTTTCCACACCATTCTTCTCAAATGGTGAGATGATTTTGTGATTGGTGACTAGCAGTTTAAAATTTGTGTTTCAGGCATGTCACTGCCTCTAACTTTCTCAACTGGTACTATAAAAAGTCATTTCAACATTTTAGGGTCTCAATTTCTTATTGAATGACACTACTTGGTTTTCATATTTAACCATCATATTTTATATTTACATTATTACATAAATACACATAGATTTCTAAAAGCAAATAACCTCCAAAGACATATAATGAAAACAATATTGCCTTAATCCCTTTCTTATAACAATTATTATTATTTCTAATAGGCAAATATTTTTTAAAATTATAGCTTATTATTCAGCTAAGTATACATACACACACACTCTTTTGCCATAATTTTAACTTCCTGAAATGACATGAATGACAATGTGAAAAGACTGGTCATGTGTTAATAACTATTGAAATTAGGTCATTGGTATAGGGTTACTTATATCATTCAACTTTTTCCCCCATATTTGAAATTTGAAATTTTCCCCCATATTTGAAATTCCATCACTAAATAAATATTCCCCTAATGTCCCAGGAAAACACTTTCTTGGGCCCTCATGGTCTCTTATTTCAATACTAGCTTAGTTATAATTTTCCTTCTACACAGCTGACATTCTGATATTTCCTTTTATTGCTTTTCTGATTGGATCCAATTCTAAATCTTATCTCTTTATTTTTTCTACTTTTATTGTGTATTACTTAAATACATTATCAAGCAAATTTTAAGGAAAATACTTGAAATTTATCTTCATGTTTAATTGACAACTCTCTTGAATTTTAGGATAAAATATTTTCTAACCAGACTAATGAGGTCCATATGCCTTTTTCCCCTTGTTAAATATTTTCTCCTATCAAATATTTAAAATACATTTATTATCCTCATAGTTTTGAAATATTGAAATAATGTATCAAAGTGTGGATATAACATTCGATTATTGTACTGGTCTTCAACCAGGAGATGTGTGTGTCAGATATGGCCAATTATCTTGTAATTTTTCTTTAATACTTTCCATCTCTCTTTTCTTGTAACTCCTATTTATTGGATAATGGGCCTTCTGGACTGGTCTTACGTTGTCAAACCAGAAACTGGATTTGTTCTCAAAGATCTTTAAGAGGCTTTTTGACTTAGACGTCCAATCCTTCAACTGATTTTGTATTTCATCATTTACATTTTTAATTTTCAAAACTTATTTTTTCCCTTTTTTCAAAAGTTCTTCCTTTTCCCTTTTTTTTCATATCTTCTCATTTTTTTGTAGATACAAAAAACCCTCTTTTTAGACCAATTAGTTTTTCTTTAATGTTTTCTATTCATAAATTATCTTCTCATTCAGGATTATGTTTTCTATTTTATTTTGTTTTTCAATCTGGTTCTGTTCAAATAGTTGAAGATCTTAACTGTTAGCTTAGGAATTAGTGTTGGGAGGTGGAGACATTGAATAATTTCCTCCAAATTGACAACTGAGATTGAAAAACAAAGCAGGCGGAAAGAATCTGACTAGCATCCACGAGGACACAGGTTTGATCTCTGGCCTTGCTCAGAGGATTAAGGATCCGGCATTGCTGGGAGCTGTAGTATAGGTTGCAGACATGGTTCCCATCTGGCCTGGTTGTGGCTGTGGCGTAGGCCGGCAGCTACAGCTCTGATTCCACCTCTAGCCTGGGAATCTCCATATGCTGCAGGTGCGGCCCTAAAAAGACAAAAGAAAGAGAGAGAGAGGAAGGAAGGAAGACATACAGACAGACAAAGCAGGCAACTCTGTAAAGGACAATTACTGAAGTTTATTGTGGGTAACTTATAAACAGGCAGAATGGGAATAGATTGTTCTCCAAGGAAGATATACAGATGGCCAGCAAACACATGAAAAAATGCTCAACATTGCTGATTATAAGAGAAATGCAAATCAAAACTACCATGAGATACCACCTCACACCAGTCAGAATGGCCATCATTAATAAGTCCACAAATAACAAGTGCTGGAGGGGCTGTGGAGAAAAGGGAACCCTCCTGCACTGTTGGTGGGAATGTCAACTGGTACAGCCACTATGGAGAACAGTTTGGAGATACCTTAGAAATCTATACATAGAACTTCCATATGACCCTGCAATCCCACTCTTGGGCATATATCCGGACAAAACTCTACTTAAAAGAGACACATGCACCCACATGTTCTTTGCAGCATTATTCATAATAGCGAAGACATGGAAACAACCCAAATGTCCATCCACAGATGATTGGATTTGGAAGATGTGGTATATATACACAATGGAATACTTCTCAGTCATAAAAAAAGAATGACATAATGCCATTTGCAGCAACATGGATGGAACTAGAGACTCTCATACTGAGTGAAATGAGCCAGAAAGACAAAGACAAATACCATATTATATCACTTATATCTGGAATCTAATATAAGACACAAATAAACCTTCCCACAGAAAAGAAAATCATGGACTTGGAGAATAGACTTGTGGCTTCCCAATGGGAGAGGGAGGGAGTGGGAGGGATTGGGAGCTTGGGGTTATCAGATACAACTTAGAATAGATTTACAAGGAGATCCTGCTGAGTAGCACTGAGAACTATGTCTAGATACTCATGTTGCAACAGAACAAAGGGTGGGGAAAAAAAATGTATATATGTAAGAGTAACTTGATCCCCATGCTGTACAGTGGGGGTGGGGGTGGGGACAGGCAGAATGAGGGGTGTGAGGGTGCAAAACAGAAGCATTCACAGCTTCAGGGCCTACAGGAGTACAGGAGGATTTAAAGGGGCCAAAGCTCAAAACAGAATCTGACTAACAAGGGAGAAGCATGTTCTCATCATGGGAACTGGAATTTTTCCTCCCCTGGGGGCTTTCATGACCATTAACCATCTGCTTCAACAGATGTTCTTCCAGTTTTCATATCAGGCCAGGCTAAAACTTGATAAGGAATTTATCTGGCTTGGGCACATCCCTTGTGAGTAGGCTAAAGCTCAGTCACACTGGGGTGGGGGTGGTGCACACAAGATGCAGGCCTAAGATGGAGCTGACAAAATGGAGTCAGTATGGTTCAGCCACGGAAGTAGTTTTAAGAATAAGAAAATAACAAGCTGACTTCCGAGCTCTGTGTGCATGGAAGGGGAATTTGAGTGGGCGATTTAGCCATGGAGATGACCATTTATGTTGAGATTCCTAACTATCTGAATCTTGAAGTCTTTTCTCTGAGGCTATTCATTTTCTCTAGTAATAAATTCTTTGCCGTTTCTTCAATGGTATGGGGATGTGGACTGCTGAGAACTCTGCGCTCAGGGAGATAGCAGGGCTGTCCATTACTGCATCTTTAGTTTTTCAAAGGAGTTGTCTGATTTCAGACACATTTTCCCTTCTATCCATTGTCACAAAAAATTGTTTCCAAGTTTCAAACCTCTTTGGGAGTCTAGAGGTGGTGTCAGCCTCCTCTCTGTCTCTCCCACTCCATGCCTGCTCTGGCCTCTGTTTCCTCCTGCTGTTACCACATCCATCTGTTACCACTTTCTTCCTTAACATAAGTGGGATGTACTCTCTTGTCTGCTAATGTCTATTCTCCCAGGTTTATATATTTAAAGTTTACACATCTGAGAGTTCCCATCCTGGCTCAGCAGTTAACGAACCCAACTAGGATCCATGAAGACGTGGGTTCACTCCCTGGCCTCAATCAGTGGGTTAAGGATCCGGTGTTGCCGTGAGCTTTTAGTGTAGGTTGCAGACGTGGCTCAGATCCCGGGTTGCTGTGGCTGTGGCATAGTAGGCTGGCAGCTACAGCTCCAATTCAACCCCTAGCCTGGGAACCTCCATATGCCACAGATGGGGCCCTAAAAAGGCAAAAAAAGACCAAAAAAAAAAAGTTTACACATTTGAAGTTTATCATTTTAATATCAGTTTAGAATGTCCTCAGCTGGTATGAAAGAACAATACGTATTAAAAATGACCCAGTATCTTTAACATGTAAGACATTTTATAAAACCCCTTCCAAATCAAAAGAACAAAAACAAAAATTCTTAAATCTATGAACAACATCAATACACAAGGTCTTTGTACTACATTTTATATTATATTTTAATGTTTCTAAGAGTGTTGCATTTTAGAAAGGACTTGGAAGTCAAAGATTCAAACCAGGATAGTATCTGGACACTAGTCCTCCAGTCTGAGCTTAAGGAAATATATGGCCTCCCAGACTGTACTACCTGCATTGCAGCACCTTCTTGAGGAGATGAGGACTGGGTCTCCTGAAACAAAGTCTGAAGCATAGTTGGTGCCCAATAAATACTAGTTCCTTTGCCTAATCTCTTAATGTTTCATTTTCCTTTCCATCATGTATAGTTCTCCTCCTCCTATACTGGAGGGCCTACATGTAGTCCGTCATCTTCAACTTTGATGTTTCAATGAAAATCTCTATACATAATGGCTAAAGTCAAGAATCATCTGTTTGCTTTCCCTAGATAACCCAATTTTCCAAAATTTAAACAGGATTAAATAATAATTATTTAGCTCAGAAATCTATGAATTGGCAATCTGGGCTGGGCTCTATGGTTGGTTCTGAGCTAGCCTTATCAGATCTCAGTTGGATGTGCTGACCTGTCCTTAGTTCATTGCTGCTTTGACAGGAACTGGCTAGTCTAAGATGCTCCTGCTGGAATGGCTCATTTATTTGCCATGAAGTTTCTCATCTTCCAGCTAATTATACAGTGATGTCCCCATGATGGCTCACTTCAAGAGTAAGGGTATAAGTGGGCAAAAGACTAGCTTAGGAGGTCCCCAGTGGGTGCAGTGGGTTAATAATCCAACTACAGGAGTTCCTGTTGTGGCGCAGGGGAAACGAATCTGACAAGGAACCATAACGTTGCAGGTTCGATCCTTGGCCTTGCTCAGTGGGCTGGATCTGGCATTGCTGTAGCTGTGGTATAAGCCGGTGGCTACAGTTCCAATTGGACCCCTAGCCTGGGAACCTCCATATGACGTGGGTGCAGCCCTAAAAAGACCAAAAAAAAAAAAAAAAACAAAAAAAAAAGAATCCAATTACAGTGGCTTGGGTCACTGTGGAGATATGGGTTCAATCCTTGGCCTGGTATAGTGTATTAAAGGACTCAGTGTTGCTGAAGTCATAGAGTACACCGAGGCTGTGGATTGGATTCAATCCCTAGCTTTGGAACTTCCATTTGCCACAGGCGTGGCCTTAAAAAAAAAAAAAAAAAAAAAAAAAAGGCCTGTCTTAAATTTGCACAATATCACTTTTGCTATATTTACACTGGCAAATGGGTTAGGTGTACTCTCCCTTGCTCATCTCTTGATAGAAGGAGCATGTAGAATTGTGGCCATTTCTGAATCTGTCATATAGAGCAAAGGTACTCAGTATGATGGCCTGTTGAAGATGTATCCCCATAACAATATAATGAAAGGTCTGAAGAATATTGGGTTGAGAACCAGAGCAAGGTTTACTCAGCAGAATCCCTGATTTCTCGCCCATCACTTTGTTCCCACATGATTCATAGAAGGGTAAGGGAAATGCAACTTGCTAGCTAAATCTTGCCTGTATCTGTTTTTTGCAGTCTCTAAGCTAAGGATGAGTCTTACACTTTTCAAAGGGTGAAAAATAACAAAAGAAGATCATTTCACGATGTGAAAATCATGTGAAATCCAAATTTCAGTGATCCCAAATAAATATTATTAAAAAACAGCCAGGCCTAAACATTTACATATCACCTATTACTGCTTTGGGGCTGTAACTGGCAGATTTGAGTATTTGCAAAAGGGAGTGTACATGACCCACAAGTCCTGAAATATTTACTACTTGATCTTTTACAGAGAAAGCTTACCAACAACGGATTTACGACATAAGCCATAAGTGTTTGGAGATGGGTGTGCCATCTATGCAAAGCTACAGGGAAAAAAATAAATGTCACCAAAAGCTATGAGAAATAAATTCAACACACAGTAAAGTCAGCTTAAGACTCCCTCCTCTCTGGAACATTAATAACATAATACCATCAATTATCCAAAAACAATCTTGAGAAAGGAACTTAAGTTTCCCCAGCCATAGCCACAGCAATGTGGGATCTGAGCTGCATCTGTGACCTACACCACAGCTCACAGCAACACTGGATCCTAGATCCACAGAATGAGGCCAGGGATCGAACCCACATTCTCATGCATACTAGTCACATTCGTTTCCACTGCAACACAATAGGAACTCCCCCCAGGTTTCTTTTTTATTAGGCATAAATGGGAAGAGCTAAAAGATTTATCATTTAATTTAAAATACTCAGCATTAACCCCAAGCTCCCAATCCATCCCACTCCCTCCCCGCCCCCCCCCCCCCCCGCTTGTCAACCACAAGTCTATTCTTCATGTCCATGATTTTCTTTTCTGTGGAAAGGTTCATTTGTGCCATATATTAGATTCCAGATTTAAGTGATATCATATGGTACTTGTTTTTATGATTATTTTACTCAGTATGAGAGTCTCTAGCTCCATCCTTGTTGCTGCAAGTGGCATTATTTTGTTCTTTTTTATGGCTGAGTAGTATTCCATTGTGCATAGATACCACATCTTCCTAAGAATGGATTAGCAATGAGATCCTGCTGTGTAGCATTGGGAACAGTGTCTAGTCACTTATGATGGAACATGATAATGTGAGAAACAAGAATGTATACATGTATGTGTAACTGGGTCACCATGCTGTACAGCAAAAAAAATAATAATGTATTGGGGAAATAAAAAGAAAAAGAAAAAGAAAAAATACACAGAATGAAGTGTTTATTTCCTTTTTATCAGAATAAAATGATCATGTCTCTCTACAACCATGTTTAACCTTTTGAAAAGAGAATGCCCAAATACCTTGAGTTTGTAGCCAAACTTCAGTTAGAATTTGTTTCCAAGTCCTAAGAGAAACAGAATGAAAGGAAAGCAGGAAGATGATAGAAGGGGCAAAGTGGCAGAAAAAGAAAATGAAGTTGAGAGTTATAAAATATAAATTTTCCCATAAATTAAAAACAAGAGCAGAATCCACAAGTAGCAGCCATACTGAGAACTTAAATGTCTTTAAGCTAGGTCCTTCAGTTCCCTAAAGCCAAAAGCATAGTGTTATTTTATCTGTACACATTTTTCATTTTCTGCACTGTAGCCTTTAAAAGCCTCTATCATTTTCTTTTATCTATTTTCAGTAAGCAAATTTTTGATTATAAAATAAAGTACAAGTATATTCTATGGAGACAAATTGGAACATACAGAAAAAATTAATGGAAATAAATTTAATTTCTTAATCATTATTACTCAGGGATATAATATCTAACATTTTATCTTATTTTATTCTCTGTTATTTATTCATTTATGGCCATGCCTGGGCCAGGGATCAAATCTTTGCCACAGCAGTAACCAGAGCCACAGCACTGATACCACCAGCTCCTTAACCCACAGAGCCACCAGGGAACTCATGTTCTCTGCCTTTTAACATTGAACATTTTCATTTTCTCCTGTTATACAAAATTTTGTCTGCTTAATGTTCTATCAAACTACAGTGTTTTATAAATAATTTATATATTTTGTATTGTATTCTTGTTAATTTTTCAGTATCAAATAATAGCACTGAAATTTTGACATGAAGTCATTTTCTTAATTTGTCATTATTTCTTAGCAAAGATGGGAAGTCATCAGGTCAGCACCTATGAACATAAATGAAGGTTTTGGATTTATGTTATCAAATAAATTTCTCAAATTTCTTTTCACTGAGGACTAAGGTACCTGTCTTTGGAGCAGAATGACTGTAAAGATCATCAAATTCTCTGCATTTTATTGTGACATTTTAACACACAGCTGTGTAGATCAGATTTACGTTAGGAATTGAAGCCTTACTTAGCAAGGCCTGATGAGATGGAAAGAACAATGAATGAATATTATGTAGTTTCAGAACAGCAGATTTTCCTAATTAAAGACATTTAATTCCACTTTTATTTTTCTAACTCTGATGGAGATCAATCTCAGTGTAAATCAGGATGTGATTTTTGACTAATGCCCAACCCAAGATATATTAACCCTGAAGTTTGGATTATATCAGAATTCCCAAATGCTGGGCCGGCAATTTTTTTTTCTTTTTTAGGGCTGCACCTGTGGCATATGGAGTTCTCAGGCTAGGAGTTGAATTGGAGATACAGCTGCTGGCCTACACCACAGCCATAGCAATGACACATCCCAGATACATGTGCAATCTATGCCACAGCTTGTGGCAATGCAGGATACTTACTGAATGAGGCCAGGGATCAAACCTGAATCCTCATGGATACTAGCTGGGTTCTTAACCCACTGAGCCACAATGGGAACTCCCAGTAATTTGTGATGTTTGAAAACAAAAATCCAAACAGGGAAACATACAAAAAACCGTGTTCCAGTGCATTCCAGTTCTAGCTCAGCTATGTACTGACTGGGTGATACTGGGTAAGTCATTTAATCTCTTTGATTTTCTCATATATAAGAAGAAATTCTTGGACTTCATAAATTTTAAGACCCCTTAAACTACTTTTAAAATGCTATTATTTTCATTATATATTTAAAGTTCACATACTTGTGTTTTCCCTCTTAGAAAGCTCTTCATATTAACCTCCATACTTACTCATAACCAGATTTGGCTGCGAGGGCACTATGATTAAAAACCTAAAATGTTTCCTAACATCCTTCTATCCTTCATTTCAAATCTCTTTCTGCACTTGACTCTGGAAAGATGGTGGAGGAGTAGGATGTGGAGCTCACGTTCTCTCACAAATACATCAATAGTATATCTACACATGGCATAATTCTCACGGAACATCTACTGAATGCTGGTGGAAGATCTCAGACTTCCAAAAGAGCAAGAAACTCTACATAACTGGGTATATCAAAAAGGAAAAAAAAGAGAGAGAGAGGGAATGCAATTAGGGCAGGACCAGGGCTCCTGCGAGGGAGTTGTGAAAGAGGAAAGGTTTCCACACACTGGGAAGACCCCTTACTGGGATGGAGAATAGCTGGGCTAGAGGGGGAGTTTTGGAGCCTCAGAGAAAAGAGCAGCAACCAGACTGTGGAGGGCAAAGTGGGGAAAGACAGATGGTGCACCCCCCAGCCCAAGAATCTTGTCCACTGGGGTGAGTGAGGGTTGGGTACTGAGGCTCAGGCTGTGGAGGACAGACTGGGGGACAGGACTGGGGTTGCCTGCATGGAGAAACCTGAATGGGCTAGTGGATGGTGCACCACAGTCGAAGGAGTGCGGAAGAAGCCTGGGCCCACAAGACAGGCAGGGCACCACTTGCATGAAGTTCAGGGATAGGTGTGAGCTGCTGCTGCCCTTTCAGACTCCAGAGGCAAGCAGAGACCACTGCCTCCACTGAGGGCTTGGTGATCAGGTTATTGTCACAGCCCCCACCTTTCCAGGAGCATGTGTCGGCAAGCATCTGCACAGCCCCATCAAGGGGGTGACAGTCAGCATACACTAGGGGAAAAGACAGCAAGAATCCAAATCAAAAGTAGCCCTCATGCCACAAAAATTGTAAACCCACAAAACCTACTCAAGGATGTTCCAGCATATAAAGAGCCCTCCAAGGCCACAGTAGATAACTCTTTTAAACTCACAGAGTAAGAGAAATATAAGCAAAATGAAGAAGAAAAGGAAGCACTCCCAGCTAATAGACCAAGAGAATTCCCTTGAAGGAATAAAAAATGAGACAGACTTATTCAGGCTAATAGAAAGGGGGTTCAAAAAGGAGGTACTGAAACTACTGAAGAAATTAAGAAAGGCTATTGACAGAAATGCAGATTTATGTAAAAGGGAACTAGAAACATAAGGAGGAGCCAAGGAAAATGGAAAACTCATTTACCAAGACAAAAGGCAGTGAATATCAGAATGAATAATGCAGAAAAAAGAATAAATGATCTAGAAGACAGAATAATGTAAATTGCCCAGTCATAAAAGCAGACAGAACACCATATTAAAAATTATGAGAACAGCATAAGAGACCCATGGGATAATATAAAACATACCAATCTATGCACAAAAGGGATTCCAGAAAGAGACAGCTGAGAAAGGGGTATTGAAAATGTATTTGAAGAAATTATTTCTGAAAACTTCCCAAACCTAAAGAAGGAAATAGATATCCAGATACAGGAAGCATAGAGAGGCCCCAACCAGATGAACCCAAACAGATCTACATCAAGACATATTATAAAAATGACAAAGATAAGGAAAGGATTTTTAAAGGCAGCAAGAGAAAAACAAAGAGTTAATTACAAAGGAACCCCCATAGGCTATAAGCTGATTTCTCTATAGAATTGTTGCAGGCCAGAGGAAATGGCAAAATATACTCAAAGTCTTGAAAAGAAAAAATTTGCAATTTGTTGGGTAGAATACTCTACCCAGCAAGACTATCATTTAGAATAGCAAGATGAATAAAGAATTTCTCAGAGAAGCAAAACCTAAAAGAATACAGCAATACTAAACCTATCCTAAAAGAACTATTGAAAATTTTTCTCGAAATAGAAAATAAGCAAGAAGATATAGGAAGAAGGAAATCACAACTATAAAGTCAATTAAACTGACCAGTATACAATTCATAAAGAAAAAAAACTATTTGTGAAAGCAATAATAAACACAAGGAACAGCAAGAGGATAACCATGAGGGTGTGAAAAAGGACATCAAAATCGTAAAATGTGGGGAAGGAGAGTAATATAACATAGATTCTTTCTTTTATAAATTTTTATTTTTAGTTTTGTCTTTTTGACTTTTTAGGGCTGTATCCATGGCATATGGAGGTTCCCAGGCTAGGGGTCTAATCAAAGCTGTGTCCGAGGGCCTACGCCACAGCCACAGCAACACCAGATCTGGGCCATGTCTGAGACCTATACCACAGCTCATGGCAATGCCGGATCCTTAACCCACTGAGCGAGGCCAGGGATCAAACCCACAACCTCAAGGTTCCTAGTCAGATTCATTTCTGCTGCGCCACTACGGGAACTCCAATTCTTTTTTTTTTTTTTTAAAGAAAGTATTTGAGAGCCTACATGACTATCAGGCTAAACCAAGCAGATGTAGGAAGGGATTAATGTACTTGAAAAATAGGGCAATCACAAATCAAAACAAAATAGATTCACAAAAACCAAAAAGAACAGAATAAAAACATAAAATAAAAGGAAATCATCAAACCACAAAAAGAAAAACAGAAAAAGAAAGGAACAAAAAGGAAACACAGAATCAACTGGAAAACAAAGTTTAAAATGGCAATAAATATATATGTATCAATAATTACCTTGGAGTTCCCATCATGGCTCAGTGGTTAGCGAATCTGAATAGGAACCATGAGGTTGCAGGTTTGATCCCTAGCCTTCCTTGCTCAGTGGGTTAAAGATCCTGCATTGCTGTGGCTGTGGTGTAGGCTGGAGGCTATAGCTCTGATTAGACCCCTGCCCTGGGAACTTCCATATGGCATGGGAGCAGCCCTAGAAAAGGCAAAAAGACAAAAAAATTACCTTAAATGTCAATGGACTGACAATCAAAAAACATAAAGTGGCAGACTGGATTAAAAAAAGAAAAGAAATAAGAGTCTACAATATACTGCCCACAAGAGACCCACCTTTGGGCAAAGAACACACATAGATTGAAAGTGAGGGGATGAAGGAAGATGGGAGAGTAGTACGATGCAAGGGTCACCTATTCCCACAAATACTTTGAGAATGCATCTACACTTGGAACTATTTGCACAGAAAATTTGTTTAACACTGATGAAACACCTCAGGAATATGATAGAGCAGGAAAACCTTCATGAAACCAGATAGGACAAAACAAAGATGAAAGAAGAAAAAGAGAGAAGAGAAAACAAGCAATATGGGACCTGCACCCCTAGGAAGGAGCTGAAAAGAAGAAAAGCTCCTGAACCCTGGGAAATTCTGCCTCTAGCGAGGGGATCAGCTGGGACAGCAGTGAAACTTTAGAACATTGGAGGAGAACACAGAAGTTGGTGTGAAGAGGTTAAAACATAAACAATCCTCCACAAACGGTCAGTGCTAAGACAACTGGCAACCACATGACAGTACCAGCAGGTGTTGGGAACTAAAACTATGGCCTTAGAGATTAGACGCAAACAGAGCTGGGGCTGACGATGTGGGAAAAAATGGGTTGGTTGCACCTGGAGGGACTAGAGTATAGGGCAACCACATGTGAGGGCATAAGCTGAGGCACCCCATTTGGGCTTAGTGGCTAGTCACCATTGTTTGAGGGTACTGGAGGGAAGAGGTGGGATCCACCACTACAGCCTTATTCCATGTGTTTGCTCTCAGGCTGCAGTACTGTCTGCTTCAGCTCTGGGAGCCACCCAACAGCAGCTGCTACCTAGCAACAGCTGGGGAACAGCCCCATCCTTAAAGCTACTTGGAGCAGACAGGCCAAGTAAATGCCCAGGGGAATAACATAAGCGCCACAGCCCCTGCTAGCGGCTCTGTAGGGGTCCATGCTAGTGGTGATCCTTCCACTCCAAAAGAGCCCCGAGAGGCCCACTGGTCCTCATTCTGATCCTCAGCAGCTATAGAAAGCACTCCTGCAAGCAGCCAAGGGGAGGGAGGGACCATCAGAAGTGCACATCCTGCAGCTACAGAGAGACTTTTGCAACAGCTAGGAAGCAGTCCTGGCCCTTGGGGCTACAGAGAGAGATCTCTGATTGACCAAATAAGGGGAATGATGGCACAATGGCATCTGTCCATACAGCTACAGAGAGCAGTCCCAAGAACCTCTCCAGCAAAGGGAAGGACTTCAGGAGCAGCTGTTGACACTGCCACTTTCAGGAAATAGTCTTGAGAGCTACATGGTATCAGGAGGGGTCGCAGGAGCCACTGCTGCCCCTACGTGCTACAAAAGCAATCCTGTGAAATGTGAATCACTGACACCTCCCTCACAGATTCCATCCCTAATAGCCACCCAGCTCCAGGAGAGGTATTGTGATACCACTGTTCCCATCATGTGCGCTGGGTACACGTGAACTACCACCACCCTGACAACTCCAGGACTGGGTACCTACTGCTACATCTACATATCTGCAGTCAAGAGGATGATAAACAGAAAGGTAGACATTATGAGACCACAAAGTGGTAGTTTTCAGACAAAGGAACGAGATAAAAATAGCTAAATGATGAGAAGATAGACAATCTACCTGCAAAAAGAATTCAGAGTGATGATAATAAAGATGATCCAAGATATTGGAAAAATAATGAGACACAGATCAAGAAGTAAAAAGAAGTGCTTTATAAAGAGTTACAGGATTTAAAGAGCAAGCAAACTAAGATGAATAGCATGATGTCTAAAATGAAAAATATGGAGTTCCTGTCATGGCTCAATGGTTAACGAATCTGACTAGGAACCATGAGATTGCGGGTTTGATCCCTGGCCTCGCTCAGTGGGTTAAGGATCCAGCATTGCCATGAACTGCAGTGTAGGTCATAGATGTGGCATGGATCCCAAGTTTCTGTGGCTCTGGTGTAGGCTGGCAGCTACAGCTCCGATTAGACCCCAAGCCTGGGAACCCCCATATGCTGTGGGTGTGGCCCTAGAAAAAACAAAACAGACAAAATAAAATAAAAAATACACTAGAAGGAATCAATAGCAGGATAGGGATGCAGATGAATGAATAAGTGAGGTGGGAGACAGAGTGGTGGAAATCACCACCACAGAAAAGAATGAAGAAAAAAGAATGATGGGGCAGAGACTGCCTGGGAGACTAGAAAACAAAGCTGTTGCAGAGGAAGGGAGCAATACTCTAGGGGCGGGGAAGTGGAAAGCTGCATCAGAGGGAACCTGGGAGAAGAGCCTGGTCTGCGCCCGTGCTGGGGAGGGGAGAGAAGAAGGGGTGGGTCCCCATAGAATACTCCACATACCACAGCAAGCTCACAGGCCCGCTAGCTAGCAGAAAGCTGTGCTTCCCAGTGCATCCCCTCCTCCCACCCCCACCACCGCCTACGCTCTCACCACACCTGGGGCTACCTGCCATCCAGGAGGGCTGGCCTCAACAATTGCCTGAAGCCTACCACTGCAAGGGCTGTCCCTGCACAGGCCTGCTTGCCCTTTGGAGGGGCTACACTTCCGCAGAGCAGCACCAAACACCACCAGCCCCCGAGAAAAGGCCTGCAGCCCAGAAAAGCTAGAACAAGCCTAGCCAGGCTGTGAATAGATCTGCCTAATTTTCGGATGGTTTTTCTGAGTCAGGCTGCCCTGGGGAGGAGCCTCTTGGGTTTTCAGCGGCCCTGCTAGCCACCCAGGCCCTCAGGGGGTGCCGAGCTCTAGCAGATTAGCTGCACAGGACTGCCAGCTCCAGGCAGGACCCCCTGCAGCCCAGAAAAACTGCAACAAGCCTGGCCGAGCTGTGAAAAGATCTCAGACGGTCTTTCTGAGTTGGGCTGCCCTGGGGAGGAGCCTCTTGGGTTTTCAGTGGCACTGCTAGCCACCCAAGCCCTCAGGGGATGCCCCACTCCTGCAGAATAGCCACTCAGCACCACCAGCCCCCTGGAGGAGCCCCTGCAGCCTAGAAAAGCTGCAACAAGCTTGGCCAGACTGTGAAAAGATCCGCCTACATTCTCATGCTGTCCTTCTGAGTTGGGCTGCCCTAGGGAAGAGCCTCTTAGGTTCTCAGTGACCCAGATAGCTGCTCCAGCCCCCAGGGAGTGCTGCACTCCTGAGGAACAGCTGCCCAACACTGCCAACTCCCTCCAAGAACCCCACAGCCTAAAAACACAAGAGCAAGCTCTGCATGACCAAGTGAAATCTGCTACCATCGTGGTGTGGACCTCCCAGTCCTGTCTGCCCTCAGGAAGCCCTCCTTTGCTTCAAAGAAACCCTGTTAGCCCCATCAACACTCCAGAAAAGCCACAATGCCTCAAAAAAGATTGACCAACAACGCCAACCCTCAGGAAACATTCCACGGCAGTGACAAGGCAAACACTGCCCGATAACGGAGAGTACAACTCCCTCAGGAGAAAGAAAACAACAAGCAAGATGAAGAAGCTGAGAAACCACCCCCAGTCAAACCAACAGGAGAACTCACCTAAAACAGTCAGCAATGAAACAGATCTCTGCAGTCAGACAGACCTGGAGTTCAAAAGAGAAATACTGAAAATACTGAAGGAATTAAGAGAAGATATAAACAGTAATGCAGATACCCTCAGACAGGAACTAGAAAATATAAGGAGGAGCCAAGAAAAACTAGAACATTCATTTGCAGAGATGCAAACTGAACTAGGGGCAGTAAAAACCAGAAGGAATAATGCAGAAGAACGAATCAGTGATATGGAAGATAGAATAATGGAAATCACTCAATCTGGTCAACAGACAGAAAACCGAATCAAAAAACTGGAAAGCAATATAAGAGACCTATGGGATAATATAAAGCAGGCCAATCTACACATAATAGGAATTCCAGAAGGAGTAGAAAAAGATAAGGGGATGGAAAATATATTTGAATAAATTATCGATGGAAACTTCCCAAATCTAAAGGATACTGGGTTCAAGACACAAGAAGCACAGAGGGTCCCAAGCAAATTGAACCCAAATAGACCCACACCAAGACACATCATAATAAAAATGGCAAAAGTTAGTGATAAAGAGAGGATCCTAAAGGCAGCAAGAGAAAAGCAGAATGTTACCTACAAGGGAACCCCCATAAGATTATCAGCTGATTTCTCTACAGAAACACTACAGGCCAGGAGGGAATGGCAAGAGATATTTAAAGTGCTCAAAGGAAAAAATATGCAACCTAGAATACTCTATCCAGTAAGAATATCATTTAAAATAGAAGGGGAAATAAAAATTTTTCCCAACAAACAAAAACTTAAAGAATACAGCAACACAAAACCCAGGTTAAAAGAAATACTGAAAGGGCTTCTCTAAACCAAAAAGAAAGGAAGGAAAGGGAAGAAAAAAGAAAAGAAAAAAAAAAAAAGAAAGAAGAAGAAGAAGAAGAGGAAGAACTAGGACTGAGGAAACCGCAATCAGAGAGCAGTCACTCAAATAAGCCAGCATACAGATTTAATCATGAACATGCTTCAAACAAAATAAAATTAAAAAGAAAAAAATAAAAAAGTGTCATCAAAACCATAAAATGTGGGCAAGGGATGTCAGGAGGTAAATAACCCTTTTTGTTTATATGTATGTCTCTCTTCTTAATTTTAATATAGTAAGGAAGTGTTTGAACTTACAGGACCATCAGGCTAAAACACACATTTATGGGAAGGGGTTAGCATACTTAAAAAACAGGGCAACCACAAGCCAAAACCAAATATTACATTTGCAAAAAATGAAAAAAAAAATACACTCAAGCAGATAATAACAGGAGACCATCCAACCAAAAAAAAAAAAAAAAAAAAAAAAAAAAAAAAAAAAAAAAAGAAAGGAAGAATGGAAAACCATAGAATCAACTGGAACACGAGGTTCAAATGGCAATAAATAATCATCTATCAATTATCACCTTAAATGTCAATGGATGAATGCCCCAATCAAAAGACACAGAGTGGCTGAGTGGATAAAAAGGCAAAAACCTTCAATATGCTGCCTATAAGAAACTCACCTTAGGACAAAAGATACATATAGATTGGAAGTGAAAGGGTGGGGAAAAATATTTCACTCCAATAGACATGACAGAAAAGCAGGAGTCACAATGCTCATATCAGACAAAATAGACTTTAAAACAAAAGACATAAAGAAAGACAAAGAAGGACACTACTTAATGATTAAGGGATCCATCCAAGGAGAGGATGTTACTATCGTCAACATATATGCCCCAAATATAGGAGCACCCAGATACATACAACAAATATTAACAGACATAAAGGGAGATATTGATGAGAACACAATCATAGTAGGAGACCTTAATACCCCCCTCACATCAATGGACAGATCCTCTAGACAGAAAACCAATAAAGCAACAGAGATCCTAAAGGAAACAATAGAAAAGTTAGACTTCATTGATATCTTCAGGACACTACATCCAAAAAAAGCAGAATACACATTCTTCTCAAATGCTCATGGAACATTCTCAAGAATCGACCACATATTGGGACATAAAGCGAATCTCAATAAATTTAGGAGCATAGAAATTATCTCAAGTATCTTCTCTGACCACAATGCCATGGAATTAGAAATCAACCATGGGAAAAGGAAAGAGAAAAAACCTACTACATGGAGACTAAACAACATGCTACTAAAAAACCAATGGGTCAATGAGGAAATCAAGAAGGAAATTAAAAAATACCTTGAAAGAAAGGATAATGATGACACAACCTCTCAAAATCTATGGGATGCTGCGAAAGCAGTGCTCAGAGGGAAATTCATAGCGATACAGGCCTTTCTCAAAAAAAGAAGAAAGACGTCAAATTGACAACTTAACCCTCCACCTAAACAAATTAGAAAAAGAAGAACAAAAAAGACCTAAAGTCAGCAGAAGGAAGGAAATTATAAAGATCAAAGAAGAAATCAATAAAATAGAGACTCAAAAAACAATAGAGAAAATTAATAAAACCATGAGGTGGGTCTTTGAAATGGTAAACAAAATTGACAAACCCCTGGCCAGACTCACTAAAAAGAGGAGAGAAAGAACTCAACCAAAATTATAAATAAAAAGGAGAAATCACAATGGATATAGCAGAAATACAAAAAACCATAAGAGAATACTATGAACAACTATACGGCAACAACTTTGACAATCTGGAAGAAATGGACAATTTTCTAGAATCTTACAGCCTGCCAAAACTGAATCAAGAAGAAACAGACCAACTGAACAGACTGATCACTAGAAATGAAATTGAAGAGGTCATAAAATCACTCCCTACAAATAAAAGTCCAGGACCAGATGGCTTCACAGGCGAATTCTATCAAACATATAGAGAGGAATTGGTGCCCATCCTCCTTAAACTCTTTCAAAAGGTTGAAGAAGGAATACTCCCAAAGACATTCTATGGTGCCACCATCACCCTCATTCCAAAACCAGACAGAGATACCACCAAAAAACAAACTATCGCCCAATATCATTGATGAATATAGATGCAAAACTTCTCAACAAAATCTTAGCCAATCGAATCCAACAACATACCAAAAAAATTATACACCATGACCAGGTTGGGTTCATCCCAGTTTCACAAGGATGGTTCAACATACGCAAATCAATCAGCATCATACACCACATTAACAAAAAAAAGTCAAAAATCATATGATCATCTCAATAGACGCAGAAAAAGCATTTGACAAAGTCCAACATCCATTCATGATCAAGACCCTCGCCAAAGTGGGTATAGAGGGAACATTCCTGAACATAATCAAAGCCATTTATGATAAACTCACAGCAAATATAATCCTCAATGGGGAAAAACTGAAAGCCTTCGCACTCAAATCTGGAACAAGACAGGGATGCCTACTCTCACCACTGCTCTTCAACATAGTTTTGGAAGTCCTAGCCACAGCAATTAGACAAACAAATGAAATAAAAGGCATCCATATAGGAAGAGAAGAGATCAAACTGTCACTGTATGCAGATGACATGATACTATACAAAGAAAACCCTAAGGACTCAACCCAAACACTACGTGATCTGATTAATAAATTCCGCAACGAAGCAGGATATAAGATTAACATTCAGAAGTCAGTTGCATTTCTGTATACCAGCAATGAAATATTAGAAAAGGAATACAAAAATACGATACCTTTTAAAATTGCACCTCACAAAATCAAATACCTCGGAATACACCTGACCAATGAGGTAAAGGAACTATATGCCGAGAACTAGAAAACTTTAATCAAAGAAATCAAAGAAGATGTAAAGAAATGGAAAGATAGTCCATGCTCCTGGATTGGGAAAATCAATATTGTAAAAATGGCCATACTACCCAAAGCAATCTACAGATTCAATGCAATCCCTATCAAATTACCCATGACATTTTTCACAGAACTAGAACAAACAATCCAAACATTTATATGGAACCACAAAAGACCCAGAATCGCCAAAGCAATCCTGAGAAACAAAAACCAAGCAGGAGGCATCACTCTCCCAGACTTCAAGAAATACTACAAAGCCACAGTCATCAAAACAGTGTGGTACTGGCATCAAAACAGACAGACAGACCAATGGAACAGAATAGAGAATCCGGAAATAAACCCTGACACCTATGGTCAATTAATCTTTGACAAGGGAGGCAAGAACATAAAATGGGAAAAAGAAAGTCTATTCAGCAAGCATTGCTGGGAAACCTGGACAGCTGCATGCAAAGCAATGAAACTAGAACACACCCTCACACCATGCACAAAAATAAACTCCAAATGGCTGAAAGACTTAAATATAAGACAGGACATTATCAAACTCCTAGAAGAAAACATAGGCAAAACACTCTCTGACATCAACCTCATGAACATTTTCTCAGATCAGTCTCCCAAAGCAACAGAAATTAGAGCAAAAATAAACCCATGGAACCTCATCAAACTGAAAAGCTTTTGCACAGCAAAGGAAACCCAAAAGAAAACAAAAAGACAACTTACAGAATGGGAGAAGATAGTTTCAAATGATGCAACTGACAAGGGCTTAATCTCTAGAATATATAAGCAACTTATACAACCCAACAGCAAAAAAACCAATCAATCAATGGAAAAATGGGCAAAAGACCTGAATAGACATTTCTCTAAAGAAGATATACAGATGGCCAACAAACACATGAAAAAATGCTCAACATTGCTGATTATAAGAGAAATGCAAAATCAAAACTACCATGAGATACCACCTCACACCAGTCAGAATGGCCATCATTAATAAGTCCACAAATAACAAGTGCTGGAGGGGTTGTGGTTAAAAGGGAACCCTCCTGCACTGTTGGTGGGAATGTCAACTGGTACAGCCACTATGGAGAACAGTTTGGAGATACCTTAGAAATCTATACATAGAACTTCCATATGACCTCGCAATCCCACTCTTGGGCATCTATCCGGACAAAACTCTACTTAAAAGAGGCACGTGCACCCGCATGTTCATTGTAGCACTATTCACAATAGCCAGGACATGGAAACAACCCAAATGTCCATCGACAGATGATTGGACTCGGAAGAGGTGGTATATATACACAATGGAATCCTACTCAGCCATAAAAAAGAATGACATAATGCCATTTGCAGCAACATGGATGGAACTAGAGAATCTCATGCTGAGTGAAATGAGCCAGAAAGACAAAGACAAATACCATATGATATCACTTATAACTGGAATCTAATATCCAGAACAAATGAACATCTCCTCAGAAAAAAAAATCATGGACCTGGGGAAAAGACTTGTGGCTGCCTGATGGGAGAGGGTGGGAGTGGGAGGGATCGGGAGCTTGGGCTTATCAGACACAACTTAGAATAGATTTACAAGGAGATCATGCTGAATAGCATTGAGAACTTTGTCTAGATACTCATGTTGCAACAGAACAAAGGGTGGGGAAAAACTGTAATTGTAATGTATACATGTAAGGATAACTTGATCCCCTTGCTGTACAGTGGGAAAAAAAAATAAAAAAAATGAAGAGAACTTAGGAGATTCTAACAGACTTCTGGGAAACATTAATTGTACCAACATTTGTATTATAGAAGGTCCAGAAGGAGAAGACAGAGAGAAAGGGCCAGAGAAAGTATTTGAAGAGATTATAGCCAAAAATTTTCCCTATGTGGGGAAAAAAACAAAACAAAACACTCACTCAAGTTGAGGAAACATGGATAACCCAATACAGGATAAACCCAAGGAGAAATACATGTCATACCAATAAAAATGATGAAAATTAAATACAAGGAAAAAATATTAAAAGCCATAAGGGAAAAGGACAAATAACATACAAGGCAACTCCCATAAAGGTAACAGCTGATCTTTCAGCAGAAACTCTGCAAGCTCGAAGCCATACAAGGTATATTTGAGGTTATGAAGAGGAGGAATTTGGAACCAAGAATACTCTAATCAGAGAAGCTCTCATTCAAATTTGATGTAGAGATCAAAATCTTTTCAGACAAGCAAAAGCTAAGAGAATTCAGCACCTCCAAACCAGCTCCACAACAACGACTAAAGGAACTTCTCTAAGTAGAAAAGGAAAAGCCAAAATTATAAACAAGAATATTAAAAATGCAAAGGCTCACACTGGTAAAGAGAAAGATAATATAAAGGTAGGAAATCGCCCATTGACAAATATGATATTAAAACTACCAAGCATGAAGAGAGAACAAATGCAAAATATTGAAAATGCATTTGAAATTAAGAAACCAGCAACCAGAAACAATTCTCCACACATATAGATGGTTATATCAAAATATATTAGGCACTACAAGCAAAAAAACTATAATGGACACACACTTAAAAAAAAGAAAGCAATCCAAAAATAGCACTAATGATGGTCAGCTAATCACAAGAGAAGATAACAAAGGAGGAAGGAAGGAAAAAAACCCAAAGTAACAAACCAGAAATATTAAAAAATGGCAATAATATATATTTATCCACAATTACATTGAACGCAAATGGATTAAATGCTCCAACTAAAAGACACAGACTGGCTGAGTGTATACAAAAACAAGACCCATATATATGAAGTTTACAAGAGACCAACTTCAGATCTAAGGACACATACAGTTAAAGTGAGGGGATGCAAGGAAATATACATGCAAATGGACATCACAGAAGAGAAGTAGCAATACTCTTATCAGACAAAATAGATTTTAAAATAAAGGCCACAAGGGACAAAGAAAAACATTACATAACGATCAAAGGATCAATCTAAGAGGATGTAATAATTGTAAATATGTATGCACCCAAAACAGGAGCATCATACTATATAAGGCAATTGCCAACAATCACAAAAGGAAAAATCCACATCAACACAATAGTAGTGGGGGACTTTAACATCCCACTTATATCAATGGACAGATCATCCAGACAGAAAATCAACAGGTAAAGACAGGCCTTAAATGACACACTAGACCAGATAGACTTACCTGATATTTATAGAACATTCCATTCCAAAGTAGCAGAATACACATTCTTCTCAAGTGCACATGGAACATTCTCCAGGATATATCTTAGGCCACATATAAAGCTTTGGTAAATTTTTAAAAATTGAAATTATTTCAACCATTTTTTTTCTGACAATAATGCTATGAGACTAGAAATTAACTTCAAGAAAAAACAGCAAAAAACACAAGCCCCTGCAACCTAAACAATATGCTACTAAACAAGCAGTGGAAATTTGAAGAAACTGAAAAGGAAATCAGAAGATATTTAGAGATAAGTAACAATGAAGATACAACAATCCAAAACGTATAGGACACAGAAAAAGCAGTTCTGAGAGGGAAATTAAGAGCAATACAATCTTATCTTAGGAAAGAGGAAAAAACTCAAATAAACAACCTAATCTTACACCTAAAAAATCTAGAGAAGGAAGAACAGACAAAGCCCACAATTAGTAGAAGGAAAAAAAATCATAAAGATTAGAGCAGGAATTAATGACATAGAGACAAAGAAAACAATAGAGATCAATGAAACCAAAAGTTGGTTCTTTAAAGAGATCAACAAAATTGATAAACCTTTAGCTAGACTCAGTGAGAAAAAAGGTAGAGGGTTCAAATCAATAAGGTCAGAAATGAAAAAGAAGTTACAACTTGCACCACAGAAATACAAGGGATCATAAGAGACTATGATGAGCAACTGTATGCCAACAAAATGAACAACCTAGAAAAAAATGGACAGATTATTACAAAGACACAACCTACCAATGCTGAATCAGGAAGAAATAGAAAATATGAATAGATGGATCACAAGCACTATAAAATGTAATTTAAAAACTTTCCCCCAAAAAAGTCCAGGACCTGATGGCTTCATAGGTGAATTCTATGAAACACTCAAGAGTTAACATCCATTCTTCTGAAACTCTTCCAAAACATTGCAGAGGAAGGAATACTCCCATGCTCATTCAAGAAGCCACCATCACCCTGATACCAAAACCAGACAAAGATAAACTACAAAAAAAAAAAGGCCAATACCACTGATGAATATAGATGCAAAAATCCACAACAAAATGTTTGCAAACTGCATCCAAAAATATATTTAAAAGACCATACACCATGATCAAGTAGGATTTATCCCAGGGATGCAAGGATTCTTCAATATCCACAAATCAATCAGTGTGAAACACCACATCAACATATTGAAAAATAAAAACCACATGATTTTCTCAACAGATGCAGAAAAAGCTTTTGACAAAATTCAACATCTATTCCTAATAAAAACTCTCCAGAGAGTGGGCATAGAGGGGAACTACCTCAATATAATAAAAGTCATATGTGACAAACTCAGTAACAACATTCTCAATGGTGAAAATGGAAAGCATTTCTGCTAAGATTAGGAACAAGACAAGGATTCCACTTTCACCAATGTTATTCAACATAGTTTTGGAAGTCCTAGCCATGGCATTCAAAGAAGAAAAAGAAATAAAAGAAATCCAAATTGGAAAGGAAGAAGTAAAACCATCACTATTTGTAGATGACATGATACTATACCTAGAAAAATCCTAAAGAAACTACCAGAAACTGTTATAGAGTTCATTAATGAATCTGGTAAAGTTGCAAGAAACAAAATTACTACACGTAAATTGACTGCATTTCTATATACTAACAATAAAAGATGAGAAAAGGAAATCCTGCTGTATTCACAGGGAACTATATCTAGTCACTTGTGATGGATCATGATGGAGGATAATGTGAGAAAAAGAATGTATGTACATGTGTGACTGGGTCATTTTGCTATATAGTAGAAAATAGAACACTGTAAACCAACTATAATGGAAAAAATTAAAATCATTTTTAAAAAGAAAGAGAAATTAGGAAAACCATTCCATTTACCATTGCATCAAAAAGAACTAAATGCCTAGGAATTAACTTACCTAAAGACACAAAAGACCTGTACTTTGAAAACCATAAGACACTGATGAAAGAAATCGAAGATGACACCAACAGGTGAAAATATGTAGCATGCTCTTGGACTGGAAGAATCAATATTGCCAAAATGACTATACTACTCAAGGCAATCTAGAGATTCAATGCAATCCCTATCAAATTACCAATGGTATTCTTCATAGAATTAGAAAAAATATTTTAAAATTTGTATGGAAACAGAAAAAAAAAAAACCCAAATAGCCAAAACAATATTGAAAAGAAAAAACAGAAGTGGAAGAAGCAGGCTCCTTGACTTCAGACAACACTGCAAAGCTACTGTCATCAAAACAGTATGGTACTGGCACAGAAAGAGAAATACAGATCAATGAAGCAGGATAGAAAGTCCAGAAATAAGCCCAAGCACCTATGGTCAACTAATCTATGACAAAGGAGGCAAGAACACATGGTGGGGGAAAGATAGTCTCTTCAATAAGTGGTGCTGGGAAAGCTGGACAGCTACATGTAAAAGAATGAAATTAGAATATTCTCTAATACCATACACAAAAATAAACTCAAAATGGATTAAAGATATAAAGGTAAGGCTATATACTATAAAACTCCTAGAGGAAAACATAAGCAGAACGCCCTTTAACATAAATCACAGAAACTTCTTGTTTGATCCACTTCCTAGAATAATGACAATAAAGACACAATAAAGCAATGGGACCAAATTAAACTCAAAAGCTTTTGCACAGCAAAGGAAAACATTTTAAAAAATGAAAAGAGAACCCACAGAATGGGAGAAAATCTTTGTAAACCATACAACCAACAAGGGCTTAATCTCCAAAATATGCAAACAAATCATACAACTCAACAACAAAAAAACAAATAACCCAATCAAAAATTGGCAGAAGACCAAAACAGACATTTTAATGATGTCTTCTTTGTAGGCACATGAAAAAGTTCTCAACATCACTAATTATTAGAGAAATGCAAATCAAAACTATGATAAGGTACTACCTCATACCAGTCAGAATGCCCATCATTAACAAATCAACAAGTAACAAATGCTGGAGAGGATGTGGAGAAAAGGGAACCTCCTACACTGTTAGTGGGAATGTAAATTAGTGTAACTACTATGGAAAACAGTATGGAGGTTCCTCAGAAAACTAAATATAAAACTACCATATGATCCAGCACTCCCATTCCAGGGCATATACCTGGACAAATCTTTCAAAAAGATACCCACAGCCCTATATTCTTTTTTTTGGTGTGTTGGGGGGGTACACCCAAGGCATATGGAAATTCCCAGGCTAGGAATCCAGAAGTGAGATAGAATCTGTAATAGAAAACCTCCTAACGAACACCATCAACAAACAGATTGAGCAGAGAGGCCTCAGAGGAAACCCACACCTCAATCTTCAACTTCTAATCTCTAGCACTGTGAGACAGATTCTATTTAAACCACCCAATATATGGTACTTTTTAGAGAAGCCCCAGCAAACGAATATACCACCATGCCTCTCCTGGCCATAGGTCACTAAGATCAAACAAGTCCTGTCTCCACATGCCAAGGTGGCAAAAAAAAAAAAAAAAAAAAAAAAAAAAAAAAAAAAAAAAAAATTCCAAGGCATTAACAGAAATCTCAAGATAATTTGCACTTTGTATTTTGAGTAAATTCATCTACCAGCCAACTGAATTTACTCCAAATATACAAGGTATTTTTGAACATAAACTCAGTTTCAACAAATAAAACCCAACTGCAGGCTAACCCTCCCCCCTCCCTAAACCAAACAAAAACTCCCTACAAACTAAAGTTCAGGACCAGATGGTTTTACAGGTGAATTCTACCAAATATACAAAGACGAACTTATACCTTTCTCAAACTCTTCCAAAAGACTGAAAAAGAGGGAACACTCCCAAAGATATTCCATGAAGCCACCATCACCCTGATACCAAAACCAGACAAAGATAACACCAAAAAAGAAAGTTACAGGCCAATGTATTTGATGAATACTGAGGAAAAATTTTTCAGAATATTAGCAAACCCAACCCAATAACACATTAAATAAATCATACATCATGACCATGTGAGATTCACCCCAATTTCACAAGGATGGTTCGACATACACAAATTGATCAGTGCAGTATGTCACATTTTTTAAAAAAAGTAAAAAACTGTATATTAGATTCCAGATATAAGTGATATCATATGGTATTTGTCTTTCTCCTTCTGACTTACTTCACTCAGTATGAGAGTCTCTAATTGCATCCACATTGCTGCAAATGGCATTATTTTGTTCCTTTTTATGGCTGAGTAGTATTCCATTGTGTATATATACCACAACTTCCTAATCCAATCATCTGTCAATGGACATTTGGGTTGTTTCCATGTCTTGGGTTAATAGATACAGACTATTGCCTTTAGAATGGAGTAGCAATGAGATCCTGCTGTGTAGCACTGAGAACTATGTCTAGTCACTTATGATGGAGCATGATAATGTGAGAAACAAGAATGTATACATGTATGTATAACTGGGTAACCATGCTGTACAGTGGAAAAAAATAGTGCATTGGGGAAATAAAAAAAATAATAAAAAGGAAAAAAAGTAAAAAAACCCACATGATCATCTCCATAAATGCAGAAAAAGCATTTGACAAAATTCAACATCCATTCATAATAAAGGAGTTCCCATCGTGGTGCAGTGGTTAACGAATCCGACTAGGAACCATGAGGTTGCGGGTTCAGTCCCTGCCCTTGCTCAGTGGGTTAACGATCCGGCATTGCCGTGAGCTGTGGTGTAGGTTGCAGACGCGGCTCGGATCCTGCGTTGCTGTGGCTCTGGCTTAGGCCAGTGGCTACAGCTCCAATTCGACCCCTAGCCTGGGAACCTCCATATGCCACGGGAGCGGCCCAAAGAAATAGCAAAAAGACAAAAAAAAAAAAAACATTCATAATAAAAACTCTTACTAAAGTGGGTCTAGAGGGAACATATCTCAACATAATAAAATCCATTTATGACAAGCCCACAGCCAACATAATACTCAGTGGTGGAGTTCCCTTGTGGTTGAGCAGCTTAAGGATCCAGCATTGTCACTGCAGTGGCTTGGGTTGCTGCTCTGGTGAAGGTTCAATCCCTGGGCATGGAACTTCCACATGTTGCAGCATGGCACAAAAATAAATAAACAAACAAACTCAGCAGTGAAAAGTTAAAAGCTTTCCCACTAAAATCTGGAACAAGACAAGGATGCTTAATCTCACTAGTTCTATTCAACATAGTATTGCAACTCCTACCAAAAACAATCAGGCAAGAAAAAGAAATACAAGATATCTAAATCAGAGGGGAAGAGATACAACTGTCACTATATGCAAATGACATGATACTATATAGAGAATACCTTAAGGACTCCACAAAAGAACTACTAGATCTGGCAAATGAATTCAGCAAAATAGCAGGATACAAGATTAATATTCAATAATTGGTTGCATTTCTTTATATTAACAATGAAATATTGGAAAGGGAATATATAAAAACATAACTTTCAAAATTACAACAAAAAATTAAAATTCCTAGGAATAAACCTGACCAAGGAGGTGAAAGACTTGTATGCTTATATATGTGTTGAGAATTACAACACATTGATAAAGGAAATTAAAGAGAATCAAACAAATGGAAAGATATCCAATGCTCTAGGACTGGAAGAATTAATATTATTAAAATGGCCATACTCCCAAAGCAATCTATAGATTTATATAATTCCTATCAAGTTATCAATGACATTTTACATGGAACTAGGACAGATAATCCAAAAATTTATATGGAACTATAAAATCCCAGAACTGCCAAAGCAATTCTTAGGAAAAAAAGGAAAGCAGGAGGTATAACTTTCCCAGACTTCAGACAATATTACAAAGCTACAATAATCACAAGTGTGGTAATGTACAAAATATATACAGATGAGTGGCAGAAATAGAGAGGCCAGAAATAAACCCACACACCTACAGTCAATTAACCTTCAATAAAGGAGGCAAGAATATAAAATGTGAAAAAGACAGTCTCTTCAGTAAGTGTTCTGGACAAAACTGGCAAAACTGTAAATCAGTAAAGCTAAACTCACCCTCACACTGTGCACAAAAATAAAATCAAAATGGCTTAAAGACTTAAATGTAAGACATGACACCATAAAACTCCTAAAGAGAGAATAGGAATAACATTTTCTGAAATAAATCATGTCAACGTTTTCTTAGGTCAGTCTCCCAAGGCAAGAGAAGTAAAAACAAAAATAAACAAATGGGTCTTAATCAAACTTACAAGTTTTTACACTGCAAAGGAAATGATAAATAAAAAAAAAAAAAGACAACTTACAGAATGGAAGAAAATATTTCCAAAGGATAAAACTGATAAGGGCTTAATCTCCAAAATATATAAATAGCTCATACAAATCAACAACAACAACAACAAAAAACAACCCAATGGAAAAATGGGCAGATAACCTAAATAGATATTTCTTCAAAAAAGACATACAGATGGCCAACAAGCACATAAAACATTGATAATTAGAAGAGAAATGCAAATCAAAATTACAATGAGGAACCACATCACACCAGTCAGATTGTCTATCATTAAAATGTCTACAAATAAAAAACACTGGAGAGGTGTAGATTAAAGGAAATCCTCCAACACTGTTGGTGGGAATGTAGATTGGGACAACTACTATGCAGCACAGTATGGAAGTTCCTCAAAAAATAGAATTACCATATGACCCAGCAATCCCACTCCTGGGCATATATCCAGATAAAACAATGATTCAAATGGATATATGTACTCCTATGTTCACTGCATCACTATTCACAACAGCCAAGACTTGCCCTTGACAGATGAATGGCTAAAGAAGATGTGGTACATATATACAATATACTACTACTCAGCCATGAAAAAGGACACAACAATTCCATTTGAAGCAACATGGATGCAAGTAAAGATTCTCATACTAAGTGAAGTAAGAAAGAGAAAGATAAATACTATATGTTATCATTTATATATGGGATCTAAAATAAAGCACCAATGAACCTATCTACACAACAGAAACAGACTCACAGACATAAAGAATAGACTTGTGGTTGATAACAAGGAGGGGGAAGTGAGAGGGATGGATTGGGGGTTTGGGGGTAGCAGATGCAAACCATTACATTTAGAATGAATAGACAATGAGGTCCCTGTATAGCACAGGGAACTATATCCGGTTTCCTGGAATCAATCATAATGGTATGGAATATTTTTAAAAGAGTGTATATATGTTTACAACTAAGTCATCTGCCATTTTGCCATACAGCAGAAATTAGCACACTGTAAATCAATTATACTTCAACAAAAAAGAAAAATTTCTTCCCCAGCAGTTGATGCCTAAGAGCCCTACACTGACATAACTAGGGGAAACCAGTGGAGTGATTTTTCATGGGCAAATGATCATGGGTTTCAAAGTAACTTTCAGATCATATTTATATTAAAAGCAACCAACAATATCACTCCTTAAGAAAGAAAAGAGAAGTACCTTATACTATTTTAACATAAACTCTTTCATAGTAATATTGTTAAGCTTTAAATAGAATTTCCAAAGGAATAACAATAGAATATAGATATATGTAACACAGAGCTAATATAGAAGTTGTGATTAAACAGAAGTGGGATTTTGGAGTTCCCATCATGGTGCGTGGGAAATAAATCTGACTAAGAACCATGAGGTTAGGGGTTTGATCCTTGGCCTCACTCGGTGAGCTGTGGTGTAGGTTACAGACGTGGCTCAGATCTGGCCTTGCTGTGGCTGTGGTGTAGGCTGGCAGTTGTAGCTCTGATTCGACCCCTAGCCGGGGAACCTCCATATGCCGTGGGTGTGGCTCTAAAAAGCAAAAAACAAAACAGACAAAAAAACCAAAAACTGGAGTGGGATTTTTGGCAGCTGATGTAAAGGGAAATAATTACAAACTACCTTATTATATTAAAAAGGACACATATGTTTTCAAAACAGATACTTATTTTCTTCTAAGTTCTACATGAACCACATGATGTAAACATTGTTTCAACCAAAGTTTAAACACAAGATACCACAAATCTCAATAGAACTGAAAAGCATAATGTTAGCATATACTCCATTGAAGACCTTCTGAAGCTTCATTCTAAGTTCCCATCTTGTTGTTGTTTTAATTTTTTCCCTAATTAAAATGAAACACAAATTATTTTTAAATAAACTTGTTTTCCTTATTATTGTCTAAAGAATCAACAAATACCATCAACTCAAACCTAACTGGCCAAATCTCCATTAAGTGGTTTTCCTTACCTGTAGGACTGAAAAGGCATCACATATAAATTGTTGCTGATGGACTCTTTTACAGGCAGAGGATATTTACAGGCAGATGACATGTTATGTACAATTATAATGAGTAATCTGTACTATCCATTTCCAAAAAGCATTATTCAATGTAAGAAGCTCTGATTTTGGCTTGTCACAAATTAAATATATCACATCATTCACAGGATGCAATGAACTATAATTTCTTTCCATAACAAATTCACCATAATTAGAAAATATGTTAAATTCTTTTCTGAAAATATTTTCCCTAGGCTTTGCTGTAAAACTCCAACCCAAACATTAGCCTCATCATTCCAAGAATCTTGGCGACCCTCTGTCCCCTCAAAAATAATAGCAGAAATTTGGGGTAGAAGTCTGTAAACAGTCTATGAGGTCCTTACCAGTTACATGACAGGGAGTGGTCACCAGAAAGCAAAAGCAAGGCTCTCCAAAAAACATTCCCCTTCACATCCTCAACCTACATTAAACCCAATTTAAAAATGAATAGAAGACCTGAATAGACATTCTTTTCCAAAGAAGACATAGATGGCCAATAGGCACATAAAAGGATGCTCAATGTAATTAATCATCAGAGAAATGCAAATTAAAACCACAATGACGTATCACCTGACACCAGTCAGAATGGCTATCATCAAAGAGTCTACAAATGATAAATGCTGGAGAAGGTGTGGAGAAAAGGGAAACCTCTTACATTGTTGGAGAAAAATAAATTGGTGCTGCCACTCTGGTAAAGAGTATGTTGGTTTTGCAAGAAACTAAAATAGAACTACTGTATGACCCAGCAATTCCACTCTTCAGCATATATCAGAAAAAAAAATGACATTATTTTAAAAATATGCATGTACCCAATGTTCACAACAGCATTATTTATAATTGCCAAGATTATGGATGCAACCTAGGTGTCTATCAACAGATGAATGGATAAAGAGATGTCATATATACCCATACATAACACAAACACAATGGATTACTACTCAGCCATGAAAAAGAACAAAAATGTTGCCATTTGCAACAACATGTATGGACCTGGATGGTATTAAGCTTAATGAAGTAAGTCAGAAAAGTACAAATACTGTATGACATCACTTACATGTGGAATCTAAAAAAATACAATAAACTAGTAAATATAGCAAAAAAGAAACAGAGTCACAGATATTGAGAATTAGTGGTTACCAGTAGGGAGAGGGAAGGGGAGGGACAAGATAGGGATAGGGGATTAAAAGGTACAAACTACTATGTATAAAATAAACAAGCTAGTATAGGGAATAACTTTTAAAAATTGTGAATTACTCTGTTGTACACCTGAAACCTATATAATATACATTAATTGAAAAAAAAAGCTTTTTAAAAAAGGAAATAGCCCCTGCCTTATTACTTTTTCATGATTACAGATAATCAAGCCATTTTCCCCCTGGTTTTACTGTTTCTGCAGGGCACAATGAAAGTTCTCTTGGCAGGGGTCTCTCCTAAACTGGAAGGAAAGGAAAGAGAACACTGCCCCCCAGAGGCTGCAAAAAGAGGACAGCTTCATGGGCTCACAAACCTCATGGAAGGTTAAGTGCAGTCCACGGTTTCATGGCTAGACCCACAGTTCATCTCACCATATGGAATTCACTAGCAATTGGGGAAACTGAGATAAGATGCTGTGAACTAGGGTGTAACATGCATCTTTTACCCCCATTTATAACCTAACCTGCATAAATCCATGAACTAGGAGTGAAACAGTGTGAGCTATTAACTGCCATTTCCAAGGCTCCCCATGAGAATTATGTCCAATGGGAACCTTCCAAATATCCACCTTGAACTGTAGTGGCTTCAGTTAAGTTGTCATGGAGGCTTTTCTTAAAGAGAATTATTCTTCAACATATGGATGATTTTTAGTTTAACAATTCTTAATAGGCTAAATGTAGGAGCAAAAGTCCAACAAACCCACTTATTCAGAAGTATAAACAAATTTTGTCTTTTTAGTGTTTTGTCAGAAAGGGTAATGAATAAAACTGCTCTTTTGCTTCCTTCCCATGAATTATGAGGGGTTTTCATTTCCAAAATTATTTCCTACCACGTGAACAGAATAAAAAAGGAAAAAGATGAAAGATCTACCTAGAACAACAAAAAACAAAATAAAAATATTGAAAAGAACATATTTAAGGAGAGGTAAGCAGGGGAAGAAGATACACATGGGCATGCTCAAAAGTCAGCAAATTGAATCAGCCAACTCTAGGGGCAATTCCATTGTTTTTATGTAGAAGGGGGTTGGGTGAAGCAGACTGAAAAGAAGGGTCTTAACAGCTTCACTTGCATAGACTTCACCTGAGATTGTTAACTGTCAATTGTCCATGTCACAGAGGGCTAAGGTCGTCCTTCAAAACACACACACACACACACACACACACACACACACACACACACACACACGAGCTCCACATCTCCAGGCAAACACTGCCTGCAGAGTGGCCTGTAGGTTTGGAATTTGCTTTTTTGTGGGGAATATAGCCCTTTCTTCTCTGAATCTCACAGCCCTAAGGACTCAGAGCTTCAAGTTCTCATCATTTTGAAGTAACAGACCATGAATGTGGAAGGACTTTGATTCCCCAAAGTGGATACTTCTCAACATAAGTAACTGAAAAGCAGAGGAAATTGAAGCAGCCCTGATTTCTGGGAGTCTCTGAATTTTGTAGGATCAAGTAAATGAGGTTAATCCAAAAAGCCAGGAGGCACCTTGCGTTCATGCTGGTGAAGAGCTCCACCTCCTGTTCTGTGTGGGTATGTTCTCAGCACAGCTCTCATCAGCAAGTTGCTGCTGTGAATACTGGAGTTACCAGAGGAAATAAACCAGCCTGTAACACTTTCACAGTGCAGATGCTTCTGTTCACTTACTGAGCTTAAAAATTAATGTTTTGTTTTGTTTTTGCATCATGATAGGTACTGATGACACAGAGGAAACAGAATGAAATAAAGTTTACATGTTTAACCTGCAGTAGAGAAAAAGGTTGCCAGCAATTTCATAGGTTTTCTTGAAATAATTTTACCCTTTCACTTAAAAAATTCAATTTTGGATCTCAGAGAAAGTAGTAAGAAAAACTTTTTCTAAGCTCTGTGGGATGAGTGATTTAGAATAGCTTCAGTACAGAACTGGTTCAAGGTGGTAAAGAAAAAGCTTTCTTGGCTCATAAATTGAACCAGGTTTGGTCTTCTTGACACTGTAAAAGCAATTTCTATGTTGATTTTAACTATAGTCTCTCCCTATGTTCTGCCTTTCATTACTAAAAGCTGCTTGAAGAGAAGGAAATGAAAGGGAAGGTGTTTGTCATTAGACAGAAATACTAAGGGTCTGACGAATGAATGGATGCTGCTAGACAAAATTATATTCCTTTTTTGTTCTATTAAAAAAACCCAACTTTTTGGGAAGTACTCATTGGTAGTTTTTGTTTGTTTGCTTGCTTTCCAGTATTTTATTGGAAAGACAATGAACAATGAAATTAAGCAACTTTTCCTCTACAATTGTACTAAAAGTCTATCTAATTTGAAGTAAAATGCATTGGACTATAAACCAAAAGAACTGGGAGTTCCTGTTGTGGCTCAGAGGGTTACAAACCCAACTAGTATCCATGAGGATGCAGGTTTGATCCCTGGCCTCATTCAGTGGGTCAAGGATTTGGCAATGCCGTGAGCTGTGGTGTAGGGTCACAGACGTGGCTCAAATCCTGCATTGCTGTGACTGTGGTGTAGGCTGGCAGCTGCAGCTCTGATTCTGCCCCTAGCCTGGGAACTTCCATATGCTGCAGGGTGTGGCCCTAAAAAGCAAAAAAAAAAAAAAAAAAAAAAAAAAATTAAATCAAAAGAACTGAATTCTATTTCTCTATCTAAAACCAAATGATACTGACAACCTTCTGGACTTCACTTTATTTCCTGTACAGGAAGGGCTGCTTTAATGAAAAAAATTTTTAATACCTAAAAGTGTTATTATGATGTCATCTACTAATAGCATGCTGAACTTTAGAAACACATGTCCTATTATGTTTATAAGAATGATTCAAATGTTTGTATATTTTGAATCAATATAATTATGTCATTTCTATGGAGAAATTATTTTTACAGAGGAAGTCTGGGGTCCTTTATCATCCTAACTGACCTAACTAAGAAAAGGAAGTCCAGTTTAGGTTAGTGGTTTTCTGCATTAGATGACATAAGATTAAGCCTAGCCAGTATTAACACTGCTAATGTGACCTGGTTATCACAGTTTCCAAATAAATGAAGCAAAACAAAAAACTACCATATTAACATAATCCCTTTAAGTTACTGCATAAAATCATATCCAATATCCTGCAATACTCAATTATGATTAGTATATGAATGAATATTTAATTCCAGAGGGAAATTAATATTAAATACTAAACATACAAAATTGTTTATTCTACACTAATACAAGTACACTGAGTTGAATGACTTAGTTTTGAAAACCATCGTCATTGATCACAACAGGTTTGTATCCACATGGTTAACAAAATCATTTGGCCATGTAATCAGTGAGAGTTCATTTTTATGTTAGGATCCCCAAATCTCTACACAGGACAGTGTTAAGAGAAACTAGAAACTAGCATTACCTTTGCTACTTTTGATCCTTGTGGTTCATTTTTAAGATAAAGTTTTTCAAAATAAACATTACAAATATTTTACAAAGGACTTAACAGCAGTTTTGATCTATCCCAAATAATTTACAAAGTAACTGCCAAAAGAAATCAGGAAGGGTTAGTTTTTCTGGGAACAGCTGATAATATAACAATAATAATGGCAAGTGAATAAGACAGGATATAAAATGTGTTGTATGGCACAAAGTTGATAAACCCTATGTGGTTTATAGTAATTAAGGTAGTGTGACTCTAAATAACTTTTATTATTTTCTATACTTTTTAGTTTTTAAGGAACATATTACTCGTAAAAGGAGAAAAATAATAAATGTCATCAAAAGTATGGGAAGTAAAGTTGTATGATATCACTGATGTGGAATCTAAAACATGGCACAGATGAACCTATCCACAGAAAAGAAACAGACTCATAGATGTGGATAACAGACTTGTGGTTGCCAAGGGGAAGGGGGAGGGAGAGGGATGGACTAGGGATTTGGGGCTAGTAGATGCAAACTATTACATTTTGAATGGATAGCAATGAGATTTTGCTGTATAGCACAGGGAACTATATCCAATCTCTTGGTATAGAACATGAAAGGAGACAATATAAGAAAAATAAAGGGGAATTCCCATTCTGGCTCATAGGAAACGAATCTGACTAGCATCCATGAGGACACAGGTTCCATCCCTGGCCTTACTCAGTGGGTTAAGGATTTGGTGTTGCCATGAGCTGTGGTGTAGCTTGGTTCCCGCATTGCTGTGGCGGTGGTGTAGGCCAGCAGCTACAGCTCTGATTCAGTCCCTAGCCTGGGAACCTCCATATGCCATGGATGCAGCCCTGAAAAGACCAAAAAGAAAAAAAAGAAAAATAAGGGTCACTTTTGCTGTACAGCAGAAAAATGACAGAACATTGTAAACCAATTACAATAAAATTTTTAAAAAATTTTTAAGGATTTTATTTTTTTCCATTATAGTTGGTTTGTGAATTTCTATTGCACAGCAAAGTGACCCAGTCACACACACACACACACACATATATATATACATTCTTTTTCTTACATTATCTTCCATCATGTTCCATCCTAAGTGACCACATATAGTTTCTTGTGCTATATGGCAGGATCTCACTGCTTATCCACTCCACATGCAATAGCTTTCATTTATTAATCCCAGACTCCCAGTCCATCCTACTCCCTCTTGTCCCCTCCCCTTTGGCAACTACAAATCTGTTCTCTAAGTCCATAAATTTCTATTCTGTGGAAAGGTTCATTTGTGCCATCTATTAGATTCCATATATAGGTGATATCATATGGTATTTGTCTCTTTCTGACTTATTGCATTTAGTATGAGAGTCTCTAGTTCCATCCGTGTTGCTGCAAATGGCATTATTTTGTTCTTTTTTATGGCTGAATAGTATTCCATCGTGTATATATACCACATCTTAGTCTATTCATCTGTTGATGGACATTTAGGTTGTTTCCATGTCTTGGCTATTGTGAATAGTACTGCAATGAACATATATGGGTGCATGTATCTTTTCCAAGGAAAGTTTTTTCCAGATATATGCTCAAGAATGGGATTGCTGGGTCACATGGTAGTTCTATATTTAGTTTTCTGAGGTACTGCCATACTGTTTTCCATTCCCACCAACAGTGGAGGAGGGCTCCCTTTTCTCAACACCCTCTATAGCATTTGTTATTTGTTGATTTTGTTGATTTGTTAATAATGGCTATTCTGACAAGTGTGGGGTGGTACCTCATAGTAGTTTTGATTTGCATTTCTCTAATAATTAGTTATGGTGAGAATCATTTCATGTGCCTGTTGGCCATCTGATATCCTCTTTGGAGAAATGTCTATTTAGGTCTTTTGCCCATTTTCCAATTGGATTGTTGTTTTTTCTGTTGAGTTGTATAAGTTGTTTGTATATTTTAGAGATTAAGCCCTTGTCAACCGCATCGCTTGAAACTTTTTCTCCCATTCCATTGGTTGTCTTTTTGTTTTTCTGTGCAAAAGCTTGTCAGTTTCATTAGGTCCCATTGGTTTATTTTTGTTTTTATTTCTGTTGCTGTGGGGGGTCTGACCCAAGAAAATATTTGTATAGTTGATGTCAGAGAATATTTTGCCTATGTTCTAAAATTTTTTTAAAAAAGAACGTCCTTTCTTTTGGGAAGGTCAGCTTTTAAAATATTCTGATAATTTTTGAATTGTTCAATTAACTACCTAAAAAGTAAAATTAGTACGTAGAAATATTTGTGTCATCCAGGTACAGACTGTAATGACTTCACTTTTCATTTACTTTTCTGAATATTCTCCCCAGGGGAAAAGAATAGGGAAAACTGAAAGAGTTATAAATGGCCATTGACAAAGGAATGGATGAAAGAAGATGTGTTACATATACACAATGGAATACTACTCAGCCATAAAAAGAATAAAATAATGCCATTTGCAGGAACATGGATGGACCTAGAGATTATCATATTAAGTGAAGTTAGTGAAATTAAATATTATATGATATTACTTATATGTGGAATCTAAAAAAAAAAAGAACAGAGAATTCCCACTCTGGCTCAGCAGAAAAGAATCCATCTGGTGTCCATGAAGATATGGGTTCAAGTCCTGGCCCTGCTCAGTGGGTTAAGGATCCTGTGTTGCCATGAGCTATGATATAGG
Organism: Sus scrofa; assembly: GCF_054392235.1. NCBI lineage: Eukaryota > Metazoa > Chordata > Mammalia > Artiodactyla > Suidae > Sus > Sus scrofa. The sequence continues at coordinate 35,963,498 of NC_139395.1, read as the reverse complement.
TTGCACACATGGCTCTGTGGCTCTGATCTGGCATTGCTGTGGCTGTGGCATAGGCTGGCAGCTATAGCTCTGTTTCTGTGCCTAGCCTGGGAACTTCCAAATGCCACTGGTATGGCCCTAAAAAGCAAAATAAATAAAATAAAATATTAAAAGGATACAAATGAACTTATTTGAAAAAGATAAACAGAATCACAGACTTTGAAAAACTAATGGTTACTATAGGGGATAAGTTGGGGGAGCAGGGGACTGGGAGCCTGGGACTGGCATATGCACACTGAGGTATACAGAATGATTGGCCAATGGGGACCTGTTGTATGGCACAGAGAACTCTACCCCATATTCTGTGATAATCTACATAAGGATCTCAAAGGGAATGGATGGGTGTACAAGCATAACTGAATCATTCTGTTGTACAGCAGAAATTAAAACAACATTGTAAATCAAGCATACTTCAACAAAACTTTAAAAAATGAAAAAAATTGGAGTTCCCGTCTTGGTGCACAGAAACTGGAGCCCCTGCAGTTGGATTCTTAATGCACTGCGCCACAGTGGGAATTCCTTCAATCAGAATTCTTAAGTAACTAGCAAAATATCCTGGGTCCAGCCCTGCTGAAGTAAACAGAATCCTATTATTTGAATTAAAAAGGAAAAATCTTGGAGTTCCCATTGTGGCTCAGTGGAAATGAATCTGACTAGTGTTCATGAGGATGCAGGTTCAATCCCTGGCCTTGCTCAGTGGATCCGACATAGCTGTGAGCCATGGTGTAGGCTGCAGACACGGCTCGGATCTGGCATTGCTGGGCTGTGGCATAAGCCACCAGCTGTAATTCTGATTCAGTTCCTAGCCTGGGAACCTCCATTTACTGTGGGTGAGGCCCTTTAAAAAAAAAGAAAAGGAAAAATCTTTTAATTTAAAAAGAGTTCCCACTGTGGCACAACAGTAGGTAGCAGCTGAGGCTGGGATTTGATCCTTGGCCCCAGCAATTTCCATATGCCAAAGGAAAAAACAAAAAACAAAAAACAAAAACTGTGTAGCAAAAAAAAAAAAAAGGTGGGGGAAATCTTTGCTAGAAAGAGCCCATTTCTGGAAAGGATTTTTACAATAGCATAGCACCACCAGTGCAAGTAGCCCATCAACTATTACTTGAATTCAGTGTTCATAATCCACTGATATCCTAAAACTAAATGGCTTCCTGCATGCCATGGTGATATTTTCAGGGAAAAAAATTTATGTTAATGTACAAATTTTTAATATTTTTCATTTGATTGCCAAATCGATGCCCGGTTTGGAAAATCACTGAAAAAAAAAAAATGAGAAAGAACAGCTTCAGAACCAGTTTCCAGTGTTAAAGCCAGAAAGAAATGTTAAAACAGAATTTAACATGATTTTAACAATTATATTCATGTAAGTTAACTTTATTTTGGCTTATTTTGAGAAAATAACACTATCCAAACACAAACAGTAGATGAAAAAAAGTGAAGTGAAAGACAAATACAAATGTTAAAAAATGTTTTATATCTAACACATGTAGATTTTTGATAGAAAGGAAAGAAGTATATAACTTTTGTTAATATAAGATTATTAATAATATCCTCATATAAATGCTAAACAAATATCCAAAGAATATTGGGTTTTAAATGATTAACTAGCCTCGAGTATTCTCATTGTCACCAGTTTCATATTTTAAGATTAACTTTGTTGGAGTTCCCGTCATGGCGCAGTAGTTAACAAATCCAACTAGCAATGATGAGGTTGCAGGTTCGATCCCTGGCCTTGCTCAGTGGGTTAGGGATCTGGTGTTGCCATGAGCTGTAATGTGGGTCGCAGACACGGCTCGAGTCTGGTGTTGCTGTGGCGTAGACCAGCGGCTGCAGCTCTGACTGGACCCCTAGCCTGGGAACCTCCATATGCTGCAGGAGCAGCCCTAGAAAAGGCAAAAAGGCACACACACACACACACACACACACACACACACACACACACACACACACACACACACACACACGTTAACTTTGTCCCAGCTCAATACAGCAGGTTCCTTGTTACTGGAGGAATCACTGATGGAATACATTATCCAGAAAATAGTACTACAGACAGTCACTACATTGAATCTCACTGAAATTCAGAATAAGCATTGCTCCCCCCACAAAAGCTTAAAGGAATGTCATATAACAAAACTGAGAAAAGAATTGTCAACTGTAAAAGTTTCTGTAAGATCAGTTTTCTGATTTATTTTCATAAGAACTTATTTAAGGATTTCCTATCATGGCTCAGCAGGTTAAGAACTTGACACAGTGTCCATGAGGATGTGGGTTCAAACCCTAGCTTTGCTCTGTGGGTTAAGAATCTGGTGTTGCCACAAACTGCGGTATAGATCACAGATACAATGCTAGGGTCCCTGTGTTGCTGTGGCTATGGCACAGGCATGCAGCTGTAGCTCTAATTCGACCCCTAGCCTGTGAACTTCCACATGCTGCAGGTGTGGCCTCAAAAAAAAAAAAAACAAAAAACAAAAAACAAAAAAACAAAAAAACAAAAAAAGCAATTTATTTAAAATATGAAAGGTAACCCTTTCATGGCTAGCTGGGACAACACTGTGAAGGGCCCTCTCCTAGGTGGGGAATGATCCCTTGCTTAAGTTCTGACTTTTCTCTCAGGAAGAGCTTCCTTTTCCACTGTTGTGATCCCTGGCCCCATTCTGTGGGGTTCTTCCTTCACCTTTCTTGTCCTTGGCCATGTCTGAAGTGGGTACTGGGGAACAGTCTTTTTGCAGGTGCACAACTTTCCCAGCCTGTTTTCTGCTCATGATGGGAAGGTATCCAAGACTCAGTTACAGAATATTTAAACATAGCTTCATATAATACAAGACTCTCAAAATGTAACAGATTTCTTATGCATTCCACTCAAGCAAGCTTCAAGTGCCACAGATCTTTTTAAGAACATATTTTTCATGTAAATTGTGTTTCTTTGCTTTTTTTCATCCTCCTATCTCTAGCTTTAAACTAGATTACCCTAGACCTGGTGAGCTACCCTAGATATTCTATGCCCTTATTCTCATTTTTGTTTTAAGGCTCCTTAATTCTCTTAGATATTTTAATATTAGAGGTAAAGGCCATACCCTTAATTTGGTTTATTCCAACAGATTAAGTTTTAATGGATCTTAAGATTTTTTTCAATTTTATCTTTTACATTTTCAGTCTAAAAGAAATCAGCTATTTTAACTATATTGTCCCAAATTTCTGAAATAAATTTACCTCTTTCCATTTCCACTTTCAAACTAGTCAATCATTTTAACTAGCTCATATATATATATATTTTTTTTCCTCCCTTTTTTTGGCTACCTGGCAGCATATGGAATTCCTGGGCCAGGGATCAGATATGAGCCACAGTTGAGACCCACACTGCAGCAACACCAGATACTTTATCTTCTGTGCCAGGCTCGGGATTGAACCTGTGTCCTGGCACTGCCGAGATGCTGCTGATCCCGTTGCACCACAGTGGGAACTTCTCCTATCATTTTAATTCCTTGTGCAACATACCCAATTGCTTTTAGCTCAGTACTTATATGGCCTACAAACCAAGTTACTGCAGGTTACTATTTACATTTTCCACTATAACATGGGTTTCCATTTTTCCATTCTCTAATATCAATTTCCTTACCACTCTGAGCCAGAAGCTAAGCCAATGCCACACATTTTACATTGATATGAGGTGCCATACATCTACCACTACATGAGTTAGGTTAGGCTAGGCTATGCCTAGATTTCTGGGCCAGATGAGCTGAAAAGTGAGTAGCCTTGAATTAGATATGTTGGTGTTTTCACCTCAGGGAATATTTCACAGAATTTTTTGATATGTTTGGAGTTTGTGGGTTGGCTAGTAACTATTTCCTTCTTTCTTTAAACTTGTATTTAATATTTAAAAATTTTAGTGGACCTAAAGATTGAGGATTGGAGCAAAAATGGTTTCTTAGTCATTTTTAGGCAGGTCTCAAAGTAATAAAAAATTAAAGACACATAGGGCATTATTTTGTTTCTTATCTTCCACTAATTAGTAGAAAAGGAAACTTATTCCAGTCAGACCATGGGTTTTATTTTTTTTGCTTTTTTTTTTTTTTTTTTTTTTTTGTCTTTTTCTAGGGCCACACCCATGGCACATGGAAGTTCCCAGGCTAGGGGTCTAATCAGAGCTGTGGCCGCTGGTCTACACCACAGCCACAGCAATGCCATATCTGAGCCACATCTGCAACCTACACCACAGCTCACAGCAACTCAGGATCCTTAACCCACTGAGCAAGGCCAGGCATCAAACCCGCAACCTCATGGTTCCTAGTCAGATTCGTTTCCAGTGCGCCAGGACAGGAACTCCAGACCATGGTTCTTAATTGAAATAGAATTTCAAAAATTAACATAGCATTTTTACATCTCTCCAAAAGCTCATAAACCATTAATAATAGAATACAAACATACAATTAATGAGCACAGAGGTAACAGGCAATGCAGTAGCAGTGGACTGCAGATTTCAACACCTTTTGGGGAGATGGAATGCAGATTGGTGAGTGGAGACATAGTGCTTGAGAAAACCAGAAGAGACAAACTAAGTGCTTGAAGAGGAAGATATTTCTAGTGAGAATTAGATTTAAGATACCTTATACATTTTCAGGATGTAGAAGCAACAGGTGTTATAGAAGCTGGAAATAATGCATGAACTAAAAACAGGGAGAGTTCTTTTCCAAGTATGCAGAGTTTTAAAATCACCTATTTAATATCTCACTCTTAAATACAATCAAGGAACAATCAAGTTGAGAAGATCTTCTAACTTGATAAACAGTCTAAACAAATAAAATGGGACTCAGAGGAAACAGACTATAAAGAGAACAGAGGAAAAAGATTATGATGACAAGTACAATACTTCTAATATCCTCCAAGGGATAAAGATACTGTATGCATGAAATAAAAACATAGTATGATTTTTATAAGAGCTTTAGAGAAGGAAAAAGGAAATCTGAACATTAAAAAAAATAGAAATTGCTAAAAAAAAAAAGTGAGGCAATTCAAGAAACATAAGCAAATGGCCAAAAATGAAACTAGAAAATAAATTACTAAAAAATTCAGAAGATAAAATAGTAGATCTATTAGAAATACAGAATAGGGTAAAAGTAGGGGAGGAATTAAAGAAATAACAAAATATCTCAAGACTGACAGGATCTGTTTCTACCTGTTTGCCACAATGAACAGAAAAACAATCCCTTAACCCTTCAGGATATATTATATGACATTTCAGAACACTAGGAACTAAGTTTTAAAAGTGAGTAAATAAAACATTCATAGATAAATGTATGTAAAATAGTAATAATCACAAGTAATAGCTTTTCAGACTTCTGAGCCAGTAATATTGAAAAGTAAAAGACAATGCATCCAAAATTCTGAAAAAAAACAAAAACAAAAACATTTGCATCCTAGGAATTCTATACCCAGCCAAACTGTTCAAATTTAAGATTAAAATAAATTGAATGACAGACAGAATCAATTTACCTTCTAGCTACCTTTCTTCTTGGAAAACTTTTGAAGAATATATTTTACTAAGACAGAATAAACCATGAAATGGGTAAATAGGATACATGAAACGGGATCAACACTGGACAATATAGGAGAATTATGGGACAATGTGTGCCCCAAAGCCTAAAGAACAACCAGTCTAGATTAGAGAAGGAACAAAAAGAAACTCTTTAGGAAAAATAAAACACACTGACAAATTGTCTCATGTCTAGAAAGAAAATGGAAGCATTCTGGATGAATCTGTAATAAATACACAGAAAAACATTGCTTTACGATGTACAAAACATAACCATATTTCACTAACTGGAATTCACTCTTTGACAGTATTTCAGCAAGGTCAGTTACTTACAGCTATAAACATAAATACTAAATACTGACTTAAGCAGAGTATATGAAGTAACGATATTTGTGATATAGAGAAATGGTGTGGGAAGGCATGTATTCCAGCTAAACCATAATCAACTATAGGAATAAATCAACAAATAATATCTGAGTGGCTAAATCCACAAAGCACAATGTAAATATAGCATTTAGAAATATTAATACAAACATCGGAACAAAGAGTTAACAGAGTTGAGTGTTTTTGATTCTGGCCAGTAGGACTCAGGTATCAATGAGACAGCAATTAGACTATCTCTTTCACTTTCAGCCACTTAGAACAATTTAATTTTTCAGTACATTTTAAAATAAATTATGAGGAAAATAAAAAAAAACAAAGAAACAAAATCTATACTTTTGTTATTTAGGAGGTTTGAATTTTTCTTATAATAGCCAACTAAGAAATCAGTTTCTCCTTTTGCAGTAGGATTTTGTCAGAAATGTCTGAAATACTTTAGCACTTATACTACAGATGCCATTTGTAATTTTTTTTTTGTCTTTGTCTTTTTAGCTCTGCACTCACAGCATATGGAGGTTCCCAGGCTAGGGATCTAATCGGAGCTGTAGCCCCCGGCCTATGCCAGAGGCACAGCAATGCCAGATCCGAGCTGTGTCTGCAACCTACACCACAGCTTGCAGCAAAGCGGGATCCTTAACCCACTGAGCAAGGCCAGGTATCGAACACACAACCTCATAGTTCCTAGTCGTTTCATTTCCTCTACGCCATGATGGGAACTCCACCATTTGTAATTTTAAGCACAAAGGCAATTATACTCAATACAGGAAGAGTGGATCTATTTTTGATGAACTTAAGTAAGTTGCTAACTTGTGCCAGTATCAATGGTATAGGCACTGACAATCATAAATACTAATGTCCCAAGAGACTAGGCAGCAGCCTCAGAATTAAAATCCCTGGGAATAACAAGATATATCACTGATCATTCATTTAACATGGAGAAAATGAGGCAAAGGGTTTTATATGTGGGATCGTGGAGCTGACTTTCATCACCAGCAAGTTATATCATCTTAGAATGCTGGAAATTGATTTCAAAAACTTTGCCTTTCATGAATGTATTAGAGAGTCACAATAAATTTCAGAAATAGAACAGAAGTCAAAGTTCCTTCCTTTATTTTTCTAAGCTCTAAACACTAAGGTCAACCTTTATTTTTTCTTCCTTGAAGAGCCTTCTCTCTTACATATGACATACTTTTCAAATAGTCTCTATTCAAGAGATAAGCTACCATTAACATATTAGGCTGTGGCCTTACTTTGTGATTGACAACAGATCAACCATTTTAGAAGGCAAGGATGCTGATATCCACATTAAACATAAACATATATTTGTGGGGGAAGGCAAGTGCCACAAATCTTAATCTCTGTAAAACCATCTTTTTGTTTGGACCCTCTGTACACAAGGGGACACTTAGCTTCTTACCTCTCTCTTAATCCCCACCTTCAAGGAAATGATAGACTCATTGGCAAAAAAAATCTAATCCATTCCAGAAGGCATTTAATTAAACAGTTTCTCAATTTTATTTTTTTATTTATTTTTTGGCCATGCCACAGGATGTGAAAGTTCCCAGGCCAGGGCTTGAACCCATGCCACAGTAGTGGTCCAAGATGCTGCAGTGACAACATTGGATCCTTAACCCAATGCACCACAAGAGAATTCCTAATGTTTCTCAATTTTCAACATTATTAGCCTTAGTAGCAGAGAGGGAATGAGGGCCCTCAGGGTAGCTTTGGGGGATAGCCTGATGTGGGCTTCTAAAATCACAATGTCTGTGAACTTGTATTTTATCTTTTAAAATTACGGACATTTAATTGCATGACATGTACCATTAATGCATCCTTTTTTATTTAATTTTAAAATAATTTATATTATTCACCAGTAAAACTTACCCCCAACTTTCTCTCAACATTCTCTAGAAAGCTTGACAACTCACTAAAAGCACCCTTATTAACACTATTAATACTATCCTACAGCTGATACAGTAGTCTCCCCTTATCAGTGGTTTTGATTTCTGAGGCTTCACTTACCCCTGCTCAAACAAGGTCCAAAAATATTAAATGGAAAATTCCAGAAATAAACAATTCATAAGTTTTAAACTGCACACCATGCTGGGTAACATAGTGAAATCTTGCACTGTCCTGCTCCATCCAGTACAGGATGTGAATCACATCTTTGTCCAGCTAGCTGTATCAGTTACCAGATCAACTTTTGGTATCACAGTGCTTGTGTTAAGTAACCTTTCTTTTACTTAATAATGGCCCCAAATCACAATACTGGTGATAATTTCAGTTTGGATATGCCAATGAGAAGCTGTAAAGTGCTTCTTTTATGTGAAAAGGGAAAAATTCTCAATAAGGGAAAAAAAAATCACATGCGAAGTTTGCTCAGATCTACAATAAAAATCAATCTTCCATGAAATTGTGAGGGAAAAATAAATTTGTGCTAATTTTGTTGTTGTACCTTAAACTGCAAAAAAGTTAGAGCCCCAATATATAAGTGCTTAGTTAAGATAGAAAAAAACATTACATTTGTACAATAAGATATTTAGAGAGAGACCACATTTGTATAACATTTTTACAGTATGACTATTCTATTACTAGTTTTTGTTGTTAATCTCTTACTTTGCCTAATTTAAAATTAAACTTTATCGTAGGTATGGATGCCTAGGAAACAGACATACTATATATAGGTCTCGGTTCTATTCCAAGTATCAGGCATCCACTGGGGACTTAGAACATACTCCCTGTGGATAAGGGAGGACTGCTACACTACAGATGGCTTTGAGGGAACTGGAGGAACACAGGTGAGCAAGCACAGATATTGGTCCTAGTGAAGATCTGAAGTCCTTAAATTGTGGGATATGGGGAAAAACACAGATTTAGAATCCAAAAATATTGTGTTCTAATGCAGCCACTCACTTGATACATGACCTTGGAAAGTGTCTCCTGTCTCTGATCCTCAATTTCCTCTCTGAGACATGAATGCTACCTCACTCGTAAGACTAAATGTGTCTTAAATGAGATAATGTACCTGAAACATACCATAAGCAAGGCCAATGGTAGTGGTCAGGGATGGTCCTCTTCTGTGTGCTGGGCCCACTTCTCCACCTTCTTTCTCCAGGGTGTTTTCATAGTATTGTGCAACCTTCAAGCTATTCATTCTCCAGAGGCTGAGACTCTGATTCAGAAATCCTTACTTCATGCATCTTTCCAATTTGCTATAACATAGAAGTTCTCAGCAGTTAGGAAATGATTTTAAAAATCTTTATATTTAAATGAAATGAATAACCTTCTCTTTCTTAACACAAAGAAATTACTGGTGGTGATATTAAAAGAAAAATGGGGGAGTTCTCATTGTAGCACAGCAGAAATGAATCTGACTAGTATCCATGAGGATGCAGTAGGTTCAATCCCTGGACTCTCTCAGTGGGTTAAGGATCTGGCATTCCTGAGCACTGCCATGTAAGTCAAAGATGCAGCTCAGATCCCGCGTTGCTGTGGCTGTGGTGTAGGCCAGCAGCTGTAGCTCCTATTTGACTCCTAGCCTGGGAACCTCCATATGCCTCAGGGGCAGCTGTAGCTCCAATTCCACCCCTAGCCTGGAAACTTCCATATGCCGCAGGTTCGGGTCCTAAAAAGAAAAAAAAAACAAAAAACAAAAAAGGAAGAAAAAAAATGTGTGAAAAATGGCAGTCATTTTGTAGGGTTTTTCCAGGCAGATCTACTGTTGTGTTTTCTACTATTCATTCAAATGCCACATATGTGTTAGTGTGCCTGGGGGTGTAGAATATAGATTCCCATCCAGTGGAAAAGGCAAGGGGAAAGATTTCTGTAAGCGAGTGGGATTTGACCATCACTCCTGTAAAAGGGAAACCGGAACACACAGTGACATGTAATCAGGAAAAAAAAAAAATCTTTCTCAGAATGGAGAGTCTGACAAAATAGTATAGAAATAATTACATTTGCATGTATAATTTTAAACATTTATCAGCATCCCTATTTCCTTACATAGTAATTAAAGTGCTTCAAATTCTCCTTAGCTAATAGATATATTCTGAAAATAGAATGAAAAAGCTTAAAAAAGAAAAAGATGTTTTTAAGCTAAAAAGTGAGATTAAGGCAGGAGGTCCTGCCATGGAAAAAAGTGTTGACATTTAAAGCTGCAGGATCTCAGTCCTAGAAAACCAGACACTGGGTGACACAGGCAATAAAATTTAATACCCAGATCTCAACAGGTGGACAGGCTGAAGCTATGATAAACTGTTTCAGCTCTGATGTTTAGCCTGGGAACTGGAGCAGCATGCACCAATAGATGGAGTCATTCAAAAACTAGCTGTATGGAGATGAGAGAGAAAGGTGTGGAGATAGAGATGAGAGAGAAAAAGGCAGGGTAAATGAGGGTCCAAAGATGGCAAAACGCCATCTCCACATGACCCAAGATCCAACTGGGAAAACTGCAAATGGCTTTTTGGAGAAAAGTTTGCCTAATATAATAGTCAAAGAAAAAAAAAAAAGTGCTGCTGCTCAGTACTTTCTTACACCAAATGGAGGCATTGCATAGAGAAAAATAACTTCAGCTAAAATTCTGGACCAGGGTATTCATAGTTTGGCTTCCAGATTCAAATTTTGGCTCTAATTGGGATTAGCACACAATCTTTTTGTTTCTCTCTCCATGCAAGCCCAAATTCTGCAGAATAGGGTCTCATCCTGTTTGGGAATAAAAATGGGTCCCTATCTTGCAATATCATTGGAATAATGTGCTGAAATCCTCTCCTGGTTTGCTTCTTGATATATATTCTTTGTGTCTATTTTTCCTCTATAAATGTTTAGTGCAGCCATTGCCAGTTCTACATCTCTTCTACTCCTTCCACACTCTCACCTGGACCCTCTCGGACTGTCTTCCCGCCCCAGTTTCGGATCTCCCTAAACCTCCTCAGCCCCGGGGTCTTTGTTACATCAAGACCACTCTATTTGCCAGTTCTCCAGCCCCCGCCCCCACCTTCTCCCTAGGCTTCGAGGTCAGCACCTCACAGGCCCAGAATCCGAGAATGAGGAACCCAGGTAATACACAAGTTAAGCGAACTCGCAACCTACGTGAGAGGTACTAATTGACTCACCTCTGAGGTCAACGTTCAAACCAGAGGATCAGTGAGCTGTGGACCTCTGCACCGCCAGAGTCTTTTGCCCAACTCAGAGCAAAGATCGTAGAAATGCAGCTGTTAGACCTACGAGAGTGCCTGTAAGATGAGATCTAGCCTTGACTGGGGGAAACATTCTTGCGCAATCTGTAGCAGATCCTGAGGTAAGAAGAAACTGGGGAGAGGTGGAGTTTTCGGCGCTTGTTACAGGGAGGGGGCGTAGTAGCAAGCAGAGTCCTTTGAGTAAGGACACCTGTATTTAAATCTGTGTATTTAAATCTGCTAGGGAACTTGGTTGTTTTGGTTAGTTTTAGTGTAGATTTAAAAAAATGGGCCCCACTCCAGATCTACTAAATCACATTCTCTGAAGTTGAGTGGGGAATATAAGAATAGCTGCAATAATTGGGAGGCTTGAAAAAAAAAAAGAATAGTTGCAGTAGGGGGCAGGTACTTTTGGATTAGATGGCTGGCAATTGCCGTTTATTTTGCAAGATAAATATTTAGAACTTGTATTTCTGTTTTTAGGCATGTGTGTGTATCAAATCTTCATGTTGGATGCCTTAAACCTACACAATGTTATATGTCAATTGCATTTTTAGGGACCCATCGATGGGACACCTGCCCCCCCGCCCCCCGCCTCAGCCAGACACAATAATAATTACTTGCATGAGCTGTCTCACAATAGGAAGTCCTAGATAAGGAACACAGTGCTCCTGTGCTGTTACACTATTACAGAAACTTAACCAACCCGGAGAATTTGAGAGGGGCCAAAAGGAGGGAGTGACAGGGGTCCCCCTTCCAGTAACAATAATATCTCAATAAAATAGGTAGAAATAAATACAAATGTATATCCTTCTATTTGTCAATAACCACATGAGCATTTTTGCATGTTTATTTTCCATATTTATTTGTAATTGCTATTTATAAACATAGAATTCTGGTCTATCAAGTGTTTTTACCAAAATTTACTTAAACATTCCCAAATGTCAAGCACATGAACTTATTTACCATGTATATAATCTTGCCCTCTCCAATCTATTCTCCAGAAAGCAGCTAAAATGCGCTTTATAAAATACGAACATGACTACACCACTTTTATAATTAAATCTTGAGTGGTTTCCCATGGCTTTTCGAATAAGAATCCAAAAATCCTTTTTTTTTTTTTTTTTTTTTTGTCTTTGTCTTTTTAGGCCTGCACCAATGGCATATGGAGGTTCCCAGGCTAGGGGTCTAATTAGAGCTGTAGCCGCCGGCCTACACCAGAGCCACTGCAACACAGGATCCGAACTGTGTCTGTGACCTACACTACAGCTCATGATTTACAAGGAGATCCTGCTGAATAGCATTGAGAACTATGTCTAGATACTCATGTTGCAACAGAAGAAAGGGTGGGGGAAAAAACTGTAATTGCAATGTATACATATAAGGATAACCTGACCCCCTTGCTGTACAGTGGGAAAAATTAAAAAAAAAAAATTTAATGAGTAAACATTCTGTCATCACCAAAAAAAAAAAAAAGTAATTTTTGTAAAAATTGAAAAAAAAAACAAAAAACAAAAACAAAAACAAAAATCCACACCACGTCAGAGTGGGGTAGTGGTTAAGAGTTGGAGTTTTGTACCCAGATAAAGCCTTCCATCAAAACTTGCTCCATAACTCAGTACTGTGCTTGTGGAGCTAGTGAATAAGGCTCAATGTCCTCATCTAATCTCCTGGTTTTTTATGAGGACTAATTAAAATGTGTAAGAAGCACTTAGCAAAGTGTCTGGCACATAGCAAGTGCTCCGTAAATGTAAACTGCAGTTATTTTTAGCCATTATAAGTGCTCTTCTGACCCCAGCATACCTTTCAAGTCTCACCTGGCACCATTATTTACCTAGCTCCTGATGCTCTGGCCATATGACCCTTCAGTCAATTCTTCAATAAACTATAACCTTTTTTTTTCATGTTAGAACCTTGATATATTATTCTCCCCCTATCTAGACTATACCTCCTTTAACCAACTAACATCTCCTCAAATTTAAGATTTTAGCCTCCATTTTTCTTTCTTTGTACAAAGCGTCCCTGAGCCCTAATAGAAATCATCAGTCTCCTTCTTGAGGCTTGTGCACCCATCCTGCAGCTGCTGTGAATGCTGACCCATTCTCTGGAGAACTGACTTACAATTGTTCTCAGCTATTATTATGAATCAGAATCACCTGGAGAGTTTTTGCCCCTCAGATTTCCTGGTCCCAGTTCTAGAGTTCCTGGTTCAGAGGTTCTGGGAAGATCTCTGAGAAGTGATGGTCTAACAAATTCCCAGGTGACGTTGATGAATCATTAGCATCATGATGTTATTGCTCTCCACTGGAGGTAAAGCCTCCTCGGTTGAGGGTTACAGCCAACCCTGCCCATCCCTCCTTCACATTGAGGACAACTCGCTGACAGGGGAAAAAGAATGGCTTCCTCACCACAAAGTGCAAACAACTCTAGGGTACAAGTCTGGCTCCAGAGTCCCCATGGGATCAAGATGAAGCCACAGATTTGCTCAGCTCCTTTCTCTGCCCCACCCTGCTTCCCCCCACTTTCATTTCCCTCAGAGTACTCCTTTGATAAACAATGTGCAATATAAAAAATGTTCAACATCACTAAGTATTAGAAAAATGCAAATCAAAACTACAATGTGAGACCACCTCACACTGGTCAGAATGGCCATCATTAATAAGTCCACAAACAACAAATGCTAGAGAGGTTGTGGAGAAAAGGGAACCCTCCTACACAGTTGATGGGAATGTGGATTGGCACAAACACTCTGGAGAACAGTGTGGAGATTCTTCAGAAAACTGAATATAGAACTACCATATGATCCAGTCATCCCACTCCTAGGCATAGATCCAGACAAAACTACAATTCAAAAGATACACACACCCTTATGTTCATAGCAGCACTGTTTGCAATAGCCAGGACATGGAGGCAGCCTAGGTGTCCGCTGACTGATGAATGGATTAAGATGTCATACATATATACAGCAGAATACTACTCAGCCATAAGCAAGAATGAAGTAATGCCATTGGCAGCAACAAGGATGGAAGTAGAGATTCTCATACTAAGTGAAGTAAGTCAGAAAGAGAAAGACAAATACCACATGATATCACATATGTGGAATCTAAAATATGGCACAAATGAACCTACCTACAGAACAGAAACGACACAGAGACAGATTCAAAGACAGAGAACAGCCAAGGGGGTGTAGGGAGGGGGTCAGATGGACTGGGAGTTTGGGGTTAGTAGATGCAAAATATTACAGTTAGAATGGCTGGGCAATGAAGTCTTACTGTATAGCATAGGGAAATGTGTCCAGTCTCCTGGGATAGAACATGATGGGAGATGATATGAAAAAAAGAATGTGTGTGTGTGTGTGTGTGTGTGTGTGTGTGTGTATAAACTGGGTCACTTTGCTGTACAGCAGAAACTGGCACAATATTGCAAATCAGCTATCCTTTAATAAAAAAAAAATGACATGCACAAGAATCCCTGTCTCAACCTTCACTTCTGAGGAGCCCAAAGACACATTCGTAGAAATAACATGTGGAGATACAGGTAAATCAAAAGAGCAAAGTACAAAGAGAAAAGAATACAGATTTCTTCAGGAGAGAATTTCAGGGGCTTTCTACAACGAAGCAAACATATTATCCCTTGAAACCCTGAGGAAAGGACAAGATGCATCCCATAAAAATCTTAAAAGTTATCAGCATCATTTTTAACAAGCCTCAAAGCCCAGTTGTACCTGAGGCCGTGAGTACTTGGAATTGCCCTACCTCTGAGGTGCTGGGTTGTCATTTCATATAATGAGACAATCTTTACTTTCTAGGACCTTACACAGGGAGGCTCTATAAATTCTGCACCAGACAGAGTGTGGAAGTGTCTTTTAATGGCCACAACAACTACCATTTCACTGTCTGGGATCTGCCGATATGAGATAATGTTGATAAACTGCATTGCTTTCTGCCAGCAATAAAACTAGAGAGCAAACAGAGCTTAAAGCCTGCGACTAACTTTTCGTTACAAGCAAGGCCAGAGGGCAGGAAACGGGATGGATGAGGATGCCTCAGTGGCTGGTTTCTAGAAATGGGCTATGGAGTCCCACATGGCCAACACTCTGGAATCAGTGTCATCTTTGTAAATCAGAATTAATGGGCTCAGCCGTCTTCCTTGGGCAGGTGTCAGTGCCCTCCTTCCCAGGCTGGCATGCTTGCAGTGGGGGCTGCAGCCATCTGGACTGCTGTCAGGAAATCATGGTGATGCTGAGTTTGGACCACAGGGCAATTAGCAGGGCTCTCCACAGCAGCTTTGTGTATGCTGGAGCCCTCCTCACCAGTCCATTCCTCATGCCTGACGTGACATTATCCACTTGGCTACAATAATAATGAAGGCATGGGCTGACCAGGCCATCTGGTATGTTGGTAAAAATAACAAGAATTTCCCAGCATAGGAAAAGGTCCCAATCACAAGTCATAAGAGAAGTACCTGGTGCTGAGTCTGGTTGGATGTACTTCCAGATTTGCACACTTTGAACAATAGGGGGCGTGAGGTGTCTATGTTGTCTGTGGTTCTTATTTTGCTTGCAAAAACCCTGATACCTTTCCTAGTTTTACCAGGTTAGTCTACCAGGAAGATTTGCAGGTTGGTTTTCTAGTCCTTGAATAAGTTCAAGAAAGACAACTCTGGCTGACAAAATCGCAAGAGATTTCTTGGAGTTGATAGTTCCCACAACACCGTGAGAGCAAGTCCAGGCAGGATTCAGGTTTACCTTTTACTAAAGGTCCTGAACAAAGCTATAACAAGGAAAGGAAATGCCCTTTCCCCTCCTCTGAAACACTCCGCAATTCTCTCCTAATTTCATGTTTTCATATTCTGCGTGACAATAGGAGGGAGGAGAGATTTTTATCTGGAAGCTGATGGAATCCAAGTTTTCACTGTGGCCTTTCAGCTCAGGGATATTTTCCAGAGGGATTTCCTGCTCCTTATCTTCCAAGTGAAACATCTGTTGCACCGAATACTCTAAATTATATTAACCTTACATCCTCACTGGATAAGAGAAAAATAATTCCACCCAATGGAAATGTTATCACTGGATAAGACAGAGAGAGTGGAACATAGTTATACTACTAAGTCCTGGAGATTTTTGAATGCTACTCAAATATTTAATTCAGAAAATCCTCAAGAAACATGCTAGAAGGCATAAGAGGCCAATCTTGAAAAAAATTTTTTTTCATATGTATTAGGCATGTCATTTCAATGTGTTAGCAGCTTATATGGAATAGAATCTTGGGGAAAGGAGGGAAAGGATACATAACATGAAAAACAAAGTTGTTCACCTCTTTTCACATTATTATGTAAATGACTGTTTTTTTTGTTTTGTTTTGTTTTGTTTTTTGTATTTTGTCTTTTGTCTTTTTAGGGCCTGACCTGTGGCATATGGAGATTCTCAAGCTAGGGGTTGAATTGGAGCTACAGCTGCCGGCCTATACCACAGCCACAGCAACACAGGATCCAAGCTGCGTCTGCAACCTCTGCCACAGCTCGGCAATGCCAGATCCTTAACTCACTGAGCGAGGCCAGGGATCAAACCTGCAACCTCATGGTTCCTAGTTGGATTCGTTTCCGCTGTGCCACCACAGGAACTTCAATGACTGATAATTTTTAAAAGAATGTAACGTAATATTATGGGGTCAAGCTCTAACAATAACTCCATCAAGGCAGGAAGCATTAATTTACTGGGTTCCTGTTTTTAAAAAATCAGCTAAAGTCTTTTGTAGGAAGTCCCCTGGTGGCTCATTGGGTTAAGGTTCTGGCCTTGTTGCTGCTATGGGTCTGGTTACTGCTGTGGTGCAGGTTTGATTCCAGGCCAGGGAAATTCTGCAGGCCTTGGGCACAGCCAAAAAAAGAAGTCTTTTGTAAAAGACAGTTTTGCTTCAAGACTATTTACCGACCTTTCCAGTAGAAGAAAAAAGCAGAAGCTACTTATCTTAAAATGCAGTTGTTTTCCTTCCCCACCTACCTCTTCGAAGACAAACCCCAACCTTCTTTTTCCCCCTCCTTCTCAGCTGGTAGGACAGAGACTTCAGAGGAGCATGGCAAGGCTGAGTAGCTTTATGGTTCTCACAGGCAGATGAGCAGAGTAGCAGGAATGCTCACCTATGATGATGCCAAGGAGGAAGTTGTCTATGAAGTTCTTGTCTGGAGTGATTTACCAGAGAATGTTAACTCCTCAAGTAGAAGACCATGACCTACAGATCTTACCAAAGGGCTGTCAGCAGCAACTTTTTTTTTTTTTTGAGATTTTTAAAAAAAATTATAGTTGATTTACAATGTTGTGCCAATTTCTGCTGTACAGCAAATTGACTGAGGCATACACTCACATATACACACACATACACTCCCCTTCTTGTATTATCCCAAGAAACTGGATATAGGTTCCTGTGCTATGCAGCAGGATCTCATTATTTATCCACTCCAAATGCATTAATTTGCATCTACTAACCCCAAACTCCCAGTCCATCTCACTCCCCCACCTTTGACAACCACAAGTCTGTTCTCCATGTTTGGGGGTTGGCTTCTGTTCTGTAGGTAGGTTCATTTGTGCCATATTTTAGATTCCACATATGTGATATCATGTGGTATTTGTCTTTCTCTTTCTGACTTACTTCACTTAGTATGAGAATCTCTACTTCCATCCTTGTTGCTGCCAATGGCATTACTTCATTCTTGCTTATGGCTGAGTAGTATTCTGCTGTATATATGTATGACATCTTAATCCATTCATCAGTCAGCGGACACCTAGGCTGCCTCCATGTCCTGGCTATTGCAAACAGTGCTGCTATGAACATAAGGGTGTGTGTATCTTTTGAATTGTAGTTTGTCTGGATCTATGCCTAGGAGTGGGATGACTGGATCATATGGTAGTTCTATATTCAGTTTTCTGAAGAATCTCCACACTGTTCTCCAGAGTGTTTGTGCCAATCCACATTCCCATCAACTGTGTAGGAGGGTTCCCTTTTCTCCACAACCTCTCTAGCATTTGTTGTTTGTGGACTTATTAATGATGGCCATTCTGACCAGTGTGAGGTGGTCTCACATTGTAGTTTTGATTTGCATTTTTCTAATACTTAGTGATGTTGAACATTTTTTTATGTGCCTACTGGCCATCTGTAAGCAGCAACTCTTGACCTGTCCCTCCTCTTACATTTTTTTCTACTCTCTGGATCCTTATATCCAAGTGTTTTTACTTAATATAATAGGTAACTTTCTCTCAGGGCACTCTCTGTGCCCTGGTAATGATTAAAATGTTTACTATGTTTATATAGTAATTTTTATATCATCATTTTATGTAGTTTATAGAGGCCAACTTATATTTTATATATAGTATAAATGTTATATATTTGCTATCAGCCCAACGAATTACATTCTCATTTAAAATTTTTATGCACAGCAATGTGGAATAATAAACAATAATTTCCTGCCCTCTAAACAGGAAGTAGAGTCATTATAAAAGCTCATCTAAAAAAGAGAAGAGGCTTCTGGAATGTCAAAGGTTTTCTCTAAGTATCTTCACTGGAACAAATTACGGTAGTATATGCCAGGTACAAGAATATGAGGTTTGCTTTTGAGAGTCCATTTTGGTTATTTTTCTCTCAATGATTTTTTATCATGCTCTTTTTATCATAAAGAAGCGCCTTTTCAGAAATGGCTCTTTGTCAAAGGAGGAACACTTTCCTTCCCTTCTGTTAATGGAAGATATTGCTGTCAGTGTGGAAATCGCCAAGTGTGTGGTGATTTGTGAAGGGCAGGGTGAAATGTTCCTCATCCACATCCCTTCCCTGCCTCTGAGTGGGGCTAGTGGAAAAGACCTGCCATTGTTTTCATCATTTGCAAGGTTCTCTTTATTGGGAAATAGAGAGCTGGTAGGATTTGTGTTGGGGGTGATTCTTCTTTCTTGAGAGGATGATAGCATGCCTAAAATTATGGAAGCATAAAAGCTGCAGGTTTTCTATAATGGGCACTGCTCAGTATTATTAATAACTGTGCACCAGGCACTTTTATGTTGGCAAGTGGCTTCAATCATTTTTATCACGTAATAGCTGCAGAGGTTCAGTGAGCTCTTCAATCTCTTCACACGATTGGGTTCCAGTAACATGTAGTGTTTTAAGGCTGGGAGGAAATTCCCAAGGCCCATTCAAGAAATATTTTTGAATTATTAATTCAAGAAATATTCTATTCACACACGCATACACGCATGCATCAGTATTTATCAGCGGGGATACGCCCGAGAATTAAATGCAGTCTTTACATTATCTCATTTAATCCTTACAATAACCCTAAGAGGAAAATGCTGTTACTATGCCCTTTTTGCAGATGAAGAAAATGAGGTTTATCACAAAGATTATTATTATTATCTTATCTCAAAGATAATAAATAGCAGAGCCAGGACTCACATTTAGGTATTTGAATTCAAACCTTGAATTCTTATGCTGGGTCCATCCAATTAAAGACCACATCTAAGAGGCAAGAGGATGCTCTGTGCCCTCCCACACAGCCTTCCCCATGTGATCCTTGATCCAGAGGCCCAGAATCTACAATAAGGTTGAAAACAGAGACAGCATCAGCATCGTGCCCACATTTGCTACAGGTGAAGACCCACAGCTCCTCTCCAGGCCCCTCTTCCTGCCATTATGCATCCTCAGCCAGCTAGAGATTACACATTCCAGAAAATAAATATCAAAAGGAGAGAGAGCAATCAATAAAGACAAATAAATAAACTAGAAAACCAAGAGAAGAGAAACCGAGTGTTTAATTCAAGAGCTGGCCCAGGGAAACAATGATAAACAGACAAATCTCTGATAATGTGGAAGAAGAAAAAATTATCAGGAGAGAGAAATGGGATACAGCCCAGATTCAGAAGGGATTAAGCAGTTAGTTATATATTTAAAAGCTATGTATAACTCACAACTACATTGAAAAAAATCTCACTGAAATATTTGACATCAAGTCTGGTACGAATTAAATATAAAAAAAAGACCAAAGAGGGAAAGAGCCTTGAAAGGCAAACACATATGTGAGAAAAGTTTCCCTTTTTCCAGATTTCAAAGAATTAAGGGTTTGAGGGGCATTAGGCTGTCCCTAAGTGACTAGCAAATTTTAAGAAGCTTTTAAAATATAGTACATTCTTAGTATTTGTTTTTCCTTGAGTGTGTGTCTGTGTATATGTTTGCCCAACTATTGAGTGCTTACTACTTGCCACAAACCCTGCTAAGTATTTGGTGTGAACTATCATTTAATATTTACAGTTTTTGAGGTCAGTACCATTGTTGTCCCTTTTCTTACAAATGGAGAACAAGAGTAAGTAATAAAACTGGATTTCTAACACAAATAGGTCACACGTGAGAACTTAAATTCCTTTTTTTTTTTTTTTTTAATTTTTTTGGCCACACCCATGGTATGTGGAAGTTCCCAGGCCAGGGATCAAATTCATGCCACAGCAGCAACCCATGCCACTGCAGTGACAATGCTGGATCCTTAACCCATTGCGCCACAGGGGAACTGCTCTTGTCATTTTGATAAAAGCCATTCTGTTAGGTGTGAGGTGATAGCGTGCTGTGGTTTTGATGTTCATTTCCCTCATGATTACTTATGTTGAGCCCATTTTCAGATGCCTGTCAGCCATTTTGTATGTCTTTCTTCTTTAGAAAAATGTCTGTTCAGCTTCTCTGATGATTTTTTTTTTTTTTGCTATTGAACTGTATAAGTTCTTTAGATATTTTGGGTATTAACCCCTTATATGACTTGCAAGTATTTTCTTCCTTCCCATAGGTTGCCATTTCGTTTAGTGATATTTTCCCTTGCTGTATAGAAGTTTTTTAGTCTAATGTAGTACCACTTTTTTATTTTGCCTTTGCTATTGGTGTCAAATTGAAAAAAATCATTGCCATTGCTGATATCAAGTAACTTACCCCTATGTTTTCTTCTAGGAGTCTGATGACTTCAAATCTTACATGCAAGTTTTTAATCCATTTGAGTTCACTTTTCTGTATGGTCTAAGATAGTGGTCCAGTTTCACTGTTGTGTATGTGGCTGTCCAATTTTGCCAACATTTATTAAAGAGACTATTCTTTCCCCATTATATATTCTTGGCTCCTTTGTCATAAATTAATTGACCATATATATGTGGCTTTATTTCTGGATTCTCTATTATGTTCCATTGATCTATGTATCTGTTTTAGGCAAACACCATACTGTTTTGACTTGTAAGAGCCTATATTCTTAACCACTACCCTAAAGTTGCTCCCAGAATATAAACTGCAACAAAGTACAGGGTTTTATAAAACAAGCATAGTGCTGATGCAATAATCTTATCGTACCAATAATGACACCAATGAAAGAAACATTTGGGCAATTCTTATTTTTCAAACATTGAAACAAAAACTTTAAAATAAAATATTGGTATATCAATTACTGTAATGAGTAATACATCATAACCAAGTATGTTTATTTCAACAATATTAGGAAATATGTTAGATAATAATTCAAAGGTAGAAAAATATGAATCATATCAATGAATGTCAGAAAAGCTATTTATAAAATCTAACTTCCATTTTGACTTAAAAAAATAGCCTTTTTGAAATCTCTGACTCTCAATGGTAAAATATTAAAACAATTTCACTAAAGGTAAGAACACAAAAAAAAGATGTACACTCCCTCCTCCATTATCTTTATTTTTTAAGAAGTTCTAGTCAATGCAATAGGAAAACAATATTTAGGTATTTGGACGTTGCAATGGAATTTGTTCTAACTACCTGCAGATTCTCCATGTAAAAATCCAAGAGAATCAAGGAAGCAATGATGAGAAATTGAAAAAAATTCAGTAAGTGAGCTTAATATAAAGGACTATTAAAACAATTCAATATATGCTTGGTCTTATTACCCAAATTTATTTATTTTGAGGTCATTTTAATTATCAATTTACTAACACTTTGGGGTTTTTTTATATTAAAATTTTGAATATTATTTTTAATTTCACAAGCCTCAATATTGGATACTGTTTTTGTGGGGGGTTTTGCCATTCTTTAAAAATCTTAAGTCTCCTGTGTTTTGTGTGTTGATTAAATTCTCTCATATTAGAAAAAAGTCAAGGCCCTGGCTATTCCAAATGGACATGGGCAGAAATAACCATGTGCCCAAATGTCATTTCCCCCTTCTGAACATATGACAAACACCATTAATCATCTCTTCTCCAGCCCAAATGTGGTCTCCAAATATTTCTCCATACAGCGGCTACTAACTGACTAGTTTATGCAATAGAAGTGACTTTTCCTCCTCAGTCTAGTAAATTTGCATCAGTGGGGAAGAATAGTCTTCATTCAGCATTCTAGACAACCTCTAACTTGCTACAAATTCAACTTTATTAAGTCCTTTCAGAAAGGTCAAGGGCTATAATATGTAATCTGTTAGAGAGTAAGCCCTTTTGGAAATGGGATTAACAGAGGTTGTGACAAATTGATTCAAAGGGAACACCAAACTTCATTCCTGAATTTTCTGTAACCTGTAGCCTTTGAATGAAAAGCTTGACAGTTCTTTTATACTTAGACTGTCAAAGCCATCACTGCATCAAATGTCTGTAGTTCACGGTCATTCCTAGCTGGCAACAATATCATGAGCTCAAGTCAGCTATTTGGGAAGTTTCAAACTTGATTAAAAATGATTAAAGGAATATCACCCTGGGGAGAAAAAAAAGGGTACAGAATTTCACAAGTATGCTCCAGTGAGAGGTGGTGTAAGGAGATAAGAAAATAGCCTGGTTATAATGACAACACATATATGTTTCAGAAGACAGAGACACTAACTCATTTTATCTCAGGAAATAAGCACCGAACAACTGAAATCCTCAAAGAATTATATTGGACACTGTGGAGTTAAAAATATATTAAATGTGGGACTTCAAAGTCCCCTTCAAGGAGATAGAACACAAAGCCTCTGGGCAAGACAAGAATTACTAGACAATCCCTTATCATCACCCCACCCCTCTCATTATAATGCCCCATCCCCCACCTTGAGCAACCTGGCCTCCTCCTTCATACCCCCTACTAGGAAAGGTATGTGGCCCACTCCTCACTCCTCCCCATAGGGGCCTTATACACCCCCAACCAACCCGTAAGTCTATCTTAAGACCACTCTTTCCCCAACCAATCAGCAGATAAGCAGATGTATCTCAAGACCTCTCCTTTCTCTTGAGGCCATGCACTAGAAGTCAGCTCTCCCTGATTATCAGGAAGTCATGCTGCTGTGCTAGCAGCATCTCTTATCTCAATAAACTTATCTTTCTCTTCACCCTGCTATGAATCTGCGGAATTATTTTTATAACCCTTGCACATGGACTGCAACATTAAAGATAAAAGGTATGCATACATATGTCAATCCACAGTGTTTCCCTTCTAGAAGAATAAACACCTGAAACTGGATCACAGCAATCACGGGTTAAATCTTGTAAGACTTCTTTTGGCACTCATAGGAGATGTGGACTCTTTAGCAGATGTTGAATAATCTGGCCCTGCCTTCCTTTCCACATGGATACCATTCTACTTTTCCAGTCCATTGGTTCACCTCAGAGCATCACTGCAAAACCCTGTGGGGCTCCATACACACAGACAACTGCACAGCTTTAAACTGCATCCTTGAATAACCTTTTTTCAATTCTTGGAAAACAGTCTTTTTCTGCTTCAAAACATTTGCATATGCTTTTCCTTCTGCTTGGAATGTTGTTCCTCCATACTCCCATTCTTTACTTGGCTAATTTCTTTTCATCTTGATGTCTTGGCTGAGAGTTTACTTCCTCATCAAGGCCAACTCTGAATAATCTTCATTCCCCTCCTCAACCCCATCCTGTCCAAATATAAAACATGATCCTTCTTTGCTGTCCCTTTCTACTCCACGCCTTTGCCTAGAAGTACCAATTAAAGTGTATATGTTCATATTTATTTTTGAGTTTACTTAATGTTTGTTTCTACAACTAAGTTGTATTTTTTTTTAGAACAATGATCATATTTACTTTGTTTTATAGACCAGATGCTTGGAAAAGTTCTTGTTAGTTACTAGGCCCCAAATTAATATAATATTAAATGGATAAAAAGTGAAAAAGACATAAGCTAATGAAGAGGAAACACAACCAGTGATGAGCAAGAAATACAGAGTCAGATTTACATGAACACAGAGGAGTGAGAAGCAATTAAGTGGAATGATGGAAGGGACCTCAGGAATTTGGTGATAACTGAGATTAAAAAACAATTAATATTGAGATCACAAAATGTACATAAGTTAAAAGAAAAAGAACTCTGAAGTCTGAGAGAACTCCAAATTTAAGCCAAGTGTGTGAATTTGGATAAGTCACTTCAGTCTTCACAGTTGAGTTGTTTTGTATGTAAGACAGAGGCTATGATGATTAAAGCACATGAGATAACATTTGGAATCAATTGCTCAGTCCTGGCTCAAAGTAAATAGTTGATAGCTATTATCACTACGTAGACACAATAGGGCTTCTAGACGAACTAGACAGCATGGATCGAGGAAGGAGGTGGTGGAAAAGTGAAGGGTATAGAAGGGGCGATGGGGATCTAGATTAGAATGGAATTGGAATTGCCTGAAAGGAAGGAGAAAGAGGTGATAGGGATAGAACAGGATATTACACAGGTAGTTGTAGAAGTCCCAGTAGGGGACCACAGTTAGAGAGGGAAATCTAGGGAAATTTGGGAGACCATTGTAAGTTAATAATCACTTAAGAAAGCCATCAGAATATCATGGAATGAAGCAGCCCCAATTAATTACAAAACCATAAATAAAAGCATGATATACGCCTCAGGTATTAAGTGAAAGATGAAATGGGACCTGCATTTAAGTTCAGCAAGATAATGATCCTTTGGACCAAGGACAGAAATTTAAGGGAAAGATGACATTCCAAAGTAGGAGACCCTCATTTTATGGAAACCTGAGATGATTCAACATACTTTAGCATATGTTACCACCCTTCTGCTGATTTGAATAAGCACCATGACAGTCCTAGCTGGATTCCATAGGGTCAAATATTCTCTTACCTGATTTGAGGGAGAAGCTAGTAATATAAGACTGATGTCTACTTTAAGAAGGAGGAAGAAGGTGGCTTTTCCCCCTTCACGTTCCTTGGATTATGAAAATGTAGTTCACCTAATCCTCAAGGCAGAGCTTTCTCACCTGCCTGCTTGTATCTCTCACAAGTGTCCTTTCTTAATAAATCTGTTTTTTTCTTTCTTTCTTTTTTTTTTCTAGGGCCGCACCAGCAGCATATGGAGATTCCCAGGCTAGGGGTCTAATTGGAGCTATAGCCGCTAGCCTACACCACAGCCACAGCAACATCAGATCCGAGCCTCATCTGCAACCTACACCACAGCTCACAGCAACGTGGGATCCTTAACCCGCTGAGCAAGGCCAGGGATTGAACCTGCAACCTCACATTTCCTAGTCAGATTCGTTAACCACTGAGCCATGATGGGAACTCCTAAATCTATTTCTTGTGTATCATTTTGTCTCTCATTGAATTCCTTCTGTGCTGAGATACAGAGAACCTGAGCCTCAGTAAGTCCAGACACCAGGTGAGTGATTCTAACTAAAAAACCATCAGTGGAATTCCTGTTATGGTTCAGTGGAAACAAATCTGACTAGTATTCATGAAGATGTAGGTTCGATCCAGGCCTAAGTCAGTGGGTTAAGGATCTACAATTGCCATGAGCTGTGGTGTAGGTTGCAGATGTGGCTCAGATCTGGTGTTGCTGTGGCTATGGCATAGGCCAGTGGCTACAGCTCCAATTTGACCTCTAGCCTGGGAACCTCCATATGCCACAGGTGCTGGCCTAAAAAGACAAAAACAACAACAAACAACAAGAACAAAAAAACCACAAAATAAAACATAAAAAACAACCAGTGAAAAAATACCATGGGTTCAAGTCCCAATTTGGGTTTAGGCTGGGTTCAAACCAGAGGTGTTTCAATTTCAGAGGTATGATTTGAAAAACTTGTACTCAGATGTTTTTCCCTTGAGGCTAGTGGGGAGTGATGAAAGCCTTCTGACTGAGAGGGTGAAATGATCAGAGTTAGGCTTCACGAGTGTTGATTTGGGGCGAGCTTAAAGGAAGGAGAAATCACTTTGAGTTGCTATGGCGAAAATGGAAGGAAGATTCTATGGGTGGCCTTAATTTGAGGGAATTCAGAGGAAACCAGTTTCCTAGAACACTATTTATTGAATGAATTTTTAAGAATTAAATGGACCTGAGAATTTGAGGACCTAGAGGCACGTTGAATTTTCCTCCAGAGCTGGATCATATTGGAGCCATTTGACATTATCAATTAAAATATACTAAAAACTGGAGTTCCCATCGTGGTGCAGTGGTTAACGAATCCGACTAGGAACCATGAGGTTGCGGGTTCGGTCCCTGCCCTTGCTCAGTGGGTTGACATCTGGCGTTGCCGTGAGCTGTGGTGTAGGTTGCAGACGCTGCTCGGATCCCGCATTGCTGTGGCTCTGGCATAGGCCAGTGGCTATAGCTCCGATTAGACCCCTAGCCTGGGAACCTCCATAAGCCGCGGGAGCGGCCCTAGAAATGGCAAAAAGATTAAAAAAAAAAAAAATATATATATATATACTAAAAACCTTAAGAATTTTTTTCAATGTTTTTATTTTTGGAAATATATGCAAAAATGATATTCATCTTAGACAACTGGCAGTGATATTCAGATATTTACATATATTTTAGATAATTAAGATATACTTACCACTGAAAGCAGAAATTAGGATGAAAGAAGAATGAGACATCCATACATCCATCATAATGCTCTCCCAGACAGACTCACATCTATATAATACAGTATCTGTATGTCTGTATCTATATTTGTATATAAATATTTTATTTATTTTTTATATATTTCTGCAATTGTTATTGGGGTTTAATTACTATAACCTACCACACAAATTGGGACTGTGCTTGTTTGCCCCCTTAGGCCATGCCCAGCAGCATGCAGAAATTCCTATCCTAAGGACTGAGCCACAGCAGACCAGAGCAACACAGCAGTGATAATTCCCGATCCTTAACCACTAGGCCACTAGCAAAAACTCCAGAACTGCTTTTAATAGAAAGAAATTTGTCTCTATATGACCGTCATCTCAAAATCTGATAGTACATCTTCTAAGATAGGATCCACGGCTGGATCCCATTAGCTCCCAACCATGACATCACACCTAGCACAGATACTGAGATAAAAGTGAATGAGTATCTGTTGAATAAATAAATCAGTCAGTAAACAAATCTCTGATACTTTAATCCCAATCTCAGATTTCACTGTAAATAAGTCATTCAAATATGAGGACAAGAATTTTAGAATTTAAAAATTTTAGAATTTTAGTAAAGTTTAATACTAGTTAATAAGAATCATAACTTATAAAAGTATAAATATAGTATCAAATTAATGGTTAGGTAATTCAATTGAAAACAATATATTTTACTGACAAAAATCAACGAAGTTTATAATAACTTTTTAAAATGTTAAGTGAAGGAGTTCTTGTTATGGCTCAGAGGAAACAAACCCAAATAGTATCCATGAAGACGTGGGTTCCATCCCTGGCCTTGCTCAGTGGGTTAAGGATACCTGGTTGCTGTGGCTGTGGCAGGCCTGAAGTTACAGCTCAGATTCCACCCCTAGCTTGGGAACTTCCATATGCCCCAGCACAGCCCTTAAAAAAAAAAAAAAAAAGGCTGTGAAAAAGTTACATATCAGGATTTATATGCGTAATGAGTCTAAGTAAAACATACTAATAAAAAACTGAGTGGTAAAAAAATTATGGAAAGTGATGCACCTCTCACTAACAAACCTTTTTCTCTTTTTTTCTGAGAGGGCGCCACACCTGAACCAGCTGCACTCACGCAGCCAGAGGGTTAATCC
Organism: Sus scrofa; assembly: GCF_054392235.1. Taxonomy (NCBI): domain Eukaryota; kingdom Metazoa; phylum Chordata; class Mammalia; order Artiodactyla; family Suidae; genus Sus; species Sus scrofa. Next base: position 35,935,415 of record NC_139395.1, on the reverse strand, counting down.
CTGGCCCCGCCTTGTCTCGAGCTAATACCGAGGGTGGGCCGGCTCCAGCATCTGTCTCCTGCTGCTGCTGCTGGTCCTGCTCACTGGACTCAGGTGAGGGGGTTGCTCAGGGCTGGGGGGCGCGTGTGAGGGGCTGGGGGCTGAGGGTAGGGGGTGGGATGGGGTTGGTGAGGCCTCAGGAGTGAGGGCTGAGCTGGGGCTGCGCAGGCCTTGAGCGATGTGGTGGCAAGGGGTAGGTGGGGGCTGAGCAGGTCTGAGAGCTGTGGCACTGAGGTTGGGCCGACAGTGAGGGCTCAGGGGGATGGCGGGCCCGCGAGTCGTCCGTGCACGCGGGCTTCGGGTCCTGAAACGTGTGTTCCGGGGGTCAGTAGGCAGTGACTTGATGGCTTCTGAGCGCCATGGTTCATGCCTTCACCTTTGGGCACCCGTCGCGTTGGAGGGCTGCGTGGGCCTCTGACTCAGGAGACCAAGGCTGCTATAGGCCTTTCTGGCTTCGTGCTTTAATCTTAGCCCATTGGGGGATGGCTTGGAGCGCTGATGCCTGTGTTTCCGTTGCTGTGAATTTTAATGACGTTATAATGCCTTAAAATCACCTCTAAGAGTTTTGGGGATCCCACAGTGAGCAAAAGGAGGAGTAGGCCTGGCCGGGCAAAGTCTGTGTCCATGTCTTGTGAGCGTTGTCTTAAGGAGCGCTGTCACTGCTCTCTGTGTGCTGGGCCCCCTCAGCCTTCAGAACTCAGGAGCAGTCCAGGGGTTCCAGCACTTTACCCATTTAGGGATTTGCTCTCATGTGTCTGTCCTAATGAGGAAGAAACACGTGCTGACTTAAAGGGGCATCACTGCATGGTTTGATCACAGGGCTATTTAGAGGTCCCTCTTGCACTCTTTCTCACTTGGTCCCCAGTGATACAAGAAGCTTAAGTGCCAGGAACTAAGAAGGGGTACAGGAGAGAACCCACTGGAGTTCAGTATACACAGAAACACGTCCCCACATGTACCTACCTTGAATTCTCTAAACATGGCTAAGTTTCAACCTAGACTGAAGTTCTATTATTGTTACAGAATAGATTTTAGTTTCAAGATTTTGCTTTGCCTGTTGTGTAAAATGAGTTCTTTGAGCTGCAACAGCAGCCACAAGGGGTGACCTTATTGCGGCAGCAAGGAATAAGCCTTGCTCTTCTTCAGCAGGTGTAATTAGTTAAGAGAGGGGTTGCTGGAACATGTCAGAATGGCTCATTGCTCTTAATTAGAAGAGCTTCCATGCATTTGAACGTTCATATTTTGTTTCATGTTTTAAAAACTCACCTGAAATGTAGAGAAAAACCCATAACTTCCCTACGTTGATAGCTTGGAGTATTGGGCGTGTAATTAGTTTTTTTTTTTCTATAAGTACATTCCATCATATCGTTTAAGTTTTATATTCAATTAGAAATCCAACTTTAAAAAAAATGCTTTTTTTCTGGGGATGGGGAAGATAAGTTTAAGAGTAATTAATCATTGTATTTTATATTTTTAATTTTCCAAAACTTCAGTAATAACCATGAATTCTTTATTATTAAAAATAAACCTTATTTTAAAAGCCAGTATTGGAGTTCCCATTGCGGCTCAGTGGTAATGAGCCTGATTAGGATCCATGAAGAGGGAGGTTCACTCTCTGGCCTAGCTCAGTAGGTTAAGGATCTGGCATTGCCATGAGATGTGGTGTAGGTTGAAGATGTGGCTCGGATCCCGAATTGCTGCGGCTGTGGTGTAGGCCTGCGGCTATAGCTCCTATTCAGCCCCTAGCCTGGGAACTTCTATATGCTGCAGGTGAGCCAATATCATCAACACATTTCTCAAATATAAATCACCACCAAGGAAGGGCTTGATGTTGGGTGCCTATCACTATTCTGATTTCTGCAGGATATTTGCATCAAACAGGGGAGTGAGAGGAGAAATCCTTTGTAAACAAAATTGAAAAATGCTTGGTTAATTAAAGCTTGGGCTCATTCTTTAGTGCAACACTTTTCAGAGCATTCAGTATGCTTTTGTGTGTTTTGCATTTGACTCTAATCACTCTGGAAAACATTTCTAAATCTTTCCTACCCTAGCCAGCCATCTTGTGTGCGATAACAAATGCAATTAATAATGACAACTATTCAGTCCTTACCACACTACATGCCACATATAATGGTAAGAATATTTACACACATGATGACATTTAATACTTGCAACAACTCTAATAGGCACCGCTATTATACTCGTTATATAGATGAGGAAACTGGGATTATGAATTTCCCAAAATCCACATAGCAAGTAGTAGAAATAGGTCCTGAATCCAAATCCTTCGCTTTTTTTGTTTTTTGTTTTTGGACAGTACCAGGTCTACTTCCCATATTATAGAAAAATTATCTTGCTGTATTCAAGACACACTAATACAAGTATCCTTTAAAAAAGATTGAGTACTCAAGATGAAGATGACAAAACTGCTTTTTTCTTTTTATGGACTCCTACTGCTGCAGTCCCTAAAGAGCAGAATTTGTATGGCTTTCACCAACAATAGAGTCGGGTCATATCTTTAATCTTCAAGACAAATGTTTAAGCCAAAAAGTATTTTTGACATTTTAATTTATTATCTGTGTTTGAGATGGAAAAGGGATTTGAGTGCTGTTGGAGATAATTTGATTTGTGCCTTGGATAGCAAATGCAGTATCAATCATTTAAACATATTCCTATAGCTCTTTCCTAGATATTTGTTGCCAAGATGAAATGAATAAACAAAAGTACAATTTGAATATGATAGCTTTTATATCATGGTGAAAGCCTATGGTCATATGTGGGAGGAAGAGAAAAAGTTTTACCTTCCCAAAGCAGCTGAGCGAAACCTGCCAGCTCTAAATGTTTGTCATTTCTATGACATTTCACTTTATGAATGTGTGTACCCTTAATGGTAACCTGTTGTAATTTAGCATAGTATCATGGCAACTTAAAAATTTCTCATTTCAGTGAAGGTTCATTTTAACTCCCATATATAGCTTTGTCTAATATATGGATGGCTGCAAAGAAAAAGGCACAATTTGAGTCTTTAGACTCATATCAACAGGAATTTATCCTGAAACTGAAAGAAAGAAATGGTGCGATAGAATCATCTCTATGGAAGACTGGCACCTTGCCACAGTTCAGACCCTGCGAAAGCCTGACTAATTGCTAACGTTTTTCACATTCTCCTCATGGCATGTAAACTTGAGGTGTGGAATCCAATTCAATCAGAATGTACTTAGGGATTACCCCAGAAATAGTGAGGGGATGAAGGGAACAGCTTTGCACAGGCTTGGAGCCAGGTAGACCGGGGTCGTCCTTACTCTATGGTCTTTATCAGCTCTCAAAGCTTCTGTTTCTTCATTTATATGATGTAGGAATTATATTACCTGTATTTAATATGATTGTGTGTCTGAAATGGATGGCACAGTGTTTGATACACAGTAAATAATCTTGATACTTCTTCCCAAATGCCTTGAACTCTCCACACTGTGGGTTGGTTTTGTGGGTGACATAGATGAAAATGCCAGATTCGATCATTGGGTTATCAGTTCTTCCAGAGTAAGGCTCACCATTCTATTTAAGCTTGATTATTCTCAAGGCACAGCAAGCCTTTAATCAGACTTAATCAAAGACAACGGGTACCCCAGGAGGTTTCTAGGTAGAGAAAAAGAAAAGGAAGGGAAATGATGTGGTAAGGAGATAGTAAAGAGATAAAATAAGAGGGAAGGAGAGGAGGATGCAGGAAGAAGGAAAGAATACAGCAAAGGAGGCAGGGGCAAAATAGCCAAGAAAAAGGACTATCATCAGAAATGAGATTGTGGCTGTCTATGAAAATGGCAAAATGCACGCTAGAGGTTGCCTGTCCTGTGTCCGACTTTAATAGCCTGTGTTCTTCCAACTTTACTTTTGGTAATTAATAGGCCTTGATTATTATGAATGGGCACTATTAATTAATGGACATTTTTAGCAAGAGTTCAAAGAAGATTTTTTTCCTTTCTTGTCAGGTTCCCAATACATAATTTGGTTTCATACTGCAGAGAGTAATCAGTTTAGAAATTCAAGAGGTAGAAATCATTCAGAAAACATTGTCAACCAAATGTGTTGATTTGTTCCTCAGGATAACATTAAGTAATAATCAGATACCGTCCTATAGGTTTTCTAGCCTTTTGTTGGTTAGGTCATAATGCTTGAAGTTTATCAAAAGTAGGAGTAAAACTTAAGACTCTGAATGCCTTAGGAAGACTAGACCCAAACCAAAAGGGGTTCATTCATGTTCAAGCTCCATGAAGATAACCTTCATGCTGGCTCTCCTACGTAGGACAGTTGGTCTCCTTGCTTTTATTTATTTTTATTTATTGATTTATTTGTTTATTTTGTTTAATTTTTGTTTTTTACTGCCAAACCCGCAGGTTGTGGAAATTCCCAGGCTAGGGATCAAACTGGAGCTACAGCTGTGGCCTATACCATGGCCACAGCAATTCAGGATCCGAGCTGCATCTGCGACCTATACCACAGCTCACAGCACCACTGGATCCTCAATGCACTGAGCAGGGCCAGGGATTGAACCCTCATCCTCATGGATACCAGTCAGATCCGTTACTGCTGAGCCACAACGGACACTCCATTTTTTTTCTGGTCTCCTTGTTTTTAAACATAAAGATGATTGGCTGTGAAGATATCCCCCCAAATCATTTTCTCTCTTATTTGGGTTACTTATTGAAAATAGTTTTTCCTCTTTATCAGAAATATTACCAAGTAACAAACACAAGAAAAACCTCTTTATATTTTTTTCTAAATATAAAGTCTGAGAAATACATTCTCTTTTCTTTCTAAAAGCCCATGATGTATCTCCTGGGCATGGAACTGACTGCATCCTCCTGTAGATGCTTTTCTAATGTCAGTATTAAAAGTCATGTGCTTACAAATAAAAGAGGCAACAACACAAGAACAAATTACTAATGCTTGGTAATAATAGCATGCATATTTTAATTTTATTTAAATTCAAAATTTAAATAACATAGTTGATAATAAATGTAAATAACAGACTCTGGGGCAGGCAGTCTAGGTTCATACTCAGAGGGTGCTATATACATGCTGTGTGACCTTGGGCGACTCACTTCACTTTCCTGTGCTTCATCTTTCCCAATATTATATAAGTATTCTACAAAAGTTAAAAAAATAAGGAATGATGTAAAATATTTGGCTAATAAGAGTTTGGATATTTGTCTAGTCAGTTACAAATAGCTCAAGTGTTTAGATTCTCTTAGACACAAAGAATTTCATTTTAAAAGTCAATATTTATGATACGCCAAAAATTACATACTTTACAACTATTTAAATTTATAACAAAAAGTTTTTTATGTCAACTCTATATAAAGAGGTACACAGTTTTTCAAGGGTATTTTTAAGTGTTAAAAAACGCAAATTTTAAAGATCATGGATGCAAATTTCTCATTTCCTAAAACACTTATAAAATGAAATTTGTTTTTGGTGTATAGCTATTGTGATCATATGAAGTATATGAAAATACCATATTATCTTTTTAAACAATATAAATACTTCTTAGCATCTATAAATAGAAATTTTCAATTAAGATTTGATACAAAATTTTATAAAATTCTAAATAAACTAATGACTACTTTCGATCACAGTACCTTGGGAGTAGTAAGCAAATCAGAAATGTAAAATTCAAAAACATTGCAAAGAAGTTTGACAAAAATTGTATATTCAACAGATTTAAAATATTGTTTTAGCATTATATTCCGCTGAAAACAGCAGAGCAATCCAATTATGCAGCATTTTTAAGATCCACATCAGTGATTTGGCACTATTTTCCTGTCAGTTCGATTCTCAAACTTTCATATTAATAACAGCCTAAAATTGATGAATCATGGATAAGGGAATAATTGTCTTTTCACAAAAAAAAACCCTGATACTTCAAACACTCAGCTTTGGAGGGGGGAAATGTTAGTGATTTCACTGTTTGTCATCACCTGCAATAGAAGATTTCTATTTCTTCACATCTAAAAGATGGACACATTCCAAGTGGGAAAAATGACAAAGAGGGTCACACAGAGGTGAAACTACAGCACTTTCCACGTCTGTCTCAGATGTAACAAGGGCAGTTGGAGTGTGTAAAAAAGAAAGAGGAAAATACCTTTACAGCTATTAAGAATGGTTACATTGAGGGGAGAAAACCTAAATAGATTCATTAGGGAAAAAGTTCTCATTTTCCTCCATATGCTTCTGAGTCTTCTACAATAAGTTATTCATGTGTTCTGTAAATAAAATAGTATGAAAAAATATCCTTAACCCAAAATGAGAGGGGGGATTTATTGTCCAAATTTCCTTTATGGTGATGGTGATTTCATTTCCTTTCCTCATTTGAATAAGTGACAGTATTACTTAATTTACTGTGCCGTTTTACAGTTTAAAAAGGTTTTCACTTAGCTGTTCTCACTTGATCTCTATAACATTCTTATAAGCAGGTGTTAGCATCCCTACTTATTAACAGATGAGAAAACAGGATTAGAGAGGCAGGCTGATTTTCCCATGGATATATAGATAGTAGTTATAACTGATCTATCATTACCAAAATCAGAGCTTTTTTCTCTAACAGAATAGAGTGTCTCTCTTCCAAATGGAAGAAAGCAAAAGTCGTAAAACAGAGTAAAAAAGGGGTTTTCAGTGTCTGGGGGTGGAGGGTTTGGGGAGATGTGGTTTATGGGTATAGACTTGCAACTAGTAGATAAAAATATTCTGGAGATCTAATGCACAGCATGATGATTACAGTAAAAAGTACAATATTGTAAACTTCAGAGTTGCTAAGAAACTAGATCTTAATTGGGCTCACCATAAAAAAGAAATGATAATTATGTGAAGTGATAGAGGTGTTAGCTAATGCTTCAGTGGTAGTCATACTACAATATATAAAGGTGCCAAACCAACAGGTTGTACATTTTAAACTTATATAATGTTATGTGTCAATTATATATCAACAAAAACTTTAAAGAAATCTTGGGCAGCTATTGCCCAAGATTCCAGTTTCTTCTCAAGCTTTTTCAGTACAATTTTCAGTCCCTCATACTCTGGTTCCATATTCAAGTGTCAGTCATGTTAAGGCATCCAGGTAAGAATGTAAAAGGAAAGCAAGATCTCATCTGTACTCACATTTTCAGAACTGGTACAGTATTATAAGAATGACTTCAGCATTTGTTCAGTCTTTCAGAAAGTACTTGGAATTTTGCTGTGAAGTCAGTAAGTTAAAATAAAACAAGCAAAGTCCTTAGGAAATTAGCTTGCCTGGTGTCATGTTTAAAACAAGCAAACAAACAGTATTTAGCAATAGTAAGAATTTTGTTTTAAGGTCAGGGCCTTCAACTTTCCTGCTCTTTTTAGTCACTTCACTACCTGAAATATTCAATGAATTATTCATCACTGTAAGGAAAGGGCCATACCTTCTGGTTGGTTTTTTAAAATAATGACAGATTCTGGAACTTTTGCTACAACTGAGAATGTCAGCTACAGATGGGGTAGCAGCAATGCCACCAATTTCTTGCCCTTCTCTCAATAACTGGGAAGCAAGCATGTCATTTTGTCAAGGAGCCGTTTCTAACCCCCAATACAAATGGCACTAAAGAAACCCCAAGGGAGCTGTTATTTCTTAGGTGGGGTAATAGTCATCATCATTGCAATTTTATGCTCCCTCTTGTAGCCCTCATTTTTGGATCTGGTCTTTTAAGTCAGCTGGTATTGCAGTTTTTAAGTTTGAAAGATGGGTATCCCTGTCTGAGAATGTTTCTGTGAGAAAGCGATCAGGATTGGACGATGGTTATGAAAATTACATGGCACCCATCTTGCCAATTACTAGCAAGCACCTGTAATTACGGTATTGAAAGAAACTCAGCAGCCTTCCAACATGACTTCTGTTCCATGTATAGCCAGAGTCTTGCACTCTGCTGAACTCTGTTACAAGACGAAGTCAGAATAAAGAAGCTCGAGTTGTGAGAGGTCTGGCTAGGGGTAGAGATAGGGATTTACTAGGGTGAAAATAGATCTTTGAAGTTATATGCTGTTTTCCTAATCATCATTATTAGAAATTAAAAAAAAAAAGCTTTAGAAAATTGTTTAGTGGAAACGAGTCTTACTAGCATCCCATGCATGAGGACACGGGTTTGATCCGTGGCCTCAGTAGGTTAAAGATCTGGCATTGCCATGAGCTGTGGTGTGGGTCCAAGACATGGCTTGGATCTGGAGTTGTGCTGTGGCTCCGATTTGACCCCTAGCCTGGGAACCTGCATATGTTGTGGGTTTAGCCTTAAAAAGAAAAAAGACCAAAAAAAAAAAAATGTGATGATAAAGTAGCCAAAGTTTTTTCAATGATAAGGAAGAGTAAGAGAAGAGGGAAGAGGAAAAAACCAAGGGATCCTTGTAGAGTTTATCTTCAAAGTTCTAAAGGACTGTCAAGTCAGTCAGGCCAAAATTCACCTTTGTACTTCACCTTGAGAAACTGATTGTACCACTCAGCACTGTAATTTTCCTCACTTGTAAAATGAGGACACCTCAAAGCATGGGGCATAGATTCCATAAAGATTTGTCTGCTCAGTGCCTGGAACACGAGAAGAAACCGATAAGTGTTTATTAACTTTCTTTACTTTCATTAAAGCCAATTTCCATGGCCTGAAATCCCAAATAATCAGCATTTATCCATTTTATTTTCAAGTAATGAGTGAGTATGGGATATGAGCCTCTTTAGGAAGTTCCTGTTACCATTCCCTCTTCACGTTGGTTTTGCTATATTTCCGTGGTATCCGAGGTATCATGATCATTCCTTTGTCTTTGCCCAGAAACCTTGCCTAGCAGATTTGGAAGAGAAGACCCAGGAGTTTTGGGGCCAAAACAACACAACCAAAAAAATCCACTTTAGCAACTCCCAGGGACATCAGACTTATTGGGCCAGCTATGGATGGCCTTCTCAAGAGGATTGCCAACCTTAACCAATATGTACCTCTTTAATATTTTTTCTACGTTGAATCCACTGTTGTTGGATTTCCCTGGTGGCCTAGCAGCTTAAAGATGCAGTGTTGTCACTGCGGTTGCTCAGGTCACTGCTATGGTGTGGAATCAACCCCTGGCCTGGGAATTTTCATGTGCCGTGAGCATGGCAAAAAAAAAAATATATATATATTTGAAAAAATATAATATATGAATATATACATATACACACATTCATATATATATATATATATATATATATATATATATACCTTTGTTAAATTGTAAGAGCCACTTTTAAAGTGGTATTCAATTTTCCCTTTAAGATATCACATATTATAAAATTAGACATGGTCCCAGGGGATCAAGAAGTAGGACATTTTAGGTTGCAGGGTTTGTATAATGATACTTTAAGAAAGTAACCAAGCATAACCTTGTTTTCCCTGATATCAAAATCATCATTAGTGTTTTGCTAAAGGTAGCGCTTGGTCTCTGGATCCAGACAGAATCAGTTTCAAATTCTAAGTGTGTGACCTACTACTAACAGAGTGAATAGCAAAGTCTTTAACCTTCTGAGTCTCAGTGATCTAAGGATACTTAAGGACCTACTCTATGCATTATCCTGTGAGTTTTATTTTTTTCTTATTTTTTATTTTTTTATTTTGGCTTTTTGGCTTTTTTGGCTTTTTGGCTTTTTGCTATTTCTTTGGGCCGCTCCCGCGGCATATGGAGGTTCCCTGGCTAGAGGTCTAATCGGAGCTGTAGCCGCCAGCCTAGGCCAGAGCCACAGCAACGCGGGATCCGGGATCTGAGCCGTGTCTGCAACCTACACCACAGCTCACGGCAGCGCCGGATCCCTAACCCACTGAGCAAGGGCAGGGACCGAACCCGCAACCTCATGGTTCCTAGTCGGATTCGTTAACCCCTCCTATCCTGTGAGTTTTAAATCAAACATTTGTGATGGTGGGCATAGGCAAGAATGTGTAAATTTCCCAATGAATGTTATCTCCCTTAAAATTTAACTATATTCTAATTTTAAATCTTCTTCCACCTCCAAATATTTTAAAAATGGCATAAATTACTAGACTCAGAAGGGTTAATGCAGCAGCCTGTAAGACTTTGAATAAAGGATGGAAATAGAATTTCAACCCCCTTAGTATATACCTTCTCTCTCCTTTATGCCTTAATGTCCTACAGTATTTTCTCTATCTTGTATAGACTTTCAGCTGTCATAGTATATTTATCTTTTTCTCTGGGTAGTTGGGTTTTGACTGAGTCAGTACAACATTGATTGCATTTCTTCCATATATTTATTTATAGCTGTTTTTTTTCCTGGGCACATAGCAAATTATATATATATATATTATATAATATAATTGTATATATAAATTATATATAATATATATTATATAGTGTATATATAAATTATATGTTATATATAAAACTATATATATATATAATTTGAAGATTTCAAAGAGAGTCTTAAATATGAATAAAAGCTTTCAAAACAAAGCCAGGGAAAAACAAATTACTTACTTGGCGTCATGCAATCAAAATCTGTTTGGAACTGAAAATCATCTGAGTATTGTACAACCTCATTTTCAGCTCAGTAAACTAGAGTCCTAAGAAATAGAATGGCTTCTTCTGTTTATAGAAGTTATAAGTGCAGCTGGACCCAGGACTCTGATATCTAAAGTCCTTTCAGTAATAGGAAGAAGAAGGCAGAGGACAAAACTAAGGAGTTATTATAATGTTCATCTTCAGGATCACAAGGGGGGAGTTCCCGTCATGGCTCAGTGGTTAACGAATCCCACTAGGAACCATGAGCTTGCGGGTTCTATCCCTGGCCTTGCTCAGTGGGTTAAGGATCCAGCGTTGCCCTGAGCTGTGGTATAGGTTGCAGATGCGGCTTGGATCCCGCGTTGCTGTGGCTGTGGTGTAGGCCAGTGGCTATAGCTCCGATTAGACCCCTAGCCTGGGAACCTCCATATGCTGCGGGATTGGCCCTAGAAAAGGCAAAAAGACAAAAAAAAAAAAAAAAAAAAAAAGATCATAAGGGGAATGACAAATATCACATGATAGCACTTAATATGTGGAATGTAAAAATAATATAAATGAACACATTTACAAAACAGAAACCACGTTCGCAGATACAGGAAACAAACCTCTAGTTACCAAAAGGGGAAGAGAGAGAGGGATAAATTAGGAGTTTGGGATTAACAGATATGCACCACTATGTATAAGATAGGTAAACAGGATTTATTGTATGGCTCAGAGAGCTATATTTATTATCTTGCATTAACCTATAATGGAAAAGATCTGAGAAATGTGTGTATAACTGAAGCACTTTGCTCTGCACTTGAAGCTGATACAACATTATGTCAACTTAAAAAAGTATGCACAATCTAAAAGTTGAGAGTTAAGTTTTTTTTTTTTTTTTTTTTTAATCCTTTGTCTTTTTGAGGGCTGCACCCATGGCATATGAAGTCTTCCAGGCTAGGGGTCTAATCGGATCTGTAGCTGCTGGCCTACACCACAGCCACAGCAGCACCAGATCTAAGCCTTGTCTGCAGCCTACACCACAGCTCAGGGCAACACTGGATCAGATCCTTAACCCACTGAGCAAGGCCAGGGACTGAACCCACAACCTCATGGTTCCTAGTCAGATTTGTATCCTCTGTGCCACGACGGGAACTCCGGAGAGTTAAGTTTTATTTGGCAACTATAGTCTGAGAGGCAGCATTTCCAATGGCTCTGAAAACCCTCTGCAAAGAGGTGTGTGTGTGTGTGTGTACATATGTGATTTTGGTGAAGGGGGGGAGGTACATTGAAGTCAAGCACGCATTTTTATAGAAGGTTGTTGTTAGTCACAAGGAGTACACGCCACCATGAAGGATTTTAGTGCTTTTTGGCCAACATAAAAAATGCACACTTATATCTGGAATCTACTATATGGCACAAATGAACCTTTCCACAGAAAAGAAACTCATGGACTTAGAGAACAGACTTGTGGTTGCCAAGGGGGAGGGGGAGGGAGTGGGATGGACTGGGAGTCTGTGGTTAATAGATGCAAACTACTGCCTTTGGAATGGATTAGCAATGTGATCCTGCTGTGTAGCACTGGGAACTATGTTAGTCACTTATGATGGAGCATGATAATGTGAGAAAAAAGAATGTATACATGTATGTGTAACTGGGTCATCATGCTATGCAGTAGAAAAAAATGTATTGGGGAAATAAAAAAAAAAAGCACAACCTGAAAATTGAGAGTTAAATTTTATTTGGGGCAAAATTTGGGCTTAAGCTGGGGAGATAGCATCTCAGGTAGCCCTGAGAAACTGCTTTGAGGAGGCAAGGGGTGTGCTTAGGGTATATAGGAGTTTTTGCAACAAAGGGCAGGTAGCAGGAACCAAAGAGGTCTGGGCTTACTGAAATCATTCCTGTGATATGCACCTCAGCTACTGGGCCAGTATCCTGAGTTTTCACAGGGGCTCACTGGCTCACCCTTGGATGTGGCTGCATTCACAGATGACTGTGAAATACCACACTAAAGAAGCTGGGGTGGGGGGTGGGGGGAAATCAATGTATAAGATAAAGGTGAGGGGGAAGTACATACAGCCATGCACACATTTTACAAAAGTTTGTTGCTGGTCTCATGAAGGTTACTACTAGTCACAAACATCAGTCGTCATGAAGGATTTTAATATTTTTTTAGATTTGAGGAGATGTAAGAATTGGCCTCATAAAATCTCCTAAAAATATCTAAATATCTGAAGACCTATTCTTCCAGTTTTCCCAGAGCATAGAGTGCCTCACTTCTGATCTCACTCCTGAGCTCTGCTCATGGGGTGCTGAGGGTTGGCAGCTGCAGTAGCTCATGATTAAATCCATGTAGAGCCAAATGGCAAGTAATGTCAAGTGCCGAACTCCAGTTCACATTTTCTAGATAAGAGGAGATGCAAAAATTGAGCACATAAAATCTTCGGAAAATATCTAACTATCCGAAGACTGGTTTTGCCAGTTTTTCCAGAGTGGAGAATGCCTCACTCCTGATCTCCCCTGAGCTCCTTTCATGAGGAGTTTAGGGTTGGTAGCTACAGCGGCTCATGATTCAGTCTGTGTAGAGGTGGATGGCAAGTGCACTGTTACAAATCAACTCTACTTCAATTTAAAAAAAGTATCATTAAAAGGGAAGCTAATGACAATTTAAAAAAAATATTCATGCTCTATCACAGTATCCCAGCTGGAGGAGAAAATGAGGCAATATCTTTGGTCCTCAGTTATCCATTTGTGGTTCTTAGGTCAGGGCCAAGGGTTTCATAGTGAGACCCTCAAAACTATTGTGTGCGGTGAAGTAAAGTGATTTTCTGCCTTGAAATTAGAACTCCACTGCTTGAAATGTGCTGTTTATTTTTCATCTGATTTTTAAAAAGTAATCACAGGTTGTCCCAGTTTTCTTACCTAAAATATGAGGACTAATAATAGTACCAACGTCATAGAGGTCATTTATGAAATCTGAAAGAAGTTACATGTAAAGTACTTTATGTAATGCCTACAATTAGTATGTTTTCAGTAATTGGTCCTCTCCTTCCACTGCCAAATGCATAACACAGAGAAAGTGAGCCACATTTAGGAATTTCAGATTAGATGATGGAGTAAACAGTGGGAAATCCAGGCAGTTTCTCTGTGAGTTTAGAAAGAAGACAATACAATGAATTCATTTTCTTCTCTCTTTGTTCTGACATCAGCGTCCATCCAACTTAGAGGTTGTAGCTATATTCCATCCTAGTAAGACCTGAGTCTATGATGAGTTTTTGTCATTATAAGAAATAGCCGTTAAGTAGTCGTTTTCAAATTTTGGGAGTATTTAAACCTCTATTAGGCCAGAGGTCACACCAGTATCCCCCCATGCATTCAGGTATCAATGGAGTTCTTATAAAGACCTGCACTTCTCTAAGGAGTGCAGGGAGACTGAGGAGGTAGAAAAGTAGGACAAGTATGAATCAGGTGATACATCGTCATCCATCTGAAAACCTGATGTTTATTGGGCATAAGGGTATGCATTTGGAATATATATGACCTCATTTAATACTCACTGAAGTATTTTAGATAGACCATCCCCCCCCCCAATTACTCAGAAAGGCTAAATAGCTTGCCCAGTATCACAACCAAAATAGATGAAGCCTGGAATTCAAACTCAGGTCTGATTCCAAAATCCACATTATTTTCACTCTTTCCAACACATTATTAATATAGCCAAGACATGACCAATATTCAAAAATTGAAAGTGCTTGGATATTATTCTCTATCTGCATGAGAGTTTATGCAGAAAATATTTGGAGAGAGCATTCTTAGTTACTACTCAACACAGAGAATAGAAAATAACCACATGTATTATTAATTTTGGTGACCATTTATTCTTGTCCTTCTATTTAATAATTAGGGGCTCAATGTCAACAAAAGTAGGGTTAATTGAAACAGATATTTAACTTCTAGGGATATTTATTAGTATAAAGAAGAGGGGAAAGAATCATATAGGAAAAAAGAATAGATCTTTTCAGACCATTTTAATAGTTCTGTAATATTCAGAAATATTTTCAAAAGATCCATTAGTTCTAACACTTAACATTTCTTTTAGGGAACCCTGATTGAATCTTGACTTATTTGCCTAGATGTTTGTAACAAAAGGATCATTATGTTCTTTCCTTGTGCGTCACAATTTCTACATAATGGCTGTTTTATTTTGAATGAATTGATAAGGTGGCTTTCACAGGAATATCACTAATATGCTTAAAAGCACCTTTCACAGCATCAGAACAATGCCTCCACTTCAGTTCATAATTGTCATCCCCACCCCTCTGCACCCCACCTGCTTCAACTTTCACTGTTGCAATTCCTAATGGTAGTTTTCCTGAACACTGCCTGTGAACTTAAGTGAAGGAGAATTTATGTCAGGATGTTCTGCTGACATAATGTACGCCCAGGAGAGATTCAGTCTTCAAGGTAGGAAAGGAGTGCACGAAGTTAAATGAAGAGCAAGGCTGCTGACATCCTCAGAGTTTCATAAGCCAAGTTACAACTTCTTGAACTCACCTTAATAAGTTTACATGTCAATCTTCTTCCTTCCAGATTTTATACCAGTTCAGTCAGCTCCCAACACATGTACTCCAGAAAGATTCCTCTCTATTCCAACCTACACCGTGAACATCCACAACCTAGCTTGTCATTAATGTGTGTGAATAAGATTTCAGAATTATAGGTGATGGAATGCTGGTCGTAATCATAGGTTCTTTGGAGAAGCTCAAAAGTCGGGAGTCTTCCATGATGAGGGAAGGAACAGGAGACAAAATTACCATTGCACACTGACTTAATGAGGTCACAGTTATCTTTAAAGTCTCCCAACTGAAGTACAAACAACAGATAATCCTAGGCATATATTTAAAATATTTAAAACTTAGATGAGAAAACCTTTAAAATAATTATTCATTATAAAAGTTTGATTTCAATGAATAGAAAAGCAGTATGTTTGTGGTTAGAGAGTCCAAAGAGTATTGGGGAGATGTCAGTTCTTCCTAAGTAAATTTATGAACTTGTGGGATTCCAGTAAAATACATTGTTTTTATAGCTAAACACTTTGAAAGCAGTGGTACTCTGTAAGTTAAGAATTGTTAGAAAAATCCTTAAGGAGTAGCAATTTAGGGACTAGCCCTACTAAATTATCATGCCTGTATAATTAAAACAGTACAGAATTGGCTCAATAATGGACCTACAGACTAGTTGAACAAAAGGTAAAGCTCTGAAATATATATAGGGGCCGTATGGAATCTTAACATATGACAAAAATGGCATCTCAGATTAGCAGGGAATGGATGGACTTTTTAATCAGTGGTATTGGAAAATTGGGTAACCATTTGAAAAAAGAGAAAATTTTTGTACAACACACTGTACACAAAACACAATGCCAAATAGTTGAGAGAACTAAATGTTTTCTAAAAGGCTGTAAAGATACTAGAAAAGAATAGATGGATTTCATTCTAAAATGAAGGAGTGTAAAATTTCTCTGTGACTCAAAAATTCAAAGGCAGTAAAAGAAAATATGGTGATTTCATTTATATTACAAAGCATTATAACTAAAAAAAGCATTGACACCTCCCACCCAATTGAAAATACTGGGAAAATCTATATGGAAATATATAACAGAAAAATGTTTGAAAATCTCTTAACATATAAGAACTCCTAAAAATTAAGAAGAGGAAGACTGACAGAAAAATGAATAAAATATATGAATGGTATCTGTCTTTCTTTTTTTTTTTTTTTTTTTTTTTTTTTGTCTTTACCTTTTTTTTAAGAGCCACACCTATAGCATATGGAGTTTTCCAAGCTAGGGGTCTAATTGGATCTGTAGCTGCTGGCCTAAGACACAGCCACAGCAACTCCAGATCCAAGCGATGTCTGCAACCTACACCACAACTCAAGGCAATGTCGAATCCTTAACCCACTGAGGAAGGCCAGGGATCAAACCCGCAACCTCATGGTTCCTAGTCGGATTCATTTCCATTGAGCCACAGTGGGAACTCCCTGTCTTTCTCTTTCTGACTTATTTCACTTAGTATGAGAGTGTGTAGTTCCATCCATGTTGCTTCAAATGGCATTATTATTATTATTTTTTTACGGCTTAGTAGTATTCCATTGTGTATATATACCACATCTTCTGATATATGGCACAAATGAACCTTTCCACAGAAATGAAAATTATGGACATGGAGAACAGACTTGTGGTTGCCAAGGGGGAGGGGGAGGGAGTGGGATGGATTGGGAATTTGGGGTTAATAGATGCAAACTATTGCCTTTGGAATGGATAAGCAATGAGGTCCTGCTGTATAGCACTGGGAACTATATCTAGTCACTTATGATGGAGCATGATAATGTGAGAAAAAAGAATGTATACATGTATGTGTAACTTGGTCACCTTGCTGTGCAGTAGAAAATTGATAGAACACTATAAACCAGCTATAATGAAAAAAATAAAAATCATTAGAAAAATATATATGAATGAACAGTTCAGAGAAAAATAATTTAAGATGGCCTTTAACTATACGAAATGAAACTTGCTCTTAGACAAACTATAATAGTCTTAATGTATTTCTGGAAACATAATTTTCAGTAAAAAAAAGTTAAATATAAAGTCACACTGGAAACTATATCTAGTCACTTATGATGGAGCATGATAATGTGAGAAAAAAAATGTATACATGTATGTGTGACTGGGTCACCTTGCTGTACAGTAGAAAATTGACAGAACATTGTAAACCAGCTATAATGGAAAAAAAATCATTATAAAATAAATAAAGTCAAGTTAGGTCAAAACTCATTAATTTGAAATTTAAACTGAAAATATAAAGTTTTTTCTTTTTAAAAGTATATATTCTTTGTATGTACTTATCAACATAACTTCAAAATATATGGTGCAACAACAGATAGATCTTAAAGGAGAAATAGAAAAATCCACAATTTTCGTTGGAGACTTCAATACTTCTCTCTCAAGTGTTGATAGAACAAATAAGCTGGAAATCAGTAAGGTTATAGATAGCTGGAACTATCAACCAACTTGATTTGGAAATATAAATATATATCCAAATCACTTTGCTGTACACCTGAAACATTGTAAATCAACTATACTTCAATTTTTAAAAAAGGAAGAAAGGGTCAGGGAACTTTGCACAGAGTAAAGGTGAGAATGCTTCAAAAAAAAAAAAAAGAAGAGTTGCCCCATTCTGTAGATTTGCAAACTGGCGATCAGATATATAAAATGTTTGAAACAGCTTACTGGTGATGTCAAGTACAGTTCCAACTTTAAATCAAGATTGCTCTAAAAGTTTCACGTAGGTGATAATTTTCTTTGCAGAGTGTTAAAAACTGCTTTATAATAGCAACTCCCACAAAACCTCTTCAGTTATATGGGTCTGTTAGCATTTTATTTTAAACACCATTTTGACAGGTGTATTATGCAGTTATTATATTTTCCATGCATAGAACATTCTTGACGTTCACTTCACTTGCGGTTTTCTATCAGAAAAAGTTCAGGGAAAAAAATTGTCTTCTTGGCTGAATGAGAATGAAAGAGAAGTCCATTTTGTGATGACTTTTTGTATCACTGACCTGAAGTAAAACAAACCCCAAATTCATTCAGACAACTTTTCATTCATGTAGACATTCACAAGCTCATTTACTTATTCATGTGTATTATTATTATTATTACTATTACCATGTCTGTGGGCTTTGCTAAGCATCAGGAATCTAAAGAGAAAGAACTAGTTTGTGACTGCACAAAGTTCATCTTCTTATGTGGGAAGCTGTAATACAGACAAGTAATTTCCACAAAGCAGCTATCAGATGTGCTAGAAATAGAAGTGGTATAAAGACAAGAGTGGTTTCCTATGAGAGCCAGGAAAATTGTCACAGAAAGGTGAGGTGTTTTTTTTCTCCAAAGGGTCATAATTCACCAGGTCAGTATGGAGAGAAGCTTTCGAAGCTAAGGAACTTGGCTGTGCAGAAAGACCAGGAAGGATGTGGGGAGCAGGGTGGGTGAGATAGCTCAGTGCAGCTGACGGGAAGTGTGCACATGAGCCAGGGCTTGGAGCTGCACAATGAGTGGCAACCAGATCATCAGAGACAGTGAGTGGGTGGGTTGGTGCCTGTGAAGGAATTCAGACTTCAGGGCTGCAGAAGTGGGGAGAAGTCAGAGAGTGATTTCCGAGGTGATGTCTTTTCCTGGTGCCTGAGGCTCTGCTTATCTGACCTCTAAAGGTCTTTTTTTCCACGTCTCTTTTTCCTTCCTCACTCTGGCCACAAGTCCACAAGAGAAGTTTTCTAAAGAGGTGGAGCAAATTCACCACCTCCCCCAGGACCTTTGTACTTAGTCTTTCCTCTCTTTGGTTCCTCTTTCTTCCAGCCTTCCATGGTCTTGTCTCCTCATTTATTCAAATCTCTGCTGAAAAACACCTCTTTCAAGGGTTTTACCTGACTATCCCATGCAGAATAGAAGCATCTCATCCTGTGTCTATGATGCTTTTTTAACTTCCCCTCATTGTGCTCCATAATACTTTGAATTATCTTAGATAATATTTGTTGTCTGCATCTCTTACTAAAATATAAGCCCTCTCCAGGGCAGGTGGTGTTTTTATTACCACAGCAGTAATTAAAATAGCCCCTGGGACCAAGGTGATGGTTAGTGAACATTGGCTGAGTGGTGAATGCGTCAAGGGGATGTATTTCTGTGTGTATGTGCCCATGTGCGCAGTTGTCAATAGCCCCACCAGAAACACAAGCACGCTGTACAATAACAGAGGAAAATTTGGTGGAAAATTTCCCTGATCTCATGTCATTCTAGTTAAAAGAGCTTCAGGAAGGGCTCTGTACCAGCACGAAGTAATAAAGTCTTGGGAAAGGACCTTCTGTGCTTCAGAACCTTTGGGGGCGGGAAATGGCACCCTTTTACCTATTATCTTTCCTCAAAGGGTGACAGCCCTCAAATAGGAAAAGATTTGATAAGCAAGTGGTTTGCCAACTAATTTGTTTCCCTGAGGTACTTCGTTGAGTTTGGCATGAAACTAACAAAGGAGCTGCTATCTGAATCTCTCTCTCTGGTTCCCCTAGAACAGCACAAATTTCCTATCACCACTCAATCTTATCTCTAAGGGCTGTAGAAAAATCCTTTGGCCCAATAACATGTCACATTTACTCTGAGTCTTCTTTAATCAAATTGTCCATCATAGGGAAGAAATGGTTGCTCAGAGCCTCAGAAGAAGGGAAAAGACAATTTCCTTCTTAGAGACTTTCAGCGGAAGTGGTATAGCTGCCATTCATTAGAAATAGTATCCTTTAGGACATCTCAGACTTTAGTGGGTCATGTGGGCTCTGAAGTTAGGATGGAGGATATGAAAAAGATATGTCAAGGACAATGAGTTCCCCTAAAGAGGGGCAATTTGGGTGATTTATATTTCTTTTTTTCTTTTAGGTTATATTCCATTTATAGTTATTATAAAATATTGGCTCCATTGCCTGTATTGTACAATATACCCTTGGTACCTAATAATTTGTTCCTTTTACTCTCCTCTATATTTCCTTATACAATTCTGCAAATACAAGCTTTTCTAGGATAAAGATGTATTCATTTTATCATCAATTAAAAAAAACAAAGCCTACCTATGCTTTTTCCCAGCCAAAATATGTAAGAATCCAGCCCTTGTGCCTCCAGTATCTGTTGATTAAAGGAGTTCTTCATGTGGGCTAAATGTGAGCAAGAGTGACTTCTGTAACTGCTGGGCCCTGGTTACCTAACTTTCTTTAGCAATAGATTTCCCAGTTTTACATGGGCACATGCCACCTAGGTAAGATGTTCTTTTGATGTCCCCATGAAGTTGTTTCTGAGAAGGGTCACTTACCACTTGGCATTGGAAAAGCAAACAAATTCTAGCTATTCGCTTTCTCCCTGTCACCCACACTCCCTTAACAAATGGAGCAAGGAAAACCTATACAAAGATATAACTGGGTTTCTTGTTCTGATTCAAGCTACTTTCCATTGCATTTTTGTGCCCCAAACACATGGAAAGTTGAAGTGCTGTCCCTGGTCCTTATCTATACCCTTCGTTAGTTCTGATTGCTCCATGATGTGTTTCCTCTAATCTCTCCAGGCTGTGTGACCCTCTAATTCAGGGACAAATGGCTCTGCTTCTCCTAATCTCAATTTGCTGCTTACTTTGCTGACTTTGTATATCATCTCCCTTACTATAGGTAACTTATATTACCTATAGTATGTGTAATGTATACTGTGTAAAGATTGTGATTCTCACTTTTTTTTTTTTTGTCTTTTTTCCTTTTTCTAGGGCCACTCCTGTGGCATATGGAGTTCCCAGGCTAGGGGTGGAATCGGCGCTGTAGCCACTGGCCTACGCCAGAGCCACAGCAACGCCAGATCCAAGCCGTGTCTGCAACCTACACCACATCTCACAGCAACGCCGGATTGTCAATCCACTGAGCAAGGCCAGGGATTGAACCCACAACCTCATAGCTCCTAGTCGGATTCATTAACCACTGCACCATGACGGGAACTCCTGATTCCCACTTTTTATATCTTGTAAGGTAGATGTCAAGAGCAATAGCTTTTGAGTTAAGCAGCCTTGTTTTCACTTGGGGCACAAGTACCTCCTAGCTCTATGACCTTTTCTTTGGTCCTTCTTTTCTCATGTGTGAAATGAAATGGGGGATGTGTAACAGTACTATGTTAGTAACCTAACATATGGAATTATTTTGAAGTTTTGATCGTGTGACACAGTCGAAGCCTTAGGACTGTGCTTGCCGCACAGCTGAGATGATGGCATTACTAGATTTCTTCACCAGAGTCATTATCAAGAGAATCATTAACCCTTGTTAAAGAAATAACTACAGGAGCTTCTCACCTCGCAGCCCTGTTATATTTCTGTTCCAGTGAGGAAGAACTCCGTTGCAAACCAAACGCTCTAGAGGATGGTAGCCTGTCCCTATAAGGTGCCAACACCTTATCCTGCAAAGTCCACCAAAATGAATTCCATATACGTCACATGGTCTATATTTTAAATAAGTCCACTTCAGACTTAACTATTATGTATAAAATAGATAAGCAGCAAGGATATATTGTATAGCACAGGGAATTATAGCCATTATCTTGTATAATTTTTAATGGAGTATGAACTGTAAAATACTGAATTACTACTCTATACAAATGAAATGAATATAATATTGTAAATCAACTACACATCTCATTTTTTTCCTCCAGCCACCTTTCCATGTGATTCAGTAATTGAAAATTTGCCATTAATTTATGTAAATGCAGATGATAATTTCCTGTATTCTATTCTCATGTGTAACTAGAAGACTCTTGAAGATTCCTTACCTGGCTTACAGCCTGAAAATAAGTTTATACGTATTTCCTGTTGCAAGAACTTGAACAAAATTTGTGATGAAATATATCATAAGTTCTTTCAATTATTGGGAGTAAAGGATGCTTCTGGCAGTACCAGTGGTAGAATCAGTGTTCAGCTAATTTGTAAACACAGGTTTATAGTGGAAATAAACTAGTGCATAATAAATGGTAAGTGCTGCTTTCTTTTTTTAAATTATAGTTGATCTACAGTGTTGTGCCAATTTCTGCTCTACAGCAAAGTGACTCAGATACATACACACATGGACACCCACATCTTTTTTATATTTTTAAATATTCTTTCCTATCCTGGTCTATCCCAGGAGACTGGATGTAATTCCCTCTGCTATATAGTTGGACTGCATTTTCTTTCTACTCTAAATGTAATAGTTTGCATCTGTGACCCCCAAACTCTCTGTATATCCCTCTCCCTTCCTTTGGCCCCTTGGCAACCAAGTCTGTTCTCTATGGCTGTGAATCTGTTTCTGTTCTGTAGATAGGTTCATTTGTGCCATATTTTAGATTGCACATATAAGTGATATCATATGTTATCTGTTTTTCTCTGTCTGACTTCACTTAGTATGATAATTTCTAGTTGTATCCATGTTGCTGCAAATGGCATTATTATTTCATTCTTTTTTATGGCTGAATAGTATTCCATTGTATATATGTATCACCTCTTTATTTATTCCTCTTTTGATGGACATTTAGGTTATTTCCATGTCTTGGCTGTTGTGAATAGTGCTTCAGTGAACATAGGGGTGCATGTATCTTTTTGAATTATAGTTTTGTCCAGATATATACCCAGGAGTGGGATTGCTATATCGTATGGTAACTGTATTTTTAGTTTTCTGAGGAACCTCCATACTGTTTTCCATAGTGGTTCCATCATAAATGCTGCTTTCTAAGTCCCCTGTACTAGTTCCCACCAAATGCCTTGTATGAAACTCCCATTTCAGAGCATCTCCTAAACTCTTGTGTCCCTTATCACCTCCAGTTCCAGAGGGAGAAGGGAAAGGAAGAGCCCAAAAGGACTAATACCCAAACCTGGAGCTAACAGTGGTCACATTCTCATTGTGTCTCCTGAAGCACCAAGGCTCATAGGCTGCCCTGCCCCCATCTTGTCTTCTCTGACATCCATAGAGAAGGATGTGATGGTCTGGGGAGAAGTGATGCCTCCTCTTCTGTTAAATCAATCACTGAAATGTCAAGTAATGAGTGAGACAGCATTAGTGACACTGGTGCCTAATGAGCTCAATTGTCTTTGCTGCATATCCCTAATTTCCATAGCTTGCTAAATAAAAGTTTATTTATATTCCTTTGTGTAAGATAATTTCCACAAGACGAGCTTTAATAAAGTGAAAGGAGGTGCAGGGAAAAGCACTACAGGAAACTAATGAAGGCAATAGTGAAAAATGGAAAAAATAATACATTTGTATAGGGACCCCTGCCAAGAAACCCCTCCGCATGAGAACAAATCATGCTAAGAAGAGATACTACTTAACATTGATGTGTTCTTTCTTGAGCAAGGGAGGTGGGTACCCTAGTTACAAGACTAAAGCAAATGGCAATCCTAGCCATTCGTCTTTTGTCACTCTACCCTTCAGTTTGGCTACAGATTGGTCTTTCAAGATCATGGAATGTAGACTTTCAGGTTATTTAAATGCCTGAAGGAATTTCACTACTCTCCAGTCTCTTAATTGTAGATGTTTGGTGATGCTTCTGGATTACCCTCTCACAACCCCAAGACCCTCCCACCTTAAGGGGGGGAATCTTTTCTTTGATGTGGCAGAGGACCTCTGTGTGTGTTCTGGGCTATGGGATCCAGATCTGTACATAGCATCTCTGAGAGGACACAGCAAAGTCTTTGGGCAAGACTGGGTTTGTTCCCTTGCAAATCATGAGTCCTGAAGGTGGTACTTAGAGGGAAGCCATGGACTGGTTGTTGAAAGAAGATAAATGCCTGTGACTTTGATTTCACTTTGAAAAATCTCTGGAGACCAGAGAAGATAGGGAAAAATAACAAAGAGACCTGGGACAGAGCAACCAATAGAGTAGGAGGAAAACCTAGATTGGAGGCCAGGTCATAGTTTTGTTTCTAGGAGGAAAGAGGGACCCGTTGTATAAACTCTAACAAGATAATGACTGAGATTTGAACACCGGATTTAATAACAGGAAGGCTATTAAAAGCAGTATTTCAATGGAATAATGGAAGAGAATCACTGATTAGCATAACACGAAATGAAAAGAA
Source organism: Sus scrofa (assembly GCF_054392235.1). NCBI lineage: Eukaryota > Metazoa > Chordata > Mammalia > Artiodactyla > Suidae > Sus > Sus scrofa. The sequence goes on along the minus strand of NC_139395.1, from coordinate 35,911,191 downwards.
ACAAAATGAAAACAATCACTACATTCATAAGTTGTAAGTACTTTTGATTAGAAGGGGAAAAAATAAATTGGTAGCAGTTTGAAAGGAAAGTGGTATTTAAGATTGACTTTCTACATAGAAGAAATAGTAGTATGTTCATATGCTAGTATGATAATCCAGTTGAGGAAGGAAACATAACGTTTGAGAGAGGGGAATATTGCTGGAGTATTGTCATTATTTTAAAAAGAAGAGGAAAGGAAGGGGTGCTTTATAAAGGAAGGCAGATAGTTAATCTGTTGTAACATAAGGGAAGGCAGAGCATATGGATATAGATGTTTTTAGATATATAGGTAGATTATAGAAGTCCTAAGAAATTATCTTGTGATTGCTTCAACTTTTTAGTGCATTGGAAAGCAAGATCATCAGTGGAGAGTGAAAAATACTGTGAAACTTAAATTGCTCTAACAACATAAGGCCAACTTAAAAAAAGTGAAATCTAAGCCTTCTAACTTATGCCCATATTCATTCAAAATGAATTATAGATTTAAATATAAAAAATTTTGGAAGGAAATGTAGGAGAAAGTCTGTGAGACCAAGGATTTGGGGAAAATTTTTAGTAATGATGTCAAAATCATGATTCACTTAAAAAAATCAGCAAATTGTATTTTATTAAAATTAAATACTGTGAAAGACATTGTTAAGAAGATGAAAAGAAAACCTATAGTCCTGAGAGTCAATATTTACAAACTACACATCCAACAAAGGACTAGCATGTAGAATATAAAGAACCCTTGAAACTCATCAGTTTTAAAAAAATCCAATGTGAAAGTGGGTAAAAGACGATGAGAAATTCACAGAATAGAATAAATTGATGGAAAGTAAACACAAGGAAAGATGTTCACCATTATCAGGGAAATGCCTTGCCTCTAGACTGCAGGTCTGTGGGGAAAGTGCTTATGGCTTTCTGTCACCATTTAGATTATTCCAATAACCATTACTTAGACCAACGGGCTGAGAAAAATCACTCCTCACCTACAATAGAGTGGGGTTGGGAGCCAAGGTCAGAGAGAAAAAAAAACAAAGAAAAATAATCAGAACCAGTGAAATGGAATTGCTAGAGGAAGACAGATGGAAAACTGCATTTAAATAAAGGCATCTAAAAGGATTCAAGTTCAGCAGCAAAGAGACTTTCTTGCACTATAAAACATAGCTTCACAATTAAATACTTTGTAGATTAATTGAAGAACAGTTGGGCCCCTCTTGAGGCCTACCTCAATTAGTCCTCTGAAGGATCAAGTGCTAGAAATCTCTCAAAATATTAAATTAGAATAAAATAAACTGAAAATCATAAGGGAGAAAATAGGAGCCTTGGGGGACCTAGAGTTCTAGCATGTTAATGTATGTGTTTCAGAAGTAGAAGAAAGAACAAGGGAAGTAGACGCAATAATTAAATAGATAGTTAACTCTGAAGAAAAAAGATCAGGGATTCCAGACTGAACATGTTCAGAGTTTCAGCCTAAATTTATCAGAAAAGTCACTGTCTCCCAGGCATACTTGGTAAAACCCATGCTCTCTAAGGGTAAAAACTATATAAACTTGCAGGCCAAAAGAAGGTACCTACAAAAGAAATAAAATTTGGCTGCTATAAGATTCCTCGATTTCAAAATTTGAATGTGGAAGTCAGAAGAAAAATATCTGTATATCACTTTAAACAAAACAAAACAAAAACAACCAAACAATTGAAACCAGGGTGTCCTAAATTTAAGAAAGAAAGTTATTTTTTGGCATTCCTGTTGTGGCTTAGCAGTAACAAACCTGACTAGGATCCATGAGGATGTGGGTTTAATTCCTGGCCTCGCTTAGTGGGTTAAGGATCTGGCCTTGCTGTGAGCTGTGGTGTAGGTCACAGATATGGTTTGGATCCCAAGTCGTTGTGGCTGTGGTCTACACCAGCAGCTATAGCTCTGATTCTACCCCTAGCCTGGGAACTTCCATATGCCTCAGGTGCGGCCCTAAAAAGACAAAAAAAAAAAAAAAAGATATTTTTTGACAAATACATCTTTATGTTTTTATTTCTCGCTCTGTGTGTGTGTGTGTGTGTGTATACTTTTATAGGAATTTTAAGAATTCTTAGAATAATCCATATATTTTATTCTGTAAGAAATATATTTGAAACATGCTTCTAACTAACAAATACAACAGAGACTTTAAGAAGAAAAAAAATAGTAAATATGGGATGTACAGATATGGATATAGACAAAGTTGATAGCTTGCTTGCATGAGTACAGCTGTAGTGGTTGTTAAAATTATTGAAATACTTCTGTACTGCTTGGTACCTAGCTACTAAACCTGATTCCTGAACTCTTCCCCAAACTCCTGACCCTTGCTACCTGGTCTTTTCCCCAAAGATACACTGGACCATCTTTTAATCTAGCAATGAACGCTTTAATGTCTGGACTATCAGAAAGCCTCCAGATTTATAAATGTGTTGTCACTGAGCTATATAGAGTGCTGTACTGCATGTAATTCTTCAGGTCTTTTGTCTCTCTCTCCCTCTCTTTCCCTTTGGTTAGATTCAATATGGGTTAATCTATTTTTTCGGTCTTCTTAAATAAACAGTGCTTGCATAATGTAACTGGAATTGATTTCTGTGCTTGCCAACAGAAATCCCTAATTGATATGCTCATAATTTCATCACCCATAGATGAGCCCTGCTGCTCCTCTGATTTATTTGCTTCTAGATATAAAGACTGTTAAACATAGATACAGAGATTTCAAAAATGAAATCATATTTTCTAATGTTGTACAACCTACCTTTTGCCTATACTAACAAATAATAAATATATGTTAAGTTCAATAAATATTAAAATATGCTACAATTCTCCCAATGTCATGATGTAATTTATATCACTTGTCTTGTATTCTTGAATATTTAATTTACTACCGGTGTTTTGTGATTGTAAACACAGGAGTGAGCGCACTTATGCTCATTTTAAATTATTTTCCTAGGGCCATTTCCTACAAGTGCAATTTCTTTATCAACTAAAAGCATACTTTTAAATTATGTGATATGCACAGCCAGTTCCCCCAAGAAACCAGATTCTTTGATAATTCAATTAGCAGCGTCTTAAAAATCAAGTTCCCAAGTTCCTCCATCTATTAGTTTATAAACGATCTGTTTAATAATGAGTGATATTTTTCCTTTGCCAAATTAATTGGGTAAAAATAGCATGAAATTACCATAATTTGCCTTTCTTGAGTCAGAAGTCTTAAAAAGATACTCTGCATTATTCATTCTTTTCCCATTGTTCTGAAATTTTCTGAAACAAAATTGTGTATATATTTGGGCTCTTTCTAGAATTGTATTATTCCATAAAGTAGCCACTAGTCAAAAAATGGCTTTTAAAATTTAAATTTAAAGGAGTTCCTGTCGTGGCTCAGTGATTAACGAACCCAACTGGTATCCATAAGAATGCTGGCCTTGCTCAGTGGGTTAAGGATCCGGTGTTGCTGTGAGCTGTGGTGTAGGTCGCAGATGCAGCTTGGATCTCTTGTTGCTGTGGCTGTAGAGTAGGCAGCAGCTACTGCTCTGATTCGACCCCTAGCCTGGGAACCTCCATATATCACGGGTGCAGCCCTAAATAGACAAAAGACAAAAAAAATTAAATTTAAATATAATGAAATATAATAAAAAATTCAGTTTCCCAGTCACACAAGCCATATTTCAAGTACTTCGAAAAGCTACATGTGACTATGAGCCAACATATTGGACTGCACAGCTATGGATTTCTATCACTACAAAAAGTTATAATGGATAGTGCTATTCTTAAATTTCTCTTTTGCAATATTTTAAAAAATTAATAGATTTTGTAATACCTTAAAAATTTAATATATCTACTAATTTAAAATCTTTTAAATAAGGCTTATTATCTTTTCTTCAGGTTCATTTAGTATCCAGATATGTAGATTGGGTCTTTGCCTTTGGATTGTTATATATATTTTTATGGATCTTATGAGTTTGTTACAGCATTATTACATACAAATTACAGACCATAAAATTCACCTCTTGTAAATATTCAGTTCAATTAGTTTCAATACATTTATAGAAATGTATGTGTAGAAACCATACTGTGGTTATGGTTGCACCACAGTCCAGTCTTAGGCTTCCAAGCCTCTTTGCAGTCAGCCGTCCAGCTGTGCAGGTCTCTTCCATGTACCTGAACAGCCTCTGGTTAACCCAGGGTAAGTAGAGAGATTTCAGGCCCCTGTGCTGTATCACCTCCTAGAACTTACTTTAAACACCTGACTAGTCTGCTGATCTGGTCCCCATCCTAAACAGGACTATCATTTGAGGCTAGTGGAACTAGCTGTTGGTTTTGTTTCCTTGCCACCGAGGTCATCATTTAACTGACTGTCCTTCTCAAGGCAGCTCCTTTGGCAGTGGAAGGAAAGCTGCTAGTATTTACTGCCTGCTCTGTGCTGGTTGAAAGACCACACCAAATAGGGAGTGGGGAACGATGGGCCTGGGTGCTCTGTTCTTATCAGAAGTTCAACAGTTTCATGAATGAATGCACCTTGGTTTGTTTTTCCTCTTTGGACAATTTCCAAAGCACTGAAATGGTTGTTTTTGATGGTTTTGCCCAGCTCTCTTGTGTTTTTGAGAAAGAATTTATTGCCCCCGTCATTCTGGAGGGAGAGAGGTCTTGTCTGGTTTTGGAAGTTGCTCTGCGTGGGTCCTTTTGAAGATTATGGATGCAGATAAGTTGAGAAAAGAAATGTTTGGTTTACCAGAGTTTTATTTTGAAATTTCAGAGATGGCATCTTGGGTGGCAGGTGTAGAAGGAAGTAGATATGGAAACATCCAGGGCATGGACCTTCTCTTCTGGGATAAAGAGTTTATTTGGGGCCTTACCATGGTAGCCAAAATGCTAGCTCTCATAGGCACTTCATTTACTTTCTTTGAATAAGATGTCTTTTTATGGTTTCTTTTTCTCATCATGAAGATTAGAGAAAAGATGAGCAGTGTGGACATTATCCCAAATAGAATTTACCTAACAGCTTCTCGTTCCTTTGCTGGTGGCTTATTTACATTACTGTGTTTGGGAATTTGCATTTAAATGTCATATAGTAGAGTCATGGGACATTGCTTGGCAATTGGAAATTTGAGAATGTTACTATCATCCTGGAAGCAAATTTCTTTGAAGAATTTCTTCATGTCTTTATGAAGAAAAGATGGATAACCTAAGACTTAATCCACTGAGAAGTTAGAAAAAGAGTCAAGATTATGATCTCAGTAGTTCCTCTGACTTGAACCAACATTAATGGGAGATGAGGACAGACTGTAGCAAATAGTGAACCAGGGAATACTGGATTTTTTTTCCCATGAAATACTTTTTTTTAATGACTGCACCCATGGTATATGGGAGTTTCTGGGCCAGGGATTGAATCCAAGCTGCAGCTGCAATATATACTGATGGATCCTTTAACCCATTGAGCTAGGCCAGGGATCCAACCCATGCCCCCACAGTAACCTGAGCCATTGCAGTCAGATTCTTAACCCATCGTGCCATAGAGAGAAATACTTTAAAAGGCCAGAAGTAACCAGCACATCAGAATTTCTTGAAAGTAGCAGCTTGATTTTGATGCTTATTTCTCCAGATGCTAACCAAATGGTAGACCCTTAATTGGGTTGACAGAGCCAAGGTTCAACACACAGCCTGGCTATATGTGTTGACTCCATCCATTCTGATTTGTGTGTCATTGAATATAGTAATCAAGGGTTGCATTTGGGGACTTGTGTGCAAAAAGTAGTCCATGATCTGAAAGACTGGATTTTAAGGTTACCTCTGGGAATCTTCAGATTACAACAGACTAAATGCTATAGATATTATGAAATTCTGTGATAATTCTTACTCCTTGCTTACCTTCATGTGGATGACTTTCTTTATAATGAGTGGAAGAATTCTCCCCAGATAATGTTCCGTAATTCTAAACTTTCCTGTTGAGATTTGTATACTCAGCAGGTCATATTGTTCAGGTATAAATACACATGTATTCACGACTGTGATGTTAACATCTCTATCTCATGGGTATACACCATCTTCCTCCAAGAGACCACAGGCTTCTTGTAGCCAAGATTTCCAGATAAAATCCAGGGATCCTGGTTGTATTTGAATCTTGAATACGTAAGAAATACATTGTTAGTATGAATAGTCCCCTAGGTATGGCATAGGGCATACTTATACAGAAATATAATTTGTTGTTTATCTGAAATTCTGATTTTACTAGGCTTCTTAGATTTTCATTTGCTAAATCTGGCAACCTTACTGGTAGGGTATTGTCCACTTATTCCTAAAGGCTACAGACTTTTCCTAACCTAGTCATCTTCCTCTAGAAACCCCCTTATCTGCCAGTAATCTTTCTAAAGTATGATTCTTCTAAGCAAACACAAGTGTCTTGGTATCCAGATGGTTTGACATCATGGTGGCATCCTTTGGGTGTGGGTCCCTTTATAAAAGACCATTCCAGATGAAGTACCAGGATCTGAGCCAATAGTGCAGGGAAGAGGCAAATCCCTCCCTTGTCTGGGGACTATGTGTATCCTTCCTTAGGCAGTATAGGTTGTATTCACTTCTTAAAGTACTATCCCAGAAAGAAATAGCTGTCTTTCCCTGAGAGAATGGAAGGGATCACAGTGTTTTTCCAGCCCTTTCTACGTATGAGGCACTATTCTAAACAATGTTTATACAGTATCTCATATAAACATCCAGCAGCCCTTTAAAATGACTCTTTGAGTAAGATATTATTATTCCTCCTTTCACAGTCTCAGCATTATTGAGCAACTTGCTTGCATAAGGTTAGAGTGTTAGGGACTGAATATGTCCCCCCAAATACTTATGTTGAAACCCTAAACCCCAGTGTGATAATATTAGAAAGTAAGGTCATGAGAGTGGAGTCCTCATGATAGCCTAAAGCCCTTATACAATGGAGAAGACTTGAGAAAAAAATGAAAATAAATTTTAAAAATTATTTTGTTTTTGGCCTCCCTCTTGGCATGTGGAAGTTCCCAGGCCAGGGATTGAACACGTGCCATGGCAATAACCTGCTGCAGTGACAATGCCAGTTCTTTAATCCTCTGTGCCATGAAGGAACTCCAAAAAGTTTTTTTAAAGTGAAGAAATTCCACCTAGAATCCTGGGTTTCCTTCTAATTGCTTCTTGCCAGAGTTCTCTTGTCCTATGTAGCTTTTACCTTAGAATTTATGACTCAGATAGATTCTGTCTGCCAGGATATCCTTTGCTCTCTGTTTCATTTATTCTTCTGACATAACTCCATGAATTCTGGGCCAATTCAGGCCTACCCCAAGATTCTTGAAGACCCAACACACCCCACTGAGTTCTTGATACAGTACTCTGCTCCTGTTTGGAAGGGATAATTAGAAGAGGGTAGAAAAAGGAGTCAAGGTCATGAATCCAGGATGGAACTGGTAATGTGGAGAGTGAGTTAAGAGATATTATTGTTTGGCTATGAAAAAAGAAACTGGGTGATTCTTAGGAGGAACAGAAAAGTTGATGGCTGTTTTGGTTTGTCTTCTTGCTCTTGGTTTTGTTTTAAAGGTGAAAGGGGCTATATGGGTGTAATGACTGAAGAGGCCCATAGCGAGATTAAGTCTGACGTGACTGAAAAAACTGATCAACCCACCAAACTGAAGGGGTTCAATACATTTGCAGTATCTCATGTAACTAGTTGGAGCCATAGTGACACGGTTATCACACAGTTCTTATTTTTTCTTACCTCCAAGTAATAAAGACAATATTTATTTCCATTTTAGGGTCTAGGGAGAAACTCAGTAAGTAAAACCCATTGATGCAGAATAAGACATAAATGCTTGAAGGACACTTACTCATCTTCCTTGCTAAAAAGATGAGCTGGGGTTGTCACCTCCTATTTGCAGGGACACTATCACAAAGGCTCAGTTTATTCTGTGATTTCATTTTCTCTTTTTATTCTCCTGAAGCCCTCATTCTCCTCTTTCAGAGACTCTTTCTAGGCTCCTGTGTGCTCATAAAGTCTCTACCCCATGGCGAGATTCATCCACTTCTGTCAGCAGCTTGGTCACCTACACTGTTGAAAGCAAACAGCAGCAGATCATTTTAAGTTCATTTGATGATAAATGCACCATTAATGGATCAGAAAGACAGATGGGCTCAAGCTGCAAATCCATGTGATTTCTTAAGAGTTTATTGTAAGGGTGAGGCTAGGTCAATTTCAACATGATTTATGGAGAGCATAATTTTTATGACACCAACGTTTGTCCATACAATTGAGTTGCAATAATAGGCATCCAGGGGTAATGAGGTGATTCTCCCATTTTGTGAGTTGAAACTAGGGAAATTGTCTTCCTCCATTTGCTGCTGCAGCAGCTAACAGATCGTGAGCAGCTGTCACCTCTCCTTCAGGGCATGGCCTTCTGTCCAAGACAGAGATTCTGGGAAACCAGAAAGCTCACAACTGGACATGCTTATTTGTTTCCTATAGCTGTTCCCTGACTAAAGCAGTGGCTCTCAAAGTCCCTGTTCTATGAAGTATCAGTATTCCAAATATGTTCAAGGGTACCTTGTATTTGAAGAAGAGGAGGTAGGGCTTCTGACTTAGGCCTTCATTTAAAAATGGATTCAGGAGTTCCCATTGTGGCTTAGTGGTTAACGAACATGACCAGCATTCATGAGGATGCTGGTTCGATCCCTGGCCTTCCTTGGTGGGTTAAGGATCCGGCATTGCTATGAGCTGTGGTGCAGTTCACAGATACGGCTCAGATTTGGCATTGCTGTTCCTGGTGGCTGCAGCTCTGATTCAACCCCTAGCCTGGGAACTTCCATATGCCGCTAATGTGGCCCTAAAAAGCTAAAATAAATAATAAAAAAAAAGATTCCACTAATTTTAAAAGGTTTTAAAACCACTGATTTATGGTCTAATTAGAATTTGAGCCAAAAATCTACTGAAGACAAGTGGTTAGGATAGGAAAGAAAAAAGTAACTGACACATTTTCTGAGGCCTGCAGATAACATTGAATTATTGACCCAAACACTGTATAGTTATCATAAAAACAAACTGGTCTCTGTTGTGTGTATATGCATGTATATCATAACTGAAGGGAACCACGAAAAATCAGCTTAACAAATGGTGTTTGGATTCAGACAAGGCTGCCTTTTATTAGCAATGAGACCTCAGGCCACTTATTTAATGATTCTCCCATTCCTAGTTTTAAGAGAGCCGGTAATACCTACTTCATAGGGGTGTTGTAGCAGTAGGTGATGTCACAGGTGTGAGCAGATACTCACAAAAAGAATAGTCACCTTGCCTCTTTCATTCCAGTTCTCATCTAGATAGTAATCACCTAAATTAGTAAATCACCTAAATCACCTAACTAATTTCCCCTGATTAACAAAATAAGTTTCTAGGATACTGTATATTCAATACCTTAAAGAAAAAACCCACACCAATATTTTAAGTCTCAGCTCAATCATCATAAAACCAAGAGTATACGAACCAAGATGTGCATGGAGATGTCAGGTGAAATTTCTAATAAGTTGCTTCAAGGCTCACCCTAGGTTGCAGGTGATATGAGTGTGCTGGGCTTCTTCTCCCAGAGAGCAGGACTGTGCATAGACTCAGTTCCTATGGTTCTGTAGCCCCCGAGCTCTCCATGTGCTCCACTGGGAGTCTAGCATTTCTCAGCATTGTCCCCAGTCATTGGTGTATGTTCTCAGATGGCTTAATATCCAAGTTCAAATGTTTATGGCAATTGGCCAATGTTACTACCATGCTTGATGCATGAAAAAGAAGAGTATAGATCTCTTGGCTGGACCTCAACCCCACACTCTATCCGGCTACACCCCAGCCCAAGGATGCCTGTCCAAAAGATGTCAGGAGAACAGGGACCAAGCAAGATACTTGTCAGCCTATTGCCCAAAGTCCAGGCTGGACCCTGTGACCTTCATTGATGTTTTCCCTGAGCACTGTGCTGAAAAACGATAGCTGTGACAATGATGCTAAAAACTTGGCTTTCTTCAAAGAGCTTCCAGTTTGAAAAAACAGATGTAACAGATATTCTCGTATTGGAAAGTGTGTAGGACACATGGAAATTATTCAGTCAACACTAGGACTGTATTAATTGACTTGGTATGTTAGAAACTTAAATGGCCCAACTGACATCTTTTTGATTGTAATTGGTGAAATTTGGGTAAAAATTTTGATGTTGTGGTTAATTTTTGTGACTGTACTATTTAGTTTAAAACTACTTAGGAGTTCCTGCTGTGGTGCAGTGGGTTAAGAATCTGAATGCCATGACTTGGGTCACTGCCTAGGTGTGTGTTTGATTCCTGGCCTGGCATAGTAGGTTAAAGGATACAGGTTGAACCTGTGGTTTGGATTCAGTCCTTGGCCTGGACACTTCCATATGCCACAGCTTTGGCCAGAAAACCAACAAGCAGAAAACTACCTAATAGTCAAATGAAAACACTAATCATATGTTAGGAGGGTTTGCTTATTTTAATTGATAAGACTGCTTTAAGCTCTTCAGCAAAATTTATATATACATAGGAAAAGTAATTTAAATTATTCTTATTGTATCAACTAAAATTACAGCCCCAAATGACACTAACATGTCAGATACTATGAATTTAAAATAGGAATTTCCTGGTGGCCCAGTGGTTAAGGAATTGGTGTTGTCGCTGCTGTGGTTCAGGTTACTCCTGCAGCTTGCTTTCAGTCCCTGGCCTGGGAACTTGCATATGCCATGGGAATAGCCAAAAAGAAAAAAATTAATAGAACTGTATAATAGCCTATAATTCAGAGATTTTTTTTCCCCTTTTTTCTTTTTTGACCGCCTTGTGGCATATAAAGTTCCCAGGCAAGGAAACAAATCTGAGCTGCAGTTGTGACCTATGCCACAGCAGCTGTGGCAACACCAGATCCTTTAACCCATTGTGCTGGGGATCCAGCTTGTGTCCTCGGCTCTGCAGAGATGCTGCTGATCCCCCTCCCCACAGTGGGAACTCTCACAGATTTTTAAAAAATGAAAACATTCCTTTCTCTGATGAGTTTAAAATTTTCGCAAGTTATGATTCTTCATGAAGACACATGCTTTTGGATAAGTCATTTAGCAAAGAAAATGTTGACAGCTTAGCAATTTGCAATGATGCTATCAATGTAGTTTGATTATATTTATTAAAATTAATATTTATAGTAATTATATTTGTTGAAATGTTACATATATTTATTTATATCATTATTATCTTTAGGTAGTTTGAATTCTTCCAACAAGTGACTAGATACCTAGTTCTAGACAAGTTCAGACAATTTCCAGGCAAAGTGAAGACCAAGTTACTAATTCTGATATAACAGAACTTTCAGTCTCTCAGGGAAGACAAAGGTCAAACAACTGCTCATTCACTTAGAATGTGATATGTATGTGAAAGAAGAATTAACACACAATAAACAGAATGAACAGGGAGTCTTAACCTATCTGGGAGTGACCATGGCATAAATGCTCACCTCTAATGATGGCTTACATGCTGAGACCTAAGACATCAGTAGGAGAAATGCACTAGGAGAAAAGGGAGGATCATTCCACACAGAATGGAGATGTCAGAGGAGAGGAAACAGGAATAGAGGTAAGAAGTAGGCAGGGATCATGTCATGAGAGGGAAAGGGAAATAAAGATAAAAATTCATGATGTATTGGAAGAGGGTAACTATAGAAATCAATTTGAAACAGTATAATATAGGATGCAGATGTTTAGTAAAGAAAGTAAAAGGAGGTGTTCCCTGGTGGCCTAGTGGTTAAGGATCCAGCGTTGTCACTGCTGTGGCTCAGTCACTGCTGTGGTACATGTTTGACCCCTGGCCTGGAAACTTCTTCATGCTGTGGACATGGACAAAAAAATAGCACACTCCTAGCTTGTGATATAGATTTTAGTAATTAAACCCCAATAGCAATTGTAGAAATATAAAGAAAAATATAGGGGATTAAAAAAAAGTAAGAGGAATTCCTGGTAGCACAAGTGCTTGAGTAACAGCAGGGGTGTGCAGAATCTCAGAAGTTAGCACATGAGGAACACTGGAAAACTGCAACAGGCTGGGGGAGAGGGAGGGTAGATTGCCTGGGACCAGAGGGTGACACGGTTTGTTTTCCACATGGAGGAATTTAAATGCTTTCTCCATGGCAATGGGGCCTGCAGATGATTGGATGGATTTTAGTGAGGCTGCTCTATCAGTTTGGGGTTGGAGATTGGAGGAAGAGTTCGTTGGTAATAGCAGTCACAGTACAGAGTGGAAATGATGAGGGCTTGCACCAGAGCAATGGAGGTGGTGATAAATGGGCAAAACACAGATTTGAGCGCAATTTTTAAAAAAAACTTATTTTATTGAAGTATAGTTGATTTAGAGTGTTGTGTTAAACTCTGCTGTACAGCAAAGTGATTCAGTTATAAATATACTTTTTCATATTTTTTTTCCATTACGGTGTCACAGCATATTGACTATGGTTCCCTGTGCTATACGGTAGGACATTGTTATTTATCCATTCTATATGTACTAGTTTGCATCTGCTGGTCCCAAACTCACAGTCCTTCCCACCCATCCCTTTCCCCTTGGGCAACCACACGTCTGTTTGATTTGAGAGTAATTTTAACGCATAGAGCTGCCAAAACTTTGCAACAGCTCATATTACAAAGAAGAAAGTGTTTTAAGTTTGTTTTTTGAGAAATGGTAACCCTACCAAGATAAGCTTCTTAAAAAGTTATTCTCTGAGCCTTCCTAAAGGGCCAATTTGGAGCATCCGAGCCGGTTGGTTCTTATTCACTATGACATGTTTCATCCTTTGAGTGTTTACATTTTAGGATCACAGTGTTGGGGAATGTCCTGGAGCTATTTGAAGCCAAGTTGCTGAGGCTATGGGTAACTGACTTGGCTTGTGTTGGGGGCATTGAGCGTGGACATTGTAACCTAGATGGTGGTCAACTGAAAGCAGCAGTAGTCGTTAGGAGCTTCTGGCATCATGGACCCTCGTAATCATGGATAGGAAAAAAATCACAACCTATGTAGTCCTCTCTGCTCTCAGACTAGTAGTATGCCTCACAAGCAGCCACATCTTTTTAATTTTTTTTGGCTGCACCCTTGCCACGCAAAGTTCCTGGGAGGCCTGGACTCAAACCCAAATCACAGCAGTGACCCAAGCCACAGCAATGACAACACCAGATCCTGGACCCACTATGCCACCAGAGAACTTCAAGCAGTCAGACTCTAATCTCTTCTCTTTCCTGGTAGCATATACTGAATTTTGTAGCTTAAATGTGTATCCACATCAACGTGTCTCCAGTTGTTGCCAATATTCTCTGTATTTTTCATTGTCTAATGCAATAGTGTACTTGTCTAGGTTTTTTTTTTTTTTCTGAGATGAAAACTGCCAAATTTTCATGTTCACTGAAAAGCTGCCACTACATACATATCAGGAGAATATAGTGCATTTGGCATTTTTCTTTAACCAAAATTAAGCAATTATTTTTTAGAATGTTCATATAAACTGAAAGAGACAGTTCATCTGGGAAAAGTGCTATTTAAAACAGCAGAGGAAATACATTCTTGCTATCAGTTCACGAGACCAATTCTCATGTTACATTCAAAATCCATGGAAGTGCCAGGGAGCAGAGAAATAAAGAATGAAGAGTAAGGAGTTCCCGCTGTGGCTCAGCACGTTATGAACCCGACCAGTATCCATGAGGATGCAGGGTTTGATCCCTGTCCTTGATCAGTGGGTTGGGGATCCAGTGGTGGTATAGGTATTAGACAGGGCTTGAATCTGGCATTGCTGTAGCTGTGGCATAGGCTGAAAGCTGCAGCTCCAATTCAACCCCTAACCTGGGAACTTCCATATGCTGCAGGTGTGCCCCCCCCCCCCCAGCAAAAAGCAAATAAATAAATAAATAAATGAAGAGTAGGAGTTCCCATCATGGTGCAGTGGAATCTGACTAGGAACCATGAGGTTGCGGGTTCGATCTCTGGCCTTGCTCAGTGGGTTAAGGATCTGGCGTTGCCATGAACTGTGGTGTAGGTTGCAGACGTGGCTCAGATCTGGCATTGCTGTGGCTCTGGTGTAGGCCAGCGGCTACAGCTCCAATTAGCCCTAACTATAGCCTGGGTACCTCCACATGCCTTGGGAAGCGGCCCTAGAAAAGGTAAAAAGACAAAAAAAAAAAAAGGAAGAGTAAGGAAAGATGTGAAAGAAAAGGAATACAAGAGGAGGAGTTCCTGGCGTGGCGCAGTGGAAACGAATCCGACTAGGAACCATGAGGTTGCAGGTTTGATCTCTGGCCTTGCTCAGTGGGTTAAGGATCCTGCATTGCCATGAACTGTCATGTAGTTTGCAGATGTGGCTTGGATCTGGTGTTGCTGTGGCTGTGGGGTAGGCCGGCAGTTACAGCTTGGATTCAACCCCTAGCCTGGGAACCTCCGTATGCCGCAGTAGTGGCCCTAAGGAAAAAAAAAAAAAAAAAAAAAAAGTCAAAAGGAATGCAAGAGGAATCTAGTAGGAAGAGTAGGGAGAACTTTTGAAAAAAAATGTGGTGGAGGAGACAGGTTTTATTATCTTATATGGTTGTGGTAATTACTTATTTGGATGTAAATTACTAGAGTTTAAGAGGCTAGGTCTCTTTCATCCTTCAGTTCCATTAGTACCATTCACAATTTAATGGGTCTGAATAAATAATGAATGAATGAATGAATAATGATATAAGAAGCAAATAAATGAAACAGACACAGAATACCAGTACAATAAGACGATTGACTTAAAATATAAAAATTGTAGAAGCTGGCTTAGCTCTGGGGAAAATCCAAAATAAGGTGAACTGAGCTCAGAATTTCCCTTCTGTGTCTGCTCTTTTGAGATGCTTAAGTGTGAAGGTGATCCAGTTGAGAAACCTTGTGTTGCTGAATTGCAAATAATTTGTACAAAGACCAGCACATTTTCCACTTTGGCCTACTTCTGCAATCTGTACACCTCAGGAAAAAAAAGAAAAAAAAAAAAAAAGGAAGGGTGAAAGCTTGCTAGAAAAATGAGCTAATCCTAGAGTTGCGTTAGGAGGTAGGAGATGTGTGTAGGATTCAGACAATGTCACCGAGGGAGTCCATGTGTTTCCTGCAGAGAGTTGAGCCAGGAGGAGGCAAGTGCAGGATCAGCAATTGTGTAGTCAAAGCTAGAAGCAGAGGTCACTGGATTCAGTTATGCTTTCCCAAGTCAGGCCATAAGTATCTATACCCTCATATGATAATATTAAGAAGGAACTTATACTGAGGGCCTATTGCCGGCCATATGTTCTGAGCTTGGCATGCATAACACAATCCTATGAAGAAAGTAATATCATCCCACTTTATATCAAGGAAACTAAAGCTACAGAGGTTGACAACTTACCCAAGGGCACACAATTGGTAAAGGTTGATCTAGTGTTTGTATCCTTTTCGTCCGATTCCAGAACCTCTGTAAAGTAATTCACAGCATGTGTTCTCAGATCCCAACAGTGAGCTTAGATCTCAGATAGCCTTGGGGGGAATTTTTGATCATCTCAATATCATTCCTTTAAACCCGTTCTCAAAATGTTGTGCATATGAATTATTTGGGGATGTTTAAATGTAGATTCTGTTCATGGGGTTCAGGAATGGGTACCAAGAATCTGCTTCCTCACCAGCTCCCTTGTGATGGGGATGCTGTTGCCACAGGCCCACACTTGGAGAAAGTAGCAAGGCTCTGACTCACAGTCAGTTCTGTTAAATTGAGCTGCAGTCTGGCAAGCCACATCCTTGATTAGCTGGACACTTCCAGCTTCTGTGTCTTACTTTTCGGGGGTCAGCTCACCTAATTAATGAGCCGCATAAGCTGTTTCATCGATTTGCCGGCAATGGATGGGAGCAGGCTGTGAAATAGGTAATTCATGCCAGTGATTACAGATTACACATTTATTTAGCTAACTGCGTACAATAAGATGACCCCACAGGAGGCCAAACTGGTTCCCAGGTCTGTGGAATGCTGAAAATCTCTGTCCAGATGTCACAATTATGCAGGTTTCGGTGGTTTCTTTATGCAACCCCAGGTAGAAAGGCAATCAATTCTCATGATATTAAATGTGAATCTGGCTAGTGACCTATTGATGTTCTCTTCAAAGGCTTTCTAGTTCTTTTAGATTTTATTTCTGGGCACACAGCAGAAAGCTGAACTGTGTAATTAGTTCCGTCAACTACACATGTCGGAGAGGCTGCAGCACCCCTGATTACCTCCTGCCCCTGTGTGGGACTCAGGATAAAAGACTGTCTTCTCCTTGGCTGTCTTGGCTTCTGCTGCTCTAAATTTGTTTTCTGATAATCCCTAACAGCATTTATTTTGTACTGATGGTGGCAGGGGAATCAAACCATGAGAGTGTTAGCTGATCCTTTAGACGTTTTATCTGTATGTTTCTGGGCAAAGCTCTTGGAGTGATGCTGCTGGACAGATAGCACCTGTAATTCCTTTGCTCTCGACATAAGCGGGACAGAACAACAAAGCCTATTTCTAGAGTGGAGACAAGAAATGGGGCACTTTTTGCTTCTCTGTTAGGCTTAAAGAATTTGGGAAGGTGACCTCTATGAAGAATACAGAGTTTTGATGCAGACCCTTTGATGGGCCAGTGCAAGGGAGGCTTGCAAGGGAGGCTTACATGGGACTCTGAGGCTTAGACGTCATCAGCTTTTTGGTCACTTCACCTCTGCCTGTACCATGCCTCTTTGATTTACCTTTAGCTTCAAGGCCTTGCTTTTTTTCATTACCCTTCTACCACTCACTGTGTCAGTTGAATATAGTTTCTTTGCTTGTCTTGTCACTTCACGAGTCCCTATCTGCCCCTGTGACTTTCCAGGCCATCAGCATCTGGATCACCCAGAATGACTTTTTGAGATTTCCCGTGGCTCCAGAGACATTTAAAAAACCTGAATTGTTTCCAGCTTCATTACCTCTTTCATGCACTCACTCATTTGCCAATTTTTTTTTTGCTTTCACCACCCCCCCTCCACTTCTTCCACAAACCTAGAAATAGAACAAAATTTTTATTTACTTCTGAAAACAGTTTTAGTGGAGTAATATTTAATTTGGTAGCTTCAGTTGTTTCCACTTTTCATCTTGGATCCACCCAGATGTGTCCCATCATCTTCTGCTTAAAAAATTTTTTTTTCCATTAACTAACACATTATGTGATCCACAGTATGGAAAGGTATATCCCAAGCACTTTATGTGCAAAATCTCATTTAATTTTTTTTTTAATATCAGATTCAAAGAACAGTTATCGATGCTGATCACCTTATTCATGTTCCCATGTGGACCTAAATGAGAGTTTCTTGGTGTATTTCCAAGGGTGGAATTATGTTGTAAAGTTAGAGAATCCTCAGTCCCATACTAATCTGTACCAGGTTTTTTCCCCTGGGGCTGTTCTATGTACATCCCCAGCTGGACCAGTGCCTGCTTCACCCACACCCTACTCATATGACTAACTTTCCTACATACTTAGATCAGAACATCTCCACCGTGATAACTTATCAAAGGGGTGGTGAGGCGTGTGCCCCTCTGTTGGTTTCCCTGGTAACCAATGAACCAACCTGACGTCAATTCCCTCTATAACTGGGAACCTTTCTCCCCTGGGAGGGAAGACTGCCACCAAGTCCTGCCCTCCTTCCAAACATGGTGGGGTGTTGCTCCAGGACCTTGCTTCAGATGTATAAGATCCCCCTGGATCTTGATGTCTCTGTTCATTGATGTCTCCGTGACTGACTTTAGACTCTTTCTTCAGTCCTGAAGCTGGGCAAGCACAGGGCTTGCAGGCCTGTGGGGTGCAGCCCAACATGGTGCTACTTTGTATTCCCAGCAGGTGGGTAAGTGGTACTGTACTTCCTTACATCCCTGATAGTGTTTGATATAATTTCGATTGTCTAATTTTTGTCAGTCTTCATGGGTGTTAATGGGTATCTCTCTTTTTAAATATTATTCTACTGCTTTTACTTTTCAATCTTTTAAAAATTCCAGTTGAAATATAGTAAACATAAGAAAAAATGTAAATATCCTAAGGTACAACTAAATAAAATTTTAGAACAGACTACTTTTGTGTAACAAACCCAGAATAACAAAGTCTCCTTTTTGTTTTAATTTACATTTCTCTGATTACTGCTAACATTGAATTTCCTTATATTCATTAGCCATTTGGATTCTTCTTATTCCATATGCTTTGCCCACTTTCTATTGAATTCTTTCTTTTTCTCTTTCTGCTGTGTAGATGTTCTTTTACATTCCAGAAGTTAGTTACTTGTTTTATATGTTACAGATGTCTCCTGCTGGCCTGCCTTGGGTCTTTAGTTGTTTTTAATGTGTAAGGGCTATAGTAGATGGGGAATGGGAGTATAAGTAGTTCCAAATATTGTGTGTACCCAGGGGCCTGATCTTTAAAGCAGAAAACGTTCCTACCCCATCATATAAAAATAGTGCAGACTCCAAGTAGCAGACAAATTATATAGGAACATATTTGGTCATAAAAGTAAAGAAAAGACCATCTTTATGCATTTTCCAAAAAAGCTATAGAGAAAAAAATTGGCAAAAACAATAGCTGATTCAGTGCAACACCTGTTGCTGTTCCTTTTCATGAAATAAAGTCTCCTACTTGGTGAGTGTAATTGCTTTACTTTAAACCAGTTGCACTCGCATCTCTTCACTCAAGGGTCTCTGATTGACAGCTTGATGGCCACTAAATAGGTTTTCTTAGAATTAGATCTAAGTGAGTCCACTAAATTAATTGAAAGGACTTAGATTTTAGACCCCCTGTTCCTCCACTGTCTTAAAGCTACAAGCATGTCAGTCTACTGAGTTTAATTTACCTTCTTTCTTGAAACCAAGCCATCAATCAAATTTGTAGAATATGGGACAATGCAGCATTTAATTGGAAACTGAGCAAGGACAAACCTCTTGGATTCCAGAGCAAATTTTGCTCTGATGCTTACAATAAGCCCCCATCCAGTACAAAGCAGTACAGATGTCCAAGAACAGTGTCAACAGCTGAAAATTACCAGGTGACCTCTGAAGACTACCTTCCCTAGGCTTTAAACTGGCATTGTTTGCAGAGTTTGTGAGCATCTCTCATTCACATATGGAAGGCTATTGAACATAGGTGCAGACTCTACCAGGGATCCAGCAGATGCTGGAATCACTAGGGAGTAAGAACAGTTTCTGTTCTTATGTCTGTAGAGTTCCCGGGGCTGGGTTTCCATTCCTTTCAGACATACCCATAGAGATACGCACATCTGCCTTCAAAAGTGCTAGCAACACAGAGCTCCACAAGTGAAGGGAACTGAGACAATTAGATAAACTGCCCGAGAAGGAACAGACTTTCAAGGGAGATTTGTTGCCTGAGGTGACTATGTTCCAATTTCCTGACATTGCAGGAAGACAGCCATGTTCCAACTGACACTTTTCAAGAAAGGAAATGAAAGAAGTATATGTGGATCTGCCCACCTCTACCGCACATATCGCAATTCCGTAGAGACAGAATTAACCTCTTGAGGGAAATAGATGGACTATTGGTGAAAAATAAGTGTGTTAAATAAATAAAAGGAATGTTTCTTTTAATGAACCTTAATTAAAAGTCATAAATTCAGAAAATCTGTTTTATTGGAAGGCATGTTAATAAGGCTGAAACCAAAAGATTTCTTTCGTCTACTGTCCTTATGTTAGATTCCACTCATTATTTGCTATGACTTTTGCCAGGTCCTAAAGTTTGAAAACATAATTTGCATATGATAGTTAACTTCATGGGCTGAGAATTACCTTGCTTTGCGAATTTGAAAGTGGAGCCTGGTGCTGTGATAATCTTTGCATTTTGTTAAGTTTCTGAACTTTTCAAATGGGAGACTGTTGAAATAATTGCATAGAACTAATGGAACATTTGTGGCACTCAAGGACATATATGCATTCCAGTGAAAGAACCCTAGTATCACCTACTGTAACAGCTTCCAATCCTGATTCAAGGTGGAATTGCCCAGGAATCAAGAGTCCTTATAGCAAGAAATGGTCAGAATAAGACGTGAAGAAGGACCAACTTCTTAACTATTTTTTTACTGTGTCAAAATATGTATAACATAAATTTGGATTTCTCCTCATGGCTCAGTGCTTGACAAACCTGACTAGTATCCATGAGGACATGGGTTCAATCCCTGGCCTTACTCAGTGGGTTAAGGATCCAGTTTTGCTGTGAGCTGTGGTGTAGGTCGCAGTTGCAGCTTGAATCCCGCATTGCTGTGGCTGTGTGTGGTATAGGATGGCAGATATAGCTCCAATTTGACCCCTAGCCTGGGAACCTCCACATGCCCCAGGTGTGGCTCTAAAAAGATATATATATATATGAATATATATATATATGAATATATATATATTCATTCTCCAAGATATTCATTCTCATATATATATATATTTATATATATATATATATATTCATTCTCTAAGTTCATATTGCCAAGTGGTCCACAACACTAGGTGCCATCAATAAGCACACAAAGGATGCCCTTCTTATCTGCAGTGAATTCTGTTCTTAATACTGCATTATGCAGTAATAGCTCAGTTGTAGGTAACAAATACTTTTGATAGTTTAAGCTGATGTGGAAAATAATTCATGGAATTAGAGGCTTACAGAATTGTTGGAAAAGCCAAGGGAACAGTCTCCAGGCTGTGCCTCTGGGATGACTCAGAATAACACAACACACTGGCTCATAAAAACAAACAACAACAGTTGCTTCCTTTGCCTCAGCCAGGGAGCTGGGGATCACAAAGCAACCGTGCCAGTTTGCAGGGACAAACCTTAGTTAAAATCTGGGGAAAAGAAAGTTGTTACCAGAATTATTTGGTTTAGAAAGACATCACTTTATTTGCAATTAGGATTACTGAAAATTACAACAGAATTTGTTATTTTCTGGGTATGGATATTCCCATTGAAACTGGTACCTGTTAAATGGACACCTATGCTGGCATAGGTGCTATCTCCTTATTTAATTCCAGATTTGAGTTCGAAAAAGCATTTCTAACTGGTGGAAACTAAATTGAATCCAGACTCCTAGCAAAAAGGGCAAGGGTAGCTTTTTCTTCATTCTCTGTAGTACAGGAACTTATTCTAGAAAATCCAGAAAACATGGTGAGTGAAACTACCATCTTCCCCGGAGAAGTTAACTCTAGATCCAGGGTATGTTTTAAAGGAATTTGCATAAAAATGGGTGAAATTTTCCAGGTTTTGAACATAAAGCAATTAAATATTAACTGGATTCTGATCATAATGATATTACAGCTACTTTTGAACAGTGTGGGGGTTAACCCCCACAGTGTCTCACTTTCAAATGTCCCTCTGTATCTGTGTTTCTACATCCATGTAGGTTCAACCAACTAAGTATCAATCTGTTCTATACTATTGAAAACAGTCATTGCATAAATGGACCTACACAGTTCAAATTTTTTTTTTTAAGTGTCTCATTTGCAGCATATAGAAGTTTCCAGGCTAAAGGTTGAATCAGAGCTGTAGCAGGCCTACATCACAGCAACTGCAATGCAGGATCTGAGCCACATCTGCAACCTACACCACAGCTCATGGCAATGCCAGATCCTTAACCCACTGAGCGAGACCAGGGATTGAACTTGTGTCCTCATGGATCCTAGTCCAGTTTGCTACTGCTGAGCCATGATGGGAACGCCCTCAGACCTTGTTTAAGGGCCAGCTGTACATGCAGCAGTGGACCTTACTGAGTCCCCATAAATAAATCATCAGAAGCTAGGTGAATGATCTTTTAAAAATCACTGTCTCAAAAATTGTTACTAATATCTAATATTGTCTCAAAAGGCATTAAGCCTTTTAAGTGTGACATAAACTGATTTTTAGGACAGTGATTACTTTGTATCACTCTTTTAAAAAATAAGTGTGTAAGTTAAAATGCAACTCAGGCAATAAATGTACTTGTGTAGACAGTGTAGTTGAATCTTGCTTGTTAACTCATTTAGCCACTCTGTCTTTTGATTGAAAAATTTAGTCTTGTTTACAGATAAAGTAATTATTGATAAGTATGAACTTACTATTGCCATCTTATTTTCTGGGTATTATGTAATTCTTTTGTTCCTTTTTTCTCTTGCTTTCTTCCTTTGTGACATGGTAATTTTCTGTAGTAGTATTCTTACACCCCCCCTCTTTATCTTTTATGTACCTACTATAGTTTTTTTTTTTTTTGCTTTGTGGTTACCATTATTTACAGCATGGTTTTAATTAATAGTCTTTAAAACTACTCTAACTTTTTAATAAGCATTTGTCCTGTTCCCTATCTAGTTATTTTCCTTCAGTATTTTGCTATTTTTTGGACTTTGGCTTTCTCATAGATTTTAGACTCAAATTATCAATTACTGTTAGTCATCTGTTGACTTTTCTATTTCGTTAGACTAAATCTTAGGTTAATTTTGGAGTTCTCCTGTGGCTTACCTGGTTAGGGATCTGGTGTTGTCACTTCAGTGGCTTGTGTTGCTGCTGTAGCACAGGTCAGATCCCTGGCCTGGGAACTTCCATGTGCTGCGGGTGTGGCAAAAAAAAGAGAAAAATCTTAGGTTAATTTTGAGAGCACTGACATTTCTCCTTTGTCTTCTAAGAACATATAATTGTATCTAACTATACATTTGTATTTTATGCATCTATATCTTCATATGTTGCCTGATATTTTAAACTTAGGCTAGGAGTTGAATTTGAGCTGCAGCTGAGGCCAGTGCTACAGCCAGAGCAATATAGGATCTGAGTTGAATCTGCGACCTTCACCACAGCTTGTGGCAATGCTGGATCTTTAACCCACTGAGTGAGGCCAGGGATTGAACCTGCATCCTCACAGAGACTATATCTTGTTCTTAACCTGCTGAGCCACAATGGGAACTGTGAAATGTGTTTTGTTTCTGATAATTAAAATATAACCTCATTCCTTTGCTTCTCACTTGTCAACTTCTTGGTAGCTTTAACTTCACTCTATATGATTAAAGATTCATGGGATTTTAGTCTCTAATAATTTGATATATTGTATTCCCACAGAGTCAGGCATTTTTCTACAAATATTTGAGCAATTAGGCATACTACTATAATTGGAACTTCCCATTGTGGCTTAACGGTAACAAGCCCAATTAGTATCCATGAGGATGTGGGTTTCTTCCCTGGCCTCGCTCAGTGGGTTAAGGATCCAGCATTGCCATGAGCTGTGATGTAGGCTGCAGGTTGGCAGTTAAGCTCTGATTTGACCCCTAGCCAGGGAACTTACATATGCCTCAGGTGTTGGCAAAAAAAAAAAAAAAAAAAAAAAAGAATAAAAAAAGAGAGAGACAAAAAAAGTTAAGTGAAATAACTACATATAAGGTTTTTTCTTGTTTTTTTTTTTTTTTTTTTTTTTTTTTTTTTTGTCTTTTTAGGGCCATACCCAAGGCATATGGAAGTTCTCAGGCTAGGAGTCGATTTGGAGCTGTAGCTGCTGGTCTACGCCACAGCCATAGCCACAGCAACGTGGGATCCGAGCTGCGTCTGCAACCTATGCACAGCTCATGGCAACACCGGATCCTTAACCCACTGAGTGAGGCCAGGATCAAACCTGCGTCCTCATGGATGCTATTCAGATTCATTTCCCTGAGCCATGATGGGAACACCCTATGTAAGGTTTTAAATGCAGAACGAGTCTAAGTAAAAAGAAAAAAAAAAAAAAAAACAACCTAGATAACCAAGGTATAAAAAGGTGGTTGGTTGAAGTGTAGGACAATAGGGTCCTATAGTATAAATGACTTGGACACCCCTCTTCAGCAATGTGTAAAACATCAGGGTTATATGACAGTCTCTAATTAAAAAAAATAGAAGAAGCCTAGGTATGAAATTTTTAACTGAAAAACTTCTAAACCTAGAATGAAGACAAATACCCAAAAGGCTCTCCATCTTTCTATCTTAGACTAGTGATTCTATTACATCACCTCTGCAGTAGCATAAAACATTAAATGAAGCCCAGAGTCAGTGATTCACATTGTAGTGTTGTCTACTCTTCATTCAGTTGTGCGAAGTTGGTGCCTCTGGACGCCAGGATGCAGAACCAGGACACTGTGCAGTTTCTTTTAGCAGTTTCCAAAATCCTGTATTTAGAAATTTAAAGGAGAGGAATTCCCTTCATGGAGCAATGGAAACCAATCTGACTAGGATCATCCAAGAGGAAGCAGGTTCGATCCCTGGCCTTGCTAAGTGGGTTAAGGATCTGGCATTGCTGTGAGCTCTGACGTAGGTCACAGACGTGGCCCAGATCTGGTGTTGCTTTGGCAGTGGCGTAGGCCAGCAGCCTCTGCTCCGATTCAACCCCTAGCCTGGGAACCTCCTTGTGCCGCAGATGTGGCCCTAAAAAAGCCGGGGTGGGGAGGGGGGAGAAAGAAAGGAAAGGAAGAAAGAAAGAAGGAAATTTAAAGGAGAGAATGCCAAGGTTTCAGTGTCTGGCACACATTTTTTTTTTCATTTTTATTTTAAAATACAAAATAAAATCAAACTGTTTACTAGGTATTCCCATTGTAGCTTTGCCTGCTTTTCCACCCTGTTTTCCTTTCCTGCCTCTAGCCCTTGATCCTTCCCCTTACCCAGGCATTCATGTATATTGTTCTCTGACTCAGCAGTTTCTTTTTGTCTAGAAGTAGATGTTCTTGGGTGATTCTGTCTTCTCCATCCTTCCTGAAAAGGCTACATTTGATCTTAAATTATTGAAATTTATGGCTAAAACATCTAAGTTCATTTGATGTTATAGATCCTCCTTCTCAGCAAGAGCTTAAAAATAAAACTTTAAATAGGGACTGGAAATACGATTATGTATGATTTGCTTAAATTAAAAGAGTCTCCTCTAGGAATCCTGAGGAGTCTCCTTCCACTTTTATGAGACAGAATCTTGCTCAAAAATGAACCTCAATTTATTACTTCTAGCTTTGGTTTTTCTGTTGCTAAGTTGAGTACTAGAGGGTTAATAATAACAATACCTCAAAACCTAAAACTAATATAGAAGTTTCTGCTGAAGAAATTCAGAGTTGAGAATAAGTTGTAAAAGGATATTCAGCAAATATTCAATCTCTTAGGGAATTAAAGGAAATATTATTCCCAAGAACAGCTTAACTTTAGGTTGAAAATCTTAAACTTATTTTAGTAGCTTCACTTTATCTTAAAACACTTTTTTCCCACCTCTATTTGTAGCATCAATGTAGCTCAGCAATTTTTTGGGGGTGGGGGGGGTGGATTTAAACCTGAAGTAAATCTATGCTTTTTCTCTTTTTGGTTTACAGATATGGTATGAACTTAGACTGTGATTTTTTTTGAAAGTCAGATGTTCTGACTCATTTTTCAAGTAATGGTTCCTCTTTAATGTTGTATTTCTATCTTTATCTTCAACTAGTATTTACCGAGTGCCTCTTCTGCATCAGACACATCTGTAGCTGTCAGCGTAGAGAAACGCTTCAGATACATACATTGTCCTCCTTTTAAGAGGATGCAGTCTAATAAATGAAGACCCAGTCAACTTTGGGTCCTTACATATTCAGAATTTGGTTTGTGAGGGAAAGTTGTTTCTTGGCATTATAAGACAAAAGCCAACTTAGGAAATGCTAAACTCAGCATGCACTTAAAATTATTTTACATGTTCTTTTTCAGTAAATAAACCTACCTAGCCACAATTCTAGGTTCTGAAGATACAGTGGAGATTCAGTCATGGTCCCAGAGTCTACTGGAAAAATGAATACCTGAACAGACTGTTGTAATACCACTTGATCAAGGGAAGTCCTAGCAGCTTAGAATAGGCTGGATCAGCTTTCACAGGGTAGATGTCATTTGAACTGAGAGAATGAAAGTGTATAGTGAGTTCAATAAGGGCAAGATTGCCCATGTGAACATTTCATTAGCTTCTACTGAATGATAGAAAGTGAAAGTCGAGAGTAAGGATTTTTATAAGAGTATGTTTGTTTCTCTCCATAGATAAATATTTCAAACAACACTCGACTCACAGAAATAGACTGGAACATTCTGTCTCCAGTGAAGGAGAAACTGACTTCTAAACCGCTTTTAATGTCAAATAGCATTTTGTATCTGTCTGCGAGTATGTATGAATTGTCAGCTCTCATTCATGTTTTCCTGCTCCTTGGGGTCTCTCTGTTTAGACACTGTGATCCTACCACCGGTAGGCTCTTCCCGAGAGGTGTGAAAATGGTGTGCCAACTGGAGAATGTATGAGTCCCTTTGCTGTCACCTTCCTGCTCATTTTATTTAAATAAATAAAGCTTCCTTAAGGAAGAAAGCTTTGATCACTCCAGGTCCCCTAAGAGACTTAAAAATGGCACTGACGTTGCTTTTGTGTGGAGAGAATACATAGAACCAGCCCAGTCACAGAGAGCATGCCTGGTGAGCTATGCAGGGATCCTGCTGTCCCTGACATCTCTCTTTATAAATTACCTGGAGAAGGAAATGACAAAGAAAAGAGACACGAAAGGCTAAGGAGTCAGAAGGTAAAGAGCAGAAACAAAGAGGCTTAGAAGATACTTTGTAAAATTACATCTGGGAGAAGAGTCACACTGATTTAGTACAAATGAACTGACAAGACAGAACTGATTCATAGCAAGCCTTTTATAGCCCAAGTTCACTTTTTTCCTCACTTGAATTATTGGTATGGTTTTGCACAATGTTCAAGAAGGACAGGTATCCTGTATTTATCAGCAATGTATTTATCAAGCAAAACCTCAGCATTTCAAAATCATTAATCATTTAATACAGAGAATCTGCTTATATAGCAGACAGTGTCAATGAATAAGATTAAGTCCTGCACCTCAATAGGCTGATAGCTGAATAGAAAGTAATGGGGACATTTACTCATCTGTTCGCTTAACCAATACTTATTATAGCTAGAGACTCTTTTTACGAAGGGAGAATATATCAGGGAATTATAAAAACAATAGGTTTTCTGCCTGTAAGGGGTTACATTCTAAGGAGACACAAAGGGAAATGATAAACATATATGCAAGCAAATACCTACAGTATGGTTGCAGATAGTCACAAATGTTTGCAGAAAGGAACAATAGAATGCTTGGGTAGATACAGGGGAGGCCACTTGAGACCAAGTGGTCAGGAGTGCCCCTTTGAGAAGATAATTGAGCTTTGACTTGAAAGATTGGGAAGAATCACTCATACTTTTTCTAGGGAAAGGGTGTCTAAGGCAGTCAGAGATGCTAGTATCAGAAGAGTAAACTAGCTTGGCCTGTTTGCAGAACAGAAAGAAGCTACAGAAGTTAGAATTTAGAAAACTAAGAGAGTTTCATGAGAATTCCAGAGACGTAGCCAGAGATTTATTCATGTGGACACTGGAAATTTGTTGAGGAATTTATTTTTTTTCAAGTTCTGTGGAGGTGTAATTGACATAAAACACATTGTGTAAATTTTAAGTTGTATGATGTGATGATTTGATACCACGGTATGATTAATTAACACACCTTCACCTCACATAATTATCTTTTTGTTGTTGTTGTTATGGTGAGAACATTAGAACTCTGCTCCCATAGCAGCTTTCAAGTATACAATACTGTATTGTTAACCATAGTCACCATACTGTACTTTAGATCCCTGGAACATATTCATCTTATAACTGAAAATGTTTACCCTTTGACTAACATCTTGCCATTCCCCTCCCCCGCTCACCCCCAGGCAGCCGTATTCTACTCTGGGTTGATATTTTTATATTCCACACAGAATTCAATGAAATTGAAAACAGGAAAATAGTAGAGAAAATGAACAAAACAACATTCTGTCTCTTCAGAAAGAAGGAATAAATGCAAGAAACTTGTAACACCACTGACAAAGAAAAAGAACAAAGATGCAAGTCACCAATATCAGGAGGAAAACAGGTGGTATCACAGCAGATCCTGAAATTATTGAAAAGATAATAAGCGAATATTACAAGCTATTTTATGTTCCTAAATTTTACTACTTAGAAGAAATGGGCCAATTCTTTAAAGACCACAAACTACCAAAAATCAGCCAAACAAAATAGATAACCGAAAGTATTCTATAACTATTAAGTTGAATTTTTTTATTTAAAAAAAATCTCTCAAAAAAGAAATATCCAGGCTGAGCTGGTTTCATTCAAGAATTTTACCAAACATTTAGAGAAGAATTAACACTAATTCTACACAATTACTTCCAGAAAATTGAAGAGGATCGAGTACTTCCTAAGTGAATTTATGAAGCCAAAATGTTTCTTACATTGAAAACAATAGGAAAAAAAAAAAAACTACAGATGAATAGCTCTAATTACTATTGATGTACAAATCCTCAAAAAATAATAGTGAATTAAGTCCAACAATATATAAAAAAATACACCCAAACCAAGTAGAACTTAGGCCAGATATGCAAGGCTGACACATCATTCAAAATGTATTTAGGGATTATGGATAAAGAAGGAGAGGACATGTGTTGCTATAAAGCAGTCGCAAAGGAGCCTTAGGGTAATGGTATACTTAGGGGTCTGTGTAATGGTGGTTAGGGAAACAGTGCATGATAAAATTGTATAGAGCTACAAAAACACACAGACACACAAAGAGAGACCAGGATTAAATGACTGATGAAATTTGAGTAAGCTCTGTGTATTTTATCAGGAAATTATGATGAGAATGGGGCAAGTAATATATAGAGCGTAGCAAAGATTGTTCAGAAGTTGAAGTTACAAAACTCACTATTAAGAAAGCACAAGAAATCCACACCTAAATGCACAGTAATGAAACTGTATGCAACCAATGAAAAAGAGAAAAATCTCAGCAGCTGGTTAAAAAAAAAATCATCCAAAGAGCAATAAGACAGGAATTTTGCTGCCTTCTCAGTAGCCAAACCAAACGCAAAAAGATAGGCCAATCACATCACAGAAGATGCTGAAAGAAACCTCAAGTTGTTGAAGACAAAGAAGAGCCAGAGAAAGATAAATGAGGTTTTTAATCCAAAGAATTTCATGGAAGAAGTTTCCGAATAAAGGAAAATGATCATAAAGTTATTCTGTGATGCAAAGCAATGGTAAGACAGGGAAACCATGGGTAAATGTTAACCAGCACTGACAGTATAGAAGAACATTTTTAATATCTAATTTACAGGGTTACAAAAACACAGAAAATACTTTTTTGGTGTGTGTGTCTTTTTGCCTTTTCTAGGGCCCTCCTGCAGCATATGGAGGTTCCCAGGCGAGGGGTCGAATCGGAGATGTAGCCACTGGCCTACGCCAGAGCCGCAGCAATGCAGGATCCAAGCCACGTCTGCAACCTACACCACAGCTCACAGCTACGCCAGATCCTTAACCCACTGAGCAAGGCCAGGGAAGGAACCCGCAACCTCATGGTCCCTGGTTGGGTTCGTTAACCACTGAGCCACGATGGGAATTCCAGAAAATATGTATTTTTAATGTCTGATTCTTTGGTAACCAAAAATAGCACAAAATTAAAAATTGAGGGCAGTGATTGGAGTTAAAACTAAGATTCTTGTTTGTTTAAGAGGAGAATATTGATTTACTTTTTAAGTTATATATGTTAATCAGAAATAACCATTAAAAAATGTAAAGCAAATTGAAAATTTCCAAACTAGTGAAGAAGTGGAAAAAGAGTTAAAACTTCAGTATATTAAAGATGAAAATATGAAGAAATTAAAGGAAAGAGGAAAAAATGCAAATGTTACTGTTGTCACAATAATAAAAATGCACTAAAATATCCCACTAAATATATGGATTGTCAGATAAGGTAGCAAAACATATAACTATGTGCATTTTTGGAAATAAACCTGAAACACAAGGACAAAGAAAGGCCAGAATAAAATGAAGAAAAAAGATGTATAGAGGTTTAATGGGCTAAGTCTTTTGGACAAACCATCACAGAAAAGATGACTTAAAAAGCTGTGGGGTTTTCTTTTGACATCATGAAATGAGAAAGTTGAAAAGTCACTTCCCCAAAATGCATCTAAAAAGTTGGAGAAAATGAGATAGGTAACAAACACCTACTGTATAGCACAGGCTAATCTACTTAGTACTGTGTAATAATCTATATGAGAAAAGAATCTGTAAAGGAAGGTATTGATGTACTTTGCTGTACACTGGAAACTAACACAACATTGTACAAGTCAACTACAATAAAATTTATAAAAAATAAAGTTGGGAAAAATGGTCCAAAACAACCATTGTAATGAGTGCTCAGAAATTCAACTAAAGTCATAGAGCAAACTAATATGCGTTTATTAAAACTGCTGCACTTGAATACAAAGAGTGTGAGTAGGTGGCATTCTTGCCTGGAGCTG
Source organism: Sus scrofa (assembly GCF_054392235.1). NCBI lineage: Eukaryota > Metazoa > Chordata > Mammalia > Artiodactyla > Suidae > Sus > Sus scrofa. The sequence goes on along the minus strand of NC_139395.1, from coordinate 35,880,779 downwards.
CCTCCTTCCTCCAGTCTCAGTCAGTCAGTCAATGTCATTGGTTTTTTTTCTTTTCTTTTTTCTTTTTTTTTTTTTCAAGCACAGCACATGGGCTATGGAAGAGTAAACTTGACTGTTGCTGCCAGATGCCGTGCATTTGAATTGAAGCGTTGACAATTAAAGTGACCATCCCAGCAACAAGTGAACAGGAGGACCAAGTGCTCATCCTTTAGGGATATGTACAACAGACTGGTAGACTCCAAGGATTTTTCAAGTTCTTAAAAATAAGACAATTAAAGAGGATTTTATAATCTTATGCCACTCCCTGGGAGACTGGAGGCTAAGTAACTGGTGTTTGCCTGACTGATAGAGCCTGAATTTATGTAGAGTAGATGAGAATCCAGCACACAGTAAAAGCCAGAGAAGCCTTGGAAATGACCTGAATTGTGAATCTACTCCACAGCTTATAAACAAATGCATTAGCAGAGGGTGGAAGCCTTAGTAACTTGAAATATTTGAGTGCAACTCAAATAATTGTTCCTCATTTCCTTTGGATATGTACCAGAAGCACAGTATCTGGATCATATGTTACCTCTGTTTTTCTTTTGCCAAGAATTTCTTTACTGTTTTTCATAGTGACTGAACCAACTTACAATGTCAACTTCCTGGTTGTGATAGTGTGCTACAGTGATGCAGTATGTTACCACTGGGGGGGAAATCTGTGAAGCGTGTACAGAATCTCACTATATTATTTCTTACCGCTTCATGTGAATATACAGTTATGCCAAAATAAAAAGTTTAAAAAAAATCTTAGAAATGCACTGAAACCCTGTATTATGTGAACTTCCTCTAGAGATGATTATTTCTGGCAGGTGCCTAGGATCAGTATGAGTCATGATTACCTGAGTCCAATATCAGGGATAAATTGAAGCAGAGATGCAGTCCATGTGAAAGCTCTTTTATTTCCAGTTTACCCTTCCTAGGGTATAGGTGTTTGTCTATATAATCAAGGGGTTTGCAAGCAGCCCCACTACCTGGCTTTGGAATAACATTTCATTGGGACACAGCCACACCTATTTAAGAATTGTTTCCAGCTACCTTCACAGTACAACAGCAGAGTGGAAGTGACAACAGGAATGGTATGGCAGAAATACTTGCTCTCTAGCCCTTCTCTGAGGAAGTTTGCCTGCTTTATTCTGATCCAAAGTGTGAAGATTTTGGCAAGCTTGGAATCAGGTATCTCCCTGCCCCGCTTAACCCAATGGGCTGTCAAATGTACCATCTTGCTTCTCAGTCTTTCTCCTTCTGAATTCCGCAAAGTCTTGGGGGAAAAAGAGACTCAAATGAGCCTTACCCCTCTGAGTTTTCATTTTTTCCTAGATCTTTTGTTCCGGTAATTCTTCACAGGCTTGTTATTAATCCAGTCACTTTCAGGTTTTCTTTCCAGTGACTCTAATTATTTTCAGCTAGAGAGTTGGTCAAGTTTGCCTAGGGTGCCATCACTGGAAGCAAAAATCACCAATACTTGCAGTTAGAGTGTGCGTAGCCCCTGATCAGAGTGAAACTTCTATATTGAACCCACAAGCATGACTTTTCAGGGTCAGAGCATATAGGTCATCTCCATCTGAAACATCCAAATCATGGTGTTCACCGTTTTCATGGGGTTCTAATCATCTTCATGATGAGTCCCTAGGGAATTCATGAGATTGACTGGCTGTGTGAATAATTTGAGACTCATTAAGCTAAAAGTAGTCATTGGAATCTCCATTATCACTAGATACCACTTTAGAGTAACCAGAAAGGGCAAGATAGGGGACTTTCAGCTTTGGAGGCTATTTAAGAGGAAAGTTAAAAGGACAGTGAGAGAAGTGGCTTTGATAAGCTTCAAAGAGGAACTTGAAAGAAATGGGAAGCATGCTGACTGGGTGGGTGAGTAGAGGTTTTGTGGTCATGAGGGCAGCAGTGAGAAATTCTGGAATATGCACCTCCAGCAGAGAGACATGAGTAAAGGAGCACAGATATCCAATTGGATGCATAAAATAGTTTGCTCGATTTATTTTTTGCTTTCTATTGGCTAGTGGTCAAACACTGACCCTTTTGTAATGGTATCTCTAGAGGTTTTACACTATTTTGGTGCAGGCTTTAGTCTCAGATCGTGTTGCCATGAGAACCTGAATTCAGACAGACTTTTATTTTTTTTAACAATGAGATGAAAGCATTTTCTATTCAGGACATGTGATAAAACCCTCAAAGTCCCCCCACTGTGGAGTTCCATCCCATGATTCCTTTAGAGTTTGAAAATCGTAGACAAAATATAGAGATATAGAGAGACCAGACGTAACAATGTGACATTCTTGTTATTAATAATTAGGAGAAAAGTGAGGGCATCCAGTTTAAAGCTTCGCTTTGCCTCCCTGGTACTTGTTCAGTCCTATCCACTCAACTGCATGTAAAAATCTTACAGCCACAAGGCAATTGTTTAGAAATAAGGGAAATCTAATCATATTCCCAAATTCTCACTATTTGAAAATGGATCTTTATATATACTTAGAATGTTATCTTTAAAAAGTCAATCTCAGGTAAACCGAAGTACTGACTACGGCATTCAGGACCTACAGAGCTGGGGGTCCACAGGTGGATGACCCAACTGGCTGTGGTCACCATGGCCCTCAAGGCACCTTTGTGAGAATTGTAAATCACACTCTCTCTCTTTGTGAAGACACAGCTCTATTGATATGTGGCTTGGGCGGGTGAGCAGTGGATGTGTGTCAATTAGAAAAAGGATCCGTGGACTGATGCTTGGCAAGGGGAATTTGGATTAGATTTCAGCTGCTTCTCACCCTCCCCTCAGCCAGATGTCCTTGTGAAGTGAATTAAGTCTGGGCTGTCCTGGAAGCAATCTTATATAAATTCTAGGAGTTGCACCTGTCACTTCCTTGACACGTGGCTCTGGCAAAGTCATTTATCTTTGTTATTAAAAAGCCTCATTTTGAAGTCCAATTATGGGCTAGAAGATTACATTTCAGAAGGATTCATAATTTTTGCTATAAATAGGGGAATTTTAACACAATAGTGTTTGGATGTTTCCTATTAACACTACTACTATGACTCCTAAAAATAATAACTAATATTTATTTATTTATTTATTTATTTATTTATTTATTTATTTATTTATTTATTATTATCACAATAATCCTTCAAGCCAGAGTGGAAAGCATATAGTGCATGGATACTACAGGCAAAACGTGATAATTTAACAAAATCTGTTTTCCCTGCTTGAAGCACTCTGGATGAAAGACCTTGCCCATATACAATGTTTTCAGTAATTGTTGCTGTGTGAATGAATGAATAAAGGCATAACAGAGTAGGACAAGTACCGTGTATTTGTCAATCAAAATAACTCACCATCTCTGGTGGAATAGCAAAAAATCAGAGTTGCTTTGAAATCAGGCAAATCTGGGTTTGAATTCTGTGCCCGCAGTTTATCAACCAGATGGCTTCAGGGAAGTTCATCAGTCTTGCTAAACTTTAGTTTCTTTACTTATAAAATAGGGAAGTAATCCACCCCCTACAAGGTTTTTGTGAGGATTAAATAAAAGTATGTATGTAAAGGGCTTTGCTTTATACATTGCCTGGTACCTAAAAATATTTGATATCCAGTAGCTTTTATTGTTAGCTTAAAAAAAATAAACAGAATCTTGACTGTTTATTGGTGGTGCAAACATCTACCCCAGAATTCTAAAATTCATTTTTGTGTTTCTCTCCTTGCCAACTGCACCCCACCCTACCCCCATGGTCAAACCCAAAACAATCCCTCAAAATGCTACATGCCAAGGCAGGCATCTTCCTTAATTCTGTCCCAACTATACTACTCTTGTCAGCATCTTCAAGTTGTTCCTCCTCCATTCATTTTTTTCTAAACAAATTGCAAACTTTTGAAACTAGCATTCAGGGCCGTTTACAGTCTGGTCTTGCCTGTTATTTTAGACTAATTTTCTTCCTTTCTCCCATTCTGCACCAGCCTTAAGGTAAGAGACTTTTGTCCAGCTCAAAATTCTGTGGGCTTCATTATCAAAACAATGACTATGAAATGAACTTTTTAAAACTACCTGTGCCTGTATCCCTCATCTCCAAGAGGCTTTGCAATAATCCCTCGAAGTATCCTGCAGCAATCTATGTGATATTCACTGAGTTTTGGTTTTCCAGCATGCTTTCCCTATGTGTGGAATTTTTTCCATCTGCTTCATTCAGACTGAGAAACTGATCCAAGATGCATGCACCTAAAGTCACAGGTTTCAGATTGATTTCCTCATTACTGAAATTTCTCCATATTTTTCTCTCAAGAACATTTTCTCTTTTATTGTTTTCACTCGATATTATCTCATTCAGTGAATGCTCAGATTGTCAGTGTACTTGGAATGCAATGAAGGGAGGGCACTAAAAACATGTCTGCCTCCGTTCACCTACTGTAGACCCAGGCAAGATCCATCAAAAAGCCTAACAGGAGCTGACAGAGTTGAAACCAACATTCCTTAATTTCCATATGCTCTCAGTTCCTATGTGGAACACAGACGCTCTCCAAGCAGCTTATGCTAGAAAGCAGCTCATTAGAGCAACACACAGCTCACACATTACTGTTACAGGATGTGACCTTAATCTGGAGACCCTTGTAGAGTTTTGATGCCAAGAATCTAGGAGATGTGTGATTGGTGATCCAGATTGGATGGTTACCTTTAGTTGGAGCACAGTGTTTATGAGGAGGGGGTTGGGGGGATACTGTCCCTTCCACACGTAGGCTGAGTCTGAGCATTGCTGAATAATGTGTGCATCTCCCATCACTTAAACAGTTGAAATATCAGTCTAGGACTGCATTGGGTCTTTTCCTACATTTCACAGCTACATACATGTTTTTCCATTTCTAGAAAAGAGTCTTTCAACAGAGTAACTGGTTATACCTGTCAGTTGATGTGACATTAGACAAGTTTAAAGAGCCAAGTGTGAGCTTCCTCAGTCTGTCATTTTGGCATCACAGAGACTCTGTCAACATCAACTATTATGCATAATATAAGCTATAAGGATATATTGTACAACAGAAGGGCAGAAGGGTAAAAGGGAGGGGCAAGGCTTGAAAGTTGTCAGCAAATATTTTAAAAATGGAGTCAGATTCTTTATTGCGTGAATGAATTAAAAATGTACATCTAAAATAACCTAAAGTGAGTGACAAATTTCAACATGATGTTGAAAAATAAAAGTCATGGAGGATTTGGCTCTGAGGATAAAGACACAAGCTAAAGTCTGTACATAACTGGACAAGAATGTGGAGTCAGTTTACCCCTCATCTTCTCAGAGTGTTGCTTTTCCAACCTTCTGACACTGCATTCCCAGGTATTCTCTGACACTATATGTTGGAGATGAGGTCCAAGGATGGAAGTGGACATTGGTTGAAATTCTCAAGCGCTGATGTTTCTCAGTATTTCTGTTCTCTCAGTAGACCTCTTTTGCCTGGACCACCTCAAGGCATTCTTATGAATGCAAGTATCACCAACATGTAGACAACACACAGACCCTTGGTTCCAGTTCTGATTTTCCCTAGACATACAGACCTTAAATGTCCACCTGTCTGCTGAAGACAGGCAGCCTCAGTGACACTGCCCAAAACAGAATTCACCATCCTTTCCTTCAGCTTGTTCCAGCTTTGTATTTCTTGTTCTTATGAATGAATTTGCTCTCCATCTGGTCACTCTTGGAGGAGAATTGGGTGTAGCTGAAACTCCCCCACCTCCATCTCACACTTACATTCTGACAGCAGCAAAGTTCTGTGGGTTCCATGTAGCTATCCTTTCCTTTTATTCTTTACTGCCACCATCTTGCTTCTGGCCCTCATTGTATCTTACCTGGACTTCTGGTACAAATGAGATTCCCATTTCAGAACTTGTCAAAATTGATTTTAATAAATTTAAATTCTGGTCATTTCCTGATTTAGAATCTTAAATAGTTCCCAATGCATTCTAGATAAGATATTTTAGTACAGCACTCAAGTTTATTAATATTTGTTATTTCTTTCTCCCTCCCTACTCTTACACCCTCAAATCATTAGAATGTTGGTGATGCAAGGAGAAAGTTTTATTTACCTATTTTAATCTTAAATACCTAGCATTTGATAGCTTACAGAGAAGTTAGTTCAACACATGTGGAATGAATAAATGCACTCCACAAGTATTAGATCTATCTTAAAACCGTGATTTGATTCTTTCTAGACTCATGTTTCTTCCAGATGATGTAAATCTTTCAAGCCTCATTTTTCAGAAGGACTATGAAGGTGGGGAGAATTCATCAGGGCTCAGAGGAGAAATCAACCAACAACAGGTTGTGATCTAAATGTTGAGAACTCATAATTTATTGTTTTAGTAGATTTAGTATATCTGTGTTTAAAGTTGATTTGAAGTAGCATTCTCTAAGTTCTAAATTTTCTGCATAAATTTTCATGAAAACATTGGAAGACTTTTCTCATGAATGGAACTGTATTACTGAGGTATAACTCAGAAGTGAACTCGGGTCTCCCAAAGTTTAAACTGCTTCGGGACTCAGTTCCACCATCTGAGAATGTCCAAAGCCTCTTGAAGATTGCTAGCAATTCTACCCATTAGCTTGATCTCCTCTCCCTTCATGCTCCTAAATCTTTTTATGATATATCTGTACCCTGGCATACAGAAAATGTTACACAACACACACACACAACTCAGGCCCTTCACCTCTCTCTTCAAAAGACATTTAATTATAAAAGAGTAAGTTTCATTCTACTCTGTTCATGATTCCTTCTCTTCCCATCTTTCCAATCTCTGTTCTTCGTATTCTAACTTTGCACATGTCTGTCATCCTTCATTCATTAAAGCTATTTTTTTTTTTTTTGTCTTTTTAGGGCTGCACCCGCGGCATATGGAAGTTCCCAGGCTAGGGGTCAAATAAAAGCTGTAGCTGCCAGCCTATGCCACAGCCATATCAATGCCAGATCTGAGCTGCGTCTGCAACCTACACCACAGTCACGGCAATGACAGATTCTTAACCCACTGATCAAAGCCAGGGATTGAACCCCCAACCTCGTGATTCCTAATCAGGTTCACTTCCGCTGTACCATGATGGGAACTCCATAAAGCTATTCTTTTTATTTAACTAGAAATTCACCTACTACCATGAAAAGCTTGCAAAAACATACTCTTTGACATACTCAGCAGAAAAATATTCTTACCACGTGACTGGAACCCAGTGGAAAGCAGTGAGCTTTACAAGTAACGTTTTATTCCTAATATATTAAAAATAGGAGCTCCCGTCGTGGCGTAGTGGTTAACGAATCTGACTAGGAACCATGAGGTTGCGGGTTCGATCCCTGGCCTTGCTCAGTGGGTTAAGGATCGGCATTGCCGTGAGCTGTGGTGTATGTCGCAGACATGGCTCAGATCCCGCGTTGCTGTGGCTCTAGTGTAGGCCGGGGGCTACAGCTCCAATTCAACCCCTAGCCTGGGAACCTCCATATGCCGCGGGAGCAGTCCAAGAAAATGGCAAAAAGACAAAAAAAAAAAAAAAAAGTATATACTTTAAGAAGGAACCTATTTCTCTTAAAAAACGTCTTTGGGATATTTTTAGGAGAAGTCCTTAATGAAAAATAGCTTTACCAAAAACTGTATATAAACCAGTGTCTTTTTAAATGTCTCTTTCTGGAGTCAGTGTTTAATATCTATTTCTCTGTAATTCTCCCCTCATTTTAGTATGGTTGTGTCCAGGGACTATAGTGGCTCTTATTTGGCTTCCCAGGTCAGTTGGTTCTGAGTATCTAGTCTTCCAGGGGAATAACTTCCTTGTGATATTCTCTCGTCCCAAACTCCACGTGAGTTCCTGACCCATACACCTCACTGCATAGTAGACTCTCCACCTGGATAACCCACAGGATCCTCAAATTCAAGACCAAAACCAAACCCATTATATTGGCTGTAAGCCCACTCCAGTATTTAACAAGTTGGGATATGAGGGGTCCTCTTTGACTCCTTTTAGTCAGTAAATATTTCTCAAATTTCTACTGTATGCTATATACCAAGAAAGATAGGCCTGCTTCTAGCAAGAGAGTAGTGAACATGACTGAGTCTTACAATGCATCTGCCATAAGGAACTTACCTCCCAAATTTCCCGCATCCATCTCTACCATCTCTTGTTTAGGTCCTTGGCAGCCTTGTCTGGACTTCTGCAGTTCTTTCTCGTCTTACTTCTTTGTCTCTCTTCTTCTTTACCTACCACCTTTTCCTACTTCGCAGATCTGACCATGTTGCTTTGCTGTTTGAAAAACACCCACAGGTACTCTGTGGTCCTCAAAAATAGCATACCCACTTCTTGTCTTGCAAGGCCTTTCAGGATCTGGCTCCTGTTCACTCTGCTTGTTTTATCTGTATCTTCTCCTCTTTCTCCTTTATTATCAACCTTTAAAAACTAAAAAATCTACACATATTTCTGATGAACATTGATAGTGTTGATGTGCTCTATGGAATATCTTTCTGCCTCTTTTCCTTTAATAAATTCTTTTCTTTCAAGAACCATTTCATGTTGCTTCATTCGAGAAGACTTCCCTTCCACACCTGTCACCAGCTCATTCCATAGTTCTCTGGAAGGACCTCCACAAGACTGGAAGCTCCTCTAGCCAAAAATAGCATGTACTTTATAATTTTACTCTCCTAGATCTTCCTAGATGCAGAAGATATGTTGCAACTGCTATATATTTTATTCCAAAATCTCAGGTGTGCATTTTATTAAATTCTGAAAAGCAATTCTGAGATCCCCACATGGTAGCAAATTTTCAGTCATGGGTTGTGGGAACTCTTTTCCCATTCAGGAACATTCCAACTTTATGAACTCTTTGCATTCTGGAATGCCTGAGAAAGGGCCTTCCATCTTCATTCCATGCCTGACACCACTGCTAAGCTCAAAATCCTAGTCTCCATAGTTGTAAGTTCAGCTGCTTTTAGGGTGGTGTCAGTCACAGAGAACTTGACCTCCATGTTCCAGGCCCTCAGACATTCCTTTGGGTTCTCTAATTTCCCCATAAGTGGGGCAGAATTCCTTGAAGGAGCTCTACCATAGAGCTGTCTGAATATCTCCCATTTACAGAAAAAACATCAAATGCGTTTCTCTCCCATTCTTAGAGGAGCCCTGAAGAAGATTTTCCTGCTGTGGTTGGCTCTGCTATATGTTCCTCACCTGAGAATTTCATTTCTTTCCCTCCACCAAGCAAAAGCCTCATGCATTGCTGTATGTGGAGTGTCTGGCAATGAGTGTTTTGAGTCCTACAATCTGGTTTTAAGGAGGGGCAATCTCTTCCGCAAAGTTTGGAGGGATTTTTTTTTTGGGGGGGGTTTGATTCTTATGATGTTTCACCTACTGTGATAATGAAAATGTAAATAAATGCTTCAAGTGATTATCCTTCTCTTTATGAAATAGATGAGGAATTGTAGTTATGATCCACAATGGGAAATCTTATCAAAACTAACAAAATGTTTAATGACATTAATTTTTCATTGCCTATAGGTGCATAATTTCTGAGCTATGACAAATTTCTTTCAAGTCTCTGTATCACATACCCTAAGGCTGAACCATTTGGCTTAGTGAGCATTAAGGAACAGTCAAAACCCAAATCTTTTGTTCTGTTGCAGTCAAGAACCTTTATAAATATGTCTTCTTCAGATCTTTAAATAGGCAGCTATTCCTATAAAAAATCTATTACCATTATAGACATATTCTTTAATATGATTAATAGTATATCTTATATCCCCCTGCACCTATCACACGCACACGCACACACACACACACACACACACACACACACACACACACCCCTTTCACAACCACACACCACAGCTACCATTAAGGGCTATTTTTATTTCCAAAAATTTACCCTCTGCCACACTGTTTTTCCCCTTCAGATATTTGATTAAAGAAAAAGAAGAAAAATGACAGGAATTTGATAGCATCTGGAAAAGAACGAGAGGTGACATTAATTCACGAAACACATTTTGTACTACACAAAATCAAACTGGCAAATGTTCATGGAATGTATTCAGATGAGCCTAACTCTACCCTCTATGCAATGCTTACATTTGAATAAACAAAATGGCAATGTAGTTGGATTAAAATTGCTGTTTGACCATGTGCCCTGTAAAGGCAAAGTATTTCTTTTAAGGATATTTTCCTGTCATGTTGCTTTAATCACAGTAGGTTTTATTGCACAGGTTTTGTGTGTGTGTGTGTGTGTGATTTTAGGGCTGCACCTGAGGCATATGGAGCTTCCCAGACCAGGGGTTGAATTGGAGCTGCAGCTGCTGGCCTATACCACAGCCACAGCAAAGCCAGATCCTAGCTGCATGTGCAACCTTCACCACAGCTCATGGCAATGCTGGATCCTTAACCCACTGAGCAAGGCCAGGGATTGCACCTGTGTCCTCATGGATACTAGTCAGATTCATTTCCGCTGAGCCACAATGGGAACTTCCTATTATTTATTTTCTATTATTTATTTTCATTTTTTATCTTTTATTCTGTCCCTCTGTCTCTCAGTAACATACAGCATCAGATGTAAATGAATATATGCATATGAAAATTCACCTGAATAGAGTGAAGTTAACAGAATTGTCTGTTTTCCAAACTCAGTTAAATTAATGGCCAGGGATTCCTGGTGGCCTAGCAGTTAAGGATTTGGCATTGTCACTGCTGTGGTTCTGGTCACTGCTATGGTGCAAGTTCAACCTCTGGCCTGGGAACCTCTGCATGCCATGGGCACAGCCAGGATAATTAATTAATTAATTAATTAATGATCAGCTAGAATATCTTTACACTGTTTTTGAAAAGAGGAGAGTGAGGTGCAAAAAGAATTACTCATGATGATTTGATGCACTGAAATCACAGCACCCGCTGCCTTCCATTATATGCAGTGGAGGAAAGAATTGGAAATACTAAGGGTTCTTGACTCTCAAAATAGAGGGAAAGATATTAGACTGTAATAAATCTCAGAGAGATTAGGCAAAAATGGAAATAATGTAGCTTCTTTTTATAAGGAGAATGGTTAAAGTCATATAAAAAGTAATGAAGCAGGGACACCATGCTTTTTTCCCCCACTTTTTTCCTCATCTGTAACTCTTTGTCTGTCTTTTGTTTGCCCTCGGAAGCAATAATCTCAGTGGAAGGACTTGTTTTCTCTTTGATCTGTCTTGACAAATCATTTTGAGATTTCTAAAACAGAGAAGTGGATACAAATGAGAGAAGAGTCAAGTCTTAAAGCTATTATTAAATTTTTATCAGCAAGGCTACAACAGTTTAACTATCCTGCCTGTCTTTTACAAGCTCTTACATAGACAAATACTTCTTTGGACAACTTTATATTAGTTATAATCCAGTCACCGCTACAGTAATAGAAGTAAGCAGAGGAGGGGGAGGAAGAGAAGGAAGAAAGGGGGAGGGGAAGGGCGGAAAGGGGAGAAAGAAGAAGAAAGAGAACATAGAATGGGTCATTTACACTGGAAGAACATTTTTATTAGATGCCCAGGTGGATTTTTCTACTAGAAAATGCCATCTGGGAATTGTTACCCTTTTTAGCAAAAGGACATGGAGGATATAGTAATACTGCAAGAATGCAAACAGCATACAAAATCCCACAGCTTTCTTCTGTGGGGATTTCATGTAAAGAATATGAAAGAAGTATGTGATATCACTTATTTCTGGAATCTAAGATACGGCACAAATGAACCTTTCCACAGGAAAGAAAATAATGGACATGGAGAACAGACTTGTGGTTGCCAAGAGGGAGGGGGAGGGAGTGGGATGGATTGGGAATTTGGGGTTAATAGATGCAAACTATTGCCTTTAGAATGAGCTCCTGCTGTATAGCATTGGGAACTATATTTAATCACTTATGACAGAGCATGATAATGTGAGAAAAAAGAATGTATACATGCATGTGTAACTGGGTCACCTTGCGGTACAGTAGAAAATTGATAGAACATTGTAAACCAGCTATACTGGAAAAAATAAAAATCATTATAAGAATATACGAGGAGTGGGTGAACTCTTTTGTTCAGGAAAGAACTGTTTCTAACTCAGGAATTTGCTGCCATTTTGATTCTGAGAACATCCTTCTTCAAGATGAACACATTCACTATAGTTTAGAAGAAATAAAATGCAAAGCAAAGATAAAAGGCTTGTTTACCTGTTTTTTAATGATTGAGATTCCCTAATTGGTCTGTTCAGGTTTACTCAGCATATTGAATGGTAGCTAATTTGCCAGAAAAGCAAAAGTTCTGATTTAATTTTACCATCCATTCAAAAGGGAACAATCCACCAAATTGAAAGAAAACATGTATGTTTGTGTATATATATATATATATTCACAATTTAAGAGGAATTTTCTAACCAAAGTAATTGATTTTGAGTCTCCAGTTCTGTTCTTTTAAAAAATTCTCATTTTTAAAAATTTTATTGGAGTATAATTTATTTACAGTGTTGTACTAGTTTCAGGTATATAGCAAAGTAAATTAGTCATGCATATAAATACATCTATTTTTTTCCCATTTAGGTTATTATAAACTATTGAGTAGATTCCTGTGCTATACAGTAGGTTCTCATTATCTATTCATACAATAGTGTGTATGTGTTATTCCCACCTCCCAAGCTAATAAAAATAATGGAAAATAACTTATTTAAAAAAACAGAAAAAAACTCACAGACTTCTATTATTCTCTTAATATCACCTACTTCAAACAACATGTCCTGGACTACAAAGTGAGAAGATGATACTGAGGACATGTCCTGGAAACCCCCACACATCAGGGGACCCAGGCAGGGAGAAAGAGGTTCCTCAATCACATCTCAAAATAAAAATCTTCTCATGTTGGGGCACAATCTTTACTTAGCTAGCGCAGCTGGGGACATGACAAAAAATTGCGACATAGACAGTTGCTATGTAAAACTAAAAATTTGAGTTTTACAACTAAAAGGTTAAGCTCTTAGAAATGCAAAGCTAAACAGTCCCAAGGAGGGAGGAAGCAAGGAGTCAGGAGGGTCGGACTGTGGTAGCCTTGAGTAGGTCCTGTGGACAGTGAAGTCAGAGGCTTCACCATTGTCCTCTCTCGGTTCTCAAAGGTCTACTGGAAGATTATGTTTACATTTTGGCTTTGCAGAAATCCATTCGGTTTTTTTTTTTTTCTTTCTCTTAGGAAACAGAGTTTTCCTGGTATGAGTATATTGGCAAAGCTGAAAGATGGGTCCCCAGCTCTAAGTCTTGTAAGAGATAATAGGCTTTAACAGAGCCTTTGTTACTTTGCTTCTCTGACTCAACCTGATTATGGTGTGAAATTTCACAAGAGGTCACTCCCTGCCTGATTCTACAGGGGGTGTCCCAGAAATCTCTGTGCAGTGTTGAGAGCTTCACTAACTAATGAGCTTGAAATATCCCTTCAAATATGACAAACCTATGGTTCGAAGTAAAGGGAACTGTTTTCCTTAGAACCCATTTTCTCTTGAGCTTACTCTTGGCTTCTCATTCTAATCCTGGAAAGTGTTTGGGAATAATGAAAGGAAGATATAGAAAAATTCTTAAATATGTTCATGTAAATAAATACATCTACCTCACTTCCTCTTCAGGAAATAGAGGTAAAAGAATAAAAGTGTGGATATGTAAAGAAAAAAAAAAGTACCTGATATGAGATTAGTGAAGATACAACAGCTATTTAAATGTTAATTCAATTAATGTTTGAATCTGGAATTAATATGGACAAGTGATAACTTGTCTGCATATCTAACATTGCCAAAAGTGTACAATGGGGGAGCTTTGCTTGGTTCATGCTGCAAAGCCCTGGATGGCCTCAGAAATGGCCAGTTCCACCTACCTCTGAAGGAGGAATCCAAGGATAGTGCATTGGGTGGAGGGGAAGAAAGAAGGATGGAAAGTTTGTTTAAGGAGAAGTTAGACCCATCACATCATTATCCACATCCATACATCCAGATAACATCCTCCATAACCCCAGGACATATGAGGTTTACTTTCTGGAGAAGCCACAAGTATGAATCATGTTGTCATGACAAGGCTAGTGTCACTGAAATTCTCTAGTGAAAACACGTGAATGTTGAGAACCTCTGTCCCAGAGACCATCACTGCAGGGAATGACATTGGAGGTACCCTAATACAAAATCCATTTAGCTGCATATCACTCTACCTTAAAAAACACCTGTCAATTTGCCTTTCGCATGAACTATCAGTTCCGGGCAGATTTTTAGGAACTCACAAACTTGAAAAGACAGCTAGGAATCAGAGGAAAGCTTAAAAGCAAAGCATTTGTTTATGAATTAATGCCAGGAAATAGAAAATTAAGTAACAATAAGGCTATAAGAATTAACTTAAAAATTGGAAAGGGGCATTGTTTAATAGAAGAATGTAGATCAGGGAGTTCCCATTGTGGCGCAGCAGAAACAAATCTGACTATTATCCATGAGGATGTGAGTTTGATCGCTGGCCTTGCTTAATGGGTCGGGGATCCAGCATTGCTATGAGCTGTGGTAGAGGTTGCAGATGTGGCTTGGATCCCATGTTGCCATGGCTGTGTTGTAGGTTGTGTCTGTGGTATAGGTCGGCAACTGCAGCTCTGATCCAACCCCTAGCCTGGGAACTTCCATATGCTGCAAGTGCAGCCTGAAAAAAGCAAAAGATAAATAAATAAATAGATAGATAGATAGATAAATGGTGATTTTATCATAGCAGGGATATGGAGAAGAGAAGGCCTTTATAATCATTATAAGAGAAATAAGTGTTCGTCTTCTACGTTATAAAGTTTCCAGATAATATCCAGTGTTTAAAAATTCAAGAAGTGGGAGTTCCTGCTCTGGCACAGCGGGATTGGCAGTATCTCTGCAATGCCAGGCTGCAGGTTTGATCTCCTGCCAGGCAAAGTGGGTTAAAGGTTCCAGTGTTGCTACAGCTGTTCCGTAGGTTGCAACGGTGGCTCGAATCTGATTGCTCTCCAGGGAACTCCATATGCTGTGGGATTACAAAAAAATTAAAGAACTATCTATAAAAACATATGTGATGAACTGGCTTTACTGTGCCTGACACATAATTCTCTATTTTTGAGGTCATGGCAATTTTAAATCTAAATAGACCCTGACTGGAGTTCCCTTTGTGGCTCAGCAAAAACGAACCCTAATAGTATCCATGAAGATTTGAGTTTGATCCCTGGCCTTGCTCAGTGGGTTAAGTAAGGATCCATCATTACCCTGAGCTGTGGTATAGGTCACAGACATGGCTTGGATCCCATCTTGCTATTGCTGTGGCATAGGCTGGCAACTGCAGCTTTGATTGACCCCTAGCCTGCAAACGTCCATATGCTGCAAGTGTGGACCTTAAAAGCATAAAAAAAAAGAAAGAAAAAAGCCCCTGACCATGTGTATCCTTGGTATGGGTCTTCATGCTCTTGATATTACACTGACATGAAAAATGTGATTTTTTCCTACTTAAATTATAATTTTTATAGTACTTACTCAGAGTGTAGTCTCCTATATGATGTATCTAAGTTCATGGTCTCAGGTAATCCTTAGAATTAGTGACAAAATTGCTACCTCATTTTACAGATAGTAAGACCACACCTCAGAAAATGTGAATATTTCCTTTAATTGATATTGAGATGATGCTAGCTAGAATATGGAAACAATTTCCAGAAGAAATAGCAAAATAAGTTTAAACTATCTGCCTCTAAGAGCAGGAATTAGGAATGCAGAAGGGAGAGTTTATCAGTAACACTTACTGTATAACCAACCACCTTATAACTTAGAGGCTTAAGAAAACATTTTTCTCTTGAATCTTCAATTTGGGTAAGGCTTGATGGGAACAGCTCTGCTCCTTGCAGAATCAGTTGGAGTGGCAGTTGGAGGATCCATTTTTGCATAAAATTTGCGAAATCATTGGAAAATGGAAATATTGGAAAGTGTGGAAAATTTTGGAAAGTGCATGTGTGTTTATATGTATTTGCATTCAGAGAGAAATATTTGCTTTTTGTATAACATTTGAACGTTCAAAGTGGGACTGCATGACAAGAATTGACCACCACATTCCAGGGCTAATGTCAGCCTGTCCTAGACAGTCCCAGCCTTGAATTCCTGTGATGTTAGAATTCACAACTATAAAAGGTTTGCAACTGTTGCAGATAAGTAAAGAACACATGTGAAATTGGATATCAGAGCCACATGCAGTGGTGTTACATGTTCACCTTTCAGTGATACATCCTAACAGGTGCTAGCAGAGCTGAAACTATGAACATCAATCAGCAGGAATCATAGATGAGCTTCCAGGATCCCTGACACCAGCATGACATACGGACAAGATTCTGCAGCTGTCAGAATATCTGGTGCTTGAAGCTGCATTCCATGACTTTTTACTGATAGACAGAATCTCTTTGAGATGCCTTGGGATTTGGTTGCCATCTGTTGTTGTTCCATGTCCCTTATCTTCTGAGTATTTTATGATGATTAACTGATCACACTGTAGAAAAGCAGCATAGAGTAGACAGGAACAAATAGCAATCACTTCCTTTCAGTTAGAGGTGGAGAAGTCCCCTAGCATTATATGACTCATACAAGTTCATAATGTCAGAGATTCTCATACCAGAACATATGTTCATTTACTGTTTCTTATTATTGAACAGTTGTATGTGCTGGGAACCAAGTTACATTGAGCTTAGAGGAATAAGATGAAAGACCACCTTTATGGAGCTGCCAAATTTATGGAGGAAAATATATACCCTTAAAATGTTGGAGGGGAGAGGCATGTAAAAAGCATAGTGAAAACACATGGGAGCCTGCAAGACAGGATTCAGGAAGGTAACCTCTGTCTTCAGCAGTCAAACATGAGAGTGAATTTGCCCTCGTGGTGGCCATGTATGTTTGTATGGGATAAGGAGAGGGGGAGAAGCAGGATGTTTAGGAAGCATTGTACAAAAAAGCCAAGAGGCATGACATTGCACCTGCTCTTGTCTGAACATTCTTTGCATCAAAAAATGGGCTGAGTAGCCAGGCAATATACTGATTATAATTTGCATTTTCTTAACTACATGGGTTAGACCAGAGTTGTCTTACCTAACATGTTTAGAGAATAGAGCACTAAATGATTATGACAGCTTAGGGAGTTTCCTGATGGCCTAGCAGATTAGGGGCCTGGCATTGTCACTGTTGTGGCTCAGGTCACTGCTATGGTGTGAGTTGGATCACTGGCCTGGGAACTTCCTCATGCCACGGTCACAGCCAAAGTAAATTATGACAGTTTATTGAAAATGGTTAAGTCATTTATAAAAGACATGATAAACTTTTCTGCAGAAAAACTTACCTTGAACAGGAAGAGAAAAATGCATCAAGAAAAGTCAATGCTAATAGAGAACCAGAGGTTCTAGCACAGCGAGGCATCAAAAAAGAGAACTTATTCTTTTGAGCAGGAGTGGCATACAAGTAGAACATCCACTGCTACTTCATAAAAGTTCTACTCACTACAATATGGTAGAGATATTTTCAAGATCTTAGGCAGTGCCACCCCCTTCCAAGTTGGTTCACAGGTACAGTTTGCCATTGTACCAGAGTGAGATTTTTTTTACTCCCAATGCTCCAGGCCCACAGAAAGTAGATCATTTCCCTGACAAGTCCATTCTCCAAGTCCATGATTTTATTTTCTGTGGAAAGGTTCATTTGTGCCATATATTAGATTTGAGGTATAAGTGGCATCATATGTTATTTGTCTTTCTCTTTCTGACTTACTTCACTTAGTATGAGAGTCTTTAGTTCCACCCATGTTACTGCAAATGGCATTATTTTGTTCTTTTTTATGGCTGAGTAGTACTCCATTGTGTATATATACCACATCTTCTTAATACAATCATCTGTCAATGGACATTTAGGTTGTTTCCATGTCTTGGCTATTGTGAAGAGTGCTGTAGTGAATATGCAGGTGCATGTATCTTTTTCAAGGAAAGTTTTGTCTAGATTTATGCCCAAGAGTGGGATTGCTGGGTCATATGATAGTTCTATATTTAGTTTTCTGAGGTACCTCCATACTGTTTTCCATAGTGGTTGTACCAATTTACTTTCCCACCAACAGTGAAGGAGGTTTCCCTTTTCTCCACACCCTCTCCAGCATTTGTTATTTGTGGGCTTATTAATGATGGCCATTCTGACAGGTGTGAGGTATTACCTCATAGTAGTTTTGATTTGAATTTCTCTAATAATCAGTGATGTGGAGCATTTTTTTCATGTGCTTGTTGGCCATCTGTATATCTTCTTTGGAGAAATGTCTGTTCAGGTCTTTTGCCCATTTTTTCCATTGGTTTGTTGGCTTTTTTGCTGTTGAGTTGTATAAGTTTGTATATTTTAGAGATTAAGCACTTTTCAGTTGCATAATTTGAAATTATTTTCTCCCATTCTGTAAGTTGTCTCTTTTTTAAATGGTTTCCTTTGCTTTGTGAAAGCTTGTCAGTTTGACTAGGTCTCACTGGTTTATTTTTGCTTTATTTCTGTTTCCTTGGGAGACTGACCTGAGAAACCATTTGTAAGGTTGATGTCAGAGAATGTTTTGCCTATGTTCTCTACTAGGAGTTTGATGGTGTCTTGTTTTAAATTTAAGTCTTTAAGCTATTTTGAGTTTATTTTTGTGCATAGTGTGAGGGTATGTTCCAGTTTCAATGATGTACATGTGGCTGTCCAGTTTTCCCAGCACTGCTTGCTGAAAAGACTGTCTTTCCCCCATTTTATATTCTTGCCTCCTTTGTCAAAGATTAATTGACTGTAGGTGTCTGTGTTTATTTCTGGGTTCTCTATTCTGTTCCATTGGTCTGTCTGTCTGTTTTGGTACCAGTACCACACTGTCTTGATGACTGTGGCTTTGTAATATTGCCTGAAGTCTGGGAGAGTTATGCCTCCTGTTTTTTTTTTTTTTTTTCCCTCAGGATTGCTTGGGCAATTCTGAGTGTTTTGTGATTCCATATAAATTTTAGGATTTTTTTTTTAGTTCTGTGAAAAATGTCCTGGGTAATTTGATAGGGATTGCATTGACTCTGTAGATTGCTTTGGGTAGTACGACCATTTTTACAATATTATTTTTTCTGACCCATGAAAGAAATTTTTTCTTTCCATTTCTTTGGATCCTCTTTAATTTCCTTGATTAATGTTTCATAGTTCCCAGCATATAAGACTTTTACCTCCTTTTTCAGGTTTATTTCCAGGTATTTGATTTTTTGGGGTGCAATTTTAAAAGGTACTATATTTTTGTATTACTTTTCTAATGTTTCATTGTTAGTATACAGAAATGGGACTGATTTCTGAATGTGAATCTTATATCCTGCTACTTTGCTGAATTCCTTGATCAGTTCAAGTAGTTTTGGGGTTGAGTTCTTAGGGTTTTCTGTATATAGTATCATGTCATCTGCATGCAATGACATTTTTACCTCTTCTTTTTTTATTTAGATGCCTTTTATTTCTTTTGTTTGTCTGATTTATGTGGCTGGGACTTCCAATACTATGTTGAATAACAGTGGTGAGAGTGGACATCCTTGTCTTGTTCCATATTTTAATGGGATGGCTTTCAGCTTTTCTCTGTTGAGTATTATATTTGCTGCGGGTTTGTCATAAATGGCTTTTATTAAGTTAAGGTACATTTTATTAGTTAAGGTACATTCCCTCTATATCCACTTTGATAAGAGTTTTTATCATGAATGGATGTTGGACTTGGTCAAAAGCTTTTTCTGCATCTATTGAGATAATCATGTGGTTTTTGATTTTGTTAATGTGGTGTATGACATTGATTGATTTGCATATGTTGTACCATCCTTGTGCACCTTGGATGAATCCCACTTGGTTGTGGTGTATGATCTTTTTTATATGTTGTTGAATTCAGTTGACTAAACTATTATTGAGAATGTTTGCTTCTATTAACACTTTTATTTTGAATCCCTTGCAAACACTGTCATTTCCCCTGTCTACACACTTCTTCTGTAATCACTTCTTCACCCCTCAGAGGCTGCTTCTTATAAACCCTTGAGATTCTCTGTGGGCTATTTCCTTCCTAGCAGAACACACTTGATTCTGGGAGAATTTAATGTTGATATAAGCATCTCTCAATGGGTGGGGACAATGTGGGAGAATACCCTGGATCTTTCAGTGTAGGTGGCATTACGCTGAGGTGTGTTCTAGGCTCCCTTAGATTCTAGAGATCTAGTTTCCCAGAGCAGTCCTTTGCTTAGAAACACATCTGCTATTGGTTTCCTTCTTTTCCCTGGTTTACTTGAATCATTGTCTCAGCCTCTGGGTTGAGAGATAAGCCAAATCAAAACAAAAACTGCCAGGAAAGTTGGGCAACAGATCCACAGTCTTAGAAGGTGCACTACCTTCTATTCTAATCAACCTGATTTTACTGTCTTTGATCCCTCATGAGGCCATGGTTTCTAGGCATTGGACTGGCACCCAATCAATATTTATTAAGTTAATATTAATGTCATCGAAAGAAGTAATTGCAATAGTAATTTGTTGAGAGGTTTTCCTATGCCAGATAATATCTCAGTACATTATTCATATTAATTCACTAATCATCCCTTAAGATTTTAATAAAATTCTGTTGTTATCCTTGTTTTAGAGACTGAGAAAACTGTGGTTTGGCATAGGTAAGCTGTGGAGTCAGATGGGTCTGGGTTTAGCCATACTTTATTAGCCTTTCAATCTACCCAACACAACTCAGTACATATCTTCCTTGATTTATGATAAAGCTATTAGAAGTTGAAAATTCATTTAATATACCTATCCTGCTGAACACCATAGCGTAGCCTAGCCTGCTGTAAATGTGCTCAGAATGCTTACATTAGCCTGGAGTTGGGCAAGATCATCCAATACAAAGCATTGACTATCTCATATACTTTATTGAATGCTGTATTGAAAGTGAAAAACAAAGTCATTGTTTGGGTTCAGCACATACAAATAGTAAGTATGTGGGTTGTTTAGTCTTGTGATCACGTGACTGATCATCCCTTACCATGAGTCATGAGAAGACTCATTTCTTCCGTGCTTATTTCTCAAGCTGATACTCATGTGCAATATTTTCTTCCCTCTAGACTTTGCTGTATCCCTTGGTATGATTTCATATATCTGTCAATCTACAACTTTTTACAACTTTTCTATTTAAAATACAATGCTCCAGCTATTGCATATGGCCTATGGTTCCCTGATCACCCCATTCACTTTCATGTGTCTTTCTGATAGTACTTTAAAAAAATTTTATTTGCATATAGTTGACTTACAATGTTGTGTTAGTTTCTGGTGTACAGCAAAATATATCAGTTATACATATACATATATCCATTCTTTTTTAGATTTATTTCCCATATAGGCCACCACAAAGTATTGAGTAGATTTCCTTTTGCCGTACAGTAGGTCCTTGTTACTCATCTATTTTATGAATAGTAGTGCATATATGCCAATCCCAACCTCCCAGTTAACCCCTCCTCCCAACATTTCCCTTTTGGTAACAGTAAGTTTGGTTTCAAAATCCTTGAGTCTGTTTTGATTTTGTGAATAAGTTTTTCTGTATCATTTTTTAAATTAGATTCCACATATTAGTGATTTCATATGATAGTTGTCTTTCTATGTCTGGCTTCACTTAGTATGATAATCTCTAGGTCCATCCATGTTGCTACAAATGACATCATTTCATTCTTTTTTTATGACTGAGTAATATTCCATTGTGAATATGTACCATATCTTCTTTATCCATTCCTTTGTCCACAGACATTTAGGTTGCTTCCATGTCTTGGCTGTTATAAAGTGCTGCAGTGAACATTGGGGTGCATGTATCTTCTTGAATTATGGTTTCCTCTGGATATATACCCATGAGTAGGATTGCTGGATCATATAGTAGTTCTATATTTAGTATTTTAAGAAACCTCCATACTATTTTCCATAGTGGTTGTTCCAATTTACATTTCCACCAACAGTGTAGGAGAGTTCCCTTTTCTCCTCACCCTCTCCAGTATTCATTGTTTGTAGATCTTTTGATGATGGCCATTTTAACCCATGTGAAGTGATACCTCATTATAGTTTTGATTTTCATTTTTCTAATAGTTAGTGATGTTGAGCATTGTTTGGTGTGATTTTTGCCATCTATATGTCTTCTTTGAAGAAATGTCTATTTAGGTTTTCCGACCGTATTTTTTTTTTTGGAATTGGGTTTTTTGTTTTGTTTTCTGTTTTGCTCTAAAGTGGTATGAGATCTTTGTATATTTTAGA
The DNA here is from genome assembly GCF_054392235.1 of Sus scrofa. NCBI lineage: Eukaryota > Metazoa > Chordata > Mammalia > Artiodactyla > Suidae > Sus > Sus scrofa. The sequence continues at coordinate 35,858,471 of NC_139395.1, read as the reverse complement.
GATTAATCCCTTATCAGTCACTTTGTTTGCAAAGATTTTTTCCCATTCTGTGGGTTGTCTTTTTTTATGGTTCCTTTTGCTATGCAAAATCTTTTAAGTTCAATTAGGTTCCATTTGTTTATTTTTGTTTTTATTTTAATTACTCTGGGAGATAGATCCAAAAATTTTTCTGTAATGTATGTCAGAGAGTGTTCTTCCTATGTTTTCCTCTAAGAGTTTTATAATATCTGGTCTTATATTTAGGTCTTTAATCCATTTTGAGTTTATTTTTTGTTCATGTTGTAAGAAACTGTTCTAGTTTCATTCTTTTTTTTTTTTTTTCTTTGCTTTTTAGGGCCACACCCGTGGCATATGGAAGTTCCCAGGCTAGGGGTTGAATCAGAGTTACAGCTCCTGGCCTATACCACAGCCACCACAAGGCGGGATCCAAGCCACATCTGCAACCTACACCACAGTTCACGGCAACACCAGTTCCTTACCCAGTGAGCAAGGCCAGGGATCGAACCTACATCCTCATGGATCCTATTCAGGTTTGTTAACCAATGAACCACAAAGGGACCTCCTAGTTTCATTCTTTTACATATGACATGACAGCACTTTTTAACAGTGTGACCTTAATTGTTACTTGTATGAATCTCTTCTCCAACTCTGCGTGAAGGCAAGGATTAGGTCCAATTCATTACCCTTTGTTTAGTGCTTATGCATACCCTGCTTTTACCAGAAATCAATATATATTCATTCAATTCCATTTAGCAATTTAAGTGTGTTCTTTCCTCACCATATTGAAAGTCTTCATGATCCTTTGTTTAGTGCAGAAAATGCCACTGATGCAGTCAACTTCTAAAAGCAAGCTCCATGCTCACAATCATATTGCCTGCAAAAAGCGATTAATGTATGAATATGTATTAGAGGTAGAAGCTTCTCCTTTTAAAGGTTCTGAGTGGCCATATAGCCATATTGTTGACATGACAATATCAACAGACTTGGGATTGAATCCAGGCTCTAATATTTATAAGTTTTTTGTCCTATGTACTCTCTGAGCTTGAACTCCATCATTGCCAAAATGAGGATAATAATGGCTATCATAGAGGCTGACTAGGAAGGATTAAATTAGATATTGTATATTTAGTGCTTAGCACCATGGCTGATATATAATTATAGCACAGTAAATCATGTATGTTACTGCTACTACCCCTCAATAAAATTTGAAAGAGGGAATCTCAGCTTGCAGTTGATGCCTCAGTAACCCAAAGTCTATTAGAGGAGGGTCTGAGTCAAAAAAAGGTCTCTGTGCCCTTAGAAGCAGTAATGACAATGCACATTTCAGATTAGCTGTGATTGAGGAACAGGGGAAGAAGAAATCATATTTTTCCAAACATAAAGATATAAAATTAGTTAACTCATGGTTCCAAAGAGCCTTAGTGTTATCTTGTTTGGTTCAGGAAATGTAATTAGCTTGCCAAGGCAGATTTCATTATTGTTGATCATTCTGATTTAGATTGGGAAAGGAAGGAGGAAGAAAGTATGTGTGTGTGTGTGTGTGTGTGAGAGAGAGAGAGAGAGAGAGAGAGAGAGAGAGCGTGAGCAAGAGCGAGCGTGGGCACCAGAGTGCACTACAGATTTGCAAATGAAGCAAGAGCTGCATTTCCATGTATCTGCCTCTGTACCAAATACAGCAAGATCATTGTAGCTGTTTGGTGTAAACACACACACACACGCACTACATCTTATTTGATACAAGGAGAAAAAAAAATAAGAGAATTCTCCAGAGCTTCCGAGACATGGACAGCTTCATCCAAGAACTCAGGGAAAAAGTGGAAATTTCAATTTTTGGTGAGCAACTTATTTGTTCAGCATCACAAAGTCCATTTTTCTTCCTGACTGATCCCATTTTCAGATAGAATCATCACATGTCCAAATGCAATTGACTAAATTGAATATGTGTGACTCATAGCCCTGTTTACATGGTATTCTTTCAACTCCAGAGACCAAGCTAGTGATTTTGTCATCATCACAGGGACTCAACCAACCGCCATCAAACATCCAGGACTCATTTGTTCTCATTGAGAAGTAAAATTACTGACCATCTGTGCCATTGACACACATGACTAGGGGAAAGTTGCAAAACTGCAGAGATTTGGGGGGGGGGATGGCTCATAGGCTTTCAAAAGTAATGGTTTTAGAGTCTTACCAACCTTAACATTTCCTTTCTACTTCTTTATCTCTACACCCATGTCAGAGTAATTTTTCCAAAGCACAGTTCAAATCCAGCATTACCAGGTCAAAAGTCACCTCTACCATTTTGACTCTCAAGAAGCGATTTGTAGAGAAGATAGGATTTGAACAGGCTCCTATAGCATTGATAGGTTTTCTATAGGGTGGGGCCTGGATGGGGAAAATCCAGGGGGAGTGAAACAGCATGAACAGAGAAGGCAGGAGGGGTCTGGGGAAAAACAAATAACTCTGTATTGTTGAAACTTAAAGTTTCTCTAATTAAAATAATGTTGCAACTCTAACATACTTAACTTTGGAGGTTCTTGAATTAGATCATGTTAAATATAAATAGATACAAAGATAGATAGATAGAAAGAACTAGATTTAAAAAGAGAGGAGTTGAGAGAGAAGACAGAGGGAAAGAGGAAGAGTGAGTGAGACAAAAGGAGAGATATATTTAAGAGTGAGATATTTAAAAAGACCACACACAGCAAGTCCAAGATCATGAAGAATGTCAGATTACATGGACACTCCTACATGTATCTACATGTATCTTCTCCTACAAGTGAGGCAGGTTATTGGAAACTTTGGTTCTTATTGGAAAGAACAAAATTCTCTGAATTATTTTCTTTTACTTTTTCTAGCCTACATTTATAACTGCTGCAAAAGTTAAAAAGAGTGGGAGAAATTTTGAACCCAATGCAAGAAGTTATCTGCTGCATGTGGAAATCAATCAAGTGTTTGGGCCCTGCCCAGTTTCTACCGAACACTTGCCCAGGGTCCCTCTGACCCCACTCCTCTCTAAACTCTGTCTCTAATTGACCATCAGCACCTGCATGTTTGAATTCTTGCCTCCTGTTCCAACATCATTCAACTTCATCTCTAATAACTTCCAACTTGCTTGGCAACCAACACCCTACCTTCTTGGAGAAGGTAAAACAAAGCAAACTGAATCTGATTAAAGCCTTCACTACTTAGCCTCTTCCTTGAAAATCTTTTGTCTTCAACTTGACAGGGCTTGCTCTTTTTCTTCATTCAAATGACATCTCCTAGGGAGAACTTCTCTTATCACACTGGCAAAATTAGCCCCCTAGTCACTTTATATCATATATTATTATCAATTATCTCCACTATTTTAAATTATATTTATTCTTTTGTATACATGCCATCTATTCTGTAGATAATGATAACTGATCATTAAAGTTTAATAGGCATAGGGAACTATATTCAATATCCTGTAATAAACCATAATGGAAAAGAATATGAAACAGTTATATCTATATATAGATAGATAGATATATACATACACATGTATATATAAATTGAATAACTTTGCTGTACAGCAGAAGTTAACACAACATCATGAATCAACTATACTTCAATACAATTTTTTAAAAAGTTTAATGGAAAGGCAAAAGACCTTGACTAAGCATCAAAACACTGAAAAGGAGGAGTTCCCTTGTGGTTCAGTGGGTTAAAGATGTGGAATTGTCACTGCTGCAGCTCTGTTTGCTGCTGTGGTGTGGATTCAGTCTCTGTCCTGGAAACTTCCATATGCTGCAAGTGCAGCCAAAATGGAAAAAAAAAAAAAGAATAAGAGAAAAATAGGAGAAAGATGGAAGGTTGTTCACTGATATAGATACTTACTATAAGACTACAATAATCAGGACAGCATGGTATTGTTTTTTTGTGTGTATTTTTTTTAATGACCATATCTGTGGCATATGGAAGTTCCTACCTACACCACAGCCATGGCAATGTTGATCCTTTAATCCACTGTACCGCAGAAGGAACTCCCAGCTTGGTATTGTTGATAGAACAGGTGTGTAGAATCCTATTGTACAGAATCTTATGCCTGGAAATGGACTCACACAAATACAGTCAACTGCAGAAGCTCTGCCCTCAAGGAGGTGGAGCATAGGACCTCACTCCTGAAATGTGAGCTGAGCATAGTAACTTCCTCAAAGAGTATGGAAATGGGAAAAAAAGAGAGCAACTTTTCTGTGGATAAACCTGACAAACACCACTTAGCCAGGTCATCAAGGGCAACATCACAGTAATAAGTTTTGTTGGGAGTTTGTGCACTTGATATCATGTGGTGAAAATGACACTTTGTGATCTTCTCCCCAAACCCACATCCCCAGTCTCATTATGAGGAAGCCATCAGAAAAACCTCATTTGAGGGATATTATACAAAGTACTGGAGAAACAGTGTTGAAAACTGCAAAGGTCATTAAAAGCCAGGAGAAATGGAGAGACTGTTACAAAAAAGAGGAGCCCCAGGAGACAAGACTCCTAAATTAATGTGGTATCCTTGACAGGATCCTGAAACAGAAAACAGACAGGTAAAAACTAAGGAAGTCAGAATAAAGTTTGGGCTTTAATTACTAAAAAGGTACCAATACTACTTCATTCATAGTGACAAGTGTGCCATACTCATATAGGATATTAACCATAGGGGAATCTGTGTGTGAGCTATATAAGAATTCTTTTTTTTAAAATCATTTATTTATATATATGTATTTTCTACTGTACAGCCTGGTGACCCAGTTACACTTACATGTATACATTCTTTTTTCTCACATTACATGTTTCATCATAAGTGACTAGACAGAGTTCCCAGTGCTACACAGCAGGATCCCAATTCTTTATTATTTTTACAATAATTCTATAAAGCTAAAACTATTCCCAAATAAAATTTCATTAAAAAAATTGAGGACTTTATGGGTTTCCTTTGTGGCTCAGTGGTTAACGAAACTGACTAGGATCTATGAGGATGTGGGTTCAATCCCTGACCTCAATCCCTGGCCTCCAACAGTGGGTTAAGGATCCAGCTTTGCCATGAGCTGTGGTATAGGCTGAAGACAAGGCTTGGATATTGCGTTGCTGTGGCTATGGTGTAGGCCGGCTGATGTAGCTGTAGCTCCAAATTGACCCCTAGCCTGGGAACTTCCATATGCTGTGGGTGCAGCCCTAAAAAGCAAAAAAAAAAAAAAAAAAAAAAAAAAATTCTCCACAGTTATCTTCCTTTGTGGAATTAATACGAACTAATATGAACAGAAGGCTATTAAGAGCTTTAAAAAGGCCTCTAGGAGCACAAGGAACTACATCCAATCACTTATGATGGAACATGATGGAAGATAATATGAGAAAAATAATGTATGTATATGTATAACTGGGGCACATTGCTGTACTGACAGAACATTGTGAATCAATGATAATACATTTTTTTTTGAAAAACTAAAAAGGCTTCCAAGAAATTCCCTGGTGGCTCAGTAGGTTGGGTTAAGGATCCAGCGTTGTCACTGCTGTGGCACTGGTTTTATCCCTGGCCCCTGGCCTGGGAACTTCCAAATGCTGTGGACATGGCCAAAAAAAAAAAAAAAAGGAAAAAAGAAAAAGAAAAGAAAACTTCCAAAAATAAATAACTAAACTGACAATTGAATGCATGAGTATAACTCAAAGGATTAGAAGTTTTCTGTTATAATCCCTCACTCTACAATGTATTTCAGAGTTATACGTTCTAGCACATGAGGTTATGAATTTTTCCTAAAAGTTTTCTTATATGCCAACTCTTCACTGCCTCCATGTCCTTATATCAGTTGTTTCTCATACCAGGAATGGCCTTTCCTATTAACAATAAGAAGTCAAACTCTACCAGTATCTTAAGACCCAGCACAAAGGCTACAGTATCATCTACCAACTTGCTCCTAATCCTCCCATCCAGTCTTCTCAAGTAGAAATAAAACTCCTGGATTCATAATAACTATAAGCATTTTTTCATGCTATCTTTCACTATGGCATAACTTTTTACTTCTTTTTGTCTGTGTCTTTTCTTGTCTCTGAAAAGTATAGTCTTGATTGCAGGACCCAAGCCTGATTCATCTTTGTGTTCTCTCACAGCCCATTGCACAAAGCAAAGGGCTGTTCAAATGGTGGGTATTCAATATATTACCTGCTCAGTTTATAAAGGAAAAAGCACAGTTCAATCCTATTATATTAAAGAGATACTCTCAATTGTGTCTTAATTTCTAACTATATAGGATAGCTGAACCCTGAGAGATTAATTTTCTATGAGCAAGGCAGTGATTGATGTCAAAGGAGCAAAAAAATCAACATGAGCTTTGCTTCTGATTTTGACACGTGTATTTTCTTGGGCCTCTGGACATCAAAGTTTTCCCCTGCAAGCTTTGATGCATCACTTCATCACTAATGAAGATCTTCTTCAAACCCTTCTTGTTCACACATCCAGCTTCCCCTGAAAGATCTGAACAAATGTCAATTGCTTCCTGTTCCAGTTCATCACTCAAGATGCGTGACAGCGTCCGATTTTAATGAATGCCACCAGAGCCCAGTTCCTGTAATGGGTTCTCTCACCTGCTTGGCTCACGGCCCACACTAACACTGATTTGATGATGTGGATACAACAGAGTCTGTTGAACAGATGTAATCACAAGCTACCCTCCATTTAACAGTCAATCAATTTAGCTGACATGATGTCCTTTTGGCTAGATGTTTATGTACTTATAACTGTTCTCCACTGTCTGTAAAATTCTTAAATTGATCTGTTGTTTGAAACATGTGCAGGGGTTATGTTCCTTGTTCTTCCATCCATGGTTTAAAAAATGCCTCATTATTTACCTATATCAAATTAGATTGAATTCTGAGTCTGCATTCCCCTGGGTGCTAAGAAATTCAAACTCAGTCATGTTTGAGGAATCCTTTTTCCTAGGACTGCTGAAAACTGTTGAGTCTTATATAGTTCTCAAGTGAAATGAGGGTATGGGGTAGATGAGTCTGAGGTAAGTTCATTATAATTGTCTCTTAAATGCCCCATATCTGAACTCAGGAGTTGCCTGAAAGATGGATGGCTTTTTCCCGCCTTTTTTGTTATTGTTTTATTTTTTATTGAAATATTGTTCAGATAATGTTTCGGGTATACAGCAAAGTGATTAATACGTATTCTTTTTCAGATTCTTTTCCGTTATAGCTTATTACAAGATTTTGAATATAGTTCCCCTAGCTATAAGTAGGTCTTTGTTGTTTATCTATCTCATATATAATAGTGTGTATCTGTTAATCCCAAATTTCAGATTCGGTGGTAGAAGTCTCACCTGCTCCCTGCTTATTTTTTTTTTTTTTGTCTTTTTGTCTTTTTGCCATTTCTTGGGCCACTCCTGCGGTATATGGAGGTTCCCAGGCCAGGGGTCTAATCTGAGCTGTAGCTGCTGGCCTACGCCAGAGCCACAGCAACATGGGATCCGAGTCATGTCTGCAACCTACACCACAGCTCACAGCAATGCCAGATCCTTAACCCACTGAGCAAGGCCAGGGAGGGAACCCGCAACCTCATGGTTCCTAGTCAGATTTGTTAACCACTGAGCCATGACAGGAACTCCTCCCTGCTCGTTAAATGATCATCTTTTTAAGGTCACTCTCACTGCTACTAAGAAACAGCTACTTAATTTGTGGGTCTCAGTGCAAAATGAAAATTCAGGGCCTCTTGTTTAAATTCATTAAGCATTTCAAGATGGTAAGAGCAGAGTTTTAAACCAAGTGCAAGCCCTCCTAAGCACAGGAACTACACAGATGGCATTTCCATGGCGCCTGCCCTACTATTGCTGTGCTTTACATCAGAACCCTGGGTTATTCCCAGTCACCTGATCAGAGTTCCTGTGAGTCTGGCTCTCTATGGAAGTGGGTAGGTCCTTGTTAATTACAAGATCCACAAGACCCACGTACTCTTTTCTAGGCCTAGGAATTTTCCCTTCACTCTGGAAAAATTCTTCCTCTTCCCCACCCCATTTTTATAACAGCAATCTTCCCTCCTCCTTGACAATACAGAACTTTATCTTGAACTTTAGTTTGTGAGAGTAAAGCCTCTTAAGCTTGTTCTGGAGCTTAGGGAGGTGGCAGTTCTCTATATCAGTGGGGCTCAGTGAGGTCTAGCCACAAAAGTATCACCTGGAAGCTTGTTAGACATGCAGAATCTCAGACCTGCTGAATCAGAATTAGCATTTTTATAAGATCCCCAACTCTAGGACTCAAGGCATTGCTAATTCTTCTTGAGATGGGGAGGAGGAAAAGATAATTCTCCTATTTTGTGTTTTGTTCTCCTACACTAATATAAATATACAAACTCATTATCCTGCCTAATATTGGTAGCTATTGTGACAGCTTTGAGCCCCTGGTGTAGAGCAGGAAGTTACAAATTCCAATGCTTCCAAAGTCCAGGAAGATAACCTCCATGTGGGAAGCTGGTTGTGGGTAGGGGGATGGGGAGTGCTGGGCCAGAGGCAGCATTTTTATAAGACATTCTCTTCCATGGCTGCAGTGAAGCATCAGAGGCCGGGTACTGTGGATCTTCTGGTGTTCCAAGGAAAGTGGGAATCTGGACTTTACTTGAAGTCTTCAGCAACTAGTGCAAAACTTCGAAAACATTTTAATGACCAAATCACATTTTAAGACATATTTGGTGGCAGTGTGATTACTCAGGTAGAACTTTATAATATATGATTTTGGATAGGCATTTGGAAGGCAGTATATTATGAAGTCTTCATCACTCATTGTAGTCTTAAATGGATTATGTTTTCTTTGGTATTTCTCATTCACAAAACCTAACCCAAACTATAGTCACAAATTAGAAGAAAGGGTATGAGTATGCAGAGAGCTCTGGGTTTCCTAGAGAAGTGCCAATAGATTGTTACAAAATTGTCAGCAATTACTCGCCTCCTTGTATCTCATATGCCAAATGCTATAACTTTGCAACTCATCTCATCAAGAAGTGAAGACTCTTCCTCCCCTCCTTGAATCTGCTCTGGCCCTGTGTTGTGCTTTGGCTAATAGAATGTGGTGGGAGTGACATGTATCAGTTCTGAGCCTACTTCTTCCTCTTTTAGCACGTCCTTGCTGCCTTGAGAAGCAAGACAGCCTTCTGGAGGATGAGGGACCAAAAAGAACAGACTCAATCCATCATAGCTAAAGTCATCCCACACATTCCAGCCCCTAGTCAACCCAGCAGCTAATCAAACTGATCCATGAGCTCAACCAGAGGGCCCAAAACATTGTGTAATACTCTTTGGATTAACCTTGTTTCAGTTTTGCTGAGCTTCTTGAATTTGTGGGTTTTCATTTTCAGTATGTTAGGAAATAGCTCGACAATTTAGTCTTTAATTATTGCATCTCTCTGTCCTTTTTTTCTAGGACTACATTTACGTTTACGTCAGACTATCCGCATCCCACATATTTCCTATACCTCTCCTGCCCTTTCCATCATCTTTGTGTTCTTTTTCAGATTCTTTTCCATTATAGCTTATTACAAGATTTTGAATTTTAATATAATCCTTTAATTTTAATATAGTCCTTCAGCGGTTCATGAGTTCACTAATTCTATCTTCTGCAGGATGTATCTTTCTTAGTAGTTAGTTATTAGATGGCATATGCATTTTTTAGTCAATCCACTTTTAGAATGACCATGTAGGAAGTTCCCTTGTGGTGCAGCGGATTAAGGATCAGGCATTGCCATAGTTGCGGCGTAGGCTGTAACTGTGCCACAGGTTTGATCCCTGGCCCAGGAAGTTCTACATGCTGTGGGTCCAGCCAAAAACAAAACAAAACAAATTTAAATAGAATGCCTATTTGGTTCTTTTTTTGTAGATTCTAGATTTCAATTGAAATTTTTCATCTAGGAGTTCCTGTCACAGCTCAGTAGTTAACAAACCCAACTAGTATCCATGAGGATGCTGGTTCAATCCCTGGCTCTGCTCTGTGGGTTAAGGATCTGGTGTTGCCGCGAGCTGTGGTGTAGATTGCGTACATGGCTCGGATCTGGTGTTGCTGTGGCTGTGGTGCAGGCCAGCGGCAGCTCTGATTCAACCCCTACCCTGGGAACCTCCATATGCCATGGGTGTGGCCCTAAAAAAAACGGAAAAAGAAAGAAATTCTTCATATTTTCTCTCCATTTTAAAAAAATCTCTTTTATCTAACTACTTTATGATTTATGATGGCCATTTTAAACTTCTCCATGTATTCCTATATCTTATATAACTTTGAGTTTGCTTCTGTTATCAGATTATTCTTTTTAAAAAATTTCTCTGTAAATGTCTTTTTTTTTTTTTTTAAGTTGGGTATTGTGAATAAAAAAAATGCAGAGATGGGAGTTCCCTGGTGGTTCAGCAGGTTAAGAATCCAGCATTGTCACTGCTGTAGCCTGGGTGTAGTCTCTGGCCCAGGAGCTTCTGCATGCCATGGGTGCAGCCAAAAAGAAAAAATGTAGAGATAGATGAGGATGTTACTTTTTTTCCCATCGAGGGAAAAGTAATGAAGTGAATTCATTTTGGAATGAATAAATACCAAGATGAAAACCGAAATATCTGGATTCTACTCCTGACACTCCCACCGTGAACCTTCAAAATTCACCCTCAGGAGTCTCTGCTAACATTAAATGCTCTCTACAGTCTTGTTAGATTCAGAGATTACAGTTCAGTGATTTCTTCCTGCTACAGTGATGTACAAAATCTTGTGGAAAGGAGAAAAAATAAACAATGTTTATACTTAAAAGTAACTTTCTGAGATGAGACAACTTGAGCCCCAAACATTTATTGACTCACTTGGATGTAGAAATTACTCAGAGCTTTCAAATCAGCTTCACTAGTGGACATTTGGTTGTATCAAGAAAATAAATCTGGCTTTCAAATAAGCTTCACTAGTGGACATTTGGTTGTATCAAGAAAATAAATCTGGTGGGTTTGATCCCTGGCCTCGCTCAGTGGGTTGGGGATCCAGCATTGCCATGAGCTGTGGTGTAGGTCATAGACGCTGCTTGGATCTGGCATTGCTGTGGCTGTGGCATAGGCCGGTGGCTACAGCTCCAATTAGACCCCTAGCCTGGGAATCTCCATGTGCTGCAGGTGTGGACCTAAAGGCAAAAATAAATAAATAAAAATAATAAATAATTTAAAAAATAAATTTAAAAAATTAAAAATAATACATAAAAAATAATATATCTAGACCCCAAAGAAGCATATATTTACTTCGAGAAAATCCTAAGTATGGAATATCTAGTAAATTCCATTTACAGCAGTAGTAAAAATAGGGATGAAATGTTATTTGAACCCAACTTAACACAATAGTACCATGACTTTTACTCGAGGACTCTCTGTAGATCTTGATAACGGTCTTGAGTTGCACTGAATTCTAAGACTTTTCCTCTCTCCTCTGCAGAAGTCATATTTGCGTCCCAGTCAGATAACCTTGACGGTTTCCTGCAGCTCCCTACACATTTTTCCTTACCAAATTTTCCTCCTAAATCTCTAAAATGTCTATTCCCATCTTGGCATCTGCTTTCCAGAGGCCTGAATTAACACAGATGGTGCCAGGAGTGGTATAAGATACCCTTCTGAGTTCCCTGACACATGGCTCTCTTGCTAAATACTGCACTGGTGATGATGGGGAAAAGCATCCTTTGGGGGAGGGGGTGGTCAGGGCAGGGAGATACCCTTGTAGGGAAGATGATTCAAGATATGAATGACATGAGGAAAAAAATGCATACCAAGGCAGCAGAGAGGTGGATAGAATTGTTGCTATTTTGTATTGACACTCTGCAGAGGGCTAACAACCAAAAAGTCTTAAGGGTGAGAGCCAGAGGGCCTCTTTGAGTGTATGCATAAAGGCTTCTAACTTCTGCATTAGAAGAGGGGACCAGTTGAGCAGCTAACAGCAAAGCAAAGGTCTAAGAATTTCAAAGCTCAGAGTTTCCAGCTGGCTCAGTGGGTTAAGTATCCAGTTGTCACTGATGAGGCTTGGATGACTGCTGTGGCATAGGTTCAAACCCTGGCCTGGGAACTTCCACATGCCACAGGTGCAACCACCCTCCACCCCTGAAAAAAAAGAATTTTAGATCTCCAGAGATATTAAATGCTCAGCTGAAAAGGTCTACAATGCTAAAGTCAGAGCACTGGCTGAGAAAACTAGAGTCCTTGAAACGTGGAATAGAAGCATCTTCATAGAAGTCCCAGGGGATGTTGTTTCCTCAGCTCCCTCTGAACTTTTGGAGTTCATGGAGGTGGCCCCTCCCCAGTATACTGCTGTGTCCTGCTGGGGAAGCACTGTGGAATTTCTTGTTCCCTCAGCAGATGCACACTCTGCCTCTCCTGGCTAGTACGCTGGTAACTAGTGTTAACCCCTGCATAAACTGGTTGGAAATTTATGGGCCTGGTAAGGGTGGAAAGGGATTAAGTAAGGAGGAGGTAGCAATAATTAGAGACCTGCACAAGCAGGTTCCAGGGGTTAGCTTCTGAGAGTGCTTGGTCATGAGAGCTAGGATTCAAACTCCAGACTTCAGGTAAAGGATGCTTTCAATGCCCCGTGCTACAGATATAGTTATATGTAGATGTGAAGGAATAGTCATGTCACACATCCTCATGGCTAGTAATACTGAGTAATGACAACCAGTTCCAACAGATCAATCCCATAGTTCAGGGAAGGTTTATTTATTTATTTTGGCTGCAACTGCAGCAAGTGGAAATTCCTGGCTGGGGATCAAACCCATGCCACAGTAGCAGTGACAACACTGGTTCCTTAACCCAGTAGTCCACCAGAGAACTCCTTATTTTTGGCAGGTGAGGGGAGGTTTAAATAAGATTAAGGAGGGATGGAGGAAGGGAGAGAGACAGAGAGAGAGAAGTGTGTGTGTGTGTTTGTGTGTGTAATATATCCAAGGACACTGACACAGAATAGATTTCAAACAACTAGAGCCCCATATGTTCTTGCCTCTTTCACTGGTACTCCATTTAGAGCTCTGCATTTTTGCATAAAGAAAAATAGAATACAGACATCATAGTCCTCTGGCACTGTGCAGATCCTTGATGCAAGGTAAGCTGGCTGAGCCTGGTAAATCTCCAGTGAAAATGACATGCAGGCACAGTGAAACAATAAATCATAAAACCATCTTCTAGCAGCCCCAGCTGCAAGTGTTTTCATCTCCTCTCTTTTAAACAACTCTTTTAATGGCATCTCACTGTTTCTCCCTTAGGAAATTATTTCACTGTATAATTGCCCTTGCTTCCAGTGAAATTTTCTTAATGTCCAATTTAAATTGCTTCTTTTTTCAGTCTCAGGCCATTGCTCTCTATTACATTACCACTAAGCACCTTAAGTTACTCCTCTCCCTTTTGAAAAGGATGAAATTGGTTTGTATATTTCATTTGAAAAAGTGGCCTCATTCTTGTAGACCAAAACATCTTTAAACACTTGAAAAAGATAGGTGATTGTCTTGTTTCTTAAAAACAACAACAACAAAAGGTGATTTTCTTGCCTCTGTTTTTCATCAGTTTAGAAATAATTCATGGAACTTATGTAAGTGACCCTAAATGCACTATATGGTTGGCTTTTATTCCAATCACCCTGTAACAGGGGGATAAGCACACTCATTTCTTCAAGGAAACGTGAGTCTTGTATGAGCTGAGATATATTATACAAAAGGGGGATGGCATATTTGCACAGAGGTGAGGACTTACTTGCTCGAGATCTTGGAGCATCATCTGCAAACTCTGTACTCAAAAGACATTAAGTTACAAGAAGGCAGGATTCCTATCATTATGGCAATGTGAACAGTGATGGTTTCCAAGCTGCTAACAGAGTAAAAACTTTTGGGGTACAAACGGAGTCACAAGGCCCTAAGTTGCCAGTGCATTTAATGAGATCTGTTTTCTTGGCTCACTCTTATGGGGGAACTGGATCTTTTAATAAGAAACATGATTCAAAACTTGACAATAAGCTGCCTTATTTTAAATTTCAGGATTGCTATACTCTATGCTTCCCCTTGTCCCTCCCCACCTCTGCATGTCCACCCCCACATCCTGTGTATACACCAGACACGGAAAGAGTGAGGTCTTGAACATTTGAAAGGCAACTCTGCTCCACCAGGATGCTATCCAGCCGAATTGGTCTGGCCCTAGTGTCAGCAGCACATGCACTATCACGAATGCTGGGTTGGCTCTGTGACTGTCCATCAAATCCAATTTTAGCTCTCGCCCCTTCAGATTTACCTCTCCTCCCCTTTGCTCAATATCTGACCTCTTCCCCCTCCTTCTATGACAATACTGAGAGGAATATGGAATAAAGCAGTAAAACAAATCAAATAACAAACACAAATATCCAAACATTCCATGAGCTTCTGCAGAGAGGGAGTTGGGTATTATTGTCTTAGAGGAAGCATTGTCATGCCTAGTAGAAGACTCAGGTCTCTGTTCAGACATCAATCAGAAAGTGATTTTCCAACACAGAAGAATAGTGTTAGATGCCTCTCACCTCACACAGAGCTGAGAGCAACAGAGAGCCCAGCTCAAAGAGTGAAAAGCTCTTGCTACTGATGACACATAATAGTGGCAAATCTTTGAGGGGGAGAATATTGGAGGTTTGCAGAACTTCACAGAAAGCAAGTGATAAAGATCTGAACTTGAAACAAACGCTAAAGCTGAGAACTATTGGAAAATAATGTCAAAGCCCTCAAGTGAACAACTTTCTCAGTAAAGAGGGCTTTGGAATGAATAATATGGGAAGAAGCAAAGATTTCTAATTTTGTGTAGAAGAGGCATAGAAGTACAGAAAGCAAAATGTTTTCTGAGCCAGAATGGATAAATGTTCATACCATTTTGTTTTTTTGTTTTTGATTTTTTTTTTTTAAACCCACGCTCCCGATCCCTCCCACTCCCTCCCCCTCCCATCAGGCAGCCACAAGTCTTTTCTCCAAGTCCATGATTTTCTTTTCTGTGGAGATGTTCATTTGTGCTGGATATTAGATTCCAGTTATAAGTGATATCATATGGTATTTGTCTTTGTCTTTCTGGCTCATTTCACTCAGTATGAGAGTCTCTAGTTCCATCCATGTTGCTGCAAATGGCATTATGTCATTCTTTTTTATGGCTGAGTAGGATTCCATTGTGTATATATACCACCTCTTCCGAATCCAATCCTCTGTCAATGGACATTTGGGTTGTTTCCACGTCCTGGCTATTGTGAATAGTGCTGCAATGAACATGCGGGTGCACGTGTCTCTTTTAAGTAGAGTTTTGTCCGGATAGATGCCCAAGAGTGGGATTGCAGGGTCATATGGAAGTTCTATGTATAGATTTCTAAGGTATCTCCAAACTGTTCTCCATAGTGGCTGTACCAGTTTACATTCCCACCAGCAGTGCAGGAGGGTTCCCTTTTCTCCACAGCCCCTCCAGCACTTGTTATTTGTGGACTTATTAATGATGGCCATTCTGACTGGTGTGAGGTGGTATCTCATGGTAGTTTTGATTTGCATTTCTCTTATAATCAGCGATGTTGAGCATTTTTTCATGTGTTTGTTGGCCATCTGTATATCTTCTTTGGAGAACAGTCTATTCAGGTATTTTGCCCATTTTTCCATTGATTGATTGGCTTTTTTGCTGTTGGGTTGTATAAGTTGTTTATATATTCTAGAGATTAAGCCCTTGTCGGTTGCATCATTTGAAACTGTTTTCTCCCATTCTGTAAGTTGTCTTTTTGTTTTCTTTTGGGTTTCCTTTGCTGTGCAAAAGCTTTTCAGTTTGATGAGGTCCCATGGGTTTATTTTTGCTCTAATTTCTATTGCTTTGGGAGACTGCCCTGAGAAAATATTCATGATGTTGATGTCAGAGAGTGTTTTGCCTATGTTTTCTTCTAGGAGTTTGATGGTGTCCTGTCGTATATTTAAGTCTTTCAGCCATTTTGAGTTTATTTTTGTGCATGGTGTGAGGGTGTGTTCTAGTTTCATTGCTTTGCATGCAGCTGTCCAGGTTTCCCAGCAGTGCTTGCTGAATAGACTTTGTTTTTCCCATTGTATGTTCTTGCCTCCCTTGTCAAAGATTAATTGACCATAGGTGTCAGGGTTTATTTCTGGGTTCTCTATTCTGTTCCATTGGTCTGTCTGTCTGTTTTGATACCAGTACCACACTGTCTTGATGACTGTGGCTTTGTAGTATTTCTTGAAGTCTGGGAGAGTTATGCCTCCTGCTTGGTTTTTGTTTCTCAGGATTGCTTTGGCGATTCTGGGTCTTTTATGGTTCCATATAAATGTCTGGATTGTTTGTTCTAGTTCTGTGAAAAATGCCCTGGGTAATTTGATAGGGATTGAATTGACTCTGTAGATTGCTTTGGGTAGTATGGCCATTTTTACAATATTGATTTTCCCAATCCAGGAGCATGGAATATCTTTCCATTTCTTTACATCTCCTTTGATTTCTTTGATTAAAGTTTTATAGTTCTCGGCATATAGGTCCTTTACCTCCTTGGTCAGGTGTATTCCGAGGTATTTGATTTTGTGAGGTGCAATTTTAAAAGGTATCGTATTTTTGTATTCCTTTTCTAATATTTCATTGTGTTATACAGAAATGCAACTGACTTCTGAATGTTAATCTTTTATCCTGCTTCGTTGCAGAATTTATTAATCAGTTCATGTAGTGTTTGGGTTGAGTCCTTAGGGTTTTCTTTGTGTAGTATCATGTCATCTGCATACAGTGACAGTTTTATCTCTTCTCTTCCTATATGCATGCCTTTTATTTCATTTGTTTGTCTAATTGCTGCGGCTAGGACTTCCAAAACTATGTTGAAGAGCAGTGGTGAGAGTAGGCATCCCTGTCTTGTTCCAGATCTGAGTGAGAAGGCTTTCAGTTTTTCCCCACTGAGTATTATATTTGCTGTGGGTTTATCATAAATGGCTTTGATTATGTTTAGGAATGTTCCCTCTATACCCACTTTGGCGAGGGTCTTGATCATGAATGGATGTTGGACTTTGTCAAATGCTTTTTCTGCGTCTATTGAGATGATCATATGATTTTTGACATTTTTTTGTTAATGTGGTGTATGATGCTGATTGATTTGCGTATGTTGAACCATCCGTGTGAAACTGGGATGAACCCTACCTGGTCATGTTGTATAATTTTTTTGGTATGTTGTTGGATTCGGTTGGCTAAGATTTTGTTGAGAAGTTTTGCATCTATATTCATCAATGATATTGGGCGATAGTTTGTTTTTTGGTGGTATCTCTGTCTGGTTTTGGAATGAGGGTGATGGTGGCACCATAGAATGTCTTTGGGAGTATTCCTTCTTCAACCTTTTGAAAGAGTTTAAGGAGGATGGGCACCAATTCCTCTTTATATGTTTGATGGAATTCACCTGTGAAGCCATCTGGTCCTGGACTTTTATTTGTAGGGAATGATTTTATAACCTCTTCAATTTCATTTCTAGTGATCGGTCTGTTCAGTTGGTCTCTTTCTTCTTGATTCAGTTTTGGCAGGCTGTAAGATTCTAGAAAATTGTCCATTTCTTCCAGATTGTCAAACTTGTTGCCATACAGTTGTTCATAGTATTCTCTTATGGTTTTTTGTATTTCTGCTGTATCCATTGTGATTTCTCCTTTTTATTTATAATTTTGGTTGGGTTCTTTCTCTCCTCTTTTTAGTGAGTCTGGCCAGGGGTTTGTCAATTTTGTTTACCATTTCAAAGAACCAGCTCATGGTTTTATTAATTTTCTCTATTGTTTTTTGAGTCTCTATTTTATTGATTTCTTCTTTGATCTTTATAATTTCCTTCCTTCTGCTGACTTTAGGACTTTTTTGTTCTTCTTTTTCTAATTTGTTTAGGTGGAGGGTTAAGTTGTCAATTTGACGTCTTTCTTCTTTTTTGAGAAAGGCCTGTATCGCTATAAATTTCCCTCTGAGCACTGCTTTCGCAGCATCCCATAGATTTCGAGAGGTTTTGTCATCATTACCCTTTGTTTCAAGGTATTTTTTAATTTCCTTTTTGATTTCCTCATTGACCCATTGGTTTTTTAGTAGCATGTTGTTTAGTCTCCATGTAGTAGGTTTTTTCTCTTTCCTTTTCCCATGGTTGATTTCTAATTTCATGGCATTGTGGTCAGAGAAGATACTTGAGATAATTTCTATGCTCCTAAATTTATTGAGATTCGCTTTGTGTCCCAATATGTGGTCAATTCTTGAGAATGTTCCATGAGCATTTGAGAAGAATGTGTATTCTGCTTTTTTTGGATGTAGTGTCCTGAAGATATCAATGAAGTCTAACTTTTCTATTGTTTCCTTTAGGATCTCTGTTGCTTTATTGGTTTTCTGTCTAGAGGATCTGTCCATTGATGTGAGGGGGGTATTTAGGTCTCCTACTATGATTGTGTTCTCATCAATATCTCCCTTTATGTCTGTTAATATTTGTTGTATGTATCTGGGTGCTCCTATATTTGGGGCATATATGTTGACGATAGTAACATCCTCTCCTTGGATGGATCCCTTAATCATTAAGTAGTGTCCTTCTTTGTCTTTCTTTATGTCTTTTGTTTTAAAGTCTATTTTGTCTGATATGAGCGTTGTGACTCCTGCTTTTCTGTCATGTCTATTGGCATGAAATATTTTTCCCCACCCTTTCACTTTCAATCTATATGTATCTTTTGTCCTAAGGTGAGTTTCTTGTAGGCAGCATATTGAAGGTTTTTGCCTTTTTATCCACTCAGCCACTCTGTGTCTTTTGATTGGGGCATTCATCCATTGACATTCAAGGTGATAATTGATAGATGATTATTTATTGCCATTTGAACCTCGTGTTCCAGTTGATTCTATGGTTTTCCATTCTTCCTTTCTTTTGTTTGTTTTTTTTTTTTTTTGGTTGGATGGTCTCCTGTTATTATCTGCTTGAGTGTATTTTTTTTTCATTTTTTGCAAATGCAATATTTGGTTTTGGCTTGTGGTTGCCCTGTTTTTTAAGTATGCTAACCACTTCCTATAATTGTGTGTTTTAGCCTGATGGTCCTGTAAGTTCAAACACTTCATTACTATATTAAAATTAAGAAGAGAAACATACAAACAAACAAAAAGGGTTATTTATTTCCTAACATCCCTTGCCCACATTTTATGGTTTTGATGACTCTTTTTTATTTTTTTCTTTTTAATTTTATTTTGTTTGAAGCATGTTCATGATTAAATCTGTATGCTGGCTTATTTGAGTGACTGCTCTCTGATTGTGGTTTCCTCAGTCCTAGTTCTTCCTCTTCTTCTTCTTCTTTTTTTTTTCTTTTCTTTTTTCTTCCCTTTCCTTCCTTTCTTTTTGGTTTAGAGAAGCCCTTTCAGTATTTCTTTTAACCTGGGTTTTGTGTTGCTGTATTCTTTAAGTTTTTGTTTGTTGGAAAAAATTTTTATTTCCCCTTCTATTTTAAATGATATTCTTGCTGGATAGAGTATTCTAGGTTGCATATTTTTTCCTTTTAGCACTTTAAATATCTCTTGCCATTCCTTCCTGGCCTGTAGTGTTTCTGTAGAGAAATCAGCTGATAATATTATGAGGGTTTCCTTGTAGGTAACATTCTGCTTTTCTCTTGCTGCCTTTAGGATCCTCTCTTTATCACTAACTTTTGCCATTTTTATTATGATGTGTCTTGGTGTGGGTCTATTTGGGTTCAGTTTGCTTGGGGCCCTCTGTGCTTCCTGTATCTTGAACTCAGTATCCTTTAGATTTGGGGAGTTTCCATCGATAATTTATTCAAATATATTTTCCATCCCCTTATCTTTTTCTACTCCTTCTGGAATTCCTATTATGCGTAGATTGGCCCGCTTTATATTATCCCATAGGTCTCTTATATTGCTTTCCAGTTTTTTGATTCGGTTTTCTGTCTGCTGACCTGATTGGGTGATTTCCATTATTCTATCTTCCATATCACTGATTCGTTCTTCTGCATTATTCATTCTGGTTTTTACTGCCCTTAGTTTAGTTTGTATCTCTGCAAATGAATGTTCTAGTTTTTCTTGGCTTCTCCTTATATTTTCTAGTTCCTGTCTGAGGGTATCTGCATTACTGTTCATATCTTGTCTTAATTCCTTCAGTATTTTCACTATTTCTCTTTTGAACTCCAGGTCTGTCTGACTGCAGAGATCTGTTTCATTGTTGACTGTTTTAGGTGAGTTCTCCTGTTGGTTTGACTGGGGGTGGTTTCTCAGCTTCTTCATCTTGCTTGTTGTTTTCTTTCTCCTGAGGGAGTTGTACTCTCCATTATCGGGCAGTGTTTGCCTTGTCACTGCCATGGAATGTTTCCTGAGGGCTGGCGTTGTTGGTCAGTCTTTTTTGAGGCAGTGTGGCTTTTCTGGAGTGTTGATGGGGCTAACAGGGTTTCTTTGAAGCAAAGGAGGGCTTCCTGAGGGCAGACAGGACTGTGAGGTCCACACCACGATGGTAGCAGATTTCACTTGGTCAGGCAGAGCTTGCTCTTGTGTTTTTAGGCTGTGGGGTTTTTGGAGGGAGTTGGCAGTGTTGGGCAGCTGTTCCTCAGGAGTGCAGCACCCCCTGGGGGCTGGAGCAGCTATCTGGGTCACTGAGAACCTAAGAGGCTCTTCCCTAGGGCATCCCAACTCAGAAGGACGGCCTGAGAATATAGACAGACCTTTTCACAGTTTGGCCAAGCTTGTTGTATCTTTTCTAGGCTGCAGGGGGTCCTGCAGAGAGCTGGCAGTCCTTTGCAGCTGTTCTGCAAGAGTGCAGCACCCCCTGAGGGCTTTTGCAGCTAGCAGGGGCGCTGAAAACCCAAGTGGCTCCTCCCCAGGGCAGCCCGACTCAGAAAGACTGTCTGAGATCTTTTCACGGCCCGGCCAGGCTTGTTGCAGTTTTTCTGGGCTGCAGGGGGTCCTTCCTGGAGCTGGCAGTCCTATGGAGCTGATCTGCTAGAGCCTGGCACCCCCTGAGGGCCTGGGTGGCTAGCAGGGCCGCTGAAAACCCAAGAGGCTCCTCCCCAGGGCAGCCCAACTCAGAAAGACTGTCTGAGAATTAGCCAGATCTTTTAACGGCCTGGCAAGGCTTGTTCTAGCTTTTCTGGGCTGCAGGCCTTTTCTCGGGGGATGGTGGTGTTTGGTACTGCTCTGCGGGGGTGTAGCCCCTCCAAAGGGCAAGCAGGCCTGTGCAGGGACAGCCCCTGTGGTGGTATGCTTCAGGCAATTGTTGAGGCCAGCCCTCCCGGATGGCAGGTAGCCCCATGTCCGGTGAGTGTGTAGGGGGTGGCAGGGGTGGCGGGAGGGGATGCACTGGGAAGCACAGCTTTCTGCTAGCTAGCGGGCCTGTAAGCTTGCTGTGGCATGGGGGCTATTTTATGGGGACCCACCCCTTCTTCTCTCTCCTCCCCAGCACGGGCACAGACTAGGCTCTTCTCCCAGGTTCCCTCTGATGTGGCTTTCCACTTCCCCGCCCCTAGAGTATTGCTCCCTTCCTCTGGGACAGCTTTGTTTTCTAGTCTCCGAGGCAGTCTCTGCCCTGTCAAACTTGGCAGACCGGTTTCTAGACCTCCCAAGCAGTCTCTGCTCTGCCCCGACCCCCCAGCCCTTTCCCAGGTACTAACCTCTGGAGCCGAGGACTCGGTGCCCAGCCCCCACCCAGGCATCTCAATTTTTGGTGACTGTGCCCGTAGTTCTGATGGTCCTTTCGGTTCTTGATCGGCTTTTCAGAACTCCAACTTACTGCTACACTCTTCTCTGCATCTGGAGATTCCTCTGTTTCATTTGATCTTTCCCCCGAGTAGGTGACTTTCCAGGGTGCGGGATCCCTTTCTCCTCCTCCGTTCCCTTTTGGGAGCGCCTGTCCAGCTCGGATTCACCTTCTCTCACTCTCCTCTTTTCTCTTGTTTTACCTAGTAATGTCACGAACTTCTTGCTGTTATTGGAGTTTAGCTTCTTGGCCAGCGATTGGTTGCTGTTCTGTGCGAGTCATTTATTCTGTAGATGTGCTTTTTTTGTTGTGTTTTTGGGAGGGGGGTGAGCGTGTCCCCCTACTCTTCCGCCATCTTGAGTCACCCTCTGATTTTTTTTTTTTTTTTTGGCTGTGCTCTCAGCATGCAGAAGTACTCAGGGATCCAACCCATACCACAGCAGTGACCACACTGGATCCTTTAACCACTAGGCCACCAGGGAACTCCACTCATTATTTTTTCTTTCTTTTTATGGCCACACCTGAGGCATGTGGAAGTTCCCAGGCGAGGGGTCAAATTGGAGCTGCAGCTGCAAACCTATGCCACAGGCACAGCAACACCAGGTGGATCCTTAACCCACTGAGCAAGGCCAGGGATTGAACCCACATCCTCACAGACATTATATCAGGTTCTTAACCCATTAAGCCACAATGGGAACTCTATTTTTTATTTTTTTAAATGAGGGACTAGATAGTTGATGCCTGGTTTCATTACATATTGGGCATACTGAGTATGTTGCGATGGAGACTTGGAAGGCCACTCATGCTGTCCTCATTTTCAGCTTAGTCTTCATTTGTTTTGTTCTCACAGGTTATAGGAATTGTGCCTTGTGAAGAAGGTTAAAACAGAGAACTTACATACAGAAGTTTCTGTCTGAGAGGGGAACATATCGCTAAAGCTTTGCAGTGCATAAAATATAACTGCTAAGATTTAAAAGATCTAGAAATCATTTCTGACGTAGCCCAACAATGCTAATGGTAACCATAGCTCAGTGCCAAACCTTAGCTGTTATTGTGTTCATCTCTGGTTTCTGAACGAAGAGCCTTTTCATATCTAATCCACCCTACTTGTTGAGGCCCACAGATCTTTATGAACAATGGCTGAGATCATATTACCTTTCATTCAGAAATCTTCAGAAGCCTCTGGCTGCCCATCAATGCTCAATGGCTTTCAAGATCATGCCAACCAGCTCACTGTGCATTTCCATGTATTTGATCTCTCCCTTTCTTCTATGCATCACCTACCACTCCAACCAGCATAAATGGTAGTTTATGTTTTTCTGTGTTTTTTTCTTTTTCTTTCTCTAGGCATTGCTCCTGGCTAGGCTGAGGCTCATCCCTGCTTATGTCTGCAAGCCCAAATTCCATCTATTAAACATAGTTTAGGTCAAAAGCTGCATAAAAACCATAGTCAGAAGCTACCTGTCCCTTCTCCGAAATCATATTTTTATGTGTATTTTTTAAAAATAAGACCTATGGGAGTTCCCTGGTGGCCTAGTTCTTAAAGGATCTGGCATTGTCATTTCTGTGGCTCAAGTCACTGCTGTGGCCCAGGTTCAGTCCATGACATGGAAACTTCTGCATGCCACAGGCGCACACTCCTCCCCAAAAAAAGACCTGTGACTAAATTCTTATGTTTTAAATGATTTATGCACTGGTATCATTTATTCTGAAAACTCACAAACTTCCTAAAGGCAGAGGGTCCACATACTGAGGCATGAGGTCTTGAAATTAGTAAGTCACAATAAAAGCTTATTGAAAGAATAACTGCATAAATCACTTATTCTTTTGTACTCACATAGAGATGCGAAGGATCATTAACAATCCTTCACATAGAGATATCGATCGTTTAAGTCAACAGCTAAACAGTTATAGACTTAGTTTAATTTTAGATGTAAATACAAAATATCAAGTCCTTTGATTTTAGGAATTAAAAAGAAAAAACTGAGAAATATTGGCACCAAGGCTTACCTTCCAGATTACATATTGATGGAGGAAATAGTGCACACAAGGGGCAGTTACCAGAAGACATCAGAGCTAGAAGTTAGGGTGGTGATATTATATTTATGTTTTGATATAGTATAATATAGTATCTATAGAAATAAAAGATTTGAACTCTTGTTTAAAGATTCTCTAATACATGTGGCTCATAATATTAGTCATTAGATATATTCTGTGAAAAAAGGATATTGTGTTCGAATATGTTTGAGGACCTAAGCAAATGATGCTTCTCTCTTGGCAATTAATCATCTATAGTGACATACTAAAGGTTTCTAGAAATCAGATAGCTTTTAAACATATTATTTAACCTTCATTAATCTTATCTCCCAATCATAATTGCCCTTGGAACAGTCAAGTTTCATCTAACAACTGTAAATATCTCAAGGAAAAAGTCTTTTAGAGAAAAATACTTTAGAAAACCTGTTCTAAGATATTACTTGGATTGCAAAACACAATAGATGTGTTCTAAATCCACCTTCAGGATGAGATATTTACAGTCCTTTCTGTTTGGTCTGTGAATGATCAAGTTGCTTGTGAGGGAAAGTTTCAGGGTACAGGTGATGATGGGCATGCACCTCTGTCCACTGGATGTACCTGTGTACACAGAATACAGGTAGCAGGAGGAAGGGAATGCAGAAGCATCCTATCACACACCAGCTGCTGGCAACAGTGGAAGCACTTACTAGATTGCAAAAACTGATTTTGCTGCAGCTTTCTTTCCCTTGATTGTATCTGCTTTGTCCTTCCAACCTTTCTTGTGAAGCTGCTGTGGTTCATATGTTCCTCAGTTATTTTGTTACAATGATTTATGATGTTATCTAAATCCTCCAACTACACTTATAATTAAATACGTAATTCCATTTCCATAATGTTACATAACACACTGTCTTATCCTACCTCACGTCCTGGGGAATGATATTAAAACAATAATATAATTATGGCTGAAATTCGCTGGTATCCTAGTTAGAACATTTAGTTCCAACTATCACAGAATTAACCAAATGTAAGATAAAACTTATGAGAATAAATCTATGGGCATTAAATTTATTTGTACTCTTATGTTGAATTATGCCACATAATTAGGATATAATCAAGTAGGCAGTAAAATACTGCTGAATGCATAAGTCACTTGTGTTCTCTTTTACACTCACATGGAGGCTCGTTAGGGATGCTGTGTTTGTGTATCTATATATTTGCTTATGTATGTATCCACAGATCGCTATAGAAGTTTATAGATTGAATAACATGTCATTTCAAAATGTGATTGTAATAAGATTTCAACCAATACAAAAAAAATTAAATGTTCTCTTGACAGTAAGTTAAATTCTGGGAATTTGTTTCACTGATAAAAATCACTCTCTACACAACCACCTCAAATATTCTAATGAAAAAAGCATAATATAAAATTATTAATGAGGTGGTACTGGATACAAACATTTAGAGAAAGTAAGGAAGAAGGCTCTGCTTGAAACAATAACCAAAGGGATTTGTGCAATCAAAGTCAAATATCCAAATATGAAAGAGTGTAACATATTTTGAGAAGAATGGCCAACAAGAAAGATCTATCTATGCTTAGCATGATATATGTTTCAAATTCATGGGAAAGAAGGCTGAATAATTTAGGAATCATTAAAGAAATGCTGAAATTTTCTCAGAATTATGTGAAAAGAAAATAAATATTCAGACTCATATTTGGATCCTTGAATTTGGGATTGCTGCCAAGATCAGAGGGCTGCATACAGAATATATTTCAAAAATGAACCTGTATTGTTCAGCCCCCTCTTTCTATTAAGGTGAGATATTAACTAGGCAAACACATTGCTTCTTCTCAGAGTAACTCTTGGTTTAATAGCTACCCAGCCTATTAGCTTAATGGCTCAATTAAAAAAAGGCAACATCCACTTTTTAGAACATTTTTCGTAGTTAGGGCTTACTTATGATGAAGAAATCAGTAGACTGAGATTTGGGGAAATGGGACAGACTTCACAAAGAATGAAGCTAATGAGAGTATGTATAAAATTCCCTGTTAAGGGAAAAAGAAAATGATAGTGTAAAATTAAGGGACAGTAATCTGGTAGGTAACGTTTTTGACTAGCTACTTAATTCTGTTTCCAACAACATGAACATGGAAAAATCTAATATAGAGAATGTGATAATATAAAAAACAATAGGGGTTATCCAGATATAATTTGCAAATTGTAATAATGGTTTTTAGGTGGAGAGTGTAAAACACAAAACTGTTGGTCATTGTACTGTCATAGCAAAGTGAAAGCTGTGGGGTTTTATTCCCCTGTTAAATACCTCCTGGAAGGGCCAAAGGTGATATTCAGAGTTCTAATGTTATTTTTCAAAGGTGGTCGTAAAGCAGTCTTACGTGCAGAATTATAGGGAGTTAAACATTTTGGGATTAGATAGGAACAGTCTCCTTTTAAATGTTTTGTGTGTGTGTGTGAAAGTTCTGAGTTTTGTAACCAAATTCTGGCTATATTTTGCCTTGTTTTAAATTATTCCAACAAACATTAGTACCTTTGAGTTACAACTCGCTGTCAGTACTAGGGGTACTTTATATTGTATGATTTGATATAATGGGTGAAATTAGACTGTGTCCCTTTTAATTTCCCACTAAACAAAGATAACCTTGTTTTCCAGGTATATGATGGGACTTGAATGGAGATGGAACAGGGTTTGGTATAGGGCTGCAGTCACCAAAGACAATCAGATTTTTCTAGTTGGTGAAGTATGGGCCTAAAAGTAAAAGCAAGGCATATATTTAAAAAATGTGGAGTCAGTGAATGGAGAGATGGATGTCACTTTATTTCCAAGACCCCTGTAGTATTACGATAAGAAACTACATTTGGTTAAGTGTTTGCCTACCAATGTGATGCCAGTTCATCTACAAATACCTGGAACCTCTTTTCTGTGCATTATTCTTGAATAGTGCTAAAAGGGGAATAACAATGACACATAAGCCAGAACATATTGGAACAGAGAGTGAAGCAAACTAGTGGTAAAAACATGACCTTCCTCCATAAGGTCAAATAGTTTTATTTTGATTAAACACTACAATACAGTATATATCCATTAAAAAAAGAAAACTCTATAGTTATATAAATTATTCCTTCCATTCATCAATTCTTTTCTTTACCATTACAGCTTTGGTACAATGTGATTTCAGTATATAATTTTTAAATACTTTTAGCATCACAAACTCAACACAAAGTACAAAACTAATAATCCAAATTAGGGATATTATCATCTACACAGTGGTATTCAGTGGTAGGAGAAAATCTTACCTTGATGAATTCATGTCACTAGCTAAGCTATAAAGGCATACCTAGCAGACATGACAAATATGCACCATTAACCAGCTAATGTGTGGATTAGTCTTTGTTTTTTTACAGAATACCAGCAGCAGTCATTTGGGTGTTGAGTGAATACCTAAGTCCTCAGTGAATCTTCCCACCTTGCTCTTCCCTTAAAGGCCATGAGTAATATCTGGAGAAATGTACCACAGGCAGAGCGCTCAGAACTTGACCTGCCACCCGGCATTGCTCATATTGGCACAGTTGGTCCTACAGCTGGCCGACATCACAGGGACAGTGCTGGAAGGGCAGTGAGGGCCAATCAGCCTAAGGTTGTTTTGAGGGGTAGGCGGTGTGACGTTACAGTACACAGGCATTCCAGTGGCTGGGAGGGACCCTTGGCCTGCCTGGTTAGGTAGCATGATTGGCTGTTGGTATGACTGCTGAGGGAGTCCTTGAGAACCCTGGGTCATCGGCACCTGTGGGGAGACACAAGACAGAGCCCTGCATGAAGAGGTTATTTTCGGGTATCCAGTGAGCTACAGTGGTGACACCAGAAACATCCAAGCTTTTGGGTCTGACCTAAGAGGTCACCCATTTCAGCTCTACCTTTTATTAGCTGTTTCACATTGGACAAGTCACTTAACCTCTCTGATTCCATTTGCACAATGACACCTACTTTGAAGTACCCCTGGAAGGATGGGGCAGATGCTGTACAGTGCTTGGGACATGTGAATGCTCAGAAGGGGTTAGTTCTGAGCCTCCTTCCTTCCCTTCTTCATGGCCCTCCAGGGAGTGCCATCTGGCCTCCCACTCTAGATTTCCCTCAGCTTTGGAAAGCCATGCTCCTGTGTTGGTTTTAGGCAAAGAATGTAGTCTGGAGCCACTGATAGTAGGGGCTTTTGTCCCAGGAACCTACCTCACTCTCAACCTGCAGCTTTACGGAACATCTAATATGGAGATGGAGGTAGAACCCAATGCAAGTGTGAATCAGGGCAGAAGGACGAGGATAGGTTCTCCAGGGCGAAGAGCACCTGGTGCAGCTAAATGTTAACGACTAATGTATTTCACTAACCCTCCACTCCCCCTCCCAGCATACTTCAGAATATACCTTCCAGAAGCAGGCATGTCATTTTTAAAATACTCAGTGTGGTTCTAGTCTGGAAAATGTCCAATAAATGCCCTTTAAATTATTCTGAGATATCATTTAAAAATCTAAGTTAGATTTGTGGTGAAATGAAGTTTCTTTGGGTGTGCACAAAAACAAATGAAAATTTGTCATGAGGACTTTCTCCTAATAAGTACGATTTCAATAGAATGCCCAAAGGTCTGCATGAATAGAACTTTAAAGAATTTTTTTCCCATGAATTGACAGTTTAAATGAACAGGACATTCAAAAGGCATGGTAGTTATAGAAACATACATTTCCCATTTTCTACTTGTCTATTATGATCTCAACTCAAAATCAGTCATCAACAATGGCTATGCCTAGCACCTACCACCCAGCCAACCACCTGATCTGGGGACAAACCCACAAGTCTGTACTTTGGCACGTTCCACTTCATAAACCACGATTTTCCAAATTACTGATATGCACCTGATAATTAGACATGGTTGGGTAGGAGACCATGACGCTTTGCACTGGAGTTCCCTGTTGGCTGCTCATCACACCCTGACTCTGAGGTGGCTGCTGCACCCCCATGAGGCTTTGGAACCCCTGTTGACCAGACAAGACCGGCTGGTAACCTGTGAAGAGAAATAACTTTTTGAACTAGTTGTGCCAAGAACAAAGATGATACTGTAGGGTTAAGAACACTTCTTCACAAGGCAACCTTCAGACATTTCAATCTCCCAGTCAGGAATGTTTATTTCCTAATAATGCCTGTTTTGCTTCTTAGAGTGGATAAGGGTATGACTCCCCCCAGCTCACTGATCTTTCCATCCTTAAGAGTGGTCCAGTGAGTAGTTTTGACATTGATAAATTCTTTAGGACACAAAGATGGCAACCTCTACTGGCACTGGGTGACTGCTTCAAATTAGCCTTTTCAGGTTTGTCTTTTGCTTTGGTTTCGATGATATTTGGAGAAGTCATAGATTATCAAGTTCTATGCTAATTCAGCTGATTCATTCTCTTACCCTCTCTCTTTTCTGCACTACTTCACTTCATATAGAGATCACCAAACAGCCTGTTAACTTGGGATGCGTTCTATTTTCCCCAGTGAACAAAATGATTCTTTATATGATTCAATGTTCATTGCCTTACACAAAAGGCTACAGCCAGTGAAATGTGTGTCATGGCTTTTATTCTGTTTCAATCACTAGCTCCCAAGAGAATGTTCTGGCAAAACACTCCCAGAAGTGACCATGCACATGTCATAGATAGTATACAATTCGGCATTTAAAGTATGTGTCTGGGGAGTTCCCATAGTGGCTCAGCAGTTAACAAACTCGACTAGCATCCAGGAGGTTGTGGGTTTGACCCCTGGCCTCGCCCAGTGGGTTAAGGATCTGGTGTTGCCATGAGCTGTGGTGAAGGTCACAGACGCAGCTCAGATCCCGCATTGCTGTGGCTGTAGTGTAGGCCGGCAGCTACAGCTCCGATTGGACCCCTAGCCCAGGAACCTCCATGTGCCGTGGGTATGGCCCTAAAAAGATGAAAGACAAAAATAAATAAGTATGTATCTGGGAATTCCTGCTGTGGTGCGATGAGATTGATGGCGTCTTAGCACTGGGATACGGGTTCTATCCCAGCCTGGTACAGTGGGTTAGGGATCCAAGCCAGCTGTGGCTTGGATCTGATTCCCTGGCCCAGGAAGTCCATATGCTGCAGGGCAGCCAAAAAAGAAAAAAATAATTAAAAAAAAGAATGTATCTGTTTGTGACCTTCTGGATGGTTCAGCTGGTTGGATTTCTTTTTCTTTTTAAATGGACTAGAATTTACTTAACTATTCTAATCCCTAATATAGGATGTAATTTAAAATGCATTCTTAAAGGAAGGCTATGAACTGTCCGTACAAATATTGAGAAGAAAGATATGACTTAGGTAAAAATGACTTGGTGATAGAGAAATGAAACAGATTTGCTTCATCCTGGAAAGTAAGGTGCTTCCAGAGTTCATACTATTAACTACACTGAGTGCTTTGGAGTCAGTGGAACTGCTGTTTTCATACAAATCACTGAGAGAATCTTTAAAATCCTAGATTTTCTTAGCGTAAACACTGTTTTACAACCAGATTTTAAAAACTGAAAGGGTAAAAAATTCCTAATCAATGTGTGTTGTTTATAAATAAAAAATTTTGAGTGTATGTGAAAGTTTTAATTGAGGAAAGGTAAAAATAATATATATACTTTGCTGTCCTCTGCTATGCAAAAATGTATTTTCACTCCTCTTAGAAATATTGTGGAAACATGTCTTGCAAATAGGAGACAGCTTATTTCATCAGATGAGATGGAAACAAGGTCTGGTCAGTTTGGAACACCTAAGAGACCAAATGAGGGGATAAGCCAAGTTGGGAGGCCTAGACTGTGCCGGCCTTGGTAATGGGACAGGTGTGTAATCTGGAAAGTTATCCTTTGACCTTCTTATGTGTCCCCCTGCCTTTTTTTTGGCTGCACCCATGGCATGTGGAAGTTCCCTGCCTAGGGATCAACCCTGTGCCACAGCAGTGATAATACCAGGTCCTTAACCCACTAGGTCACCAGGGTACTCCTCTATCCCATTTTATTTTTTATTATTTGATTTTATATTCACATTACTACCCCTATTCCATTTTCATAGTGGGCTAAGTTATTTTCAATTCTTATAAAGACACCACATATTAAGAATCTAATTAAGGGTAACAGCCACCATCTCTCCAGTTACCCTGCATCCATGGCACACAGTCAAGCCTCCTTTCATATGCTCTGAGGGTCTATTTGATATTAATTACACCATCAAAGAGGGTTTGTACAATATGAAAAAATCAGCAGACTTGAGAACAAGAACTGTGACTTAAGGCCATATCATGGTCCTCTCTACCTCTCAGAATGCTTCCTATTGCAGGGAGAAATTTCTTATAGGATTAATTGCAAAAAACTGTTTTATATGATTTCCTATCATCTAGATCTACCACTCATTCATATACTCATTGGCCCTGAAAAAAACCAGTTGCTATTTTACTGTTATTATGACGTTGTTCCTAGCTGCATCAAATTCACTGAAGCAAGAATTGTGACATATGTAAGAAAATAACTTGGTAGAACTATAGAAAATTCATGACCAACAGCCTTGCTTACCATTTCCTAGTTCTAGAACAAAGAGCAGATAAGGTGAATGCATTCCCAAGTCCATGTCATGGTGAATATAATGGAACCGTACCTCTAGCTGATGATTCAAAGTACAGGTTGAAAATGAGAGAAATGTCTTTTAAGAATCTGACTTATATTTGGTCTTATGCTAAAAGCCCAGCTGGGTCTCAATGGCCCTGAATGCACACAGCTACTATGTAAACAAAAAGAGAGGAAAAGAGGGGAGGGAGGAGGACAGGTGAGGTGCAGTGACCTTGCATCTAAAGATGATGTATTTGCTTATTGAATCCTAACATCCTTTCACAGAGTCAGCTTTGAAATGACTCTGTTTTACAGAGTCTGTTCAAAAATAAATTGAGGTGGCCTATAAAAGATTCATTTATTATAGCAGCTCTAAACCAAAATTGGGGTGAGGGGAAAAAGTCTGATGATAACAGAGCTGATAGGATACAGAAAACAGAATGTCTCCGTAGGAAGAGAAAGCAACTCTCAAGTAACAGTTAAGGAGAGAAAAGGAGTGAGGAGGTCGGGCAGCCTCATCCCAGTAAAAGTGTGGGACCTGTGAGGGTGCAGTTCATCTTTGCTGAGTGCACAGATGCAGGACCATTGCAGTGTCTCCCTCCCCAGGCCTCCTCTGCCTGCTCACTTGTGAACTTTAATACCAAATACTATTTGTAGTTTGAGGGTAATTCATTAATATTCTGTGCATAGAAGTGGCCTACCAGCTCTGCAGTGGGGTTCCTACAGTAAACACACTTCCAATAAATCAAGATTTATGGGAGGAGTGAATAAGGCTGTACAATTTCAAAATGAAAACTTAGGTGTAAGGAAAGCCAAACTTATATTCATGAATGCCATTCATTTCTCAGTTTGCTCTCCAGGCAAGAAATTTACACCTGGGATGGTTTAATTGAAGGTACCCATTTCTTTAAATGATGTTGCAGAAGGTAGGTGGCAGAATGGTCTTTGAGACAGGAGGCTGTCTGGAGTGTGAATCTGACCTCCCATCCAGAAATAGACAGATAGAAATGTGATAGCAGTGACCTAAGAATGAACTAACAGGGTCTGCCTGGGACACAGCACAGCCGAAGGCAGAGATGGCAGTGCTGGTGGCAACTTGCTTATCTCATCTATTCACATGAGAAATGTTTTCCAGTTTGTCAATTCTTAGCTGTGAGATGATCAGTTTTTCATATTTATTGAGGATTAACAAGATAGAATGCATCTTACAAAACAGCAACAGCTACAGTATCTGCCCTGTAGGCTTGCTATGGAGATCATAAAGACATTAGCTATTTTTATTATTCCTTTTTCAGTCAAGGTTAGTTCAGTTTTCAAGTCACATGCATCTTTTATTTTCTAAAGGTAAAAAGGTTAGGAATGGACAAATGCCTCCTAGCAAATAAAAGAGTACACTCTACTAAGATTGAGGAGTTATAAAATTAAAAAAAACCCTGGCTCTTACAAATCTGAAAATTTAATATTGTTTCTACTGAAATATAGCAGTTACCAAATACTATTTGTAGTTTGAGGGTAATGCATTAATATTCTGTCACAGAAACATTTCTTGATGTAGAACACTTCTGAAAAATCAAATGTAAACTGATTAGGAGTTATAAATTGCAGGACTGTGACTGACATTATTTTAACTCTTTTGAATACATTATTACAGAATAATAATGTAATAATCATTTTAGAAATGAATGAAATGGCAAAGCTGTAACATGTATTTTCAGGATTTTGTTTCCTTGGCTGTTGTTATAAAAGTTGATGCTGAGAAAGGGGCATAGTTAAGAGGGCAAATATCTACAGAGCAAAATAACTGGGAAGCTAGATAGTTCTCATCACCTCCCCAAACCCACCCAAGCAGTGTAATTTTCCTGTTGTGTTTATTAAGTACTCTTAACATGGTATAATGTCTTTTTTAATTATTAAACTTAATAATCTGCTTAATATAAAATATCACTTAACTTAGATGAACCAGCATACACGTATTTCTACAGGTTTCTAAGGAAGCAGATACTTGATTCTGAATTCAAATTCTGTTGTTTTTTTGTACCTGGTTTTGAGAAGGAGTTTAGCTGTCGCATGGCTGGTGAAGAATATGAAAGCAAAAAATGCTTATCCAGGACTAGTTGTCCTTTGCTGAAGTTTTATAGTTCACACATTGTACCACCTTCTAATATGTGCCTGGTTGTTTCTTGGTTTCCTATCAGTTTCTCTACACTTTCATCTTAAAGATTTTCCATTATAACTGAGCTAACTAGCTCTATTTGTTGATCACTTACTCTGATCCAAACAGTAAATTAAGCATTCTTACTTTATTGTCACAAAAATCCTGGGAGGCAGGCAGTGTTATTACACTCCTTTTATAAAAGAGACAATAGTGATTTAGATTCAGACATCTGTTGAGGTCAGCCAGCTAGCAGGAGGGAAAGCCTGAATTTACATTACAGTTTTCTGACTTGGGCATCCCCTGCTTTTACTGCCTAAATTGTAGTACTATTTGTTATACATTCTCCTAAGTCTCATACCTCCACGTAATCCTCTTGGTGTGGCAGGTACTCAATGGCTATTCATCACATTAATTGTTTCCTTAATGGTTAAAACAATTAAGTAAGAAGACAAGGGTTAGCATCCACAGTCTGTTGAACATCTTGCTAGTAGCAAAGAAAGAAAGAAAATCAAAGGTAAAGCATAATTGCCCTGTCAAAATCAACTCAGACAACTCAGGAATGTTTTAAAGGTTTTTTTTTACTCAGATAATGGGACACCAAGAAAGTCAGGTTGAATGTGGGGTGAAGTGAGTCAAATGGATTCTAGTCCGTTCATTTACTTCATTAGTTTCTAATCAGCAGATACTATAGTTTTCAATTACTAGGACCATTTTAAATAATGGCTCTCCTCACCATCATTGAGGACTCTGTATATTTACTCTGGATTGTTTTCTCAAAATGCTCTGAAAATATAAGACAACAATATCTTATTTGCACATTAAATTTAATATCAGTTCTGTTATTTTAATGTTCCAGGCAACTGGCTGCCCTCAGGAAAAGTCACCTGGCCTTTGGAAACAAAAATCGTACTGATAGTATTTGAAAGATAAAAGTAGGTTAGAGAAAGAAGATATACAGAAACTTTGCAAAACAACCCAGACTATCAGCTTGGAAAAAATTAAGACTCCCCTAGGGCACCTGGAGGTGGCTGTACCTTGGGAATTTACAGACCGCTATCATAACGTTTCTGATTCTGTGAACACTGGATTTGTTCCCTGGTTTTACTTCATTCCAAAGGAACTGTCTGTAATTCAGGGGTCCTTTTTAGCTTCATCTACCTACAGCACCTTGGTGCCCAAGGTAGCCTTGAGTGAGGAGAATGGATATTTCCTATGATATTATGGAAACTCTATGGTTTCCTGAAAGAGAGGCGGATTCAAGGTAAAGGGTGCCCCCTACCCACCATCATGGAGCATGGAAGACGTCCTCAACAGTTCCACTGACATTGAGGCCTCCAGGAACCAGGGGGTCCTCAGACACTAAGGAGGGCATCTGATATCACTGGCCCTTACAGATGCTGTTCTACTCCAAATCCCAAGATGACTCCCAAGTGCGACAGCTTAGGTTAAGTGGGGTCAACATTTTACAGCATGCGTAAGTTCCTGAGCCAGAACCTATGTCATAGCAGTGATAATGCCAGGTCCTTAACCCACTGAACCACCAGGGAACTCCAAGTGTGGTCAACTTTGAAAAGCAAGCTGTGTATCTTTTGAAGCATCTTGCCTCTGTCAGTCTCCCGATTTATGTAAACTAAAATGCTACCTAGGATTTTTAAAATAAGAAAGCTGCATAGACTGGATTGGAAGAATTTATCTTCAAATATGTCTAAAAACAAAGATACAGGATAGAAATATCTAGCCTGGACATCATAATTAGATACTCTTTTGTTCTTATACATGAAGTAAAACAGCATAAAGCAGTCCAAAAAATTAAAATAGAGGAGTACAAAAAATGGCCCTTTTTTGGGGGGGTGCTGTTGAAGCCCATTATCAACATCTTTTCATCTTTGTGTAAATGTCTGCCTTCACGTTATTTACTGGCTGTCTCTGCATCCATCCTCCTCTCCCTCACCATTTGTTAGTCAGTGGTTTTAATTCCGTAGGAACAAGAGGCAGACTGAGCAGGGAGAGGCTGCCAGAGAACGGAGGGGATGCAGCACGCATCCCAGGGAAGTCTGTCCATCCTGATGGACTTGAGGAGAGCTGCGACAAGCCGTTAAGTGGAATGATGCTTCCTGAAGTAGTTGTTTTTCTCCTACTTGCTCATGAGCCTTCAGACAGCACAGAGAGTAATTCCTAAAACCATCTTTACCATCTCCTGAGAATGTCCACATGTGGGTCATTGTCTAGTGGCAGTCCACATCACAGGCATCATCTTATTACTGCAAGCTGAGGGCCCTTTTCACTGCAGTTACAGCACCCTGATCCACGGTATCGCAACTACAAAGCTGCTTTTCTTTCTTTCTCTCTCCTTCTCTCCCTCTCCTTCTCTTTCTTTTCTTTACTCTCTCTCTTTCTTTCTTTATCAGGGCAAACATGAGAGACATTGTTAAATGACTACAGGAATGGCTCATGCACAGAATTTCAATGAATGCCTCTGAGGGAAGCTGGCACTGAATTCCATTTTAAATGGAAGAGGCTGTCATATTATTGAAGTAATTCTCTGAACTTTCCTGGCCCAGAGTGCTGTGCTGACAGCCAGAGCGCTTCCACAACCCAGAGGGAGAAAAACTGCATGAAAGACTCACAAACGTTGTACTTTCTTAATGAGGCCGGGCGGCTTAGAAGAAAACGTGGCATTCTTGCATTTCTGCACCTCTACCAGTGTTAAATTATGAACACATTGACACCAGGCTGGGTGGCAGCAAATTGTTGCTCCAGCAGCTTGGAGGAGTTCTTTTCTCAGACTAAGCTTGGGGCAAAGTCAAGACAGAGATGGCTCTAATAATTTCCCACAGTAGCATTCTCTCTGGTGGACATTTTCATTGATGAATTGCTTTTGGTCAGCTGGCTAGAACAGAACGATCATGAGGTCAAAAGTCAATGACATGGTGAACACATTACTGTTACTGTCACATAGCTACAGGCTGTATCCTAATCCTGGCCAACTATTTTGAAAGTAAGTTCTATGGTCATAGATTCATCCTATAGAAACCTACACCAAAATAGAAAAAAATTACACACAAAACACCTACTTAAGTGTGCTGTTTATATTGATGTTATACATGTTTTTCCCAATAGTCAAAGATAACTATTTTTTTTTCAATTCTAGACTGGTAAGATTCTCACATAAACTTTATTCTAGTGGTAGATTTAACAATAATATTGTTCCAGTGGTAGAGTCTGCTGGGAGGTAACAGTAATAATCCAGTAGAAACAGTAAAGACAGGAACTAAGGCAGAGATGGTAGATTAGAGAGATGGGACACACCAGGGAGATGCACAGCAAGGGAACTGTCAGAAACTGGCATCTAGTAGTTTCAGTGATGTCACATGTCAGATGGACATGAGCTTGGATTAACTAACTGAACCATTATCATGAATGTCAGTTGTTCACTGGAAAATGAACCCTCGGATCCACAAAAGCCCTGATTTGTAGTTCTTGCTGATTTCCCTGGTGTAACTATTCTCACCATGGCCAATTTTAAACTGAAAATGGCTTAAGATTTAGCTGGCAAAATTTCTAATGTTCTGAATGTGCTCTTGTGGGCCAGAGCAAGAGAGCTCTGGGACACCACTGACCTGGGTTCTCTAGGTCAAGAATCAATTTTCAGTTCATTTAAATTTTGTTCCTTTTATCCTTCCTTCTTCAAACCTATTTATCATTTGTTGACATTTCTTTTGACTATGAGAGGCATAGGATTTTATGTATGTGAAGAAGACAAGCACTGAGACACTGGGATGTACACTGGATTATACACTGGGCTGAACTCCAGATGTAGACTGTACAAAGGACTGTATGTACACTGGCATGTACACTGGCATATATATTGTACATGGGATGTACACCAGATGTACACTGTACACTGGACGTACACTGGATATACACTGGCATGTACACTGTCCATGGGATGTATACTGGATGTAAACTGTACAAAGGACTGATGAGCACTGGACTGTACACCAGATGTACACTGGGATGCACACCAGATGTACATTGTACACTGGACTGTACACTGGATATACACTCAGATATACACTGTTGTAGACAGTACACTGGGATGTACACCAGATGTACACTGTAAAAAGGACCATATATACACTGGACTGTACACCAGATGTAGACTTTAATGTACACTGTACTGTGTACCTTGATATACACTGTACTGTAGACCAGATACACACGTGTACACTGTACACTAAACTGTACACCGTACACTAGGATTTACACTATACAAAGGACTGTACACTGGGATGTACACTAGATGTACACTGGATATACACTGGGGGGTTACACTGGATGTACACTGTACACTGGATTTGTGTACTGAACACTGGAGGTACACCAGATGTACACTGTACAAAGGGTTGTATGTTCACTGGGATGTGCATCGTACACGACTACACACCAGATATACACTGGAGGTACACTATATATACACTGGGATGTACACCAGATGTACACTGGACTGGCCACAGGGATTAGCCCTGCGATGGACCACTGTGTACTAGATGTGTGCCAGATGTGCCCCAGATGTGTGCACTGTATACCAGATGAGCACTGGACTGTCCAAAAGATGTACCTGGGGTACACAATGGGCTGTACGCTGGGATGACCACAGGCCAGAAGAAACTGAAACAAGCACCAGCATGATGTTCTCTGTTACACTGTGGACACAAATCCTTTGAACATACATATATGCAAAATGCCAAACATTAGAGGTTTCAGAATTTTGTTTCTTCTGATTTTTCCTTGAGGTCCAGGTAGATATCATCAGTCAGTGCTAAATTTCAAAATGCCAGAAAAGTTTAAAGATCAACTGGCTTAGATTTTACTACAACCCAAGCATGATTGATTCTAAATTATATAATGTATAGATCAAAAGGAGAAAAAAAAAAAAACTCAAACCTCACAACTGAACTCACAATAAATGTATGTATTCTATCCATAACTACTGCTTTCCAAGGAGAAAACCTGGGGATAAACATCTGTGAGTTCTCATCAGAGTTCAAAGAACTTCTGAGTCCCTTGTTATTCTGTCTCTTCATCACTATTCCAACAGATGGCCCCAAATTAAGCTGCTGGGCACCAGATGATGTCACAACTCTAAGCAACAGTAAAGAGATAGTTTCTGATCATCTACATGATCAACCTGTGCTCCCTGTTAACAGTAATAAAAACAATCTTTAATCTCACCATGTGAAGAACTGTTACTTAAAAGTGTTACTTTTATCTGGGTTGAGATGACAATCTACAGGCTTGTCTACATGAATGCCGATGTGCTTATCTTTTCAGCTGGAATCAGAGGACATGGTCCACACTTAAATTCTATTTCATAAAAATTAAAGTGAAATTGAAGGACAAATGGTCTAAGGTGAAGACTCTTTCTTTTTGACCACCCCTGTAGGGCAGGCTATCTCCACCATGACAAAGCAGTTTCATTGTCTTAATGGCCTGCTGCAGGGTAGGAAGAGAAATGATTCAGAGCATTCACTTGTTAACTTCTCCCTTCCACTCAATGCCAGTAAGAGCAATATATTTCAGCATGGTTAAATGCTTTATAAACATTCAAATAGAACATGAGCATTTTAAGAGAGCCATAACCTTTCCTGCCTCCTGTCTTCAATGTAATGAGATGCTGCAAACACACTGGGTCTAAAAGAACCAGCTGAGGCCTCAACATCTGTCCTTGGCAGGACAGCAGGCTATGCTGAGAATGTGCTAACCAGGCCCACCCTTCCCAGCGAGGTTTGCATGCTGCCTTCTCAGACCTTTGGATTCTCAAGGTTTGCCACTCAGTCCTTCCTCATCATCTTGTCTCCACCTCTGAGCGCCTGCTTCCCCGACCAGCTGGAACTCTTTCCTCTGGTCAATGGTTCTCAACATTTTTCTGTCTTGGAAGAATTTGGTTCAAGTGACCAACTGAAAACACAGATTGCTGGTCTCCAACCCCCAGAGGTTCTGATTCAGTAGGTTTTTTTGGGGGGGGGGCACTGAGAATGTGCCTTCCTGACAAGTTCCCAGGGGATGCTGATGCTGGTTTGGGAACCACGCTTTGAGAACTGCTGCTGGACATTGGCTTTCCATAAATACTTCTGCACTGAATTCCTATATTTAACCCACTTACTTTTCCCCTCATAGAGTGGGGGATGGGACCTAGCACATCACACCCTGTGGAGGGCCATCTCTCATCTCTGACTTTATTTTCCTTATCTGTAGAAGGGGGACCATCCTGTTCTCAAGGGATGTTAGGTTGGACCAAGGTCCTTTTGTAAGACACATTCCAGGGACTGAGCACCTCACAAGGACCATGACTGTGACTGTCCTTCCCCTGCTCTCTGCACCTTCTACCTTGTATGAACTTGAATTAAATTTCATTATTTATTTAGGTCTGTTTCCCAGCTAGTAATCCTTTGGAAAAATAAGCATATCTTATACATCTGGGCCTGGCCCCATATTCTACCCTTAGTGCCTCAAGAACATTTATCAATGATGTTGATAAAAAAAATGCCCACACCTCATTCACCCTAGATGAATCTTACAGTGCCACATCATAGAAAATAAGCCAACAAACAAAGCCTGAAGGAAAAGAATGAAGAAACAATGTTTCACTTCTGCCTGCTACTGCTGAGATAGGTGCACAGATAGATCTGAAAACGGGAAGGAGGAGGAAACATGGGAAGGAGCTGAAAAAGGGAGTGGAGGAGGGCAGGAAAATGCATCTGAAACAATGTTGGGCATTCTCAGACCTATCTCTTAGCACCTGGTGAGGCATCTGGGGAATCAAACCAGATTTCTGTAGCATCGTGTCTGTTGGACACAATTGTGTTTGCTAACCCATGCTTATGCTTCCCCTGACTGTGCATCTTTTTTAAAATAATTTTTATTTTTTCCATTATAGTTGGTTTACAGTGTTCTGTCAATTTCTACTATACAGCAAAATGACCTGGTCACACATGCATATATACTTTCTTTTTCTCACATTATGCTCACATCGTGCTCTATCATAAGTGACTAGATATAGTTCCCAGTGCTCTACAGCGGGTGTGTATCTGTCTTGATTTGGCCTAACAACAACAACAACAACAACAACAAAAGCAAGAAACCTGGACCTCACTCACCCTCCCTCAGAGAGCATACTGCTGGAATCCCTGGCTTTTCTAAATCTCTTTTCCACCTTCCATATCCCCTACTTCACTCCCGCAGTCTTTAAGGCTGGCTGTTGACAATGGATATGGCCATCTCCTGGTCCCACAGGCTCTGGGTGAGGAAACTGCAGTTGAAAGGGCTAAGAAGCCACCTGCACAGGATCACACACAAAGTTTCTCATAAACTCGGGACTAAATCCTATTTTCCTGTTAGTCACTTTGCCAGCATACAAGCCATAGTACCTCCTTCATAGTCCAATATGACAGTCTGGATTGCAAGGCATATCATTGTTTCCTAGTCACCTATGTGCCGGCTCTGTTGCTGCTGTCATGTCATTACTAAGAGTTTGGAGAATCTATCTCATGTATGTGAACTGGAGCTCTCCAAGTTTGTTTCCATTAGCTACCAGCAGACTTTTCTAAGATAACCCACAGTAGGACTTTGGGGACAAAGAAAATAAAAGTTTGGAGGTTCAAAGAATTTATCAAGGTTGCAAAATCCAAAATCAATCCATTTCTTTTGAAACTGTCAGCCTGACCATATCCCAGTGTTTAGATATAGATAGTAGCAGTTATTTACCAACAGACAACATTCCCAGGAGGCCATATACTGGGTTAGTGGAGACCACGCTTGTATTAACTCAAACCAGGAGAAGAAAGCTTTCCCCTTTCATCATCCATACTCACAGTAACCTTTAATGCCCGTGCCTCACTAGATCAAGCACTTCAGAAGTGGGTGGTATTATGACTTATTTTTATAGCAGATGACAATGACGCAGAAGGAATCCAATAGATTAGGGCCACACAACCCAGAAGTACCAGAATAAGTCAGGGGTATTCTATGCACTTCTAACTACCCCCCCCCCCCCCGCTCTGCATCCTGGCAGGCAAGAAAATTCCACTCCAGTGACTCATCCGAAGAGGTATTATTAATAAAGAGAGCATTGCTAAATGAGGAGACAAGTTAAGGGACTGGACAGGAGAGGGAGGCACCCAGAGCCTAACAACAACAGGAAGAACAGTTTTCTCCCCTCAGCCTGAAGCTCTTAGGGGAGGAGCCAGTGGAGCCAGAAGCCAGTAGGAGCCTAAGGGGCCATCTGAAGAACCAGCTGCATCTCAAAGGAGGAAGGGTGGGCTGAAGGGACCTGATCTCTCTTCCTCTGCCCTGTGATGCCTTCCACTGATGCCTTCCATTAGCAAAACCCACCTTGCAGCCACAGGACAAAGGAAGCTGAGTGGTCCCGTCTGTGGGGTTAGAAGAGAAGGATGGAGAAAGGCTATGTGATGAGAGGAGGGGCAAACCAGATGACCAGCACACCCTTCCCTTCAAAAAGGACAAGGAGTTCCCTGGTAGCTCAGTGGGTTAAGGATTTGGTGTCACTGCTATGGCGTGCATTTGCTCCATGGCCCAGAAACTTAGGCATGCTACAGACACGCTCCGCACCTGCCCCCCGCCAAATAACAAAAAGGACAAGGAATACACTTCTGGGTCAAGCAGTATTCCCTGAGCTACTGTGCCAACCTGGTCAAATGAAAATTTTAAAAAAGAGAGATGGATAATGATTTTAGCGGAGTACTGTCTCTTGGTTTTATAGATGTTTTTCCCCTCAGAAATTATCTTTTTAAATACCTGATAATGTGTCAGACTATGCACTTAGCATGACTGCTTCAGCAATTAAGTAAATGTTAACTCTCAAATTTATATGTCATTGGATATTAGGGCAGAATATTTGACTCTTTGCCCTAATGCTTGCCTTCCCAGTTTGAGGAAATGGCAATGTTTGTAGGGAATTGATAATAACTTAGGAAGCACTATTAAGTGATGTTTAAAAATCCTGTAGGGCAAAGAAAAAAATTATGATTCAACTCAGGCAGCACTACTCATTTTGTTGAATTTGACATTTTCCTTCACTGGCTGCAGAACCAGATGGCTGAGATCAAATGGATAAAATGGGCAAATGATATTTCATGAGAAAATGAAAAAGAAAAAAGGAAGGTTGAGTTTATTTCTACAATAACCCTAACTAATTCTTGCATTCCACAAGAATATTTGTCTCAGAAAATGCTCTGCTGGATATTAGTCTCCAGTTTCATGTATTTAGCCACAATTATTTCAGATATTTAAAGGAATTATCAGCAA
The DNA here is from genome assembly GCF_054392235.1 of Sus scrofa. Lineage (NCBI taxonomy): Eukaryota > Metazoa > Chordata > Mammalia > Artiodactyla > Suidae > Sus > Sus scrofa. The sequence continues at coordinate 35,815,652 of NC_139395.1, read as the reverse complement.
GATGAGATAGTATAAAAGAATACCTACATGAGACTTCAAATTAGTGTCCCATAGGGTTAAATCCAAGGACTTCATGATTTCTAAAAGAAAAATCACAGGCTCCATAATGGGACAGACAAGAAGGTGATGGCTAACTCATCCGCCCACTGTCTCCGTGACTGGGAAATTATCTACTGTCTTTGAGGTTTCTTTTGCTTGCCTATTAACTGGGTGCGACTAATTCCCAACTTCCCAGGGCTATTATGAAGGTCAAGTAGATACTCAGTAATACAACTCACATGTTTTTCAGCCCATGGCACTTACTACATGATGGTTGGCATGTTTCCACCAAATGATGCCATGTTAATGCAAGTATTTTCACTCCCTGCAGAACTGTACCATACGTTCAGAACAAACTGGGTGTTGACAGTACCAGGAAGGACCCCAAATGCCAAAAAACTTGCTGGAACCGTTCCATCTAGCAGACAGTGTTCACACTTCAATACCCCAAATTTCCTATGAGCCAAGACACAGTCATTAAGTGCAATGCACATTGATATGACCATGGGCGCTGAAATGCTTGTGCCTTTTTGCGCTTGGTTTACGTGGAAAGTGTACTCTCTAGTAGCGAAAAGGAGCAGAAGCAGCTCTGAACTTGAAGGGAGGCAAAGCACTCAGTATAGCAGGGAGTGGAAGAGGCAAGCTAATCATGTGTGTGGAGTATACATCCAGGCTGGCATCCTTTGGAACGACAGGTGGGTCCAGATTCCAAGCACTGGCAGAACACTGATTTCTAGGTTGTAACTTTAAGACAGCCAGGGTATTGCATCTTTTGTTTAGAAGCTCTGCTCCATGTTTATCACCAAGGACTCAGAGAAACGTGAGGCTCCTTCTGTTCTTATATAAGAAATAGATCCAGTTTCTCTCTTCTCTTGTCTCCTAATCAAAGCTATGCTTGCACCAGCCAGGGACTACATTTTCTTCCCTATCAAAGGACTGAGGAAAAGGAGAGCTCCTCTTCATCTAAATCATGTCTCAGAGCAAAAGGGGGTTGAGGGGATCCTGGGTTCATGTAGGTGCCCTTCCATCTTTTTCTGGTGACTTACTGCCTGGAGCCCTCTCATCAGCTAAGATACAAAGCGGTGACCCCCTCTTCTGCTTCCCCTGGTCAGATGCTCTCACTTGGGGCCCATCTCCAAACTCCTTAGACTATTACTATGCTTCCCAGCACCTAGGACTCCTGAAATCCCTGCAAAGGGACAAAGAATCTTCCATTATATGATTATTTCTAACCTAAACATTCTGTACTATTTTTATGCAAGAAGATTAAGCAAGTGATTCTTATGAAAATAGTATTATTTTCAATGAATATATTATTGATTATATTATAGTATTCTTTCATTTGTAACATTTAATCATACTCATGATATATCTGGATCAATTTTACTTCTTCCCATGTAACAAATGATACGTGGTGTTTCATCTGCTTTCTATTTAACTATGTGAGAAAAGAAATCATGATCTGTGATTAAATACCTTTCAAAATGTTGAACTTAGGAACCAAATAAATAATAAAATGGGCATTTAGGTTAAAGGCATGTTGAAGTACCAAAATAGACTAAAAATGCTTTTTTATTTGATGTTTGGAAATGTTACACTTAATGTATTAAAAATCAACTAGCTGATTTTTATGATTTTTTGTTTTGTTTCTAACTGATGACATGAGACAAAAGGATTCTGGCTGCTCACTGCACAAAAAAATCCATGAAAAAACACACTGTATATTATAGATAGACTTTTCCTACAGAAAAAATAAATTGGATATAAATGTCATTATTTTCCTCTCAAACTTTGGAATGTATGTATGTATTCATTTATTTCTAATCATCGTTTTTTATTTAATATATACTGTACAAAGGGGCACAAAATTAAGATTAAAATTTAATTCAACAACTTCTAACACAGTTGTTTTTTTGTAAATAATGGAGGCAAATGTTGCATTTATATATAGGGTGACCACAAGTGTCTATTAATGCCAATTACTCTAGTGTAATTATTAACAGTCTTACTTTTCATTCTCAAATGAGTATGGGTTCAGATGAGAAATTTTTCAGTTATCATATATAGGCATGTACACATACAAACACACAGACACACATATATACACACATGTGTTTGCATGTGTATGCATATGCATATATGTCTATGTATACATCAATATACTTTTTTCAGGAATTGAATGAAGATTTTTACTGATGCAAATTTAGAGAAATGTCACTCTGTGCTCCTCATAACTTTCATTGCAACATTTGCTGTTGTCTTCTTGCCTTTAACCAGTGTTCCTTTATGCATATCAATTAAATAATGTATGGCTTCAAATTGAAACTATTTAAATCGGTTTGGCAGATAACTAGGTCCAAAATAGTGCCAGAAAGAATGACAGAGTCATGGCAGCTCTCTCCTCTAATCTCAGTCCTACTCAGGCCTCATCTGCTGAATTCCTTTTTTGGGGGGATGGTGGAGGAGGCTTATGATAATTTGATGTATTAATCTTCTTCAAATGAACATATTTACTGTTTTGAACAGCAGGGATTCCCAGAAGACCTAATGTCCACAGCGTAGGAACTGCTGCTTCATTTCCTCACTAACCTTTGAAAGGGAGGCGACAAAAAAATAGGTGCCCCTAGGAAGTTTATTGATCAAGGGCACTGACATTGAGCAGGTACGGAGGAGTACAGATTACACTGAAAGGAGTACAGATTACACTGAAAAATTAATGGAAGTCTTGAACCTGTTTCCTAGTCAATATTACTGGGGCACACACACAAAAAAATTTTGCACAAAATTTCTCTGGTTTCAGGAACTCCAGAAACCCAATCATGAAATCCAGAATTTAAAACTCCTGATCTCCGGGGAGAGATGAGCAGTTCTCACTCTTTATCATTCAGATATAACACGATTAAAATGAGTTAACTTCTCAATACACTTTTCCAGCAAGATCCTAAATATTAAAAAGAACTGGGGGGGGGGGCTTGAGGAATTCAGAAGGAATAAATTTGCATTGATGAAGAGCAATTTAATGTCACTTAGACAAGTTCAGGCATCTATGATCTCTCTCGGGGGGAGAGAGAGAGAGAGGGAGGGAGAGAGAGAGGCTGCTAAAAGAAGCAGGGTGCTCCTTTGAGAGGTCTTTGTGAATTGAATATAGGAGGGAATTGTCTTACGGACATCCCAAAGTATACAGTACATCATTGAAGATGTTTCTCCTTTAGTAGCATTTCCAGCCATGTCTTTAAAAAAATTGCTTGTCATTTGGGACATCCTTTCTAATCTGCTATTAAATTGGTAAGCATATTTTGGGGGGGGCATTCTCCATCTTATCTCAGCTACATTAAAATAAAAACACCCTCCTGGGCCGTTGGGTTTCTGGACCTTCCCATCAACAGAACTGTCTACCAGCCAAGGCAGGACACAGACACTATCTTACAAAACTGTGATTAACACAGAGTGGGCAGAATGTCCCAGTAACAACTTGGCGGATGCTGCTTTCATAACACTGCCAGGGAACACAAGGCTAAAAATGCCCACACTTAAATAGATGAGGCCAAAGCTGAAGCCACGCATGATAATTAGTTTCATTATTAACTGACTAAAAAACAGAGCTGTTTCTTTTGAGAATAAAATTTTAATTAAGGAAAGTTGGTGTTTCAGCAGGTGAGGGTCCCTGGAAAGCTCCTATGATGAAATTTCATGACTGATAACTCCTAAGCGGCCTGGCATTATTAACAAGATCATGATGAAGGACATAGTTGAGCAGTTTAAAAATAGGTGTATTACAACTGCTTTACCTAGGTGTGAAGGAACCACTATTTGATATCTAATACCATGACCATGAACCTAACCACATCTCAGGGGATGCAAACATCTCATCCTAAGACCAGTAAAAACATTTCTGTGGGAGAAAGCAAAGATGATTGCTATTTTATTTTGCAGGCAAAGACATCTGGTCATAAGAGGCAGTATATATTACAGTGAAGACCCAGCCTTCGGGGACAGACTCCTTGTGTCTCCCAGGGTGGTAACTTGTTGCCATACCTCTGTCTCCATCATCTATAAAATTTGGGAGGTGATACAATTGATGCTATCAATCTCATAGGATTGGGGTGAGGATTACACAGTAATCAACAGTAAACATGCTGTCTGGCATATAGAGAGAAAACACTCACGTTGCTTTTATTTATAACTTAAGAAAGTGAAATTCACTTGTTGCCAAGAGTATACCACCCTCAGGGTTTGCCCAGAAGGCATCACACTCTAATAACATGCTTAATCTTCAAGATGATATACTTTCCACTCATTTTTCAGGACAGTTTTGAGTCCCCTGAATAATAAGAAACTCAATGCTTAGGCTAAGAAAACCATCTTTTGAAATATAAAATCCTTTTTATCTCACTTCCATAGAAAGTAAAATATCTATGAAGAACAGCCTGCTATAGGCAAAAATAATTGTAATCTAATGTGAGGCTCTGTTACAGAAGCCCTGTTCTAGAAGAACAGCTGAGCCAGGCTCCAGCTTGCACCCTGCCCTAAGAGGCTGACATCAACACATTAACCCAGGCGAAGCCTGTGCAGCTGTTCTCAGGCATCTGAAGCCCTTTAATTTATCTGCGACTAAGAAATCCATGATCACCACACAGATGACTGCCTGAAATAAAGTAGAATAAAAAGAGAGGAGGATTATATCTTGCAGAGGTAAATTCATTGGACTGGAAAGAAAACAGGCTGGCTTTGAGAAAGGCAGGACTGACATGTGATAGAGAGACTGAGGCTGTGGGGGCCACCCAGGAGGCCAGGGCCTCATGTCTGGATGCAGAAAACCTCCTGATTTCCGAGACAAGGTTGGCTGTGCCAATCAATGACCAATTGTATGGCAACCTGAACTTCAGCTCACGACCTGTACTCAGTTGTCTGGTTCTCAGCAAGTAACTTAATCATCCTTGGCCTTGGTTTCCTCACCATAAACATGACTGTGATTAAGTGAGGGTCCTGGGCTAAACTGAATCTATTTAAGGTCTCTTCTAACATTCTAAAATTTAGACAGGCTTTTTTGGAGGACAGTTTAGTAAATATTTCTTCTGTTGCAAATTTCTGAAGCTCTGGAAGATGTTTTCCATTTTAATATTCTTTTTTTTTTTTTATCTCACTTCCAAGAATAGCTGATATTGACATTGGATACTTGAACAGATGCCCCCAGATGCTTCACATTAAACTTGCCAAATTCATTATATTTCTGACGGGGTGCAATAACCAACTGCAACCAAAATTAGAACTTTAATGGCTTCAAAGAACAGCTACATTTGCTACTTAAAAAGAGAATACTGAACCTGAGCCAAATCTGATATTAGGTTTGGTTTAAATTTTTTAAAAAATTTTTCACATGCATTGGGTTTTCACAGAGTCTGTTAAGGTCAGTCTGTTAAAGTCAATCTCTATCAATATCTTTTAGGAGAAAGTAAACAACCCCAGCCAAAAAAAAATCTTCTTCATCTGAATATAGTCCAAAAGGCCTTTACAAATAGTTGCTAATGTATATAACAATACAATGATTTCAAGAGTCACTTTTCTTCCTCTTGACTCAAGTCCCTTAAGAGACTGCTTCTGTGTCATTTATCTTTGCTACATGGTTCCCGCTTCACTCACCCCAGACTCTTCATGCAGTTACAATTCCTGCACACAGCATATGTGTAATGTATTGTTATCATTGAACAAACTCCGATAGATAAAAAGCGTGACGACAATGTTATGTAACATTCCACCCAGACATCTTGTTTCTCAAGAGTGGAACCCAGAAGTCAACAAGTAAAGCAGGCAATGGACACTGAGTTGCCTATGGGTGAGGAGACTGAGTGCAAGTCCTGCTGGGAATCCCTCTTGTCCTCACCTCTTCTGCCCTCCCATCTGGCTACGTGTGACTCTAGTTCCAAGGAAGAGGCAGTTTCCAACAGAAGTAAGAGAAAAGAATGCTTTCCCAATGGGGTCTCCGGTCACAGAGACAAACACTGTGGCTCTGGGCAGAGCACAGAACTCACTGTACCTCCAGTCTCTTAAATGAAGGATGACAGGGCTGGACAATTCCTCTAGCCATTTATGACCTTCATGTTTTTCCAATACTGATAGACATTCTCCTTGTTCTCCTGGGTCTCTATTGACAATTAATTAATTCTATTTGCCACACCAAACAACACTTCACTGACCAACATAATTCCACATCACCTCTCTATTGTCACAGAAATCACATACAAAACACAAACTGCCTATCAGTACATAAAGAATCATGGCATAGGAAGACAGTCAGCAGGCTACTGTTTATAAGTTTAACCTTTTAGGTTTAATTCTTCCGCATGGTATCTAGCAAGCTCAAAAATAATACTCTGCCATTATGGTGTCAAGGGAAGTTGACAAAGCCACTGCCCACCTGTGAAAACGTGTAATCAAATACGTGTGCACTTCTGAAGGCTGGGTGTTGGTGGGGCCATTCTTCAAGAGTCTTCTACAACTGTGGCAGGAACTGTTTCACCACAAACAGTAAATGCTATTTGTGGCAGAAAGAACCACATGCTATTTCCTAATGCTCTATTTACAAGTAGGTGAAAAGCTACTATTCCAATAGGAAAGGCAGCTTAAGCATGGCTCCCAAGCCTCAGAACACTGGGCCACTTTACTGATCTTACTAACATTAATATACCCCCTTAAAGAAATGACTTGGTAAAACTAAGCCACACTCTTTCCTAGGCCAAGCTGGTGAAAAGAAATGAATAAAAGGGGATTTCCCATTGTGCCTCAGCAGAAACGAATCCAACTGGTATCCATGAGGATGTGGGTTTGTTCCCTGGCCTCGCTCAGTGGGTTGAGGATCTGTAATCTGTTGCCATAATCTGTGGTGTGGATTGCAGACTTGGCTCAGATCTGGCATTGCTGTGGCTGTGGTGTAGGCCGGCAGCTGTAGCTCTGATTTGACGCCTAGCCTGGGAATCTCCATATTCCATGGGTGCAGCCCTAAAAAGCCAAAAAAAAAAAAAAAAAAAAAAAAGAAATGAGTAAAAGGAGTAACTTTAGACATCTAAAAGACTAAAGATGATTCTTCTTTTAGAGAATTTAGAAGCCTAATTTGGGGCTATGCTAGGAAAAGGAACATCATATAAAACAAGTTTGGTTTTAATCTCAGAGACAACCAAAAAGATGTACATTTCAGATGAGTATTTTGCAGTCCATAGATGCTATGGTTGAGAAGCTTTCTAGGTGCCTTTATATTTGCACGGATGCAATGGGTTCCATGAACTGTGACAACATGGCAAACTCAAGTAGCGAGTCACAGGGATTGTGAAACCTCTTCTTAATGGTTTCTACACCCCCACACTCCTGCAGTGTTGTACACTTTTTATTTCTGTAGTTAGGGGTAAACTTTTGTGAGCTTTCAGGCCAAATTACCACATACTTTTCTAAGCAATGCCTCTGCTCCCATGCTGTTTCCACATCAACTGCCTCTTCTGTTTCTTGGCAAGGTAGGATGGCTTTGGCTCCAGGAAGGTATATTTTCAAGGCAGGTAGCAAAGAAAGGTTGTCCCAAGTGATCAGCAAAGGGGTCCAGATGGATGGATAGAGATGGTCCTAGCACAATCAGCCTAAAACTACCCAGAAAAAAGCTGTAATCTGACAAATTGCGGCCACACAGCAGAGGTGCTACGGGGTGTCCTACCAACAAAGGAGAGATGTAAATATACGTATCAGAGGGAGGTTAGGTAGCATTTAAGTGAAGCAGTTTTAATAGGTTTAGAGCAGGGCTGGGTCAAGGAGTTACCATCCTTGTCTGGACCAGTGGACCCAGGATCCTAGCTCCCTTGTTTTAACCACAGAGTTCAAAAAGATGTGGAATGTTGTGTCCAGGAGCATCTACCTGAACCCCTGTATGTGGGTTGTACCATAACGCTGTTTCTCTATGTTACAGTGACTTAGGTCTTCCAGGTGGGAGCGGAGAGTTTTATTTTTTGCTGATATAAATTCACACAGTCCATCACTTAAGAAGACAAGATTTCTCAGTGAGTAAGAGGGCAGTAGTCACTCAAATGCAGGGGTTACTGTGACTCAAAGCTCAGTGTCCTTAGGAGATGCATATCTGGTTAACACTGACCCTGCTCTTCTCTGTGTCACTTATTCCAGCCTGATCAATGGCTGTGCAGAGTTTTACTTTCTTAGCTTGAGCTAATTTTTACTTTCTCAAGACAAAGATACAGTCATATAGGATTAGAGAGGGGGAGGGAGAGAGAATGCATAATTTCTTTATGGATTCTCAATAAGCATTTCCCTTTACCTTCCACCTAGACTTAACACAAGCTGATACCCCCAAGGAGAAATTCCTTTATTCTAGTCCTTTCTCATTTCCATAATATTCCTAATTATTTAGTAAACTATGCCTGTACACTGAACTTAAGGATATTGAAAAATATCATGCCAGGATTTAAGGAACACAATGACAATATGATAATAAATTGCAAGCATTTAATGATAAAATAATTATAGTAATAATACTGTAATACTGCAATAATTTAGAAAAAGATGCAGGTGGCCCTTCAATGAAAAAGAGAAATTAATGAGAGTGAGTCACGCTCAATTAAGCACTTGAAAAAATGTAGAACTCAACATGCTAAAATGGAATTTTTAGTAAAAAGCAAATTTGTGAATGGGATTTTATATAGAAATGCTGCCAATTAAATTTCCAAACAATCATCCATGATGGCAAGCTATTTTTTTTATCTTATAGCTCTTTTCTTCCAAAGAGATATGCTGCTATTAAAATAAATGACATTACAAATACCAACTATTAGTCGTTTTTCTTTTTTACATTGGTATTTATAAAACAGTGATAGTCCCATAAATGTTTTTCTAGAGAAGGAGTCATTAAAATCTAGGTATTAGGCATTGTCCTATATTTTGTGAAAATGAGCAAATCTTCCAAAAATGAGAGTTCTCCCTTCCACTTAAACTGTTGGGAGCAGAATTTGCCAAATGAATGCATTCTGGGGGCCAGGAAATTAGCTCCTTTCCAGATTAAAAGAGAGAAGGGAATGGGTTGATGGCCTGGGACCAAGAAGAACCAAGAAGGAGAGAGGCAAAGTTGTACTTACTTAAAGCAGCCAAGAAAGTGAGTCCCACATCCACCCCCATCATCTGATCCTCTCCATCCCTTACCCACCTCCACACACACACGGAAGCATGAATGTCTAGCAGAGGATGAGCCTGGAGCTGGTATGCTGCCTGGTTTAGCCATCAGAAAGGTAAGGTGGCAGCTGGTGGAGCCAGAAGCCACCTAAGAGAATGGATGTAACAGGAAAATCAAAGTCATGGGGGTGCATCCTGAGTCAACTTCATAGGATGGAGGAGCTTATGCTGCCTTAAACAATGATGTTAATAATTGGAAGGCTTGGGCTTTTGTTCAAGGAGTAGGATCAGACCCCTACCCAGAGGCTGGAAAACACTGATTTAAAGATCCTGTAATCAGGGAAAAAGAAGGGGTTTATGATGTTCTTAATACATAGCTAGGGAGTTCCGTGGTGGCATAGCAGTTAAGGATCTGGCACTGTCACTGCTGTGGTGCAGGTTCAATCCCTGGCCAGGGAACTTCTGCAGGCCATGGGTACAGTGAGAAAAAAATAGCTAGTAGGCAGTGTAATATAAAAATAAACAGCACTGCAAACTTTAAGAGATGAGTGGAAAAATCTAAAATTCTATGGCAGGATGTAGAAGTCTCCTCTTGATAATAAAGACAGAAAGAATTAAGGGTGTTTCAAATATTGTAATATGCATGGGAAAACACTTGGCTTTGAAACAAATAAATTAGTTTCTAATTATGAAACCCGGTTCCTTTACAAGCATTGTTTTTTCTGCTTGGGGTGAGCTATTGAGGCAATTACAAACAAAAGTATTTTCTTATCACGGAAGAAGTGATGGCAAATTAGTTTATAAATATTTAGCAGTTATTCAGTCAAGCCAATAAAAAAAAAGAACACATTTTATTGTCCATCATGCTGATTAGAGTCCTGAAATAGTATTAAAATGAGGTTATATTTTCCTTGTTGGGTACTTCAGACATAATATTGTTATGCAATACATTTCCCTCTCAGGAGTCTAATGGGTTCAAATCAGGTTTGAATTCGGGTTTGGTCATTGTGAAAGAAAGAGGAAATTGGATGTCAGTCAGTCCCAGAGATTACTATGGGCAAAAATTTGATTGTGCAACCTGATTTATTGGAATGGCTGCCAATACAGTCATCAATAGAAATGGATATTTATTAAACATAAGGGTTTCTCTAACTTGTTCCAGGCAGATCCAACAGGAACCATTTGTGCTTAGTCCTATTTCTTCATGGACTAGATTCACTGAGACCCTGGAGCGGTAAAGAGCTAAATGAAGTTTAACCCTGAATGCAAGCACTTAATGCTTACATCACTATAGTAATAATAAAGAAATAAACTGCTACTATAAAATAAGCAGGATAAAAATCTCCCCATTTTTGGTGAGCCTACATGAGTTCCTTGGAATATTTCCTTGCCTCATATATACATATATATATGTATATGTATATATTTTTGAGCTTCCTAATTTCATTTTAGGAAATGGGTTATGATGCATTACAATTTACACAAATAAAAGTCTGGGAGAGCACTGCGTCTATAAAGCATGACGATAACTTATTGTTCTGGCAAATGATAAAACTGCTTACAGTGGCAGCTGTGATTTATTGAAGCAATTCAAATACACTTGGAAAGTATATTAGCTTTGCCTCTGCCCACAAAGGGCGCATTTGAGCAGGGTAGGACACTCCTATGATAAATTACAGACCAGATCCAAGTGAAGACAATTGGCACATCAAATGCCTAAAGGCTCCAAATTATAGCAAGAATGTGTTTTCCATGATAATCCCTCACATGCAGTGGCATCTAGGGCAGGCAAAGAAAGAAATTAGTGCCTGATTGTTTTATTTCATGATAGTATTTTTTTATTTTGTTTTTTTTTTAATAACAAAGCTTCTTTATTTATTTATTTTAATCAGTAAAGAGACTGGCACCTCCACACTGAGTACAACATTAGTATGTGTGCCATTAAGGCCACAACTGGTGGAGATTTACAAATTGGTTCCAGAATGAAACTTGGCAGAGCCATGTGCCCATATTTTACCAAAGAATCCAAAATATCCAGTTCCCTCTTTAAAGAATAAAAACCTGACTGCAGCTGGGTAACCAGCAATTAAAATCTAGAAAGTGAAATTCCTAATGGAAGATCACTGAATGGAACTTTCTGCTGCATTGGACATGGGCTACTCCCCATAAGCAGAAGAGAGGTCCCTTAATATATAGAAAGTCTTTAGAATCAGTGCCCATTTCTTCTGCAGGCTCAAGGAGGCACCCGGAACTACATTACTCATCAGTCACGTGATCTATGTATTACATACCACCATCCCTAAGTACCAAAATTTTAAGCAATCTACTCTCATTACTGCATTAAATCATTGATTCGCCAGTCCTGCGATATCTTCACTTTACAGATGAGAACACTGAGCCAGAATGGTTAATTTTTCCAAGGTCACACAGATATAAATGGTAGATGTTTGAAGCCAGGTAGCCTTACTTCTTAGTTCTTAATTCTAACCATTCCATTATATAAGACAAATTATTTATGTGTAATCATTATTGAGGTAGATCTATTTTAAAGGACTAATTTTTATCTTTTCCATCTTTCTCATTTTTGATCTCAGTAGGAGGAAACTACTTATACTCAATTAATTTAATAAGCATCAAAAGCACTTCACTTTCATTTACATTTTCATGTCACCTCTTTGTTTCCTGGAATGGCTGAGCTTTGTTCCTTGGCATGAAAGCCTGCAAAATTGTAACCCAGCTATGCCCGACTGACAAGAAGGATTGGTGAATGATTTTCAATGCGCTGATGCTTCACTTATGCAATAAACTGAAGGACTCAGGGCAAAAGAGAGGACCCAGTTAACTACATGTTACAGTATTTCTGTACTAAACCCCATGCTTTTTGTTCTTAGCCAAGCTCCTTAGCTATCACTCAGAATCAATCTCAGACATGTTTCTAACAAGCTTTGTTATCACTCTCTCAACTCAAATCAGAGTAGAAGAAAAAAAAAAAGTGGAGGCAAGGCAATCCTGCTCAGAATTTGACATTTTGACAGATGTAAATCAGCAAAAGGAAGTGTGGCAAGGACTATGCATGTTCAGTGTATGTGTGTATGTATTTTCTCTGTTTAGTAAGGTGGGAAAGTAAAATTACATCTGCAAAATTTCTATCCAAAAAGTTTAATAACTTAAAAGGATATATATTTTCTCTTTTTTTAAAATTCACCTAAGCAGGATTTTCCTTGTCCTTCAGCAAGAGTACATACATGAGACAATAATGCATTTATCAGGATTTTAATTCTGATGCTGTGGCTTTATCGTTAACCAAGAGGACAAAGAGAATTACTTTAGATCCCGAGAAGTGAAGAAGATTTGGAAACAATGAGTATAAAACTCCTTGCCATAACTCAATAAGTAGATAAAAAAAATCCACTCTAGATTCTGTATACCTGTATATATGGGTTTCACCCCTTCATATACAAACAAGAGAAGGGTAGTATTTTTGTAAAAGTGGTAGACTTACATTTCTCTCTCTACAACCATTTAGAAAACCAAAATGCATATACATGCAAAAAGAAACCTAGCTCCTCCCCCAACATTATCTAAGGTCCTTTTTTTGCTCAGGAATTCTGAGTTACTGGCCTCTTTTGTGACCAAAGCAAACTGTGCTTGAGAGGGTCACCTGGCATATAGGCCACTTTCTGAGAACAATTCTTGACTTCTACCCACTGTGTCCTAGGTTGCTATCTCCCCACGAGGCTGCTTGGAGGAAAGCACCTGAAAACCCAAATTTAACCTAGAAAATCGGAGGCATATATTGGCTCCTCCAGAGAAAACAAAAAAGAATACATGGAGGAAAAAACTGCTAAAATCTGTTGCCACACCACTCTATGTTGGTTACAACTGTTACATTTCTAGTGCAGGTAGCCAGCTTTTAAAATCAAAACCATGATATTAAAAATAAACATTTCTAAAAATCATGTTAAACCATGCATATAGAACAGCTCTAATTTTTCTTGACAAGTATGTCTAGGAGGTTTCATAGGAACTAAAACTATTATTCTTCATCATGCTTTTATATATATATATATATATATATATATATATATATGTATTTTAATGATTTTTATTTTTTTTCCATTATAGCTGGTTTACAGTGTTCTGTCAATTTTCTACTGTACAGCAAGGTGAGCCAGTCACACATACGCATATACATTCCTTTTTCTCACATTATCATGCTCCATCCTAAGTGACTAGATATAGTTCCCAGTGCTAGGGGCTTATATTTTTTTAAGATTACCAAAAGAGGTTAAAACATTCACCATAGTCTTTCATGGGACAGAAAAAGAAAAGGCACTAATATTTACTTTCATAAAACAAAATGTTTAAATGTACCTTTTTATCTTAGTCATCCATAGCCATTTAACCCATTCTGAAAATCCTATTTGGACTACAAAATGTCATAGGCAAATTTTACTATTGATATACAACTTCTGAATGCTTCCATGAATATTAGAAGGTGGTGAAAAAATGGAAAGGATACCACTTAGCACATAATTTCTATATTTGTACTGAGCATTGTCCCTTCCTGGGTGTCTAAATTGCCACTGATGTCAATTAGGATATCAAATTCAGGATCAGTGTACTACATTCACTTCAGTAAAACTGATTAGACTTTACAGTGATTCCCAAAGGGCTTGAGATTGCCCAATTACAACTGCTGGGTTACCGTCTTGGTGATTGGACAAGCTCTGTGTGGTTCCATGAGATTAGGTGACAGCTCTTTTCCTTTGCAGTGAATTGCGCAGTGAATTGCACAGTGAAACACATGGCAGGGAGGCAGCCATTGCCCCAGCCTTCAGTTTTCCTTGATGTATGTCAGTACAAAGCAGGTGGATGCTACACATACCTCAAGACTTTTAAACAACTTTAGCAGATGCACAAACTGCAGTTCTACTCAGGATTTCCTCCATGGGATTTCAAGTCACACTATGGTGCTGACTCTGTGATGAATGGTCCTAAGGATATGTAAGAATCCCACTTTCTGCAAAGAGCCCAGGTGGAAGGGGCAGGAATGATATGAGTGAGAGAACTATTAATCAGAACCATTGGAGTGTTAATACAACCAAAATATGTCAGTTAATTCTACTAGACAACTTTTGATAGGCTTCCTCACCCCTTACTGTGTAATCATAGTCTTAAAAAGACACACAGCACGAGTTCCTGTTGTAGCAGAGTGGAAACAAATCCGACTAGTATCCATGAGGATGCGGGTTTGATCCCTGGCCTTGCTCAGTGGGTTTGCAGACGTGGCTCAGATCCTGCGTTGCTGTGGATGTGGTGTAGGCCAGCAGCTGCAGATCTGATTCAACCCCTGGCCTGGGAACCTCTGTATGCTGCAGGTGCAGCCCTAAAAAAAACCAAAAAACAAAAAACAAAAAAAAAACTAACTTTTAGAAAAAAAAAATCTGTGTAATAATAGTAATATATTCTATATGTGTGAGCATGTAGGTGTGAGTGTGTGTAGGTGTATGTGTGTGGTTATTATAGTTTGTGACTTTGTTGTTTAGGGCTGGATGTTTGGAAAAAGCTCCTCCTTGTTTAGACATGTTGGAAAATCACAACAAATCTGAGTGGATTCATGGATGGCTGGTGCAAGTGGCTTCACTGTGGGATGATCCCAGGTCTGTGTCTCCAAATATCACTGGATTTCTACCTGGTCACTATCAGGGGCTCAGTAAACACGTGCTGAATAAATAAATGCCTGACTACAAAACCACTTGGAAAGGAAAGCTGTACAAAACAGAACTTATGATATACCTAAGTAAACTTTTAGGTCGCAGCATTAAAATCACAGGTGGCCATAGAGCCAATATTTCCAGTCTCTTCTTCCACCATTTAATAACAAAAAAAATTGTGGTTTTTAATTCCACCCAGATTATTTTCCCTCAGAGAAGATTAAAATCTGATCTTTCAAAGCAGAGTAGGACACCAACATTGCTGACAGCCTCTATTACACCATGGATACCTCCATGGGCATCAAGTCACAGAGCAAAGGAGGAGGTGGTTCAGGAAGGCTATTTTCCACTAGAAAGGTCCTGTTCTCATGTGACTGGCTATTATAAAACTAACTATATCGTGTTCTTGTATAAAGAAGAAATACTCATGTGGGCACAGAGGTCATGTGAGTACTTTATAAGTAGCTTTGCCTTACAAGTAGTCAAAAATGTTGGCCAGATGTCACTTTTTTTTTCATGCTCCTTCCCTACTCTAACCACTCAGCCACTTCTTAGTCTTAATCATCTCTGAACACATCCCTAAATATAGAGAAAGCAGACATTTGCTGTATCAGATCATATCCTTGACAACATAAGACATCTTTGGAGATGGGGATGGAAATTTGCCCCCAATTTGAACTTGATGGTATTCCTGCCCACAAGGATTCCTTAGAACACAGAGAAGGAAATGAACATCAGAGGAATTCTCAAAGTAGATTCACTTTAGGGCAGTGGTTCTGAAATAATAATGGTATATTAATTTCTTGAGAATGCATTTTGGAAAAGCTGATCTGTCTGAGCACTTAAATCAGTTGCACTTAGTTAAAATTTAGCTTTTAAAGAGACTGAAGAAATGTACCTTCCCTACAAAAACGGAGTTCTCCTTGGGGAGAAGTCATGTCTAGCCCTCAGATATTCAGGAAAATCCAGTTATCAGCATTTTTTAAAATAAGCTTGCCTCCCCATCCTAATGCAGATGGAACATCTCTTGAGAAACAATGATTTAGGAATGATTAAAGTGCATTTTTCTAGTGGCTAATTTACATCACATCACTGCTTTTCCTAAGGAAGAGTTTAATATCCACAGTTCTGAGACAGGGTCTTTAAAATCTTGAAAGTTTCAAATGGCTTACATAATGCTTCCAAATTTTTCCAGGTACATAATATCCTAAGAAATCAATGAAATTCATCTCAAGTCCCCTGAAGACCAACAGACATCAAACTCCCAGCTGATTCATTTCTCTCCTTCCTGCTTCTACTTCCATGACTGCAGGCTCCCAAAATAAAGCCATCTGCAGTGATTTCACAGAGGTTCTGGCTTGCCTGGAGACTCACATCCCCTACACCCAACAGAGGCTTCTGCTACAAATCTAGCAGAAAGAGCCAGATGGCAGTTGTCGTGGTACAAGTGCTGACTGTCACCATCAGGCAAATGTACAGGATTCAAGTAGCCAGTCTTCCTGACAATCCCATAGACCTTCAGGGCCCCCAGTGTGAGCTGGAACAGGAAGAGAGCTCAGCTCATGGATTGCTGAGAGCTGGCATTACTGATTCTCATAATTTATAGCCAGTTACTGTCACCACAAACCAACAACAAACACAACAACAACCAAGGCGGGAAAGAAGAAAAAGAAAGTAAGCTTTTGGTGTCTTTTGACTCTGTTTCACAGCCTCTTGAATAAACCCTGGCATGTCCTTTTGAGGTTTTTAATCTCCATTTAGAAACACGCTAAGGTACAACGTGATGTTTAATACACGCCATCTAGTTCCTGAAGGTATAATGTACTTCCTGCAACACTGGAGTGGCTCAAGATGGGAAGCAATACAAGATCGCTGCTTCTGTTCTGGTTAATTCTTGCCAGCAGCGGATAAAACAATCCAATGTGCTAGCATTTGTTGACAGCTTTATAAGAACTCTTTGGCAAAGCACACTGGTTTTTCACACCTAATATCTTTTTTCAATTCTTCACTTTAAAAAGAATGGACAGATTTCTGCAAGTCAAGGAGAGAGGCTTCAGAAGAAACCAAGCTGCCAGCAGCTTGACCTTGGACTTCCATCCTTCAGAAGGGTGAGAAATAAATGCCACATACACATACACAAAAGAAACTAATTCTCCTAGCTATGCTACTTGTGGTAAAGACTTGTTCCCAAATAAGAGACAGTAAATCTATTGGCAAACTGTTAAAGTCCTAGTTTCAAGCTGAATAGGTGGTTTAACCACCCAGAAAAAGAAGAGAAAGCCTGCAGCACACTAAATATCCTTCAAGAGCTGACAAACTCAGCAGCAGAATAATTTAGAAATCAACTACTCTATGTGCATATTGTCTATCATCATGCTGAAGAAGGAAAAAAATACAAATAAGATGGATAAAGTGGATTGGGAAGAGGTAGAATTTTGGATCCAGATTGATATGGGTTTACTGATTTTCTGGATCATCATCAGAGTTTATAATTTAAAAATCACATCATTTACAAAAGAATTTATATACAAAATAGAAACAGACTCAAAGATTTCAAAATCGTAATGGTTATCAAAGGAGAAATGTGAGTGGGGGATACATTAGGCGATCAGGATTAACATATACACACTACTATATATAAAATAGATAAGTAACAAGGACTTATTGTACAGCACAGGGAAATATACTCAGTACTGTGTAACAACCTATATGGGAAAAGAATCTGAAAAGGAATGGATAATATGCATATGTAAAACTGAGTCACTTTGCTGTATGCCTGAAACTAACATAACACTGTAAATTAGCTATACTCTAATATAAAATAAAAAATAAAATCATATCATTTGACTTCCATACTTGCTGAATGATGTTCATGAAACTACACTCCATAGGTTCACCTACCTACAAATTCACATGCCTATATTTGTCTTGCCATTTTTTTGGCCATGCCCACAGCATATAGAAATTCTGGAACCAGGGATTGAACCTGTTCCACAGCAGTGACCAGAGCCACAGTAATGACAGTGCCATGTATTTAATCCACTGAGCCAACAGGGAATGTATATTGCCACTTACTATGTTTAATAGGGGGACAAAAGCATTTGGAACTCATGGGAACTTATTTCAAACCATACTTAGTACATCATAAGTTCTGCCAAATCAATACATTAATTTTGACATCAGTCCCCAAATATGCCATTACATGCAATCTTTCAAAGCTGAAAATAAATGTAAGTGCTACCAGTCATTTAAATTCAGTTTATTTGGACAATCACATTCATATACACACATACACACAGACTTCTTAAAACCCAATTTCCCTTTCTTTATTTGGATGTCTAGCAAAGACCAGCTAAAGGCAATAATGAAAAAAAAAATGCCCATTTCACAGCTGAATTGTTTTCCTTAGTGGGAAAATACAGCAAGTGGTTGGTAGTAGGGTCAACGGCTAATTGGATTGAGAGCAACACTCTTGTCTCAAGTGTAGTTTCTATGCCTAACAAACAGCAGTGCTGAGGGGCATTAGGGAAGGAGGTAGGGAGCAAATGTTGCCAAGGAAACTGTCTCCTTTGTATGGCATATTCTTTGAGACACTTGAGGTAGACTCCAACTCAAAGAGTATGAGCTCCTCGAATCGTGTCATTTTAACAATGGGAAATTAAAAAGACAAAAGTGCTTGACAGAAGTTAGAGAAATAGCGTGAAACGTCTATGGAGTCCTCCCTGTTTGGGGAGAGAACAGCAAAGCCAGTACAACAGTTCGATATGAACAAGCCTGGGATATGGAAGTTAAAGAATATAGATAAATGAGAGATTTGAAGGCTTTAGTCCCCCACAATATAGACTCTCTTCTTCTTTTTTTTTTTTGGCTGTGCCCAAGGCATGTGGAAAGTTCCTGTGTTAGGGACTGAACTCATGCTATTGCAGTGACCTGAGCCCCAGCAGTGACAGTGCCAGACCCTTAATATGCTGAACCACCAGGGAACTCTTATGATTTCTAAACAAAGAGGAAACCAGTAGTGCAAGGGCTGTCATGGGAAACATTCCCTGTCGTAATTGCTATTGCTGTACAAGATATTCTGGAGTATTCAGGGCTCTCCTGAGTGGTCCTGGATGACTGAAGCAAGGCTCTGGGGCCCTCTGTACCTACAAGGTTGGGAGCAGGGTGATTCATTATTGCTATTAAAATTATGTCACACATTATTACAAATTGAATTTTTAAATTTTCCATTTGTTGGCTGTTAGTATATAAAAATATAATTGATTCCTATTCTGTGTCCTTATATTCTGCAACATTGTTAAATTCACTTATGAGTTCTTGTGGTTGTTTTATAGACAGTTTCAAATTTTTTGTTTAAATATGCATGGCATCTGCAGATACAGTTTTGCTTAAAAATATAGTGTCAGAGAACTGTTAGGAAAATCAGTGTTTACATGCAAGTATAAAATAATAAGGTGTCGAATAAATAAAAATGCTGTATTATTAACAAAGTGGCATGATCTATGACATACACATAAGCTCAAAGGAAGATGAAAAGAGGCAAAAAATTTAAAAAAATGATTGTTCCATTAGCAAGAAGCTTTTGTGTCTTTCAAAAAAATTTCTGTCCTTTAAGCACTGTGGTGTTTTCATAATTTATAAAAAGTTACACATTCTAAATAAAATGACAAAAATTATCATTAGGACTGTCTTCAGAGACAGGATTAAGATGGTAGAATAGAAGGACTGGAGCTCAATTTCTCTCCTAAAAACAACAAAATTCACAACTAAAGACTGAGCAATCTCCACCCAAATGGGCTGGAAACCTTAAAAAAGATACCCTACTCCAGAAGAACAAGAGGAGGCCACATCAAGAGGTAGGAGGGGCAATTTCATGATATAAACAACCCCATACCTCCCGGGTGGTAAGCTCCACAGACTGAAAACTAACTGGTTCACAGAGACTCACCTACAGGAGTGAGAGTTCTGAGCCCTACCTCAAACCCTCACGTGTGGTGATCTGGCACAGGGAGAAAGAACCTCTGGAACATCTGGCATTGAAGGCCAGTGGGGCTTGTACACAGGAGCTCCACAGGACTGGGGGAAACAGAGACCCCATTCTTAAAAGGCACACACGGACTTTCACGTGTACTGGATCCCAGGGCAAAGCAAAGTCTCCGTGGGAATCTGGGTCAAACCTGACTGCAGTTCTTGGAGGATATCCTGGGAAAACAGGGGTGAATGTGGTTTGTTGTAAGGGAGGGACACTGAAGGCAAAGCTCTCAGGAATATTCAGCAGCTGCCTTTCTCTGGAGGTGGCCATTTTGGGAAAATCTGGCCCCACCTGTCAGTCAGTGCTGAGAAGCCCCAGGGCAAACAACAATCCAGGTGGGATCACAGCCCCGCCCCTCAGTAAACAGGCTGCCTAATGACCCCTCAGGCACACAGCTGCCTCTAATCCCATCCAGAGACTAAGCCCCACCCACCAGAGGGATTAGAATCAGCTCCACCTACCAGTGGGCAGGCATCAGCTCCTCCCATCAGGAAGCCTACAGCAAGCCCCCATACTGACTTCAGCCACAAGAGAGGCAGACACCAGAAGTAAGAGAGGCTACAACTCTACTATCTATAAAAAGGTCACCACACCAAAAACCCATAAGAATGAAAAGACAGAGAACTATAGCTCAGATGAGGGAGAAAGGAGAAACCCCAGAAAATCAGCTAAGCGATGAGGAGATTCTTAGCTTCTAGGAAAAAGACATAGATTGTTGATGCTGAAGATGATGTAAGACATTGGGAATAAACTGGAGGCAAAGATGGATAACTTACAGGAAACACTGAACAAAGAGATATAAGATATAAAACTTAAGCAAGAAGAGATGCAAAATACAATAACAAATAAAAAACTCACTAGAAGCATCTAACAGCAGAATACAGGAGGCAGAAGAACGAATAAGCGAGGTGGAGGACAGATTAGTGGAAATTATGGATGCAGAACAGAAAAGAGAAAAAAGATTGAAAACAAATGAAGAGAGTCTCAGAGAATTCTGGGACAAGGTTAAATGCACCAACATCTGTATTATAGGGGTGCCAGAAGGAGAAGAGAGAGAGAAGGGGACAGAAAAAATATTCGAAGAGATAATAGCTGAAGACTTCCCTCACATGGGAAAGGAACCACTCACTCAAATCCAGGAAGCACAATGAGTACCATACAAAATAAACCCAAGGAGGAACACCCTGAGACACATATTAATCAAACTGACCAAAATTAAAAACAAAGAGAAAATCTTGAAAGCAGCTAGGGAAAAGAAACAAATAACATACAAGGGAACCCCAATAAGGTTATTGGCACATTTTTCAGCAGAAACTCTGCAGGCCAGAAGGGAGTGGCATGATACACTTTAACGGTGATGAAAGGAAAAAACCTCCAACCAAGATTACTTTATCCAGCAAGACTCTCATTCAGATTTGAAGGAGAAATCAAAACCTTCACAGATAGCAAAAGTTGAGAGAATTCAGCAACACTAAACCAGCCTTACAACAAATACTAAAGGAACTTCCCTAGGCAGAAAAGACAAGACAGCAACAGGAAACAAAAATTCCACAAATGCCAAGGCTCACCAGTAAAGGTATATATACAGTAAAGATACGAAATCATCCATGCACAATTATACCTCCAAAGTCAGAAATCATGAGAAGAGGTGGGTACAAATGCAGGACACTGGAGATGAACTTGCAATTAAGAGAACAACAACTTAAATAATCTCGTATACATATAGACTCATATCAAAACTTCAGAATAACTGCAAACCAAAAATATACAATTGATACACAAACAAGGAATCTCTGGAGAAGAAATATATCTCATAGTAAATAAGTGCATAATCCACCATGAAGGGGGTCATTTGACATCATTCTTGGAATGATGAAGTCTTCTTAGATCTGATTCTGATTTCCTCTCCATCAAAGAATTTATGATAATTATAATTAAATAATGCAACTGTACAATTAAATAATACAGTCCTACAATTGTATTAATAACCATTTCTCTCCATGGTACAATGTAAGGTCTATAATGTCTTGTTTATCACATCACCTAGAATGGTATAATGCTTATATTGAAAAATCAATAAGATATAACCAATTGTGAGGACATAGTTATATAGTTACACTGTTTTTTAACCAATTTATGCATTTTATATTTTACTTATTTTCAGAGGGTATATTATTTTTGTTATTCTTACCAGTTAAGTTATTCTTTTTATTATGCTATATAAAATATTTAATGGTATATAAGGCTTTCTTCTTTATAAATTTTAGTTGCATAATATAACAATTTTAATATAATGCTAATTTTTAAAGAAAAATTGAAATGTAATAGATAATACTAAATAGTAAGGATTAAAGGCATACAAAATGGGATAAAGTATAGAATAAATTTCCTATTTGTCTCAGCACATTTTCCATTCCACTTCAGCAGAGGGAGTCACTTAATCTGTTTCTAAGATCCATGTTATAATAATCTCTGTGAATGTAATTGTGTTTAAATGTATGTATTTTATTCTGTAAAAAGCAAAAATAAAATTTCAGAATTAAAAAAAAAAAATTAGGACTGTCTTCTCTTTCTCCTAACTACTGGCACACTTTTCAGCTAGGCAGGAGTTTTACTCTCTGATTTATTTTTAATACTTGGATTATTCTCTTTGACTCACTTCCCCTGTAAAAACTAAGCCTTTCCTCCAAGACAGATCTAGTTGGTCTAAACTGGGAAAATCAAGGTGTTCATCAAAATTCACTGAAGAGTAACACAAGCCCTCTGGCCTCTAGAATGTAAGACCACACAATTCAGTTAACACTATCCATGCAAAAATGAGTAATTAGAGTGATATTTGCTCATAAGTTGTTTTCCTCAGGGGAAAAAAAAAACATAGAAACCCACTTGGAGCTAGTGTGACCCATCCTATTAACACAGTCTTATAATGCCTCAAAATGTGTACTTTACTGCGGTAGCCTGCGTTTTTGTTTTTTTTTTTTTGGTTCTATTCTGAGTTCTCTTTCTGCCATTTATTTTTTAGTCTCAAAGTATTTATGACCCACAATGGCTCATAGAAAGTGCAATAGTACTGGACCTACTTCAAACATAAAAAACAAAAGACACCAGAGTAAGAGCATCTGGGAGAACGTTCAAAATGCAATCTTAACGAGTCTCTCGGTACCTTCAAGGAAATGGTGTGGGAAGCAGTGAAAAGATGTCAGCAGGCAATTAGGGATTGGTGGCAGTCCTAGAAGGGCATCAGAATCCTCCCTGCAGCCAAGGAAGATGGGCTGACAACTGTGAATTGCAGCGGGATGAAACCATGGAGGTGGCTGGGTGGCTTCAGGGATTTGAACCAGAGCTTAAGTGTGGCTCTTGTAATGAACAGATGTGCATAAACACCTCTGCCATGGAATTGTGCTGTAACCACTGAGTCAACTGCCGACCCTACTTGTAAGCACACGACCCCCATCTGCTTTAAAGAGGGTACATAGCACGTGAGCCACTATGTTTCCTTGAGAGTCAGACCGATTTTACAAGGCTCCTATAATCCTGCACCATTTCTGGGTTATAGTCCCTGCTGTCTGGATCCAGAACTATAAGGTCAATGTGCCACCGGCATTTCAAAGCTGGAGAAAATGATTAATATTTTGTTCTCTTACTGCTGGTCTGGGGAAGGGGCAAACTAGGACTTCATGAATAAAGTGAATCCATGCTGACTGGCTTTGCTGAATTGATATACTGGAGTCCCTCTGTAAAGCAGCTACAGCTGGAGACAGTGGAAAGAAGGAAGACATTTAAAGAGGAGCATTATTTCAGGACTTCTTATTTCAAGGTAGTGTCCTTTGAAGTTAGTGATCTGCACACTGTTTTCTATTCAAAGTTAGGAAAACATCAACATTTTTAGGCAATAGTGAACCCCTTGGAAAAGACACATTTAAACACCAGCCTAACCATTTTTTTTTTTGTGGGTACCATTGGAAGCTTGGAATTTGGGAAGACAAAAATTACATTATGCAAGCTAGTTTTTTCACTGTTTTATGACTGCAAGTGTCTAAGTGAAGTCACAAACCCTGAGGGCTATCTTGATGCTGGCTCTAAGGACAGCAATGTGGACAAAAGATAGTCTAGTACTTTTCATGCTCTACATTCGGAAGGTG
The DNA here is from genome assembly GCF_054392235.1 of Sus scrofa. Taxonomy (NCBI): domain Eukaryota; kingdom Metazoa; phylum Chordata; class Mammalia; order Artiodactyla; family Suidae; genus Sus; species Sus scrofa. Next base: position 35,791,566 of record NC_139395.1, on the reverse strand, counting down.
GGGAAAAATCCAGCACGTTCTTCTTAATCATTTGAATGTTAGATTGTGACTATCTCTGGAAGAATGCAGGGCCCTATCTCTTAATGAAGAGAGATGTGCAGAATGGAAGTGGATGAAACTGATAAAATAAAGGGGAAAATGTAGACAAGTAACATCTGAGAGGAAAGGAATGATGCACCCAGAGTTTTGGAGTGAAAAATCTGGTTTAATATAAAGAGAAAGAAAAACAAAAATGAAAGAGAAAGAGAGAGAAAGAGGGGGGAGGGAAAGAGAAAGTAGGGAGGGAGAACGCTTGTATAAACTTAAAAATTAAAGTCAGAAAATAAAATAAGAAGAGATTTGGGGATAGGGAGGAAATGGAGACCATGAGGAATTTTTTAAAAAAATGTGTTTCTAGAAATTACTGTTGTAGCTCATCAGAAACGAATCTGACTAGCATCCATGAGGAGGTGGGTTCTATCCCTGGCCTCGCTCAGTGGGTTAAGGATCTGGCATTGCCATGAGCTGTGGTGTAGGTCACAGACATGGCTTGGATCTGGTGTTGCTCTGGCTGTGGCATAGGCTGGTGGCTACAGCTCTGATTAGCCTGGGAACGTCCATGGGCTGTGGGTGTTGCCCTAAAAAGACAAAAAAAAAAAAAAAAAAAAAAAAAAAAGAGTGTTCCTAAAGAAAAGTGAGGCAGAAAAATGAGCTAATTCATAATTGATAGCTGACCCCATAAACTGTTGGCAACTAATTCACAAGAAATAAAAGGAGCAGAAAACAAAAAGGAGGGGTGATGACTACACAGGGCACAAAACATCCTGACTTCTCTTAATTTACTTCAGTTAAGCCATCAAGTAAATCAGCCACCTTGGAACAAGTCTTTGGGTTTTTTGATTTTTTGATTTTTCTAAGGTTTTCTCTTAGGAAAACTACAAAGGAATGACGTCAGGGTTTTTTTAAAAAAAAACATATATTTGTAATGCCTTTTTTTGGCCACCTTTCTTTCCTTATCATTTCTAATCCAACGCTTTCATAACAAGCTATGCTTTCCACTTTCTGTTGCATAAGACAAAGAAAAGAGAAGATGCCATGATCTGTCTTACTTCCTATCTTCACAGAAAAGTGGAAATCCTAACAGTCACAGCAGTGCTAACTGCATAACAAATGAATATGTTACATAAAACGCAGAGAGCTAAAGCAACTATTTCCAACACGTTGGTTAAATCCTTTTACTATAACCTCCTAGGGGACAGAGGGAACCTGGCCATTTATATTGTTTTGAGAACCTCTAAGATTTTCAGACCTAAAAATAGCATGATTCCTATGATTGCTCCTAATAGTATTAACCTTTCTCATAATCCCAGCTTAATACTTCTCATTCTCTTTTTTGTAAATGGAATAATTAGACCAATTAATGAAAGAAACACATGAACATTTCCATAGAAACCTTCTCCAGACTAATATTTTCAGAATTGCGTGTTCCACAAGGATTTATCCATGTGACTTCCACTGATGTTAACAGAAATCAGACAATTAAATCTTCATGTAGCTCTTGGATAATTTACCCCCTCTGCTTTTAGTAACATCACAATGCAGACATCCAAATAATGCAATCACTTCCTTAGAGTCGTCAGGTGTAAAAATCTTTGCATCGCTTCTCTGAATGATTATTGGTTATACATTTTCCTCAAACTAAAAAAAAAAAAAAATTAATGTGGTTTTAAATATTAAAATGTATGGAAATTATGTGTAGGGTAATTAGGCAAAGACATCTTTTAAAAAATCATCAAATTTGAAGAAGGAAATTTAAGATAAAAAGGCAAATTCCCACTGTCTATAAATGACTATCTCTTACTGGTCATGCTGGTGGACCAAATTCTTTCTTTAGCTCTGATGCTCCCTTGCCCCATCTCAGCTGACTCTAAGAGAGATGGGGATAAACTCAGAGTGAGGAATATCCTAAGAACAGAGACAGAGAAAAGGTTTTTAAAGATAAAACCCCTCTCAATTACACTGACACAGACGGCTTAATAAGTCAAGCTAAAAATACAGGATTCACTGTCAAGTTTACTTAACTGCTCTGGTTGAATAAATTTATAGGCTCCATTAAGGTACATTTTGCCCCAGCCCAAATGTGTTTCTGAACAACATTAAAGAGGCAATAATCTTCTTTCTCACTAGGGGCTGTTAATATGAACAGTATGCTACTGCAACAAGAAATATTACTCCTAAAAGAAAGAAAAAGCTAACATGTTGCCGTGCAGCACTATCAGGAGAGGAACACAAGTCTATTCTCCAAGTCCATGATTTTCTTTTCTGTGGAAAGGTTCATTTGTGCCATATATTAGATTCCAGATATAAGTGATATGGAAAAAATAAAATAAACTTAGGAAAGGAACAGAGGTTTTGGTTTATTTTCAAATATACACGGGTCACAGATGATTCCATCTTCCTGCCAGGGATGCTGCCCAGCCCTTTCCACTGTTATGGAAGGCGACTAAAATGATGGAAGGAAAGCCCTGCCACAGACAAAGGGTGACATGAGTAAGTTTTCAAGGCCTGGTTATCCCCTGTCATCTGAACACTTTCTTTTTTTTTTTTTAATTTTTTAAAATTTAATTAAATTTTTTTTTAATTTTTAATTTTTAAAAGTTTTTTTAAAAATGATTTTGAACACTTTCAAAACTAGTCACTGGAAATGACTTTTCATGAGAGTGTTATTACTTTAAATTTATAGAATTTTTTTTTGAATCCAATCAGTTTAGAGAATAGTATTGCTACCGAAAAGCACAATATTGGATAGCATATCTGTAGAATTTCTCATCTTGTGTAAGTGAAACATTATACTTTTGGTATAATTAACAGCAAATTTCAGTGTCCTCCTCCCCCAGGCCCTGGCAAAGAACATTCTTTCTACTTCTTAAATTTTACTAATTAAAATTTTTTTAAATTACACTTGATTTACCATGATGTGTCAATTTCTGCTGTACAGCAAAGTTGTCCAGTCACATATATACACACACACACATTCTTTTTCTCATATTTTCTTCCATCACGTTCTATCACAAATTGCTAGGTATATGAAAATCCAAACATACTGTATGCTTGCAAGGGGCCCAAGGGTCTATGACACAGTCCTTGGGTGTTTGAACTTTGAAAATATACGTATATTCATTTGTTGACATGGATTGGTTGGTTAGGTGGCCTTTCTACTTGCTTTTATAATGGAGAGGTTCATTTAACCTCCTCAACCTTCATGCATTCTCTCCCTTGGGCCATACTCACTCACTCACAAGCACACACTTCCTGTACAGGCTAACACAAAATAGCCACACATATCATTCATTCTTTCAGCACCTATGCATACCTGCTAGGTACTAGGATCATCCTCTATTTATTGTCTATCTCAAGATTTGCATTTGTAAACATTAACATGTTAATTCTAAATACTCACTAGCTCTTGCTCATAAGATCAAATATGCTGACTAGGGAGTATCAGATTTATGCCTAAAATATAAATCATGGTGAATCAAAGAGTGAATTCAGATAAATCCTTTCTCTTTGCAGTAGTTGGTATACAATCCATCCATGGTTAAAAATGTACTGCCTAGTTTGGGGTGAATAGATACACACTACTATATATAAAATAGATAAGCAACAAGGGCCTACTCTAGAGCACAGGGAACTATATTCGATATCTTGTAATAACCTATAACAGAAAAGAATCTGAAAAAGAATAGGATTATATATATGTATGTATAACAATCACTTTGCTGTACATTTGAAACTAATACACTATTGTAATTCAACTATACCTCAATTTACAAAATAAATTTTAAAAAAGGTCCCATCTATTACATTGTTCTCAGATGGCTGGCCAGTAACAACAACATTCTCTGGGAATGTGCTAGAAATGCCGAATCTCAGGACTCAGCCACAACTACTGCATCAAACTGTGCTTTCAACAGGATCCAGGATAGTATACATGCACCTTAAATTTGGAGGCTCACCGTCTACAGTGCCCCTCCCCCAAATATCCCCAACAGATTAGGGGGTAGAGATGGAATTTCCAAGACTTCGTTAAGGACCCTTCAGAGGCCTGGGGTTGATCTGTGTGTGGAAGGAACTAGAAGGAATTGAACTGCTCTGCTTAAAGAGATCTAAGGTATCTGGGCTCTCTGCTGTAGAGAAGAGTCAGGAAAATCTAACAGCCTGTTATGCAGTTTGTATTTCTGACTGGCTGACCCCCTTGAACTCTACTTTCTTCACTGAAAAATTTTCTACATGTAAATGGTTTCCTCTATATGTAGAATGGAGGTTTGGATCCATGAAATCTATAACCTAAAGGTCCGAGTATCTCTGATGGATGCCTGGATTATACTGTTACCCTGTCATAAGTAAGCAAAATAAAACAAACAGGATCTATACTCCCAGGCCCAGTTTCTCCTGCCCTCACCATTCTTCTGTATGCTTTTTATTTACATATATTTTATTTCAAATAATTAATTACTTTTTTTGGGTCATGCTTGTGGCATGCAGAAGTTCCCAGGCCAGGGATCGAACCCACACCACAGCAATGTTCTGAGCCACAGCAGTAACAGCACTGAACCCTTAGCCACCAGACTACCAGGGAAATCTAACTTACATTTATTTTAAACTAACTGCAACCTTCTTCATCTGCATCCACCATTCTTTCCTCTGACAAACTGGATGAAGGGAGGCCTGCTGCAAGATTGATTCCTGGCACCTCATCGGGGCCAGGAAAGATGATGCTCTAAGAGGTGGGGAAACACCAGTTTCTCTCCTATGAATGGGGAGAGGTGATCACACTTCTCTGAGTTTTCTAGGTGATATTTTCACTCCTATTCGTGTGCTGCCCTTTCCATCTGCATGTACTAGGTGGTACTGAGTTCATATCATCAAGGGCAAAATCTCACAAGTCAGACTTAGCCTGAGTAAGCCTGCTGAGTATCTGAAAGCTGCATTCGTTACTAAATCTGTAAATACAGAAGTCGTAGGAGCCCGCTTTTTGGCCCTGATGAGAGAGACTCCACACTGGGCAGAAGGTTGCCTTCTTCAACGTCCTCATTTAGCAAACTGAGTGTTTCACTTGCATTTCTATTTCTACTATTTAAATCTCGTGATGGCTGATGAGCAGAGTGTAAGAGGAAGTCCAAGTGAGGTTTACCTTAACTACAAGTGAAAAGAGTGAGTAAAGTTCAACAACTTCTGGAGTTCCCTCCTGGCTTAGCGGGTTAAGAATCTGGCATTGTCACTGCTGTGGCTTGGGTTGCTGCTGTGGTACAGGTTCAATCCCTGGCCCAGGAACTCCTGCATGCCACAGACACAGCCAAAAAAACAAAAACAAAACCAAAAACCCCCAAAACAATAACAACAAAACAACATCTGAACATCTTCACTACTGTCTCCTGTAAGAGATTCCAACTCTGCTGTCACAAGATGGGCTGGAGTTTCATTTATCCAATACAGTGACCTGACAGAGCAGAAGAAAATTAAATAGGCCAGCAGAGGCCCCACGAAAGCTGCATGGGGTTTTGGATATGATACATTTTTAGGATTTCCTTTTCATGGTTTCCTTCTGAACTATGATTTGAAAAGTAAAACGTTTTCATGGCAGGTGCTCCAGGAAACTGGTCTTTACCCAAAATGAATCATTCAGCAGATGGTTGGGAGTGGGGGAAGGTGGAAAAGGAATGGGATTTTAAAAAGCAGAGGTGAGAGGCATCCCCAGAGCTTTCAGAATCCACATCAAATGACTTACTACAGTTGTAAACCTTCTCTATGTTAAAGGTCACACAAGTTTCATGTTTTTCTCCCTTCCTGTTCTGCTCTGAAGCCATGTTCTCTTCCCATTGTTCTATTTTTTAAGAATACAGAATTATTTGTTCCATTAAGAAAGCAGAACTGTTAGATTGTCTGTTGTAAACAGTTACCTACACGATTTTTCTACCCTAACCTAAAGTAATACTACTGCTGTTAAACAACAGGGCTGAAAGCCTGACGTGTGAGAGAGATGTGGGCTGTAGCTTATATGAATGGTTGGTTCACTGGTCAGAAGGCCTTTCACTTCCTGACTATTCCTAAGGAATGTTTCCAGATCCTTTTAGAGACTGAAGCATTTCTTATTTATTTGGGAAAGGAACAAAATAACATGCTCTAAATAGCCACCAAGTCTCCTCTCTGTCTGTGGACTTCAGGGATACAGGGCAACCTTTGTCTTGAGATTCGTTTCAGGACTTTAGGAAGTCTTATAGTTGTAGTTGTGAATATCTCTACCTCTCAGCAACTGATGAACTAGTAAATAGGAAACCAGCAAAATTACAGATGATCTGAACAACAAAATAAACTAACAGGATTAGATTGACATTCCACCTAATAGCAGAATGCTCATTTTTTTTCAGGTACTTAAGAAACATTCATGAAGATAGACCATATCCTGGGCCATAAAACCAACCTTAACAACTTTATAAGGACTGAAATCGTACAGAGTATGTTTTCTGACAATAAAGGAATCAGTCTAGAATCACTAACAGAAATTACAACAGGAAAATCTCCAAACAGTTGCACATTAAACAATCTCTAAATAATCCATAGGTCAAGGAGGAAATCTCAAAGGAAAGAAAAATACCTAACAGTGAGTGAAAATGAAATATGGCATATAAAAATACATGGGACACAGCTAAAGCAGAGATGAGAATGAAACTTATAGTACTAAGTTCTTATGTTAGAAAAGAAAAAAGGTCTTAAATCAATAGTCTAACTTTCTACATCAAAAAACAAAAAGTACAGCAATTTAAAACTAAAGTGAGCCGAAAGAAGAAAATAAAGACAAGTGCAGAAGTCAATAAGATTGAAACAATAAAACAATAGAGAAAATCAATGAAACAGAGGTACTTCTTTGAAAAGATAAAAAAAATTGATAAATCTAGAAAGACTTACAAAAATAAGAAGAGAATTTAAAAATCATCAATATCAAGACAGAACAGGATATTACAATATATTCTGCAGCTATTAAAAAGATAATAAAGGAATACTACAACAACTTTATACTCATCAATTCAACAGCTTAGAAGAAATAAGCCAATTCCTCAATGATAACAAACTTCAAAAACCCAACAAAGATGAAATGGATCAACAGAAGAGCCTTATAAACAAAATGAATTCATAATTAAAAAGCTCCACACATTATCTTCAAATAAAACATAAATAAAAATACTTCTGCTTCTGAAAATCCCCAGGGCCTGACAGTTTCACTGGAGAATTCTATCAAACATTTAAAGAGTTAGCACCAATTTTACACAATTTCTCCCCCCGCCCAAAAAAAAAAGAAGTGGAGGAAAAACTTCCTAATTTACTTTATACAACCAGTATTATTCTAATACCAAAACCAGGATTTATTCATTCCCAAATGCCCATTTATGAAAACAGAAGGGACTTTGCAAGCTCACTTTTGTTGCTTTTAGGACATGCCCAAGATTTTGGAGAGCCAAGAATGAAGTGATAGGAAGGTAGGTAGGTAGGTAAGTAGATAGATAGATAGATACATACATACATACATACATAGCTTTTTAAATCAAACTGAAAAAGGAATCTGGAGTTGGAGGAATTCCATTTTTTCTTTCCAAACACACATTTTGCGCACAAATGTCTCAGCTGTTCTCTGCCATTTATTATTGACCAGCTCTGCAAAATAACAGGGGAGCCCCTGTGAGTCGGGAGGCAAAAGTCCAGGTTCCCAATTTGTTCTGCTTTGAAGCCAACCTGTGCACTTGAATAATTATGTTATCTGCCTCCATTACATGGGCATGCTGGTTGAGTTAGGGCATGTTAATCTCTGTACGGTCATTCATGCCAGGAAATAGAGGTAAACAAAACTAGCTAGTATGTTTATGATGTTACAAGACATTGGTTCACACGCATGGGCAAGAGGTTCTTTCCTCTATGAGTCAGTCCACTGACCTGGTGGTGTTTCCCCAAAATAAATCTGCTATGTCCCTTTGGGAAGCCACTGTTAGTGTCACTAAGCTCAGCAAAAGACCTCCCAGCTGAAGGGCCTGGAGCCCCTTCCCACAGTCACACAGCCATCGCCAAGCTGTGTTCCTTGCATTTTATTAGCAGAGGGGTTTCTCAATGAGATCAGGGAAAAAGACCTGCCCTTGCAAACACTCAGTAAATTTATCCAGAGTTGGAAATGACAGGGGGATGTTAGGCCTGAATTAGGGGTGGTGGTCACTGAAGTAGGACCTCAAGGGGCTCAGTGTTTGTAGGCATACTGACATTGTCGCTTTCATGGAAGATGCTGTGCGCCTATCATTTTGAGTTTCTCCTCTCCCCACCCCCACAGACCCATCAGCTGCCATTCACTTCCTTGACATCCGAAGCCCTGGCTGCTATTTTGAGCATCTAAGATACTGACTTAAAATGCCTTCTTCTAATTATGTGTCATTATCTTGCCTTGGGGTGGCAGTTCTTTGGTGATGTGGGGGCATGGGACAAGTCAAAGCCACCAGGTTGTCACAGAGCCAACGGTGAGGTCTCCCTGAGATGGAAAGGGTGGTTTCCACATCCCCAAATTTCCCCATAACGTTATAGAAAGAGTAAAAAAAGGTCACATGGATTCTCCATTCTGTTGACACACACATCAGTGGGGAGTCCAAAGTTTCTTCTAAATCTTACTCTGTTGCCCAGAACATATGTGTCCAACTTCATCAGCCCCTCACACAGTCCCAGAGCCCACAGGTATGCTGGATTCCAGCATGTCTGCAACTGCACTCCTATATGTGAACTATCCTTTAACACAAGACTGAAACAGTCTTTAGAAAGCTCTCAAAATCACTCAACTAAATTAAAAAAAAAGTCATTATATATTGGCATCTTTCTTCTTCTAAAGGCGTTGGCAACCAAAAGGAAAACTTTGCTATAGCCTCTGGACCAATTTCTAGAAGATTATAAATTAACTCTTTGATAACGTTAGCAGAAAAAAAAAATAACACAATTAAGAATGCAAACAACACATTGCTAGGGTCCATATCTAAATTGACAGCATAGTTACCACCAAAATGACAGAGATAATAACATTTTCCACGCATCAGAGAAAATATGGGCAAATGCTTGTCTTAAAATAACTAATACTTAGAAATCCTTTTGTGCTGGCATTGCTGTAAAAGGGTCAACTCAATTCAGGGGTCAAAATATATTTTTTCCCAAAGTAATAGTGTTGAAAACAAGACAAAGTCTGTTTGGCTATTATACATTTCCTTTTCTTCACCCCACAAATGTTAAGTAAGCCATGGGATGAGCTAAAGAACATATAGCCACCTTCAACACGGAGAAGTTAAATGATCCCACTAGTCTGAAAAAATGCCAGCAGTGTCAGCATGAGCTCTCTTCTAGTGTGACTGGTTTTCATCTTTGGCAAGGATAGTGCTTTTTGCATAGCATATAAAAACTGTCCATCTCCTGTGTATATCACACACATATCTGTACATGTTCTATATATGCACATACACATATTCAGCGCAGAAATCAGATAACAGATGGCGGCACATGCTCTAAGACACCCTTACTTACGGAAGGCAGCATCCCCTGGCTGGGCGGTCTTCGGAACAACGACTGTGATCATCAGCACTTTTCCCCTTGATGTGGTCAGCGAGAGGGACTCAAACCTCTCCCTAGCAGGGGTCGCTCAGCCCTGCAGGCCTCCGGCTTCTGTCTGGGTTGCGGCATCCCATTGGGAGTGTGACACAGTAGGGAAAGAGACCGGTTCACTGTGAGACCTGCTACTCACTCTCGGACAGTGCCTCGGCCCCCCTTCCCACTGCACAGCGGCCGCCGCGGGAGGCTTGTGGTCCTCCAGACTGAGAGCCACAGAGTCCGAGTTCCATGGGGACACAGGCTGCAATGCCAGTGGCCTTCTTTGCAAGACAGTGCTTGTTAGGACAAATATAGGAACAACCTATAATTTGGTTCCCTAGCCTTAGGAACAGAGGAAGATTCTCCGTAAGTTGAAAAGGGGAAAAGAAAAAGTATGAACTGGAAAGACAGGGATGTGATTGGCTCTATTCTTTAAAAGAAACTAAGAGGACCCTCAGACCTTGATGGAGACTGTGTTTCACTGGTGATGCTGGCATGAGATGGGCTTCACCTCCTTGGACCTGCTACTTTCCACAGAGAACTAATCAAGTGCTCCATTATCTTCTTTGGGGAAGGGAAGGGAGCTAGCTGATTTAAATTGCCAAGCTTGGATTCTCATCCAAAGAGGACAGCTGAGAGATTCATGTGCAAAATAACTAGGTTAGAGGCGACAGTGGGAATTGGATTCCAAGTACCTGCTTGCTGTGCTGTCTGTGGCATCTGCTGGCCCCTCTGAGCACTGAACTGAATTGAGGCTACAGGCCGGAACTGCTGAGCAGTTGAGGTAGGGTACTGGCCAGATGGATAATAATACACAGGCATCTGTGGATGAAAGGGGACAACAGAAGTTCATGAGAATTGTGAATTGAGTAACATTTTTAAAAACATAAAATATATTGCCTTCTTACGACAAAATGCAATTATAGTAGTTTGCAAATATGGCCAGCATGCCTGTGTGTGTGTGTGCGCGTGCTACTCTTCCCATGAAAAGGTGAACTCTAGGAGTTCAGTGGTAATGAATCCAACTATTACTCACGAGGGTTAAAATATTACCCACCCAGGGTTTAATCCCTGGCCTCGCTCAGTGGGGTAAGAATCCAGCATTGCTCAGTGGGGTAAGAATCCAGCATTGCCATGAGCTGTGGTGTAGGTTACCGATGTGGCTCAGATGTGGTATAAGCCATCACTGGGGCCTCTCTCAGTGGGGTAAGAATCCAGCATTGCCATAAGCTGTGGTGTAGGTTACAGATGTGGCTCAGATGTGGTATAAGCCTGCAGCTTCAGCTCCTTGCAAAGAACAGAGGCACCCTGGCCACCCAAATGATTCCTACACATAAGCGGGGCCACCTAGGATCTGCCAGCCTCAGTTGAGCCACCTGAGACAACACCACATGCACAGACATGAGCCATCCCTGCCAAATCCCACTCAAACTTCTGACAGATCATGAGCAAATTCAATGATTGCTACTTTAAAGCACTGAATTTTGTGCTTTTTAAGATAAGTAAGAACTGGCCAGTTAGTTCAATTGGTTAGAGCATGGTGATAATAATAATAAAATAAACAAGAGTGAATGAAACAATCATCTACAACAACAAATTTATACAAGTTTTAAATATCATGACCAAACGTGAATTGTATTCCTAATGGAAACACAGGTGAGACATGAAATCTGCTGATCTTCAGCTTAAAAGAATCAGAGAATGAAGTTATAAAGTAGGAGGAAGTCCAGCAAAGTACTTTTCGGAGTGATTGGCTGAAAAATATTCTAATTACTTTCAATAAGAGTCAAATCACATGTCTTCTGTCCCAGAAAGACTTCCTTGACTGCCTCAGGTCATATATATTCTGGCTGTTTTCTTAGTAAGCAATTATTTTTTATTTCCAAGCCTCAGACTTTTCCTCTATTAGTTTCTTTAACATGTAAGCAGAGGCATGCCAGTACCCAGTCTACAAGTATTATATGCTTAGGATAAAATTAGGAACCATCTGCTTGAGAACTGTGACTTTTATGGCTATTTTATTTCTGATTTGCTTATGTTAAATAGGAAACACACTTCTACTTCAATCTTGCTGTTAAAACATATGTAGTATGTTTTCCTATTTCAGGATAAAATAGGAACAAGAGATAACTTACTCTGTGTGGGTCTGTGGTTCTACAATTTCATGGAATCTTTATAAAATTTGACTCTGATCAAGAATGTGGATAATCAAGTGTTAGAGGCTGAATGAGTCTGGCAACTAATTTAGTACATGCTTTCTTTTTCTTTTTCTTTTTTTTTTGGCCATGCCTGAGACATGAATAAGTTCCTGGGCTGGGGAGCAAACCTGTGCCACAGCCGTAATCACAGCAGATCCTTAACCCACTGACCCACCAGGGAACTCCCTGTATGCCTTGTTTATAGCCTTTGATTTTACCATTTCTCCTTTTGTTTCTAAGACAATTTATAACAATAAAAACCCAAATAATTCTGGAGTAAAAACATTTTAATTATATTATGGCAAATTGTGGAGCCATTAAACATTACTACCATTATACACCAGCTACTCCCTAGTATTAAGAATTAAAAAAAAAAAAAAACCTTACTACTGTTTGGGGTTAGTAGATGCAAACCCCAACAACAACATCTTACTGTATAGCAAAGGGAATTATATCCAATTTCCTGGGATAGAACATGATGGAAAAGAATATAAAAAATTATATATAACTGAGTCATTTTGATACACAGCAGAAATTGTCATAACATCATAAATCAACTATACTTTAAACAATTGAAAAAAAATAAAACAGCAAAAACTATGATTATCTAATTCATTCATGAGCATTACCTTTATATGTTTCTTAGGAGCAACAGCATTTTGTTCCTTTAAGGAAAACTGTATCTTGATTCCCTATGAGTTCATTGACATCTAATCCTTGGTTGCCCCCTTACTTTCAATATGAAACATGAAAATACCTTCGGGGATGGGAACAGAGTTGATACACAAAATTTCCTGATGAACACTAATGGCTGAGATAAAGTACAACTCCTTACTTAAAAAGAAGAGAGAGCTTCATTTTTAATACCCATTATTTTTCTTTTGTTCTTGTCTTTTCCTCCCAGTCATACCATCTTGGATACCCTGACAAGCTGTGCAAGAGAGCTAGTCACTTTTGCCAGCATCACTCAGAGGAACAGACTGGCCAGTTCTCAGGAGCTATACCCCGAGCCATACAAAGCAAGTGGAAAACAGGCATCCTCATCTTCCCTCATAGAGGAGGGGACTAAGTGGAGCTAAGAGGAATTGCAAAGGATCAGGTTGGGAGAGAGAGAAGGGCAGGAGACGGGATAATCCCAAGGGGAGGAAATAAATGTTTTCAAACAACCATGTGAAAATATGGAGAATCAAAAAATGAGTGGGGAGGTTCCATTGTGGCACAGCGGGTAAGGTTCAGGCATTGCTAGAGCTCTGGCACAGGACGCAACTGAGGCATGGGTTTGATCCCTGGCCCAGGAACTTCCACATACCACAAGCATAGCCAATTAAAAAAAAAAAAAAAAAAAAAAAAAAAAGAGTGGATTAGGAGAGACCAGAAATGAATTAAAGAAGAAACTATAAAAATAAGCATGTTTCCCACTCCCCTTCCTCAAATCCCTTTTCCCCTTGTCCACATGTTTTTGTTTCACCCCTCCAGTGGGCATTCAAAAAGCATTCATAGCAAGTCAGACAAAACCGACCTTCAAGATTATTAACTAGGTTCATTTTCTGCATCAGCTTAACATATTTCCATATATGCCCATGGACTGAATCTTAGGTGGTGTTCTTTTCATCATTCTACTGTTGAGTAATTGATTTTTAAAATGTTTACTGAATCGGAAATCACTGTGGACTAAATCCTATACCTTTATCTGTGGCTCTTTCACAAAGAAGTTCACAGATATCCAGACTGATCATGAACATCTATCTTGTCTTTTTCTTTTATTCCCTCCCTTTCTATTTTTAAATCTACTGAAGAGGGAATGAAAGCATTTCTATTGTAGATACACCAGGTTCTGAGCTGTCTTTGCTTCTATAGTGCACAAATGCTGAAATTCCCTTATCAAGGAAGGCTCTTTTTTTTTTTTTTTTTTAAAGTCTTCAATTAAATACTCTGCCAGTGCTTCTCTTTGATATCAGAAAAGGGTAAGAACACTTAGATGCTATTTAGGCTAAAGAAGGCCAAATATTTCTCACAATAATTAAAGTTAAAATATTTATTAGTAAAAGAATTAATGTATTAATGAGCTCCTTTTTCCTGTAACTTAAAATTGTTTTTCATATCTCCTTAAATCCTACCAGTGACACTACTATATTATAGAGAAGGCAACTAAAGATGGACTATTAATTATCACTCAAAATAACATGAAATATAATTTGAAATATTATAACATGAAATAACTGGGTGAAAATCATTTCAGGGTGGAGGGTTTTGCATGGTCGGAAAAGAAAATAATTGATTCAAGATGTTAAGGCAGTGCCACAAATGATACAAAGGTGACACTGTACTTAAACAGCTCATCCAATGCAATATTTCATAATTAGGATGGAATTTGCTTGGAATATGCGTGCCTTGAAAATGGACCAGAAAATGCCTCTGTGCATTTTACATCTTGACAGTAATCACTTGCAATATTCTGCAAGGGATACCCAGGAGAGCCCCAGAGATGTTTGGTGGTGAAGGGTAACACATAATCAGTCTTTGAGAAGACAGTAAAAATCAGTGATCTGTGGTGTCTTACATGCTCAAGTCAATTAAATATGATTAATGGCTACCTGTGAGCACACATAGGAGCTTGGCTGCCCCCAGGGAGGGGAGGACAGTGGACGGGGCTTAGCTTCCTCCTTTATATTCATAGAGGAGCCCCAGATTAGCTACAGAAAATGCTTATCAACGGATAAGAAAGGAAACAGCACATTTCCAGAGCAGCAGCAAGAAGGCTGGAAGGCCCCAGGCCTTCCCTTTCCTTCCCCGAGGCTTCCCCTCCCTGGGCAATCACCCCAGTGAATCAGGCATCACGTGGGAGGGGATGCTTTCCCATGGCCTCTGCACCAGCAGCCTGGAAAATGGGACTTTGTCCTGGTGCCAGGGACACTTGGGTCCTCTTCATTAAACTTACTTTCTGACCCTCAGGACTTGGCACAACTAATGAACAGGACAGACCAGGTCCTGTAGGCTGGGGATATCAGTATGAAACAGAAGGGCAACATGGGCTGACCTGGTGATATTCTACATGGAAACAGAGATGCACCCAAACCAGGTCTCGGTCACAGGTCTGAGAAAAAGCACCTTTACCTGTGCAGCTGGAGGCTGTTGCACAAATCCCTGTGGCGAGGGAGGGGGCTGGAGGACTTGCTGGGAGATGGGAGGTCCGGAGCCTGAGAAGCCCCCCGTTGGGAGCTGCTGGCCTGTGGAGGTGATGACATAGCTTGGCTGTTGGGTGGGCTGTGGCAGGAGGGACGGCGGGTAGACGGGACCAGCTGGGGGCTCAGCAGTCTCCCCTGAGGACTGCCGGCTCAGGTTCATCTGGCCGAACTGTGTGGCCACATCCTCTCTCTGCAAAAAGCCACAGAAAGAAACCGGGACATCAGCAAGAAGGGCTAAAGAAAGGGAGTGGCACACAGAGGTAGACACACGACACGAAGCTTGTCCTTGTTGGAGAAGGAGGGAGGACAATTTGGAAAAGATCAAAAAAGGAATTCTTTGACCAGAACGAGAGAACGTAACAAGAGAAAACACATTTTAATCATCCAAGGATCAGAGATGGTAAACAGCTTGACTCACATCTCCCTCTTTCCATGGAAACAAATTATTATTTTCTTTACTATGGGCTTGGGGTCTTTAGGATGGCACTGAGACCAGGAGAGGATGGCACTAAGACCAGGAGAATCAGGCGTTGTATCCTGAAGGGTCATCTGGTCTACCAGCAGTAACCAGAGGACCTGCCTTTTAGAGGAGACAGAAGCACTTGTATTGCCTGTGGCTGCTGCAAAAATGTAGCTAGGACTGGTATCATAAGCAGACTGGGAGGGATTTCATTTGTATGTTAAGGGATATTTATTCACTGGCCTGGCTTGAAGCTGAGGGACAATGCTCACTCTTGCTGTCTAAAAGGACATCTTTATCAGGAGCACAGGGTGATGTTGGTTACCATCTGGACATTGACTTTAAGACATTTCCCAAAGCCTCACACCAAGTTCACGCATCTCTCTGTTCCTGACTTCTTACTCTGAGGACTTTCAATTCCTGCTTAGTTCATCAGCTCTTTAAAAATGTACCAGATTACAGAAGTGCTGAACACGGGACGGATGACAGGAAGGAAACCATCATTTTGGAGGTGGGTTGCAATGTTCTGGGATAAGACATTCACACACCACCTCCCCCGTCACCATCAGCCCAGAGCCCCCACCCACCATCAGCCTGCCCTGCACCAGAAAGTAGTAAAACCCGTGAATCTGCTCTCCCAGGAGAAGAGTCACCCACTCATGATATAGTACCATGGGGAACTGCGGCGTCGGAGACACTGGCAGGAGATGCTGGGTAGGGAAAGGGACAGCTGGATATTGCACTGACTGGGAGGAAGCTTGCAGCCCCTGGACAGACGAGAGGAGAGAAAAAGCTAATCAGGTGACAGGGAAGCACTGGGCTTGAAATCCCATCTGAAGGCGATTGATCACATCTGAAGCATACCACCATCCCTCACAGGCCCTCCTGGTTCAATGCATTCTGGAGAGGAGAACCAGCCACCAACTGGAAGTCAAGGCAGGCAACCCGTGCCAGCCATCCTTGAAGGAGACTGCTGCCATGATATGACATATGTGTGTGATACTTCTGAAAACTGTAAAGCACTATAGAATTTAAAGAATCTTTCACTTAATTTTTTAAAAAAGGAAATTACTGTAATATTTCTTATGTTGTTGTGGTTGCTCAGATTCCATGGGTCTAAAAATATTATCCAGTCCTACTGCATAGCACAGAGAAATCTATTCAATACACTGTGATGGCCCCTATGAGGAAAGAATCTGAAAAAGAATAGATCTATTTTTCTTTCTTTCTTTCTCTTTCTTTCTCTTCCTTCCTTCCTTCCTTTTCTTTCTATTTATCTGTCTCTCTATACCTGAATCACTTGGTCGTGTGCTTGAAATTAACACACTAAGTCAGCCGTATTCCAACAAAATTTATTAAAGAAATAAATAAATGGAGGTATGGAATTTAAAAAATGCTGTCTAAGTACTAAATAATAAGGAAAAACAAAACCATAATGAGGTTTTATCCCAGCAATCTGCCTGGAACACTTCAGATTTCTGTGGATATTTCCACATGTTGCCCTAGAAAAGGAGGGAAGCTCTATATCTCTCTCTAAGGGGCAAATAAACAGCCAGGCCACCTTGGAATGAGGTGGTTTCTGTTCTTCACATTGATAAAGCATTTAATACTCTTTGCAGACATGAGCACTGGCCTACATTGGGAATGGGTGAGCAAGGTGATCCAGCGGCCTGGATGGGACGAGTTCATTCCCCAAGACAGGCTCCTTGACACAGAAAGGCAGCATCTAGATCTAAGACAACACTTGCCATGCATTTTCCCTGGTACCATGCCTCACTCTGCACATTGCTAGATGGGGCACTCATCTCTAGCTAAATTTAAGGATCCAGATGAAGTCCTATCAACCCGTAACCCAGGACTCTAGGCTGCCAGGTTTTATTTATGGAGTTGAGGGGATGAGGGCGGCGCCTACGGAAAATATCCCCTCTTTTGGATGCACCACATCTCTGAGGCTGGCAAAGCCTTTGTCTCTGAACATCTGCTCTCCCAGGCCTCCCACCAACTCGTACCTGAGTGACCAGTGGGCCTGCCATCTGCGGCTGGGGTGGCTGGACCTGCTGCTGCGGTGGGGAGGGCTGCTGCTGGGGCTGCTGCTGGGACTGCCCCACCATCGTGCTTCGCAGAGGCTGCTGGCTGGCAGGGGGGTTGTATATGGCGGGGCTTCCATCTGGATTCACAAAGGGCTGGCCTGAAACGGAATCATACCTTGGTCAAGGTAAACTTCCCAAGCTCTCCTTTGGCAGAAAGAACTACTCAGATAGATATTCAAAAAGGCACCAAAAGTATAAGGGGCAGGGTAATGGAAATCCAGGACACCAGAACTTTTGCCAGCATGAAGTCTTGACTGTTTATGACCCATTCGGTTAAGCTGGATAACAATGTAAGCCCAGAGCAACTTAAGAAGCTGCAAATAAATCCACCACCTCCAGGGCAATTTGCCAAATGCATCTGTGTACAGTGGCACCCAGTGGAGGAGGCCTGTGGAGAAGCAATCTCCACCAAGCCCTGTGTTTTGCTGCCCTGTATCTCGAGCCATCAGGAGATAGCTTAGACTGAGAGATGAGGGCTGCTTCCCATTCACAACTCCAGTGACATTCAGTTACTCATTATTTACCAATACTTTTGTTTTGCTTCCACTGACCTTGCCACCAACTCAGAATTATCATCAGTTCACAAATACATACATACCAGCATATCCCACATCCATTTAGCCACTTTTCTAAATAGACACAAGTGGGAATACAAGGAGGAGGGGGGCATTGAGATTTTAAAAGAAATGCCTAATAAACCCATCATAGAATCCTCTTGTTATGGCAAAGTAAATATACATTATTTTGCCTCTTGAAATAATGGCCTGGTTCCCTGTTATTGTTCCCATTATTCGAGGAATATTTTATGGTTTACAAAATAATATCACTGGACCTCACTGAGTGAGGAGCTGAAAGGAGGAAGAAGAGCAGCAAATGAAAGAAAAGCAAAGATGAGGGAAAAAAAAGGTAAGGGAGAAAAGAAATGGGTGTCCAACATGGCAGGCACAGTGCAAAGTACCACACAGCCATGGTCTTCTCTTTCAAGAGCACCAGAGATGTGCAACCTTAGTCCATTTTAGACACAAGGCAATGAGGGCTCAGAGAGACCAAGCAACTTATTCAGAAATACACAAAGTAGTGAGATAATCAGGAAAAAATCCCTGGTCCATTCACCTCCCATCACACCAAAAAACTTAGTGAATCATCCAAGTGTGCTTAATGAATATAAGGCACAACGTGGTACCACGAAAAAAATCCACTCATAACCGAAAGTGATTAATCGACACACAAGAAGTTAAGAGAAGTGGGGGTCATATTTCAAGGTGGAATCACACCCAGGACTGGTAGCTAAAGAAGACTTAGAATATGGAGGAAGAGATGGACAAAATGCTTACAGGTAAGGAAAGACAATGAACTTGTTTCCAGTTCAATTAGGAACTGACATGAAAGCTTAGCATACCCCAAATTTTCAGCCCCCTGGCCCCCAAATATATATACATATGTGTGTGTGTATATGTATATATGTATGTATATGATGTGTGTGTATATATGCAACAGGAAACCTTACATGCTGCATATTCATGAACATACCTTCCAGAACCACAGGAATTCTAACAACAATTTCATTACCAATCACAGCATGCTGTGATGGAAAAGCAAATGTGCTGGAATTTTATTCACAGAACAATGACTAAATTCAGAGAGGATTTTTTTTTAAATGCTCTTTATAGGCACTTGTTATTCCCCTCACTGTTATTTAATTTTAGCTACATTTTTTGTTTTGGCCATGCCCAGAGCACGTGGAAGCTCCTGGGGCAAGGACTGAACCCACACCACAGTAGTGACTTAAGCCGCTAAAGTGACAACAGAGGATCCTTAACTTACTGTGCCATAAGAGAACTCCAATCTTATCTACATTTCCTTTTTTCAAATTATTGTTCTTTTTTCAAAAATAACTCTTCTAAATTTAAAATGGGCAACCCATTTTCCTGCAAAACCCAGCAATTTAGGAAAGAATGAAAAAATATAGCTCAGATTACAAAAACCTACTAGCCCATTTAGTGTTCTAATCCTTAGTTCTCTCCTCCTTTTCTTATGTCTTAAAAGGTAAGAGGAAAATTTTAGGTACTTAACATTAAAAAAAAATTATCACAGCAACTTCAAACGAAATCACTTCAAAGTCAGCCTTACTCTGTATACGCACATGCAAGCCACACACAGAGATGGAAAACAAAAACAAACAGAACTTTACTATTTCCATGACTTTTGATTTACCTCAGTGAGAACTAAGGAAGTGTGAAAAACTGACCATAGGGTGAAACATAACTGCAAAATATTCACATGTCCTTTTTTGCTAAATTTTAGATCCTCTGTTTAAAATCGTATTCATGTACTGTGGATCAGAAGAAAGAAGTATTTCTAAATAAGTGCACGGGAAGTACTAAGAATTCACTGGTGTTGAGAGAGATGGGAATTTCTCCTAGAAAGAGAAGACAGTATAAAAGCTCGATTTTATGCTCACTAAAGCAAGGTGGAGATAACCAAGGAAAACAAAAGAAAGTCAGGAGGATGCCAGGGAAGAGAACAAAAACAATTTCTTAAGGGGACCTGTTTCCTAGTCAAGCAAAGATCGCCTCTCTGTGTTCTACTCTGTCTACCAATCTAGGTACAATTAGGACTGAATACAGGCAATTTGTTTGAATAATGGTGGCTGAAAACCAAAGAAGAAGGACCTGCTAGCCCTAGGATGATTCCTCTTAGCAGAGGTTTTCAGGTCAGAACTGCAGAAGTGTGCCCAGTAGGCCCTGGCATGGGTGTCAGCAGGTAAAGAGACTACAATGACAGAGGAAAGCTAGGGTGCTGGAAGCTGAGCCTGGGCAGCAAAAAGGATTGAATGCAGAGCATCCTCTGTTCTCAAATGCATGACATTAGTTGAAAAAAATCTCCACTACTCACATCAACATGTGTAATGTTCAGCAGATATTATGTTACTAATATATAATGACTAAGCCCCTGCATGGCAACTAGGACTGTTATCCACTCTAGGCACAAAAAAACACAAACAGAAAACTCAGTATAACCCCTCATCACAAAGAGTTTATAAATATGCTGGTAACCAGGAGATGAACCCAAGGGCAGTTCACAGAAGCAAAGCAGTTATATGCTTTTTGTTTCCAACACCAATGCACTGCTACCAACACCAATGCACTGCTACCATGTACCCAGAAGGGTATTTATTTTTTAAAAAAAGGGAGGAGAGGAGAAAAATATTTTCCTTTCCTAATTCTTAGAAGGTGAGCAATCAAATGATAAGGGAGCTGAGGATTATGGGTAAGCACAGATTAATTCATGACTTGGAAAGATATGTTTATAGACAGTACACAAAAACCTCATAGTGCATTTAAGCAAAAGATGGAAGCAGTTTGGATAAATCGATTCTAGAAGTCTTGTGAAAAACAAAAAAGTATAGTGTGATGGAAGCCCACCAGGAGCATTTGAAAGAGATCAGACCTAAAAGGATTCTCAAAGTCAGATCCCTGTAGATGATGTGTTCTTGAATCTCATGCTCCTGAACTGGTGCCATATGAAGGTAAAGCAAACAACATACATGGGCATGAATAAGACCCAAAAGGGATGCCAATGCCTCTTGCCATTTTGGGGTATCACTGAGTTGAATGAAAACAGCCAAAAATGAGATTTTAGCTAAAAATTTCCAAAAGGAAGCTGAGCCCAAGACAGCTGAAGGATGATCAAACTCAAGAGTCAAACCCAGGCTTGCCTGGGAAGGATGAACATGTGGGGTCCTGGGTTACCTTTAAGAACTCTGACTCCCTCATCAAGATGCCCGCAAAGCAAAGAACAGAACAGCCAACAGAGGACATAGGTTTTGAGTCAGAAATGGACCAAATAGGAGCTGTGTCTAAAATGAGACTAAAGAAAAAACTGTTGTACCTGGGGAACCAGAAGGATATAAGTATGTGGGTTGGTTTGAGTTGCCAAATAGTTGGTACTTAGTAAGAGGCAGTATCTGTTGTGCTGACAAAGGCAGTTTCATTTTTGCTTCATTTAGAAGACAAATGACTGGCAGGCACCTTAGTATTTCAAATCATTGCTTGTCTTATTCCTGTTTAAGGCAGACATTTTATCAATCGTCATTTTACATTAGTCACATTCTCAAATATGTGACATTGGATGAAAAACTGCTCTATTTACCACATTAACATATACATGGAGTAGTAGATATTATCTCAATAACATGTAATCATTGAGGGCCTGTGCCTGGTACAGTGCCTAAGGCTACTCCGTGACCCACTCTAGGGATGAGTGCATGTGCTGGTAACAAGGAAATGAATCCAAGGACAACTTACACAAGAAATAAATAGCCGTATGTTCTGAGTTTCCAATACCAACGCTTTCCCACCATGTATTAGCAAAAGGGTTTTTAGGAAGTGGTGAGAGGTATTGATTCTAGGAGTGCACAGCAAAGCCAGAGAAAGATGAGTTCCAGCCCAAAGGAGGCAAATTTCCAGTTTCAATAGTAGAGGTATATACGAGATTAGATAACTGGATAGAGAGACACGTACACACATTCACCACAGGTACACACCTATATACGATACATGAATATGTATATAAACAGCCATATATGCACATATTTTTAATTTATAAAAATAAACACATTCTGGAAAAGGATAAACATCATGAGTCACCTGACATCCTGCAGCTCAAGCATGGTATAGAATATTGTAATAATTTTCCTCTTGGTCTAGGGATATTTTCATGTCTAGTGTTTATCAGATCAGAGATGTGTGTACAGAATGCTGTTCAACAATGATTAGATCCTTTTCTTTAGGATCCTTTTGAACAGGAGATATTTTGATAAC
This sequence comes from Sus scrofa, assembly GCF_054392235.1. Classification (NCBI taxonomy): domain Eukaryota; kingdom Metazoa; phylum Chordata; class Mammalia; order Artiodactyla; family Suidae; genus Sus; species Sus scrofa. Next base: position 35,769,171 of record NC_139395.1, on the reverse strand, counting down.
AGTTCTAAATTACTCATTCCAATGAATAAAAATTGGGACCTGGCTCCAGGAAGCACTTTCTTTACTTTTCTGTAAATGAGATTATAGAAGATAATATACACATGAATATGTACACTATCATTACACATCATATTCCTGCACTGTACCCTAAAAAATACTCTGTTGAGCTTTTTTGAAACACTCTGCAATTTTGCTTAAAACATACCACTCAAAACTCTCGTCCACAAACTCTCTACCTCAATGAAAAGTGAAAGAATTCAAGCCAGTCGAGTCAAATCATACTTTGATTCATGCCCAGAGTGATTCTGGTTTTCTTTTAATTTCCTTTATAGTACTTACGATGATCCAAATAAAATAAATGTAATCTAATATTCTCTTTAGAAGTATCTAATCTGAAAGCTTTCAAATGGTTTTCAATAAAATGACTATGCTTTCTTTCCCCCAAGCTTACGGCATTTTCAAAATGTCTCAATCAAACACCATGCCTTGAGAATGTGCCATATGTTTGCATGAAAGTGTGGCAATTATTCAAGTAACTACTTTACTATCATTCTCATGCTTCTCTGAATTTCCTAATTACTAGTAGTGCTGGATATGTGGTAAGATTGAGCCAGATCACTTTTATGAGATTCTCATTCAGTTTTGCATTTTTAAGTTTAGATCATCAAAGAAATACTGTGGAATAATCTAAACCAAACCTCAGATGTATTTAAAGAAAATTCCATTTTTTTTTTTTCAATCAATTGCAAAGGTTTTTAGAGAAGTGACTAGTCAATATAAAAACTTTTGGGGAGTTCCCGTCGTGGCACAGTGGAAATGAATCCTACTTGGAACCATGAGGTTGAGGGTTTGATCCCTGGCCTTGCTCAATGGGTTAAGGATTCTGCGTTGCAGTGAGCTGTGATGTAGGTCACAGATGCAGCTCGGATCCTGCGTTGCTGTGGCTGTGGCATAGGCCAGCAGCTGTAGCTCTGATTAGATCCCCTAGCCTGGGAAACTCCAAAAAAAACCCTTCTAACCCAGGATTTCCTAGCCAAAATGGGCTCAATTGGGCTCAATAATCTGGTGTCAACAGCTGTTCTGTGCATTGCAAGCTGTTTAATAGCATCTCTTAGATGCCAGTAGCATCCCCTCCTCCCTAGGTCATCAAAATATCTGCAGATACTCTCAAATGGCCTTGGAGGTGTGGGAAAAATTGCCTCTGGTTGAGAAGATTCCCCCATGAAGCAGTGTCCATCACTCTATTTGCCCCATGCTCTAGGTCCTTTGAAATCAGTGTGAAAGTTAACTGACCACTAGATAAATGAAAAAAAAAATAAGATACTAGAGAAGATGTAACAACTATTATGTATAAAATAAACTGCAAGGATATACTGTATTAACACAGGAAATATAACCAATATTTTATAATGACTATAAATGGCATACAACCTTAAAAATTGTGAATAGCTATATTATATACCTATAACTTACTAACATTGGACAATTACACTTCAGTAAAAAAAAAACAAGTTAAAAAAACAATGGTCATTTATCATGGAAGAAACCATAATCATGAAGTTATCAACATTCCAAACGCCACCCAAACCAGCTTAATTCTAAAATCCTCACAAGACATAAGAATTTGCTCTCTGTAATCTCTGCCACTGCTCTTCCTCATTTACCAGTGGGAGTGGAGTGGAATTCTAAGGTGGGAAGACAATTTCTATAGTTAAGAACCTGCTATGTGCTCCAACTGGTATGTCAAGTTCCAGAAATATCAGATGCAAAAACACTTCTGACATAACAGCAAGCTCACCATGGATTTAGTCTGAGAAACATAACTTTTCTATTATTATATCCCAGTTCATCACTCTATAGTTTCTGATCTTAGTTCCTGGGAATTACATGAAAGACACAACGGTCAGGGAAGAGATGATAGAGAAAAAAGTGGATATTTCTGGGAAGTATCTGTATTTAGATTTACATACCAATATTGATATTGATATAGAAATACAGATTCTAACTCTCCATAGATCTGCTTTTCCTAAATCAAGACCATATACACTAGTCCATGCCCCACATTCTCTGGCTAAGGAATTTTCAGAACACTTGCTAGCAAATTTATAAGCTCCAACATAAGAACAAACCTCTGATCTCATGTCTCAGCAGAGGTAATAAACTCACCTGTATGTGGATTAAGAAGGATGCTTCCGGGTGGGATGCCTGTTGCAGCTTCAAGTGGAAGGAGGATGTAGCTGGTGCTGCTGGGAGCGACCTGGCCCCCCATCCCATTCTCTGAGTAGCTCACACAGCCTGGAGAACCAGCGGCCACACCTGAGACCAGGGGTGTGGTCTGGAGAGGTGGGTGGGGGCGAGACAGCGATCCTGAGGAGCCTGCACTGCTGGAGGACTCGGAACCTACCAGGGAGACAAAGATCAACAGATCAATCCACGTGGAGAAAAGGAGAGAAACCACTGCTTACTGTAAATAATCCACAATTAAAGAATGCAGGGCGAGCCCCACGGAATGAGATTAACTAACATCCCTTCCACATTTTATTGAAATATTTGCTGCATATTTTTCAGATGTGTCAAATTCCTAGGAAAAGAGAGGTTAAGAATGAATACTCTTTCTGGTTTCTCATATGCCACCGGGATGAAGAACTGGGAAGTGGTACTATAAAGCTCAGAACTCGATGTGTGAAAACTGTCTCCCTGAGGAATTAAGGCTTTGGAAATGTCTCACTGAGCTGGAGTTAACAAAACAATAAAATGAGGAGGAGCCCTATGACCATGCAGATGATTCTAAAGTACTGGTTCTCCAATATCCATAAAGCTGAATCTTGAAGGTTCTGGTCAGAAATAATCTTTTCCCTCATATGTAAGAAGCACAGGCTCTTTCCTATTGAAAGTGCTTAAGATCTGCATGGTATTACACATATTCACAGAAGTCTAGTTAACATGACCAACAGGTGAACCAAAAAGATCTTGGCCTTCAGGATGGTGACTGCACATCCTTCCGATGACACAGATGAGTAGAATCACAGGGAGATGTGTGGACCATGAATTTCTCAAATATGCAGGTAAGTGGATCAGTGTGTAGAAGCCCCCAAGGTGCAGTCTAGCTTATCATCTTCCTTTCCTCCCAATGTGGACAACAAAAGCACCTGCTATATTGCATGTCCATTAGGTACCAGCCAACTTCACTGCAACCAGAGCCAAGGAGCTCCAGCACCTTTGCCCATGGCTGTTCTGGGCCCTGAATATTAACCAGAGCATCAGAGAGAAAAGGCACCAGGCACCTGTACCTGTGAGGTCAAACTAACGTATGGATTAGGTAATAACTTAGATTGCCAGAACTGGAGTATAAGAAATTTTAAAAGTCATTAGCCTACACGATTGATTTCTATCATTAAAATGCATTATTTGGTGTCATTAAAGGCTAACATATATAAGGAATAGTTAAGATCGCCTTTTTTTCTTTTTTTTGGCTGCACCAGTGTCATGTGGAAGTGTAGAAGTTCCCAGGAGGCTAGGGATTGAATCTGAGCCACAGCAGTGACAATGCTGAATCCTTAATCGCTATGCCACCAGGGAACTCCAAGATTGTTTTGAAGATTCTGAAACATGCCTTTAAGTGAAACTAGAGATCTTTTTTTTTTTTTAATTTTTATTATTATTATTATTATTTTGTATTTAGGGCTGCACCTGTAACATATGGAGGTTCCCAGACTAGGGGTCCAATCAGAGCTATAGATGCCAGCCTACACCATAGCCACATCAGATCCAAGCTGTGTCTGTAACCTACACCACAGCTCTCCATGACTTCGGATCCTTAACATATTGAGTGAGGCCAGGGATCAAACCCATGGCTTCATGGCTCCTAGTTGGATTCGTCTCTGCTGCACCATGATGGGAACACCTAAAACTAGAGATCTTTTGAATTGAAAGGAATGCAGCCTATGACTGCAGAGAAGAGGGGCCACTGGAGAGTGTGGTGATTTTTGAGAAGAAGGACTGATATTTACTGAACACTCAGTATGTGTGAGCATGTGGATAAACATTGTAATTAGAAATATTATGACTGCCTACACAGATAGGGAAATTGAAGCATTGAGAAGGTAGATAATTCAAGCCAACTCATATAGACAGTGGCAGAGTTGGATGTGACCTAGACACACTGATCTACATTTAACAATGATCCAACACTGCCCCCTGAAAGCACACATGTGCATGTACTGCCACTAGTGTGCTCAGGTGGGGATGTCTCTGCTTTTTCCATGACTTGATTAATAGCAATGATAAAGTTTCAGGTTAATTCAGGATGCTCCATTAAACTCATGCTGATGGGATTCTAAATAATGCATGAAGATAAAAGTACAAGACCTAAAAGGAAATTTGGAAATGCTAAGAGTAGCTTGGAGACCACATGGCTGACACGTCTGACCCTGACGGAAAACTGTGAAAACTGTAGTGTCTGGATTTGTGCACATGATTTGATGCTAGAGTCTAAGTTTGACACTAAGCAGAAGCAACAACAACAGCGATAACAGTAATAATATAACACTTCCTGCCCCCTGACATTGAAGGATATACCCATGTTCAGGCCGAGGAGTTAGACACAATAAAGAGTTGGGGCCCGTAAGGCATTTAGCACCAGCCTGGGTGTGTGTATTGGTAAAGGAGATTGATACGCCTCAATAAATTCCAAAAGATGTCTTCATTTTGGCTTTTGGAAGATGGCCATTCATCATGATTGGCAATATCACTTCCTTCCATTGGCTGAGGAAAAGCAGTGGCCTCAACAAGAACAAGAAGGAGACAAGGCAAAGATGATGTAAATGACTTGATTCTACAGGTTAAAAGAAGGGAAGAAGTAAAGGTACATTTGGCTTAGACTCTCCACACTTGCAAAGATGGAGACAGCCAGATCTCCTTGAAGGAATGGTTCAGCCTGCTTTAGTAACCTGCCTTTCTGGCTGGTGGATAACCATCTCTGACCACCTTCTAAACATCAATCACCTAGAATCAGGTAAAGCAATATTCTTTGCATAGCCAGCATTACTGAAATTCTTGATCAAAAATGGATGCCCACAATGGTGATAAAAGGCACAGCATTAGAAGTGTTTACAGATTTTTTAAAAAATTAATGAATAACTTAACTACTTTGGGAGTTAAAGTGCTTTTGGTTTCCTTTTTTTTCAGGAACTTGATAGCCGTGGCAAATATTTTAAACAGTATGTCTATGTGAAAAGCTTGTCATCTATATGAATTATTGAATCTACTATTCACAGTGACTTATTTTGCTGGCTGAGAGCTGATCCTGGAAGACATTTAGTAAATTGCCCAAGTGCAGTTGGCATGTGGTGGAGTCTGAGTTCAAATCCAGGCAATACAACTCCACAGACCAGGCTCAAAGTCTGCAGGTCATCTGCTTCCCCTAAAATCATTCCAGCAAGAACCAAGTGGGACAAGGGTCCCCCAACCAGGCCTATGCCAAGATCTAGGAGATACTGCAAAAAAGTTCAAAGCTACTCACAACAGGATGCTCAGAAATTGAAGCAGGATCCTGAGCTGGGGGGAAGCTGGGGGGCGATGTAGAAAGAAGACATCAGGGTGGCTGGGAGACAGCCTCAGGTGAACCCTCAGGAGGGAGACAGGAAAAAGGAAAAGGAAAAAAACAGAGAAAGACTGGAAAAGAGATGGTAAGGCAAAAGCAAAATGGAGATCCAGGAAGGGGACAGGCAGAAGGAAAAGGACAGGGGCCGATGCCCCAGGGGGATGGAAGGAGCATTCACCCCCAGGGAGGAGCAACTCCAGTTTTGGTTCTAGTTCTGCTACAACTAGTTGTAGTCTCTTCAGAAGTGACTTTTGTAGACTTCAAAGATTGTAAGCCACCAGACTAAAGGATGAGTAGAGGTGAGGATGAGATGGCCTTCAAGTTCCCCTCAGCTTGACTGTACTCTAGATGGGTTTCTTCCTGATTCTGGGCCCTTTACCTCCCTTTTCTTACAGCATTTCTGCCCCTTTAAGGTGCAAATCTTCTCCCACTCTCTTACCACTTTTGCAACTCTGGAAGGCCTTGGGAGCCATTCCTTTGAACCATAATCATCCAAAAAAAAAAAAAAAAAAAAAAAAAATGGTGTGGAGTTCTTTTACGGCTCAGCAAGTTAAGGATTCAGAGTTGTCACTGCAGTGGCTTGGGTCACTGCTGTGGCATGAGTTGGATCCCTGACCTGGGAACTTCTGCATGCCTCAGGCATGGCCAAAAAAAAAGAAAAGACGAAAAAGAAAAAGTAGTACCTTTCTCTGCCAGTCTCTGTGGGAGGGTAGGGCTCGGACTTTAGCAAACACAGGTGGTTTAATTAAATTGACCAATCCCCTCTGTAAGGTCTCCAGCACTTTTGTTTAGATAACTCACAGATTTTTCTGCCTTTCTTTCAGCGAGGTTGATTTTAGTTTCTCTCCCGCCTTGAAACAGGAGGGAGGGGGCAGGGCGCAACTTTTAAAAGAAAGATAAAGCCCTTGAGGACAAAACAAAAGCTGGTTAGAACTGATTAGGCACAAGATAGTGGAAGATTTGACCTCCAGTGGACTTTGAACATCATTGTATGCATGTATTGTAATACTTTAAGTAAGTGACTCACCCACAGGCACTAAGACAGTTCCGAGGCTGACCGTAAAAAGCCAAAAAGTGAAAATCCCCTGGAATTCCCACCCTTTCTGGGGAAATAGTTGGGATAATCCTCCCACTCGTTAGCCTATGAAATTACCCAGCCCACAAAACTCACCGGCTCCTATTTCAGGACTGTTCTGGCCTTCCGAGATGGCTCACACTCTACCTGTGTAGTGTGTCTCGCTCTAAATATATACACTTCTTACCAGCACTTCACCTCTTGTGGAATTCCTTCTGTGCTGAGATTTAAAGAACCTGAGCTTCATTAAGTCCTGAGACCAGGTGTGCAGTTTCAATGAAAAAGACTGCGGGTTTAAGCCCCATTCTAGGTTTTTGCTGGGCTCAAGTCCCAGCCTGTGAGTTCAACTCCCAATCTGAGTTTTGGCTGGGTTTGAGTCCCAGTCCAGGTTCAAGACCCAGTCTGAGCTGTGCAGTTTCACTATTGCAATGGTCTTTACCTCTGCTGTGTTAATTACAGGTAAAATCTTCTTTACCCATTGAACACATCAGATGCAACTTTTACAGGGACACTGAACCTTAAGAATTTCTTCCCAAAATTCAGGAAAATGTTTCCAGAGCCAAGGGTCAGAGTTTGGCAGAATAATCTAAAGCTTCTGAAATTACAAGGATGGCAGGAATACCCAGAATGCATTAGTGTAGTGATGAAAAGGAAGAGGAAGTGAGGAGTTCCCATTGTGGCTCAGCGGTAACAAACCTGATTAGTATCCATGAAGATGCGGGTTCAATCCCTGGCCTTGCTCAGTGGATTAAGGACCTGGCATTGCCATGAGCTATGGCGTAGGGCATAGCTGTTGCTCAGATCCTGTGTTGCTGTGGCTGTGGTGTACAGCGACAGCTGTAGCTCTGATTTGACCTGTAGCCTGGGAACCTCCATACACCACAGGTGTGGCTCAACCCCCCCTCCCCCAAAAAAAGCAAAAAAAGAAGAAAAAAAAAAAAAAGAAGAAAAAGAGGAAGTTGTAGAAAGATGAGGTGTCTTGCACTGACTCCAGAAACACTCCAGGTTATAGATTAGGAAGGTGACAACAATAAGAATGTCCTTGTATCAAGAAAACAAGATGCCAGGCCATGTAAATTTGTGAAAACAAAGCAGAAGGTTATATGACTTCACCAGAGGAGCTGTTTCTCAAGCTTGGTCTGCAGACAAGCAATCTGTGCTTGAAGAAATCCTTCCTATGATTCTAATGCAGCTGAAGTTGAGAAACTTTGCTCTGGACATCAAGAGGGAAGGATGATAGTAAAACAACATGGTGTGCCAGTGTGGAAAGAAACAGATGTCACACTCTTACTTCTCAACTACATGTTCAGTACCAAGAAACAGCTGAAGGTGCAGCACAAGCACCATTCAAGTCCTCTTCTCAATGCTGATGTGATGACATCACCTGTCACAGGCCTGCACTGGACCCCTGGTAGGTGACCACCGCTGTGCTTGGTGCAGAGGGTACAATAAGAGAAGGACAGCCCAGATCACAAAAGGATGTGCCCTGTACATTTCAACTTCAATAACATGCTTTTTCCAAAATGTAGGAAAACATGTTTCCCACCTGGAAAGAGTCTCATCATTATCTGTTTGAAGTTAGAACCTATGTAATTAGAAGAAGAGTCAGTGAAATGTCACAACTCCAGACTTAGTTTCTAAAAGGTCAAATAAAGTTTGCCATTCCACTGTGAACAATAAAGTAAAAAATTGGAAACTTATGTGGTTCTGAAGCTCCATGACAGCAAAACTGACAGCTTTGCTTCATAAAACCATCTTGGGAAATTGTAAGTTTGTTTTGACATCTTATCTTGATCTCCTTTAATTTTTTTTCTTGCCATTCCTGTACCTTGACAAGCTTTCAAATGGAGACACTTAGATGAAAAGAAAAAAAAAAAATGTTTGAAGCACTTACAATTTCTAATCGTTCTTCAAAGAACATGGCATTTTAGCATTCTTGAAGTGTTTTAAATGTTTCCAAAGAGCTTTTCTTTGGAAATGATTGGTGGTTGGTGCATGGAGAAGGATGATTAATTTAAAAATCTTAAGAGCTCTTTGGGTGTGCTGGAATTTTTAAGTGCACCATTTAAGGTACTTGCTTTCTGCATTTGAAGGAGATTTAAAACTATTTAACCTTTCTTAGTTTGCAAGAGCTCAAGTATACCACAGTGGATTTTCTTGACTTCAGTTGCTGCAATAGTGGGATATAAGTGCAATTAATTAGAGGAAGAAATCAAGAATTCACCAACTGGTGAATAAAAATGACAGAAAGTATCATGAGCCCAAGCTAAATCTTTCTTTCCAAGAATCTATCTATCTATATGTATATTAGTGGCTGTAACTAAATGCTATTAATTTTCTGCCTATGTAGGAAAACACAAGGTAATTTCTTAGGAAGCACTTGTCAACAACATAATTATGTTGAACCATTAGCATAATGAGCCGAGATTTCACTGAGTCTTCTCTAGCACTAGTGAGAAGCTTGCTTGAGAAAGAATTCAAAGGTGGACAGCCTGTTTAACCCCTGGTTGGTGCTGCCCATTCACCATTCCCCTCCGGGCCTTCCTTCCCACTCACTGCACATCCAGGCTATGAATGCACCAGCAAGCTATCATGATGCCCAGGCACATCTCTGGACCACAAATCTCAACCTCTACACTGGCTGAGAGTCAGGGCTCCTGAACTTCTGGGGCAAAACCCAAACCAAACAAAAACAATTATATACTAACATCACAAACCTAAGGTTGTGGAGTTCCTGGAATTTCCTCCAGTGTTTTAATTGTGACTATTTGAAAATCACTGGAAAATAATGATGAGAGATCTTGGGGGACAGAAGTGCTAGGAATGGCAGACCAAGAGGGGTATTTTGCAGACACAGGAATCCCATGGTATTGATGCTTCCATCAACATAAAGTTGTTTCAAGTTAATTGTTCTCCTAGGTTTCTTATCATCATGCATCTCCTGAAGACCATGAAAAACTTGAACCACCTAACTCAAAAGACCACTATTAACTTGGGGAAAAAAACAGGGGGAAAAAAGATGCATGGGCCTAGCCACTTGGAAATTCAAAACTTTTCTGAGGCTTCCTTTCCTTATTTGCAAAGCAGAGATGAAAACATTAAATAGAAATAACAAAAATGAGCAAGAACTAGGGCTGACCGAAGGCTTTTAGCTTCCCAGGCATAATTGGAATTGCTTTGTGCATATTAATTCTTAGTCTTCCCAATAACCTTGCAAACAGGTACTATTATTAGTTCTATTTCTCAGAGGAGGAAACAAATAGGTTATATAACTTGCTCTGGATTATACTGAGTATATCAAAGCAAGATCTGAAACTATTAATATTATAATTACCTGACAATGTGGTTTTAAGGAATAAATCATAGTATTAGATTAAAAAGAGCTAACCTTTGTTAAATAGTTGCCTTCTGCAAGTGCCTTGACAATTAATATAAATGATCAAACTGAAACTAAAACTAGTCAACCAAGAGGAATTAGAGTAACATTCTATTATTATCTACACTTTATAGATAAGGAAACTGAAGATGGGAAGGATTCATAATTGGATGCAGGCACACAGCTAGCAAGAGGCAGTATTGATATTTAACGCCTTCTGATTTTCTAGCTATCTCAGGAACTAATAGCACTCAGATCATCCTCTTTAGTCCATGGAAGTCAGAGAGAGTGGGGACAGAATCCAGAAGCCATTACAGGACATAAACCCACTCAGTACTAACTACCTGCTTTGGACAGCTTTCCGGCACTCCTGGTGCTGGATGTACTGTCACCCCTGGTCAGCACCGTGATGCCCCCAAAACTCGCCGTCTTGGTCATGGCAGGCTTGAGATTGCGGTTGGAGCTGTCGGAATCTGTGCTGCTCCAGGCCCTTTGGTGGTCGGACCACTTCAGTTCATTCTCGGAGCTGCTCTGCCGACTTCCGGATGTTCTCCCCGAGCTGTCTCTATTGCCCCTGGACCACGGCCATCAGAAAGATACACAGGACAGTGTTAGATCCCACGAGCAGGATGCACAGAGAGCAGGACCTTTCTTGTAAGAGTCATCTACACCAGACCCTTCCTGTCATCCCTTCCCCTTAGACCTGTCACTTCACAAACAACACCACAGACACGTCATTGATGTACTGACAGGTAACACACCACATGTAACACTCATGTTACACACAGAAAAACCAAACCCAGAAATGTCACATGACCCCTCTGCCAGTGAAGGAGTAATAATAAGAAGAATTTAATATAAAATATAATTGTTCCCTTCTCTCGTGGAGAGGGGTGAGGGGAATACATTCTCCCAACCCAAATCAACAATGAATCAATGTTGGAAAGGAGTTACGACATTGGATGCTGAATGATCCGAAAGGCAGCTACATCAAAGAAGAGTTTTGTCTTTCCCTTTAGCAGTAAGTAACTGGACCATGGGAAAATACACACAGTTCCTAAGAAGCCATTAACTAATGTAGTTCCTAATTTTATGAGATTATATACCTGAATTCATTAATGCTTTGGCAGATAGCACAGAAATCACAGAAATTCCTCTGTTAATCTATGGTGAGAATTTTGCCCAATGAGTTTAACCTTCATGGGCAGAGGAAAGAACCCTTTGATCCCTTTCACACAGAAAAACCTGTGATAACAACAGGGTAAACACTACACTGACATGAAACTTGTCAAGGAGATCAATGGAAATAACAAAATAGGTCCATAGGTGAAATGACACATTTATTCAAAATTCAAATAGAAAGAGACTACATTCATTTCGAAGAAATCCAATAGTCAAAAAAAAAAAGTGAATTTTTGAAGACTCTAGAGTATTGCTAAGCAGTGTGCAAAACTGTATGTATTTTATAGAGTTGATGAAATTTGCATTTTCATTGGTTTCCAATTGCTTGGAGAGTAACTTAGTTAATATTTTCAAGGTCTTTTCTGCAGTTGGAAATAATGGATCATCAAAATCTTCTAAGATTCTCATGGATTATAATCAGTAAAGGGGACAAAAATCATGGGCAATAGATATAATTCCTAATTTCACATCACTGTGCAATGTGACATAAATATTGATCCAAACCTCACAGATGTGAACAGGAGCTTTATTAATAAATATTATCCTAAACCATTATGGGCTGTTGAGATGTTAGAGGTATGCATATCTGATTAAAACACTTACCAACCAAAGTGTACAGATGGAATACCAAAAGTTTTAGGTTTTGCTTCAATTTTACTTCCCAAACTTTTTCTTTTAGGTCATAAAAATTTAAGAAAGTAAATGGGTCCAAGAGATAATAAAAATGAAATAGCTAAACTGTGATAAAGACTTTGGAAAGTGAGGGGAGGAAATCCAGCAGAAAACCCACAAAACAAAAAAGCACTCAGTGGTGGCTATTCTCCTTCAGTGTTTTCTTACAAACATTCTCTGGGTTCAGGACCTTGGGGATGGCTGGTTTTAGAAAAAAGGACTGTTGGAAAAAAAGACTACTTTGTGAATAAGAATTAGACACTCATCAATGGCCAGGTGGTTTTAGGTCTTAAATGCCTATGAAAAGAAGTCCGGGCGGAGAAAAACCAGGCCTTTTAAGGGTGTGATGCTCTATTCCTGATTGTTTCCCTTTCAACCTTTCAATTTACAAATTTAACTTCATTCATTTTTTTCTTTTTTTCTTTTTTGGCTGCACCCACAGCATGCTGAAGTTCCCAGGCCAGGGATCGAACCCATGCCACAGCAGTTACCCAAGCCACCCAGTGACAATGCTGGATCCTTAACGTGCTGAGCCACCAGGGAACTCCTCAACTTCCTTCTTTTCTCATACAATTCTAATTAATTTGACCCACCCTTGACAAAGCCTGACTAAAATATTATTTAGCAACTGTGAATGTACCAGGGATGTGACAATAATCTCACTTGCAACCAATGTACAATATTTATTATAAGAAAAGACGTGGTATAGTCCTAAGCCTTAGCATATAGGATGCATCAGAAGGAAACTCTCCATATGGGGGTGATCATCCCTAATTCTGCTTCAATTATCCTCTCCCTATCAACTCTGTACCTCCGTGGGTGGGGGGGAAATTTAGACTTCCTGTAAATGTCAGTGTGGTTGAGACTATTTATGCAAGTGGGTATCCACCATTATCCCTAGTTGTTTGTTAATATGCTGTGGTTGGCACCCTTCATCCTGGCAGAGCTGTTTCTATAACACTGCGTAGTTCCTCTACACTCATGCCATATCTGCTATCCAATAAGGCAGCCTAAGGTTTCCTTAACAACTTTCACCTTGACTCCACCGGCTCGAGTAATCAAACCAAGTCAAGATTAGTGCATATTAAAAAATGAAATGTTAAGCTGTTGCTTTAGAGAGTTAGCATTAGTGAGATTCAAAATGATGGATCGAATTTATGATCTCTAGATACTGGCAGTGAAATCATATCTTTAGTGCTCTGTCAATCATTTACATTAACACCGGCAAGGTCAGGTCCAGAAGAGAGTTTCATATCTATTTGGGTGTGGAATCATTGGTATCATAGAAAAACAAGGCCACAAGGTGCTTTACCATCCCTCTTAAACCCAGTCCTGGTCCCTGTCTACTAGAAACCAGGAAGACAATGATAATGAGATACCTGATCATCAAGGGGAATTGGCCCTCGGGTATGGAACTAGAATTTGACCACAGAGTAGTCATAAAGTATATACACTGTTTCTGTGATTAACATAACTGATAACTTGTAGCTTCCTTCAGGTCTGAACATTTTTTTTTTAAAACCAAGTTTAGTCATGTATGATATACACTTTGAATTGATCAGTGTATGGATGGCTTTGTGCTAAGTCATATTCCTGAGTTTCTGTGCTTATTGATTTTGGTGGGTTATAGCATCCATATCTGGGATGGTTGATCTCAGCAGAAGGTAGCTCTGGCTAGGGACCAGATTTGGGGCTATATGAAACTAATTGGCCTCTAAAGGTCAAGAGCCCACATTTTATTTATAATGGTCTAAACAAAACAAGTCATAGTATGTGAGTGCATGCATGTTGGTAAATTCTAGTTTTCCTCTGGGCTTTTAAAGAGGAAAAATGCAAGGTTATTTTTTTAATCTTCAAGTGTGAAAATAAGTTGTCTGCTACAAGAAGGAGGTGTGAAATATGTAGTTCACCCTATAAGAATAAAATAATTTAAAAAAATAGATCCTGATTTTTTGTTTCTGCCAGGTGTAAAGAGAAGAAATTATTCTAACTTTTCTGATGATGAGATCAAAAGTTCAGATGTGCGGCAAAAGCATATGTTCTAAGTATAGACTCCATTTATTTTTTTGGGGGGTATTTTCTTTCTTATAAGTGGTCAAGAAGTTCTGTTGGTTTGTTTTGCCTTTCCTGCAACAGAGATGAATCCTAACATTCATGAAGGTACTAGCATATTAAATATATGTACTGGGTATTCAATCTACATACATATATATAATACATATAAAATATATATAGCACTGTGTATACATTGCCCTATAATGGATGCTAGAGAAACATTTAATAAAGTAATAAGATTAGGAAAACATTTTTTTTTTTTTTGGCCATGCCCACAGCATGTGGAAGTTCCTGGGCCATGGATCTAACCTGTACCACAGCAGTAACCAGAGACGCTGCAGTAACAGTGCAAAATCCTTAACCTGCTATGCCGCAAGGGAAATCCAAAAAAAAAAATTATTAAAAAAAAGTAATGTTTACATGACACTATCTTAGTATAAAACTCTGTGGATAGATAGATAGATAGATAGATAGATATGATCTATTCCCCTTATCCCACCCAGATCTTGATTTAAGTTGTTCATTATGATTGGAAACAATCCCTTACCTTTCTTTAGTAATACAATCAATGCTTGAAAAAAATATTGTTTGAAATATTATGATGGACAGTGGTGACTAAAAATCAACTACTCAGAGTTATCACTGATTTGTTTTCCAGAACTGTGAATGTATATCCAGTTGCAACTTATTAGAAACAACTTTAACTCAGTGTAATTCACCAAACTTGATTTGGGAATGAGAAATAAGTGTGCTGCCAAAGCTATCTCTGGAGAAAAAAAGAAATAATCAGAGGACTAATTCTAAAGGACTGTAGACCAAACAGTGGTTTCCAAGTACCATGTATCACAAGATCTAATACAACTTTAACACTAGTTCTGTTAACAAGCTCTACAAAGAAATAACCAAACATAGTTTATTCCATAAACAGAGATATTTTACACTAATACACTTATATTTAACATTGATTCTGCCACATAATCTGAAAACACAGTTTTAAAAAAGTAAGCCATACCAACCGAAAGAGCTGTCTTTTCTTATAGGTCTCACTGCATATGTTACTGTCTTCCAAGAGCCTACTGGAAATGAAAAACATGATTTTTACGATATAAAATCTAAGGGTACTAAATGCCCTATGTTAAATGGATGTGTACTACACTGTAGCACACCTGTTTTGCAAATCAACCCCATACACTACAGTTTATTTGCAGCATGCTGAGTTTTTCCCTAATAAATTAATGGCAGCCTGATTTTTCCCTACCTGAGAATTAAGGCATTAATGCTAGATAAGGGAGAAGGAAGGGAAGAAGAAACAGGGAATGGAAGAGGAGAGGAGAATAAAAGAAACTACTAATTACAGAAATAGGTTGCAATTTTTTTCTTTGTATAATATTAAAATTATTCTTCAGTTTGGGGGCATGGTGAAATATAGCATTCCCCAGGCAGGCATTTAAGAAATATATGTATTTTTTGTAGGGAATCTACTCAGAGTTTTGCTTTTGGGGACCATTAAGACTGCTTCATATATGCCATGCATATTTGCGACCAATTATCGTACCAAGGAATAAAATCCAATCTGAATATTAGGGACACAAGTGCATTTGCAAGTCTACTTATACAAAACACAAGTAAATGAATAAGATTAGGGAGTGAGTAGGGGAAATGACTGGCTCAAAGGCTGAGGAATTAGGTGTCTTACAAATGGAATTCTATAACACTGAATGTTTTTGGTAAGGATATAGAATTTTAGAATGCTTCAGAATCTTCCCCAAGATGTTAAAACTCATGGATTATTAATTTTACTGTAAAGAAGGAATATTTAACTGTATCTGTATGGATGTTTTGTTTTGGCCACACCCATGGCATGTGATAGTTCCTGGGCCAGGATTGAACCTGTGCCACAGCAGTGACAACACTGAATCCTTAACTGCTAGGCCACCAGAGAATCCTTGTATGGATTTTTGAGGTTGCTTCTGAATGCCCTGTAAAGTCTTGTTCACTACTCTCATCCCTTCTTCTATGAGAGGTTATTCAATGGAGGGTAGTTACTTGAAGATTTCGAACTGCTAATGTGAATGATGGCATGTTTAAACCAGTCTCTCTAATGCCCAGTATGACTTGTCTGTATGTACTGGAATTTAATCAAATAGCCTCCATTTTAACAGATTTTATAGCCATACCCATTAAGCCAACACCTGAGATAAAATTAACCACCACTTTTTAAATGGGTACCACATTTCTAATCCACGCTGCCCATTGGGATGTATCTTAAATGTGATCAGTACAGCTAATGTGGGATGTATCTTAAATGTGATCAGTACCTTAATTCCCCTTGAAAATCTGCAATTAAATCAATGGAGCATTTTAATATCTATATCAGCTTAGAACTATTGTTAAAAGGTACATGTTTAATTTGAAAAATTTTGCTCGTATACTTAAGACTGTGTAAAATGGTTTTAACCCATTTATTTCACAGAAACTACCTCCCCTACTAACAACCAGCCACACACACTGGCAAATCTAGGTCGGTTTAGATAAATTTTGCAAGTTAGACGTTTTATGAAAAATGATAGATTATTTAGAATGAGAAATTTAAAACATTATTATTCAAGTTATTATCTGTACTAACTACAAATAATTATGGGCTAATAATACCAAACACACAGGTACTTTTAGCAGCCTATTCAATAAGCCAATGAAACTGCAAGTTCCTGTCTCAACATTTATTCTTTTTAATGCCTGGTGAGGTAAAAGGATTACACTTTTGAAGGACCAGAAGTAGAGGCTTCAAATAGAGAAAATGTTGAAACTTACATTTGGAAGTAATTGAGAGGAATTTTCTCCCAAATAAGTAGGTTTTAGACATGCTAAATAACATATATGTGTGCATATATATGTGTGTACACATAGATATATGTATTTATTTATACATATATTCAAGCACACACTCATATATGGGATATATGCATATATCTATGAATATACAGGACACACATGACAGACTTTGTTTCTCTAAAGACATGAAAAAGCATATTTCATTTTACCTGTTTTCCACAAAAAGGCTTTCCTGGGAGCAAACTGACTGAAAAATAAAAAAAGGCATCGTATCAGATGTTCTGGATATGCTGAGGGAGCCCAAATCCTTGCCTGATTTTAAAACTACTTTTCCCCTCCAAGAGGAAAAGAATGAAAAATATGTACCATTTTTTAGAAAAAAAAAATGGAAGTAAAAAAGGAAAAACAAAGGTTAGAGTTAGAAGTATAAACCATTCTCATGCAGTGCTTTTCCATCATGGTATCTTCAGGTTTCAAACAGATTTAGCCCGTTCAGCACCAAGGTTAGAGGAAGAGAGATGTGAATGAAACTGCTGGAAACCTGTGAGCATCAGATCTCTAGCTAGAGGTTTCCTCCCAGGCTGCAGAGATGCAGCCTTCAGCAGGAGCCAAAAGGACAAGTTTGGAGTGTGCAAACTTGGCATGATCCACCTGAGAATGGAGAGCTGTAAAGTCACAATCCTGAAATTATTACCTGGCAACAACAAACCCTGAGAACATAAACAGATTACCTGCAAAACTCTCTAAATTGAAGAGATGCCATTAAGCAATCTTGAGGGGCAGGGAGTGGGGTGTAGAAAACAAGTAAGAACAAAATGAAGCTAAATGGGAAAGAATATCAAGCTCCATATAATATACCTTATTTTTCACACACAAAAAAACCCAGTGACCTACTTTCTAGCTTCCAATCCCTAGCATGCATTTCTCTGCTATCTCGTGTTTAATATAAAACATAGGGAAGATATAATTCCATTATCACTACATGCTGGAGAAAGGCTGATCAAATTAAACTTTAACAAACAGAAGAAGAGAAGTCTACACAAAATATGGTACAACAGTCCTAAAATATGACTGTGTTTAAGAATGAACATAAAACCGTTTTCAAAGTACTAAGATTTTAAACATAAATATAGACACAATATTATATGTGTGGATTTTCTAAATGATAAATAAATAAGGCACCTGCTAAAGGGATAAATAGTAACTTAGCATGTTCATTTTAAGGTAAACTAAAACTAAAGAAATAATAATGACTTTTCAATATCGAAATTTTGAATTAAAAATGCTGCTAACATAACCACTGCTCAGAGAGCCCAGCAGGATATTGGGTTCTGTCTACATTTCACTGGAAAAATCACTTCCTTCCTTGAAGCCAAAGGGCTAGATTTGGGCATAATATTTTCCTCAGTGGTCTGGGCATTCTTTTTTTTTTTTTTTTTTTTTTTGGCTGCAGCCATGGCATGTGGAAGTTCCTGGGCCAGGGACTGAATCTGTGCCATAGCAGTGACAATGTCGGATCCTTAACCATCTGAGCCACATGGGAACTCCTGGAACCATTTCTGTTTTAACCTCTATGCATTTAATATAAGTCCTGACAATTGAATGTGCAAAAATTTTACTTAAACAAAGGCAAAAAACAGCCAATTAAGAAACATGTTTTCCAGAAAAATATGTTGTTTTTATTTGACATTTAATTTTATACAGGGATACAAAGGCAAATGATGTGCCACTGACATTCCTGAGTCTCACTTTAAAGTAAAGTAGATATCCTATTGTCTTTATTTCCTTTAGTTTGGTTTCCCTACGGGTTTTAGTCATGTTGTATATGAAAGAAAGTGAGATTACGTCAGCTAAGCCCCTATGATGAATTTAGCACTTTGCATTTGTCAGCTCTTGAGGTTGGAAAGACGTCAATTCTGTTTAGCATGTTTGGTTGGCTACTGCATCACTGAGACTTAACTACTTCTTTGAAGGAATTGATCAAAAACAGGCTGACCTCTTCAGACTCCTTAATCTCGTAGCATTTGGGGGAAAGTTAAGCAGCCCAAACCCTTTGAATTAAAAAATAAGCCACCTGCAAGGTCAAGACGACATTCCCAAAAACACATCTCAAGAGCATCTTTCTGATTTCTGTGGAAAGGCCCTAAAAAAATCATCGCATCATTCATCCACCTCATTTTCATAAATAAGAGACAGTCATGAACTATGACTCAGTAACTGATGAAAATATATGTATATATTTTTAAAAAGTAGGATTAATAACTTGCAAATTTTAATAGCAGAGAAGGTAAAATTGTCATAGTAATTAAGCCCAGCATTCAGAGCTGTCAAGTAGATGCACTCTCAGATATAAAGAGCCTTAAAAAAAAAAAAAAAAAAGAAACATTTTTGCCTAATGGGTTAGAAAATTCTCTTCCTCATGCCACCCCTGATCCAGGGGGCATCTCATGGCCCCTCATCAGTTCTCCCTGAAGAAGAATCCCAATATGTGCAAAGGAGACCAAAGATGAGGTGCTCTCCGAAATCCTACTTAGACATAAAATATCCTTCAGAAAGTACCCTCCAAGCAAAACGCATTTCTCAAATGTATTGCTTTATCAACTTTACTTTCCCAAAGTGAGCAACAATGCATAGGATTAAACCATAAAATAAGTTTAACTTCTTGCTAAAAGAAACAAGAGCTATATATATATAATATATATATACACATAGCTATATGTATATCAAATATTTCTGACCACAGAAGTGCATTTATTTATTACTTGAGAAGTAAATTATTGTGTACTCTGAATTGCAATACTTTAGTTCACAAATAATAGATAAACTGGTCTTTTTTTATGATACCAAAATTCTCAAACTATATTTGAAAAAATTTTTGTAGAAAATCCTCAAATAATCTGCATATTTTGATCATGCACCTAATTACAATAGCACATGCATGTGTGCATGCACACACACACACACACACATACACACACACACACACACACACCCCTTAAACACCAAGGTATATTTGCAAAATATTCAAGAACATTTCTAATTTTAAAATAAATATGGATTTTGCTAAAGTGTCAATTCCAGAAAGTATTCTATAAATCTCTATTGTAACTTCAAACAGAAAAAAAAAAAATCCTACTTAAGTATATCAAAACCTGCCTGAACTCCTCTACTTCTTACTAACTGGCAAAGGAAGCTGGCTTTATTACCTCAGTTTTTAAATTATAAAGATGCTAAATTAAAGACCAGCTTAGAAAAAGATTAGACATCTCTTACTTAGTTTCCTTATGCTGGATTCTTTGTATTTGTTTAATAATTCAGTTAATATACTTTAAGTATCATCTTGAGTACCTCAACAATTTCGAAAGTAATGTTGATCATTTGGGAATCCGGAACTGCACAGATGAAGGTTCCCTGAAGGGTCCTGTCTTTATGTTACTATATGTATTTGAGAAAGTTCATGTTGCTATGTCCTTGAATTTGTGTTAGCATAGGATACAGTAATATCCTGTTAATACATGGTGGTCCTCCAGTGACACCTGCCTCTTGGCATTCATACTTTGTGTCATATGACATTCATACTTCCCATCAAACCAAGGCTGGTCTGCATGTCCAACAGAAGACAGCAGAAGGGAAAGCATATCACTTCTAAGATTGGATTATACAACACTGCGGCTTTCATTTGGGACCCTCTTTCTCTCCCTCTCAGGTCACTTTCTCTGGGGAAAGCTGGTTGCCATATTTGAAGACACCTGACAGCCTATGGAGAGGCTCACATCACTATGCACGCCTAGAGACATAGTGGTCTCTGGCCTAGAGCCATCAAAGAACTGAGGCCTGGCACTATGTGAATGAATTTGGAGGCCATGCCTTTAGGTGACTACGGCCCCAGCTGACAGCTTGACTGAAACCTCATGAAAGGCCTTGAGTCAGAATCACTCAGCTAAGCCACTCCAAGATTCCTGACCCACAGAAACTGTAAGATAAGAAGCTTTTTGTTTGTATTGTTTTAGCTGCTAAACTTTGGGACAATAATAGCTAAAATAGGAGACACCAGTGGTATGACTACATTGTTTCTCCAAGAGCTAACAGGTTAGGAAGAAAGACATTTTATTGTCCCTTTAGGAAAGTGGCTCTTAGTCATTCAAGCATCATGAAAACCTATAAAAACATGATAAACACTAGAGATCTTACCCTTAGAAAAACGCACATATGCTCATGAACATAATATCTTATAGATGATATTAGGGATTTTATTTAATCTCTGGAGCCATTTCTAAGTATATTCTGGGAAAAGAATGCCAGTTAAAAAACTATTGCCCTAGGAGATGAAGTGAAAAGTAGTGTCAGGCCAGTTTCCCACCTGAATTAGTGAAGCCAGAAGAATTGGCCACCAGAACCTATCAAAGGCACTTACATTTCTACTCCCGCAGGGAGAAGCAGCCACAGCATCGCAGAAAAGGCTGCTAGAAGATCTCCTAGAATAAAAAGGCTATGACAATAGCTTTGCATTTATGTGTTCTCACACTAAAGTCTGCTTTTCCTTGTTAAATAAAGAGTTAATATAGCATGTGGCTGGAGAAGCTTTAAACGGGAACCCTTGCCTCCAATCCTTACCCTGGCACTCAGTTCCCTTTCTATTAATCTCCTTAACAGGGATGCAAGGAAATGCACGGTGTACTGGGAGCTACGCTGACCTGTTTTCCCTTTAATGACTTCCCTATGGACATGAGCATACAAAAATGAAGTACAGCAGAGCAAGTGTCAACCCCATCACAAGCATGCATCAGTGCTGTTACTTGCTGTCACCTGGCTCTTGAGTGTTTGGCAACATGGCACAGCTTTGACAAGAAAAAAAAAGCATAATGTTGTTTGTATGTTATGTGGTTGATTTGTATTCGTTTCTCTATAAGTCATTCACAAATTATATCACTTGCCATAATGAGACTAAGGGAAAATGTGTGTGTGTGAGAGAAAGAGAAAGAGAGAGAGTAAAAAATAAACGAGGCTTAAGAAAAATTTCTCTTCTTGAAGGTCATCAGACAGGAACATTCTACCTCTAGTCCACGGTAGGCATCTTTACACTAATCATGACTAAAGTAGATCCTCTCATTATAAGTTCTTGAACCCAGCAAACTAAATTAAAGGTCTCCCACCTGCCAGGATGTCCTTTGCACCATCAGTAACTCTGACTATAAGGAAAGAACTTTCTAGAATCTTCTAATCATACCTGGACATCATCCAACCATGGCTACCTCCATCTCAGTCTCACACTCTCTTAACTCCTGAGCTCTGGGCCAGATTATTCAGTTCAAAGTTCTATTTTAAGGTATCCCAGAAAGGCAGAGAGGATTTTCAGGAGATCACAGAAACCTGCATGAACGTGAAAAAAGTGCAGAGTGTTGCTGCAGAGGTGGCTTCATAAAGGATTCAGAACCAGCTGGAGGATCAGGAAAATTTGCGGGGGCTTGAAACCTTCAGGGACAGCAGCCCCCTCCATGCTAAGCATGGACACCTAGGTCTTGAGGCTGGCTGTGTAAGAGCCTCCAGGAGCGAATCACCCAGGATGGCAGATGCCCCACCTGACTTTGTAAAGCCAGAGGTGTTGGCCACAGAAAGTCTACACAAAGTCACTCACAGCTCTACCTCTGCAGACAGAAGAACCCGCAGCATTTTAGGAAGCTGCCAAATGATTCCATAGAATGGGAAAAACTATGACAAACCTTGCCCTTCGCATTTATTGCATGTGAATCCAGTTTTTCATCTTTTAATTTTTAAATAATTGTGTTTAATTTTGGCCAGAGTGAGTAAAAGGATTAAAAAAAAAAAAATCCCAACCACATTTCTTTGCTGGGATTTTTTTTTTTTTTTTTTTTTTTTTTTTTTTTTTTGGCTTTTTAGACACTCATTGGTGGCATATGGAAAGTCGTAGGCTAGGGGTCAAATTGGAACTGTAGCTGGTGGCCTACACCACAGCCACAGCAACGCCAGATCCTAGCCACATCTGTGACCTACACCACAGCTTGTAGCAATGGTGGATCCTGAACCCACTGAGCAAGGCCAGGGATTAAATCTGCATCCTCATGGACACTAGTTGGGTTTGTAACTCGCTGAGCCACAGCGGGAACTCCCTTTGTTTGGATTTGAACAAACGAAATTATTCCCTTGAAAATTGTTCGTAAAAGTAATTTGATCTGAAGTTGGGGCTCGGGGATGGATACTATTATTTAATTTTTATATACTAAACTGCCCATACTTGCTAAAAATGCAGAAAATTCCTTGTGTGTATATGTGAGTGATCAATAGACTCTTCTTTTTCTTTCTTTTTTTTTTTGTAATTAATTCCTTTACACAATGGTGGTATTAAAAAGACAACAGTGTGGTATCTGCTCTCCAATAGGAATGTGAAGGAATTGCTTCACAGTTGGCAACCTCTCTCTGCACTTAAGGTCTGTTTTACTGGCCAAAACATATCTCTTTTTCCTCAGAAGTCATATCCTAGGAATACATGCAGACCTCTGGCCACTTAATCATCACTTCTCTGAACCAGGTACTCTTCCAGAAACACCTCTGTTTTGCTGCCCTTTGCCCTGTTCCCTGGCTCCAGCTTCCTTTGTCCCTGCCAGCTCACTGTCCGGGGATCGAGGCTGCCTTACTGCTGATGGAGGGACCGCACTCAAGAGGCAATTTAAAACAACTACTCACATCGTGTGCAAATATTCTCTCCCTCACTCTCTGATATTCCTCTTCTCTCTCTTCAATTGATTTACTTCGTCTGTCATCTCTAAATGGATGCATTCTGTTTTGCTGAACAGAAAAAAAAAATCAGGAGGGTTATCCAAGTTGAGCTGTTAGAAATCTGCAATTAAGCAACTGTCAGCTGAGAATAATAAATGTTCACTTAAACAAATGGAGCAGGAAAAGTCTTACTCTGGTCCCTCAGGAAGCCGTGGTGGGGTACGTACGGTGTGTGTGTGTGTGTGTGCCCCGCAACAGGACGGCATGTTTGCTGCTCCTGGCTGCTCCCTTGCTGGATGCAAGTAGCACACGTGTTTCTGGAATGTACGCTGCCTTTATGTGATGGGCTCTGCCTCCTTAGCAGACTTGTGTGATTTTGACTCCTCGGAAGGAGGCAGAGTGTTGTTGAGAAAAGAGGAAGTTGCTAGTGTGAGGTGGCTAAGAGAAGAAATGGCTTTGAAAACTTGGGGACTGGAGAAATAGAGCAAGGGCTGAGAGAAAGGAATGGGCAAAAAGGAAGACAGGGACACTTTCTCTGCATCCTAATTTGTGTGTTTATTCACTTGATGACTTATTCTGTGACTTGCATCTGGGATAGAAAGTAGGGACTAAATTTGAAAAGCCTGTTGATGAGGGCTGCTAACAAGAAATCACAATTCAAAGAACCCAGCATATGGACTGCTCATCTTCAGCCTTCCCTCTGCCCCACTTCCTGGGTCTCAACTGCCCTCCCATCTTCGTTGGGCCCTTCCTCCCCAACACTCTGCACTAACCACGTTCATCCAGCCATTCCACAAACACCCACTAAATACACGACACAGGCACATGTTTCCAAGTCAACTGGAGCCACGGTGTGGTTCGGTGGTGGTGGGAGGAAACGAGGTACAGATGATGAACGCTTTTTTTTTTTTTTTTAAAGTGTGTCAGGGATGCACATACTGACTCATTGCCAGTAATTAAAATAACTTGAGTGAGATGCACAGTGTCTTACCTTTCAGCATCCTACAGCAGTTATTTTCAAAAAGTCTATGTTGATTGCCAGAGATACAAAGGGTAACTGTAATGGCATTTCTATGACTTTCTACTGTTCCTCTTATCATTGAAAAAAAAGTCTTTTTTTTGGCTGTGCCCACACCATACAGAAGTTTCTGGGCCAGGGATTGAAACTATGTCGCAGCAGTGACCAGAGCCACTATAGTAACAATGTCGGAGCCTTTTACTGCTGGGCCACCAGGGAAACCCCCAAATTTATTTTCTTTTGACATTTACTTAGTTTTCTTCTTGATCTCCCTGGACACCACCCTCTCCATCCAGAGAAGAGATTTAAAGTCTCTCTAGCTTTGTCGAGGCCCCATGAACAAGACTATTCTAGAACAACAGCGTGTTTGGTCACAAGCAAAATACACGTAAAGAGGAAGTTCTGCTACAGTTCGTGCAAAACAAGCAAGATGACTGACGTGGACCAGAAAACGTGGGAAGGAAAAGGGGTTGAGGGGACTAAAACATGAACTCAATTCTTTTTTTGTGAAGACTTATTTTAGGAGAGTTGCAAAATCCACCTGTCCTCACCAGAACAAGGTTTGTTGTTTACAGCTACATCAGTTGCTCATCGGTCCGTATTGATAATCCAGTTCAATGTGTGCACAACGGAAGGATAAAGCTGTAGGGAGTGGAACGACTGCCAGAGTTACACAGACATCTGGAAAGGCGACTGACAAAGCTCTTCCCGTCAGCTTGGAGCCTACAGCACCCCAACCCCCCACGACATGCAGCAGACACTGCGCCAAGCACCACCCATGCAGCCCAACACAGAGCCATTGCTGAAGCAACCGGACATGGTTTTCTGCTTTGCAGTGAATGCTGAAGGGGGAGGCAGTGGGGAGAGGCATGAGGTGGGGGTGCGGACGGCAGTATCAGAGGCAGGCGAGATTTGGGAAAGGGAGCGGGGACAACAGAAGAGAGACAAGAACATCAGTCAGCCCACCTTCCAGAACAACAATGTCAGCCACTCTCAAACTTGAGAACCAACCTGAGGGTCTTCTTTATCAATACTAGAGTTATCTCGCTTCAAGATAAACCGCTTCTGGGATTCTTCACCTTTTTCATCTTTTAAATGGTCACAAAACCTTTGCTCTGGGCTGCCAGCAAAGTAAAACATATCAATAAAAAAGTTTTTCCCCTGTTTATAGTTATGTCTTCGTGTTGTTGTTTTTTTCCCCCCACAGTGGCATTCAACTTTTAAAAAAAGGTTATGAGTGGTTTTGATACTACAATTGCTGGCACTGTGTGGGTGGGTCATAATATGTCATTTCACAGGTGTTGTTAGAATACCTTTGGTGGTTTGGAATTCAGAGTCTTGTTTGCTGCATGCTGTTCACTATGGCTGAAGTTAAAACAAAACTTTAAAGGCCTGAAAATATACAGGTGTCTATAGTGTATAGACATTTTCTACAGTTATTTTGACCCCTATCACCATGAATTTAATCAAGTCCCCACCCATAGGCTCAAACAAATAGACATGTTGAAAACCTGGGGTTACCACATGAACCAATGTCTGGAAACTAGGAGAACACTTCCTCCTATAACCTTCCTTTCCAGAGCCTGCTGAATCTGGGGTGAGAAAGGGCCATCTCTGAATTATTTCTGTTTTATTTTTACTGAAAAATGTTCTGGAATCTGGTTGCAGGAGCCTGACATCCTAAATAACCTTGTGTTGTCAATCAGTTCAGTAATGGGGGAAGCTGGAGGTATTTAGTTTAGACAACTTAATGAGTGATTAACATGGGAAAAATGCTCCAAGCAGTTATACACTATTGATTAGTCAATTGATTTTTTTTAAGGTCGTCTTAATCATTCTGTATTATTACAGGAAAGGGCTCCACATCCCTGTTCATCTCCCACCATCGTCTCTGCACACCATTCACTCAGTGAATGACGTGAGCATGGGTTCATCCCAGAGGAAGTGATAAAATGTTGGTCCCCAGTTTAGAAGCAGTTGTAATGCATGGCTGTCATAAAAGTGTCTCCGCCACGTCTGATGTACTACTTATGAAGCCCAGTGGGTTTTCTGTCCCCTCTGGACTCAGTATGCGTTCAGTCACTGGGGAGCCCTGTCATGGCATCTGCTATTTAATATGGGTGGCCAGTAATTAAGGGAATCTCATCTTTTCCTTACAGCTCCAAAATAGGCAACCAGCACTTTGAAAACAAAGGAGCCGTTTAAGAGCATAATTCAAATCTCTATGAGGAGCATTCTTTCCTTAAATTCCTGCATAAATTCATACATTCTAATAATATTGGGGGGCAGACAAAACCAGAAAACTGAAATAATACCAGCTACAGCTTCTAGAATTGTGAGTAATTTTTGCAAATTGATATCATCAGTTTATTTAATCCTTGCAATAAATCTCTGATGTAGGAAAAGCATATATTTTTTGCCTCTTTTACAGAAGAAGAAACCATCTCTCAGTGACTGTTTTGACTCCAATTTATAGATTGGGCCACTAAGCCCTAGGCATGAAATACCCTATTCACATCCTTGCAGAGAACTGATTCAGTCTCTCTCTGCTTATATCCAACTCAGTGGGCTGGAGGGCTCACGCCTCAGGATAAAGAACAAAACCCCTGCATCATATCATTTTCAATATCAACACAACATTTCCTACCAAAATTAAGATATAATAAAATATAACAATCTGGAAGTGAGAATATGACATTTAAAAATAACAAAGGGAACAGAGTAAACTTGCACTTCATAGTGAAAAGGCCTCTTACAGCAGAGAAATTAAAAACATATTTTGGTGTAGCCCAGTCCCAGGGCACTTCAATTACTTATTACACTATAAAATCAGACAACATATTTGCATAAATAGCTACAGGTCACTATAAATGATAACAATTCTCCAGGAACTTTTTGAAAGCTTCCCAACATTTTCAACCACTTAGACATTGTTATTATATATATATATATTTTTATGTAGCAAGTGAAATTAGGATATTAACATAAATACAAACACTGATAATATCAATACTAATTAAGCCTCTTCTAATATCCCCAAGCTCTGTAAGTCTGATAAACTCTAGTAAATGAAATGATTTGCTGACTGCTAAATACAGATACGTTTCTTGTATTTGACACTAATCATCTGTAAATGTTCATTTATAAATGAAATTGTCAGAGAATGTGAACTTTTCGATTCATGAACATAAGGCGAATTTGCTCTAGACTAAATTTTTCTTTAGGCAGAAAACCAGGTAGAGTGAGATTTTAGCATGCTAACCAGAGACAAAATGTAAGTTCCTGTGGGTAGGGACCCAGCTTTTAAAATACTGAATCCTTAGTGCCTAGAACTGTGCCTGGCATATGGCAGCATTTGATTGGATGAATAAGTTCATGTATGAATGAAAGAAAATTAAGTATAGCTGTATATAAATCCCTGTACTTCATGGACGGATCAAAAAATCACTGAATAAAAAATACAGTCACAAATGTTTAAATTATAAAACAGAACAGGAAAGGGTTTTGTTAATAGGAGCATAAATTCAAATTTATAACATTAGGGACATCTTTAAGAATCAGATTTATGTTTGGCTTCAAGTTGGCCAAAAATAATCATGTCATTAAAGAAAGGTTTTTAACATTTGAGGATATCTTGGGAAAAGACATGGAAATGGGAATTCTAGCTTTTCTATTTGGGGAACTTCTCAGTTTAAAGAATCATTATCATTGCAAGAGAGCTATTCAGCCATTATTTTTGAAACTGTATTTGCATTTCTTCATAGTGCTGGTTTATTTGTTTTTCATAGCAGGACATATTCAGGAAAAATATATCCATCACACAAGCAAGAGCAGTCAAAGGAGCCTGTTCAAATCAATAATGCAAATATTATTTAGAGCAACAATATTTGCTACTCATATAAATTATGCAAAATGAATTTTCCACAACTGCTTTTCAAATATCTTGTTGAAATTTGTTTTCAAACATTAGAATAGTCCAAATTACTAATTCTTTCTTAATTTTCTAAAAATTTTTTAAAAGATTATAAAGTAACCATTTGAAGTTTTCATAAAAGGAATGAAATAGACCTAATAAGATTTTTCCAGTTTGATTTTACAGAGACTTATCTAGAGGTAAGGAGTTGCAGTTTAAACTCATGCAAACTATAGTTTATGGCCAAAGTACTGCATGTGATTACAGTAAAAATGACCAGTAATGCACCATTATATTATACCTTTTAAAAATCCTTTTTACCACTAATTTAACATCATAGAAATATTATTTCTTAGTCATAAAATGAACAGAACTAAAGTAATATATTAGGGACTTTTATTTGAAATGGTAATGAGTTATTTTTAACATATCGACATGAGGATGTAACTCTAAGAAAACTCCTCAAAGCTGCAAAAGGTCATGGTATTTATTAAATTAATAATAACTAGAGTTTACTATGTATGTCATGGCCATGCATTATACATGCCTAAATTTTTTTCCTGGAGGATTTTTTTGCCCCTGGGTTTTTCTTTCTAGCTCTCTCTTTATCATTATCAAAAAGCAGAAAAAATGAATTTAATGCTTCTTCTTGATTAAAAAAATAGCTTCCCATTCTCAAGGTTATAAAAAAGTGTTTTCCCATAATTCATAGCAGGCACCTACTTTGACACTCACTGTTCATGTGTGGTGACTAGCCCTGGCATTTCTACCTGTCTTGGGATCTGCAGTCAACCCCAGCATAGCACTAACTCCTCATTGTTCCTTATTAGACAGAGCTCATGAGTTGAGAGGCAGTACAGCTGAGTGAAATACTTCGTAAGACCATCAAACTCTGTCTTCTAGTCAACTGATTTCAATTTTAGACTATTTTTCATCTGAAGCTTAAAATAGATGAGCGTTCTCTATTATTTTTTGAAAAAATCTTTCTGATCTAGAAGTATTTTCAGTTAAGATTTACTCTCATTGCTAGTTTCTTGAAACCAAATGAGTTACTTTCCTTCCAAATAGTTAAGCTTAATCCCTGTCTGCCCCCGCCCCCCGCAACACACACAAAAGAAAAATTTGTTCTGCTAAATGTGGAGGAGCACTAAGGGAAGTCTTTGAATTTCATACCAAATAATGGAAAGACAGTCATCAATGTGCATAAGTATCTTAAAAAGGGAAGGCTGCCGTGCACAACAGGATGAAGTATTTTTATGTGTAAAACATTCATCAAAAATATGTTAATAGTCAAACATATTAGAGAAGTTTAAGTGCCCCTCTTTGCCTTAACACTTGGAAATATTCAATTAAAATATTTATAACTGAAATCTTTTGTTTAAAAAGAAAGTCCTATGTTCTTCTTTACATATTTCAGGATTTCCATTCCCATCTTGTTATGTGATACCGTTTTATTCTCTTTTAAATGGGACTACACTTTACAAATTCAGTATTTTAGCATTTAAGTTGGGGAACCAACCACCTTCAACCAATAAACTACAACTTCTCTTTCTACTCTCTGCCCCACTTCTATCTTTCCTAAGGCCATGATAATACATTCATGGCCTCCTCGCTATCAGAAATCTTTAAGATTATTAAGACACAAGAACTATACCAAGAAGATTGACCAGCTGTTTGTTGAACCTACCAGACTCTGGCCTTCAAGTACGCCCTCCAACTCTCCCCAAGGACAAGGGCTGACAGGACTATTCCTCCTAAAGGTGGATCTGGAAGCAACAAAGGGAGCCCTCAGAAACTGGGCCTAATTCTGCTGCCTACAGGAGAAGGAACTGTGGTAATCAGGCTACCGCTAAAACCATCGCGCATTCAGGAAAATACTGTATGTTGTATGTACATGTACAGTAAACCTTTCTCTAAACTGTCCCAAACTGTATAATACAGATACTGTCTTTACACCCAGGCTTGTGCTTACATACAATGTGCTTACACACAGCCACAGAGACTCGATCGAAATTTTCTTGGCTCTTGAATAAACTATGAACAGAAGATGGATAGGATTTGTAGCCTACACTTCTTTTGTTGAAAGTATGGTACTGAATGCTTGAAAAATACTTTGCAGTTAAAGAACACAGAAATGGTTTTTATCTCACTTCTAAGTATGACAATTTTTAACCCACTGTGTTCTGTGATGCTGGAGTTCTGCATCATAGGTTTAGCATTCATCTTAGTGGTAACATTGGGTTCTCTGTTTACTTTTAAAAAATAATTCAGTGTAAATAAGGATATTGTAAAACAAACAACAAAGAACTGTGTTTTGTTTTCTTCTTGCTTTTATCATCATTTCAGAGTATTGATTCTATTAGTGTTAGTTCTTGTTTCCTAAACCTCAGTTATGGCTGATTGGCAGGAGTAGTGGATTTCAGTCTTGATCTTCTGTGAATGGACCAGGTAAGGTCAAGTTATGAATCCACTTTCTTTTCTGTAAAAATAGTCTAGCTTTACCTAGAACATTGCAAGCCTAATAAATAAATAAATAGATAAATATTTTAAAAGTATTATCACTGCATATTACTTTTTTTATAGTTAAGGATATTAACATTATAGAAGATACAGGTATGTTTCATTTCCAACTTTAAGGTGTAATTTATAAATTCAACACACAAAGGCCCATAAATAATTTCAAGTTGTGAAAGGAACACACAACAGTTATTTTCTCTCCTTACAACTTTATGTCTGTCTCATCTACCAATTCTTATGTTCTCTGAGGAATGTGAGAATAATAATAGGAGACAATAAATTTGAGAGAAACGATATGGAGTTTAACCAGTGTTAATATATGTCTTAACTTGGAGCTGAAGTACTGTTTAAGAACTGGGTTTTCTATTCAGTAAATACAACTTCATGGTTTTCCTGAGAGGAATGTGATTCTTCGTTAGGTTTCTGACTTCTAGCTTCAAGTCTGATAATTTTCAACACTATATCTAAAAAATGTGCAGAGTAGATTTATCCTGTTTAGAAATGACAGGATGCCAACCAACCACTCATAGATGTCCAAGAGGCACTTAAATAAATTGATGCTTGGTGCTCTTCAGAGGATTATTAAGCAAGCATCGTATCAGGAGGCGTCTCAGTTTATTCATGGTGCCACTCACATCCCTATCCAAAGGAGAAGAAATATAACAGATGTGGAAGGAAAAGCAGGAGATTTTTGGTTTGTTTTGGTATAAATCCACTTAGTCACCTTCAGAGAATGAAACTCTTTAGGGTCAAGAACTGATGATTCTCATTTTAAAACCTAGGCCCTCAGGAAACCAAGCAGCACAGATGTCCATTGGCTCTGATGCCCTGTGGCCACTCCTCCCTGGTCTGCCTGCCAAGAAGCTGGGAGTGCCCCTAGTCCTGCTCTTAGGGCAAACATTATCCACAACCTAAGGGATTTTTGACAAAGTCAGCTGGGCTCAACTGCTTCACTTCTCTAGACAGGTTTGTTTAGTGCAAGAACAAGTTTCACGGTTCTTGTGATTTACCAAATAGCCAGTTCAGTGAATCAGTCTTTTTGGAACAAACAAGCAAACTATCACAGTTACCATATACCATTCATCACTCCAGGTGAATGCCCAGGTCCACACTTCTTAGGAATCAGGGCATTGGGTTCCTGAGCACTGGACTCTTAAGGTGTCACTCCAAATCTCTGCCTTTGAGTCACTATTCTTGTTTCATGATTGTGGGGGCCTGCAACCTCTCTCCACAGTCGCTTTGCCATTTCTTTTCCTTGCTCTGCGCTCTTGAAATAGGGGATTTAAGGCAATAACAGTGGGAGGATATGAAAGACAAAAGAAAAAATATTTAAGAGATGACAACGTTTTAACATAAAATTATCTGGAACCAGCTAAACAGTTGCTCTGACAAACGCAAAGGCATTCAGGTACGCAGGGGACTCTCTTTGCCTATGACTGATCTCGGCCCTTTGTAAAATACTAGTGCAAGTAGATGGTTCCTCATCTCTGAATGATATGTGTGGACAACTTTTCTTGAGGAAGGAGAAGAAAAGAGGGAGGTGTACAAATTATCTAATAAAAGAACAATGAGTTGTTTTGGGCCAAACACACAGAAAAATAAGCAAAAGAGAGAAAGTAAAGATCAGAAAGAGAAACAAAGAGAACATAGCTCCTTTATATATAAAAAAAGACCTGCATATTTGTAGCATTAAAATTTTTTTTTTAAAAACTTCTGTTCAACTGTCAGTCTCAATCCTAAATATCAAGAAAGTAACCATGAAAGAGAATAAAGTGTGTTTATTTGTAATTCTTTGTAATTAATTTTTTACAAATAAACTTTTATAAACAAACTTTACAAATATCACTTGCGGTACGAAATGGCACAGACCCTAATACCTCTGTCCCGGATTTCCAAGGGGGCTTTTTTTAATGTTGCCACATAATTTAAAGAATTCCAACAGAAAAAATGTAAAAGTCTTAGAGAATAAAATGCATTTCTGGCAATCAACAGGAGAAAAAGAGCCCAATGAAAGCTGAAAAAAAATCACCACATGGGGAAAATCTCAGCTCAAAAACTTTCATTACTTCAGCAAAATGGCAGGTGACATCCATCCACCTGTTCTTACCCTGGCTAGCTCCAAGAAGCAGCAAGGATGACTGGTGTGAGGGTCAGGTGACTTTCCTTTGCTACTTCTCTAAAGAGCATCAGTTCCCTGGGATGAAGGCACCTTTTTGGAGTGTATTCCACATGAACACAATTCTTATTTCCTACTGTCTCTGAACCACCACATCTTTAATCCCATACTCCTGTGCCTACGACATGAAAACATGCATTTGGACAACTGAATTGCTTGTAGCAGTAATTTCGTAATAGCACAATGGATAGGTTCATCTCCTGCACTGACATAGCCATAAATGTAGCCTTTTCACTCTTGAAAAAACAGATTGAAATGATAGAACGTTTACACTGAATGGGTATCACCTCCTCCCAAACAGCACATCTTTTGTTCCCCTAAATAGTGCATCGCGTAGCAATGATAAATAGAGAAAGTCTGGCTGGAACTATCTCATTGTAGGGAGTATCTATTATTTACTGATACCACTGAGTTAATCTTCAAAGAGACTTTTTCCCTTAATCATTGTTTCTTATTGGACAGCAAAAGACTCAAAGAGCATAAATACCCAACCAATCCAGGCAATTTTGAGGATTTTGCTCAAGACATTCTGGATGTTTTTGCTTTAAAGAGAATTAGATTATTTAAGAAAATTGTTCTTGGCGTTAGACACATTGGTTTAGATCCCAGCCATACTAATCATCGCTTCTTTGTAAGCCCAAAATTGGACCTGAGTTTGTGCTTAATTTTCTTTTGTAAAGCGAAGATCTAATTAGTTAGGTTAAAAATATTTTTTAAAATTGAATGAAATAATACATGCTAGATAAAAGGTAAAGTACCCAGTGAAACTGAATAAACAGTAGGTAATGCTATTATAAGACATATGACCAAACGATCTGAGAAATCTGTCTTGAGAAAATTTTTTCCTATCATGAAAGGACAGATGTGTTATATCTGAGGATCTTATGTAATATATTAGAAGTAAATGAGGTACACACACATGTATATATATAATCCCCAGAGACTGCTGTTATGACTTAATTATTTTGAACTTCAGGTTCAGGTGAAATTATTTTCTCTCCATGCAGAACTCAGTATTTTCAAGTCACGTTCTATAATTACTTGAACCGGCAATGATCTAGAAAAACAGGAATTCTGGAAATAAATCCCAGCCAATATGAAGCTGATATATATATTCATGTCTGAAGAATACCTTATATGCCTATACAGTGTCATTGAAAAAGAAAAATTAAAAATTAAATAAGAAAGCATTGTCTCTCCTTTAGCCTTTTAGTTCGTTTTTGTTTCCGCCATCCCATTTACATTTTTCTGCATTTCTTCTAAGCTATAGTGGCATTTAAAATATGCATTTTCATGTATTTCCTTTGGAGTAGCACAAAACTATATACACTGAAAAGGTATTTATAAAACAAAAAACCCCCAATGAACCATCTGAGGAATTTCCAACTCAGCCACCCTCCTTTACAGAAATGGAAACATTTCCATCTTACTAGATATCCAAATCAATACAGTTCCCAAGGCCATCATTTGCCAGTTGTCCTGACAGCACAACTCTTATAATTTTCAGAGTCAAAGAAACAAGGCACCTGGAACTTGAATAGATGTTCCACTTGAAACCTTAACTCCATGAGAATATGGCAACAGACTTTAAACATCAAATATATTATTTTCCACAGAACAAAGTTTCCCCTTTGCTAAAACTGTCCAAACGTGATTCAGATCCTGAAAATGTGACTTGTTACTATTTGTAGAAGGTCAATAAATTCATTTCTTTTCCCTTGTCCTAAAGATATCAGCCTTCCCCATCCGCATCTCAACGCTCAGCAAGAGCCACTCAAAATAAGGACGGTCAGAGAGGTGGCTGGAATAGAACACTAGGACTTCACAGCTTGGATTAAAAAATATTCAGCTCAGTGCTTCAGGAAATACCTTGATTGTCCATGACATACAGTCATTTCTCTTTTTGTTGAGGACTCACAGAGTGGGACTAATGAGTGATGGGCAAGAGCAGAAACTAGGCAGAAATGGAACCAGCCCAGGCATTTTGTTGTAGTAATAATACCTAAAGATGTTCCGTGCACAAATTCTTCTTCCACTCTCCCTGAAGTCATAAATATGTGGGGTCCATTGGAAATTGGCCATTAAAAACAAACAACCCCCCCAAATCTAGTGCTCTTTTAGAAGTAAATAAGTCTCAGAATATGATAATATGATGCTTTTTAGCAGAAAATAAAAGGTTTAAGGGACAAATTATGTCTGCTAGTTGTATTTGGAAACTTGCAAGAATCACAAGGATTTTGAAAAGAGCTGACTGATAGAACTTTCTGAAATAATGGGAATGTTTTCTATATGTTCTAATGTGTGCACTTGAAATGTGGCTAGCCTCACTGAGGAAGAGAATCCTAAAGCTTAAATTTTATTTAAATTTAATTAATTTAATTTAAAATGTAAATAGCCATGCCTAACTAGAGGCTACCATATTGAACTGAGCTAGTTTAGAGCCATCACTCAAAGTTTATCAAGAGTCTTTACACAGTGCTTCATTTTCTCCAAAACTGTTCTACACGGAAACAAGTCTCAAACATGTGTATTAATATTTATGACTACATGATTGCAAAATCAGGTGAATTAAAGATGAATGCACTATCTCTACTAGTTGAAACTGTATCAATCTACTTGATCTATGGGCTTTTCCATATCTGTTATGGCCTTACAGAGAAAAAGGATAAAAACAAATTAAAAAGAGATAGTCAATGACTTCCCTATTTTGCCATCAGCATGTCCCTGCATTGTAGTGTCTGAAAGTCATAGGAAAAACAAGAATGGGGAATGAAAAACAACAACAGTGAGAACTAGGAATATTTGATGGAGATGGAAAATGTAAAGGATTAAAGGACAGTGACCTTTCATTCCTACCACTGTTCAGAATAGGAGGTCTGTGTGCTAACAATCAGACGAAGTGGAAAGCTCATCAATTTCAAGATGTAATTTGCCAGCACAGTAGAATGCAACCACAGGACCCAATAATTCTGAAGCTTCAAAGACCTGTAAACATTAGCCATTACAAATTCTCCTGCAGATAAATAAGTAATTTGAAGCCCAAAGAAGTGACGTGCTCAGTGTCTCTGAGATAAGAGCCAACTTCGGTCCCAGATCTCCCACCATGAGTTCTTTTCATTGAACACAGACTCAGCCTTGAGTAGACAAAGGGCCTCATCTCTGTCTCAACAAGTCCCAACCTCTGGTAAGCAGAAAATAATGTTTTAACCATGCTGCTGTGCTTGACACAAAAGTTCCCTTCACTAACAAAGCATTTCTAAAAACCATGCAATTTACACAATTTACCAAACACTGTGAAAAAGGAAATTACAATATACAAATGCTTTAAGGGAATGTTTTGCACAGGGACAGTTTTTCTGTTTAATGTGTATTTTACTACAAAAGTGGCTTGTGCTATACTTAAATGGGTTCAAGAGGGACAGTTCCAAATTTCCAAAGCAAATGACTACTCATCTCATGCTCTCTGGTGACTCAACAGGACCATGAAAAGAGAAAGATAGAAGCAAAGGAGCAAAACCAAACAACCAACCTCCTTTTAGAGCTAGAACTCAGATATAATCCAGCTCAAAACCTCTCATTTTACAGGTGAAAAAACTGAAATGGCAGATTTTAAATGACTTGTTTCAAGTTACACAGCTAGCAAATAAAAGAATTGGGTCTTAGAGGCAGACGTTTGTCTCCCAATGTGGAGTTTTTGTTACTCTGGAAACCACAATAAGATCAATGTCTTTAAGTCAGAAAAAGAAAGAAAAGGAAAATTATCCTGTATATGTCATTGTTGTTTTAAAATATTATTTTTGGAGTTCCCGTTGTGGCTCAGGGGTTGACGAATCTGACTAGGAACCATGAAGTTGCGGGTTCAATCCCTGGCCTCACTTGATGGGTTAAGGATTTGGTGTTGCCCTGAGCTGTAGTGTAGGTCGCAGACGCGGCTTGGATCCCATGTTGCTGTGGCGTAGGCCAGTGGCTACAGCATGATTAGACCCCCTAGCCTGGGAATCTCCCTATGCCATGGGTGTGGCCATAGAAAAGACAAAAAAAAATGAAAAATAATAAAATAAAATAAAATATTTGTTATTTTTAATTCATTATATTTTGACATAAAATGTTCCATATTTTGTATGTGATCACAGGCATTATAGATTGAAGAAAGAAAACTGTTTCAGGAGTTGTGTAAAATATCAGGGAATAAATACATTTTATTGCCTAAATTTTATCAACTTTCCTGGTCCTCAGATAATCTTCTGCAGAAAATGCCACACTACTGCTGATAAGAGCAAGAGATAAATAACACTGCACATTTCAAATGCCATTTGCTTTGAATTTTATACAGTGTTCTTATAAATGAATCCACGAGAGAAAAAGAAAATGCTAAATAAATATGGAGATGGGGCTTACATTCTTGTGTTGCCAGTCTTGTTGATGATAACAGATTTCCCTGTCTGATCCACGTTGTGATCCAACCCAAAGTAAGCTGCCACACGATGGACAAGCATCCTCTGATAGGAGGACATCTGAGGAAACTTTTTATAGTGATTACTGGAAAGGAAAACAAGAAACAGCAGAATCAGCATTTTTGTTTCTGGCCTGCAGTACATTTTATAGGTACACACATAAAGTCATTTCTTTTTCATCCAAACCATTAGGCTTATTTCATTTCTGGCATCACTTGATGCTTGCATTTCCAGACAAATTTTCCACTTATAGATTTATGGACTGAGTTACAATAAGTGTTTTTTGTTTCATAGTTGCACATTTTTCAAACCACAGAGAACTTAAGGTTCATTGGAAAATATTCAGTTTTAGTTGAGGATACCTTATCAAAGGAGCCAGACACAGGACAAATTATATAACATGGGACAGCAGATGCCTATCTGGAGATGTGTCATTACATGGTTGACACTAAAAGCAGCTCAATTATTTCCAGGCATAACTGACTACAGCCAGCTGGATCCCATTAAAAAACTATAATAAAAATGAAAAGGGTCACTTCTTGTTACTGCTACTCTATGCTAATCAGTGGCCCCCTGTTTATGGCCATTTTGTCAGGAACTTAACAAGCAGGAACACACATGGTCCAAGCAACAATTCCCATCGTCATACAGCTCCTAACTCCAATAGCATCTCTATTGAACAAGTCAGCAAATATATTAAATAATGTTTTAGCTATTCCTAAATTGTTCCAGAATGAATAATTAAACCCAAATACCAAACTGAGACACATCAGATTAATGAACCAATATTGCAGTTTAACATACTTGTTGTCACCAATGAAATCAATAATTTCCTGCTCCATTTTCAAGAGTATCATCCTGTCTCTGCAAAATAAATGTTAAAATGAAAAGGTTTTATGTACTTTCATTCCCAAAGACTTCAAAAGTTCATTTATATGTATGGAAAAGATTGTTTAAATGCATATGGCTACAAATCAGTATCCAACTCTTCTGGTATATGTTATCCATACACCTATAATTCTGTTCTGCTAAAAGATTATATCTCATCGCATTTGTTAAATATTTTGTAATACTGAAACTTCTGTAGTTTTTAATGTTAATTAAGATATGCAAGGTATTAGGCCTATAACACACATCAAGTAAACTGTATGCTTTAAATTAACTGGAAACTAGAACAAAGCTAAGCCCAAGTAGAAGAATATTTACTCTTTATTCATTGGGTAACTATTCAGGAATTAAAACTATCTGTACTCAGTAAACATGCAAACTGTTAGCAGAAAAGAGAAAAAGTACAAGATATACAAGAGATAGTACAAGACAACAGAGACGGTATCTGCCTCTTACAGATCTCTTCCTAGAAACATTTGGATTAATGACTTTAATTGTAATAGTCTACTTGACTCTTCCAAAAATAAGAGGTTTATTTAATAATTTACCTGGAATTATTCTTTAATGTGTTAATCAGAAACTCGTGTAAGTCTATGCCTGTAGAATCCGTATATTCTTGGCTGCAATCTGAAACAAATAGGAGGACGGAGTTGTCAGAAATGCTAATGGGGCGGTAGGGTGGAAAAGGTTTTCCCAACCTTCTATTTCCCTGATGCTCAGGTAAATTTTAAATGAAGCTATTCGTGTGAAGGATACATGTTACAAAACTAGCAACCTGGCAATATTACATCAGAATGAAAATTAGATCCGGTGATTGAGAACACCCCGTAGATTCTGATCATGGAAAGACCCAACTGTCAGAGGAGAGGAAGGAGGCACAGACTGGGTGGGTGGGTGGGTGGGTGGAGTCAAATATCATGTGTTCATTCTGTGCTGTCAATCGGCAAGGGCATGACCTCCCTGTGACCATGACAGTGACAGGTACTCCCAACCCACACAGAGAGTTCTCAAGAGTCTGAGATCCCCCAGCACACTCTTTCTCTTAAAATCATGAAGGCAAAAACTCAAGGTTCTATTACAAGACTGTCTAAATATTAATCAATACAAAGTATAGGAGAGCACTAAATATTTCCAAGCCTTTCAAATCTTTGATGCTTAATTTCCAAAAGCTTAATTTATAAAGCTAGTTTAGGAACCTGCACTTCTTCACTCTTGGATACACTTTGGTTTTAGATATTTAGCAGCGGAGATAATCATTATAAGCAGATATATGGTTATAGAGCATAATATGAGAAGTAGTCATCATTTCTCAACTGGTCAGATGCTCTATTCTCTCTCAGTTGTTTAAAAAAATAGTCTACTGCAAAGCTATTTATTCATGGAATTCTTCATTTCAAATTAGTTTTGTTTTTTCTTTTTGTTTTAGTTTAACATAATTATATGTAAGGCAACAATTGATAAGTTTGAATTTTAGAGTTGGTATTTTAGAAGGCATGACATCCGGGCAAGACTTTTTATTGAAGTCCAAGTGTGTACATTTTAAAAGAGATATTATGAGACAGTATATGGGTTGCAGAGACCAAATGCATCTGTGCCAGATAAAAGGTTAATATGTATTCCACTGACATGGACATATACACCTGTGCTTTGGGGATAACATCACTTATCACCTATACTGAGAATTTCTAACCCACTATCTGTCTTTTAAGATAAAACATAAAACTGGGTATCATTCCTGTTCATCAGTTCCAGTTAGCTGGACTAATAAACCTGAATTTAAGAACTGACTTATACTTTCTCCCTTGTATAAACTTCTCATTGAAAACAGAAGATCTAAATGAATATCCAAAGAAATAAGTGATCCTAAAAAAAACCCCTTTCTAGATACACAAAATGACACCATGAACAGAAAAAAAAATCAAGTTCACATCATCTTTTACACACACATACGTACACATACAAAATTATATATTCAGAGTTTGGTGAGAGGTGAATACACGTGTAAAATCTAGAATGTATTCTGTGACTATTTCTGTGTCCAAACTGAGTAAGTTAAGGAAACATTTTCACATTCACCTTTTGATAACATTCTGATCTTGGGTTTTTCAGAGGTTTTATCTTTGTTTTTATCCTTTTCTTTTTCTCTTTCAGAGTCATCTTTCCTAGATTTATCATCCTCTTGCAGGCTGGGAAAACTGGAAAGCTGTAAATGAACTGATTCCTGTTGGGGGAAAAAATATAATAATTTAGGGCCAGATTTAAGAATCTCTGTCTGGTTTCCATTTTGCATAGAGATTATTAAGAATGGAAAATGAAAGCCAGGTGTAGATTTTTTTTTTCTTAAATGGTAAAAAATTAAACCTGACAGAAAAATAATTGCCCTTTTTAAGGTGAATTAAACTTCAGAATTCAATGGAAGGTCATGAGAAATATCTAGAATTAAACCTTTGCCTCATGAATATTTATCTCAAGCAAGTTCAGTTCCCGTAGATCACAACTCTTATTTTCTCTACAGGTTTATTATTCTAACACCTAGGAAAAATTTTCTTTATCAATAAGCTTGCATCACAGCTACTATCATGTCTCAAGAGAAAAAAAAAAGAGGCTTCTGCAGTTCTTTCCTATAATTCCTTGTAAGGAGAAGTTGGCACAAACACAGACAGACAGATACTACGAATCATAATTACAGAAAAAAAAACAGACATAAATAAAGGCCATAACAGCCAATTTATAATTAAAATTGTTTTAGAACCACATCAACAATGATATCTATCACTATGAAAAACCACGACATATAATTGAAGGAGTCCTAGGTCTGGATTATCATCATACATTGTTTACAAAAGCTACAAATAAGTCATCATAGTATATGGTTACAAAAATCACTGCCTTTTAGAAAAGGTAGAAAATAGGACTATGCTTTTCATCAACTATATATAAACAGTTTTAATTCTAGCATCAGATAATCCTTTGCAAAATATAAGACTCTCTTGAACTGATGCTTGGTTGACCATTTAGAGTACTGGGACTGGATCTACTTTTATATTTATTTATTTTGCACTGAAAACAGATCATTTTGGATTAACTCATGTATCAGCCATTTGGTCGATAGCATGTTCACTGTTTTGAAGAAGAATGAGCCAAATTATGTTTTTCAGTTTTATGAAAAAACTATGCTATGATTAAAACTATGACAAATGAGCCGACATTAAGCCCACTGGTTCTTATGTAAGAGATCATCTGATGGGAAAGCTTTCTTCTACCAGCGACATTAACATTTATGATGTAGGGAAAAGATATTCCAGTGACTAATAGTGTTTCTCACTGAAAACTAAACTAATGCTCCTCTGCACGTGACTAAATTGATGCCTCTACATCCTCAAAATCATGGCCCATCTGGGATTCTTAATGGTTCTTGGTAAACCTAGCTAATCCAACAAGCAGAAAATAAAAGTCCTCCAAAGCCAAGTTTCTTTTTTGGGAAGGGCTCCATTGTGTATACTGGGCTGGAATAAAAAGTCACCATTGTTGAAAGATGCATGATATAGAGGATGAACTAAAACAGTCTCATGGTAAACATTTATCTTAACCAGGTTTCCCAATATCCACGTTTATCCTGGGGTTGGACATATACAAACTATGTAAAACTGAGTGTAACTTGATTATAAGGTCTTTTATCATCTTTTATCACATGATGTGGGACAGAAATGTCTCAGTATGCAAAGATTCAGGCAGACTTTAGTTTAGGGTAACAACTTGCTTCCATTTGCTAAGGAAACAGCTGGAACAGTTCTGTCTCAGGATTGGGATTTGACAGTTGATCAGGAGAGGAAACAGGGTACCAGGCCCTGGGAGTGGTCTCACTGCTTCTTCAAAACCAATTGAACCATCCAGCCTCAGTAAGTTTGAATCTAAAAATCAAAGAGGCTTGGAAATACAAAGCAAGAGCCGAGGCTAAAGGACATCATTTACAAGAAAATGTACAAACTCATGCCATGTGTTGACAAATACTATACTCAGAAAAATACCTGTCTTTTCTCCACATTATGGTGTTGAAAGAACACACAAAAGTGCTATAGAGTTGGTAAAAAACAATCTGTTATTTTTTAATATTTTTATTGATATGCTCAATAATAAAATACAAGTGTTAATAAATACATTGGTACAGGATAAGTTTATATCCAACAACAGTAAAAGAATGATTCAAGTTGCAGTAATACACTGATAGGTAAAGAGTATAACATTAGAAAAGCAAAACTCCTTTAACTTAAGGACAGAATGAACCATCCGCTATGGGTCTGAGATCAAGTAATACAGGTAGCAAGAGTTTTTCCCACGCAGGAAAATGAAGGCAGTTTTCCAAATACTGTGAATATACAAACATTGGGGACGCAATACAATCCAAATACTGTATACTTCGGCCAGTGGTCTCTGGGATTCAGTTCCCATACTCTGTAAGTGCTGCTGGTACCTAATGAAGGCATTGCACACGAGCTCAAAGGTCTGTGTCTTTAGTCTCTAAAAAAGTAGCATGGCCATTGCTTATCTGTGTGTCTGGGTATTTTCTATTGGCCCCCTGCTCCCACCACACCTCAGCCAGTCCAAATGGAGGCTTGCCAGTTCTAATTCTCTCCTACAAAGCTAGTCTTGGTGACTCAGCTTGGAACCAGC
Source organism: Sus scrofa (assembly GCF_054392235.1). NCBI lineage: Eukaryota > Metazoa > Chordata > Mammalia > Artiodactyla > Suidae > Sus > Sus scrofa. The sequence goes on along the minus strand of NC_139395.1, from coordinate 35,726,005 downwards.
AGGAACAAAGCACCGTTTGCCTCTTATTTCTCTGCACCAATTGCATGGAGAAACTAGACTTAGGTCTAGACAGGTACTATGATACAGGTGATCGCTTAAAAAATTTCCTCCTGGTACCTTGTCAAATGGAATAACAAGCAGATGAAGTCTGTAAAGGCTGTCCTCCTCTGCCTGGCATGAGGAGTGGGGCATCACTGGGACATTACTTCTCCCAGAGTCTGTTATTCTGCAGGGTTCATGTATATCGTGTGCAGTACACTACAAGCCATCAATCAGCGCTGAATAATATAAGCCATGATTTTCACATTATCCCCCCTCTCCAATCTCCATTAAAAATAGAAGCACAAATAAAATGCTGAACAAAAGCCACACATTTCTCAGAGCCCAAGTAAAAGAAAGCTTGTGTAGGAAACAGTGATGGCTACTGAAAGCTAGCCCGCCCAGGCTTTAGGACATGGGTGGCCTGTTAAGGAAATGAGGCTGGGGGAAAAAAAAATACCCTTAGGACAATAATCTATAAGGGATTTATTTTTGGTCCTTTTGAAGAAAGTGCTCTCGATGCTCTCTGAATCCATGAGGAGAATTTAGAGTATTTTAATTAAAGTAAAAAGGGAAAAGCAAAACAAGGCTCAACAAAAATAATGATATATTAATCAATTTTTTCCTCCTCTGGGCTCAGATAAATCATTTTACTTTTGTCTCAACTGCTCGAAGCCTTTGATAAAATAAGGAAAAATTCTAAGCAGCAAGACCATTTTTATAAAAGTTAATATGATGCCTAAAAGGCAAACAAAAATAAATATGATGTGAAGGTTCCCATTTTGTCACAGAAGAGTTTTGTTGGAATTTGAATTTTTAGAGTTTAATAGTCTTGCTGGAAGGAGCAAAAATAGGTATAAGGATATGCAGCAATATATTAAATATCTTAACTTAAATTCACCATCATCTCAGATTTATTTCTGGGCAATTTTTCCAGGATTGAGAAATCTCACCAAAGGCCAAAAATGTATGTCTCCAAAGCTCAATGCACCTTATTCACTCTTTCTAAACTTTCATAAGAGCCAAGATTTGTGTTTTTTATAGGCAAGTGCATATTGGGGAGGTGAGAGGTAGGAAGGAGACGGGACACTTAGGATTATATTTGGTTCAGTCTTATCAAGAGAGAGCCTTTGAGGAAAATCAGCACTACCGGGCTTACATTTTAAGTTTTAATCTAAATTCTTTTGAATTCCTTTCCACTTGCAGTTTTCAGAGAGTCTGGAAAAAAACAAATGTAATACTTTGTGACAAACTGTTTAACTATTTATAATGTCTCAGAATCAGGGGATGAAGCCAGAAAACTTTTCCTTCTTCAACTGATTTTGCTCCCCCAAAATACTATTTAATGCCAAATCAATGCTCATGCACACAAAGGCAGATCCCATCATGCAATGACTGATAATGACAGGGGCTGTACCTGATCCTGAAGACTCTCCCCTCCTGGTCTGGCTGAGGACTCTTCACAGACAGCAAGGCTGCGAGTTAGTTTACCTTTCCCTGCTCCTGACTGAGAAGGGGAAAGAAACGGGAAGGAAAGGAAAAATAAAGAAAACAAACACAAAATAGCCTCAGGCTGTCAAATCACCTCCGCCTTCTCTGACATTCCCAAATAAGATTTTTTAAATCAACCTTCAAATCCTCTTCTCAGTGCTGTCTACACTGGCTCCAAGCATCATACCCCCGGGGTTGATGGGAATGCAGTGCCTACACTGGTTCCAAGCATCCAAGCAAGCATCATACCCTTATGTTGATGGGGATTCAGGTAGAGAAGAATGGGAAAGGATAAATTTAATTAAGGAACAGTCTTGGCAAACTGTGCCCATCACACTGGAAACATACAAAGAGTGCAGTCTTGCCATTTCATGAAAGTATAAGGAGAAAAAGACAATAAAAATTCATTTCTACTAAAACTGAGATTGGAAGTGATTTGACTGAGAAGGTATTTTAAAAGTTGAAGACTGTGTCCTAAACACCAGAACCTTTTCACTTCAAGGCAGAAACCAATTGGGCAGACTAAAACATTTCCCCCAAACTTGATTTAAAATGAAAAGAAAACAAGCAGCTAATCAATTTTGTAAAGCACTGTCAAATCTGCCAGTTTGCAAACAGGATCAAATACATACATTGTAGTTGTGTGAACCCTAAATACTTTAATTAAAAAGCATAAAGGCCCAGAAAGAAAGAGAGGTGTCAACAACAACCCCATTAAAAGCAAGCAGCACTGGTACAGCCAAGGTCCACATACAACCATGTGAACTGCCGGCAAATCTTCTAACCCAGATGTGACATGAACAATTGATAACCATGATATCAGGTCAATGTAGAATTCTAGAACCTTACCTTGGATTTTCTTCTCTCTTGGTTCTGAGCCGCCAGCCGCCTCTGTATGTTAGAAACAAAATAACAAACATACAAACAAACAGTAAACCAACAACCAAGGAGAGTAGAGGGGGAGAGGGAGAGCAAGAAAAAAGATGTCACTAGAGTTGAGAAACCAGTAACATCAGAAACAAACTCCCCGCAACTTTTGACCATTTATCTTTCCTCCTCTCCTTACATAAGCCCCTGGGGAGGGAAAAAGCTGGTCCATTACACAGTTATCTGCCTTTGCTCACTTTTTATACAAAAAGAGTTAACACTTGTCCAGTTTGATTCAAATAAAATTGATACAGGCTATTTGCAAATATAGTTTGCTTTCCTTGTACCGTCTTTCTCTCATAAACCATGAGTATTTAATCACAGCACTTTCTCAGTACCAAAATCACCCGTAAACTCTTCCCTGCCCCTCCTAGAGCATCCCCACTCCCATCCCTCCTTCTCTCTGGCTGGGAATTTTAGGCTTTTCTGCTAATAAGAATCAAAGCTTAGCCTGCTCGTGAAGGTCAACAGAGCACACATCTTTGATTTTTCTTAGTCTAGTATGAGCTGGGTCATCTTCCTCTTTCCATGGAATACAAACCCATTTTTAAAACTCAGCTAGTATAAAGTTGCCTGAGGAGAAGCCCTCTACAAACCCCTTGAGGTGGTCCAGAAATTAATGTGGAGACGCTATGGGCAAATTCTGTCACTGAATACGTTCTTTGGATTTTTTTTTTTTTTTCATTTCAAAGAGCTTTATGGTCAGAATGCACCATTTATTCAGGAAAAAAGTGACTAATAACTGGGAAACAATAAAATTCATTTGTGGGATTTCCTATTCATATCACTAATTAGACTCTTTAAAAACAAATCATCAAAGTATCTTCAGAATGAAAGAAAGGGATGCACACAGTGGTGTTAGAAAGGGGATTTCTCCAGGCTCACCTGTAGTTCAAGCTTCTCTTCCTCATCCAGACTTTCGGATTTAACCACACCATTCTCTGGAGTGGTTGTCTCCTGCTCAGGCCCACCTTCCTCCACTATGGCCTGACTCAGGTCTCCTGGCTCAGACATTCTCCCAGATGCAAATTAAAATAACAAGGTTTGATGCCCTATAAGGTTAAGATGTCAGAAAGTAAAGTCAGCGCAAGGGGAAGTTTTGACCCTTATTCTCAAGATTCTTGATTTCTCCCTTTGCTCTCAAATTCAAATGAGCAACTCATCCTCCCTGTCAATTTCATACCAAAAGAGAATAAAACAAGATCAAATCAAGTACCCAAGAAAATCACAAGAGGCAGATTCCATCACCCTATCCATGCACACCCCTACCCCCAACACACACACTTGTGATACACCTATACACACTCTTATGAATATACCTAGCCATCTAAGTGGATCAACACATCTCAGAGACATTTAAGTTTCATGCAACTCCCAGTCCCTATGCCCCACTGTAAAGTAGAAGAAAAAGAAAAAGAGACTATTTCCCCAACTCTTGAACACATGACCCTCAACTTCTGAGTCAGGAGATTCTGCAGCATCTCTAAGATGGTTCACAAATAACTGGCAAGTTTCAACCATAGACATACTTTCCAAGGTGCCAGGGATACCTCTCTACAAGTGGCAGAAATCAATGTAAGAGGTAATAATTCAGTAGATATATAGGATCTAAATTTGGCAATAAACCCATCAGGGACAACAGTTTCAGGCTTTAAACTGACAGCGACATAATTAAAAGCAGAAGCCCTTCCTCAAGCCCCTATCGGCTGCTGGGGCTGCAAATTCTGCAGAAGGAAGTGTCTGGCAGGCAGCTCTAATGAAGCTATCACAACTGAACTCTGATGCTCCAGGCTCACAAGAGTTGACCACACAGAAACTGGAAATGGCTTTTCAAAGTGTAAGCCCTTTATTATTATTTTTTCTCCCTACCTCCATAAAGCCCCTGACACTTCCTTTCTGATATGCTGTCACGAGACTCATGAATTATTTAACATTTACTTCCTCCTCAGTATTTTTAAGAAAAAAAAGAAAGAAGGAGAGAAAGGGAGGAAGCAAAGAAGGAAGGAAGTAAAGAAAGAAGGAAGCAAAGAAAGGAAGGAAGGAAAAAGAAAAAAAAAAGACATTATAGCTTGGAAAATCAGTTATTCCACAAAATCTCCCAAGTAATGACTGAGCTGTTCCCAGTCATTACAATCGTAATTAATCCTGGACATATCTTGTTCTGTTTTTCTGGCAGTGTTTGATTACCATTTACTAATTCAGTAACTTCATTTACAACTAGACAAAGGAAGCATGAGGGAAATCTAATTTTTGTTGTAAAATTCCTAAGACCTACCGTGACAAGACAGATGCACCTAATGATATGGTTAAAAACACAGGATCGCTTGGCAAAGGATTGTGGGAATGTGAAAGTTAGTTTTCCTCAAGGATGGTGGTTTGAGTCTGTGAGGGACTAGTGAGCAAGGCTCTGGAGTTTGGGGAGGTTTGAGGATATTCCATTCAGTGTATCTGACGGATCTCATATGTCAGTGACACTGGGGATGCGTGTAGGTAACCAAACAAAAAGTTCTCTTTCCCAGCAGAAAACAGTTTGTTTTTCAATGTACTGAGTTGGGGGAGGAGATGGGACTTCTGTGGCCCTTTTTGCCAGAGCATTTCAATTAAAAAAACAAACAAACAAACAGATCATGAGCAGATTTTAAAAAATGAACGAATGGAGCTCGAGTTTTACAAACTGTAAGCCAATCCCTGATACAGATCCTGTTTGTTTGGGTCACCTTTCATGAACTGTTTGATGCAAACAGGCACATTTATAGAATGGGGAAAATATACAGATGAGTGACAGTCATCTGATGACAGCCCTTTACCTTTCACGCAGAATTCCTGCTGTCGGTCTTGGTGACTTATGAGCGGCTTCTGTCTTTCGATGCCAGGAAAATCCACACAAGTGATCAGAGGCAACGGGAGTCCCATGTCCCCATTAACAGTTCAGAACCCCCATCTCCAGGCGATTCCCTTACACGGTCTGACACATCATCCACCTGAAAAAAGATGAAAAGTCAATGATAATGGTTGCAAGAATCACAGTAGGGTGAAGGATGAAATAAACAAGACTGGGTTTCTAACACTAATGACCGGCTTCCAGCAAATCACGTTCCCGGCTTGATCCAGCTCCACCTGTCCCAAGCTGCCTGCTTCTTCTCTAATGAAGGCTACAGCCGGCTGTTCAAGTCAGAACGGCACCCACGCAAGGAGCTAAAATTAACAATTGCATTATGCACCGAAGATTACTCACTTCAATTTTAACCTTTTTTAGTGAAATCTCGCACTTTATATTGAAGGAAAAAAAAAAAAAAAAACAAAAAAACAAGCTTGTGTGTTTGCCTCAATGAGAATCCAAATCACCTTTGAGCAGAAGTCTTGCCTCCTTTTTCAACCAAGGCCTTTGTCTTAATTATAGATCAATCTAATCTACATGAATGCTGTTTCTGTGACTCCTTTCTTCATGAAAGTTATCCTATGAAGGCACATGGAAAGATTTTGGACTTAATGAGGCATTATCTGGAAAGATGAAAAAAATATACAAAGGAAGAAAAAAAAACTTTCACCATGACATTGCTGAGAAAGCTCTCTCCTCTCCACTTACAGTTGGGGAAGAAGAATTCCTCCTATTCCAGTTGCTGGATGAACAGTCTATCCACACACCTCCCTCCCCATTAGGATTGCTACCGCCAGCTGGGCATTCTGTTTGACAGCAAAGTGGAGGGATTCAACAGCTTTTCAAACTCTGAGCCTGTTGAAAAGAATCCCTGCTATAACGTGCACTTTCTTTTTCTAACAACTCCTACAGAAGCAGAGGCAAAGACAGCTAGAATGCAAACACAGAGACGGATTCCTAATAACGTTTGCCAAAATCAAGCTGGATCTTTCGCCTCTCGCTGCAACTCGACTCTGGTACACACCTGCTAAATCCAACAGCACGCACATCTCTTCACCATAGACCTGTCTTTGAAAACACTACATGCATCTCAGTTATTTAGTCTGAAGTTTAGAAAACCTTTCAGTCTCCCCCTCGCTGCCCCCTCCCAAGTTTAAATGAGCACAGCTGGCTGCTCACTGAATTTTACTGCATATTGGGTTACAACACCATTTGTTGTGTAAGAGGAAAACAACTGTTGAAAATCCAATCACTTAGTCAATAATTTCTAGCTTTATTCATGTCTTATTAAAATGGATAATTGGCTGTAAACTGTTGCTTTTGTTGTTAAAAAATTATATAACTATTGAGAGAAGCAAACATGAATTTAGAACCCAAGTGCATTTCTTGTCAGCAGTAATTTTAATTTTTCAATTTCGACCAGTTTCACCATGGCTACTACAACTATTAAATAGAGGTCAACATGCCTTAAAATTAGGATCTATTTAAGTACCCGGCCCATTATCTAATATGTTTTAGAACAGGCAGCAGTGATGGATGGATTTACCAAGTGCTTTTTGGATTCTGTTTTCCTTCTCCCAAAGAAAATGAAGTTATCAATGATTAACGCAGCCTTCCCGTCTCCTTTTTTTGATGCTCCTATTTGCACAGTGGCGGTTAACCCAGCAGTTGAAGTGGCCATGCAGTTTTCAAATCTAAGCCTTAGATGCCTTATTCCAGTCCCAGTAGGTGGATGCAAGATATAATTCTTTCCATGAAGAAAGAACAAACTGATATTCACGTAACCGTCTCAAAGCGTGAACAGCCTGGATATATGTGTGTGCGTAATTACCAGGACACGTTTTGAAATAGCACTGAGCTCTAAAGCCAGCGAGGTATTATTCTTGCATGCCTGAATCACAAAGTCACCATCCACCAGGATAAAAGAGAATATGGGCATATGGGGATGAGCAGAGAGGAACATATGGATCACAAATATTTTTGTAACTGATTAAAATTGTTCTCTTTGCTAAGAAAGTGGTGCCAGGAAATCAACCCTACTCCAGCTTTCTGTTCCCCAAACTAACCCGACTCTTCCACAGCCGTTTCATCCTAATTTGTTCCAATTTCTCCCATTTTTTTTTTCACAAAGAAGCAAAACTATGTCTAACAAATAGATTTTCTCCAATATTTGGTTAATATATATTCTGGCCAAGTGTCAACTGCTATAGTTGGGGGAGGTGAGGGAAAAAGAGGAGACTCTATACAAATACACAAAAGAAAAGCGGCTGCAGTTCTTTCAGTGGAAATAATAATTTAACTATAACTTAGGGGGTGATGCTGAACAAAGGCAGGCAATAAGCAAGCTATAGGAAATTGATCAGCAGGGTTGTCGGCTACTTAAAATGAGAAAAATGAGTAAAATAATGATCATTGCACATAGACATGTTGTTTCTTATTGTTTTGGCAGACTTTGGAGTTGCAAATAGTAGCACGTGTGGATTTGTGGGGATGAGAAAGAGAGGGAGAGAAGAAAGAAGTATAATGCAAAAGACCAAATATCATCACTAACAAAATAGGCGTGTCCTAGTTGTGCGTGTATGTGTTTAATATATTAATCACTAGGCCGTCATGTGGAGAAAGAAAGATCGAGATTTTATTCAATTTCTTAGTTCTCAGAGGATATCTAAAATGGGATGTTAAATTCTGTTAGCACGCTGGGAGGGTTAATTGTCATTTTCATCACAATCCTTCTATTAAAAATTAGCTGAGGATGACTAATCTTATCCCAAATTAGTACATGCGCTTTATGATGAAACAACACATACAAGATTTACGTATCCGAACAACTGAAATGTTTCTCCCTTAGGCACTGTTCCTTCTTTTTTAGCTGGTCACAATTCTGCAAATGTAAGCCACTGGCAAATTGTGGTGACATTAGTGATATACCAATTTGCTACATAAAGTATTTAAATGCTGCAACAAAATACACACTCTATTCTCAAAACCATTATACTGCTAAAGTTTAAAAAATATTTTGAGGCATTCCTCTTGTGGCTCAGTGGGTTAAGGACCTGGCATTTTCTCTGTGAGGATGCGGATTTGATCCCTGGGCTTGCTCAGTGGGTTAAGGATCCAGCATTGCTGCAAGCTGCGACATAAATCACAGATGCAGCTCAGATCTGGTATTGCTATGGCTGTGGCGTAGGATGCAGCTGTGGCTCTGTTTTGACCCCTGGCCTAGGAACTTCCACATGCCACAGGTGTGGCCATAAAAAGAAGAAGAAGAAGAAGAGGGAGAAGAAGAGGAAGAAGAAGAAGGAAAAAAAAACAACTTTCAATGGGTAAGATTATGCTTTAGAGAGAGAGAGAGAGAAGAAATTGGAATATAATCCTTTCAAAAATGAGAGTAACTAAGGCATCATGGTATAGTGTACAGACTAATATCTTTGGCAAGCTTGAAATTTTTTTCCCATGTAACAAAAAAACACCAATAAGAAATTTTCACGTAATTTTACTTTCCCAAAGAAAAATTTCTCCTTCACTACACACATAAGAAACACTCGATCAGAAGCTCTACCATTTCAATTAAACTTTTTGATCAACTTTTATAACAAATCTTTATTGAACCTCAACTCTGTGCAAGGCTGTTCTAATACAATCTCAAAAAAAGTTAGTTTTTGCAAAAATATAAAAGTCAAATACTTCTAATGGATCTATATGAAAAATTTAAAAGATGGATTAAACAATTTTATCTTCATCATCTTTTTTTATTATTCATGAACTGGAAAACAAAGATGATTTCTGTTTTTATAATTCTTAAATGTTTTTTGTTTATTTCAAAGGAAGTAAGGCATAAACTTGAGAGTAGTGAATAATGTACTGAGTCCCCAAACAAATACTTGGATAGCCCCATGGATTGAACTAATTGATGAAAGTAATAGAGTGAAATGTAGCAGGGACTGATATAAGATCTTAAAGTTGGGTGCTAAAAAGTGTTGCATTACTTGCAATTTTTAGTTTAGACAAGAAAAAACTTAAGGGGGAAAAAAAACAGCTATTTTAGAATACTTAAAACATAGTCAGAGAACAGGGAATTGGCCTTGCCTGGTGTTGCTCCAAAAAGTTAGCACTAGGGAAGAAAAAGGAACCTACCTGTTTAAACACAGAACTACCATATGATCCAGTAATTGAACTCCTAGATATACATCCAAAAAAACTGAAAGTAGGGACTAGGAAAGATATCTGTACACCAATCTTTATGGCACCATTATTCATAATGGCCAAAAGGTATTCATCAAAGGAAGAATTTATATACAAGGTGTGATATCTACATGCATTGTTCATATGAATAATATTTCATATGAATAATGAAGTACTATTCAGCCTTAAAAAGGATTGGAATTCTGATAGATGCCACAACATGGATGGACTTTGAAAATAGTATTCTTAGTAAAATAAGCAAGACACAGAAGAGCAAATATTGTATGATGCCACCTATATGAGGTACTTAGAATAGGCAAATTCATAAGAATAGAAAGTAGAAGGGAAGCTACAAGGAGCTGGAGGAGAGGGAGAAAGGAGTTATTGTTTAATTGGTACAGAGTATTTGTTGGGGCTGATGAAAAAGTTGCAAGTATAGATGTGATGGTTACACAATTTAATACCACTGAATTGTACACTTAGGAATGGCTAAAACGATAACTATATTATGTATATATTATCACAATTAAAAAGAACTTAAAGATGTTTTTCTTCCTGAATATGATATAAACTAAAACTTAACAGGTCAGTATATATATAAGCAGATCAAACACAGAAGATGATAGTACAAGAGGAGGAACTGGCTTTCTACTTTACAAAACTGCTCCTGATGTGTTGATAATACACACGCTTAGAAGATAAGTTTAGTGGATGTAACCTGCCTTGATTTGTACTGATTCACGTAGGTAACCAATAAATGTGACCACCCTCCTCCTCTTTCCTCATCTTAGCAGTCTCGTCTTTGGCATGATAAGCTTTGCTATTTAAGTGTCCAATGTGGATGGTGCAAGAATGAAAGGTTAGGATGCAGTCATGCACAGAGAATCTTCCACTGCATGTCCACCAGCATCAACGAATATGTGGCCAGTATGTCCTCACCCACAAAAGGTAACAAAAACCACTTCTAACTGAAAATGACAACTCTGGGCATGTCTTAATGCAACACAAACTTCAGTTGTCAATCATCTGGATGAGAGAGCTGGAGGTGATGGAGCAGCTGATCAGTAGCTCTGTCACATCACTGACTCAGGATTTTGCATATTTTTTTATTGCAGATAAGGAGATTTTTCTGACCAAAATAAATGGCACAGAGAACAGGGCCAATGGCCCTGCTGCCATTTTAGAAAACAATCTGAGACTGAGAAAGCATTGAGGCTCCTTTGGGTCTGTGTGACTGCTGGGACCAGTCCCAGGGTTTAAAAATAGCCTCAACTTTCACAACCCATGCAGGCTAATCACTATTTTATGTTTCCTACCTTCTTCTGTTAAAAGTCTAGGCATGACTTACCCATAGACAGGGGAGAGTCCGACCTCCAGCCAGGTGCAAACTTAAATAAATATGTAAGTACCCAGAGAACCACAGCCCTGCAAAGAATCTTGAAATCAGCTAGTTTGGCTGATATGAAATCCAGTGATTTGGACAAGTTCCACAACCAGAATGTGACAGAGCTGGGTCAAAATACTGTCATTTTGATTGGGGTTAAGAGCTCTTTTTTAAAACCCCATGTTCCTCTAGTGACTGGGGGCTCTATTAGAAATAAAGATGAGGCTCATCTAATCTGCAATTAATTCCTGGGATATTGGAAGAGACACCTACACATTGCTTTTCCCCTAGAGCACTCTCTTCCTTCTTCTTGCATGAGCCAGCAAATATATGGCACAGAAGCTATATGAACAGTTTGTCTGATAATGGTATGTGTGTTTCTTCCCTGAATTTATCCCTAATATCCTATGGACAAGTGAGTTTCTAGACATCGTGCTCAGTTTTGTTCCTTGAAAACTCCTGAAAGCCCATAAGCCACAGTTAACAGAATGACCTTGTTATCTGCTAGCCATCTGCCGAGTTTACTCCTTCACTTCTAGAACTCATGGTACTCATCTTTCCAAAGGCCATACAGGAAATCACGTGCCTCCAAGATTACCAGATCACATGCCCAGGGTTTGCAGGAAGGCATTATAGTTGTTTGTTTGTTTGTTTGTTTTCTAAAATGTGGAACAATTAATTAGAATCTACTGGTGCCAGAACTCATGTAACATTTAGAAATGAATGTCTACCTAATATTCAAGCAAAAATCCAGAATCTCAGACTTGAGAAGTGGCTTTTTCACTCCAAGTATAACTAAAACAAATTTTCCAGTAACGTAAATAACACTGTTTGGATCTTGTTGATAATGATACCACATAACATTGTTCAAATAAAAATGCTCCTAAATAGTTAGTTCCACTAGGAATCCTACCAAATTACACACTTTTCCTAAATATTTCCCTCAATATCATTGTACCATGAGTTCCAGGGACAAACACCACTCTTTCAGAGAAAGGCGGTGGTACCAGGGAGGATGATCAGCTGAAATGATATTTTTACTTGAATATTATTAATTTCACAGATGTTAGAACTTCTGCATTTTAAATTCAGTTCAATTCAGTTCAATACAATATCGTTAAGTATCCTTTTTGGAGAGGATCTGGATGCCTAGAAAATAATCCATTATTTACGCTCAGTTATAAAAACTGGAGACACCTTGTAAAAGAAGAGCAATTTATCTCAAAATGCATATTTTCAACTCTGGGTTAAAGGATTCAAAATTATAATAATTCTTCATGAAGAGAAAAGGCACTTCAAAAAAGGGTGGGGAGAGAGATTAATTTTATTCAGCATATCTGACATGAACTCCTTTCTCTTTTATTCCTACAAGAAGTGAAAGAGGCATTCGTCATTTCAAAAACAATGAAACTTAATGAACATGATGCAGTTATAGGTGCCAGAGTGTGAGCTGAATGTTTGTGTTACTAAAGCCCTTCTTACAGAAAAGAAGAAAGGAAGAGATATTTAGATAAAATAAGTAAAAGCAAAGATACACCGATAAACTGTTATGCTGTCAGATTTTTTGAAATGGTGACAAAATTCGTGTTTTATCAACATATAAATTAGAAAAAAATAAGAGGTTTTCATTGCCGTGTTGTCTTTGTTTCCCTTACGTCAATGGGTGCTATTGGTGCCACAGCATATAAATAGTTCATATCTTAATGTTGCCTTTCCAGAATTATTACCAGCTAACATCATCATTAAACCTAATCAAAACAAAGTTTAAGTGATTCACCCATGACCTCAGCTCTGCCTCCAACCCCCACAAGAGCAGAAGAATGGAAAGGTTTTCCTGGGGAGCAAAGGAATTAAAGGGTGCTTCCCTAAAATAAAAAGCCAAAGAGTTCCCTTATGGCTTAGTAGAGTAGGTTAAGAAGCCTCTTTGTCACTGCTATGGCTCTGGTTACAGCTGTGGTGTCGGTTTGATTCCTGTCCTGGGAATTTCCAAATGCCATGGGCATGACCCGCCCCCCCCCCCAAAAAAAGAAAAGCCAAAATGTGGGCCTATGGGTCTATGACTGCAGGAGGCAAGTTCTACACCCAAAAGGGAGGGAGAGAGGCAGAAGAGGGAGATTTACCAGAAATGGATGTCTGCTGCCATCCCAAGTACAGCATGTGGAATTTCAGGAGACACAGGAACAGAGTTTTAGTTCTAACTGATGGCTCTGGGTTACAACTGTGTTTTAACATATTGATAGCAAGGTCTTTCTACAAGAACCAACAACCACACCAATAAATGCTTTTACGATTCACTTCCATGCTGGTAATTCTGGACTGAGTTCTTTCCATAGACTATTCTATTTTATCCTCATAGCAAGGACACTACTCATTACTAGCCTGGAACAGGTAAGACAAAATGTTTCCTACTTAACCTGCCTCTTCAGTGTTAGGTCAGCTGGCTGTTGGCTCCTTTGACCACTGGAATCCCCAGGTTTTAGAAACTCAAGATGAGTCACTCTTTAACAAGGCTCAATATTTGAATCAAGTAGCAAAAATCATTCTCCCCCGCCCACTATTACCTAAGCTATACAATGATGGGAGATTTCTGCCTGTTTAGTCTAACTCTGTATTAACTCCAGTGCTAAGAATGGTGCCTGACACACAGTAGGATTTGTTGATTCAGTGAAAGAAAGGGGGCTCTGAACTCCACAGGGATTCTAACTAGGGATGGCTGGGTCACTGTACTATTTTTCTGCTTCTTTACCCAAAAAAGCCAAGCATCTCATCACTCAGAGACCTATTAACCCATGTGGCAAAGTTAAGAGAAAACACCCGACGGCCACTAAAAGTACAAAATCGTGACATGCTTCTGGATGGATGGGTCTTAAAAGGGCTTTGGTCTGAATCCATGATGGTGGGTCAGTCATTTCAGAAGAGTCCCAAGTTTACCTGGTGAGAACCTAGCCTCCTGTGGCCTTTCAAAAAAGATACTAGAGGAAGGAAAAAGATGGTGCTTGCCTTGGGGGAGCAACCAAGTCAACTAGAGAATTCAATGGACAAAGGGATTTGAGAGCAAAGCAATCCAATCCAGAGGACTAAAGCTTACAGTACAAACAACACACACCACCACCAACCTTAGACCCTGTGGGCAAAAGCTAGTGTGAAAGCAGTCTTAAAGGAACTAGTAGATAGAATTAACAGAAACTGGACAAGGAGCAGACATTTTCATTAACCATAAAAGGAAAGTGTTGAGTCCCTGAATTGAAAACACATGTGGGCTTTGGTAGTTTCTGAGTTTTCCCAAGAAAGTGATGGTATCCATCAAATGTATGAGTTACCACAATTAAACTGTCCAGGCAGTTATGCTTTGCTCACATTTCCAGATTTAAAAAATATGGAAGGAGTGCCTCTCATTTCCTCTAAACTCTACTTTTTTCAGTTACTGCACTGATTTTTTTCCATTGAGTTTCATGGAAGCACTTCCTTCACTGGGGGCTCTCACCTGTGTCATCTGGCCCTTCAGGATGACATGCCCCCCACTGCAGGTGCAATGGTGTTCTTACCGCAAAGAGGAGGAGGATATACCTACATCTCACCAGCCACCTTTGTGCCTTCTTGAATACTGGGACCTTTTTTCTCTCTGTTTTGTTTTTTTCTTTCTTTACACTGCCCAGTACAGTGCTACATAAAATTACATACTGAAACCCCTGCAAACACAGTCATGAAAACTAAAAAGCCACAGCGCAGAGATCAACAGATTTGCTGGAGAAGAATGTAAGTGTTTGATAAATAATTCCTACTATCCTCAGACTTCTGGGAGAAGATGCACTTGAAATGAAAGAGAAATGAATTCACTTGACATTGGCATGTTTTTGGATTTAATGGTTAGCAACACAGTGCTGGAATTTTTGCTCAGCACAATCAGATCTCTAGAAAGTCTATTTAAACTGTAGATGGGGGAGAGTAAGTAACAAACAAAACCACCACAGGATGTGCATGAGGGCACTGCAAGAAAAGAACCTGCATTCAGGACCTCAAATGCTGCAGAAAGGGGTGGGAAAATGTGATGACTCCTTTCCTGGAAGAGGAGGGAAGTGAAAGGTGCCCTGTGTCTTCAGAGACAGGACTTAACAGAGACTCAGGGAGAACAGATGTCTAGGAAAAGAAGGCAACCATATAAACCAGTGTCTCTATGCTTTTATTTCTAAGCCATCAAGGGTTTGGCTTATCTTTGGATCCTGTTTTAAACAAAAGCATTCCAGAATGTTCAAGATGATGAAAATGGGCCAGAGACTGAATCTAAATTCCACTGGCCTTTGGGGCCTTCGATAGGCTTAATACATGGCAAGAAAACAATCCGTACCAATTTTGCTGGAAGGAGAAATGGATATATTCCTGCGAGAGAAACATTTTCAGGAAACTTACAACACGGTGGTGGAGCAGAATCTGGTTTTTTGCCCATGTGTCCCAGGGCTCAGCCAGAAGGCAATTTCCTACTTAAGGCATATGAATGCGCGTGTGCCTGTTTGCGCTGGGCACTCCTCCAGGTCTGGGGCCATCTGCAGTAATGCTGATCCGACCCCAGATGCCCTGCTTGCAAAGCAACCTCAAGAGAGCTGTGGTTGGTCACTTAAAAGACAGGGGTGCTGCCGCTTAAAGCTGGCCTGTGTGTTGCCATCCAATGTCAGAACTGCGATCACATGCCCACTCTCTACCTCAAAAGCTTGGCCAGACAGGATGACGTCTGTCTTCTCCTTCCCTGCTCCAAGCCTGATCTCAAAGCTATTTTTTTTTTTTTAAGAAAACATTCTTGCTTGAAGAGACAGTTAAAGAGTTAGATGCATTCAAGACTACAGTATTTTGAAGTCTGTGAGTTAGTTTCTGTTTTATAAATAGGTTCTTTTGTGGGGGAGAGGAATACATCGGGAGGATTGGATTAATGCATACACACTACTATATATAAAATAGATGACCAACAGGGACCTGATGTAGCGCACAGGGAGGTCTACTCAATGTTCTGTAATATACTTTCAAGGTCCAACAAGACCTTTCAATCCTAAGAAACCCGGGTCAAGGAAAATGGGTGTTGGCTTTTTGTGATTCTCTACACTTTTAAATATCTAATGCATTTTGATAATCTTACGAAACTCTGAGCTGCTGTAAGCTCTATGAATTATTCAAACCTGCTATAGTTACATACTGCGGAAAAAAAAAGAGGAAAAAGAAGGTTATCAAACCATTCCATATAAGGGAACTGGCAGAAACTACTGAAATTCAGGAGACACATGGTCAGTTTCAACCTAAGGGATGGAAGATGTTGGCCTGAGGTCCTAGGGCAGAATGGTTCCATGGCTATTGAGAGAGAAAGGTTAAGCTATGTACAAGAATTCCTTGAGGATTTTAAACAGACAAATTGAAGATTTGAGGTCACTTTATTCATAATGTCTATAATGCTTAATCCAAGGATCAGGAGGGGGCTATTTGTTTTGTATATGTGTCATGTGATTAGAACAAAACAGTCTTTAAAGCACACATGATTTTCAGAGACTTCAAAAAAGGAGATTGTGGGTGGATGCAGGGCAATGGACATTTTAAGAAGAAAGACGTGAGGCTAGTGTGCACACACTTCGATGTCCTTAATGTGCAAACTCACACTTAAAAATCAAATGGAATGCTGAATCCCTGCAACAAAATAGGACAACCAGATCCCTGGAATGGGGGCTGGAAATCTGGTGGTGAATCAAAGAACATCAGTGATGCAGAAGTTAAAAGTCTGCAAAACTCTACATCCAAGCTACAGATGTGGAAATGGCCAGGCTGAAATTATCTGGAAAAGAATCAACTTTATGAAGTGATCTATCACAGAAATGAAATATCTGTCAATCCTATGTAATGTGTGAAACTCAGCTTTGGAGCGGCTGGCTTACCTGTGATAGCTTTGAGGTTTTAAACATAGATAAGAAAGGAGAAGTCAGTAGGTGCATCATAATATAAAGCATGGCACACTCAAAAGCGGAAACTTTGTTGGTTAGATATGATCTCCTTAATAAAAAAGTCCAAGTTATAAACACCTGGGAAAAATTATACAATGGAAAAAAAATAATAGCCTTTCTTTACTCATAATGATACTTTGAAGGAAGGGAGGAAAAAAGGGAGGAAGGGAGTAAGGGAGGGAGGGTGGGGAAAAAAGGTTAGAAGGAAGAGAGGCAGACCAGCCCGACGGTCAGAAAAAGAACATCTAAAATGAATATAGAACATGGGATATTTGGAGAAATTCATGATGAAGTCTGAAACAACTTTAATTTTCACAAATAGGTCTAAACTAGGAAGGGAAAAAGAGTCATTCACTCATTCCTATTAGCATCTAAGCAGAGACAGGATAGTTCACCATCATAGGTAAACAGTATGTTAGGAAGAACATTTCCCTGTATTTCTTCAAGTATAGGATATAGGAAAATATGTTCTACACTTCAAATGATTTTACATTTTCACTGAAAAAAATAATGAAAGAAAAGAAAAAAAAAATGAGGGCTATTACCTCAAAGGTCCTGTACATGATGATTGGAAAAGTAACTTGAATATATAAGTACCAACAGATTCTAAGCATGTTAACATGAATGGCTACTTTCAGCCTCACAAGGCATTATTAATATCCTAATTAAAATATTAGAATTTAAGTTATACACACATATATATATATATTAAAGGTGTGTGTGTTTGTACGCATATGTGCATATAGAGTAAGGGAGAGAGAACATGTGTAGTTGTACAATCCCAGGTCTTTGAAATCCCCTCCAGTCCAAAATTATGCTTCTGGCCTGGCAGGTGTTCTCAATTCTGGGAGAGTTTTGCTGGAAAATACAGCCTGATGATCAGAATGGGAGGCTTGGGTGTGCACACAGATGCCAACTCCAGGTCAGGACATCATTTTTATCAACTTCAGAGACACCAAAAAGAGAGAGGGGAGAGTAACAGAACAGGAAACACTGGCTATTCCCTCTACAGGTGATTCACTTGGCTCATTATGAAGCCAAGCTTTAGGAGACTCTGAAAAACGGAAAAGAAATGCTGCCTGCTCCTTCTACCATTTATACATGAATTCAGTTACCCAATTTCAGAAGATTTTTGTTTTAAAAATGCTCTGGTTATCAGCAAAACCTACTTTGTCACCTGGCTTTCTCTAGACCCAACCTGGTTGAGTGGCCTGGGTGTTACTGCATATTTTGTGTCCTGGCAATATTCTTAAAAAACGGTGGAAAATTTCAGAAGCAGTCTCTGAAACTGTATGATGATGCAGCATTTTCATATATTTTATCTTGTCAAAAGTTATAAATGCAAATTATGAGCAATTTTTTTTTCTGTTCATTATTTTTCCTTTCTTCTTAAAACAATATAACTGAATTTGGGGGGCAGGCCTCTTAGAGGATTTTGGAAGATAAGTGTCAGCCTGTTCTGTTTCCTCTCTCTCTCTCTTTTTTTTTTTTTTTTTTGCTTTTCAGGGCCACACCCACAGCATATGAGGTTCCCAGGCTGTGGCTGGTCTACATCACAGCCACAGCAATTCGGGATGTGAGCCACGTCTGCGACCCACACCACAGCTCACAGCAACACTAGATCCTTAACCCAATGAGCAAGGTCAGGGATCGAACCTGCATCCTCATGAATGCTAGTCAGATTGATTAACTGCTGAGCCACGATGGAAACTCCCAAAATTTTCTTACCTGACCAGCAACAATAAGCTATTGATATTGATTCAGCACGGCCGCCTATGTCAAATGTAGTCTTGACCCATCTTAATTCAACCTCTCTAAGGTATGTGTTCATACACACACAGACGCACTCATGTCTGATACATATGACATATATATATATCATATATATATATACACACACACACATACACACAAAATACAATAAACTGTATTTATTAGAACATTTACAGTTTTGCCCCTAAAAACATTTTTAGGTTTTCAGGTTTTTTATTTCTTTTTTTTTTAAAGTAGAGATAGAAGTTCCCGTCTTGGCTCAGTGGTTAACGAATCCGACTAGGAACCATGAGGTTGTGGGTTCAATCCTTGGCCTTGCTCAGTGGGTTAAGGATCTGGTGCTGCCGTGAGCTGTGGTGTGGGTCACAGATTTGGCTCGGATCCCATGTTGCTCGGCTCTGGCGTAGACCGATGGGTACAGCTTCAATTAGACCCCCGGCCTAGGAATCTCCATATGCTGCGGGAGTGGTCCAAGAAATGGCAAAAAGACAAAAAAAATAAATAAATAAATAAAAAATAAAGTAGAGATATACTTAAGCAAAAATGAAGACCTATATTTAAGACTCCTCCTCAAACATCGATAAAAAAACAAATTCAGAGCGGGTATATGGATGCTCCAGTCACCAATCCTGGTATCCCAGTCTGTCTCTTAAAAATCAGTTTCTACTCAATAATGTATATGCTGTCAAAACACATGCTCCATTGCTAGTTTTCAGAGTGCATTATTTTGGGGTGCTGCTGTATCAATACCCTTTGGAATGTCATTATATATTTAAGTTTTTGTTCATTCTAAGTTCCCATTTTAGGTGAGATTCCATTTTCTTTAAATAACCATTAAAAAACCCTTACATTGCTTCTTTCTCTTCTTTTAACCCAGGATCTCTCCAAAAGTTATTCAGAAATAAGCAAATGGAGGAGTCTGGCTTCCAATGGACATTGCAAAAATAACAACAAAAAAACCCCCCAAACATTGCTTCTTTAGGAAGAATGTGTAAGTTACTTATCTATCACATAAATCTTTAAAAACCCAGATGATCCTTATTTTTACTATACTAAAACACCTGGTTTTCAGTAAGGGTTTGATAAAGCACTTATTTAATGAATGAATAATACAGATATTTAACAAGTCATGAGATTAAGGTACCTCGTCATAGTGCAAAACCACTAAAGTCTCACTTCTAAACTAGCAGTTACTTCTCCATTAGCATTATCATTGCCATAATCACACTGGTAAATAAAACTATTTTTACTTTGATACGATTAGAGATTTTACAAAAAAAAGTTAAATGCTAATTTAAACAGAGTTGATTTATAACAATTTCAATACATCCTGTGGATACTCTGCACTCGGAATTATTTAGCTTAAAAAATTTAGGATAGGAATTCCCTAGTGGCCTGGTGATTAAAGATCCAGCACTGTCACTGCTATGGCACATGTTAGATCCGATCCTTAACCTGGGAACTTCCCCATGCAACAGGGGTGGCAAAAATAATAATAAGACAAAAGGATTTACATGTCCTATTTTAATGTGGAGGAAACTAAGCCACAAAGACATTAAGTATCACAGCTAAGATTTCTCTCTGTGAAAAGGTGGGGCTGGAGTTCAGATTCTGACAGAATGGCCCAATAACCTTAACTTTAACCACAACACTTTGAAATGAGTGAGAATAACAGTCATCACATGTCAGATAATAAATAACCAAGATAAGCTAAAGTGATGCCAGAGGAGATCGTGGTGGGGGGACCACAGGATATTTGAGGGTGCATTCTTACCCTTGCCTTACTAAATCTTCTCAAATGAATCTATTTCAGTTTTATAATCAGGAAAAAGTAAACTTACAGACTGAGAAGAGACCAAAAAATACTGAATGAGTTCAAATAGGAGACTTGCAATGTTAACTGCATTGTGAAGCATGTTTGTAGTTAGCATGAAATTGCCCATTCAATTAAAAAACAGGAAGGTAAAACCAATGCAAAGAACTGTGAACAAAATCAAAAGCAGAGAATAAGTACATTTCATCAAATGTGCAATAAAAGGAATTAAATCTATGAAAAGGTATGTCTTAAATAAGTGTCAAAGATAAAACTAAAGAAAAATACCCTACATGCAAACCAAATTATTTAATAACACTTAAAGAACTATTGTAATAATGCCATAGAATCCCAAGACCAGTTAAACAAATGTTTAAATTATCATAAAATAAGTCTTGTTCTTGGAATAAATATCAAAATCAACTCAAACGCATTTAAAACACAGTCAAGAACAATTACAAGTCAGACTGGGCTAAACTTCCTTAAGAATTCAAGGATGTTTCTATAGGGAGCCATTGATTTAAATACTGTGTTCTAAGCTTCCCTTCCTCTACAAGGAACCAACCAAAAGTGTTCAGTGAAAATGATCTGTTTGTGTGGTGACCCTGTAACTTCATTAAAAGAAATTTCCTTCTGCTTGGTAGGTCTGGATTCAGGGATGGGTGCCTGAGTGACATCTATAATTATTTGTAGCCTTCTCTCCATCTAAACCATCTGTAGTCCCTTTTACAGAACAGCCACGTGCAGGTTTGTCATTTTTATATAGCTCCTGCCTGCAGCCACTGTTCTTTGAAGGGAAGGTGAGGGCTAAGAGTC
Source organism: Sus scrofa (assembly GCF_054392235.1). NCBI lineage: Eukaryota > Metazoa > Chordata > Mammalia > Artiodactyla > Suidae > Sus > Sus scrofa. The sequence continues at coordinate 35,704,727 of NC_139395.1, read as the reverse complement.
TGGGAAGATGGGCAAAGACGGGCTGAGTTGTTTCACCATGAGCAACAATCTGGGTATTTTTAAAACCATGACAACACGCATCATCATCATCATCACATTTCCTTTCAAAACCGTAATGAACAGGATGAACTGAATACCTTTTCATCAGTTCCTCATACCTTTAACAAGCACCTTGTTAGGAAAAGAGGGTACAAAGATGACGAGAATATAGCCCCACCCTATGGAGGAGCCAGATTTGAGGAGGAAATTGTATCAATTGCTTAAAAAATTGGGTAGAGTTCATTAAAGGTGGCTCTTTGTTAACAGCAATGCTTTTACATAGGAAGATAGTTTCAGGAACTTGTGATATTTACACAGATAATTTTTCTTATTTCTCAAATATAGGAAATAAAATCCTAGAGGTTTGATTTAATCTCTTACTCCAAAAGGATATGTTTACATTATAAAATCAACTCTATCTTAAGCCATTTTAAAGACCTACCAACTATTACTACGTAGAAATAGATATATAGAAGTGTGTGTGAGTGTGTGTGTGAGAGAGAGAGCTAAGTATATATTTTGATTTTATATATGTTTTAATTTGATTTTTTGGCATTTTGCCCCAAATTTTCCACTTACTTTAACTGTTTTCTTCTCCAAAAAAACTAACTCCTATAATTTGATTGAGAGATATACTATCTTTAGTTGGCTTATTAAACAAACAATAAGCTTAGGCCGAGGGGTTCCCGTTATGGCTCAGCAGTAACAAACCCATCTAGACTAGTATCCACAAGGGCTCAGGTTCAATCCCTGGCCTTGCTCAGTGGGTCAGGAATCTGGCATTGCCATGAGCTATGGTGTAGGCCAGCAGCTACAGCTCTGATTGGACCCCTAGCCTGGGAACTTCCATATGCCGCAGGTGCAGCCCTTAAAAGAAAAAAGAAAACAAAACAAAACAAAGAAAACCTTAGGCTAAGAACAGTGATGGTGTCAAAAATCACACATCTATCTTGTAAAGGCCACACAACAACTAGGACTCAGTTTGTCTTACTCCTGGTCCAGTATCCTTTCTAAGCTGTTTCCGGAATATGTAGAAAGATGAAAATATAAACCAAACCATGCTTATATTAAATACATAATTCTGAGTTAGAATGATATCCTCAGTTTCATCTTTTAAAGTAATTCCTTTAAGACCTGCAAATCCATTGATCCCTGAAAGATTGAAAGTCTTGTGCTCTTTTCACTGACCTACATTTTTCACGTAATTTGAATGTCAGAGAAGTGTCACTTAAATTGAGCCACACACACTATACACACACACTCACACACACGCATGCACACACACACAGTAGGTGGGTTAGGTAGCTCAGAATGTGTAAATGACACTCTTCTCAGTCCCCTCCCCAAATGCCAGATCAGGCCACACTGCAGCCTGGAGTGGGTTCCAGCTCAGAGAACAGATAGCAGCTGCCGGGAGTTGGCTGCATCTCAAGTCTCAGCTGTATTCTTGGCCTCCTGCCTCCTCCAGGCACTTAGGAGGGGCGCGTGACCAAGGAAACAGCTGAGCCCCCACCTCAAAGAGGAAACGCAACCGCCGCAACCCCCAAGGCCACCTGCTCTGGGGCTAAACAATCACCAAATTCCTGCTGGTTCTGCGGGGGCAGGGTGGATTGCTGACTCACTCCTTGGAGTGCCAGAGCTGCTCTGCCAAGGACAGAGCCTGGCAAAGCACAGCAGAAGGCCTGGGACCTCATCCTGAACACCATGGCAGACCCACCCACCTGGGGACTCAAACTTGCTAGGGAATCAGAAGTGGTTTGACTGTTCAAGTCCCAGGGTTCAGATCAGATCCCCAACATTGCTGTGGATAGTCTCTGAGAATTTCCCTATTATACTTCTATCCTAAACAGAAATTTTGATTTTGGTTTTACATGGGGCTGAAATAATGCCCAGGGCACAGTCAGCTGTCAGGTCACTCCCATGTCCATCAATTTCCAGGGGGCCCCTCAACATCATTATGAAAATGAAGCACACGAGTTAAGTGCCCTGCACCTTTCTTGGCCTGTGACTCACTGCGTGGCCTTCTTGGGCACCATGAACATCATTGAGATGGCCTCAGGCATCAGCCCATGTTCCTGGTCCAAATCGAATTCCTACGGCTGAGCTGCAGGGCTACGGTGGAGGAAATGTGAGTGGCCGGCGGGCGCTGCTTTGAAGGTCTGTGGGGCTGAGCAAGTCGCTTCCCGGAACCACGGATCTAACAACTCCAACTGCACTCACGTCAGTGCTATTTAAGAGACACTGGTGACTTCAAACATTGTGAAATCTCACCCTCCTCTAAGGACACGCTTGTCCTGATCTGTCTCAGATGCACTCAGGAAGCTATGCTTTGTACTATTAAAAATCCCTCTGGAAGAAGGGCAAATGTTGATACACACGTGGGGGAATGATACTCAATAATCTCTACCTTCTGCACATGTTTTGAAAATTTCCATAATAAAATTTTTCATGTATAACATCTTCTCTGGGAGTTAATAATATATAATATCAGATAGAAATACTATGCACCCAAACTGGACTTCAGTGCAGATGGGAGAGACTCAGGGAGAAGGGAGAAGTTTGAAAACCTCTTAGAACCACAGCTTCTTTGAAAAAACAGACCCACATTAAAAATTAAATCTTTTCTCCCAAGGAGTGATGCGAGAAAATTTTGATGCAACACTGGGGTAGGGCTTAAAACACACTTGTTCTAGGGTTCGTGATGTTAATTTCTAAAAAAAAAAATCTTTCTGGTCAACCTTGGTGGTAGACACAGGTCCTTCTCCAAATAAGAATTTGTTGCCTATTGAGGAATTACTGCAGCTGCAGAATTTGAGTCACCCAATGCCACACTCTTTTCTAGGACAGTCCACATCCAGTAAATGCCCAAGGTGGGAATATCTGGCCATCTCCACCTGAACATGACACTCAAGGTCATTTTCGAGCTGCAGAGCAGCCCTGGCGATGGCCAAGGCTACTTTCGTCCTCTGGCTGGAACTGTGGCTTACCTTTCCCTCTGTCCACTCTTGCTTTCTTCTCTGTCCCTTATGGAGTTGGCCCCTATAACTCTCCTGTGTAAACATCCTGCACACTGAACTCCATCTCAGAGGCCACTTCCCAGGACCCTGCCTGTCACACTTCAGGAAGGTCGAGATTGTAGGGTACGTATTACTGGTTGGTTTAAAACCCTTATGAATGCCTCCAAATCACCATCTCCAAGCCTCAACACCTCATTATTGACCTAAATCTTGCAATAATTATAAAGGTACTAAAACTTGTTCATACAATATCTATTTGTACATCAGTCTATACTTCTGAGTGACTGCTTCTTAGGGGACCTTATATTTAGCTCTGGTCAATTAAGAAAAACTATGAGTCTTCCCAAAGTTGTGAATTCTCATCTATAAATAAAATCTGATCCTATTATTTGCTTTCAATTCTCAGAGACCACTATTAGGTTACATAGGCTTCTAACCTCAAATTCAATGCATCTACTTACAGGCACCTCTGAAAGTGACATTCCCAGATGTCACTTCAAAGCCACCAGCAGCTAACACCAGAACTGATACACAGTAGGCATTGAAGATATCGTGATAACCTATTAGTTAATGCTGAACAATGTCAAGCAGCTTATACAAATGATCTCATTTACTCCCTCACAATCACTAACAGTTAGCTCTCACAGTTTCCATCACACAGATGGGAAAACTGAGACTTGGTGGGGCCCAAAAGTTTGCCCAAGATTACACAACAAGTTGAAAGGCACCTACCATGCCTCACTTCCACCCTAGGAAGCATTTATTATTGCCATCTACCTACAGTACTCTTTGGAGGAACAGGCCAGACATAATAAGGTCAGTTAGAATTCAATACTGTTGATTTTTAAAATTTCATAGCTGGCCGTATGAAAATTACAAGCGTTCTCATTTCCCTGTGCTATTCCATACAGAGCAGGTATGTTAGCGTTTCAAAGATTCTAATAAGTGAGCAGCCCAAACAATTACAATAGCAGCTAATGCTTTTGTTGTGGTGCTACAGGTGAAGAAGCATTCTATAAGCTTTATCTGAAGTACAGACCTGAAGTCAACTTTCTCTCATTCCTCTTTCATCCTTCACCACTTCTCTCTGTGGATAGGCTTGGGGGAGGGAGATGAAGCTGTAGGAATCGTTATTCCCACAAACACAGGCCAATAAAAGATTTTCATACTATGACAATGAATCAATAAAAGAATATTAAGTTGTATTCAGCATCTGACATTTAACAAGGCTGAGAAGATGTGTATATATAGAGAGATATCAGTCTAGGTAAAACATTTAGTCTCTTGGAGGACCCCGTTTTAATTGCCCAGACAATCTGTGTGTATGTGTGATCATGTGTGCAATCAGGACTATTAATGCTAGTGGAATCAATAAACAATTATTTACTCAGCTCCTACTAGGTGCAAGCTAGTCTGCTAGGAATTGGGGGATGTGCAATGATTGATATGGTCCAGGGTTAGATCAGAATAAGAAGATGAAGTCAAAAACAGTCACAGAGTAAGTGGTCCTCTGGTGGCTGGGCCCACCCGTTACAGGTCTACAGATCTTGCTCATTGCCCAGTGTGTGAACAGACCAGCCCCACCATGTCCTGCTGGAGAAACTGAAAAGAACCATTTAAATGTACACATTTAAAAGAATCTTCAGTTATTTAGAAGAGATACCTTATATGATCTATTAAACCACATCTGGCCTTGAACCCGGACAAAAAGGAACAGAAGTCAAGGTCCGTAACCTGAGAACGCTGAGAAGAATGCCAGGAAGGCTTGTGAGGGCTAGAACTTCGATCTGGCCCTTGGCAATAAGTCTCATGCTCTTCCGGTGCCAGCAGATGGAGCAACGCACACCTGTGACTCTCTTCACAAAACGGCTGATATTTTTATTACAAGAACTAACATAAATCTTACACATCCAGGCCTCGTGTCCATCATGTCACCACACAGTTCTTGGCTGAGCTGATGCTGAATGGTATGGTGCTTTGGGAATAAAGAAGGAATCCCTCCACCAGCTGGGACCACAGCCCAGCCACCTACATTCTCCAAAGGTCTCCTTCTTTGGAGTAACTATTTTACAACAGGTGAAGGATTGCTGCTTTAAACCTCTATATTAACCTACAAGATGGGATTCAGAAGTCACCTCCTTCCCCAACTATCCCTGGCTTTGTCCCCAGCGTCTATCCTTCCCCTGTGGTCACACTGACCTCCATCCAAGTACACATCTCCATTTCAGCACTTATCACAGGGTCCTGAAGTTACTGAGAGTCAGGCTGTCACTGCTCCCAGAACAAGGATTATGCTTTGCTCACCTCTGGGTCTCCAGGAACCCCCAAGTTATCTGGAATATAATAGGAAATTGATAACTACTTTGAAAATGGGAAATGTCTTCTGTGAATTACTTCTAAGCATTGTAACCAGGAAAGCTGTATTAATTTTTCAATTGTTTAAAATATGAACTATTTCTATTATATTTGTAGTATAATATTTTAATGCCTGTTGTAAAGACTGATATTCTTTAAAAACCTGACCATGGGAGTTCCTTGGTGACCTAGCAGTTAAGGATACAGCACTGTCACTGGCCCAGAACTTCTGTATGCTATGTGCACCACCACCACCACCAAAAACAAACAAACAAACAAACAAAAAAACCAAAAAAAAACACCACAACTACAAACCAAAACCTGACCCTGTGTGCTGTGGCTACATGAAGAACAGAACTCAGGTCAGCAGACATTTCCTGTGAATACACTTGACACCTTGTTCAGAAAGTCCCTCTCCTGGAAAAACCGGATGTAGTTAGTAACTCCTACCCATGGTTTCCAAAACCATTTATCTGACTCATCAATAAGCACTTACTGAGTGACCAGAGGTCATTACTGTCTTAAACAGGTACTAACTGGCATTTCCTCAGCAGAGCAACCATGTGGATCATTGCATTAAGATCACACACAGCTGAAGATCAAAAAGACACAGTAATGCCAAATGCACTCCTTTCTGCAAATACTGAGAGAGAAGACAGAATCTGTAGATTCATGTTGTTCAAACTTAAGGTTGTGACTGATGAGTAAATCAGAAAGTCAAATCATGGTTATATTTTTAAAGGAAGTACACAGAACACAGAATGGAGTGGAAGTAATGGAGGGAAATGAAAAGTACTGGGATAGAGCAGGTGAGAACTAGTGCACAACACCCTTGGGAAGGCTATGACTTTTATACAATTGTGTTTCACATGTGTGTGTGCAGGTGTTTACAGGGGGAATGTCTGTGCACATGTCTGTATGGATGTGGGCTGGGCATTCATAGAAAAGGCATTTTTATTTTTTTAATTAAAAAAAATTCTGGCTGTGCCCATGGCATGCGGAAGTTCCAGGCCAGGGATCAAACCGGCACCACAGCAGTGACAACACCGGATTTTAACCCACTGAGTCACCAGGGGACTCCAAAAGATATTTTTAAAAATAGGTCTGTGTCCAAAAAGTGCCTGGAATAGATGCCATGCTTTTATAACTGTTTGAAAAATAATTTGAGATATACGTGTAACTCATGTCTTGATTCCCCAAGTCAGAGAGAGAAAGAATACAGGCTGTGACAGGATTCCTTCTATGAAAGCCAAACATGATTTGTGAGATTCAAAGACCTTATCATTTAAATATGAGGATTGATGCCTCTGAGGAAGATAAAGCATCTTGGTTAAAACAAACAAATGATTATCTTGGACAACAGCGTCAACAAGACCCTAATTCACGAAGAGGCTAATTGCTGTTCCCAGCTGCAGGAGATTGGCCCACGCTCTGTCTCTCACCATGCGGACTGTACGTGACACTGGCACTCTCACTCTTGAGATTCAGCTTCTCACACATCCAGGCACACACACCGGGGGGCGGGGGCACAGAGGGGTCAGTTCAGAAAGAATCCGTCTACAAGGCAGCTACTTAAGACATTAAGCCCTTCATTTGACAGACATTTGCCTCTATGGCGGTGCTGGAATGAAACTCATACCTGAATTACTTTATTTCCTCACAAAACTTACTGACACATCAACAGGAGAAGAGCCTTGAGAGCATCCTTCATAACCAAAAGAAACTGATACTTCATACCACTTTTTAAAAGTAAATCACAAAATCATTACCCAGATAATGATAGTCACAAATTTCCATAGTTGTTCATATTTGATTCAACTTCAGCACAGGCACATGAGCTCATACTAAAAAAACTAATAGCCACTATGTTTTCCTATATCACATTATGTGCCAAGCAATACAGGAAACACCTTACACTTAGTGTGTGATTTATTTTTTTGTTTTTTCTTTTTTGTCTTTTTAGGGCCTCACCCATTGCATATGGAAATTCCAAGGCTGGGGTCGAACTGGAGCTGCAGCTGTTGGCCTACACCACGGCCACCCAATGCCAGATCTGATCTGTGTCTGCAACCTACACTACAGTTCATGGCAGCAATGGATCCTTAACCCACTGAGCAAGGCCAGGGATCGAACCCACATCTTCATGGATACTAGTCCAATTCTTAACCTGCTGAGCCACTATGGGAACTCCCTACTCTTAGTGTTTTTAATCTTTACTACTGCTAATATCATTCACATATTATAGAAGAAAGAGAGGGAGGGAGGAAGGAAAGAAACCTGAAGTTCAGAAAGGATAGGTTCCTTGCCCAAGGTCAAATGTCACTGATATCACTCAAATGCTGGTATCAAAACCACTTGCTTTGTCCACTGCCTCCTATGACACTGTTCAAGCTGCACATTTGGTATGCATTCACCAGGGAGGGACTGCAAGGACACACATACAGTCATGGGTGCTAATTCTAGAAAGATGGCAAACCACACAATAACTACATCTTTTATTTTAAGATGATCATTTCTGCTATTTCTAGTCAGAAACATATTGTCATTGGTAGAGTTGCTTTGGATGTCCCACTACAGTAGAAAAAAAAAACCCAAAACTTGATCTTGTAAAAATCTTAAAGATGAGAAATGGATGAGCTATAGAAGGCCCCAGACTGTCTAACATAGGACCCTGGTCCACTCCAATGTTATCCCACACAGGGGAAGGAGAGTTTCTAAGGTTCATGAGGTTTCACCATGACCACCAAGCTGAAATTCAGGTGTGGAGATTTCTTTGAGGAATGGAGCCAACGCTAAGGCAGTACAATCTGAATCCACAGCTGTCTTTTGGGACTGAGCTGACATCTCTGATAAAGAGAATTTCTGTGGGAGCATCACCAGTGTCCACCATGAGAAGGGGCTGGTCAGCACTGAAACTAAGGAATGCTTCTGTAGTTCAAAGATCTGAATTGGATTCTTATTCTCCTCTGCCTGCTCCACACACTGAATCAGAAAAAGAGTGAGGAGACGAAATCTTCTTTCCATTCTAAAGTCAAGTTCTTCTCTGCTCACCCAAGATGGTTAGAAAAGCAGATTCCCCAGGATAGAAGCAGGTTTCTTGGACAAACTTCTGATTGAACCAAGGAGCACTTAGGCCCAGTCAACATGAGAGCAGCTTCCAAATACTGTAGAGTCCAGGCATCCACAAAACAGAGGCACTGTACTGTGCAGCCTGCCGGTGTGTGTGCATGTAGACAGAACAGCATGGCTACCAGTAGTCTTTTCAGCTGCCTTCACCCTCTGTCCACACATGTGCCCACCCCAGAAGGTTCACAGAACCAGTGGCCTCCTGTGTGACTGGGCTGAAACACGAGAATATGTATGTCCCACCCAGTTGGTGCAACAAGGCACATTGTGTGTAAGAGTTAATGCATGAGCTCAGGGTTGGTGGGTCCTGTATATGCTAACATGCATCATGAATGCAAATATCAGCCTGTCCCGAAAGGAGAAAACAGAGGCTAAAACAAAAGAGAGCTATAGAGCTGTGAAACTGCTTACACTCTGAAGCTAGCTGTCCAGGCTTGCAGCCTGATTCCACCAGTGACTGGGCAAGTTCCTTAAGTGTCTCTGTGCCCTCAGTTTCCTCATGTGAAAATGGGAATCATAGGAGACTCCATCCCACAGATGGCTGTGAGGATTAAACCAGTTAATTGTGTAAAGCACTCAGAAGATCACTGTCACTTGCAGTTAGCATTATATATGTATTAATGATGGACCATCTCACACTGAGACAGAACACGTGCAACCATTTATCAGATACAAATTGATATTATCTGATCAGAGTCTGGCAAGTATTAATCCACAAACACTTCTGAAGACATCGACCTTCTGACATTTCTAGAGACATCAGTGTCTCTAAAAATTACGGCTACTTCAAAAAGGTTTGGACATCCTTGCAAAGCTCAGAGGAGCCATCACTGAGCTATTCAGTGTGGGAGGATGGTGACTTCTGAGGGTTCACACGTATATGTGGGAAGTATGTGAATGGTGGTTCTAGAGTTGTCAGTTTTTTTCCAGCCAGTATGAATAAGAAGAATGAACCTGCCCTTGAAATTCATTTTGAAAGCAACAAAGCTTATAGAGAAGAATTATAAGAAAAAGCACAGTTGAGGAAATGGGAAGGGGCCTTGAGGAGACACAGGTCAGGACTATGTTAGGTAGGTCTTTCCAACCTCCAAATTTTTCCTAGGATCTCTCCCTGCAGCAAATGATCTTAGCCATTTATAAAGATCCTACAGAGTTCTGTAGTGGCTCAGCAGGTTAAGGATCCAGCATTACTATGCAACAGCCTGGGTCACTGCTGTGGCGCAAGTTCTATTCCTGGCCCAGGAACTTCCACATGCCACAGGGGCAAAAAAAAAAAAAGAAGATCCCTTCTCGTGAATATCATATATTTTCCCTATTGCTCAAAATAAAGCATTTTATTTATTTAAATAAATTGGTAATTTTACCTTATATAGTTGTGCAAATCCAGTTATTTAGTATCAATAAAAGATAGCACTATTCTGATTTTTTTAACTTTAAAATATCATATAGTTGGGGATGGGGGGGGCTGCACAGTTCCATGAATATTAACACATGTGTAAGTCTGTATAACCTCCACCATCACAATCAGGCTACAGAACAGTTTCATCACCCAAAACACTGTCTCATGCCATCTCTTTACAATCACATCTCTCCTTTGACAAAACTTCTTGCAATCTCTAGTCTGTCCTCCTTAGCCAGTATAATTTTCTCATTTCGAGATGTTACATAAGTGGGGTTATGAAATCTGTGATATTTTGAGACTGGATTCTTCCGCTTAGCATAATGCCCATAAGATCCACCCAAATTCATTGTGACAATTAGCAGTCTGCTCCTTTTCATTGCTGGGTAATGTTCCATTGTATAGATTTTTTTTTTTTTCTAGTTACCTGTGAAACACATTTGGGTTGTTTCCATTTGGGGGCAATCATGAGTAAGGCTGTCACAGACCTTTTATCTACATGTTTCTGTGTTTGCAGTTTTAATAACTAGTACACACCAATTTTTATTTTAAAGTTTTTCTTGATCCTTAGCATACCCCATCTTGTTAATTTAGGATTATTCCATCTCCATGGATTTTAGATCCTACACTGGAGACTCTTAGAGCACATCCTCATGAGAGAAACTGCATCTCTCTATAAACATCCAAAAAAGAGGCTCCTAACTCGGGTAGAATTTGCAATCCTCATCTTTTTTTTCTTTTCTCTTTGGCAATGCTTGTGGAAGTTCACAGGCCAGAGATGGAATCTGAAGCACAACAGTGACCCAAATCACAGCAGTTATAATTCCGGATCCTTAACTCACTGAGCCACAAGGGAACACCTCTCATCTCTTAGGATGCTATGTTTTTAAAATAATATTTAAATAAAAGTAAATTAAAATTTATTCTGAGGTCCATTTCAAAATTTTATAGTACTCTTTAATACTTCAGATTATGAACCATCAATTATGCAAACCTTACATTCTGACAAAAAGTTTTATGTTTTAGACTAGGGGTTCTCAAACTAGTTCATGGACCAACAGCAGCAGTATCACCTGGAAACTTGTTAGAAATGCAAATACTTGTGCCTGACCCCAGATCTGAATCAAAAACTCTGGCAATAGGAGCTAGCAATCTGTATTTGAACTCCCCAGATAATTTCTGATGCTTGTGTAGGTTTGAGAACCACTGCTTTAGGGACAAACCCTCCTGTGCAGTACCAAAAAGAATGCCATAGTCTGAGTCTTCCCCTTGAGATGACATATTTAATCACTCACACGTACTTCTTTCTGTAACAGGATTCACTTAAAAATAGGATGGTTCATTCATGTTAAAAATATGAGGCCCAGATCACCAACTAACATTTATAAAACAGATAGTATACAGTTCACTTTGGTCACAGGGGCAGAGCTATGGAATCAAAACCTACCATCTATAGAAATCCCTAATTCCTCAGTTGAAACAAAGAATTCATCTTATTGGAAATGGAAATCTTCTATTTCCATCTTGCCATTTTATCAATATTGATGGTAGGTAGAGCACAGGGCAAATGCAAGTTTCCTCTGTTCATTGACTCTGTTCTGTAACCCTATGTTTAGTGGGATATTGTCCATAGGCAGTGAGATAAACGAATTTAAAAGGAAAATGAAGTAAAAAAGCAGCTAGCTTAGGTCAACCCATCACAGATTTCACAAAAACAAAGATTACCCTTTTTTTAATATAAGATCTCAAATGTATATATGTACATATATATGATAGATATATAAATTATTACATAAATACATTATATATGTATATATCAATCACAGTACTTAATTACTAAAACTGAATTAAAACATTTAATAAATAAAAAGTGAGTATAATCCTTAAGGTTTTCTCCAAACATCTTAACAAAACATTTTAACAAAAGCCACTATCTTTGACAAATAATTAACAAATAGGTTTATTATACTGACTACACTTACCTTTTATTTCAGGGAAGGGCTGAAACTACTGTTAACCTCACCACTTCCTTTATCTGAGAAACTGACTCTCTGAGGGTAGCAGGATAAAAAAGCCACTTTGATTCTGCACATCTGCCAAAAGCAACCGTCACCCTCTTTGCAAACACATAGAAAGCAGAGGCAAAGAACAAGTGTGTGTGTGTGTGTGTGTGTGTGTGTGTGTGTGTGTGTGTGTGTGTTCCAGATGTCTGGGGTTTGCTTGGTAGAAAATAAATTGAGGACAACCAACCTATGAAGAAAGCTCACACGGGCTCATTCTAACTTAGGTTTTCCAGAAGATAACTTCAGGGGGAACATATCAGCAGAAATGAGTAACTTCATCATCAATATCAGGAAATTGCCTAAATATGTGTTGGCTAGTGGACCTAAAATAGATTCATCTACCTGGTGTTAGTTCTTCCCTCTGAGACAGAAGGCAGAGTATAAATAAACGTTCCCCCAACCTGACCGAAGGATAGCTTAGAACACACATTTGAAGAGTAAGGCATTATATCTTAACTATAAAGAATCATAAATGCACCATCAAACATGCACTTAAAAGCCCAAACCTCATGAATCCATGAGAAGAAAAAAGGAAAGGCAATTTTTCTTTCAACTCTACTCACTACTTAATAAGCATCTTCCAGTATCAGTTTACTAAATGTTTTTTTAACAAATTATTTTTTTCCTTAATCACTTATCCCTGGGCCTCTGTTTGTATGTAAATGTGAACCACTGGTCCCTTAAATCAATAACATCATTTCAGACTAAGTTGGAGTAGATACAGTCTGGATGTGGTGTAGCTTTTTTTACTATTATTATTTTCCTTAACAATAGGATAGGTATAGTTAACACCTTATAAAAGCCAATGCAAAAGAATCCCATTACCCAACAAAATACTTTAATATTTTTTCAGTAATCCATGGATAGATAAAATACTTGTGTCTCAATCGTTATAGCATTTGCAAAACAAGTATTGATATATAATTTCATTACATGTGTTCTTTTGGGTTTCAGTGTCTTAATGGGTAAATTGTCTGGCCCTATAGGAGGAAAGAAAATGGAGACAACATTTCTATTATGAGGCAAAGATTTTACATACAATAACTCATGAAGGGAATTTTGTTTCCCATATAAGCTAATAAGGATATTGAAACTCACAATGGTTAACTAACTTGACCAGGTCAGTGAGAAGTAGGGATGAAATTCAAACTTAGGTCACCTTGACTTCGAGCCTACTGCTTTTCTATCCCACCAGGAGATAATTAGATTAGGAGCTAAGAATCCATCCTTGCCCCACATGGCAACCACAAGTATAGATCTGAGGTGAACGCAGACAAATTTCTCCCCACTCTGCCAGTTCCAAAAGTTAATTTCCATGTCCCTCCTTGTCATGGCTCCACACATATCCTTCCACTATCCCCCTGTATCCTGATTCTCAATCCCTGATGCCTAGATAAGGCTGAATTCTCCATGTTTCATATGGCTACTACATGTTACAGTGTGAGTCATAACACAAAGAGGAAAAATAAAAGAAGAAGGAAATGCGTGTCTTACTTTTCCCTGAGACAGGCATCCCCAAGGATGCAACAGCAGGAATTTTGCCATGGCTGTGACCACAACCAAGAGCAGACTGGCATGGACATCACATGGGTACACAAGCCCTTTTCACAAGAGAGGCAGCTCATAAATATCCATTAACATTTACATGGCAAAACAATGAATCAAATTCTTTCTCTAAAATAACACTACCACAAACAGCTTTTGATAAAAAAAAAAATGATTCAAAGGTCAATTCAGAATCAGTGGAAGAACACTAACTTTTCCTTATTGCTGCCCCTGTGGCTTCAGCAATGACACAGGGGCTACAGGAATCCTGGATCTCGAGATTATAAGATGTGTGTCTGAAGAAACAGGAGATGCAGGGTACAGGAGGAGTCAGCCAAGGAAAGTAACTCCCACACAGCAGAACAAATGCTACCAATGACCTAAATAATACAGAAGTAGGTACAGATTTCCTCCACAAATGGCCACGCTGTAGCTTCCCTAAAAAGTTCAGAAAAAACATCACGTTTCTTTCATTTATATTTTTCTCGTCCTTTGCTGCTGTTGTTGTTGTTGTATTGGTGTACTTAATCAGCAATACCCCACAAGTTGACTTTCTCTCAATTTAATACTTCAGTAGTCAATTTACTAAGTCATGGAGTGAAATCTATCAGTCCTTTCAAGTTGGCAGGTCTCAGTCTGCCTCATGCCTATAAATTCCTTCAGTGCAAACCGTTTGATTCCTGCGTAAGCCCGAGGAGCTAATCTATACACAACGAAACAAGTGATATTCCCTCATCCTTTCCTAAAACATCCAAACCAATCTATTTTCACAGTCAGGGCAAAACAATAAGGTAATGTTTTCTAGTGATTTTAGAAAAATTGATTTTTAGAGCTCTCTTCTCTTGCTAGAGTCATTGGGTAAATCTAAGATTATACAAGTGGTTGTTTAGATATAGCTATTGGTTTCATCTGCAAAGTGTATAAAGCATAAGCCTACTGTTTTTTTCATTTGAAATCATCCCTAGTTCTTAGGTAAAGTCCCAAATTGTCCCTGGAAGGGTGCCAAGGCTAAACTCTCTATGCCACTTTTATATGTAGAATCTAGACACCTAGAAAAAGGCCTAGTGAACATTCTTTGTAAAGAAGCATCAGAGCCACAGTCTTCCCATGGGAGTCATCACTGATAGATAATGAAACACTGTGAGAAGTTTTGTGTACATGTGGAATTCTAAATCATCCATTCTCTCTTTCAAGGTCTCTACTGTCCATCTACGTTTCTATAACATCAAACCCTGCTCTCTGGGCAAAGGACCATCTCTTAGAAAACCTTTGGATTTTAGGTGTTCACAGATGCTCTTCCTTTATGAACCATTGGCTTAGAAGTGCGTATCACATTTAGTATGGCTGGGCTAAAAATGGGACTCCAATTATACACAAACAAAATACCCAGGCTAATTGCTACATCACAAAAAAATTCTCAAGATTGGGAGGGACCTTAAGGGGATGCTTTTCTATATGAGGCCTATGGAATCAAGCAGAGATCGTGATAAAGACAAGATAAATTGAAAATATGAGCACCAGGAAATAAATTAATACTAAGCACTGGGATAAGCACTGCATCATTAATTCTTACAATTGCAGGGATGAGGAAGCTGAGGTTTAGAGGGCTTGAGAAACCTACTAGAGAGTCGCAGAATGGGATCTGAACCCAGGTCTGGGATCCCATATCCTCTTTTCTTAACTAATTATTCTATTATTGATTAGTTAGCTACACGATAGAAGAATGATTACCTTCTAATCATTTCAGTTATTCTGTAGTATTAGTGCTTATTTTAATGTCTAAAAAAAAGATGATCAAAATTTATGACAATGCAATATAAAGCTAATTCATGAATACTATGCCAAAAAATCACTGAATAACAGAAATTAAAATCTGGAAGAGAGTTTAGAAATCATCTGGTGTGATCTTGCTTCTTTATGGGTAACCTCTAAAAGCAGGTTCTTTCTCAGAGTTTCAGGGCAAGATAGTTTAACATGAAACCAGATTCTGGGACAATGTATCCAGATAGCTCTCTGCTTCCAGACACCTAAATGGTATGTCATTTAACCCTGGTTAATCTCAACATGGTTCTCATGCAGCAGGGAGAGTAGGGTGACCCTCTAGCAGCTTGGTTAGAGCTGTTCTGCTTTAGGCAGGAAGAGGGGTCAGGAAGCCCCAGCCTGTCAGTATTCTCCTCCTCCTCCTCCCTTACCCCAGCCTTCTAATTCATCACTGCGTATTTGCCCAGTTCTGTAGAGGAGTGAATTCCACCCTCCCCCCCCCCCCAATACACATCCTGGATCACCTTCTTCAAAGGCACAAACCCAATAAACAGGAGCTGTCTCTAGCTCTGTGTGCCAGTGATTTGGAAATTGTCTGTGAAGTTGCCTTTGCCTCATCTTCCCTCCCAAGACCCTATTAGCTGTTAACTGTAATTTCATTCCACATAGATGGAAAAGTGCTGTAGGTGTAGGTATTTAGTTTAAATGACTGAAGTTTTTAGGGACCTTATTCCTGTGAGAGCCCGAGTCATTGCCTGTGATCTGAAGGAGAAGCTTCTTTGTAAGAGCCAAAATCCTCTCTAGTGAAGTTATAATTTTACATAAAGGGCATCTCTTTGTTCACTTTTCAGAAAGATGAATGCCAGATCCACTCAGGCTGAAACTTTGAAGGAAAAAAATATAATTAAAACTTTACTTAAAATCCTGAATATTAGATACCATCAACAATGTAAAGGTCAATCTTTAATTTAATAAGCTGATTAAATGCCCACCATATGTAAACAAGAACTGCTAAGGACAGTGAAAAAATGAACTGGGAAATACAGGGAGACTGTATTTTATTGCACTTCCCTTTATTGTGCTTTGTATATATTGTTTTTTTTACAAATTGAAATTTTGTGACAGCACTGTGTCAAGTAAGTCTATTGGTGCCATTTTCCAAGACCATTTGTTCACTTCATGTCTCTGTGACATATTTTGTTAATTCTCCCAATATTTCAAACTTTTTCTTTATCATTATATTTGTTAAGGTGACCTGTGATCAGCGATCTTTGATCTATTGCAAAAAGATTAAAACTTGCTGAAGGCTCAGATGATGGTTAGCATTTTTTAGCAATAAAGTATTTTTTAAATTAAGGTGTGTACATTGTTTAAGATATAATGTTACTGTATACTTAATAGACTGCAGTATGTTATAAAAATGTTATTTTTTTACTCTGAACTCCACTTTTTTTTTTTTTTTTTTTTTTACTTTTAATCAAGAGTATGTCCTTTCCCTTTCAACTTGGCACTTGTGAGTGACTTTTAGGGACGCCTTAGTGATATGTCCTTTTGGGGTGAGATTTTTTTTTTAATTAAAGTATAGCTGATTTACAATGTTGTGCTAATTTCTATTGTATAGCAAAGTGACTTAGTTATGCACATAAATACATTCTCTTTTCAATATTCCTTTCCATTATGATTTACCTCAGGAGATTGGATATTAGTTCCCTGTGCTACACAGTAGGACATAGTTGTCTATCTGTTCTAAATGTAATATAAACATAACTTTCATATCTACTAGAACAAAAAGTTCAGGTGACATGCTTTATTGCAACAGTAACTTCATTGAGGTGGCCTGGAAGTGTACCTGCAGTATCTTTGAGGTCTTCCTGTATCCTTTTGAGATAAATTAGTTTTTTGGTTAATGTGAGTTAGTTACATGACTAGTGTGTAAGTAGGTGTATTATGCTGGTTCTAGATACATACATATATATAGTATATATAATATATTATACATATGTATGTATTGTATCCTGTCTGCCTCTTCCTTGTTTTTTTTTTTCCCCCAGCAGATATTAGAATACCAAAGGGTTATATATTTATTCTCAGATACCTTTTGAGAAACTTCATTGGTTAACTTTCTGATGGTACTACTTCTCAGAAGAATGGCTGATATTTAATTATAATAAAAAATAAAGTGTGATTATCTGATGAATGTACTGCTTTGCATGGCTTACCCTCTGCACTGAGCAGGACTCGTGGGTCTCAATTTTCTTCCTGGGGAACCCACTGATTAAACCCCAATGATGAGAGAAGTCTCCCCCTCCCTGTCTCTGACCATTTTCACACAGGTGCTAAAATGATTCATTTCAGCAAAAGTAAATGAAAATATTTTAGGACCAGAGGCCATGTAGCTGCTCAATCCAAACAGCTCATGTAGTGCTTATTGATGGCAAGCCTTCTGCGGAGCTGCCAGAAAGCTCAGCAGCAAGCCCTATGCTCTGCTTGCATTAACTGAAGTCTGGGAGGCCCTTGACAGATGCTCTCATGTCCCATGCTGCCCAAGATCTGCTACTCCTGGCTCTCACTCATTAGTATGGTGCTTCAGGCTATTTCTTCATGGAGCCATCAATCCCTTCTTATTCAGTGATTCAGGTCTTCAGCAACCTCTTTTGGGGGTAGAGATTGAACAGTTAAAGTGTTTGGGAGAAACAATTCCTATCTGTTTTGGAGAAACAATTCACTTTCCAGACAACTGTGAATGAGGCCAGCCCTTCCCCTAGAGACTGACAGAAGTCAACAACCTTATCAAGCCTCTCTATCCTCGTACAATGCACAGCACCTAGGTTAGTTACTACCTCTGCTTGGCCTTCAACATCTCAAAGGCACACAGAAAGTAAGCTACTCTCCAGTTTTAATCAGCTACAGAGAGAGGGAGCTGTACTCTAAATTACCAAAAAAACAACATCAAAAAAACTCTTAAAAGGAAGTTTTCTCATTTCACATAATCAAGTTAAACGTCTAATTTTTTTTTAATGTGTAAAGATGATGGTTCCTTTTTTACTGAATAATACCTATGTGCCAGGTACTTGGTTTAGCTTCAATCCAGTGAAATAGGCCTTATCTGTTCCACATCATACACGAGAAAGTTGAAGCAATGAGGAATTAACGAAATCACTGAAGTCATATAACTAGTAATATGTTTTGACTGGACGGGTGTTACACTCTTTTACCTGCAGAAACTATGAAGCAGAGAGGGGTTGAGAGGTTTGGCTGCAGACACGCTTCTAGCTATTTATTTACTTACACTCATAAGCCAAACACCAGGATGGGTCGTTCAGGTGGTCAACCGCATATTTATGGAGAAGTGAGATTTGGAGGCACCACCACGTTTACAACTGGTTTTTCCAGACCTTCTGTTTTAATCCAAATTTTGCATGTTTCTCTGATCTCCAGAATCCCATAGAGCCCCTGTGCCTCTGTGATAAAGCCCTTAGTCATGGCACACCAGCAGTCATCTGCTCCCCACCCTGCAAAGCTTCCAGCATCCTCTGGCATACACCTCTGCTTTAATTTTAACTTGACATTGCATCAGAAGCTCCAGTGAGTTCAAAGCATCTATCTATAGCTTCTCAAATCATACATAACAAATAACGCAGATATTGTGATCATTTGTGTAGTAAAATAACCTACTTTTTTGTTATTGGAGGGATATTTACATCCTTGACTTAGAATATATATATATTTTTTATATATAAACTCTCATATTTAACTACACTCTTACCTCTTGATGCTAAAAAAAAAAAAACCTAAAAACTAAGTCACATGTAGTTCCAGATGAAGACAATAATTATAATAATAATTAAAGATAAAGGCATCCATTTGTTAAGGGTGCTTCACCGTGCTTAAGCAGATGGGAACAGCATGTACACACATCATGACTGCATGCTATATTATTTCACCTTTCCAAAACCCTGTTAGTGATTACATGGAATTTTAGGCTTAGAGAAAGATTTTAATCTTCACAAAAGAAATATGTGCTGTAACCAAAGTTAAATAAGCACCAGAGTGAAGAAAAAAAAAAAAAAACATGAATCATTAATACGAGCTAGTTGTTTCCAGTGGGATTTTTGAATTCATCTTTAGTACTCTGCCATTTGTTTGATAATTGCCTAAAATTCTTACAATGCCAGCATATTTAAGTAAATTCCAAATAAACAAACAGGAAACTATATAATTTGAAAGTATTAGCTCAGTCATTCCTATAAGCCAGATAGAAGAAATAGGACCACAGATAGGATCGCAAATTCCTGACAATTAATGAACTTGGCAGAGTTCAGTAGCAATTCGAACACAACTAATGTGTTTCATTGGCTTAAAGAGTGATCATTTGACTATAAACCTTAATCTTCTTTCTTTATAAAAAAGAGACTATGTCCAACCAAAGGTTTCTTGACATGCTCATTTAGAAAATATTGTTTTAAAGAAGCAATGAGCTTCTTTAAAATAAGCAACTCGAAGCTTGCAAATGATGCTGAAATCTTGATTCTGTCACACACTCACATGAAATCTACTTATTTTCTAACAGCTCTTTGATGATTAAATTAAGTCAGATGACAGCAACACTGGGATTTCCATCAAAGTTGAATACATATTAACAAGGAAAATCCTAAGAAAAACCGCAGAGTATAGCTATTTTCTTATCAATAAATATTAGAACTTCGCACAGCTAGCCGATGGCTATACAAAAGTATAAAAATCTGAAAAAAAATAATTTGATGTCTTTTTGTTTTGCTGAGTTTATAAGCAGATAAAAGTTAAATGATTATGCACAGTCCTTGAATTGCAGTGAGTTGCTATGCCTTCCTTTATTCTCTGTTGACCCATGGCTTGATTCTTCTAGATCTATGTGACAGTGATGAAATCACCTGAAAGCAACTCAAATGATGGAACAATTAGACGACAGCTGGGCCTTCTGATTTACATGTCAAAGCATATTATATTTAGACCTGAAGGATCACAAAAAGTTCAGATATGGATGTTTCATTTTATTCTCTGAAGATGTTGAAATTGTTTAACTCAATTATTGGTGTTGATTTTCTATTTCAACCAGATCAAAATAAGCCAACATGCTTTTTTTTTTTTTCCTCTTTAAGGTATGATTCTATGGATTAGATTGTTCCAGCGTGAGTACTGGGTCTTGGCAATTAGAAGAAAATCTGCTAAATACATGAGCATCTTTTCTCCAGTTTTTATTTTCCTAGAGGTGGTCCTCACTCTTACCTCAAGTGTTTAGTATATAATAAAGAAGCAATCAACGATAGAGCATATGTAAAAGAATGCCTATCCATTATTTACAAATTCCAGCACTGAATCTTAGGTTGAGAAGTCACTGAGTTCTTTTGGAAATCCCTAACACAAACTCTAATTTCCTATCTTGTGTGGATATCAGGAAGCGATGCCTGGGTTTATCTGGGTAGATTAGCTTTGTGAATATATCGCAATGAAAAAAACTGCAGGAAAAAGATCATGTACTACATTATGTGATTCTGTGCCGAAACACTAACCACAGTATGCCACAGAAATCTCTACAAAATCTGTCAAAATACCTGAAATAAAATGTGACGTAATTGTTTTCCTTTTCAAAATTTTAAATCCTTCCTTTCAATTGAAACATTTTATGTTTACTTATATTAAAACCAATGTTATTCTTTATAGAAGTGATTTTATCAACAAAATCTTAATATTTGGTGTGCTATCCACAACAAGTTTTTAATGTAAGAATTGATGTATCGTCTTGAGGTAGTGTGAAACGTGACAAAGTGATAAGAGGCCTGTTTTTTAAAGGGGTAATTACTAGTGGGCCCCTCTTTCCCATTTACGTGCAGAAAATGAAATCTTTTGTTTCAAGATAAAAAGAACACTTGTGAAGTATATTACTTTTAAGATGTATGAATTTATGACTGAGGGATAATTTTGAACCTGTGCCTTGAATGAGACAATTTGGGACTAATTCTCTAGCATTTAAATGAGTCACAAATGCAATTTTATCCTAATAGATATCACTTGATTACGGAATTTCAAAAATCTGATATAACCTGTGGCACTGACAGGTAT
This sequence comes from Sus scrofa, assembly GCF_054392235.1. Lineage (NCBI taxonomy): Eukaryota > Metazoa > Chordata > Mammalia > Artiodactyla > Suidae > Sus > Sus scrofa. The sequence goes on along the minus strand of NC_139395.1, from coordinate 35,683,323 downwards.
GTTAAGTGAGGGTTATAAAAAAAACTACCAGAAGAAATTTTCTTGGGGAAAGCGTGTAGAGGAATTTAAAATATTGATCTACTAGGGCCGCAGACCGTGCTTAACAGTCTTTTCACCTGGCGGTACTAAGATCTCTGGCAGCAAGGAAGGAATGTAATGTGAAGCAAAGGACTCAGTTTGATAGTAGAGTCAATTTGTTGTATACGAGTCAATCCTTTTGTTTTTTGATATTTCTTCAATTCACTTATTTAAATTCACTTTTTGATTTACTTGCATAGCTATTTCCCAGGGCACAGATATGTCCCAGTAATTTTAGAGAAAGATACATTCGAAACATTACAAGGGCATTTTAAGACTTATGAAAATATCGCCAGATAACAGACGGTTTTGAAACCACAAGATAACACTGCTGCCAAACATTAGAAACTGCTGAATAAACTTGATACTCTGTCTCAAGCACTTTATTCTTTACTGAGCACATCAGATTAATGTATGCAATGTTAATACTTTGTATCTCAGCTCCCATCTAATCCTCATAGAAATGAAAGGGTTGTGATGTAAATACAAGTAATAAACGCTCTGAACAAGTTTAAACGCCAGGGCCAAGTTTAATCCAAGACGAGTAAAATTAATTTAAATTATAAGACTATGAGGCACTGAAAAAAAAATCAATTTATTAGCACTTGGCATAAACACCTCTTAAAGGAAAGGAAACTTCAGAAACAGCCTGAGAAAAACAAATCTAGTCACAGACACATTTTGCTAATATTCTTTTTATACCTTAAACGGTCCTTCAGCATGGACTTATATCACTGCTTGAAACATTTATCATATTTAACTTGAAATGTTAGAATGAAAAATTTTAAAAAGCCAAGTCAGCAGAAATGTAAAGCTCTGGAAGCACTGATTTCCTAAAAAATAAAGATCCTCTGTCTAAAGAGAGCAAGTATATTATTTTTAAGTTCATCATCACTGACTTAAAATATGCTCAGAACCTTCCAGGTGACATAGTGCATTTTTAAGGAAGCCAATTCTTTTTCTGATTAGAGATTCACGAATTTCTCAACACACTACCACTGTGTGGTACCAATTAGGATGAGGCCAGTACTTACCATTTGAAGAGACGGCTTTTCAGTGTCGACATCACCTTTATGCCCTAGATTCTTTCCTAACCTTTTCACAAAGCAGATCTGAATCAAACTAACCTATACACAACTGGTTAATTTATAAGTTCCAACTTTATGGATTGTCTCTCCATACTAATAAGAATTTTCAATCATATCCACTTCTGTGTATATTGTATATTCTGTCTTCAGTGGCTGACTCATTCCACACTCTACTCAGGTAGCTTGTCATTATCTTGTCCACAGACAAAATACACATTGAATTCAGATGCGAGTGCCCACTGTCTTGAGAATCTTGAGAAAGGTAGCAACACTGCGGTCCAAATAGCTTGACCACTGAGGGAAATATTGCAGCTAGCATAGATTACTTTCCCCCTCTAGAAGTACAAGGTGGAAAACATATGCAAGGACACCACCAAATTACAGTAACTCTTTGCAATGTATTTCCCTTGGTAGGGTTTTTTTGTTTTGTTTTTTCCCTTGTAAAAACTGACAAGATCTAGGACAACTTTATAATAAATTGTTCAAACAGCTTTACTGAACAATAACTATCTGACTCACTTCCCCACGTAATACAATCTTCTCACTTTCTCTTATGTTTATTACTTTGGAAACTACTTCAGCATTTTTCAAATTAGCTTCACTCTGGACAAAGAAGTAACCTGATTGCAGTACGTTGTTAACATGCAATAAGCAAGAGAGACCTTTTTGACTGAATATTCTCACCTTCTACCTCAACACAGGTGCTCTGCATTTATGGAAATGTTGCAGGTAGATGGCTTTGTATGTTTTACAAACTATAATATTAGGACATGCCCCATTATAAGATTCCAAAAATTACCAGTGCTGCCTCTGTTATCCACATTTTAAAAGTATTTAACCTTCGGTAACATAATCTATTGTGCTTATTTCAAAATAAGGAGAGAAACAACTGAAATATTCTATCAAGTTCAAAACTTCCTACTTCACTTCACTGTCACAAAACTTGACCTACACTCAAAGTTTATTTAAAAAAAGAAAAAGAAATTCACAAGTCAGAGCTTCAAGTTCTCATCATATATTAGAAGGATGTTAATTATTTTATGCCCGGAACCTTTTCACAAGCTCCAAACCCTTCCCTAGTACAATATTTTAGGAATCTGAAATTATTTCTGTACTTCTTACCACCCAAGCACCTGACAACTTGTATTAAAAATAGTATATATACAGGAACTCCCTAGTTACTATCTCCCTGAAGTTTTAAGGCACTCAAATTAATGAGTCTTCTTTCTAAGAATTACTGAAGAGGTTGATGAAAACACATATCAAACTATTCAGGTGTAATTCTCTCACTAAAACCAACAGATTTCTGTTACTACAAGATAGTAGGACTAAGGAACATTACCATATCCAGTAGCCAGTCTGTACCTTTCCCAGTATCCTTCTCCGTATCCATAACCATGCCCTGCTCTCTCTTCCATCATGCTCCTCGTATTGCTGAGTGAGGCGCTAGCTCCTTCATTAAATAGCATTAAAAATAGACTGCACAGAACTCCCCAGTGGAGCATGCTCTAACAGGGCTAATGCCACAGTTCTCAAGGTAACCATACTCAGCTGGTATCTAAGAGGGAAAGTCACTGAGAGATCGGCAATTTGCAAATCTAATAGCACACACAAATCCGTCTCAGTCTGAGCTGAATACTGTAAGAGAAATCAGCATGGGGTAAAATTAAGTCACAGAGAAGCTGAAAGTTAATTTCTGGAGCTGCATAAGTTTCCGTAAATATGCCTCATCTAAACAAAGTACTCTGTTGACTAGGCATTGATCCACAGCAACTTATATTATTTATCAGATAACATAAGCCAAGTTAGGGTAAAGTAAGAGTATATGAGGGTAAATTAAGACATCTATGCACAGGAGTCTAAATGTCTTAAAACCACATTTAAAGTAAATTACTTTAAACCAAATATTAGTCTTAATAAGCAAAAGTAGCAATAGGTTAGCATTCTGTATCTTTTGCAAGGAGGAAGTGTACTCCTGGAAGAATATTCTAAATACACTCTCCCGAAAATTTAAAAACATGCTGTTAGTTGAAGTGATACTAAGTATAAGAATGTGATAAGAAGGAAAATACAGGATCGAACACAAATACATACCTTAAAAATCCATGTAAGACTGAAAAGAGTGTATGCATAATTTCTCATGTGCATCCACTTTAGGAGGGGGGCAGAAGCAATTACCACCAAGATAGTTGACTACTCTGCTATTGCACAAAACATAGCCAGAGCACTAAATTTCCAAATGATTGCCTCCTGTGAAAATGACATTCACTAAAATCCTATGAAGACCTGCAAACTCTGCAGTAACACAAATACAGAGAATCAAAGGAGTAGGTGCATTTAATTTCAAGTGTCAAAGGTTGTCTAACTTTGACCAAATGAAAAATGATTTCCTGTCATCCATTTCTCTGTTTTCTTAAAACAATCATAGCCATTTTGACCTCCAAAGTGAATGAGAAAGAGGTGGGAATCATTTGGATATACTCAGCAGTGAAATGAAATCTTGTCTAGATTCACTCCAACTTTGGGGAATATCATTTTTATTTAGAGAGGCTGAAAGGTCATAACAGCAGACTTAAAAAATCAGAAATTAAAATGGATATCCCAAATGCTTGTGAAAGTGATTTCCTCCAGCCTTATATCACACTTACTAGCCTTCCATCCTATAACTTTCAATTTCTTCTTTGCTTTTCCTTTCAGGCTTGGACTCTGTCCTTGTCCTGTAATTTCCGGATACGGGACCCAAGCAGCTGACAGCAACCACATCCACTCCAGCCTTATTTCTATGCATAAATATCCAGTGAGTCAATTTTCCTTCCTAAGAAACTTTCTTAACACCTTTCTAATTCAACTCAGTTCTACCACCGTATCTACAACCTGAAACAGGAGAAGTTCAATTTGGAGTTTGCAATGAAACACAGATTTCAAACATGTAAATATAACACTGACCACCTTTTCACCCCAAAACCATTGGGAGTCAGAACCTGTCCTGTGAAGACCACAGATGAGAACTTTTGGCTCCTTGGATAGGTCTTTCAAATGACATAAGAGCACTGCAAACTTTCTACCAAGACACCTGCAGAAATCACTGCAGACTTTTCTGATGAAGAGACCTGCCCTTTTCAGTTCTCTCCTAGCTTTCCAAGTCTGCCTCACTCGGGCGAGGGGGTGTCTACCCCTCCTTTGACAAAACATAAAAATACAGAATACAGACATAACAATAGTGTTCTACAAACACCAAGGAGAAATACAGATTAGGAACAATTCGAAAGAAAAACACAGATGTAAGGCAGACAGGGGAAAACAAACAAACAAACAAAAAACAGCCCACAAAGGGCGTACAACATTCACGTCGGAAGACCTTGATTATTACCTTGACCAAACAGTGGATATCCCCCCAGCGTCCTGGTGCCTTGATTGATTTGATTTAGTTTTTGGCTTTTATTGAAATTGTTTCTCACGGATTGATTTGGCTTTGTTTGGTTTGGCTTGGCTTATTATTGTTATTTTTGGTCGATTTATTTAATTGCTAGTAAAAACACCTTTCTGCGGCGTCCGCTGGGCTGCCGGCAGGGCTGCAGCGACCACAGCAGCCGCGACTGCGGCGGCTTAGGCAGACGACCCCGCGGCCCCCGGCTACACCTTGCTCCTCAGAATTCGCTCCAGGGGCGCCGCTGCTGCCTTCTTCGCCCTGCTAGCTGCAGAGCACCAAGGTGCACCCGCCTCCTGTCTGTCTGGCAGTGGGTCCCAGCACCTCTGTCTGTCTGGCCGTCTGTCGTTCAGCCTGGCAGCCCTCGAGCTTCTCGTCCCACGCTCCGCTCTCCGAGCTGCCCCTCGCGTTGGTCTGTCTGTCCTTCTGCCGCTCAGTCCTACTAGCAAGGCAGGGTCCTTCACGTCTTCAGTGCCTACATCTCTCTCGCTATGCCACTCAGTGCCCCCGGCCGCTTCCCTCGGACAGAGGAGGGCGTCTGGAGGAAGGGAGCACAAGGATGCTTCTCTCTCCTGCCTCCTCTCTCTCCTCTTCCCCTGCCTCTCCCTCCCTCCCTCTGCGTGCTGGTCTCCGCGTCTCCAGCTGTCTAACTGCTTCCACCTGTCCGTCGCTCTGTCACTCTCCCGTCGTCCCCCCCCCCCCAAAGAGAGTCAGCTCGGGGCGTCCCTGGGTCCCTCGAGTCCCCCTCCCCGCCTCCTCGCGCCCCTGCCCTCCCACGCTCCCGGCTCCTCCCCGAAGCCCTGGCCGTGTCCGGTCCCCGCCCGGGCTAGAGGCAGCGAGCGCGGATGGCATGTGGAGAGGCAGCTGCTCGGCCGGCAGACTCCAGCCCCCGACCCGCCACACCCCGGAGATGGCCGCGGCCGGGCGCCTGTGGGGACCCGGCCTCTGGCATGGGACGCGCATGAGTTGGCCGAGCAGGAGAGCGGGCACCTGCCCCGTGCAGACGGCGCGTGAGGTGCTATCCATCCCTCGGCGGTTCTCCTCCCGCCGCTGGGCTGGAGACAAAGCGGGTGAGCCATGCGCGCTCGCGTGAGCATCATTCATCAGAGAGAAAACTGGCACGTTTCCCCCTGCCCCTCCACGCGGACTCCCCGCTCTCCACCCGCGGGCACGCAGTCCTTCCTGTCCCAGGTCGAGCACCCCACGTACCTCACCCGGGTGCCTCCCGACTCCCGTGAACTGTCGGCGAAGCTTGGCTCACTCCCCTCCTCTGGGGCTCACTCTCCAGGCCAACTCTGCAGAGAATATCCCACAACAATAACACCTCACTCCACCCCAGTGAAGCCTTGGCCTCAGAGCTCTCAGAGATTCGAGGCTTTGAGCAAGACCCCAAGACCAGGCGCGCGGCGCCAAGCGCATTCCCAGTGGGCACCCGCCCAGCCCTCTGCCCACCGAGTGCTGCTTGAGAATCAACGAGGTGCCGCAGAAACTCGGGCAGGCTAGGGCGTGGGGCAGGGCGCAGAGTTGACATCCCAAGAAATAAAAGTGCTGCATTTCCCGTTTGTTCTGGAAATGTGCTATTTTTATTACCTGTAATTCATTTTTTTTTTCATTGTTTCAAGGCACACACTACCAAAAAAAAAAAAAAAAAAAAAAAAAAAGGGAATAGTGGAGGAATGGGAATACATTTCCGGAATACCGCCCACCCTTCCTGAGTGAATGTCGAGCCTACTCTCCCAACATTATAGGTCACTAGCCAAGACAGATCACTCTGGCTTTCTGCCCCCAGCTGAGAGCAAGGCATTTGATTCTGGGCTTCTTTGCCAGGCTGTTATTAATGTGAAGCAAAATTATAGTTGTACATGCCTGCATGGAATTGCCAAAGCTCATTCTGACAGTATCCAGCAATTCAGCTTCTGAAATGTAGACGCTGAATAACTATGGATCTGGTGCAATGAATGCCCTATTCCACAATAAATTGAAGAGGAGAAAATCAACTTTTACCAGCTGCAATTAGTAACCTCATGAATAGACAACAAATAAATAACTAGCGTAAAACCATGCCATGAAAATGTCCATGTCCTTTTAGTTCATTTATTGACATCCATTACCAATGACAGATATTATAAACAAATTTATTAAGGGATATGTCTTCCAATTTTTATAAGAATGTAATTTCAAACAGCTGTAGCCCCTGTTCATATATGCTAAGACATTGATTAAAATACCAAACAGATATGTGTAGTTCTAGTAAATGCTATTGAAAAAAATAGGATAAGGTTACATTGGTCTTTGATGAATAGATAATTATTTCCCAAACAGTAGAAATTGTTACCCTTGGGGATCAGCTTGTGCTGGAATAAGAATAAATCTGCTATACGAAGTTTCAGCAAATGAAGCCTAAAGAATTCAAGACCCTTATGTTAATCTATTTTTTGAGCATTTTGACTCAGTCCTCTCCAGAAGCATTTTGACAGACATTTCTCCTCTCCTTCCAGCCATATGGAATTCAAGGGAAAATTCATTAAAAGTATTTCTAATTCTTTTTCCTTTCCTTCATCTCAAGTCATGTTCTAAAAAAACCTACTTTCCTTGGGGGAAACTATTGTGCCAGGTTGTGCTGTGTCTTAAATTCACACAGCTTGGACTTCATTGAAAGAGGGTCAGTGTGCTTGATTTTTCTTCTATGCAGAACTACACCTAACCATCTCCTGAATGGGTGCATGGGTAATCTACTAACAGGAAACCTTTACAGTGTTTTCTTAACACACAGTTTTTCTACAATGAATCAGATCTCACTCTGAAAGTTCACACACACACACACACACACACACACAAACTCCATCCTATAAACCAGATTAGAAATTATAACCATTGAACAGGAGGAAGGGGAATTCAGTCAGCACTCTTTGTACACACTTCAGTGATTATGTTAAAACAAATAAACAAAAAACCCATTTCTATATCTTACCAGTGAATAGACAAGCTTAATGACAAAAAAATGCAATTTCTCAGAGCTTAGCCTTTATTTACAATGGAAAGCATCCCCCAAAAGAGTAACATTAATTTAATTCAGCTAAATTTTTCTACCTTTTCTCATAATATATAGTCAAAAAATTAGGAACTAGAGAAGGCTCAAGCTTATTTGAGGCCATATAATATGATAATTAGCATTTTAAATTTTGCATCCCAGTGTGGGACTGAAATATACTTCTGGGAATATTAGGCAGGCAATAAGTGATTCTTCCAGACATTTGGAAAGTGTATTTCCTTAAATAATTTGAAACAGTTACCATTTCTTAAAGCTCTTGACCTGTCCTATACTTACTTTTAAACTCATAAAGTGGTTGTCTACCTTATTGGACTTGTAGGTGACATCTACAATGCTGATGCAGAGGTGTTTCTGCACTGAAAGTATCCTAAGTTTGGGGGTGGGAAGTAGTGGTAATGTGGTGGGGGGGGAGGAAGTGTAATAGGGAAGAACAAATCTGACTCAATATTGGATCTGTTTCTTTTACTTTAACCTTTGTATTCTATTGCTTTTGCTTTAAGACTGTTGCCTATAGCTTGAAATATACAGGAAAGCCTATTCTCAAGGCTCTGGCCCGTTAAGATATAACACTTTCCCATTCATATAGATACAAAGTTGTAGAACAGCAAATAACATTTATTTTGTTGGAGGTTTACAGGAACATCCTGACCTGACCTACATGGACAGTTGCAAGAACAAAGGATTCCTTAGCAAGAAGTTTGCAGCAACCAACCATTCCCCCCAACCCTGGCCCTACCTCCCCTTTTTGGTATAAAAGAAGCCTGAATTCTGACTAGAGTAAGATGGTTCTCTAGGACATTAGTCAGCCATCTTCTTGGTCGGCTGGCTTTCTGAGTAAAGTCATTATTCTTGCTCTAACAACTTGTCTCCCGATTTATTGGTCGTCATGTGTTGAGCCAAACAAGTTTAGGTTGAATATCAGAAGCTGTGCTGTTACTCTCTTGGTCTGGACACTTTTGAATTTATCTAGGATAATGTTTGAAATGAAAAGGCATACAGGTAACCAGGTAACCCCAGCTTGGGGAGTTGAGCTCACCTACATGCTGACAAACATCTAAGATTGTCGACAAGCTCCTTTAAACACGTAGTCCCTTAAGACACTAAATTAGTGCCCTTTAATGAAGCTTTCAAATTGGATTTTCAAAATAAGGCAAATTGCTAAAATAGCCCAGCTACCTTTATAAGCACCTTTTCAGCTGAAGCGAGAAGTAGAATTTCCATGCTGTTGAACTTCCATCATTCCTCAACAATTAGGCTGCTAGGAACTCCCCTTTAGGGCATTCTCCCCCATCACAACAAAGGCCCACAAACCCTCTAGAGAGATTTCTCATTTGCCCTGTTTCCAACAAAACAGTCTAGGGTCTATTACATACCAGTCTTGGGTTTAAAGCTATACAAATATGCCTGGTACAGAAAGGCAGGGAAATAAGGGGGAAGGGGATATAATATTTTAACCAGAAAAGTTTAGTTCCCTATTCTTATTTCATGCTAAGCCAAAATAACTGTAAAACACATTTCAGAACATCAACAAAGAATGTTACATCACGTATGCATCTGAGCATGAAGAAATGTCACGATCAAAAACAAAAAGGACTTGGGAGAGTAGAAACCAAATGTTCTGATGGCACAGATCCTCTATAGTCTGCTGGGTGCAGTACAAAAAAATGATCTCCGTGAACTCTTAGTGTTCTCGCAGGCAGACCGTAAATGAACATTGGGCAGCGCGTGCGTGTGCGCGCGCGCACACACACACACACACACACACACACACTCAAGAGTGATGCATTGTTGAGAGGGCCGATCTAGAAATTTCCTCAAAAGTGAATGTGTATAGTATTTTCATGGAGATGCATCTAAATTAGAGGAGAGACAATAAGAAGAAACAGGAGGAAACTGCTAAAGAGAAGTTTAGGAAATCTGTCACTGTCATCTGAGCATCGAAAGACACGAAAGGCTGTTGACTAAATTATATCTTTCTTTTCAGCATTTCTGGGGTTAGAAATACCAGCACTTAGACACAAACTTACTATCTGGGGGTTTTGACTCCAGAGGCTCCATAACACTGTGTGTCTTCCTTCTCTGCATCCACTGCCCTGAGGGACCCATGGCTTCTGCATAGCTAAGGTATGTGCAGCAGATAGCAAGGCACCCAGATGCAGGGACTCTGCGGAGCAGGTGTGTGCAGGCATTCTGTGTGTCCAGCATTCTCTCTACCCAGCCAGTGTTAGCACTGCCCTCCAGGGCCCCCTTAACTTCCCTTGGAACCCACGAAAGATTTTTTTTATTTTGAAAAACTGAGCTCAGAATGGAAAGCAAAAATGAAGCAGAGCATTAGGGATATATTTGGGAAGAAAAGAGGAAAATGTTTCTGCCTGAATTGCAAAGTCTGATGCAGAGCATCACCTAACATTTGCTGAAGTGCTCTGTGAACCTGCCTCTAGTTTTACATCCCTGGTCCTGAGAGACAGCATTTTCCTCCATAATGGACACTGCTCCCTTCTCACACAAAGGAAGACAAAAATGTTACCAAGTGATTCAGACCTGGAATAATATATTTGGCTTCTCTACAACGAGATAACATTAAAAGGTCTATGAATTAGCCATGAGAATAAAACAGCTACAATCCATCGCTAATGAAAAAGAGAACATTTGCATTTTTAACTTTGTAACTTAAAATGGTGTGTGTTTATGTGTGCTTAAAAGGTATAACATATCCACAACGTTAATATTTCAAAAGAGTACTATGATCTTACTGGAAACCCAGTTGAAGGCCAATATCCAGCATCTAAAGATGAACCATGTGCAGATTTGTAATTCTACATGCATGTACAATTTGTTCCCAAAGCTACCTTCCAAAGAATTTTTTAATTTTGAAAATAAAAGTACATTTGCAAAATCTATAGAGATTTATTTTTAAAAATTAGGGTGGAGATCAAACTTAAAAAGGATCAAAATTAAAATCTCCCCAAATACCACAACCCCAGCAATCATCACTTTTGTGTTTATCCAATCTCTGTGCATATATATCCATAAATATATCAGTATATTTTGCACAAATGGATGGCAAAATGTGTGTCACTTTACAATGTGTTCCTTGTTCTCTTCTTTAGAATAAATCATGGGGATTGTTTCTATGACATTGACTATGTCAGTATATTAATGACAGCAGAGTAGCCTATTAAACACAAAACGTGGGTGTGCTATACTATACATAAGTGAAAGCTATTGGTGGGTGTGATTTCCAAATTGGAGGATTATCCCTTTAGAGCAAATTCTTAAATCTGAATTGCTTACCAAAGGCAGCTTTATTTTATATTCTGGCATAATACGAGATTTAAAGATGCTATATCAGTATCATAATATCTTTTGTTTGAATAACCAATCTTTTTTAAAGAGAAGATTGACCTTTGCTTTCCTAGTATAAATTATATAGAATAAAAAAATAAATAGACCATTAAAAACAAAGGGAACATTTTTATGTACATGGTTTTAATTGAACTGAATTAATTTAAGGCAAATCTTGCATATGGAAAGAGAAATAAATAAAAATTATGTGAATTTACTAATTATCTTTTTTGCTCAGAATTTTGCTTAACACAGATATACTTTTTTTCCTATTAAAAATGGTAAATATCTGAGGAAGTGGAATGAACCCTTTCAAACCAAAAAGTTACAGATGATTTGGCGGATTGTAGCTCTGCCCTCTTTTACTCCAGAAATAAAGCAGATCCCTAGGAACCATGAGCAAACCTCCAAACCAATGTTCTCGTCATCTTTTTTTCTTATCATTTTAACCATTTTAAGCATATAGAGCCTAAGTCACTGATTTGACACATATTATCATATATTTATCCTTTAGCTCTCAGGATGAGGGGACAGACACAGATAGTCAAGAATACATTAAAAACTGGACGCCTCCATAGGAGAGAAACAATCAGATAAGAAATCATCAATTCAGTTCCTTCCACTTCATCACATGCAAAGACCTGGACTCACCACATCCAGTTTTTTCCTTTTGAAAAAACACATTCCCCAGCCTTTTTGTACTCAGGCAAGGCCGTGACACAAGTTCTTATAAACAATAAGGGAATGAAACTGCACATACCACTCTGGGGCTCAGGCAGTGAGAAGCCCCTGTGAAATTCTCCGAGTTCTCCTTGACCCTGACACAGCTACAGAGGAGTTCACATGTCTAGACAGTCCAGCTTCATGACTGTGTGGAGTGGTCTTCAACACTGACCCATGTCAGACAAATAAACTAAGTAAGATAAAATACTGTATTTTCAGTCACTGAGTTTTGCAGATTTTTTTGTAACCACAACAAAACCTAGATTCCATGATTTATAAACTCTCTGCTAGTCAAACAATCTGTGAGAGAGTATCACACTCTGCAGTAAACAGAGGCCAAGAATGGGTTTTAGGAGGACAGAATTTTGCTCCTAAGTCAGGCACTAAATCACTATGAGTTTTTTGTGTGTTTGTTTGTTTTCTGGGCTGCACTTGCATCATGTGTAAGTTCCTGGGCCAGGAATCAAATCCGACCCCCAGCTGCAACCTATGCTACAGCTGCAGCATTGTGGAATCCTTAACTCACTGTGCTGGGCCAGGTATTGAACATGTGTCTCAGCAGTGACCCAAGTTGCTACAGAAACAACACTGGATCCTTAACCCACTGTGCCACAGTGGGAACTCCATCACTATGAGATTTGAATAAGTCATTTCTACCTTAAAGCCTCAGTCATTTTTATTTTTAAATTTCTAAGATGGGGTGATAGCACTAAATATTAATCTAACAAATATTATACTGTTCTAATTACTGATGTGTTATATTAAAACTTGATGACTTCCAGGCAAGATCCCATTTTCACTTTTTTTTTTCCCCTCCAGCTTTGAGAATAATTGATAAAGTTGTAAGATATTTAAAGTGTACATTGTGACGATTTGATATATGAAAACATGGTGAAAGGCTTTTCTTCATCTGGGTAATATATCCCGTACCTCAAATATCTATCTCTATTTTTGTCAAGAATTCCTCTCTTTTTATTGCTTCCTTTTTTGTCAGAAATCCCTCTTCTTTTTAATGATTATCTTGGCTTTTTGGCCACCCTGTCGCATACAGATTTAATCTGCAGCAATGCGTAAATAAATAGACATGATTGGGTTCTAATAAAACTTTATTTTTTAAAAAAGAGACATCTTTGGCTGGCAGAACATAGTTTGTAACCTCTTATTTAGTGGAAGATAAAAATTTTATTGGAAATTATTGGGCAAGTATACTGATTATATTATAAACTTTGGATAGGTTTTGTCAAAATAAAACCTTAAAAATTTATGCTATGTTTTACACAAAAATAAAATTCCAGTTTGATTAAATATTTCAATGTACATTTATTTTTTATAAAATTTACGGCCATGTTGCATCATGTGAAAGTCCCAGGATTAGGGATCGCACCTGTGCCACAGTAGTGACCCAAGAATCAGCAGTGACAAACCTGGATCCTTAACCTGCTGAGCCATTGGGAACTCCCAATGTAAATTTAATTTTCTTTTCTTTTCTTTTTTTTTAGGGCCACTCCTGCAGCATTTGGAAGTTCCCAGGCTAGGTGTCAAATCAGAGCTGCAGCTGCCAGCCTATACCATAGCTATAGCAATGCCAGGTATGAGCCACATCTGTGACCTACACTGCAGCTCATGGCAATTGCCAGATCCTTTAACACACTGAGAAGGGCCAGGGATTTAACTTGCATCCTCATGTATACTAGTAGGGTTCATTTCCACTGAGCTACAATGGGGAAACCCCCAATGTAAATTCTAAAAAGTGCAAACTACCATTAAAAAAATTCAGGGGAATACATAATTTTGGATTGTGGAAAATTCTTTTTTTTAATTTTTTTAATTTTTTTTAAGAGCTGCACCTACAGCATATGGAGGCTCCCAGGCTAGGGGTCCAACCAGAACTACAACTGCTGGCCTACACCACAGCCACAGCAACATCAGATCTGAGCCGCATCTGAGACCTACACCACAGCTCATGGAAACACTGGATCCTTATCCCACTGAGAGAGGTCATGGATCAAACCCACAACCTCAACGTTCCTAGTCAGATTCATTTCGACTGTTCCATAAGCGGAACTCCTGGAAAGCTGTTTTAAAGTAGGAACTGATATTCAGATATGCCAAGACATGCTTTGATGGAAGGGGGAAAAAAAAAAACCCTCCAAAAGTCTTCTGTTCTTGCTAAACTTTTTTTTTTTTTTTTTTTTTTTGGCTTTTGGCTTTTGGCTTTTGCTACATATCTGATGTGGTTGGTGCCAGGTTCTTTACAACTTGGTCGAAAATGGAAGCCCTACAATTTGTGCTACTGTCTCAACACAATGACTGAATACAGTTGATGTCAGCCTGGCTCTGAAGTGATACAGAGATGACACACAGTGCATCTGCCCATAGTCCACAGCCCAGGACTAGTAACATGGGCTAAAGGGGGCCTACAAAGGAAACTGGCAAGTGATTGGAGTACGGCTATTTGGCAAAATGTACATATGAGGTCTAATTGATTCATTTTATACCTTGGCATGAGGCATGTCTACTCTAGATTCTAGTCATTCGAAAGCCCAGGATTTTATAAGCACAAGCATGCATGCACATGCACGCACATGTTAAAGAATACATGTGCCCCAATGGAACTAAGGATGAAGGATTTTGCTTTGCATGGTGGAGCTTAAGGTGAAACCCTTAACCTCCATTCTATAACTAACCAAACTCCATTTCTGGTCTCAGGTCTTGGGGGAAAACCCTTCTCTAGAACGTCTGACTTTTGGCCTAGAGACAGAAGACAACTGTGTTTGACGACCCTGAAAATACTTTGTGTTGCTAAGTGTGAAGATGGATGCTGCTTTGGAATGCAGGCGGAAATAGAGCAGTGGAAACATCTAGGTAAGAGAAAAGACAAATTAATTAATATGTCAAATCTATCCTCTGGGTGTGAATTTAATGTGTTTTTTTAAGATATATTGAAATATGTTCCCTGTATTGCCAAGTGTCTATTTTGTTGCTACCTTGGTTTTCAATTAATTCCTCCTCAGGTATTTACTGATGTATCATCATACTATTTGCAACAGTTGTATCTAGTGGCTCTGGAACATGTTGTAATATTAAGCAAATTGTATACTCTTAAATTTATATGAGCATTAGGGTTGTCCTATAAAATACAGGACAACCAGTTTAATTTGAATTTTAGATTTAAAAAGTGGATAACTTTTTTTAGAGTAAGTATGTCTTAATGCAATATCTAGAACATACCTGTACTAAAAATTATTGCTATTTATCTGAATTTCAAATTTAATGGGATGTCTTGCATTTTTGTCTGATAAAATTAGCCATAGGCCTGAAGAACAATACTGATTATTTACATGGGAAACTAGATGGACATTAAAGGCTAGAATTGTGAATAGCTTTTGTCTAAACAGTAATGAATTTGATTTAAATAATTTTTAAAATGTAAATGCAAATTAATTTATATTTTTGTTCAAATTAGTGATCTAATTTTTTCACTTTATTTTTAATGGAAAATAATAAATACTTTAGGAGAAAGAACATTCTTGAAAAATATACTCTACAGTTTTTGACTGTTTACATTTATTTCATAGTCAAATTGTCTGCATTTTGAATATATTTCTACTTTATATTTTAATGTTTTATGTTACTATTGTCACTTGAACCCAAATTAGGGACAAACTTTGTATAACAATATAGTTAATTTTACCCTATGTGAAGACACGAAAAGCAAATAAGTATACATTGCTGTATATGGTATGTGTATCTTCATGTTATTACCCATCCAACACTGCTGAACCATTAAAACCCCTAGATATGAATTACTAAATTCAGCTATCCTCAATAGTTTGTGAATTTAAGACATATAAATATATAAATACCATAATTTCCCATCCTAATGATCATCATATATCTCTTTGTTCCCTTCTTCCCATACAGTTAGAAAACTAAAACAAAAACAACAAAACCCACTTACTCATTTGTCATTGGAGACAATCCCAAATACCAGCTATCAACACATTTATTTCAAAGTCTAGGATCTCTTAGGGACATGTAGTAGTTACTATAACAGGTCCAGAAGGACTTTCAAAGAAGGTTACAGACATTGTGAATTAAAAGAAGTTTCCTGACATTTTCTCAGCTCATCCCAATAAGCAGAGATTGGACAAGGAGAAGATAACCACAATAAATGTTTCCAGCTGGAAAGTAAATAAATGGGAAATAGATATCAGCCACAGGTTTATAAAAAATTTGAAATTCTCTGGGAAAACATTCTTAAAGTCTTCTGTTCTATGGATATAGAGAATTGGCTGTGCCCAAGGCATATGGAAGCTCCCAGGCCAGGGATCGAACCTGCACCACATCAGTAACTGGAGCCACCACAGTGACAATGCCAGATCCTTAATCACTACACCATGAGGGGACTTCCTTAAAGTCTTGATTCTGCTCTTGGAAAGAAGTATTGCTTAATCTTGTCTTGGCTCTTAGAGTCTCTAGGTCATGCCCTCAGGGAGGTTCTTCTTTTCCCATTTTCCTCCTTGGCCCTCCCAAGGCAAAGGAGTAGCTTGTTGTGTAGCTTTCTTATTCTGTCTCTTGACTGTGGAGATTTGAGAGCCAAAGGCTCATTTTAAGTCTCAAGCTCTTGGTTTCTTTGGTAGTAACTATCTTTCAAAACTTGGCTTCATTTAGTTTGATTTCAGTAAATTCTATACTCGCTGTGGTTTTCTAAAATGTTTTCCTATTCCTCCTCCTGGTCCCCACCCCTCTGGTTCACTTTTCCTGTCTTGCTCCCTCTCTCTAGGCTACTTCTAAGACTTTATCTACAATAGTAGATGCCAAGGCCAAATCCTTTGTTCAAGTTTTTTCCTCAGGCTTAAAATCCACTGAAAAATTTTAATAGTAAGTACATAGGCTATATACCTATTTTTATTTTTGCTTACATGATTTTAATAAACTGATCAGCTTTATTGGGTATATTTCCATTCAAAACCTCTTTGACGTCTTAACCAGGGTTGAGAAGAAATATGCTTTTCTAGCCTTAGAAAATGTGCTTTCTTTCATTTCTATCTGGAAACCAGCCAGTTCTATCTGGAGTCAAACTCTTTCTTTAAACACTTTGCCAAAGCATCCAATAATATTCTACACAGATTACCAACATGTTTGGTCTTCACACTTTGCCCCTATGTCCTCAAGGCATGTAAAGAATATGATTTGCTTCCTAGGTTACTGTAGGTAATAATTTGACCAAACATTTTGTCCTTTTCAGCCTCATATATCAGTCTTCTCACACTTGCAGTCTGATTGCTAAGCCAATTCCTCTAGGGCAGGTTTTGGTTACAGTCTGTCTTCAGGTGTAAATTTATTATTAGTCTTGGTAACACTGAACTGTGTTTCAGATTCCTGTGTCCAAAAAGTATTAGATAATGCAATTCAATCCCACTTCTTATCTGACTAATAATATGAAAATCAAAGAGTTGATGTCATTTCATTAATTCACATTATTTACAATGTTAATTGCCAAGGTTTACAATGTTGGGGTCAGGATTGTAATCCACACATATCCATTTACTCAGTGTTCTTTGGATTCTATTTTCAACTGCCTAGAAAACTATGGTTCTTCCTCATGACTAATTTGATCATGTGTATTTTATACTCCATCCCAGCTGTTATTCTGAATAATGAAATATCAAAGTCTTAAAACTTCCCAATATACCATGATTTAGATGTCCTTAATTTGTACACTGTTCTCCTATTATAAAGAATTCAAAGTTAAATAATCTTTATAATGTGTGTGTTTTCCTTGAAAAAATATAGGTAGCTAGAAACAAAACATTTCTAGGGAGTTCCTGTTGTGGTGCAGTGGAAATGAATCTGACTAGTATACATGAGGATGCAGGTTTGATCCCTGGCCTTGCTCAGGGGATTGGGGATCTGGCATTACCATGAGCTGTGGTGTAGGTCACAGCTACAGCTCTGATTTGACCTCTAGCCTGGGAACTTCCATGTTCTATGGGTGCACCCCCGCCTCCAAAAAATTGCCCATCATAAGCAATCCTAACCTATGGGTAGATATTCTTTTTTAAAAAAAAAATATAGTTAATTTACAATGTTCTGTCAATTTCTGCTGTACAACAAAGTGACCCAGTTTATATATATATATATATACACACACACATACACACACACACACACACACACACATACATATATATACACACATATATATACACACTTTTTTTCACATTATCCTCCATGATGTTTTATCACAAGTGATCAGATATAGTTTCCTGGCTATAGAGCAGAATCTCATTGCTTACCCATTCAAAATGTAATAGTTTTCATCTACTAACCTCAAACTCCTAGTCCCTCCCACTCCCTCCCCTGCCCTCTTGGCAACCACAAGTCTGTTCTGCATGTCCATGTGTTAGTTTCTTTTCAGTAGATAGGTTCATTCATGCTGTATATTAGATTTCAGATATGTCATATCATATGATATTTGTCTTTCTCCTCTGACTTACTTCACTTAGTATGAGTTTCTAGTTCCATCCATGTTGCTGCAAATGGCATTATTTTGTTCTTTTTATGGCTGAATAGTATTCCATTGTGTATATGTACCACATCTTCTTAATTCATTCATCTGTGGATGGACATTTAGGTTGTTTCCAAGGGTGGGTATTCTATTAAGACAATTCTAGGAATTCCCACTGTGATGCAGCAGGTTTAGGATACAGCGTTGTTTTTGCAGTGGTGTGGGTTTGATCCCCACCTTGGCACAGTGAGTTAAAGATCTGGTATTGCCACAGCTATGGTATAGGTCACAGCTGAGGTCAGATTTGGTCCCTGGCCCAGGAACTCCAATATGGCCAAAAGGAAAAAAAAAAACCTAAGAATCCTCCCTCCTACCAAACATCATTATTTACCAAAGGGCTTAGTTATCAATATATTTAAAAGAAAATTAGATGAAGTCAACTGCCTTTTTCATTTCCCAACACTATCCTCCCAATAATCACAAATCATCTATTTTTACTTATTTCCAGCCAGTAATATTTCTTATTTCTATGGTCAGAGTAAAAATTACATATATTCTGTCCTATAACTATAATTGTTTAATATTATCTTGATGGATTCCATTATGGTTAGTTTCTTTAATGCAGCATTGTTTATTTTGATTCATCTCTAGGTTGTCTGGATTTTGTCAAATAATTATTTTGAGAAGGTCTCAAGGATACTTTTTACCCATATTAAACAGTATTGGCCCACTGTTTTGAATAACAGCTTGAAAGAAAATATTAATCTGAGGTAGCTCTCCAAACCTAGTAGGCACTGGTCAACTCTACTTTCTTACCTTGACTGATAATGTTTTAAGCATGGAGGGCAAATAAGTTTTAAATGAAGGTCAAACTGTGATCAGTCGGTACCAACTGACTTGAGCAGTAGCATCTGGACTCTGCAGGAAGGAAGACCTTGATCAATTAGCCAAGTCTGGCAAAGGCCCAGGAGGGATGGGAGATGGCATCAATACCTTGTGATTACCAGGCCAGCTGGAAATATCACCTTTTCTAAGGCTGATGGCATTTCTTTATAAAATTTTTGAAACTAAAAATCCATCTGGATGGAAAGGAATCAATTTTCTAATGATGGGATTTTGAAAATGCAAAGAGAGATTTTTCAATAGCTTCACAAATATATAAAGCTTAAGTGGAAGAACTCATAGGAGAGACTTTGAAACCTTTTCCCAAAAAGAAAGGAAAAATTATAAATATATAAGAGTTAAGTAATGCAATTAATAAGTACCATCAAGTAGCTCTCTAGAGAAGCTCATTCCTTCCAAAGAAAAAGTATACATTCATTACAAACCATCATATGCTAGGCAACAGGGAATTATTTCTAATTTTAAAAAATGCAGGCAACATGTTTTCTAACCCTGATGAAATCAAATTATAAATCAATAATATATTAATAGCTTATGCCTCCAAAACATGTTGAAAAGTTAAATTTTACACTTTTAAATGATAAACTGGTAATTAAGTAGCAGAATATAAAAACAATTTAAAATAAATTATCTTTTTTTCACATCAGTGGAATGTAGCTAAAGCTGTACCCAAGACAGATTTCATAGCCCTACAAATAATGGATAGAGACAGGTATATAGATAGAAAAATAACTGATGTGATTATTTAATAACCAAATGAAAAAGAAAGACAAGTGTAATAAAACCAAACTAAACTAAAATAAAAGGATAATGATTACATTACTGTAATTTTAATTATAACAAAGATTTTCCCCCAAAGAGTTAATTCTTTGAAAATCAGATAATTTTCTGAGAAAATAATAAACAATATAAAAATAAACACTCTTAGGAAGTATAAGGGTAATATTGCTAGAATAGTAAGGTTCCTTTTGTTTAATTCTAAAATAAGCTGTAAACAACTTTTTACAAATAACTTTAAAAGCTTTGAAAAAATGAGATATCTTCAAAAAAGTACACATTTAAAAAATACACAAAAAAACTGAAAATTCTAAAAAACAAATAAAAATTTAAAAAGCAAATACTGTATTCACCAATAGAAAAAAATCTTTAGCCCAACAATTTTCTCTATTCCCAAAGGAAAACCTCTAGGGTGAGCGGGATTTAGTCTTTTAGGTTTAGATCCTTAAAGAACTAACCACTGCGTTTTTAAAATTATGAGGTTATATTTATATGTTATTCATCTAATTTAAAAATAAATAAAATTGTACTTTAAAAACAAATAAGTAAACAGACAAAACAGTCTCTGGCTTCTGATTGTTTCTCCTTAGTTCTATTCTTTTTATTATTTATTATTATTGCTTATTATTTAGACTCTTAAGTCAGGTTTCCTAAACCAAGACACAAGCCTATTCTCTACATTTCCTACTAGGTTTAAACATTGTCATAATATGATGCTTTTCCTTCTTCTCCTATGTCTTTGATATTCATTTTAAACTGCTTTTTTTTTTTTTTTTTCCTTATACCAGGGCACTTACATGGGGGAAGTTCAGCAAGATGCTGTTACTCAAACAATATCTTTTGCCTCCTGGCCAGTTCCGTAGGGTTGAACTGAATGCAGGATGGCATCTCCTCCTGGTGGATGGAGATACTGATTGAAATTCATCAGCCCCCTGAATGATCCCGCTCAGTGCTATATTATGATGTGTGCTCATTATCTTTTCTTCAGTCAAATCAGCTTTAGATTTAGTTAACATTTTTTGAAACTCCTTTATGTGCTCAGAACTGTGCTTCTGCCTGAATAGGCTATCTCCACACACATCTTCATAGGAATCTATTAGGTAGCTACCATATTGCCTCCCTTGGCAGATTCGAAACAGTCACCACTTGGGTTTCCCAAGAAGCAGATTCTAAACCAGACTTTAATCTACAGAATGTTTACTAAAAAAAGAGCACTTGGGAAAGGATGGGATTGGAGGGAGAAGTCCAGTAGTCATGTAGGAACTTTGACAGCTTCACCAATATTTTCACACACAAATGCATACACACATGCACACACACAAGTTGCCCTAGAGCTATAATGGCCCCTCTGAATTGTTCCTACTGAGTGGGGATATCTATGCCTTCATACTCCCCCCGGGCCATCAATCATCAAGATCAAGCATGGACCATCTCAGGAAGGGCCATGATCTAATATAAGATACCCCAACAGTTTTCCCAGCAACTGAGGTAACCAATATTTCCTTGAAGGGAACTCTGAACACCATGACTGTGTGTACACTACACAAATGGTAAATCTAAGGGACTACATCAGGGGATTTCACCATAAGCACCTGGCTCCAAGCTTCACAAGCTTTCTGTCACAACCCCAGCTATCTCTATGGCCTTTGCACCCTAGAATGTTCATCTGTGGGGGTGCAGATTGTTCCAGGTGAGTCAGATGAGGTGCAATTACAGAGAGGGATTTAAATATTGGCTCCCCCTCCCAGTGGTTAGCTGGGTGACTTTGAGGGTGGCAATCATAAGAGCTAACGTTTATTGAGCTCTTATTATGTACCGGTAACTGTTTTAACTGCTTTAAAGGTGTTAAACTATCTAATCCTTTTTTCTCCCTGATTGTAGATAATACCCACTGAGTAGCTTTGCCATGTGGATTAAATAAGCTAATATATCATCTAAATCTCTTTGCATACGGTGGACATGACACAGAAGTCAGTATATCCCTCCCCCTTGACATCATGCATGAATAATCTAGAACTCCCCCTATTTATGGATTGTCCTACCAGCCTTGACGTACAATAACACTTATAATGATAGTTATTAGAGCTCCCATTTATTGAGGGTGTACCATTAGCCAGTATGCTAAGCCTTTTGCATATACAGACTCACTGAATTCTCATGATGCCCCTGCTGGCTGAGACTAGATCTCCTTTGTACATGTCCTGACCTGAAAAGAAACCCCAGAGAAGAACATCTCTCTTTCCAAACCACTGCCATATTTTATCATTTCCTCCTTTTGGACGAACAAATGAACACACACCCAAACACACACCATCCTAATTCTCTCATATTTGTAACAATTGCCTTCTTTTTTGTTTCTCTTTGCCTCCATCTCTAGACATATTTAAAATTTTCTTTTGTTTTATGTTCTGAATTATTTCATGCTCAAAAATTACAGTCCCATAGAGAAAGAATAAAAAAAATCCCCTCCTTTGCAAAGCTCAGCACGAGTGGGAATCCTGCCATTGAACAGTCTGTCCATGTTCAATTTTAGCATCATATAATTTCCTGCATAATTGTTTAAATGTCCTCATTCTCATCTCTGTCGCTTTCCCCACACTTTGCTATTTTTTAAAGAAAGCATCCAAACTGCATGTCTGGTTCAACGGGGAATTTCACAGAGGAAAAATGCCAGACTACATCATATGCCTTGAGTTATCGCAACACCTAAGGAAAAAAAACACCGTGCATCCGAGATGGAAGTCCTCCAGTTCACTGCTGCCTCCGGTGACCTCCCTTCTTTGCCAGCCGCTTCAAGGCCAGGCATGTAAAAATTCCTCATGTGTTTGTGTCATTCGATTCCCAAATATCACATAACCAAAAATATTAAAATAAAACTGCTCATAACATTTTCCTGAATGCCATCTGGGCCCCACTGGAAGCTGACACTATCTGTCAAACTCAAGATAACCACATTTTCCCCTCCTTTGTATGTGTTAATGTTTGTCATAATGGATTTCACTTTAATGCCCCAATTACATTTATGACATTCTTTCAACCGAGTGGCACTAATGACTTTCATTATTATTTATGCTCCTCCTTAATTATAAGACTCTCACCTCTCTCATTACACACACTCCTTCATAACCCCCTCACTTGCATACATGCTCTCTGGTATGAGGCTAATGTGCCTTGGCTTCCAATTTCGGAAAACACAATGATTAATTACTCCTGTTAAATCATCCTACCCTAGGGTGATCAGATTGGCAAAATGAGATGAAGGTCCAGATTGCTACTCCAGAAGGATTTCCCAGGACACCTGTCAGAGAGAAAAAAAAAAAAGAAGAGGTGCCCCAACCCCCTAATCAATGAATGCATGGCATCCATGCTTGTCTTAGCTCTGGGATGAATCACAAGGAGATGCAATTTTAAATTAAAATAAAATAGCAAAGCTTTGGTACAAATGCCTGGCTTTATAGATGACGATAATCAGATTCAATGATGTGACGAAGAACTGAGCATCCTCTGAAGTACACCATTCCTTCTGTCAATTAATATTGTTTCTAGAAAGAGCTTACCTGGTTTAGTAGACTGAAAACACTGGACCAATTTTTTTCAGTTTCTCCATTAAGAAAAGGAATACACTTTATGCCCCTTAAATCTGTGCTGGGCTTATGGTTTGATTAGCCAAGAATGTGGCAGAAGAAACGTTGTATTTGTTCCAAGCCTGGGTCTCAAGAAGTCTTATGCCTTCCACTCGGCTCTCTCAGTACCTCTGCTATTTCCATGGGAACAAACCCAGCCTCTCCAGAAAGGTCCACCTGTCCCAGGCAGCCCTGAGTGACTTACCAGCTAAATGCAGTTACACATCAAGCCCAGCCAAGATCAGACAAATCCATAACACCCCATCCAGCTAAATCTGGCTCAAATTGCCAGTGTGAAGAACCCTGAGCTCAGGAATGGTTTGAAGTATTTAAAATGTTTTAGGGTGGTTCATTACCTAACATAAGCTAACTGGTTTACCTGGCAAAAGCAAGACATCTGGAATGGAATCTATGATGAAGGTTGCAGAGAAAATAATCATTAAGGAGAAATTTGCTCTAGGAATGGAAAAAAAAAAAAAAAGAGTGAACTCAGCAAATCTGAGAAGGAGCTAGTATTCTAATCTTTCTCACTCCATAAATGAGAACACTGAGGCCCAGAGATGGCTCAAGTTCAAACTGATGAAATAATCTGCATAAAATCTCAGAGGAGAAAACAAGATTCAAACTTAGTATTTGGCTCAAAAGTCAATACATGTCCAAGCACAACATTTGCTGGCACAAAGATCAAGACACCTCACCATCAGGAAGCAGCATTTCCTGAGAATCTCTTACCTTTCTCATTGTTCCAGCAAGGACTGGCAAAAAGAGGTGGCTGTGGCAGAGAGGGCAGGAGGATAGCAAAGCCTCTTGTTTCTGTTCTCATCGAGAGACAGAGCTGGCCTCTTCCCATCTCTTTCCTCAGCTGATGGACTTGAGAAATGTCAGAGGCAGTTGCTTAAGCCATAGTCAAAGGCACAGCTAGGCAGAGCCATGAATTTTGCCAAAAGCCACATTTCAGTGTATAAAATGAATTTGCTGACAAGTGTGAGTTATGGTTAAAAGGCTTGCATGTTTCCTTAAGGGCCTAAGCATTTCTTAGAACAGTCTCTAGAATCATTGCCATTAGTATGCTGGCCTTTGCTCTCTTTGTAGAAAAATTTCCATCTAAAATCACAGTGTCATAAAAATTAAGCAGTTTCACTGCATTTTCCCCCTTTGCTGAGAAACTAATAAGGATGAATCCCTTTTAAACCACTGTATGCCAAAACTGATTTACAATAAACACAAGCTGAAAAATAATAGTAATGATTTAGAAAGTTCTCAAGTAATGTATAATCCAATTTGAATTAAATTTCCTCTTTATCCAATTTTGTTTTTATTTATTCTAAACTATTTCAAACTTCATGTATATAAGGTTCTACAGGAAACTTGATTTTATATACATACCATTTAATAATTTATTCAAAAAATTTACTCACTCTCCTGGCCTTTGACACAAGGCTTAGCCCCAACACTAACTAGATGTGGGCTCCCTCAGCCCCATCAATCTCTATAAAAAATGGAGATAAAACTCTTATGTATGAGATCCCTCTGAAGTCTGTGAAACTCATTATTTTATAATGAAAGGTATCTCTAAATACTTTGGATGAATTTGGATTTTTCTAATTTAAACACTATCAAAGTAGAATACGTTTGACATACTGAGTCTTTCCAAGAGATCTTTAGTAGACTTAATTTTGGAAGGCAAAGTATTACCAGAACAGATTCTTACCGTCAGATGATTACATCTAGAGGGACAACTGAAGGAGACTATTGAGGTGGCTTCCATAGTCTTTTCTCATGTGATAATGTCAGACCAATGAGTTTCACGCAGAAATCTGCACAAGGCAGGTGGAAAGGCCCGCTGCTTAGCCAAACTGCAGCTGGTAATTCTCTATGTAACTCTTCCCTAGCTGAAGTCATTTTGCCCCTGTGGTTAGGTGAAATGTCACACATTCTTTTGCACATGAAGTTCTAAGTTCCAAAGTGTTATGAGTTACACGTCCCCTAGAACAGTAAGTCCTGTGACAAATCTTAATTCCATTGGCTGACAGACTATATCAAAATCACCTCAAATATCTCTCATTCTGACCTAGGACATTTTAATTTATTAATTCCAGAATGGGATCAAGGATTCTGTGTTGTTCATAAGCCCTTGAGATTTTATGACTCTACTGCATATTGTTTCATGTGAGGAGATGGAGGAATTAAGTGAATTTTATTCTAAGTAGCCAAAATGTTACTGTACACTTTGTACCCAATCCCTGATATTTGTCACTAAGGAGATTTGGGATATTAACCATGCTAAAATAAGAGGTAATATGAATTTTGAGTACCACTGGCAATCCTTGTGTATGACCTAAAATTATCATTTAATTAATCTGGGTATCATTTTCCTTACCTGTAAGAACAGTCAGACCATACAATGATCACCCTCTTTGATGAGGTGACAGGGTGTCCTCAGAGCTTCTTCTAGGGTCACTGTAGCTGTGAGTCTGGGCAGTGGTTAAACAGACCAGGCCACACAAGGCTTCTTGTGTCCAGCCCTTCTCTTTGATTTGTTTACAATGTTAAATAGTATTGTGTCTGGAGAAAAGGCTCCAATGATAAAAGTCTGGACAAGATGTCTCCAAGGGCCATTCTCACTCTGCTGTTCTGTACAAATAGCCATTAAAAGGAGAATTACACCAGAACAGGATCACTTGAGAAGTAATGTTGATAACACGGTCTGACCCACAGTTACGGAGCAATTAGCAGCAGCTCTGTCTAAAAGACTTACAGTAAACCATGGTCTCATTGATTTCTGTAGCTATTAGAACTAACTCTCTAAGCTAAAGAAACAAGCCTGGCAATCATGATTAGAACTCAATAATTGTGACCCTTTATTTTTCATGCTGTGCCTCTTGTTACATAAGGCAGAGCACTAGTAATGGTTGCTGCATAATACCACCTCACAGCACATCTTCAGTATTTGGAGAGGGTAGCCTAGAGTCTTTGGCATACACTCACTCTTCAAGATCTTGCTCAAATGCCACCCCATCCCTACTGAGGAAAAAATTAATGATTCCCAAACCTGAGTTTTCTTAGCATCTAATATGAACAGTAAATAAAAATGACAATGATGAAAATAATTTCTTCTCTGCGTTAGGCTTTCTTATTTTTGTCCACATCCAAGGCATATGGAAGTTTCTGGGCTGGGGATCGAACCCATGCTTCAGCAGTGACCTGAGCCGCCCCAGAGACAATGCTAGGTCCTTAACCCACTGTGCCACAGCAGAAACTCCTAGGCTCTCTTTCTTATCTCAGGAATGACCTGTTTTATCTAAAAAATATTGTGGTACATACTTATTTTCACTCAAATCTTTCTCCACTCTCAGATTGAATGCTTTCTGGAGTTTAGTAATCTTTTTGGTTGATGAATAAATCAGTAAATTAATTAATGCTTTATTTATACCTGCTACCTTCTCATTCTTCCAGTCCTCAGAGATTCTCTTGGCTCCAGATCAGAGCTGCTAGTTCTGATTCAGCTACTCAGCTAGGCTGCACTCTAATGAAAACACAAGCAATGGAGGATGGAGCAAGATGGCTGAATAGAAAGACTCTGAGCTCACCTCCTCTCACAAGCACACCAAAACCACAAGTACCTGCAGAGTAACCATCTTTGAAAAAGACTGAAACCTACCAGAAAATATCTACAACTAAAGATAAAAAGAAGGAACCACAACCAAATGGGCAGGAGGGGTGGACTTGTGATATAATCAAAACAAGGCACTGAAGTATGCCCGCCCAGTGGACTAACTCATCAGATATTCAGCTCCCCAAGAGACATGTTAGCTTCCCTACTCTTCAGCTGCTGCAAGTATAGATGAGATGTTTTAAGAGTCGAACTTTCTTACTTCCTGGATTCACCATAAGATCCTGTCTCTTCCAAAACCCGAAGCATAACTTTGGCACTTGTCCTTCTCTCAATTTTTCAGCTGTTTTTGTTCCCAAGGGGTTTAAGGCTTCAAAGACTATCCCCTCTTTGGGGACATGGACTTCGCAACTTTGTTCTGCAGAGCATCTTGCAAAGTGGGCTCTTGGTCATCTTCATTAGAAAACAAAAGTTGTTTCCTGAGCATTCTATAATGTGTCTATAGTCTATACTGTGCATAGGGAGAGGGAGACTGGAAAAATAAGGAGAAACTCTTTTACTGGCATGGTGCCCATCACCATCGAGGGTCTGTGTTTTCAAGTTAAAAATGCTGTACAGGAAAAATATACATATATAAATAAATGATAAAAAAATGATTTTAACTTGTGAGCAGGGCTTTAGTTCCTGTTCTGCTAGGATTATTAGAAAACAAAAAATAATAAATGCTCTTCTCTATGCATATGGATTATATATAAATAGATACATGTTTAAAACACAGACAAAACTAAAATACAGTGCGGCATTAAATGTCAGCATAGTGGTTATCAGTGTGCAAGGTGGCAGTTCTAATTGGCAGAGTTCAAGAGGTAGCTTCCAGGGTGATTTGCTTATAATATCTGTTATTAAAACTTAGTGGTGGTTTACATAGATATGTTCATTTTCCATCTTATCGTCCTATACAATTATAATTCATGTAACTTAATGTTTGTAAGGTATACTTCAATAAAAGTTTTGAAAGAATGTTGAATTTATTCAATACATGTTTTTGAGTGATTTCTATCAGCAAGATACTATACTGAACATCAGCAGGTATAAATGTGAATAAGATATGGCTTTTATGTTCACAACATCATAACTTAAAATAGGAAAAATAAATTGTACAATTACTTTTATTGTATAGAAATTATATAACTATTTTACCTATTGAAATAGGTGTCATAAAAAGGAAAAACTATGGGGCTTATGGGAGAAGCAAATAAACCATCTGTCTATTGAGATAATTTAATATTTGATAGGGGAAATTACAGCAGAGTTGGGTGTTCAAGGTTGCAGTAGGCTGAAGGTGGAGAGTGTCATAGCAAGAACCATTTACTGAACACTTACCATGTACCAGGCATTAAGTCATTTAACCTTCATGGCAGTCTTGAACTAATACTATTCATTTTGCAGTTAAAGAAACCAAAGTTCTCATAAATGGAATAAGCTGTACACAAGTAGCCTTTAAAAGGACAATCAAGAATCAAACCCAGGTTGGTTTGGCTGTAAAGCTTAGGTTTACAGCTAGTCCTCTTTATTGCCCCCTGTGAGAAGGACAAGTCAACAAGAGGAAGAGTGAGCACAGAGTTGCACAGGAAAGTAAGTACATGGCACCGTTTGGGAAAAAAAGGTCTTGGCTTATTATTTTGTACTTAGGAGAAAAAGCAGGCCCCTGAACGCCTCTCCCCCAGCCCATTCTGTCCCATGCAGTGAGACTTGAGTAAGGATGAGCTATTTTAGAGGCTCATGGTAGGTTAAAAGGGGAAGCAGAGAGGATCATCTCTATGCTTTTGAATTTTACAGCCCAAATTTGGAGGCAATGGAGGACTGACATTACACCAATTAAAGTGGATTCTTGACTTTTGTTGTGTGTTTTTGGGGGGATGCATCTGGAAATGGAAAGTGTGAACAGAGAACCGAAAGGGCAAGCTCTGTAAGCTGTCTAACCCATTTCTTTTTTCAGAGTTGATGCAAAGTGTTAATTGGAAATGATTTTCTTATATCTCAGAAGAAGAAAAAGACTGGTTTTCTGGGTCGGACGTGAATTTTTTTTTTAATTTTATAGTTTATTTATTGTTTGGCTGTGCCCTAGGCATGTGGAAGTTCCTGGGCCAGGGTCTGAACCCACATAGCAGCAGTGACCCGAGTCACAGCAGTGACAATGCCAGATCTTTAATCCATTGATCCACCAGAGAACTCCTGGGTTGGACTTTTCAAAAAGCCCTTGAATTTCATCCGCTCATTGAGAGGCCGTCAACTGGCAAACTGTGCTGGATCTATCTTTGGCTAGTAAATGTTTTTCAAGTAAAAAAGGACAAAACAAAGCCAAGTGAAATCAAGATATTCTAAGGAATATGTGTGAGTCTGTGTCTTCTCCCTTGGTACCGTCACTCCTGTGCTTTACCTCAACTTGTATCACTCAGGCTGACTCTGGCCCTGCTGAGTGTTTGAGCCTCCCATTTCTGAGTGAAGGGTAGTGTTAAAGCACCTAAAATTTAGAGTCAGTGTACATACAGTAGAATCCTGGCTATCTTGGGTAAGTTATATGTGCTGCTTAATCTGCTTTCCTATCTGCAGAATGAATGATATATTTCCTTTGAGTTACGGTGCATGACGTTCTTACAGTGCCTTGCATAAAGTAAGCTCCCAATAACTTTTACTATAACTTGCTTCGGTTGCTGCTATAATTACAGATAGTCTCAGGCTCAGTAGATTAAAGTTGTTACCCCTTTCACGATGCCACAATTCCCAGGGCCTTTCCACTCTGCTTCCTTCCTCCTATATTGATTGGGCTCAACTATTCGAGCAAAGCTAACTTTCCCTAACATATAAGGTCTGGCCCATGAGAGTTTTCAGTATGATAAATCTACTGCTGTAGTAAACTCATCCTTGCTAACTAAGGAAAGATAGAGGTCATGTCATGGACCAACCACTCCCATTTTCCTAGCAGTCTGACACCACTTAAAAAAAAAAAAAAAACTTACCCAAAGCAATGACTGATATTTTAAGTCCCACCTATAACGTTAATCATTTGGTTAAAATAGGACACATGATTTCTAACTTGCTAGAATATTGCCTAGCTTTAATTTTGGCTATTTAAATAGCTTGCTAGTATAAACCAATTCTTATTTTCTATTAGTGTTTCAGAGAGGGACATAATTCAGTGACAGCTCCTATATTAAAATGCAGTAGAGAATTCTGAAGTCTTAATAATTATGAGGTTTTAAGTTAAAAGATTACTCTTGGTGTAAAAGAGAGATGGAGTTCTTGAAGTCTTTCAGCTCTTTCTTACAAACACCTTAAAGCTTAATACCTTATTAAAAACATGATAATAAGCCTTACAATCAGGGCAATAAGTGTCTAGCAGTAATGTTGCTTTTGTGGTGATGATTTTCACCACCAAGGAAGTTCTGACTTGCTACATTGTGCAAAGAATCAAATGTTATGTGCAAAAAAAACTTTTAATTTAACCCCAAAGAGGCCAAAATAGAGTAAATTAACTGCCATTGCATCTTTGCCAAGTTATGCTGGATTGATAAAATAAAAAGAACTGAATTTTACCCAGAAATAACAACTAAATTAATTATGTTGCCAGGTTAGTATTCACAGTAAGCAAGCCATGGAAACAAGTATCTGTTGACAGAGGAATGGTTAATGAAAATGACTAAAGAAAAAAATATACATTAGAATATTATTCAGCTTTTTAAAAAGATGGATATCTTGCAATTTTCAAAAACATGGGAGAAATTGGAAAGCATTATTCTAAGTGAAGTAAGCCAGAAAGAGAAAGACAATTCTTGCATGGTATCAGTTATATGTGGAATTTAAAATAAATAAATAAAAATAGAGATCTAATTCTATTAGAGAAGAATGATGGTTGCCAGGGGCTGGGGATGGAAATGGGAAGAGACTAGTAAAAGAGTACATGCTTTCAGTTATAAGATGAATAAAATCTGAGGATATACTGAATAACATGGTGACTACAGGTGATAATTCTGTATTGTATCATTGAAATTTGTTAACAGAGTAGAGCTTAAATGTTTTCACCAAAACAAACAAACAAACAAAGTAAATATGTGAAGTGATGAATGTGTTAATTAACTGGACTGTGGGACTCCTTTCATGTATACTTACATTAAATCATATTATACATTTTAAATATATTACAATTTTATTTGTCCTTGTCATATCTCAATTAAACTTAAATAACATAACGATTATATTATACAGTCTACATTTATATAATATAGATTCTTTTAAATTAAAAAATACATATTTTGTATATAAAAATATATATTCTTTTACGTTTTGAGAATTTCACACAACATCTAGTCCTAGGCTGTTCCATACAGGAATCATTTTGATCTCTAATTCAATCTCTCTACTTATTATGTCTCTTCAGATTTCTATTTCTTACTGATTTACTTTGTACCTGTGTCTTTCTAGAAGTGTGTACATTTTACTTATGATAATTTGTTGATATACAGTTGCTCATAGACTCTCATTATGATTCTTTTTATTTCCATATAGTCAGCGTTAATGCCTTCTCTTTAATTCTTTTTATTCTTTTTTCTTTTTAGGGCTGCACCTGTGGTGTATGGAAGTTCCCAGGATAGAAGCTGAAACTAGCTGCAGCTGCAGGTCTCTGCCACAGCCAAAGCAACACCAGATCCAAGCTGCATCTGTAACCTACACTGCAGCTTGTGGTGACACCAGATCCTTAAACCACTAAGTGAGGCCAGGAATTGAACCCGCATCTTCATGGAGACTATGTTGGGTTTTTAACCTGTGGAGCCACAGTTGGAACTCCTATCTCTTGATTTCAGTAATTTGAGCCTCCTCTTTTTTGCTAGGCCAGTCGAGCTAAAGTTTGGTCAATTTTGTTGACTTTTTCAAAAAATCAAGTTTTGGTTGTTCTTTTGTTTATTCTGTTTTATTAATTTCCACTTAAATCTTTTTTTTTCTTTTTTGGAGGCACCTATGGAATGCAGAAGTTCTCAGGTGAGGGATTGAACCCATGCCACAGCAATGACTTGAGTCACTGCAGTGACAACACAGGATCATTAAACCCCTATGCCACATGAGAACTCCCTCCACTTGAACCTTTATCATTTCTTTCTTTTTCTTTCATTGGATGTACCTTGATCTTTTTATCCAGTATGTTAAAGTGGAAGTTTAAGTTACCAAATTGTAATATTTCCTTTTTTTTTTTCTCACATGGGTGTTTAGACCTATAAGCTTTCCTCTATGCCTTGCTGTATCCCATAAATTTTGTTATAGTGTATTTTTATTGCCATTCAACTTGAAGTATTTTCTAATTCCCTTGTAATTCTTCTTTGAGTCATTGGTTATTTAGAGGATATTATTTCACTTTTAATTTATAACTTGGTCTATGTTATTAAATTTCTCATTTCCCATTTCTCAATTGCATTATGGTTGAAGAATTTACTGTGCATGGAAAAAGCCTTTGACAAAATCCAACACCCATTTCTGATAAAAACCCTTCAGAAAGTGGGCATAGAGGGAAACTACCTCGACATAATAAAGGCCATGTATGACAAACCCATAGCTAACATCATTCTCAGTGGTGAAAAGCTGAAAGAATTCCCACTGAGATCAGGAACAAGACAAGGATATACACTCTCACCACTACTCTTCAACATAGTTTTGGAAGTCCTAGCCATGGCAATCAGAGAAGTGAAAGAAATAAAAGGAATCCAAATTGGAAAGGAAGAAGAAAAACTATCACCATTTGCAGATGACATGATACTATACCTAGAGAATCCTAAAGACTACCAGAAAACTGTTAGAGCTCATCAATGAATTGGGCAAAGTGGCAGGATACAAAATTAACACACAGAAATTGACTACATTGCTATGTACTAACAGTAAAAGATCATAAAGAGAAATTAGGGTAACAATCCCATTTACCATTGTACCAAAAAGATTAAAATACCGAGGAATAAAACTAACTATAGAGACAAAAGACCTGTACTATGAAAACTTTAAGATGCTCATGAAAGAAATCAAAGATGACACAAACAGATGGAAAGATATACCATGCTCTTGGATCGGAGGAGTTGATATTATCAAAATGACTATACTACCCAAGGCAATCTGCAGATTCAATACAATCCCTATCAAATTACCAAGGACATATTTTAATGAATTTGAACTAAATATTTTACAGTTTCTTTGGAAGCACAAAAGACCCAGAATAGCCAAAGACATCCTGAAAAAGAAAAATAGAGCTGGAGGAATTAGGGTCCCTGACTGCAGTCTATACTACCGATTATACTGTACTATACTACAAGGTTACAGTCATCAAAACCACATGGCACTGGCACAAAGACAGAAATATAGATCAGTAGAACAGGATAGAAAGCCCAGAATTAAACCCACACACCTACAGTCAACTAATCTATGACAAAGGAGGCAAGAATATATAATAAAGACAGCCCCTTCAATAAGTGGTGCTGGGAAAACTTGACAGCCACATGCAAAAGAATGAAATTAGAACACTTCCTAACACCATACACAAAAAGAAACTCAAAATGGATTAAAGACCTAGATATAAAACCAGACACTATAAAACTCTTAGAGGAAAACATAGGCCAAACACTCTCTGACATAAACAACAGCAACATCTTCTCAGATCCACCTCTTAGAGCAATGACAATAAAAACAAAAATAAACAAATGGGACCTAATCACACTTAAAAGTTTCTGCACAGCAAAGGAAACCCTAAACAACACAAAAAGACAACCCACAGAATGGGAGAAAATCTTTCCAAATGAATCAACTGACAAGGGATTAATCTCCAAAATTTACAAACACCTTCTGCAGCTCAATACCAAAAAACAAACAACCCCATCAAAAAATGGGCAGAAGATCTAAACAGACAATTCTCCAAAGAAGACATACCGGTAGCCAAAAAACACATGAAAAGATCTTCAACATCACTCATTATTAGAGAAATGCAAATCAAAACCACTACAAGGTACCACCTTACACCAGCCAGAATGGCCATCATCAAAATGTCAACAAACAATAAGTGCTAGAGAGGGTGTAAAGAAAAGGGAACCCTATTACACTGTTGGTGGGATTGTAAATTTGTGCAACCACTGTGGAAAACAGTATGGAAATTCCTCAGAAAACCAAAACTAGAACTACCATTTGATCCAGCCATCCCACTCCTGGGCATCTATCCAGAGAAAACCATGACTTGCAAAGATGCATGTACTCTGATGTTCATTGCAGTACTATTTGCAATAGCCAAAACATGGAAGCAACCCAAATGTCCATCAACAGAGGAGTGAATAAAGAAGATGTGTTACACATACACAATGGAATATTACTCAGCCATTAAAAGGAAAGAAATAATGGCATTTACAGCAACATGGATGGACCTAGAAATTATCATGTATCAGTCAGACAATGAGACACAAACATCAAATGCTATCACTTGCATGTGGAATCTGAAAAAAGGACACAATGAACTTCTTTGCAGAACAGATACTGACTCACAGACTTTGAAAAACTTAGGGTTTTGAAATCAGACAAGTTGTGGGGTGGGGAGGATTCACTGAGGGTTTGGGATGGAAATGCTATAAAATTGGGTTGTGATGATCATTGTACAACTATAAATGTAATAAAAATCATGGAGTAATTAAAAAAGTAATTCTGTACCCAAAAAAGTTATTGTGCATGTTCTCAGTCTCTTTAAATCTATTGAGGTTTGTTTTGAGGTGCAAAGTATATTATGGAGAATATTCTATGTGCATTTAATAAGAATGTGGATGTGGGATCAAGATGGTGGAGGAGTAAGATGTGGTGCTCACCTTCTCCTACAAACCATAAAAAAAAAAAACTACATGTAGAATAATTTGCATAGAACATCTACTGAATGAAAGGAAAAGACATTAACCCCCCCCCCACAAAGGGAAAGAAATCCTCCACCATAACTTGGTAGAACAAAAGGAAAAGAGAGAGAGAAATAAGAGAAAGAAAGAGAGAGAGGAGAGTAAAAGAGGAATCAGGATGGGACCAGCATTCCTGTGAGGGAGCTGTGAAAGAGAAAAGGAATCTGCACCCTGGGAGGCCACCTAACTAACAGGGAGATCAGTGGAGACAGAGAAGGAATCTCAAAGCCTTGGAGAAAAGCACAGAAGCTGGAATGAGGAGTGCAAAGCAGAGACAGAGCCACGTAAGCCATCCATACAACTGCCCAAGGACACCATAGCCTGATACACTTGGGCAGGGGCTGGGCACTGAGACTTAGGCCTAGAGGTCAGTACCAGGGAGAGGACTAGGCTAGGCTGTATGGAGACAGCTTGAGGGGCTAGAGACAGGTGTGTCAAGAACCTGGGAAGCAGAACACTGAAGTCAAGGGAATCCAACAGGAGGTCTGTACCTGCAGGAGAAGGAAGGCTCCATTGTTGGGAAGGCTGAGAGGAGGAGGGGCAGAATGGCCATAGGAATATCTTTCTTTGTGTATGCAGGGGTTCCCAGGCAGCAGGGTGCCTCTTGTATGGGCTATGGGTGGCAGGGTGCCTGTTAAGTGGGCTATGGGCAATAGGGGCAAACTGCCACAACTATTTCAGACTCCAGAGGTGGGCATTGACTTGTCATCACTAGTGGTCCAAGAACAGGCCCCACTGTGGCCCAAGTCACCTTAGAGGACATCACAGAGGATGGCACTGTAACTGAGTGCCAACTATTGTTGCTCTCACTCCCCTGGGAATGCACACTCCCAGCTGCTGCCATTGCCAAAGGCTCTGGGCTCTTCCTATACCTGCCTGAGGTTCACTGCCACTTCCTAGGGCCCTGAAACCAGGAGCAGCCTATGCTACCTCCCCACTGGTCCTCACCACTGTCAAGGTCCCAGCAACCAGGCATTGGCTACAGGTCCTGCCCACTGATTCCATCTTCCTGGGAAGCATGCAAGGCCATTCACCAGCACACCCCCTATCAAGGGGGTAGTCTGTACACACTGAGAAAAGAGAGAACAAACATTCAAACCAAAAGCAGCCCCCTGACCCCAAAAAAGTAAGCCCTCACAAACTACCCAGGGGCACTCTTGCATTTAAATAGCCCTCCAAGATTATAGTAGTTATTTTCCCTAAACTCACAGAATAAGAAAAATATAAGAAAAATGAAGAAGCTCAGAAACCATTCTCAGTTAAAAGAACAGAATTCCCCCGAGAGAGCAAACAATGAAACAGACCTCTGTGGTCTAACAGACATTGAGTTCAAAAAGGGGATAGTGAAAATTCTGAAGGAATTAAAAGTGCATATGAAGTAATGAAGAGCAGATATGAACAATAATGCAGATTACTTTAAAAAGGAACTAGAAAATATAAGGAAGAGCCTAGAAAAATTAGAAAATTAATTTGCAGAGACACAAGCTGAGTTAAAGGCACTGAAGAGCAGAATGAATAATGCAGAGGAAAAAATTAGTGACTTGTAAGATAAATAATGGAAATCATCCAATCAGGACAGCAGACAGAAAACCAAATGAAAAAGCGTGAAAGCAATATAAGAGATCTATGGAGTAGTATAAGTGGGCCAATCTACACATAATAGGGGTTCCAGAAAGGAAGAAAAGGGGAATTGAAAATATATTTGAAGAAACTATGGCTGAAAACTTTCCAAATTTAAAGAAAACAGATATCAAGATACAGGAGGCACAGAGTCCCAAACAAGTTGAACCCAAATAGACCCACATCAAGGCATATTATAACAAAAATGGCAAAAGTTAAAGATAAGGAGAGGATTCTAAAGGCAGCAAGAGAAAAACAAGAGAAATTATAAGGGAATTCCCCATAAGGCTATCAGCTGATTTATCTATAGAAACACTACAGGCCAGAAGAGAGAGGCAAGATATATTAAAGTTCTAAAACGGAAAAATTTGCAACCTAGAATACTCAACCCAGCAAGTTTATAATTTAAAATAGAAGGAGAAATAAGGAATTTCTCCAACAAGTAAAAACTAAAAGAATACAGCAATATTAAACACATTCTAAAATTAATACTGAAAGTTCTCCTCTAAATAGGAAAGAAGCAAAAAGATATAGGATGGAGGAAATCACAATTGGAAAGCAATCATTTAAATAAGCCAGTATACAGATCTAAAAGGAAAAAAAAAAAAAACCAAACAACTATTTGTAAAAGTGATGATAAATACAGGAACAGCAAAAGGATAAACATGAAGATGTAAAAAGAGGACATAAAGATCATAAAATGTGGGGAAGGAAAGTCAGAAAATTTAGATTCTTTTTTTTAAGAATGAGTTTGAGCCTATATGACTATCAAGCTAAAGCAAGCAGATAGTGGAAGGAGTTAACATGCTTTAAAAACAAGGCAACCACAAACCAAAACCAAACAATACATGCACAAAACTAAAAAGAAGAGGGCATAAGCATAAAATAAAAGGAAATTATCCAACTAAAAAAAGAAAGGAACAAAGGAGAAACATAAAATCAACTGGAAAACAAGGTTTA
This sequence comes from Sus scrofa, assembly GCF_054392235.1. Taxonomy (NCBI): domain Eukaryota; kingdom Metazoa; phylum Chordata; class Mammalia; order Artiodactyla; family Suidae; genus Sus; species Sus scrofa. Next base: position 35,645,642 of record NC_139395.1, on the reverse strand, counting down.
AAATGGCAGTAAATACATATTTATCAACAATTACCTTAAATGTCAATTGACTGAGTGCTCCAATCAGAAGACAAAGAGTGGCAGACTGGATAAAAAAAAAAAAGAGCTTACAATATGCTGCCTTCAAGAGACTCACATTAGGGCAAATGTTACATATAAATTGAAAGTGAGGCGATGGAAAAAGACATTTCATGCGAATGGAAAAGACAGGAAAGCAGAAGTTGCAATACTCATACCAAACAAAAGAGACTTTAAAGTGAAAGCCATAAAGAAAGGCAAAGGAGGACACCCTTTAATGATAAAAGGATCTATTCAAGAAGAGGCTATTACAATCGTCAATATATATGCCCCGATATAGGAGCACCCAAATACATACAACAAATACTAACAGACATAAAAGGAGAAATTGATGGGAATACAAAATTGATAGGATATTTTAACACCCCACTCATATCAATGGACAGACCCTCTAGAGAGAAAATCAGTAAGGCAACAGAGATTCTAAATGACACAATAGATAGGCTTATTTGATATTTTCAGGACATTACATCCCCAAAAATAAGAATATACATTCTTTTCAAGTACACATGGAACATTCTCAAGGAATGACCACATAATGGGGCACAAAACTAACTGCAAATTTAAGAGTATGCAAATTACTTCAATTATCTTCTCTGACCGCAATGGCATGAAACCACAGGAAAAGAGCACTGCCCAGTCACTTATTATGGAGCATGATAATGTTAGAAAAAAGAATGTATACATGTATGTATAACTGGGTCACCATGCTGTACAGTAGAAAAAAAATTAATGTATTGGGGAAATTAAAAAAAAGAAGAAATGAGAAAAAACTGACTACATGGAAACTAAACAACAGGCTAATAAAAGACCAATGGGTCAATGAGGAAATGAAAAGGGAAACGAAAAAAAAGAAGAATATATAATCTGCTGCTGATGAGTGGAGGATTTTAAAGATATCTTTTAGGTTACTTTGCTTTCTAATGTAGTTCAAGTTTTCTTTTTACATGATCTTCTGTTAAACTATTACAGCCATTATTAAAAGTGGTTTATTGGGGGTACCCAGCTATTACTGTTAAATTACCTTCACTTCAATTTTGTCAGTTTTTGCATCGTGTATATTTGGAGCTCTATTATTAGATGCATACATGTTTATATTTGTGTCTTCTTAATGAATTGATCCTTTGATCATTATAAACTGCTCCTTTTTTTTTAATGGCCTCAACCACGGCATATAGAAGTTGTTCTTGGGCTGGGATTAAATTCAAACCACAGTGGCTAATTATGCTGTAGCTGTGTCAACACTGGATCCTTTAATTCATTCCATTGGGCTAGGGTTCAGATGCTCACTTCCGCAGCAACCCGACCACTCTAGTCAGATTTTAAACCAATGTGCCATGGGGGGAAATCGTAAATGCTCTATCTCTTTTTTTTTTTTTTTTTTTTTTTTGTCTTTTCTCTTTTTAGGGCCAGACCCATGGCATATGGATGTTCCCAGGCTAGGGGTCTAATCAGAGCTGTAACTGCTGGCCTACACCACAGCTACAGCAACGCCAGAACCGAGCCTTGTCTGTGACCTACACCACAACTCATGGCAACACCAGATCCTTAACCCACTGAGCAAAGCCAGGGATCCAACTCCAAACCTCATGATTCCTAGTCAGATTCGCTTTCGCTGCGCCACCACAGGAACTCCTATTTTATCTTTAGCAACATTTTAATCTTATTGTAAATTCTATTTTGTCTGATATTATTGTAGCCACTCTAGTTTTCTTATGACATGTATTTGTGTTCTGCATCTCTTTCCATCCATTTACTTTAAACCTCTTTGTATCTTTGAATCTAAATTGTGTGTTCTGTGGACATCAAATAGTTGGATTTTCTTTTCAGATCAAGTCTGATAATCTCTGCCTTTTGGTTCATTGCTTAATCTGGTCACATTTAACATTATTATCGATATAACTGGATTTATGTCTGCCATTTTATTATTTGTTTTCTTTGTATCTCCTATTTTTTAATTTCTCTACTCCTCTTTTACTGCTTTCTTTTGCATGAAGTGAATTAATTCTAGTATAGCTTAATTCCTTTAATAATTTTCTCAGTATTATTTTGAGTTATTGTCTAGGATTTATTCTAGTAAATACTTTTTCTTTGCTCAAAACACTAAGATATTTTGTTTTTAATGGATTTAAGTTTCTTTTTTCCCACCCAAAAGAATACTTTAAGGATAAAAAGCTTCTTGTGTTGCTTGAGGCAGACTCTGGCTTCTTTCTTCCTTGAAGGCTTTTGCAAAACACAAATGTCAGGATTTGATAGCTTCAATGTTCACCAACCCATTCCCCCAATCTGCCCTCTGGAAGTGGAGGGGCTACAAGGCATCCAGGATGTGGTCCATCTTAGTGACCAGTTCCTGTTGCTTTCCTGAGACAAGCTTCTCATTCTCAATGTATGTGTCTTTTTTGAGCATTCCAGCCACCAGCTGCTTGGCTTCCACTGCCAAATTCAGTATTCTAGTAAATTCTTGAGAAACTTCTCAGCTTGTGCTCAGTCCCTTAAGTGCATCTCTGTGGTAACACACTTTATCCTTACAATGTTGCCAGTGTTAAAAGGCAATGGAATATAGATCCTTGCAATACAGCAGTCTCCATGTGTGTATGTCTACATATCCAAGTGTTCATAAACAAATACATTAACATGTTGGAACCAGCTTGGTGCTTTTATGAGGAGGTAAGTATTCAGATGTTTCTTAACTAATTTCTTTTTCCAAGGACATTTGACAGAGACCTAGTCTAAGCTTGCTATAATCTCATGTACAATTAACTCTCCTATAGCCAGTGGAATTACCTGCTGCAGAAAGCAGTTTTGTGAACAGTGAACTACCAGAGATCATTGTTTTTCTTTGCTCCCTCTGCAAAGCAGGGGCAAATTAATGAGAAGCTTTATCTTTATCATAAAAAAAGAGTCTCCATACTCTGAGAATGCAAGCAGAAACATAACAGAAGCATGCTGCAAAGATTAGTAGCAGAGAAAAGTAATGAATAATGTACCAAGATCTTAAACAAGATTATCACACCAAGGTAGCTTGTCAGAGCACTGGGGAGCTTATTTGACAATCTATCTTCCTCAGCAGTCACTGAGTATGTGTTGGCCAGGCACATCAGAGCACCTCGATGCAGCTCCTGTCCAGCATCCTAATATATTATGTTTATGCCAAAACACAAAGTGGTGGTGGGCCAATGCTTGAAGCCACAAATCACATGGCACACTGTACTTACATTCACATAAGCCAAGAGACTTTGGCATGGAGTCAGCAAAAAACAACTCTTTCATTATCAACATTTATATCACCGGAGAAAGCATCTTAAGTACTCAGAGAAATTTCCACTAAATATTCAAACAGCAGAAAACTGTTTTGGAGTAATTAAGACAGCATCTGTCTAGGCCCATGCTAAATTAGTTGAAACAAATAAACAAAGTTATGCAGTTAGAGTAGCCCATTATATTAGCTGGGTCTAAAATTTAGGGTATCACTAACACAGTATGCAAATGCATTCTGAAATATTTATATACCCGGTAATATTTTGTTGGAATAAACACCACCTAGTTATGCCAAAACCCTCTGGTAGGCATGCTAAGTGTTATGCAGGAAGAGGAGTGGAGAGTAATAAAATTTACATAGAAACACATGATCTGAATAGAATTCATCCCAAGGTCAGGGGGCCCAAATCTTATTTGCTTGACTCTATCCAAATCAGAAGATTCACAAAGCAAAAATTGATTCTAGTCTAAGCTCACCTGCCAAATATCCTGCAACCATCAGCACCTAATTTGACCTCCAGGATTCCCCCTTGTTCAGTTCCTTCATAGAATTAGCTTCTTCTCCTTCTGGGTTGGACCTGGTTAGATAGGGTTTGGAGGGTAGCCAGGGATCTAACTGTTCTTCGCTCAAACTTTAAAACAGTCTTCCAGGTGCATATCTTTCCCAGCTCTACCAAGTCATTCATTCTCAGTCAACCATTCTGTATCTTCCAAGAGTTAGCCGTCATCTCTTATCCACTATCTGCTTTCTGTTTCCCTTTATCTTGCAGTCATTTTAGTGGGAAAAAGATAAATGAGTGTGTTTGATCTATAATCTTTATCTAAAAGTATCCTGCTGAGGCTTTTTTTTTTAATCACTGTATATTGCAGGAGGAATATCTAAGTAAATCATGGTTATAAACTCCAGTTAAATGCTTTGCATTTATCAAATCCAGGTACAGGAGAATGAGGTGGCACTTCCTTTTCCCTCTCTTTATTGTAAGTGGTAAGATTATGATTATTAGCTCATTCTCACCCCTACAGTAAATATGTCACCTGTAACAGTCAAATTTTCCTGTGGGCACACAGATGAGAGAATCTGGTAACTGCCCAAACATCTTGATGCATGTGAATGAGAAGACAAGGAAACGAGGCAAAGTTTCAATAGGATCAGTAGGAAGTTGGAAAGCACCAAAGACTACAGAATCACAGTGATAAGCCACCTAACCCACTAAGGGAGAGCTGGCTCAGGGTTTAACATGAGGCATGGTTGGATGCTGAACTGGGCTGTGATCATCTGAAGGCTTGGCTCTGGCTGGAAGACTGGCTTTCAGGGTGGCTCATTCACATGGTGGCCAAGCTGGTACTGGTGAGCAGGAGACCTCGGCCCTTCTCCATGTGGGGCCTCTTGAGTGTCCTCACAACATAATATCAGTCATTCCCTGGAGCAAGCAATCCGACAGAACAATGCAGAAGTCCCAGTGGTCTTTAGAAGTTATACACTGTTGGCCTTGACACCCCTGATTCAGAATGGGAGGAAACCAATGAAGCTCTAAATACTAGGAGATGAGAATTGTTAGGTGCTCGTTAGAACGGATGTGAAACCCTTCGGTGGATGCAGAGAAGTGATGTAGAGCTAATGGGGGGAGTGAAAGTGGCCTGTGATTGCTTATAAGTACTGTCAAATAAAGACAGAGGCAGAGCACATGCAAAGGCTTAGACTTAAAAGGGAAGGGATGCTGCGCGTTTGAGATGGCTGAGGCTTTTCATGGGTAGGAATCATGGTGGCAAGTGAATCTGGAAAGGTTGACAAGGACCAGGTTGTGAAGTTTTCAGCTTCTGCAGAGAAATCAGAAAGGTGCTCCAAGCAAGGGAGAACTACGTTGGCCACAGGACATAAGGCAGATTAAAGGCAGGAAGGTGGAGAAAATGGGAGAAACGACAGGAAATATGTGCACCTTTCTGTTACCTTCGTTCGCTTTCTGTTGTTATTACTGAAAGTTCCTTATGATTATTCAGAGTCTTTAAAAAAGTATTTCTTTAAATGTTTGAGCATTATTTAAAGTTTAAGAAATGAGCCTGTAGGAGTGTTTTGATGCCGTATAACAGGTGTGAACACATTTTATTAAAGGTGAACTGGTAAACCTCTTCTCCTCCAGCAGAGCCAACATTTATTTCTTGCTTATTAGTTATCTCACTTACTGCTCTGCAAAATGAAAGGGCCATCTGGCTTGGTATAGAGAGTGGAATGAAAAAGCTCTGAGGTTCACAGGATTAGCTTTTAGTACTCTAATGAGATTTGGAATACTTACTCTAAATGAGTCGGGGGTAGCTACAAAGAAGGATTCTGCCCCAGGACATGAGTAGCTGAGTCAGTCTCTCTCTGTCTCTCTCTCTCATCTCTACCTGTCTCTGTCTCTGACCCTCACTCTCTCTCTCTGTCAAGATATCTTGTATGAATCAGAATCACCTTTTCAAAGGTGATGTGTGGCTAAATGGAAAGTGAGTTAAGAAATGGTCTTTTCTGGGAGTTCTCTCATGGCACATTGGGTTAAGGATCTGGTGCTATCACTGCTGTGGCTTGGGTTACTGCAGTGGCATGGGTTTGATCCTTGTTGAGAACTTCCATATGCTTTGGGCGTGGCCAGAAAAAAAAAAAAAAAGAAAGAAATGGTCCAATCTGTTGCAATCAGTTCTGTGAACTGGACAGAAACATCTAAGCTGCTTCGGCCTCTCAGTCCTTCTTACACAGCCCACTATTCCCATCCCTTCCCATTCAGTCTTGCTTTGGGTAAACAGAATTGAATGGAGGAATGAGAAAAACACTTATCTAAGGGTTTTTGCCACAGCTCTGCTACTCTCTAATGACCAGTCCTGTAACCGCTTGGCAGTTACTATTTTTTTAATCTTTAAGCTCCCTTTCAGCTGCTTTGCCAATCTGTGTTAACATACTTTTAAGGACTTTCTCAGGCCTCTGGAGGTGGAGTAGTAATACTTTCTTGAGTAGAAAAATACATGGATAAAGGCATACAATACAGGTGGCCATTATTGATTTTCTGATGATTAAATTATCTGCTATAAAAGTTTTAAAAGACTGGGTTATGCAATTAGCAGGAAACGGGGTTCCCCAGAGATTATAGAAGAGGTAATTTTTGATAGGTGTTGGAGGAAGTAAGATGCAGGTTTTGTGACACTGCCCAAGAATAAAGCTGCAAAGAGGTAACTTGATTGGGGATGTGATAAGCCTCTGGAGACACACAGGCATTATTGAGTGAAAAAGCAGAGGGCCACTAATAACCAGGTTTGATAACTTTACAACTTTGCCTTGAGTAGGCCAATAATATGAATGTCTAAGGATGGCTGAAACAAGCAGCTGGTAGCCAAGCTACTTTCTCTGATCCTCCCTGGACTTACTTTACAGCTGTGCTTTCAAGACATAAGGTTTTATAACATATGCAGTATTCAGAGATGTAACTTATGACGGGGTTCACAGTTAAGAAAACAACAACCTTAAAATATAAACTAGAAAAAGTTTCCAAAAAGTCATGTCTGGGAATATGGATTATTTTTGACTTAATCAGAGAAAGAATCAACCATGATGGGAAGAGGGATTTTCAGATTCGTGGCAGTCTATTTATACCTTCTGAGTCAACAAAGGAATCTACCTAAGGCTTCAGAAAGAAGATTCTAGAGAACCAATCCCATCAAAATATTAACTGGACAAGTCAGGAATGTACAGCTGAATGTTAAAAATAAAAATCTCTTTGCTCTTGCATGAACATAAAGACATTTAGTCATCTGGAATGATTTATGGCAGAATCACAAAGAAGATGTATGGAAGAAGAGACTGCTTTTGGAAAATTTAGCCAAAGCAGATTTTAATGGCTTTTCTCCCTCTTAATTATATCAGAAATTAATATATCTTGTTTGAAAATATAGGAAATTTAGAAAAAAAATTACTCTACTAACATCAACAGTATGTGTCTTGTTAAATTTGACTATAATAGACATAGAGGCTAAGTCATTTATGTTTTGTGAATTGTTCATATTTTCACATTTTTTTCATAAACATATATCCCTTTTTCATGAAAGTATCTAAAATTGTGGTTGATTATAAAGTGGTTCTATCAACATTAATAGCAAATTCTTGTTTTGAAATTTTTCATTATTTTATTCTATTTTAAATATGAATTATATGCATTTAAGGTGTACAGCATAATTATTTGATATAGAAATGCCTAGTGAAATGATTACAATGATCAAGCCAATTAACATTTCATCTTCTCACATAGTTACCATTTTCTTTGGTGTATATATAGTGAAAGCATTTAGATCTACTCTTAGCAAATTTCCAGTACTCAATGCAGTGTTATTAAATGTAGCCATCAGGCTATATATTAAAGCTCTAGACTTATTCAACCTACATAACTACAAATTCTAAAAGTAATCTAGAGCCTACCATAAGTGCCTCCAACATGCAGTATTACTAATATTACCTAAAATATTTAGGATATTTATGATGCATTTCCTATATATGTACATACAGTCCCTGTACACTGAGAAGTTTGGTATGACTGCGATGACTGATTTTAAGGCTATCTGATGAACTTTCCCAAGCTCAGTGATTTTCTTAGGTCTCTTGTCAAGTCAAAAATAAGCAACCCTAGAATCCTAGCAAAACAGGAACCTAAGTACAAACTGCAACAGTGAACAGAGAATTTCAAATATCCAGTTGCCTTCTTTCCAGACATGGCTCATTCCTGGTATCTCATCTGCCATCTTCTAATTGCAGAGCCTTTGGCGTGTAGTCTTAAAATTTTAATGTCTTCCTGTCCTTCATACCAGTTATCAGAACATGTGTTCATAAAGAAATCATCACATTCATATCAATTGGATGAAATAAATATTTCAACTGAACCAAACATACTTTGTTTTCAGTTACCCCTTAGTGTAAAGCTCTCCATCTGGAAGGCTCAGGCAATCCAAAGATAGGGCTTTGCCCTCACAAGCAGACATTCAGTGGGGAGACTGACCCCGATCCAGAAGGTACTGTAATGTGGTGTCAGAGGAAAGAGCAGAGGGATTGTCCTTAACTCACATTGAAGAAAAAAAAAAAAGAAACTGTCCCATAGAATCATCTAGATTTCTCTGATTAGGGAGTTTCCACTGTGGTCCAGTGGGTTAAGAACCTGACATAGTGTCCATGAAGATGGGGTTTGATCCCTGGCCTTGCTCAGCAGGTTAATGATTCAGTGTGGCTGTGGCTGTGATGTAGGCTGGCAGCTTCAGCTCTGATTCGACCCCTAGCCTGGAAACTTCCATATGACACCTTCAAAAAAAAAAAAAAAGAAAGACAAATCTCTGATTATATTAGTGTGGGGTCTTTGTTTTAAAGATGACTGCTAAGAAGAGTTTTATTTTGTTTTTTCTTCTCTAGGGAACCATGTAAAATTAAAAACAAAATAAAACTGGTGGTTAGTACCCTCTAAGACAATTGCTTTTACAAATGTGATGGATTAAAAAAAACTATACAGTTTTCAGCTTACCATCTGTAACTTGATTTTGCTGAACTAAAAACAAACAAAAATTTGGCAAGGTAGTAAATCATTTACCTGGAAACCTCTCTCTCGTGACCAATGGGAAAGTCTAATAAATGGACTCCTCTTGGTCCACTGAATGAAAAAAAGTTTTAGTCTTTAACTGTTTTTGGTTTTCTGCACCTCACTATCTTGTCACATTAGCAGCTGTGACACAAGACTTCAGAGCTCAGTACTTACTTCCATCATGTTCAGAGATAATTTTATATGCTCACATGCTCCCTAACAAATAATAAAACAGAGGAAATTCCTGGATATTCAGTGAAACGTTTACCTCCTTCTGGACTGAGGCTTGCCAATATGCTTTTGTGTGAATAAATGAAGATCTTACAAAACAATGCCTAACTGATAATCGCCAGCCAGCAAAAATTCCACCCAACACATCGAATAATGAATGTGAAACCACATACGACAGGTTTAAGGGAAATATTGATGAATGATATCTATCTTTACCCCATACTATGTTACAGTTTTCACAATGCATAGCTGAAAGATGTCATACATGATGAAGTCATTTAAAGTTGCTGCCAACTCCATCAGCTGCCATGGGTTGCCCACCTGTATTTTAATATTATGTCCTTTATCCTCTCAAAACAGCAACATTCTAAAGCAAAGGGGATAATAAAAATGAGGAGATTCAAATATTCATGGACTATACAGATTGGAGGAAGCAGAGACAATCTCTTAGTATTCTGCTCTCGTGTTTAAAAATCTACCATTAATAGTGTGCAAACATAAATCTCAAAGTAGTTCTCTAGGTACACACAAAACCAGGGATTGCTGTTGTGCGTATCCGAGCTCACTATGGCACTAAACGTTTGGAGTCCTGCAATGACTATAGTGGATAAAGAACAGGATGGCTCTGACCCCAAATCATCTTGTACTTTACAGCAAGTTCTGTCCTTCTTTGAGTCCCATATTTCCAAAGAGTCATTTATCTGAAATTTAGATGTAAGAGCAGCTTCTATAGGTTGAATGGCACAACCACAACTGTGTCTGGCTTTCAATCCTGGGCACCCTTAGTAGGGGATATAGCCATGAGCCCATCCTCAGGGCCCTCAGATCAAGCATATGAATCATTGAAAGGAAGGATGTAATTGAAAAAGATCCTGGGAAAGTCTGATGGCCACGATGATTGACCCAAGCAAAAACTCTCAATTCTTTATGTCTGTAGAGTACCAGGGGTGTTTAAAATTAGTCCAGTGTTTTACAAAATTTTACTTAAAAAAAAAAAACTTTTACATCCATCAATATGGCTAACCTCACTAAAATCTACATAAAGGAGGTAGGAAAGATACTATCTTTTAAATCATAAGAAAAATCTATTTAAGAATTTAATGACTTTCTCAGTTTATATAGAAGTAGAACCCATCTCCTAGGCAAAACCCCTTCCCCAGACAGCAGTGACAGCCTGAGGAAGCGGTTGACAGCAAATTACAAAATGGACAGCATACCAGTTATCACACCCTGAGTATAACATGCCAGTCGCTTACCTAACATAATCCTATAAGATTCTACCATTTTTCAAAAATACATATAGAATTAAGCGTTTATTAAAGTTGTGATATGTACTAAGCACTCTTCAAGGCTCTTTGTCGTTAATTGCTTTGGGTAAGTCTGGGCTTAATTGCTGATGACTTTATAATGAAGAATTTAAATTAGAAGTCTCTTGAAGACTCTTCCAGGTTTAAGATGACATGATTCATTGATTTGAAATGCCAACTCAAAACATAAGATCAAGCTAAAAAGTCATCTCCTTTCTGAAAACAAAAAGTGAAATCAACCAAATCTTCCCAACTTTGCACACGCATACCCTTGAATATGCTCATGCCACTTTCGCCCATCACAATCAAAGCCTCCCTAATTGGACAAGGCTGGCACTCATATAGTGAAATAAATTTCACCATAGCAATTTCATGCCTGGGCCAGTGATTTGCTATGTGTTTCTTCTCCTCTTGAAACCATCTGGATCAAACTAATGCTTAATATCTTCAATCATTTAATGGTGCCTCCTACCACCACATAGGCTTCAAGAGGGCAGAAATTCCACCTATTTTGTTTATTGCTGAAATGCCAGCACCTACAATTGTGCCTAGAAATATAAACAGCTCAATAATTATTTGTGGCTTTAATGAATAATTGGTTTATTAACTGATTTTTCTTTTCTTTTTTTTTAGCTTGCATTCTGTTTATTTTAACCTTATTTTTCTTTGTATAGTGGAAAAAAATATTAACTGAATTTTATAAACTGGATATGGTAAGGACAACCAAGGCTCTGGATCATTGATCAGTTTCTATTTTCGACTTGGTACCTGAGTTTATCTGGGTTAGAGAATTTAACAAAGAGAAGAATCTAGCTTATGTTGCAACATGACACTAACCATTTACAATGCGTATATAAGAGGCACACCCTAAATCTCAAAATGTTCAGCAGGTGTAGTACAGATTTCCAGGATGGGAGTAGGTATGGTGAGCATGCGAATCTTCCTGCTTGCAGCCTTCACATGCATGACGTGGGTCTTCAACCCCACAGTGCCAGTCCACACTATGGCAATGGCACAACTAAAAATAGCACCTCCTTTTTTTTTTTTTTTTTTTTTAAGATCTACATTTTCCTTACCTTGCAAAATTCTATTTAATGATTCATCCTGTCCAATTTATAAGGTAAATTTATTAGTGAGGGTCAGTTTAGACAATTGTTAGAATGTCCTTTGAGAAGTAATCTGTGAGATATTTAATCCTTTACATTTCCATAAGCATGGAAAGCATTGTATTCAAATCAAAGTATGGTTTTAAGCATTTCCTACTCACCGGGCAGGACTCTAAAATGTTTTCTAGAGTTAAACTATAACCCTACTCACCACTACCTCCAAAATGTCCACTCTGATCACTATAAGCCTATAATGCAGTTTGGAATTTTCACCAGGGATCACCCTTAGGGTTTAGAAGCTATTGATAGGGAAAGAGAAGGATAATTAAGGTTGGTTTAGAAATCCCACTAGGAGATTAAAGATTGAAAGGATATTTTAAAGGAGTTTAGGAGAACTGTAAGCTAATAACCATTCAAGAAAAGAATCCAGTGGAGTTCCCTTGTGGCACAATGGGTTAAGGATCTGGCATTGTCACTGCAGCAGATTGGATTGCTGTTGTGCTGTTGGTTTGATTCCTGGTCTGGGAATTTTCATATGCTGCAGGTACAGCCAAAAACAAAACAAAACAAAACAAATTCAATAACCAAGAATTCAGTAACCAAGCAAAAATTTATATATGTAGTTAAAGTACGAGATGATAGAAATGGGGTCTACATCTTGTTACATAAAGTCAGGGAGTTAATGGTCCTTTAAGAATAGCATTTCTGCAGGCAACCAAGACAGGAATAAATGGGAGAGGGGAAAAAACTAGGGGGAAGGAGACATTATACTGAAATCTGAGAAGAATATATTGCCATATTTTAGAAATTGTCACCTCCCTTTTGCTAATATATATATTAAAAAATTATTTTTTGCTTTTTAGGGACATGCCTGTAGCATATGGAAGTTCCCCGGCTAGGGGTTGCTTTGGAGCTACAGCTGCTCACCTACACCACAGACACAGCAATGCCAGATCCATAACCCAATGAGTGAGGCCAAGGATCAGACCCACATCCTCATGGATACTAGTTGGGTTCATTACCACTGAGCTATAATGGCAACTCCATATATATGATTTAGCACCATGACAATCCCGGTTAGACCGCATAGGGTCAAAGGAGAAACTAATGATATAAACTTTGATGTCTACCCCAAATGAGGGAGAAGGTGGTCTTCTCCCCTCTCCACTTTCTCTTTGATTACAAAATGTAGTCCTCTTTGTACTCCGGGCTGTGCTTCCTTGCCTGCCCTCTTGTATCTTCCACAAACATTCTATGCTAATAAACTCACTCTTTGCCTGTTCCTCTGCCTCTTGCTGAACTCATTCTGTGCTAAGACAAGGGAACCTGAGGTTCAGTGAGTTCTGAGATCAGGTGAGCAGTTTCAATTAAAAGGCAGTGGGCCAGAGTCCCCATCTAAGTCAGGGATTATGGGTTTATGTTCTAATCTGAGGTGTGGCTGGGTTCAAGTCCCACTGGAGCAGTGCGGTTTTACTATCGTCCGTGAAACTCACACTTTTCCTCTATAGTCAGCATCATCACTGCTATTACAACAGTGATACATTTTGCCAACTCGTGTCTAATGAGAAACTGGGGAAACATAATTTAAGACAGGAGAGATTTCTTGGAGGAGGAAAAAGAAGACGTGCCTGCAAAGTTTGAAATTGAAAGCAGTTCCTGTGACAGGCTGCAGATAGGGGTGGAGAGTCAGTTCTGAGCAGCTCTAACTGGATGACAAGACTTCAGGGATCTGAGTGAATAAAAGTAGAAAAGGCTCCAGGCTTACTTTTTATTAAACTCTCACTTGGGCAAGTAACATGCCCTTTGGATTAAACTTCTAGCATGATCTATGTGCTTTTAGGCATGTGGAAAGTCTGAAGGTGTTTTTCACTCTTTCTCATTGAGACAGCAGTTTATAAATTCTGTTAACTAAAGAGAGAAATGAGGCACAAAATATATCATAGACATGTTGAAGGTCCCTCATTAACGGAACTGATCTTAGACCCTCAGACACTAAATACTATTTTATGCTCATGCAACTATTTGCTTAATTACATTTAGAACAGCAAAGCCTAGCTTGGCCAAGACTGGGCACAAAGCTGACTGTTTAATAACCTGTGTGAGGGCTCTGCCACCTCCCAGACTCCACCTGTTTAGTTTGTGCTCCCTGTTCCCTCCCCCTCATTTCAGCCAGTGCATCCAACACCAAAGAGGGGAAAATGAACTCGTAATGAAGCCCATGAACCCCAGTGAGCACCAGCTGTCTCTGGAGAGTATTTGAGAGGAAACTATGCAAGCTTTAAATTGTTCCTCAGAATTTAATTATTGAAAAGCACTTGAAAATCTTGGTTTTGGGATGTTATCTACTCATCAATGCATTTTTACGACTTCCCACAAAAGCTATTCTCAGGAACTGAGCAAAGACATAAAGATGGGTCTACACAGTGGATTCTGGGGGTGGGTGGTGTTCTATTTAACAAGGACTTATTGAGCATTTAGTAGGTACAGGAACTGGGAACAGGACATATATAGGTCATATTTTTCATGTTCTCAAGGATTTTAGATCAGTAACAAAATAATTATGACACAATGAGGTGTGTGTGGCATTGTGTACTTAACAGAGCATGTTATTAAGAAGAAAAAAAAACCCTGGTGTAAGCATTTCCTGTCCCCACCTCCACCCACAGGAAAGAAGTCAGTGTTATGTTGCTAAAGGCCAGTTGAAGAGGATGATACTGGATTTAGATTGTCCTGAGTAGGAAAGTAATAGGGCAAAAATTTCTTTCACACTCATTGGGGAAGTAGAGTGGTGAAGTAGAAGTGACTGGACATGAAATTTGAGATTCTTACAAGCACTGGACACCAAGGAAGGAACTGCAGACAGGTATGCTTCTGGCATTTTGTGCCTGAGACAGAGAGATGACAGAAGGATAGCTGTGATGTGGCATCTGTGGTCAGCATTGTGGACCAATGAGAGATGCCCAAGGGACAGATGGTGGAGACCACACGGGACCAGGAGCAGAGCTCTTCCTTCCTATTCTGCCAACAAATAAGTTCTACTTTCTTGTATATCTCATGGCTGAAGGGGGAAGCTTTCATAATAACTAAGATTAATTAATCCCTCATTCAGATGGGAAGGAGGGCTCTGAACAGTTCAGGTATGATAGGAAGAAATTAAAGAGAGGCACTTCTTGTACTTGGGGTTTGGATAAATAAAACCTCTTCCTGTCATTCCTCCTTGATCACCTTTAAAATCCTTACATTTTCAGATGTATTACAATCCCCTTTTAATTGTTCTCTTTCAGCTTCTGGAGGAATTTGTCCACTGAACCAGTCAGGGCTCCCTTATTGCCAGCAACAGAAACTCAACCCTAATGCATTTAAGCAAAATAACCTTCCCACCAGAATGGTATCAGAGGCTCAGTGAATTGTTGAAAAGTTAGAGAAGTAAGGCAGGAAGCAAAGCAGTTGCAGAAATAAGAAGCAGAAGTAGGATCCTGATTGTTCGGGACATTCATGGGAACAAAGTGGATACCAGACATTTGTCTTCTTGCTCCTCTAAGTTTTGAATGCTAGAGAAAACACTGCCAACTGGCCTTAATTTGGCTCAAATGATCACCCTTTGCTAGATCATGGTCCCTAACATTCCTGACTTCCAACTGATTCTAATGCGTGAGAATTATTTCTTCAACTTGAAGTCAGGATATTGTTTGAAAGCGACAAACTGATGGTGGCTGAGTTACAGAGAATAACCATGCAGCACATCTTCCTGGACTCATTTCATTGCCAGCTACCAGCTACCAGCCTTCCTACACCCTCCACCCACCTCAAGGCCTGTCATCCACCCACGGCCTGCCCAGCCCACTGCCCTTCCTGGTCTTCAGATGTGGCATAATCTCAGAGCTCCAAACTTTTCTCATCATGCTTGACATTCTATATCATAGGATTTTTATAATAAAGCAAGATAACGCGGCAAAGACATGCCATCATATAGCTTGAACTCTGAAATAATATACTAGCTATTAATGCTATTTCAAGTTAACTAACTGGAAGGCAATCTTGTCTAAGCACCCTCCAGGCTCTGAATTGAACAGGAAAGCTCTGTGCAGGCTCTAGGGGGAGGCAGTCCTCTGGGCCGAGGAAAGCTTCATTCTCTAAGGGCTCAGTGCTTTTCTCCAACTTTCAGATCTTATCTCACTGGGGACCAGCCACGTGGGTCTCTCCTTGGGGCAAGAGCACTTGTATCTGAGTCAGGTAACAAGATTAACTGTCCCTGGGGTTCTGTGAGGCTGTGCCAAAGCCAGAATACTAAGGAGCCAAAGTTTAGAAAAACACTGATGTGGAAGTCAAGTCTTGGAAGGACTGGCAAAGAGTTTGAGCCACTGACCACACAGTGAGCTACTTTCTCAACCTCCCTTAGGCTGTTTAGCATAGTTACTGCTCTTCGTTCCTTGAGCCACACTGCCCTGTGTAGAACCAGCAATGCCCTTCTCCCTTAACTTGGTCCTTATCACATTCCTAGCCTGAATGATGTACTTTCAGTAGGATGCCTTCCTATCCTCCTTAGTTTCTGCTTCAAAAGAAGGGCACTCAAAGCTCCAGAGGGGAGTCTGTAAACCCATGATGGACTCAAAGTCTCCACCACTCCCCACTAAACTGACATTATACAAAGGCTAGGAATGGTGGGTTCAGAGCCTCTAACTACTAACTAATTTTCATAGAGGTGGTGTTAGTAATAGCATGAGATGCCAAGTAACAACTAAAAAACACCTGAAAACACTGGGGAAATGTTTAATAAATTCAAGTTGATAGAATGACCCTCTGTATTTCTGCTTTTCTTAAAAATAAATTTTTGCAAAATAGTTGACAGCAAGTGTGGCTTCCATTCAATCAGAACTCTAATTTGTTTTTGAAAAATTTCAACTGCATTTTTGCTCCCAAGCCACCTCTCAAGCTACTCTTACAAGATCAACAGTAACTTTCATGTTCAAAATCCAATAGATTCTTCTCCAGTATCTCCTTAGCTGCAATTCACAGAGATGAAAGCTCCTCCTTCTCAAAGTGGTCACCTGTCATTTTAGCCTCTCCTTCTCACCTTTGGAGATTCCCTCTGCCTTCCCTCTCTGTACTCTGGCTCACTTGGTTTGATGTTAGGTCCTCACAGTTTAAGCAATTTCTTCCATTTCTGGTGCTTTAAAATGTCACTCATGTAGATCACAACAAAAATGATATTTCTGCCTCAAACCTGTCCTCTGTATGCCAGTTATTTATCAAACTGATAGGTGACTTCTCCATTTCAAAGTTAGAGCTGCATCTCAAATAACCTGGTACTAAATGGAAATCTGAATTTCCCTCTTTTTTTTCCTCATGCTTATTTTCTAGTCTATCCTACCTAGTTAAGTGGACTCAATCAACTCAGTTGCTTAAGTCAGAAAGTATCATTCATGATTCTTCCTTTTCCCAAAACCCCATCTACTACATCAATAAATCATCAATTTTACTTGCAAAGCTATCTCAAATATATCATTTCTCCTCACTTCTACTTCCATTATCTAAGTCTAAGATCTCCTCATCTCTTGTCTGGTACATTAAGTGTGAAGAGGATTTTTGTTTGTTTTTGTTTTTTTTGATCTACAGGTCATGTTCCTACTAGCTGGTATTAAGCAAAACTCAGGAGTTGTCTCTGGCTCCACTCAAATTCTCGCCCTTCCCTTGCCTTTAATACCTTCTTCCAATCACAACTTTTAGCCCACTCAGATTCCAGGGACCACCTTCCAACAACCATGACTTTTCACTGTGCGACCCACAAAACCAGGCAGTGCTCCCTACCCTGACCTTCTCTGGCCTCTTTCACCCATCCATACTCTAACTCTACTAATGCTGAGTCAAATTCCACACTGAGAAGAACTATCCCATTCTTCAAAACAAAACAAAACGTTCCTTTTTACATACACGGGAAACCCAAGACTCACAAAAACAAAGACACTTCCATAAAAATACATAGCTTGGATAAAAAAGCTACTTTTTAATTTTAAGAGCCTTTGCAGATCTGGCCACAAGGATAAAGGGAATGGAAAACAAGTTTAACTGATCAACAAATTCAGCAAAGTAACAGGATACAAGATTAACATTCAGGAGAATCAGTCATATTTCGGTGTACTAACAATGAAATATTAGAAAAGGAATACAAAAATACAGTACATTTTAAAATTATACCCCAAAAAATCAAATACCTGGGAATAAACCTGACCAAGGAGATGAAAGACTTATATGATGAGAACTATAAAACATTCAGCAAGGAAATTAAAGAGGATCCAAAGATGGAAAGATACTCCATGTTCCTGGCTTGGAAAAATTCATATTGTAAAAAGGACCGTACTACACAAAGCAATCTACAGATTCAATGCAATCCCTATGAAATTACCCAGGACATTTTTTCACAGAACTAGAACACACCATCCAAAAATTTATGTGGGAGTTCCCGTCGTGGCAAAGTGGTTAACGAATCCGACTAGGAACCATGAGGTTGAGGGTTCGATCCCTGGCCTCGCTCAGTGGGTTAACGACCTAGCGTTGCCTTGAGCTGTGGTGTAGGTCGCAGACATGGCTCGGATCTGGTGTTGCTGTGGCTCTGGCCGTAGGCCAGCGGCTACAGCTCCGATTCGACCCCTAGCCTGGGAACTTCCATATGCTGCGGGAGCGGCCCAAGAAATAGCAAAAAAAAGACAAAAAAAAAAAAAAAAAAAATTATGTTGAACCACAAAAGACCCAGAATTGCCAAAGAAATCCTGAGAACAAAAACCAAGCAGGAAGCATAACTCTCCCAGACTTCAGGTGATATTACAGAGCCACAGTCATCAAGACAGTGTGGTACTGGTACAAAAAGAGACATACAGACAAATAGAACAGAATAGAGAACCCAGAAATAAACCCAGATGCCTACAGTCAATTAATCTTTGACAAAGGAGGCAAGAATATAAATGGGAAAAAGACAGTCTCTTCAGCAAATGGTGCTGGGAAAACTGGACAGATGCATGTCAACCAATGAAACTGGAACACACCTTCATACACACAAAAATAAACTCAAAATGGCTTAAAGAGTTAAATATAAGACAAGACACCATCAAACTCCTAGAAGAGAACATAGGGAAAACATTCTCTGATATCAACCTTACAAATGTTTTCTCAGGTCAGTCTCCCTAAGCAACAGAAATAAAAGCAAAAATAAACCAATGGGACTTCATCAAACTGACAAGCTTTTGCACAGCAAAGGAAACCATTAAAAAAAAAGACAACTTGCAGAATAGGAGAAAAGAGTTTCAAATGATACAACTGACAAGGGCTTAATCTCTAAAATATACAATCAACTTACACAACTCAATAGCAAAAAAGGCAACAACCCAATGGAAAAATGGGCAAAAGACCTGAATAGACATTTCTCCACAGAAGATATATAGATGGCCAACAAGTACATGAAAAAATGCTCAACATCACTGATTATTAGAGAAATGCAAATCAAAACTACTATGAGGTACCATCTCACACCAGCCAGACTGGCCATTATTAATAAGTCCACAAATAACAAATGCTGGAGAGGGTGTGGGGAAAATGGAACCCTCCTGCACTGTTGGTGGTAATGTAAATTGGTACAACCACCATGAAAAACAGTATAGTGGTACCTTAGAAAACTATACATAGAACTACCCTATGACTCAGCAATCCCACTCTTGGGCATATATCTGGATAAAACTTTCCTTGAAAAAGACACATGTACCTGCATGTTCATTGTAGCACTATTCACAACAGGCAAGACATGGAAACAACCCAAATGTCCATTGACAGATGATTGGATTAAGAAGATGTAGTATATATACACGATGGAATACTACTCAGTCATAAAAAAACAAAATAATGCCATTTGCAGCAACATGGATGGAACTAGAGACTCTCATACAAAGTGAAGTCACAAAGAGAAAGACAAATATCATATGATTTTTCTTATATTTGGAATCTAATATATGGCACAAACGAACCTTCCACAGAAAAGAAAATAATAGACATGGAGCACAGACTTGTGGTTGCCAAGAGGGAGAGGAACAGAGTGGGAGGGACTGGAAATTTGGAGTTAATAGATGCAAACTATTGCCTTTGGCATGGATAAGCAAGGGGATCCTGATGTATAGCACTGGGAACTATGTCTAGTCACTTAGGATGGAGCATGATAATGTGAGAAAAAAGAATGTATACATGTATGTGTGACTGGGTCACCTTGCTGTGCAGTAGAAAATTGACAAAACACAGTAAATCAGCTAAAATGGAAAAAATAAAAATTCTTATAAAAAAAAACAACAACAAAATACAAGCTTAGCTGTCCTTGTATGTAAGATAATGCCTGTGAGCTGTAGTCATGGATACACTTATGTAAAATTAGACATTCAAAAATTTGCTAGTTAGAATGTAAATCCATCTTAGGGATCATCTGATTCAAGGTTTATGTTTTATAAATGAAGCAATTTAACCTTGAGGGGTACAAAGCTCAGAGTCCTACAGTGAATAAGTGGGACGGCAGGGATGGATGCTTGGGGTCACTGCTCTTTCCAAAATGTCTTACTGCCTCTACTCAAAGAAATATTGTGAGATTACTTTGCAGTAGAATAGATAAAGGAAATAAATATTTAATAATAATAATATTGATTGTTTCTTCAAAATTCAAAGTATTGTTCTAGGCACTTCATGTATGTTAACTTTTTAATTCTTATGAAAACAGAAATATCTAAGTTAAAATCACTATTCAGATTTTAGAGATAAGGAAACTGAGGCCTCGAGAATTTTGTACCTTGCCCAGTGGCAACGCCTGGTATCAACACTGTTGGTTAAATTATGATTATAATGTTTTTTTGTTACTGAGCTATATGAGTTCTTTGTATTTTTTGGAAATTGGCACTCCCTCATTTGTGCAAAAATAAACTCAAAATGGCTTTAGACTTACATCTAAAACATGATACCATAAAACTCCTGGAAGAGAACATAGGCAAACATTCACTGACATAAACTGTAGCAATGTTTTCTTAGGTCAGTCTCCCAAGGCAATAGAAATAAAAACCAAAATAAACAAATGGGACCTAAACCAGGGTTATGAACCCGAGGAATGAGCCTGGTGATGTCAGGCTCTGCTCAATGGATCACTGAGAGATGACATTCACTGACTACCCTTCCCTTCTGTGTAAGGAATCATGAACTACTTTTCCCCTGCATTATTTCACACCCCTCCCCCTGCCTCAGTGCAACCTGGAGGTCACTTGGAGACACACTTCCATCGGTGACAAATTCTATTGCACTTGTGATAAGAAAAACATGTCTTCTGAAGCTTCTTCTGGAATCTTACATATTATTTACTATTTAATCCCCCCAAAGAGATATCTTCCCAGTATCCATTCACCAGAGTCTCAAGACTAGAAGCCTTTATCTGGAACAGTCCTATCCTGAGGTTTGTGAATAATGGGTATGAGGGTATCACAGGGTAATACAAGCAGCAAACAGATTTAAGAGTGGTTATTATTAGGCAGCTGCTTTCTTAAGCTACTCTCCCAGCTAAAAGCCCCTAGGGGCCCCTGCCGCCTCATCAGAATGGGCTTCTCTCCCGTCCTAGAAACTGGGAAATTCTTGTTTATTTCGTAGGGCAATTTAATCCTCCTTATTTCACAAACTTTCTTTCTTACCATGCCTTGAGGGTGATATTGTCACAGCCAAATGTCCCATCATTTTGTTTTGCTAAACAAAAGGTTACCTGCTCCAGAGAGAAGTGAGTTCCCTTAGGGGGTAGAAGCTACTGAGGTCCCTTGTGAATTTAAACAACAATCTCCTTTTCCTTCTCCCTCTCTCCCCACCTCTCTCTCTCCTTCCCTACCTCCCTCTCTCCTCCCTCTTCCTTCTGCTATTATAATAAGTTACCAGGTAGAAATGATTAGCCACACTTTAACAGAGAGGAGATGGAAGTTTAGAGAGATTAAGTTACTTGCCCTGCATCAATCCCTTAGAAAATAGAGGAGCGTGCATTTCATGTTGGGGTTCTTCTCTTTCCAAATCGTGTCCTCTGAAAACTGGCTTTTCTCTCTGCTTATTCTCCATCAGCAGCTCCAGATCCAAATTTCTGCATAAACTGTCATAAATCTGTACATGTTCTCACGCCTTCTCAATATCCTACTAATCTTTCATGTAAATGTATAGCTATCTAATCTTTTCCAAAATTAATTTTCTGGTAAAATAATTTGACAGTAAATTTATAAATATAAAATTAGGAGATTTAGTTCATGCTTCCAGAATCACCAGTTCTCTAAACTATTTATCTTTTTGAAGGTAGCAGTTAAAAATCTTTATAATTTCTATTTTAGCAATAATTCAACTACTTGATTCAGCTATATAATTCTTATAATTTATATATACAAGATAGACGATCATCAAATGAATACACTGTTGTTGCAAAAATAAAAATAAAAATAAATCATTCAAAAATGGTTCATCCCCACCCACAGCCAAACCCACTCTGTTCTGTTCCCAGAGTTATTTCTCTTGTCTGTTTGCTGTGTTGCCTTCTATGACTCTCCTGAGAGCTTTCTAAATAAGCATTTGCATGTCGTCACACAGGACAGTTTATATTGTGTGGTTTGAAAGCACTAATTTTGCTATTTTTATATAACTAAGATCACACATTATAAATGTTTTGCTTTTTTTTTTTTAAATCAACAATATGCTTTGGAGACCTTTTAATATATTTTAAGCAGAATTTCCTTCCACCATCATCTTTCTCCAAATTTGAGGCAAGATACCTCTTAATAGTACTCCTTACTATCAACATGATCTTTTTATAAACAAATAAATGATGGTTACTTCCTTGATCAAAACACTCCAATGGTTTCCCAATGCAATTAAAATAAAATCCAAACTTCTTACCATGGCTTCTGAGCCCCTCTAGATCTGCATTTTCCTTCTGTTGAATTTATCTCCTAATATTCTTTTACTCCAGCCTTGCTCTTGCTTAAAGATTCCATTTACCTTGCTCTTTGTCCTAACTGGAGTCTTCTTCCCTATACTTTGCTCTCTGCTCATACATTCATGCCTCCAAAAGCCCTTCCATGGATGGTACCTTTCTTTCCTCTCCATCTCTTGTTTATAAAGTATTCCCATTAACTACAACTGTCCTACTTATTATAATTTTGTTCATTTGTTATTGTCTGTCTTTCCCCCTCAGATATCATCTCTAAAAGGACATGAGTATTATTTATTTTGTTTGGCCCCATATCCCCAGAAGCTAGGATTGTGTCTGCACATTTACAAAAACAGGATTTACTAAGTGATTCTGTCTCAGTCTTTATAATTGCTCCATAGTATTCCATTGAATGTATTTCCCTTTTGAGCATGCTTGTTTGTTTATTACACACTATTACAGGCAAAGCTGCAGTGAATGTCAAGAGAAAGTTTACATTTGGAGGAAGGGTAGGATCTTCTGTATCAACTTGCAAAATTCTGTTGTTTAATCTTAATGTTGTTGAATATAAAACTGCTAGCTTTATAATAATTCACCTAACTATTCACTTGTTTTGTCTGGTTGTCTATATACCCAAGAGTTTTGTTTCACAATCAAAAGGCAGGAGAGAGAGACAGACAGAGTTTCTGAGTCACATAGTTTGTTCTAGCCAAAACCTTTGACTCATGGCACATGGAAGAGGAGAAGCTTAGGGTCCACTGGTACTCAATTTACCTCTCCACTGGAGGAAGGTAGCTGCCATCATCTGTTTATATCTCTTTAAAATGATCATTTACCCAGCGAACATCCATTTAGGATTCTCTCTACTTGATGAATGAACCTAAAAATTCTAGGTCTGGTTGCTCATTATGGTTGAAAAAAGGCAGTTAATGAGATAAAGAAGATTTGAGTCAGAGAGAATCAGCATCCCTGAATATCACAGCTCGATTAAAACAAGCCCTGGCAGCCACTGCAGCATATTCCCCATTGCATCTGCCCTGATCTAATCTTCAATAACTTAGACAAAGTTTTCATCAGTCACTGATGTAATTCTACCTATGTTTATTTATTATTCCAACCCATTCCACTTAATCTGCTGATGAATTCTCCCTTTCTTCTTGGTTCACATGATCCTTGATTCTCAAGATTATTAGTTTAAAACCCTCCATAAAAGCTTCCAGTTTAACAATCCAGGTAATAAGTGTTAACAATTTATTTTTAAAACGATGAAACATATATTGTTGGATTCTGAGTCCACATCCATTGAATACTTTTCATTTGAATATTTAGGCACATTATTTTACTCCTTAAATTAAAGAGTGTGGTGAGATTTGTTTCATGAAAGTAAATTTCATTACGTTTTTTTTTTTTTTTTTTTTTTCGGCCATGCCTGTAGAAGTTCCCAAGTCAGGGACTGAACCTGAGACACAGCAGTGACCCAAGCCATACTATGACAATGCTGAGTCCTTAACTGCTAGGCCACCAAGAAACTCCTGATTACCTTTTTAATCAAACAAATCAGAGGGAAGGACTCAGTTATTCAAAACTGAGGCAATAAAATACCTCTGGCTTAGAGGGAACTGCTTATGGATATTGATATTGTACCAAATTCAGTTAAATTCTCAGTAGAGGTTTTTTGTACTTAGGTCAGAATTATAGTACAATAATACAAAGCAATTAGCCACATTGCTTTAGGTAAGTTGTTTTTCTTTACTTGAAATGAGTCACTTGACCTCTAAGACTCCAACTATCTATAAATTTTTTTTACATAAATATCCACTTTGGGGAGATATTTAAGACGTAGCTTTAAAGATGTACATGCTTCTAATTTGAGAAAGTTTGAGAGAAAAAAACATCTTGGAGTAGGCTTATTTTTCCATTTATTTTTGTTAGACTATTTCTAACTTAGTGAAAGTACCCTA
Organism: Sus scrofa; assembly: GCF_054392235.1. Classification (NCBI taxonomy): domain Eukaryota; kingdom Metazoa; phylum Chordata; class Mammalia; order Artiodactyla; family Suidae; genus Sus; species Sus scrofa. The sequence continues at coordinate 35,621,156 of NC_139395.1, read as the reverse complement.
ACCCAGACCCAGCCTCTTGCCCTAGTTCCAGAAGAAAGATTTAGTCTGTTATTACTTTAAAGAAAGAAAGCTGTTGGGACCAAGGACTTCTTCCCAGTGTTTTTAAGTGGATAGAAAATGTAATTGCACCTCAGGATGTTATTGTTATTTATTGATTTATATCCTATCCTTCACGAGATTAAAAGAACTGCAGAATTTCAAGCAACACTTTTCCCCTCCTAAGACTTGCTTATTATTTTTCCAGCAGTGGCTGGTTCCAAAGGTTAAGTATATATCGTTCTGCGTTCTTTTTGATGTGAGAATCAATCCACTATCATCCACTGAACTGGGCTTAGGGGAAGCCGAAATTCAAAAATCTAGGCATACACTCCCACGTGAAGTACTTCCCCAAGTTGTCATTTATGTGATGGGTATTCTGCTGAGGATTTAAATTAAGACAGGACTTCACTGCTAATGCAAGTGACTCTTGTAATAGAAAATAATTTTCCTCTTGAAGCAAATCCACTATGGATGTACATTATAGACCTGTTATCTTTTCTTAGACTGTGAGCTCCTCAAGGGCAAGGCCTATGATTTATTCATGTCTGTGTCCTCATGCCTGACATACAGTATGTGCAACATAAATGATTTTGAACTGATAGCTCATAAGTTCTTTCCTGACATGTAACCATGCTGATGTACAAGAAGCAAATGGCCTGGTGAATCTACCCATTTAATTCTTTCATTCACTCATTCAACCAATATTTACATTCTTCATATTTATTGGATACTACACAAAGGAACATATATGTATATAATACATAAATATTTATAAACAAGATACAACATAATATTGAGGACAAAAGATGTAAATAACTTAGATCATTATAATAAGGAAACTGAGATGGAAAATACACAAAAGAGGAGTCAATGTTGTGATAAAAATTTTGAGGGAATATTACTAGATGGAAGGACTATTTTTAACAGCGATAGGGAACTTCAAAGATACATGTTTTGGAGTTCTGTATTAGATCTCCATGCAGACAGTCTTCCAGGTGGAATGCTGGAGAGGCATGAGGATTGGAGACATAGTTTGGGAGGTTATCTGTCTACAGATGCCACTTGAGGTCATAATGCTGCCAAGTGAGATGGTAACAAGAGGAGAGTAGCTGTTCCTGGGAGCTAGCCAGAGAGGAGGATGAAAGTTCAGACAGGCATCCATAGGAGAATGGGAAGAGCATAGTAGGGGAGAAGTCAAGAGAGAAGGGACTCTCAAGCAAGGGGTGTGGGATACCAAAGATGCATGGCAGACATTATTGGATCTGGTGATCAGTAGTTAAGGAGACCTTATGATTGCTCTCTGCTGATTACTTGGGGATAGAAATACAGATCACACAGTATTACAGTGAATACCAGGCTAACTATTCTTTGATGATCAAAAGGCATTATTTTAGAATTCTTGGACAGTTTTGTGGATATCAACTATAACTAACCAGGGCTTAAAGGGTGTAGGAAATTGTGAGAAACTTATACTCAGTCTTGAATTCATTAGCTCAAATCTCATTATAGTGTCTAGGTCAGATATGATTTAACGTTTATTCTAATGATTAATATTTGTGTCCATTAAAATTTAAGCTTCATGATTCAGTATGATAATCTTTATTACACAGGAAACATCTTTTCCATTGTGTTTCACCAAGAGTTTTTTATCAAAAAACTGTGTCAAGTGTTATCAAATGTCCTTTTAAAAATTAATTTAAAAAAATAATAGAATGAATTATATTAGTAGGTTTTCTTATGTCGAACAACTTTTGACTTATTTCCAAATACTACTTATTAACAGTATGCAATATAAATTTGAGTTGCAAAGGTTTTTTTTTTTTTCTTTTCTTTCTTTCTTTCTTTTTAGGGCCACAATGTACCTGCAGCATATGGAAGTTCCCCAGGCTAGGGGTCGAACTGGAGCTGCAGCTGCTGGCCTACTCCTGCACAGAGCAACATGGGATCTGAGCCACATCTGTGACCTACTCCAAAGCTTATGACAATGCTACTTCTTAACCTACTGAGCGAGGCTAGGGATCCAACCCATATTCTCATGGGCACTGTGTAGGGTTCTCAACCCCCTGAGCCACAACAAGAACTCTGCAAAGGTTTTTATATAAATATTCTAGTTTAGTTGGTCTTCATATTTCCTGTGGGCTATTTTTCTAATCTAACTTTATTTTAGGGTTATGTTAGCTATATACTTTTAAGGGGAAAGCTGGCATTTTTCTATGTTCTAGAACTTAATATTGCATTTGCTATTATCATCCTTTGAGGATGTGAGAGAGTTCATCCATAAAACTCTCTGGGCTGAGGACTTTTATTTGCAACTAATCATCATTGCGAATTTAGCTCTACAAATAAAGTATGTGGATTTTAATGAAATAACATTCTAGAGACATGCACAGCATGAATCTAACATCTCCCATTATTTCCAGTAGCTTCTATTTGTGTATTCTAATCATGCGTACTTCCTTAATAAATAAATAGAATCCACTGGAATGCTTATCACTAAGTTCCAGCAAAGAAAGATGACTTTTAAATTTCTTAAGTAAGATTTATAATTTCAGCAATAATATTTATTTTCTAAAAATTCAAATGTGTTTCCTGTAAGGCAGTACCTATTTCAGAAAAGGACATTTTAAACCAATGTTTTTTTTTTTTTTTCCCCATTTGTTTATAAAAAATCATCCAGGAAACAGATGTCCATATGCAACATATATTTGCAAATAAAGTATATGTATTTTAATGAAATAACACTATAGGGACATGCACAGCATGAATCCAACATCTCAGACTTGTAATTTCCTAAAAAAATGCATTTCATCTTGATTTCCAAATGTATCAGCATGGAACGGTATGTAGTGTGTTCTTACACTATATTTCATCATTTATATATCTGATTGTATCCTCAATAGCATTTAAAAATTTTTGTAATTGTTTAGACTATTTTTATAGTTGGTTCATTTTCTTCTTTCACTCTACTCTCTTGTTGCTTGCACATTTTCTAAGGAGAAGTGCAGGTATTTTTTACTGAGGTGAAAAATAAAATAAATCATGGTAAGTTCGTATAACCTGTTGCAGTTTAATAAAAGAAAGAAATGTCAATCTATATATATTTGTATGTAAATACTAAAAATTAAAGATGTTTAGAGTTAAAGGAAGACATTTCAGAAGACAATGCCTATATATGTTGCTACATGATTAAATTTTTAAATATATTAATCTGAAAATATATCATATGTATATGTTCATATATATGTGTACACATATTTATTACACATATTATACATATTTTAATATTTATTACACAAATATTACACATATTTAAAAGTCTAGGAGTATATCAATCAATTTTTTAATAGTAGTTAATTCTAAATAATTGTTTACAGGAATTCCCTGGTGATCTAGTGGTTAAAGGATCCAGCATTGCCGCTTCTGTGGCTCAGGTCCCTGGCCCAGGAACTTCCACATGCTGTGGACACAACCATTAAATAAGTAAGTAAGTAAGTAAATAAATATTTACAGAGGATGAGTTGGGAAGATACATTTTCACTTCATACTTCACATACTACTGTATTTTATTTGTCTAAAGACCATGCATGATTTTGATGCTGCTGCTGATGTAAAGCAGTGTCCCTTTTGGAAACAAATATAGAGTCCTAAAGCTGGAATTTCTATACTGATAACACACTTCCAAACCTACATCTGCAGTACTAGAGCAGTACTCAGTGGTCACCTCAGGAGAATAACTCTTGGGTAAATAGCAAGTACAGCATAGAGAGCTGGATTCTAGGTTAAAACACAGAACTCTAAGGAAAAATAAAAGCCCACAGCTGACCCCAAGAGGCACAGAGGACAAGGATACCATGGGCAGAGGGGTACATTCCAGAGTCAGCTCAGAGGCGTGGTCTCCTCAGGAGAGGGCACCCATGGGATGGGCTGACCACAAAAGAAGGTGATGATGCAGATTCCATGATAAGACCCATGAAAGAGTATGCAAAACTATGCTTCCTAGAGCCTGAAAGTGACAAAGGGCATAAGTGACAAAGTGACATAGGGCATCTTCATAGGATTCTGTGGGATTATATATACAGCCAGAATTAAACCATTATTAACTAATAGTATTTTCTAATTTTCATAAAATTAATCAAATAAAACCAATACCAAACAAACAACATTAATGAAAACAAATCAGAGTATATCTAGTTTAGATTTTCTCCTCCCCTTGTCTACTCTCCCCAACCTCACCCCACCCAGGATTATGGTGAAGGGATGCCTAAAATAATTGGAAATTTTTGGTGTCACAGCTGTCCCTTATACAAGGAATAAATAGATAGTCAGATTTACTTTTGACCCTAACACAGTTTCTACACTTGTGTGTAGTTTCTTACCCCAATATGTTTTCCAGTTGAGTGAATTCTTCAAATATTTTTTGTACTGTAGAAATGAACAGGTGTGGTGTTTACTTGTGCTGCAAATAAGTATTTTCTTTCAACTAGGAAAAGGAGTGGGAACCCATTTACTTGCTCAAAAGCAATTCAATTTCCTTGTTGACTGTCAAACAAGCCAGGGATGAAATTGATCAATTTCAGAAACAGTACTGAAAAGAATTGTCTAGGGATTCTAAAGGGTCTATTTTGGGAGAGAATCAGTATGTAGATATACTTCAAGCTAATAAAATTATGGTCAAATTGAGTAACTACAGTTTTTTATATTGACATCATTATCAGAAAAATATTTATTGGGCTTCTTACTATGTATGGTACAGATCTGAGACAACATACTTTGTCCTCATATGCCAAGGTCCTTACGTAATGCTTTGGTCTTTTAGTTATTTCAGCAGACCCCTGTAGCACTGTTGAGATTTATGGTGGGTAAAAGTAAACTGTGACTCTGCATGTGTGATGTTTGTATTGGGAGGTAGGGTGAGCTATGGCAAGAGGTGGAGGGGCAGCTGACAACAACTGGGTAGAGAAAACAGGCAAAGGGTTTTGTTAGGTAGAAATTATGATGCCATCTTCAGATATGCGGCAAAACCAACATAGCCAGTGAGTATATTGCACACTGGATCACAGTAGGAGAAACATTTCCCCAAGTGGTGGTCTGACATCATAAGAGTTTAAAATGTAGTTGGAGGGGTTAATGTTATCTTTGAAATATTTATATTGTTGACTGTTTTTAAAGCTGGGGATTATGATAATAGCGTATTAAAAAGAGTTATCTAGTCCTAGGAACAGGAGTGATTAGATCAGCAGTCAGTAAGAGAAAAAACAAAACAAAAGAACAAAACAACAACAACAAAAAAACCAAAGCAGGAGCTTGACATAATGTTTCTGGTAGGAGAAAAAAGTTTTCTCAAGATCTAGAAAGGACAAAAATTAAGAAGGGGAATTTTGAACGAACTGTGAGTGCAATTTGAAACAAGGGAGAAGTAAAGATGATGCAGTTCTTAGAATTAGATTTCCTTTCATTCCTGGGCACTGGGTTCCTAGGACTCAGAAAATCTAGTTTCTCTCTCCGCTAGTGAGATTCACAGACTGTGTGTTAGAAAGCCAGTTATTTATTCCTTCCTTCTTTCCTTCCTCCCTCCCTCCCTTCTTTCCTTCTTTCCTTCCTTCCTTCCTTCCTTCATTTATTTGTTACGGCCAAACCTGTGGTATATGGAAGCTCCTGGGAAAGGGGCTGAATTGGAGCTGCAACTATGGCATAGCCACAGCCACGCATCATCAGATTTAAGCCACATCTGCAACCTATGCCACAGCTTGTGGCAATGCTGGACCCTTAACTCACTGAGTGAGGCCAGGGATTGAACCCACATCCTCATAGAAAAACATTGGCTCCTTAGCCTGCTGATCCCCAGCTAGGGAACTCCCAAGCCAGTTATTTAAACTCTGAGAACCTTAGATGCTTGGACAGGTAAAAAGGAGAGTGGATTAGAACAGAGAGTGACATTTCCTATACAAGTGACCTCACACTGTAGTCCCGTAATTGAACCAGACATTATCAAGCAATCATGGAGCTTTCCCACTGGGTAAAAATGAAACCTTAACATCCTTATCAATCAGGTTCTCTAGACAACCAGTACAAACTGAAGGAATTTTACATGCATAACAAAATCAGTTTCCAGTGTAGAATGTAGGTATTTTCCAACACCTCTTCCTGGTCTAGAGTTTTCATCCACCAATTCTACTGTATGTAATTTATGCAAACGGAGAAGCAGACCCTTTGATGGAAATAAGAATGCAGGAAAAGGGAGTGACGTAGAGGAAGCTGGAGAAGGGTATGTGGAGCAAGTTTGTAGCAGTGATGCCTTGTGTTGGAGGTTCAACATTATTGCCCTTGGTTATCTCAGCTATACTCTTTCAATCAGGAGTAAGAATGCTCAGCAGGGAGTCCCCCTTGTGGCTCAGTGGAAAGGAATCTGACTAGTATCCATGAGGATGTGGGTTTGGGCCTCACTCAGTGGGTTGGGGATCCAGGGTTGCCATGAGCTCTGGTGTAGGTGGCAGATGCAGCTTGGATCCCAGGTTGCTGGGGCTGTGGCACAGGCCGGTGGCTGTGATTTGACCCCTAGCCTGGGAACCTCCATACATACGCTGTGGGCGTGGCCCTAAAAAGCAAAAAAAAAAAAAAAAAAAGAATGCTCAGCAAAATGAGCAGTACTGGGTAAAGAGAAGAGAATAGCAACTCAGGTAAGTAAGTAAGTGCACTGGGAAATCAATAGGAAATTGATGTAAAAATGATAAGCAGGCATCAAAGTGCAGGTGTTCATCATTGCTAATTATTAGCGAAATGCAAAGCAAAACTAGACTGAGTACCACCTCCCACCAGTCAGAACGGCCATGTTTAAAAAGTATGCAGTTAACAAATGCTGGAGAGGGTGTGGAGAAAGGGGAACCCTCCTACACTGTTGGTGAGAATGTAAATTGGTACAGCCACTATTGAGAACAATATGGAAATTCCACAAAAAATTAAAAATACAGTTGCCATATGATCTAATCCTACTCCTGGGCATACAGCCAGACAAAACTATAATTCAAAAAGATACATGCACCCCAATGTTTACCACCACACTATTTACAATAGCCAAGACATGAAAGCAACCGAAATGATGAGTAGATGTCAAACTCAAACCTTTGACAGATGACTAGATGAAGAAGATGTGGCATATATAAATATAATGGAATATTACTCATCCATTAAAAAGAACAATGTTATTTGCAGCAACATGGATGGACCTAGAGGTTGTCATAATAGGCAAAGTAAGTCAGAAAGAGAAAGACAAATAGCACATGATATCCATTTAAAATATGACACAAATGAGCTTGTCTATGAAACAGTAACAAAGTCATGGACATAGAGAATAGATTTGTGGTTAGGGAGAGGAGGGGTGGGAGAGGGAAGGATTAGGAGTTTGGGATTAGCAGATGTAAACTATTATATATATAGAATGGATAAACAAAAATGTCCCACTGTATACCACGGGAAACTATATTGAATATCCTGCAATAAACCATACTGGAAAAGAAAATGGAAAAGAATATATATGCGTGTTTATATATATATATATATGTATGTATATATATATGTATATACACACACACACATATATAAATGAATCACTCTGCTGTATAACAGAAATCAAATACAACATTTTGAATCAACTATACTTCAATAAATTTGTTTAAAAAATTAGGGTCTTTTTCTCTGGTCAGAGAGAGGAGGTGAATTTTTTCTCTCCCACTTAGAAGATCGGCTGAGGAATCAGGCAGCTTGTTGTGAGTGGCATGGGTAACATGAAGCTGAGTGGCAAAAGCAAGATCAGCTATATCCAGAGTTCTGGACTCTGTCAAACAAATCACAGAGATAAAGGGTGTTCCTTCATTATTTAATGTCTGTTTGTGACACTTCCAGTCCGAGTTAGTTTCTTATGCATATTTGAATATCTGGCATAGATACCACAGTTGGTATTCCTCCCAGGTGTATTCATCCCCCACTTGCTGCAAGGTCTTTGGGTAACACACACACACACACACACACACACACACACACACACACACACACATTTCTATTTTAATTGCCTGTTTTTTTTTTTTCCCAGGGAAGAAAACCCAAGTCAATAAGATTCCAATTTTGTAGCCTGCAGACTAATATCTATGATACAGTATATAATTATTGCAGTAAGCTTTTTCCACAGAGGGCTTTACAGCCTCCTGAGTATAAATGATGGAGATGTAACAAATGGAATTAACTGAAGGTTTTCATTCTTAAGGAGACTTTGGAACTGTATAAGCAAACCTCATCTCACTTTGTCTTCATTAGTAAATTCCTTCCCTATTTTTATTTTTGTGAAGGAATAACTTTAATAATGAAATTTCATTAAATTCTGTATTAGATGTTAATTGACTAGACTAATATTCCAGATGTTACAAGTTTGTTTAAAATATATCACATCCCTTAATTATAAGGAAAGCAACCATATAATAATATGACAATATGACTATTAAGATTGTTTTCTGGTTATGATGCGAAAAGATCTTAACTTTTAAATAGTGATATCTCACTTTATTCCTCTGCATGAGTGGAAGACATTTACCTCTTTTCATATCACTGTGTTCTTTAATTAGGTCTTCATTATTTTGTCAGATTCTTACATCTTCATTATTTTCTTGGCTCTTGCATAGGGCTGTTCCTTTTCTCAGTTTGTTTAGAGACAAGTATATACTTTCTAGGCACTAGCTTTTTCTCTCATTTTTAACATCTATTTTAGTACATCCTTGCATTCCTAACTAATGACCTCTCCTCAGAATCTTCCCTAGGTAAATCAAAACAATTCTTCTACCCTGGGATTTCTTTCAAGCAATTGCTTAATTCACTCAGACTCATTTCCTAGTCTTTCCCTGTCTCTCTGTTTCTTCATATTTTTAGATTATAATCAGAATCAGGGTCCAAACCTACCAGTCCTTCTAACTGTGAATGTATTTCTTACCCTGACACTCATTGCCTAAGTAATTTTTTCCCTATTAGGAATGCCACCGGATCTGGGTTTTGTCTTTAGTAGCCTATTAACACTATTTTCTTTAAATAAACTCCTACTGATCAAATCCATGCATTATGTGACATCATCTTTCATTTGGTCCTAAGACTATCATCTATTTAATCACCCTCCTCTGAGATATTCTCTTCAGTTTTATTCTCAGATATTCCATGTTGAAAAATGTGAGAAAATTAGAAAGACAATGGAAACAGTGAAGTGAAAGGCACTTGAAGTCCTAGGACAGATACAGAAACAGATTAAAAATATGATAAGTGTGGCAACAGAGGTGTTCACAGGGCATTCTAAGGTAATTGAAAGGAACTTCTCAGTGGCCTATGAGATCACAAAAGAAAAAGAGTGATGACAATGGGGAAACCGACAATTTCATACCAAATGGTGAGGAGTCTAAATCAATTCAAACATTCTGAAGGGTAATCTGGCAATTTGTTACCTACATCCCTAAAGTGATTCTTACCCTTTAAATGTTTTCTAGGGAAAAAAATGCCCCAAGATTGCAATGTTAAAGTCTCTCAAAGATACGTGGATAAAGATGATCAGAGCAATGTAAACCACTACTTCTACTCCTAAAGCCACCATATAACATTGTGGGCTTATATATATATATATATATTTTTTTTTTTTTTTTTTTCCTCAAGCTTGAACTGATACTTCCTGGTTTCCCATTTACCCTGGCCACAACGGCCAAACTGATAATCCTGAGACATTAGATTTTAAATGTTATTTTCCTGTTTAAGAACCTGTCATTGTAGCATATGGACCAAAGCATTTACATCTAAATGAACCTGCCTGTTTGCCAGACTGTACCTGATTCCCCATATCCAGGAGGATTCCCCCCTATCCAGCCAAAAGTGTCATTACTTTTTGGAGTGAACTCTTTTAACTTCTGTTTACCTCTTCTGTTCCTTGGACCAGATAATCTTTTGCTTGCCCTTCTAAAATTCCATGTTTCCGTCCTGTTTTTTGCCATGGAAGGCTGATCTACCAGGGCTAAACAATAGGGCTCCTAAGACTTTTGGTACAGTTTGACCACCAGGGAGAGCTGGTAGGAGACCAGAGAAATGGAGGTGAGTGAGGCTAAGGGTGTGTATTCTCTCTTCATAACCTTGCTTCTAGCTGATGGTTTCCCTTGAGAGAAGCCTCTGCTTTTTCCCCAGGCAGCTTGCTCAATATTAAATTTTTATTTCTGGGTTCCAGTTATGTCTCCCACTTCTCATCTCTTCAAAAAGACACAGGTGTATTCCATCACTTTTGATGTGTTTGAGAATATCTGTATTTAGTGCTTATTCTTGAATAATAATGTTTCTGAACCTAAAATTTCAGATTGATGATTTTTCCTCATAATTTTAGAAATATCACCCAAATCTTTTAACAACTTTTTTTTTTTTGCTATTGAGAAATCCTTTGTATCATTCATTTAGTCTGATATATAATTTCTTCCTTTAATTTTTTATTTTCCTTTAGTGTTTTACACTTTTCCTATTAAGAGTAGATTCCTTTTTATTTACTATTACATTTTATAAATCTAAGAGCTCATGTGTTTCCTCAGTTCTAGAAAAGTGTATACCTTTTTCTTTTTGAATACTCTTGCTGACTCTGCATTCCCTTAACATGTTAGACTCCTAAGGTATTCTGTCAGATTTTATTATTATATATACATCTTCATTTCTCTTAAATTCTTTCATGTTTGTTAGTTTTTGTTTTTCCAATTTTTAATGGAATTATAGCTAATTTACAATGATGTGTTAGTTTCAAGTGTATAACAAAATGATTCAGTCATACATATAGCTGAATATATATGTATATGAATATATATTCTTTTTCAGATTCTTTTCCATCATAGGTTATTACAAGATACTGGGTACAGTTCCCTGTGTCATGTTTGCATTTTTCAAATCTTTCTGTTTCACTCTGGATACTTGCCTTATATCTATATTCTATTTCACCAGTAATTTTATGCTTGTTATAAGGTGTTTCATATATATATATATACACACACACACACACATTTATATGCTTGCAGAATTTTATGTTATTCTTTTCCCCCTTGCCCTGATAGTATTTATTTCTTACAATTTTTATTTACTTTTAGTTTTAGAATTTTCAATCATATTTTTACAAACTGATAAACAAAATTGCATGAGTAATATTATATGTTTATCTATATTCTGTTTCATTTATCTTGTAATTGTAATTTGGAGTTTGAACTCATGCTTAGAGGGCGTTGTTCATGACAATCCTGTAGATATGGATTAAAGATGTGCGGTTACCTCTGCCAAGTGTTCCAGGAAGAATACTACATTAAGTTGTTTTTCTTTACAAGATTCCAGACCACACAGTCTGTTTAAATCAGAATCCCCAATCCAGGCAAGGTGGCCACCATACTTGTAAATTCTAAGTAGATTTTGCTTTTGTTTTTGTCTGCAAACAGCCCCCTCAGACTCCTACAACCTTCTTTGTCATCTCCCTGGGCCAGCTGAAAGACATTTTTTTTTTTTTTTCCTAGTCTGTACTTTGGGGCACATGGACCATTTTGCTGTATCCTGCTTCAGGAGAAAGTCTCAATACCAAGACCACACCTGGAAAGGGCGTAGTTAGCTGTCTTCTCATCCTCCCTGTGGATTGTGGTTTCCTCTTATCCCCTGAGAGCAGAGAAGCTGCAGATGTAGATTACAAAATTACTTTTTCAGTTTTCGGTTTTCTTTATTCTTCCTGATCCTTGGCAATTTTCTTTGGAGGCTTATTGAGATCATTTGTGAATTTTAAAGGCTGTTTGTTGTATTTTATCTAACATTTCTAGTTATTTATATAGAGTGTTTTTCAAAGGATGTGTTTTTTCTAGAAAACCATTTCAAGGTACAGGTACTAGTTCAGCCCTGTCTTAAAGAGATACCTCATTGAATTATTATAGATTTAAATAGGATCTAATACAGCATTTTCTCCGTAACAATTTCTTTTGTAAAGTAGAATTCTTTTCCATTTGTAAGATAATAAGCTCTCTATCAACTTACTTAGAATAATCAGCTACCAACAAAGGCAAATAACAAAACTACATTGATAAAAAGATGTCCAAGTACATACTATGATTCCATTTCTATGCAGTTTAAGAACATACACAACCAGTCAGTGGTTATAGAAGTCAGAATGGTAGTTACCTCTGCAGTTATTGACTGGGAAGGGGTTTGAGGGAACTCCTGGGGTGCTTCAATCAAGATGATCAAGGTGTTAACATGTGTAAAACTCATCAAGCAGTATGCTTAAGATTATGGTATTTTATGCTATATACATTAGAGATCAATTTTAAAAAAAGATGTCCAAGGTGTCTTTGACAAACCATACTCAGAAATTTTAGAGCCATTAGATTGATCCTAATCTAGCTGTTTTTACTTTAACTTAAAATTTGTTAACTATTTTCTCATTATAAATCCCAACATTGTAAAAATTAATTACTTTTAGAAGTGGAGGCTGAAACAAGTATTTTACATAAACCGATATTCTTCCTAATCAGGCCACCACAAATATTATTAATCCATCCCAGTTAGTTTTCTCCTGTTTCTGTGCAAAGCCCTATCCTTCTGAACGTGCCAGTCTGACAGCCACCACCAATCAATTAGGGTTGGAAAGTGAGAACAGCCTCACTTGGGATGCCTGAACAGGATGACCTTTACGGGCCGACCAATCTTATATTTTCTGTCTGTGAGTGACTCATTTCGTTCTGCTATCTGTAGACTAAACAGGCAACCTTCAAGAGAAAGTGAATATTCACAATGACCTTCTGCTCTTCAACGCAAGACTTGTTCATATATCTATAGTGGTTTGTTAACTGTCTGTTCTCATAGGAATTTGTTCTTAGAATCCAGCGTACTACTGGTTTCTCTTAAAATTTTGTCATTTACAGGATGCTCATTATATTGACTTAAATTCCAGTAAACTATAGAGGAATTTAAAGAGAAAAAAAAAAAAACTAACAACAAAATCAGTGCTTCATCATTTACAACCATCTGAGAACACTGTGATCCAATCCAAGGTTTGCACCAATTACATCAGTATAAGCTGCTTTCCTCTTTCTCTGTTTTCACCAGAAGCTCTGCACATCTATATCAAACATCAGAGGTATTTATTACATACTTAGCAAGGGCAATAGATGTATGGAAGGGAAGTGGCAGAAAGCAGTGGTAAAGAAGGAGTATCTGGCCTCTTTCACTGTGCTGGGTTTGTGATATCAAATAGTTAGAAGACTTGAACCTTTAATCAATCAATTACTTGCTCGAATTTCTTTTCAAGGAAGATCTCAGAGAAGGATCAAATTTCAGCATCAACTGATTTTGTCTTTGGTTCCTTTTGTTGAAGTCCGTGCTTTTCCATGAAAAAGAATTAATCCTTAAAAACGGACTCTAATATTGATACATCCTTACATTCCTTTTATGTTCATGCATATCATCTTTTTCTTTTTGCCATTTCTTGGGCCACTCCCGCAGCATATTGAGGTTCCCAGGCTAGGGGTCGAATCGGAGCTGTAGCCACTGGCCTACGCCAAAGCCATAGCAACGTGGGATCCGAGCCACGTCTGTGACCTACACCACAGCTCATGGCAACCCCAGATCCTTAACCCACTGAGCAAGGCCAGGGATTGAACCCTCAACCTCATGGTTCCTAGTCAGGTTCGTCGACCACTGAGCCATGACGGGAACTCCCATGCATATCATCTTTTGAAAGAAAAATGCTCAGTAGAAAACTGCATTTATTGAATAATACATATTTTGCCAATTTTTACAAACCACAGAATGTTGTTTTAGTTTGAGTTCATACAAAAAGAGTCTAGGAACAGGATCTGAGTACTGAGTGTACCATTCATGTCATTGTTGGTTGTGTCAGATGTATGTTATCACATGTGATCCCACATCAAACCATGTATAGACCAGGAGACCAAGTTTCAGAGAGAAAAAAATGTGACAAAGTCATAATTCTAACTCAACTGTGTGTGTGCTCAGGTAACTCAGCGTTGTTCCAAGAGCTCCATGTTTATCCTGGACCAGCTTTGTGGTATGTGACCTTGGGCAAATCACTCAACCTATGCGACCCTTAGTATCCTCAACTGCTTCAACGTAATCTCTGCTTTGCCTGTCGGATAGGGTATTTTAAAGACCAAAACCGTCAATGAGCCTATTTGATACTTAACTTGGGACAGCTATTTAAAACAAACAAACAAAAAAACAATTTTAACAATTTTAAACAAACAATTGGATTGCATTTGCCCTGGATCATCTCAGTGTTGAAAGTTCCTACTGCCCCATCTATCACTGATTTTTGTCAAGGGTGTGCTGTGTGCTTCTGGATCTTTTGCAACAGGGTTCACAGCTTCAAAAACAAGGGAGAAGACAAACTTGGTTCCATTATAGTTTTGTTGTGAACTGCACATAGACACTGATTTATGTCTATATGTGAGTAAAGAGGTCAGTTTAACTAAACAAGGGACAAAATAGGGGCCATTCAGCCACTGATGCCTGAACCTCTGGCCTGCTGCTATGAAAATACATCTACTTTCTCAGGGTGATCCCCCAACCCCCCATCACTTAGGATCCAGCAGCCTCTGCCTGTCTGTCCTAGATTTCTTTCTTTAACAACAGGTGCCTGCATTACTGAGAGATAGTTTTATTGCATCTTGATGTCATGACTGCAGCTGCTAGTATATAAATAAACTGGAGGCCACCAGAGGGCTTTTTAAAAATCTAAGACCTATAAGGAAGAAATGTCTTAATATGTTTTATATTTTTAACAGAGAAGGAAACTGAAAACTTATAATGAAACTGATTTTTAGCATTTCAACTAAGATTCCATGTCAGTAAGTTCTTTGTAGATACCATGTGACCATCAGAGGAGGAATAAACTAAGTATGGACCATGCTCATGTGAATTAAACTACAATAGCCACTTAATTTTTTATGAGTGTGTAAATTTCACTTCAATAGTATCACTTCTTGATTTCCTTCTTTTTCTCCTTTCTGACTTTCTTACCATGTAACACAGAGAAATTACGATTATTAAGGGGTCAGTCCATTTGTGGGCAGAGAAAATCCTGAAACTCTCCAGTTAAACAAAACATTTCTCATTTGGATTAAATGAAGTGAGAGAAGAAAGGATGAAACCCTTGGAAAACTGCTGTGTGTGCATTACCAAGGTTCTTTTTTTCCTCTGTGTGTGTGTGTGTGTGTGTGCGCGCGCACGTATATATTTTTTTCTCTCTCTTCTTCGTTGCTGAAATTGTGAGATTGAATTTGATGGTGCCATCTCAAGTCTGTAATTAATGGAAAATTAGCTATGGCTTTGGGGAGTTTTTGAAGACTGGATACAACCATGGAGTATAACACTCTGCTACCATTCAGTTTTTGAGAATGGAAGAAACTGAATTTTAAGTAACTCAATACCTCCTTTTCAGCACTTGTTTAATAGTACATGTCCTTTAACCAAAGAACACAGATGGTACAATGAGGTTTTAATTAGATTTCGCGTTGGATCCAATTAGCTACAGTTGCAAATGTAAAATCTAAAATAGAGCATTAAGAAATAACTTTATCGAGTCACTTCAATTTGTTAGGTCACTGGCCTTCCTGGATTGCAGCGGACATACAGCTCAAGATAACAGCATCATGAATTCCTATTTAAAACATATGTCAGTGGGGAGTTCCCATCATGGCTTAGGATCCTCCCTGACTAGGCTCCATGAGGATGTGGGTTTGATCCCTGGCCTCTTTCAGTGGGTTAAGGATCCAGAGTTGCTGTGAGCTGTGGTGTAGGTGGCAGACATGGCTCAGATCCTGCGTTGCTGTGGCTGGGGTGTAGGCTGGCAGCTACAATTCTGATTTGACCCCTAACCTGGAAACTCCCATGTGCTGCAAGTGCAGCCCTAGAAAGCAAACAAAACAAAAACCAACCAACCAAACAAACAAAACATATGCCAGTGGTTAAAATTGTGTCTGATGTATAGGTTCAGAAATGGTCTTTCTCAACTTCTCTACTTATGAAAATATGAATAAAGATGAAAATCTCCCCAACACACTGAAAGGAAAGCTTATTCCAGAGTTTGGACAGAATTTATTCTAACAATGAGGTCAGTTGGGCTGGAATAGAAATTAAAACACAGCCATAGACATATCTGAAGTGCACCTCATGACATAAGTAGTCTTTTCTTCACAAAAGAGAATTTGGGAGGTGGGTGAGTAACAGTGCAAGAGTAAGAAAGATGATTGGTACATCTCCCATGGTTTCACCTTGATGAAATAATCAAAATTAAATAATAAAAAATAACATGACCATTAGACCTCCCCTACTCTTTCTCCTAATATGTGCAAATTTTTGAGATGTTTGAACATTGTTATGTCTCAAGAGTGCCTCTTACCTCCAATGCCCTCATTTTCACTTTAAAAAATATTAATTTGGAGTACACTTGCGATGCAGTGGGTAAGGATCTGGCATTGTCACTGCAGTAGCTTGGGTTGCTGCTGTGGCATGGGTTTGATCCCTGGCCCAAGAACTTCTACATGACATGGGTGTGGCCAAAAAAAAAAATTCAAAGCAAGAATCAGGGGGAAAAATAGACCTTAGAAGTAGGGGAGGGATGATCAGACAGTTAGGCATTGCATCTTGATAGGTTGTATCTCCTACATTTAAAGCAGGAGGTGTTGACAAGAGATCCCTAGCAGAAGGGTATGATGAAGACTGTGGTGGCCCAAATGCGGTATCATCTTAGAGTAACAGAGGAGTAGGAGGGAGGGAAAGACAATAATTTCATATCAGTTCATTAGAAACACATGGGATGAGAGTAGGAAACATTTCTGGTGACACACCAACTCTAGCTGACAGTGAAAGTCTTAGGTTGCTGTGCTTAAAAAAGCTCTATTTCTCCATTCTCAGAAGGAAAGGTTGTGTGATAAAATGTCAGTGGGTGAAGGAGGGATGACTGATTGTAAAGTTCCATTTATTTAAAAATCACCTAAATAGGAGCTCTCTGGCAGTAAATTGGGTTAAGGATCTGGCATTGTCACTGCCGTGGTGTAGGTTTAATCCCTGGTCTGAGAACTTCTGCATGCCAGGGGCATGGTCAAAAAAAAAAAAAAAAAAAAAGGTTATAAAAAATAAAAATCACCTAAAAATATTCACTCATACAATTTGGTTAAACAAATCAAGACATACACATTGTGATGGTTAAATATATGTATCAACCTGGCTGGACTATGAAGTACCCAGATAGTTGGTGAGATGTAATTCAAGGTAGCTGGGAGGGCATTTTTGCATGAAATTGACACTGAAGTCAGTGGACTTGGGTGAAGAAGATTGCTCTTCATAAGGAGGTGGGCCTCAACTAATAATTGAAGGTCTGAATAGAGCAAAAAGACCAACCCTCCCTTGAATCAGTGAGAACTCTCCAGTGATAGACTTTGGATCATCTACAATACTGACTCTTTCTGAAGGCCTTTGAATGGGAACATCAGCTCTCCCTGGGGCTCTTGCACCACTGGCTATCCTGCAAATGATCCAATTTCTTATAATAAATCTCCCTCACCATATATATATGTGTGTATGTATGTGTTTGTGTGTGTGTATAATATATATAGCTGATATATAATATGGGAGTTCCCATCATGGCTAAGTGGTTAATGAACTCAACTAGTATCCATGAGGATGCAGATTTGATCCCTGGCCTCACTCAGTGGGTTAAGGATCTGGTGTTGTGGTGAGCTGTGGTGTGGGCTGTAGACACGCCTCGGTTCCATGTTGCTGTGGTTGTGGTGTAAGGGTCCGATTCGACCCCTGGCATGAGAACCTCCATATGCCACAGGTGTGGCCCTAAAAAGAAAAAAGACGAAAAATACAATAAAATAATATATAATATGAACATATATATATTACTGGTTCTGTTTCTCTGGAGAACCCTTTATATGCATTAACAGAGAACCACCTAATTTTTAAAATCAGATTGTGAAGAATATTTACACCCAGAAAACATATGATGTAAAGTAGAAAGGATGAAAACTGATACTCTCCATATAGTATTACTGCATTTTATAATATTTATATGTTACAAAGAAGGCTTGAAAAGGAATTTAGCAAATTGTGGTCATCTCTGGGTATTCAGCTTATTGGATGATATCATCTTTTCTTTTTAATTGTCCATATTTCTAAATTCTCTATAGTGAATATACATTGGTTCTTAATCAGTAGGAAAAATGCTATCACTTTTTTAAAAATGTAAGCAGCTTAAAAGTCAAGTATTCTGGTTAAAATTTTGCTGCTTGCAAGGTAGAATAAAGAGTAATCAGTTCCCACGAGAACAAAAACAAAGCATATGTCAAAGAACTGAAGTAATAGTTTCTTTCAGCAGGTATCCTATCTGAGCAGATGGTATTTAAGCAAGAAATCCCTGCATCTTAATGGAAGGCAGAGATACAATTTCCCCAAAAGCTGACATTAAAAATAGATGACATTTGGGGGCATTCACTGAACATATTTGTAGTTGTTCCTTTTACAGAGACTTGTTTTCAGGGGACCAGGTATCCTAATCTCTAGGTCCTGGTACTGTGTAATACACAGGACTCTTAAAAAAAAAATCAGAGAAAAGAAAAGATTACATGTTTCCTACTGTGGGAAAGAATTTACTGTTTGTGATTTACTGCTTTTATTATAGATTATTGGAACATAGTTTAGGGTACAACTGAGTAGAAATCCCTCCCCTGTCTATTCTTCTTTTAATTTTTTTACTATTATGTTTATTAAAAAATAACATAATTTACCCAAAGTTTAACTTGTGTGTGTGTTTATATGTGTAACACACATGCATATCTATATACAGGTATAAATCTGTCTTATTTTACCTTTCACTTTCTTCCCCTTTTACTCATTTTTATGTCTTTTGCTGCTGCTTTTTTTTTTTTTTTTTTTTTTTTGTCCTTTTAGGGCCACACCTGCTGCACATGGAGGTTCCCAGGCTAGAAGTCAAATTGGAGCTGTAGCCACCGGCAACAGTGACGGTCACAGCCACACCAGATCTGGGCCGCATCTGTGACCTACACCATAGCTCACAGCAATGCCATATCCTTAATCCACTGAGCGAGGCCAGGGATCAAACCTATGTCCTAATGGATACTAGTCAGATTCGTTTCTGCTGAGCCATGACTGGAACTCCTTGCTTCTTAATTTGTAAATGAAGGGACTGTGCATGCTGGTGTTTGCTTTAAAAAATCCAGCACAGGCTCATAGTGTTATTGAATGCAAGTTCATGTGCCCATTGTACAGTGAGGCCAAAGAAAACGAAATACTGTGGTTTGGAGCAGAGAAAGGCATACTGTACTGCAGGGCCAAGAAGGATAACAGGTAGATCTTGCTCAAAAACCCTGACCTCCTGGATGGTTTTGGTGGAGAAGTTTATTTTGGCTGCATTCGTGGGCATATGGAAGTTCCTGGGCCAGGGATCCCAGCCGCAGATGCAACCTACAGCTCTGGCAACACTGGATCCTTAACCTGCTGTGCCAGGCCATGGATCAAACTGGCACCTCAGCAGAGACTGGTGCCACTGCAGAGACAGTGCAGGATTGTAACCTATTGTGCCACAGTAGGAACTCCTTTGGAGAAGTTTTTACAGGCAAAATTGGGGGTAAGGATTATAGGGTGTGACTTTCTCTGATTTGTTGGCGATGCAGTAAGAGGGCAGGGCTCCAAGAATGGAGTTCAGCCTGAAGTTACCACCCTCCCCTGGGGTGGGGGCCTTACTAATGCAGAAGGACTCAGAGCTATTGTTATACATATCACTGGAGAAGGAACAAGCAAGGCCTGCTCCAAGCCTGTACTACTGTTTTGTTTGTTTGTTTTGGCTACACCTGGGACTTGTGGAAGTTCCAGGGCAAGGGATCAAACCCGTGCCAGAGTAGCAACCAGAGCTATAGCAGTGACAAAGCTGGATCCTTAACACACTGAGCCATAAGGGAGCTCCTGCATTACTGTTTCTTGACTGTTCCTCCCTTCTCTCTGAATTCTCTTGGTTGTCTGATTAGCAACTGTTTAAATCTGCCCTTTGGAACACAGGGAAGGTCATGGAGGCTGAATGAAACCTATTTTCTACAAATAAGAAACAGGAGACACAGAAAGGATTTGTACCCAGGAGCCCTACAGGGTCTTGCTGCATTTCACTACCAGAAGTTGAAAGATGTAAGGAGCAAATGCCCCCTAGAGATTCTGGAGAGAACTTGACCCTGCTAACAGCTTTATTTAGGCCAAATGATACTGATTTTGAACTTCTGGCCTCAAAAATATGATAGGGCAAATTTCTGTTGTTTTAAGCCACTAAATTTTTGGCAATTTATTCCAGAAGCTCTAGGAAAGTAATATAGGGTGCAACTGAATTTTGTGGCTGGAGTCAGGTAATTTAGGGAGGAGAAGTTCTCCCTTTCAAGTTCTAGTCCCTCCGAACTCACTGGATCTCATTTTCAATTTCATGGATCCAACTGGCTGCTGCAGTGGACCTTCGGGAAAGCCTGTGAAGTTGAAAATTGGCCTTCTCCTAAATGCCTGCAAGTGTAATGCTATATGGAGCTCTCTCTCAGCCTGCAGAACAAGGCACCTGTGAGACAGGAGGGAAGGAGGTAATGCACAAAGTTTAAATGAATGACACAGCCATTGAGGCTCTGATTAAAAAAACTGGCTAGAACCTATTAGCTCCAAGATGGCAAAAGGTTTGACTTCTGGCTGACCTTGAGCCTCATTTTGTACTCATTTTAATACATTAGCTTCTAAATGACATGCTCACAGGCGCCATAACAGTTCCAGTGGCAAACATAAAGGCCAAAAAGTGGGTGGTGCCCCATTCCTGGAAATCCCTGTCCCTCCCTCCCCCTCAATCTTTGGAATAACCCTCCCATTCATTAGCCTATGAAATAAAAAACTCACCACCCAGTATTTCAGGGCCTCTTGTCTTCTGAGACAGCTCACTCTTTTTCTCATAAATCTACTTCTTACCTAGCACTTTGCCTTTCTCTGAGTTCCTTCTGCACTGAGACATAAAGAACCTGAACTTCATTAAGTCCTGAGACCAAGTGCGTAGTTTCAATTAAAGAGACCGTGGGTTCAAGTCCCAGTTTGAATCTTGGCTGGGTGAAAGTCCCATCTTGTTAGTTCAAGTTCCAAGCAGAGTTTGTTTCACTTTCATACTCTGTGTGGTGCAATTCACAGGCAAAAACATACACATACACACTCCAAAGACAATTCAACAAGTATTCTATTGTCCTTTTTATCTACTGTTTTTTCCAGTCAAATATTTCTATCCAATTGTCCCTCCTCTACATACCATTTATTACAGAATGAATTCATAGGAAAAAGTGAGTTCCAATATGTACCAGATTTTACTTTGATCCAACTTGATTCTTTCGATTGTTGTTCAAGTTTATCACACCTTTTTTGACCTCCTGAAGACCTAAAGTACATGTCGGGTATTTAAACCTATACCTGACATTTTAAACAAAACTTTCTCTTTGTTTTTTTCTACTTAGAAGAAAGCATGAATTAAAATTGACCCTGAGGTTGAAGGAATACATGAAAAGTATTTCTTCTTTACACTATTTAAAAGTTCCCAAAGACTAGTTTTAAAGCAAATGGCTATTTTGATAAAGGAAACAGGTGCAGTCATGGGTCATTATCCTTCCCTATATTGTGCTGATGTGCTGTGTATATATATATGCCTAGGTAGCTGTAGAAATTTCCTTTGCCACATTGACCTCTACTGGATGGAATGTCTTACCAACCCAACTCGGCTTAGAAACTTTCTCTTATCACCTAAATGTCTGGTCTAAAAGCCTCCTAGAAAGCAGAAGAGTTATGGAAAGGCAGAAGAAAAGGCAAGAAGAAGGAAGGCAAGCAGGCAAGGGAAACTAGTGGAGGTAATGAAGAGTACAGAAAAGCAAAGGAAGAAAAGAACAGAAACACAAGAGGCAAAAAGTTTGAAGTGTAGAGGAAGAAAGATCATAACCTGGTCAATCTTTAGCAACCCCTGCCTCCTCAAAAGGAGACATAAGCAGTTTTGCTACCAAACCAAACTTGGGCCTGCTTGTCTGTGTGCAATAAAGCCAATCTACTGACACTGGGCTGTGGTGCAGGAAAGTGCAATGTTTATTGCAGGGTGCCAAGCAAAGAGTCCAGGGAGATAGCACTCAAAAAGCCCAAACTCTCTGATGAGTTTCAGCAAAGCATTTTTAAAGGCAAAGTGATGGAGGAACACCCCAGGGCGTGTGATCAGCTCATGCACAATTCTCTGATTGGTTGATGGTAAGGAAACTGAGTGGTGTCATGGGGGTTAACATCAATCCTTAGGCTCCAGTAGATCTGGGGCTACCTGCTCATGGTCATCAAGTATTAACATTTCCCATTTGGTGGGGGTTTTAGCATCTGTAAAACAGATGTGCATCAGGAAATGTGCATCAGGTACTATTATCGGGGTACCTCAGAGAGTTGCTACAGCAGAGGACATGAGGGGAGGATTCTATCCCTGGCACGGCCCCATAGGTTCCTGCTCCTTTACAATTTGGCAGTTGTCTAGTTAGTTTGATCATTTAATTCATTGGGTGGCTGTGCCTTTGTTTATTTGTTTGCTATTTAGGGTGGTTGTGGCTTTGTTTATTTGTTTAGGTTGCCTGAATTACTTGGGATGAATGTCTCCATGGATCAGAGTCAGACATGTGGGCACATATTAAGTCTCCATTTGGTGAATGTCCACCTCACTAGGCTTGGCCGATTCCATCTCAATGCAGTGAAGTGTGCACCATGCACACAGTCTTAAGGACCTAAATCAGTATTTAACGATTATTTGTGAACCAGACTCTGAAAAGCCCAGCCATATCTTCCAGAAGGGTGTACCCCTTGCCTACAGTCCTTCAGGATAGAAAAAGTTGAAAGAATGTTACCTTGCCACTTCCTCAGCACAGTTGCTCTGTTGGCCAGAGTTCCCTTTTCTAACTTTTTAGCTTCATGCCACCCACCACGTCACAGCTCCCTGGTGTCCTGCAGGAATGCTTTTTTTCTGTCCAGCCCTGGGAATGAGGATAGCATCAATGCTGCTGGCACCTCAGTTTCCCTGTTCTGTTTTCCACATTAGGAGCAAAGCACCATCCCTGCCATCCCCCCTCCCCACCGCCCCACTTTCTTTACCATCAAAAGAATCTATCCCACAGAACACCTTCTCAGCCTGGTTTAAAAAGAGAAAAACAAAAATCTCTCCATCTATCACTTTATTTTGTCTTTCTCTCTTTCTACTCTTCCCAACTTTTTTTTTTTAACCTCAGCATTCTACCTTTGAGAAAGGTAGGCTTCATAATGCATCTTGACTTAAATTATGACCCTGCTGCACTATTTTCTTTGAGCTGCTATTTTCCCTGCCTGTTCCAGCTGCTGAGCACAATTGCTACAGCTCAATTATTAAAGAGATGCTAAAAATAGCCAAGTGCAAGGCTGTCGACAAAGAAAAATCATTCAAACACAGCAAGAGACACAACCTGGGCAGCGAACTCTCACTGTTATTAGATCCTTAATTCTCCCCACCCCCCTCTCCCTTTATGCTTCTCTTTTCTTTCTTTCAGCAATAATAAAGTAATAGGCAGCTTAAAAAGGTCCCTTTTCTGTACCCACAGGAATTTGCATAAGCTGATGACTGCTTTGCCATAGCAAAGACTCCTTAGTAAAAAAGAACAGATTTACTTGAGGAGCCCCTTGCAAAGGTGTGTGCAGAGGAATTTACAAATGATTTTTTCCCTTCCAGGAGGTGGGTGAGTCTCATCCACGGAGGTCTGCCAGCCTCCAAAGGGCCCCTCCTTAGATGTATCCCTTTGAGCTGTTAAAATCAAGAGTTTTCCTCCTATAGCTCATTTTAGAAAAAAGTAAATAATAGACATTAGAAAAATGAGAAATATTAGAAAAGATAGGGCCAAGTATTTAGAGTTACAGTGTTAATATTTTCTCCACCTTCCTTCAATGTACTGTGTGACACTGCTTAACCCAAATTACAACTCTAAGCTTCACTTTTCACACACACATATATCATTTGATTATTGAATCTACTCTTTTTCTCATAAAAAATGAGGAGCTATAGCCTGGTCAGTTTGAGATAGTTGTAGAATTTTCTGTGCCCAACTTTCTAAGTACCACTTTTCATTTAGTCATTGGAGAGAGGCTGAGAAATTGAGGAGAGGGTGCTGCTGAGAGTCAGAGAGCCAGAATCAGTGATCCCATATACTGGGAAGCAAAAACTTCATTTCTGGTCAAAGTATCCAGGATTTAAGAGCCCAACATTCCTGAAAGAAGGGAATAGAGAAATTAGTCCAATATTTTTGGACTTTTTTCTCTAAACAGTTGCTTATATTTAAATTTCTTGGGGCAAGAGCTCTTAGAAGCTATTAAGACAATGACTTAAAAACAGGGCATAATTTCAGTGGTCTCATCATACAGTGGACAGGAAAAGTAGGGTTCAGATCCTGCCAAGAAGAAGGGATCTAATATATCCTCTCAGTTCTCATTTGAATCCTTGGTGGATTAACAATAGAATTAAATCAAGAGCTTTGTCAATACTGCAATTCTTTTTTTTTTTTTTTTTTTTTTTTTTTTTTTTTTTTTGTGGGCATGTTACATGTGGAAGTTTCCTGGGCCAGGGACTGAACCTGTGCCATAGCAGCAATCAGAGTTGCTATAGTGACAATGTGGATCCCTAACCCACTGCATCACAAGCAAACTCCAACACTGCAACTCTTATACAATCTTAAATGGAAGAACACAGTTGGAGGAGTGAGATTATCAGACATCAAGGATTTGCTATAAAGTCACAGTAATTATGACATTATGGTATTAGCAAAGAAATAGACAAATTTATCAATGGAAAGTTATCAATAGAGAGCCCCAAAATAAACTCACATAAATATAGTTAACTGATCACTGAACAAGGAGCAAAGGCAACACAGTGGAGCAATGGGGTTTTGTCTTTTTAACAAATGATACTGGAACAACTGGAAATCCCCATGCAAAAAAAAAAAGAAAAAAAAAAAAAAGAATCTGGGAGTTGCCACTGTGGCACATGGGATTGGCAGCATCTCTGGAGCACTGGAAAGCAGGTTCAATCCCTGGCCCAGGGCAGTGGGTTTTAGATCCATCATTGGTGCAGCTGTGGCATAGGTTGCAACTTGTAATTGGATTTGTTTTCTGGCCTGGGAACTCCATATGCCGCATATGCTATGGGGAGGCCATAATAGAAAAAAAAAAAAAAAAAAAAAAGAAAAGAAAAAAAGAAAAAGAAAAAGAATCTGGACAGCCCTTAAAATCTTATCGTAAAATAACTCTACTTAAAATTTCATGGATATTGGATGAAGAACTTGACAAAATTATATTATAACTCATTTTAAAGAAAAGATAAAAGATAAATTTTAAAAAGGAGGGCAGAATTTGGTGCAGAAAAATACAAACAGAGAAGTAAAAATGACCACACAGTTGATAAATAGATCCAAGAACTTACTATAACAACTTATTATATAACACAATTGGAATTTCAAGCAATGGGTATAATAACTCAGGAAATTGTGTTTGGACAGGAGGAGGAGGTATGTTAGAATTATATCTAATATCAAATTAGGTATAGATGCATTAAGATCCACTGCAATAAAGTATATTTACAAAAAATGAAAGCAGAGATGTAATTTTGGATTGTTAAAGGGATTTCATACTAGGAGGGTAGACTCTGAAACCACAATATAAAATACTGATAGATTTTATCACCTAAAAACTAACATTTCTCTTAATATAAAATGCTATGAGCAAAATTTAAAAGCAAGTGACAACATGAAAGATGTATTTAACGAAGAAGGGTCAATTTCAGAGAGAGATTATATACTTGTGTGTGTATATATATATATATATGCATATATAATCTCACACATTTATTTAAAAAACAGTGTCTCATAGAAAAAATGGTGAATTTTAAGGAGTAATTAACTAAAAATAACTTGAAATCACTGCTAAACTTATAATGATATTTTCCTATTTATAATAATTCAAAAAGTAAGTCTTCAAAGAACAAAACTATCCCATGTTCAGTTTCTGAATTTTGGCTAAGATATACTGATTAACCACTAGTGCCAGAGACTGAGCAGGGTAATACAAAACCTCACGTAAATTAGAATTACAAACCAGTGAAAATTTTCTAGAAGGCAATTTGCGGAAATGTAATAGAAGACTTAAAAATTTGTATTTCCTTTAACGTGAAGTTTCACTTCAAGTTTACTTCACTAAATGATGAACCAAATATTCTTTGAAAGACTGTATAATATAACAAATAAAGGGGAAATCTCTACGACAAACAATGGATAAGAAAAATACATTAAAAATATAATGAACTACTAGGGGCCTTAAAAGATATGTTATTGTAAAAGGCTGGGGGTTGGTACAGAAAGATATTCATTCTTTGCTGTATATTTATATGCAAAAATAAAATAAAAAATAATCTCTATAGGTATATTCATATAAAGTATAAAGAATGTATAACAGATTAATGTGTTTATGCATGATAGTGGGATTGGCTGGACATAATTTTCTTTTGTTTTTGCTTATATATTTTAAAATATTTTTTCTTCAAAACTTAATTATAAAACACAATGGAGGAGTTCCCATCGTGGCTCAGTGGTTAACGAATCTGACTAGGAACCATGAGGTTGCGGGTTCTATCCCTGGCCTTGCTCAGTGGGTTAAGGATCCAGTGTTTCCGTGAACTGTGGTGTTGGTTGCAGATGCGGCTCAGATCCCACGTTGCTGTGGCTGTGGCTGTGGAGTAGGCTGGCAGCTACAGCTCCGATTCGACCCCTAGCCTGGGAACCTCCATATGCTGCAAGAGCGGCCCAAGAAAATGGCAAAAAGACAAAAGAAAAAACAACAAAAAACCCCACAATGGATAGGGAGTTCCCATTGTGGTTCAGAGGAAATGAACCTGTCTAGTATCCTTGAGGATGCAGGTTTGATCCCGGCCTCACTCAGCGGGTTAACAGCTTGGGTGCTGCTGTGAGCTGTGGTGTATGTCCCAGAAGTGGCTTGGATCCATCATTCTGTGGCTGTGGTGTAGGCGAGCAGCTGCAGCTCTGATTGGATTACTAATCTGGGAACTTCCATATGCTGCAGGTATGACCCTAAAAAGACAACAACAACAACAAAACACACACACACACACACACACACACACACACACACACACACACACAATAGAAAAAACGTTTAGCAAACCATCACTTCAGAAAGACTGAGAAATATCATCTGAACAAATCCTATACATTGAGAACTGTGCTATAATGTCTCACATTGATACTACTCAGTGACAGCATCCATAAGCTGGTCACCATGTCAAGTGGCTTCCCAAGACCTGATTTAACTAGCTGAGATGGGAGATGAAAGAGAAGCACAATTAAATTTATCCATGTTTAAAAGCTCCAGGGTCACCAATATTCAGTAACCTAAGAATTCTAAGGTATATGCTGACTGCCACAGAAGCTAGCATGAGAACGGAAATAACTCCAAGGATAAGCTCATTGTGATAGCCAGTGTCCACATTCATCCAGGAAGATGTATTTTCACTGATTCTGAGGACAGAATCCATACATTTCACGCTAGTATCTGGTGTGAAGATTTTTAAGAATTTCCCTTTGCCAGTGTATAGTTATGCTTCTCAGTGGGTGCTGAGTCCCATCCTACCTTTATAATATATTGTGAAATCAATATAAATCAAGCAGAACATCATTCTCAGGAAGCAGAAACATCAATCATGGTTTCAAATTTTAAGTTTTCTGACATTTTTGTCTCTACAGTTTCCAACTGAAAAGTCCCTTTGCTAGAGCTTTTCTTTATTCTCTGGTTCTGTGATTTAATCATACTGGCCACCAAGGACAGAATGGATGCAAGAGTGGAGAATAGCAGGTAATTGGAAGAGAAAAGAAAAAAAAAAGATACACTGAAAGCACATCACTTGATATTTATAATTCAGCCTCCTGGTTATGGGACATAACTGAAATGCTTCCCAATGAAGGACAAAGGGGACAAGAAATCACCAGATCACAACACAAGCTTCTGTAACTAGTTGGGTTTCTTCATGAGCCTCACAAACCATCCAGGCAGCAAAATCCCAGAGGGCATATAAGATTTGACAAGAAAACTTTGGGCAACTAACCCCATTATATGCTGCAGAACATCTCTGCTCACACCCATTCTGCATTCCCCATAGTCTTCCCCAACATGCAGCTAAACACCCCAGTTCCAAATTTGTAATGGTCAAAATGGTATCAGTATAAGACATGCATAGACATGAACATTTCTAAAGATTGGAAGGTGAAAAAGATGATGAACAAAATAAAAGGGAAAGTATATATCAAGAGAATAATCACTACTCCAGGAGACAAATGAATTCATATAGTTTTCCACAGTGTCAGGAAAAAAGCAAGGAAAACACATTTTTGCTGAAAAGAGAGATCAAATAAGAAAAGATGAAAAATAAAAATAAGATAAGAAAACCCAATGTGATCACAACGAGATCCACAAAATCAAGAAAGAAATGGAAAAGAAAAATAAATCCATTACAAAGATGAAAGCCACATGAGAAGAAAAGTAAATGGGAGAAAAAGTGTGTCACTACAGTCAGGTACATGCTGGAAAACTTTGAGAAGTTATATAAATATGAGAGAAAGTGGGAGAGAGAAAGAATGAATAGACAAGAATGAAGAGGAAGAGGAACAAAGGGGAAGAAAATACAGCATGCATGACATTATTCCTGGGAAGGAAAATTAAATACAGAGAAACAAGAACAGAAACTTCAAAATTATAAGACAGCGTTTATGTGGTAAATATTTATATCCACACATCAAAGAGGAAACATAGTTTCCTAATAATAACTAATATCAAAACCAAAGTGTTACATAAGAATTTTTTATCTGAGTCATGCTTCAATTGTAGGAACTATGACCTGACAAGGTCAAACATGAAGGATTTAGGGAATATGCTACAGGTGAGCCTTTCTTGAATAATAATAATTAAAAAAAATACAATATGAAATCAACACAGTCAAAAGATGAATAAAAATAAATACAAAAATATCCAAGTCATGATAAAAGAACTAGTAGTGTGAGGTAACCCATTTTAAACATTAAACTAAAACTTACATATTCTGTGAATGTAAAACCAAATGTAAAGTCTATAAATCACAATGTTGTTAAAATAATATCACTTATCAGAAACTAGAGGAGAGAAAGTGTTAATAGCAGGCAGTTCAAGAGTTATTATTCTTATATTATTGTTATTAGTAGGGGATCAATAAATCTTCTTGCCTTGAAGCAAGAAAAAGAAGGTAGAATGACTCTGAGTTCCAGATTTTACTTAGAGCTTTATATTTTAAACGAAAAATTAAAAATTGCAAAAACTTATATATGACTTGCAGCAACCCCCCTTTGTTTCATTTTAATTATTTTTTGAAATTTAGATTTTATTTTTAAGCAAAAAATATGCAAAATACATCTGCAGAATATTTAACACTTATTCTCTAAGATATGTAATGAAAAATAATATTCCCCAGTCCAGGTCAGCTCCACACCTTCTCCCCCTACCCTAGAAGCTACAACTTCCAACTTTTTTAAAGCTGTTTTTAACTTTCATAGTTCCATAAAATATACTCATTTATTAGTTTCACATATTATCTTTCCTTCTTCCTAATATAAAAAATGAGAACTTAGCTTTGTATACTCTCCTTCCTCACATATAATTTTCTACTTTCAAGTTCCCAATATGCCACAACGTAGATATTACTTTGGTTTTTCATTAAATCACTGTACATATTATATTCTATTACAAATATTTGCAGCTGGACCAAGTAGTAATGTTCTTACACATTTCCACCTTTCCACACTCCCCTGTGTATTCAACAGGAATAAATCTCTTCTGATCCACTCTCTCTCTGTATCTGCCCTACAACTCTGCTTCTGGGATTTATTTCCCTTTATAAAAATTCCAGAAACTCCCTCTTCATTCTTATATTCTGAAAATCTTATTTCTAAAGTACATAGCCTCCTGTTTCTTGATTCTCCCATTTTTGTAGAACAATTCTCCATTAACTTGTAGATGATGGGTGCATGAAAGGAAAAATTAGAGACTTTTCCCGTGTTACCCCCAATGGTAGTTTGAATAGTTATGTATATAATTCTAGGATATGAATCTTTTCCCATAATTTTAAATATTGCTTTATTGATTTTTAAATTTTACTGTTGACATTGTTTTCATGTTCTTTTCATAACTGATTGTTTGTATATGACTCCATTCTCCATCTTTTATTGCCACCATTTGAAATTTTGTGATAAAGAGCTTTATGTGTTTCTCTGTGTGTTTGTGTGTCTATTCCTTCAACTTGCACAAGGCCTTATTTTATTTTTTTTTGTAAGAGACTTATCTTTAGGCTTTCTACATGTTGAAGATTTAACCCCTGTACATCTACTCTCTAAACTGTAAAATTTTGTTGATATCTCTCATATACTGTTGTTTTTACTCTTTCTTTCTACTTAAAAGTTTATGACCATTTTGTCCATATATTGTCGTTTGAGTGAACTTTAAAAGACAACAGAGTTCAAAGTGTTTAATTTTCCATATTTGGTAGTAATTTACATATTCTTTAATTTCTAGAAAATTTAATGAACATTTATAGAAACCTCATGTATATTATTCCTTTTTAACATTTATCCATCTGTCCATCATCTTCCTATCTGCATATGCAAATAAGGATGAGTGCAGTGATGATCACCAAATATTGAAAGTGGATTTTTTTTTTTTGTCTTTTTTGCTATTTCTTTGGGCTGCTCCCGCGGCATATGGAGGTTCCCTGGCTAGGGGTCTAATAGGAGCTGTAGTCACCAGCCTACGCCAGAGCCACAGAAATGCGGGATCCGAGCCGCATCTGCGACGGACACCACAGCTCACGGCAACACCGGATTGTTAACGCACTGAGCAAGGGCAGGGACCGAACCCGCAACCTCATGGTTCCTAGTCAGATTCGTTAACCACTGCGCCACCACGGGAACTCCTGAAAGTGGATTTTTTGTTTTTGTTTTTTTATGGCCACACTGTGGCATATGGAAGTTCCCAGGCTAGGGGTCGAATCGGAGCTACAGCGGCCAGCCTACACCACAGTCACAGCAATGTGGGCTCCAAGCTACATCTGTGACGTACACCACAGCTCATGGCAACACTGGATCTGTAACCTACTGAGTGAGGCCAGGGACTGAACCCGCAACCTCATGGATCCTAGTCGGGTTTGTTAACTGCTGAGTCATAAAGGGAACTCCCCAAAGTGGATATTTCTATATGATGGAATTTTGCGTGGTTTGTTTCCAACCTTTGTGTTTGCTCAAAATTTTAATGCATATCATCATGTTTTCCCATTAACAGTTTAGTGCTTTTTAGTTACTCCATCAGAGAAAAGCATAAAATTGTTGGAACTATTGAAACAAATAATCCAGGTAACAAAGGAAAGATGGATAATTCACTTAGGTTCTCATCTTCTATTGGTTATCCAAGTGTCCTAAGTTAACAGATAATATGTGACTTTTTATAGCTAAAAGAAAATAAGTATGATTATATTGTGAAACGTAGACCTTTAGTCTCAGAGCTTTCAATAAGTCTCAGATAAAATAAATTGAATTATCTTTAAAACATGCTTAAACTTTAAGCATTTAAACATTCTCTATCTATCCATCTACCTGAAACAATGGGAAAAAGAAAAATATATTCTATACCTTTTCTGTCATGAAGGCTAGAGGGGGCTGGAGTGGGGAGGAATTCCCTTCAAACAGCTGAGATATTTTTTGTTTTTCTTTTTTTAAGGAAATGTTATTTATTTATTTATTTATTTTATTACTTAAGAATTTTATTACATTTAGAGGTGTACACAGGGATAATGTTTTAAACTTGCACTGTGGTGAAGTCCTTTCTTGGAGAGTGGGAGATGGGTCTGGATCTGGATTACAATGATTATTCTCCAGCTCTGCCAGAGCCATAAGGGGATTTTTCTTTCTTCATCTGGAGAACCCTCGAGGAATTCCTGAAGGAAGAGCTGGCACTTGTACGAAGTCTTTCCTAACACTTCTTCCCCCAGGATTTATTCACTTTCGCTCTCTTGCACACTCAAGCTCTGGCAATTCATCAGAATGACCATGTAGTTCTTATTGGTGAATGGCTTCAACACTCTTCTCCAGCAGCTTCTTTTCCAACTAAGCGGATCTTGTTGCTGTATCTCTCTGGATACACCTGTCTTCCCAGATTTGGGGATGACAAGTCACTTTTTTTTTTTTTTTTGAGCAATACTGGAGGGTAGAGGGTCAATTATTTATTGATACAGGAAATATCATATGGCCTTTCTAGTGTCATCTTTCATCCTGGAAAGTACAAGAAATAACTGGGATATGGTTTTTTTTTATGGAATATACAATAATGTGTGAAATACTACTTGACTATTTACATCAGCATCTTTTTAAAACTTCCAGTTGATGCTTATTTTCTTTACTCCTTTAAAAGAGTGATTGAGACTTCAGAAAGCTTCAATATTTTCAACATAATAGGTATCCATATTTCTGAAGAAGAGGCATTGAAGATTACTGAAAGGTCAGCTCTTAATATATGTATATATATACACACACATTTTAAATTTATTTTTTATTTATTTTAAAACCTTTTTCATTATGCAAGTGACAACTGTGATTATAAGATGGCTTATAATCATCTCTTTGCTAGCACTGCTGTAAGTACTTGACATGTATTATCTTCTTGAAATCTCACAAGACTTTAGAAACAAAGCCTATTATGTTCCTAATTGCACAGATGAGGAAATTGTTGAATATTGAGGTTAAGTCACTCGCCCAAGGTCACCATAATCCACCACCCCAAAATTAACCCATGGATATAATTTTATATCTTTTATATTTATGCATAGATCTGTTGTTTTTTGTAAGATCACATTCTTTATATTATTATTAAATCCATCAATCATCCAGCCAGTCAAAGCAGTCTATC
The DNA here is from genome assembly GCF_054392235.1 of Sus scrofa. Classification (NCBI taxonomy): domain Eukaryota; kingdom Metazoa; phylum Chordata; class Mammalia; order Artiodactyla; family Suidae; genus Sus; species Sus scrofa. The sequence continues at coordinate 35,587,979 of NC_139395.1, read as the reverse complement.
AATCAGATGTTGATTGATGCCTTTTTTTTTTTTTTTTTTTTTTTTTTTTTTGCTTTTTAGGACTGCACCTGAGGCATATGGAAGTTCCCAGGCTAGGGGTGGAATTGGAGCTGTGGCTGCCAGCTTAGTTCCTAAATGAATCCAAGAAATCTAAGGACAAGACTGCCAACTTCCAAGTGCTACAGTAGCCCATTAATGTACCAAAAGAGATACCAAAAAACCCTATTGTTTCTTTCATTTATCTACATTTTGAAGGTCAATGTTAAAAGTTTACTATATTTTTCAAGTTCGTGATTCACTCTAATCTCAATGGAGCCATAATCCAAAAATCAATGGGAAATAAACCAAAAAGACTATGCCTTGTCATGTCTGGTAGATATAATTAGGTCTGTTCTTTTGGTCTTTTGATCCAAGTAGGTTGGTGGGAAACAAACAAACAAAACAAAAAAATCTTTCAGAAAGAAATGTCTTAGGAGCAGGGAGGATTTTAAATGAAGATATATACTTATACTTGCCTATGTGAAACAAACTAAAAACTCCCACTACAGGCACTCCTACCAGTTCATGCTAGAATAATTAACACTTGGATCCATGAATTTGTGACACAGAGAAATGTCATTTGAGCACTTTACACATGGGATCAGCTCCAGCTTCATGCAGAATGACAGCAAAAGATCTTGTATTTCAGTTATCATCGCAATGAATGTATAAATGATAATGGGGATATAATTCATCTTAAAAATACTGAGACAGATTCTTTGAACACAATATATCTTTCTACCTATTGTTTTCTCTTAATAGTGTTTTTTTTTCCCTTAAAATAAATTGTGGTATCCACTTTATGTATCTCTGGATTAAATGTAATCAGCACGCAATTCTCATTTTTTTGTGATGTATTTATACCATTTTTGGATCAGGGTTAAATTAACCCCATGAAACAAACCGGTCAGTATTTCCTTTTTCCTCTTTTCTAGAAGAATCTGTGTGAGACAGATGAAGTAATTGATAAAATCCACCAGTGAATTCTGGGGCCCATAACTGGTGTTTCATTTTTTTATGTCTGGGTGGTTCAGTAAACATTTCTTTAACCTTGAAATTAAGTGGATCTATATATCAATTTCATTTCTGCAGATTCACTTGTGCCTCACTTACATGGATTATCACCATGACATACCATCCAGTTGTGTCAGAGTAGAGGAAACATACCAAAAGAGTCAGGCCTGTCACTTAAGAGATAAAATGTGAACAAATTCTGCTCCCAAATGCCTCTCAATTAGGTATCCTTGCCATGTACTTTGAAAGTTCAGGACTGCAGTGTCTTAAAGAATACATACACTCACATTCAAACACACACACATACCCATACACACATACATGTATCATGAGGTTCAGTACAAGCAGTAGCTTAAAAAGAGAGAGGAAAAGGTATGTACAGAAAGCAGGAAAAGTATCTGTTTTACTTCCTGTCTGATTCAAGCATATTTTGGGCTAATTCAAGTGTCAGCAGGAGAAATTCTTTTTTTTTCATTCCAGTTTTATGTGAGTCCTCTTTACTCTGGTGGAAACACTGAAAAAAAAAGAAAAAAAAATCCCCCCCTACATACCAAAAGGCAGGGAATTCCCAAAAAAGCATGTATTTCTGATATTCCCATACTATTCACTTCCTCATTCTTCTCACTAGCCTAACCTTCTATACAAACCTATTCTCTTTTATTTCAAACTCTTTTTTTTTTAAGCAAAGAAGCTTTGAAAAAGGCTAGGGAGTCTTAATAAGGTGGCAATTTGCAATGTTAGCATGAGTCCCATCAGAGTCAATGATGGATTGTGTTAGCTCATCACAATTCTAGGGTAGAAGAAAAAAAAAAAATTAATGCAGGTGGCAATTTCAAAGTTTGTACTTTTTGAAGTGCCTGGGTGCTCTTCCCAATTATTTTTTTAATTCAAAAAGAAAAAAGAAAATTATTTGCAAAAAGAAAATCTAAATTAGTTTTTAATATTATGAGGTACTTAAATGTCAGCATTTTAATTCATATTTATATTTGCTATGAATACTGAAAAAAAAATTAACTATCTCTCTTCTTTTCTCTCTTGAAATAACTGGAGACAGCCTTAAATCAATTACCATATCTAAAATCCAGACCCAGATTGTACTGGGATGTTGAATACTATGACATAAACTGTCAAAGTTAGATAATGATTGATGATGAAAAGACTTAAGAGAGTCCTCCAGGTGTTGATTTATACAAATGTGTATGCCTTGTGGCCTGAAGCATTTCCTCACATGCAGGATGTAACCAGAATGAACAAAGTTATCTGTCTTCATGACATGGAACCTCTATAAGCAGGCCAGGCCATAAATCAGTTGATTAACAGGTAGTTGCTGAGTACCTACGATTAAAGACTATTCATTCCTATGTGGGCTACTGTTTCACAAGTATCACACTTATTCTTTGAAATAGTGTATATTTTCACAGAGGAAATTCTAGTCTGTTTTGGAATTTTTTCTTACAATTTTTAACATAGCCTAACCCCTGGATGGCTAATAAAAATACAATCTGAGATGTGTATAATAAAGTCATCTAAAACCAGTAAAATAACAAAAATAAATTCTATTAGGCTTTTTAGATATCATTAAAACATAACCAAATATTCTTCTTAAATCAGACATATTGAGAATCATTGTGAGATTTCTGAGTGAGGTCAGGCTCTAGTGTCAGGAAATGTATGTGAGTCTGATGTGTTATAAATGTCAAATTAGCCAGAGGGAAATCTCTGTTTTGCAACCTCCAGCTCTGCAATATTAGACAATTAACTTAATATTTTCTGAACCTGAACATTCATCTGGAGTTTGGGATTAAACACACACACATACACACACACATGCAAGCACACGCGCATGACTACAAAACTGACGTAGCCACCACCCACTGAATAACGCAGATGGGCTCCCTTTCTAAGCAATGAGGCTCTTGCACATTCATTACCTTGTATAATCCCTACAACAGCTTTCTTTAGAAAGCATTAATAACTCTGCTTTATACCAAAAGTCAGAGGGGTTAAGTGACTTGCCCAAGGTCACAAGACTAATAAAGCTGCTTCATAAATACAAAGTCTTAATGACAGTGTTGACTCAAAAACAATCACCTTCCCTGAGAACTGAAATCAATGGATAGACTTTAATTATGTCAGGAAAAAGTTATTGTGGGACTTAAATACTGACAAAGCTTTTGCAGTGTCCTCTCTTTATCCCTGAGGTCCCTTGGGCAGATATCAACTCAGATTTAATTAAAGGAAAAATCCTATACCAGCAAATACCATACATGCTGCTCCTCATTTAGCCACTGCAATGAACAATGAGCTTTCTTCTGTATTCGCTGTGCAGGTGACAGAAGGTTATAGGCCAACGACTTAGGTCTCCCAATGCCACAGCCTCCTCAATTACATGACAAATATATTTCCATTGATGCCCCATCAGGGACAGGATCTGGTGTTATCTCAAGTTCACTGAATTTCAAATGGAAAAGGGGAGGCAAAGTGCAGGAAAGGGTGTTTTCTAGGAAAAGAAAAACAACCCATGGACATTCATAGTGTGTTCCACATGAGAGGCAGTTGAGCAAACAAGAGAGGGCTCTCAGATATCTAGAAGATGGTTTCTAGTTAAGGATTAGCCTCATGTTAGTGACAAATCTAGAGTGTGGAAGCATGGGGAGGGTACTTCTTAAGTGCAGTACTTTGTTATACATCTAAAAATAATCTAAATAAAAAAAATTTTAAGCTGCAGCTTAGAAGTGATTCTAGAATCCATGGAAATGGAATATAAAGTATAGAGCCACATGAAACAGGGCTGGAGCATCAGAGTAGCTAGAGAGATAAACAGCCTATATAAAGACACCTGAGGCAGCTTTTCTTGAGCTTTCCAGAGACAATGGGGCAAATTAATAATGACATATGGCATCCAAATATCTCTCATAACAATGTGTATTCAGATGGACTGTGAATCTTGAGTCAGTCTTTTCTTCCGGAGTTATACAATCACTTAGAAATCTAGATAGTATATATAGTACATGAAAAACAGACAGATAGGTCATTGGAACAGAATAGAAAGCTCATAGACTCACATAAATACAGTCAATGGATTTTTGACAAAAAAACAAAAGGTCACAGCATGAAGCAAGATAGACTTTTAAACAAACAGTGCTAAAACAACTGGACATCCACAGGCAAAAAAAAAATAGACACATGCTTTATTATATCCTTCAAAAATAGATCAAACCTAAATGTAAAACACAGAGCTATAAAACTCCCAGAGGATAATGTAGGAGAAAACCTAGATGATCTTGGGTATGGTGATAACTTTTGAGATACAACACCAAACGGGATTCATGAAAGAAATGATTTGTTAACTAGACTTCATTAAAAGTATCTGCTCTGTGAAAGACATTGTCAAAATAATGAAAAGGGAAGCCACAGACTTGGATAAAATATTTGCAAAAGACACATCTGATAAAGGATTGCTATGCAAAATATATAAAGAGCACTTAAAATTCAAGGATAAAAAAAGCAAGCAATCTAATTTAAAAATGAGTCAAAGACCTTAAGAAATACCACATCAAAGAATATATACAAATGGCAAATCAGCATATAAAAAGATGCTCCATATCATATATCATTAGGGAAATGCAATTTAAATAAATGATAAGATATTACCACTCACCTATTAGAATGGTCAAAATCCAAAACACTGATAACATCAAATGCCAGAAAAGATGTGGAGCAATAGGAACTCTAATTCATTGCTGGTGGGAATGCAAAATGCTACAGCCACTTTGGAAGACAGTTTGGGTATCTTAGAGATCAAACTAACTTTCACCACACAATCCAGCAATCATGCTCCTTGTCTACCCAAAGTAGTAGACAACTTACATACATCCAAAACCCTGCACATTTGTATGACCAATTTACTTTGGTGTACACCTAAAACCAACACAACATTGTAAATCAACTATACTCCAATAAAATTAAATTCTAAAAAATGCACACAGAGCCGCACACACACACTCACACAAACAAAACCCTGCACATGGACCCAGCTTTATTTATAATCATGCAAACTTGGAAGCAACCAAAATGTCTTTCACTCCATGAATAGATAAAATGTGGTACATCCTGACAACAGAATATTATTCAGAACTAAAAAGAAAGACGTTATCAAGCCATGGAAAGACATGAAGAAAACTTAAATTCATATGACTAAGTGAAAGAACCTTACATGAAAAGACTACCTGCTCCATGATTTCAACAGCACCACATTCTAAAAAAGGCAAAACTAAACCAACTATAATAAAAAAATTTTTAAAATTGGAAGAACAGTCCAAATTAACTCTAATAAAAATTTTTAATAAAAAAATAAAAAAGGCAAAACTATTGAAATAGTAAAAATGCCAGTGATTACCAGTGGCTGGGGAGGAAAGGGAAGGATGAATAAGTGGGGCACAGAGCATCTTTAGGGCAGTGAAACTACCCTGTATGATACTGTAATGGTGGTACATGGATGATACATGTCATTATACATTTGTCCAAGCCCAGAAAATGTATAATACCATGAGAGAACTGTGGATTATGGGTGATTATGGTGTGTCAATGTAGATTCACCAGTTGTAACAAGTGTACAGTCTGGGGGGGTGTTGTCAATAGTAGGGGAGACTATGCATTTGTGGGGGCAGTAGACAGGATATTTCTGTACATACCCCTTCATGTTCTGTGAACTTAAAACTACTTTTAAAATAGTCTTAATTTTTTTTAAAGAAATTAGGTAATAGATAAATAATGAAAATCAACAAAACAGACCAACCAAATAAGCACACTACTGCTCTGTAAAATGAAAGCTGTCCAGAAGAGGAATTTGCTATTTGTCACATGAGGATTTAGTGAGCTCCTGACACTGGCGGCTGCCACGTACATATCGATCAGAGTGTGTCTGCTTCTTGAAAAGGGCACTTATCCATCTGGGAGAAACCTGGACCGGGTAACATTCAAATAGGTTCCAAGGCTCAGACTCCAGGAACCAAAAATGTCCACTTTGTAGGGAAATGTGGCAAAAGCAACATATCATAGGAAGGACATTACAACATATTCAGCTCGTGACCACACTTGTTACATAAGTCCTTACAATTCACTGCTAACATATTTAAAAGAACAAAGCAGACATAAATAAACAAATAAGTAGGCAGAATATGAAATTGGATATGGCAGCTAAATACATGCTAAAATAAGTTTAAAAATAACACTGAACATGAAGTTGGAGTTTGGTTACTCTGAAAGAAAGCACTGTCTTAAAAAATAACAGGAGCTCCCGTCATGGCTCAGTGGTTAATGAACCCGACTAGTATCCATGAGGACATGGGTTTGATCCCTGGCCTCGCTCAGTGAGTTAAGGATATGGCTGTGAGCTGTGGTGTAGGTCACAGATGGGGCTTGGATCCCATGTGGCCATGGCTGTGGTGTAGGCCAGCTGCTATAGGTCTGATTCGATCCCTAGCCTGGAACCTCCACATGCTGTGGGTGTGGCCCTAAAAAGACAAGACAAAAAAAAAAAACATTAAATTATACATATAATTTATATATATAAAACATATACACATAATTTTTACACATATATTTATATCCACTAGTTCCACTTACTGGTAGTGATGCCTCTTTATTTTTGTTTGACTCCCTATCACAGAACCCAGCAAAACAATCAATAAGAGTTTGTTGAACAACTGAGAACACATATTACCAAAGTATCTAAAATCAACATTAAATAAGCTGTGGCTATTTTGCTAAAAATTAAGAAGTCTTTTTCTCAAGTTGGCCTTTTTTACCTGAAATCTCCACTGCAGTTAAGACCTTACTTCTCTGGATCTTGTTTGATGGGGCAGAGTTATTGGGGCTGCACACAATCTGCTGGGCAGATTTGTCTTCCTGGTTGGGATCCAGCAAACACACATTCTTCTACCAAAGTACTACTGGGACTCCAAGAACCCAGTCAGAGTTTTCAGGAAATAAGAAAGTTTTGAGCATCTGATCTCTATGCACAGTGATACTAGCATATCGATCTCTATTAGCTATACCACACACATCAGGGCTTAGATTTGCATTATGATATTTGTGACTGTTTTACATTCACTTAATAGCCATTTTCTGAGGGCCGATAATGTGTCAAATATGGGTGTTATGATAGTCTGTTCACGCTTAAGTGAAAAAACGCAAGGCAAAGGAGGTTATTAGAGAGAATCAGATTGGAGCCAATCAATTCAGAGGAGAAGATTCCTTCCAGCTGATGAGGGTCAGGTTAACTGCATAGAGTAAGGGGTTTTTAGTTGAACTTTAAAAGAAGATAGACCCTAGACAGACAGAAGTTGCAGTGAGGGCAGAGTGGAAGGAAAGGAATTTGGGGAGGAAGGCAATGCATGCATCAGGGTGAGGGCGTGCATGTATGTGTACACACACACACACACACACACACACACACAGAGACAATGAATTTTTGAAGATTCACCAAGTGCTCTCTGTCCTTTCCACTTGAAAAGTTACATTCAATGTTTGTAACCCAGAAGGCTCTCAACCTGACCCACTTTGGCTACGATGCCAGAGAACAACTGCAACCTATTTCAGTGGCATGTTTCTAGTTTCATTAAATCCAGTGTAGAGCTTGTGTCAAAATTTTAGATTTGTTTTTTTCTATTTGTTTTTTTTCTATTTGTTTTCTTCTATTTTGTTTCTATTTGTTTCTATTTTTTCCTTTTTAAATATTTTTTATTAAAGTAAAGTGAACTTACAGTGCTGTGCTAATTTCAGCACAACATAATATGTGGTACTATATGACATAGTGACTCACACACAGTCCCACACACACACACACACACACTATATATATATATATATATATATATATATGTGCAAGTATATATTATACATTATATATATTATATATATTCTTTGTCTCATACTATCTTCCATCTTATTCTATCCCAAGAGACCAGGGGAGTGGAATAAAAAAATTGATTTTAAATTTTTAAAAGGTCTTCTTTCCTTAAGTATTTCTAACAGACATTCAGCCCACTGCACACACATAGCATCAACAATGCTGAGAATTCAATGGTTGCTGCAGAGAAAAAGACATGGGTTGGGCACTCTCCATTTAAATATCCTGGCCCATCTGGCATCAAGGGAACTTGAAACATACTGTTCCACTCTTGAGGTTCTATCCTGTAATGTATTCCTCACAAACAGTATTTAGGACTTCGCCGCCTTTCTCATTTGTCGCTGCTGACAAAAGAAGAAAAAATACTATCCTCCAAAAGGTCATGGGGAGATTTTGCATCAGCCAGGTGGATAAGAACCTTAGTTTACAAGGCTGAACATGGGAAAGGCAGCTCCTTATTTCCTCTGCAATTATCAGCTGAGCACCAAGCTGGATCTACCCGCAAAAGCTGCCCAGGGCAGCCACATGTATGAAATGTATAAATGAGTGCATTTCCACTAAGAGAGCTCTGCGGAGTGGTTCATTAAGATCACTAAGAAATGCCGAGGGATGGCTAGAGATACCAGATCTCCTGTTTACTTGAACGTGATCCCAGATTGTAGTTATCTCAAGAGGAGAGGGGAGAGACAGAAAATAATAAAAATGATGATGATAATGATCATCAGACCATTGTCCATTACATTCCAGACAAGCAGTATTGCAGTGGAGATAAGGTATCAAGTAAAAATAATTTAAATTTAAATAAGTCTATAGTACTGTTTTCCTCTCCAAGGACAAATACAGCTAGTATCAAAGGGACAATGACGAGCTACTAAAAAGATGTTCTCTGTTCGTTTATAGTCACTCTTGCTCATGTTATCTTGGGTGAGTTTGAAATACGGAAGAAGATGGATATTTATTATTATTTTGACTTTATGGATTTCTCTCCATGCACTTTGGGGATTAACATCCCTGCTCTGGTTTAACAGCATGAACTCACATTTCTCTCCCTGCTCTTGTTGCGGACTGACACCGCCTCCCCCCCATCCCCCACCTCCCGCCACCAGCCCCAAGCCCTATGGATTAGAGGGCTCTGACAAGGACATGGCATGTTTGTTTACTCTCATCAGCTGCAAAAACAGCAGGAAAAAGCACCTGTATGGTGAATATTACAGATGTATTTGCAGGAACCAAAGGAAGGTAATTTAACATATATAAAAGATTTTTTAAGTGATTTCAGTCTCAAGCAATCCTACTACATTGTAATTGTTTTTAAATATATCCAACAATAATCTTAAAAGTCTAGAGAACAGTATTATTCATATCAATACATTTTGATTGGATAAGAATGCTATACTAGCTCATTGTTCAGAATGAAGTATATTCCTTATCTGGTCATTTGCTTAGTGGATGATAAGAAAATATATACAACAAATATAATGTCTTAGCACCTTTATCATTCATATGTCTTGATGTGTCATGAACATCTATATAGTGTGTTAAATATTCTAAAACTCAGAAATTTTCCTTAACCAATTTCTGAATAGCTCCAGGAGATGGGTAGGCCATAGATGAAAGAGAATTATAAGACTTTAATGAGGAGTTCCCGTTGCGGCCCAGCAGGTTATGAATCCAACTAGTATCCATGAGGATGAGAGGATGAGGATCCCTGGCCTTGCTCAGTGGGTTAAGGATCTGGCATTGTTGTGCGCTGTGGTGTAGGTTGTAGATGTGGCTTGGATCCCACGTTGCTGTGGCTGAGCCAAAGGCTGGTGGCTGCAGCTCCAATTAGATCCCCAGCCTTGGAACTGGGAACTTCCCTATGCTGCAGGTGAGGCACTAAAAAACAAAACAAACAAACAAACAAAAAAAAGACTTTAATGACAGCTACTGATTTGTGAGCAGTTGAATCAATCCATCTCATTCTCATGTAGATTGTGTTTCTCTTCTACAACAAGCTAACAACCTTGTAAGGGAGATGCTAATATCCATTTTATAGACAGGGAATCCAAAGCTCAGAGAAGTTTAAGTGAGACAGGCTAGGATGAGAACGTGAATCCAGGTCAACCAGACACCACCGTCCCTCCTTTTTATGCTACACTGTGCTGTGTCTTACGTATTTTTCCCATGCACAGATCATATACGTCCATGCACCAATTAAAGTGTTGAAGCAGCACACCATTCAAAATGCCAAAGTGGAAACATCATGACCTCTGCCCTCATGGACAATATAACTTGGTAGAACTAATTTTACCCAAGTCAGGCTAAGTGTCTGAAGAGTGGACCAGACAAAGTGTTACATGGGCTTCAGGAGGACATCTGTCCATCTGGTTTCAGAATCCAGAGTGCTTTCTAAAGGAGGCTTTTGCAATTATATTCTGGCCTATTATTCTGGATACTGTTAAAGATGAAGTAGATTTTGACTAGTATCCAGTAGTTTCATTTTAAAATGAAAGACAAAGATGAGGACTTAATATTTCAATGCTGAGATTTCTTTGTGCTCTTGTCAGATCATTGTTCCAAGATGGTCTGCGTATAATGTTGAAAGTGAAGTGTGAAGTCAGAGCCAGACAACGCCTTCTTGCCTCCATTTAAATGCACGTGTATCTTCTTTATAAGGGCCACATAATTGCAATCAGGTGTCTGTGTTTTCCCCTCTCAGAGCATGCTGACCTTTTATCTTGGAACATTAGGACTTCTAATAGTACAATGAGTAGTGATTTCATGCTCATTTTGCTGTATCTTTTTTTAGTGTATGTTTTAAGAAGAAATAAACTCTACCTCCCTTGTTCAGTGTTGTGTCTCCTTTGCCCAGCTCAGTGCCTGGCACATAGTTGGATTTTCATATAATTCTTAAATGAATGAAAAACTGGATTAGAATCCTACCTCTTAAGAGCTGAAGTGGACTTGGGTCATTTTAACTTCTTGAGTCTCAGTTTTCTTATCTGTAAAAAAAAAAAAAAAAAAAAAGAAAAGAAAAGAAAAGAAAAATTATTCATTCCACATAGGGTTATAAGGATTTACTGGAAAACATAATGATGAAGCCCTATATCCATGTTCAAGTGCTAAGCCAATATTTATTATTGAGTATTTTCACTGTGGTTATAATTTGTAATGAGTATAGAGCAAGGAGAACACGCTAAAACCAAAGTTAATGCAGAGTGTAAAATGTGAGGCCCAATTTGTGATGTGACATCACAGATCCTTATGAGAAGATCTGTACTAGAAAGCATTAAGCTGCAGAGCTGTCAATGAAAACCTTTAATAACACTGTATTTATGTGCCATCATGGTTTCCCCCCCAAATTATCTTCTGGGACCATGACTAGGCCTAGTCTGAGGGTTTGGTAATTGCTTTTGCCCAATCTGAGCACAATCTGTTCCGCTACTTTTGAGTTATGCAAGGGTGAAATAAATACAGAGCAAGCTTGCAAGCTACATTAAAGAAATTCAAGATGTGCTTTGCACATGGAGAAAACTTAAAAATGTCTGAATTTTCAAGGTCAAAACTCTCACAAGGAAGAGTATCAGGAGTAAAATTTGGAAAACCTAGTGGAAACATCCCGGGATGCTCTGAATGCAATGTGTGGTATTATATCCTCCAAGGGGACTTCTCAAGGGGAAGCTAGCCTCCCACCCTAACATCACAAGATATGGGAACAAGACTGGGCTTGCCTAGTTCCTCCCCAAAAGAAGAGCTGCTCTTCCAAAGGAATATCTATATGGACTTTTATTTTTGCCTTTCAAGGCAAATTAATCACATAAATTAAGAGCCCAGTTTTAATAATTTGCAAAAAAAAAAAAAAAAAAGAATGCTCACACTGCTCATCTACCTAAACATGTCTTATATTTTTATATTATTTAGATTATCCATATTGGCCAGCAATATTATATTTTTAGTTATATCATTCTTTTTCAATTTGATACCACTGTGATCTTTTTTCTTTTTTAAAAAACACTTCATGGTATATAGAGTATTTTAAGAAAACATAAAAAATAATTTCAATTACAAAATATTAGGGAAATGAAACCTAGGTAAAAATCTGAATTAAAGTAATAAGCTGATAACCATGACCTGCTCTCAGAAGAAGTCATAAAACTCTGACTGAGAAGATGTGACAGAGTCTGTTGCCAGCTGAAGTGCCAGGGAAAAATCTCAAGATGGTGAAATTTATCAACATAGCTGAAGTTATAACAAAAAAGGCTATTATCTAAGCAACTATAATAAATGAATGAAAGGGAAACCATCATAATCAATTCTAATAATTGGGTCTGAGGAGTCCCTTATCAGTAGCAGTAATAATATTAATATATTCAAAAGCATTAACTATAGGAACAACAGGAAGCTCTGTCCAGCTTAAAATACATAGTTCTACCATCCTCTAACAGAGGTACATATCAATGCCCTTAATTAATTTAAACTGTAAAGACAATTAACGATCTCTTTCTTCTCAAATACTGAAATCACTGAGTACATGATTAAATTCCTGGGAGAGTGGAGACTAGCACATGGTTATCTGTGATTAGATTCTGGAGATAGTCACTTTTACTAAACTGCACTGTGTATAGATTAGTTGTACAAGTAAACTCTGTGTCTCAGAATAGACCAAATAGCAGACCGTGAGTGATTTGAGGGAAAATCTTCCTCATAGCAACATGTGTATCTACTCTTAACAACCTGCATGCCCAAGGTCTAGAGCTACAGAGATTACAACTGTGATACTTTTTCCTCAAATTTTATTTTTCCGTGTTGATTATAGTTTGTTGATTGGTCATGTTTAGCATCCCTTCTTGATTAGCCCTGTCCTATTTCACCACTCTTTGTATTTTCAATTATTCTTTTTTCTATTTTAGGATTGTTTGACCTTTGTTGTGATGAGAGTCATGGTCTGCATTAGTTCTCTTGACATTGTTAGAAATTCTTCTAGAGTTTCTCCCAGTTCTTACATACTTTGTAACTTGTAACATTTTAAAATATTTAACAAAACAAAGAAATGCTCAACCAGAAATTCATAGGATATTTCGCATTTTAATCTCCATTAATTTCAAAACAGTTGACATACTGGACAGATTAAGTAGTACTTAAATGCTTGCAGTTCTTAGAGTTGCTTTGTACCTGTCACTTGTCAGTATCAGCATGTGATCAGTGGACACTTGTATGTTTATTGGGTTGAATGACAACATGACAAAGATGCAGAGCTAAGTGTAGGGACAAAATAGCAAAAAAGGAGAGGAGGATGAGAAAGAAGGAAAGAGAGGTGGGTGGGGAAGGAGAAAAGCGGAGGGGAGAAGAGAGAATGCCCTAAAGAGAGAAAACAGTTTCTATATCTTATTGAATGTCTACTATGTGAGAAACATAAAACTAAGTGCATTATTTCCTTTATCCTCACAATATACCTGAGGTCTAGATATTGCTTTGCACATATAACAAGGCAGGCTAAGAAAGTAATCAAGTTGCTTGTAATGTTCGAAGTCACCCAACTCACAAGTGAATGCTGACCTGTCTGACTTCCAAACTTACTTATACAGTGCATATTATTCTATAGGTTGATATGCTTTTGACTGCAAATAAAGAGGGCAGTTTGAATTGTGCTCAGAGAAAGACGAGCAAAGAAGTAGTAGTTGATGACTGTGGAAGACTGACCTAGGGAGATCCACTGGACAAGGCAATAAACATTCTGCATCCTGGAAAAATACTCTGATTACAAGCATTTCAGCTGGCACTGAATAGATGAGTTAGGCCTGAAACCTTCCTTCCTATTGCCTGTGCCCTGATATCATGCTTACCAGGTGCCTTCTGGTTTAATATGGCTTCTGCTTACCCTAGAGAGGTGTATAATTCAATGGACATGAAAAATTGGGTCAATTCAAAGCCATGAAAATTAAATTAGCCTCTTGGTTTGTTTATAACCCATTTGGGAGTTTAGCTAAGATAGTCACTTCCTCTGAGTCAGCTCTAGCACCAGGACGACATCAGATTTCCTGACCAGTAAAGCTGAGTTCCAGATTCAGGACTGCAGTGACCCAAATAAGGAACTGCTTTGGAAATTACCTTCACATTGAAAGTGTGTCCCTAGACAACATCTCTTTCACTCTCTTTGTCTTTTGTTCCCTCTAAACACAAACTAAAGTCTAAACATGAGGATGAGACAGAAAGGATTCTGAATTATAATTTCTTTTGTTTGAGGCTTTGTGCTGCTCTTTTTATAAGCATCCTTATCACACCAGAAGCTCCTAATAATGATTTGTGGAGAAGACAGACGTTTTAGAGGACTGTTTCTCTGAATATTTTAATCTGCAAGTCTGGATTATACTTTCTCATACAACTAAATATATCTACTGAGCTAATTCCAAGCACCCCACAATTTTCCAGCTATAAACCCCAAACTATTATTTTCATTTTCTCTTTAGTGTATTTTTCTTTGAATTTTAAAGTTGATGACACCTTCTAGAAAGTTGTTTAATCTTCACGACAAAACTGTGAAACCAAAGGATGAAATAATTTGCCCAGGTTTGCAGAGCTGATTTAGCCAGGATGCAAACCCAAGATTTTGGATTCCAAATTTCATCGGTATAAAACTATATCTAGTCCCTTCTTGTACATCAAATTATTGAAAAGAATAAATGTTCTGTGTTGGGGTAGGGTGGGGAGCAGTCAATGTTCATTGGTATAATAGTATAAACATTCCATAACAATGGGCGTAGTCCATCAGCAAATCCTGTTGGTTCTACATTTAAAATGTTTCAAGAAGTTTATGTGTTCCTGTTATCTTTACTGTTATAGTCTTGGAACAAACCAACATCAGCTCTCATCTGTCTAATTGTCTCTTAATTGGTCCTTTACAGCTACTGTTTGCCTAACCATTGCCTATCCCCTATATTCTCAAAATAATAGCCAGAGAAGTTTTGATACCATGTAAGTCAAAATGTGTTCACACTTGGGATAAAAGCAAAAGCCCCTCAGAGGTCTCTCTCTCTCTTTTTTTTTTTTTTTTTTTTTTTGTCTTTTTAGGGCCACACCCATGACATAGAGTTCCAAGGCTAGGGGTTGAACTGGAGCTGTAGCTGCTGGCCTATACCACAGCCACAGCAATGCAGGATCTGAGCTGTATCTGTAACCTACACCACAGCTCATAGCAATGCTAGATCCTTAACCCACTGAGAGGGGCCAGGGGTGGAACCTGTGTGCTCATGGATACTGGTCAGGTTCGTTAGAGCTGAGCCATGATGGGACTCTCCAAGATACACCACTTACCCCTGTCCACCACTCTTTATACTTCTTGCAGTTTGTTGAAAATTTCAAGCATATTTTCACCATAGGGATTTGTACTCACTATTCCTTCTGTCTGGAACACCCTTTCTCACCTAGGAGCTTGTATACTCTACCAGGGAGTCAGTACATCTGTTCTTATTTATGTTCTGTATTCTTAGAACCTAACTCTGAACTTGTGCATTACTGAATAAATGAATCAATCATCTGTATGAACTTGATGTTTTCAAGCCCCTCTAGATTTCTATAGAGTAACTGAAATGGTAATGGTGGTAAGTTAGTGTTATTTTTGCATCTTAACAATTGTATTTTGTGCAGTGTGTTAAAAGGGAGTGGGAGCTACTATCCTATTACTGGGCTCTTTGGCATTTGGTATCCCTAATTTCTCTAACTGTAAAATACAGATCGACCAGTCCTGGGTTCAGTACTTAAGTCCCGGGATTGCTGGGCAGAATAATGTGTGACATCAAGGCATTTTGCAATTCCACAGTGCCACACAGAAGTTCAATGACAATGACCACTGCCATCATTATTGTCATCATCTTATACTATGTAATCCTAGTGCTCCAAAACCCCTAGAACTAAAATACAATACTTCCACCATATGGATGAACAGAAAAATATTCTAAATCCTATTTACAGTTAAATTAGTGATGACTTTACTCATGTAATTTAGCATACATAAGTAATAATGCTAATATGATAAGTGAACACAAGAAAATATGAAGTTAAAAAAAGCCCAGATTATTTTTTCTCTTTAATGAGGATATTAACCACATTTTATCATAAGGAATTTGTATGGAAGATATTTATCTAAATGGCCATTGGACACTTTTGTTATCACATAATGACATTTATAAACTTACCGAGTGGTCATGTTACCCTAGGCAGGCAGGACTGTGGAATGAGGTAGGAATGCGAGAAAAAAAAAGCTGCCTTTGAGGAACTGCTCTGCCAGCAACTTGCTGCATGACCTTGGGAAAAGCACTTCACTTTCTGAGACTTACTTATAAAATAGAGACAACCACAGAGCCTCCCTCCTGAGGTAGCTGTGAAGAATACAGCTCAGTGTAGAGGACCTTATCCATTACTGCACGGGTGTGATTTACCGAAAGGGGCCCCCTTAATATAGCCAAGCCCATCATGTTAATTGTGAGTCAGAGAGGACAAGGAGAAATGAAGAAACAGTTTTCTTCTCAACTAAGGTAAGGACTTAAGGAGCACTTAAGAGACCTCTCAAACCCTGGCAAGATAAAGTATCAAAAAGTACACTATGGAGTTCTCCGGTGGCTCAGTGGGTTAAGGATCTGGTATTGTTCTTGCTGTGACGTGGGTTCACATGCTTGCAGACATGGCCAAAAAAAAGTTCACTTAAACAGTAAAAAACTACCCGCTCCCAGTTATTTTGTTTATGAGATACATGGCACTAAAGTCTTTGGGAATATATTTTTAATCTAAGTATTTATGTTGTAGACATAGAGCTGAATTGATTTCCTTGTCTCTTATTTCGTACAAGTATGATAATTGGTTTCTTTACATTTTCTTTCTATGCCTTAATTTATCAGCTCTATTTTATTGCTTCCATTTAACAGGTGAGTAATCAGATTCAGGGAGATTAAGTGTCCTGCCTGACATCACTCCTGAATAAATTCATTGCTAAATCTTCTCAACATTTTACTAGCCATTTTTATTTGCTGTTCCTTGACCTAGATTCAGGGAAGGTGTCAGTGGTACAGTGGAAGATAAGGTTATAATCTATCTAACTTCCAATAGGTGTCTAAGCATTCTCTTACCCATAAACCAAGCTGGTCCCTTACAATCAGCTTGACTTTTCATCATGACTTATGACCCTTTCCAAAAAGTCTTTGTTTTTGCAATTTATTTATTTTTCCTTAGATAAACTAACTGGTTCTAATTAGTGTAATTAGAAAGACTAACTATGAGGGTGCCCTAGCCTTCTGACCCCCTTTTTAGTATAATAAGAGCATTTATATCTCTTGTACTACCCTTGATCAACTGGTAGTGGCTTTCTGGAGGTCTGTTTAGAAAATCTAAGAAAAACTGCAAAAATCAATGAATTGCATCTGCCATAGACTCAGAAAGACACTGGAGTTACATGTACTATCCCAAAGGCAAGTATGCATGTGGTTAACAAATATAAGAATAATATTTCTTCAAGTCGGAAGTGCTTGTGGGGTTCGATGGAATTCACAGGGCCTGGAAAAATTACAGAGTATCTATCATATATCTAAATGAAGAGCCAGGCCTAAAATCTATAATAATAAAAATAATGATCATACTATAACAGTAGCTCAAATATGTTTCCTTAATATGCATCATGCAACATGCTAAGTTCATAATACATGTGAATATAAATATTTTTATTTTATTTTCACTAACTCGATGTCATAGGCATTATTATTATTATTGCCATTTTACTTGTAAAAATGGAACCACAGAGGAGTGAGGAACATGTACATAATTAATTAGTTATGAAACATGGGATCCAACTCAAGTTCAAACTCCAGAGCTGCACTGAACTACCTCTGTTGTTCTCTGTGGTAGATCACAGAAATGGATGCCAACTTTTATCTTCCCATCAAATGCTGGAGTCTATGTCTCTTTCCATTTTCTAATCTTTGACTTGAATTGTTCGATAAAATGTAGCCAAATGTCATTTTGCAGGATCTGAGTCTGGGCCTCAGGAGACCTTTCACCTTCTGCTCTGGGATAACCTGTCCTGGGCTGCATATGGGTAAGCCTGGGCAAGTTGCAGAGAGATGAGAAGGCAAAGGAAATAAACCCTCTACCTGGGCCACCTTGAATCAGCTAGCCCACAGCCAACCTGGAAGTTGACCCCAGACAAATGGATGGAGTGAGTTGAGCTCAACCAACCCTAGCCCAATAAGCGGAGCTATTCAGTTGAGCCCAGTGCAAATTCACAATGCACAGAATTGTGAGTTTAACAGATGGTTATTGTTTTAAGCCATTAAGTTTTAGCATGACTTGTTATGCAGCCTGATTAATGTCTCAAGAGGGAATAAAAATAGGTGTTACAATAGCCAAGAAAAAAATAAAAGATGATGAATAAACATGTCCTCGAGTCATAGGGAAGAAAGATGACTGAAAGACAAGTAAGGTAGCAAAATCTTCAGCATTTCTTCTTTATTTTCCTGTGAGCTACCCTCCCCCTTTACTCTTTGACATGCTTAACATATGAAAGACCTGAACAAAGCAGCATAGTCATAGCAGTCAAGACATATTACATTTAGGAAAAGAAACAAAGAATTCAAGGATGGAAGAAAGAGTGGAAAAAACAAGGAAAGGAGAGGAAAGGAAAAATATTTCAATTTGAAGGGATGCAAACATAACCTTCTCTCTATTATTTTTCAGCATCTTTATGTCTTTCAGTATTAGCAGCTAATAAAAAATAACTGCCTTGGAAAGAAAAAGAAAAAAGTAGAAAAGAAAAAGTTTGGCCAAATGTGCTGATGTTAGGTGTGCTTGTTTATGGAAGACCTAGAGCCATATTTGAAAAGATGGGCAGAGGCTAACTATAGTTCTACATGCTATATATAAATCCCCAGAGTGGAATTTTACTTGGGGATGGCAGCATTTGCAGAAATGGTATCTTGGAATATAAAGAACAATCCTAGATGTGTACAGAGAAGGCTCTCTTTCGCCAGGGAAGTGAGTCTTCTAGTCTCATCTGGTTCGGTAACCTAATCTAGAATTCATAGACCTTTATGACATACTGAACATGGACTTGCTTATTTTCTGTTGTTTGTCTCTGGGATGCTTTTATTAGTCCAACTAAAAGACTCAGGGGACTACACTTGTCTTTAATATACATGTGAAAGGGAAATCTAATCTACTCCCATGTTTTGTCTTAAATTTGGGCTGTGCTGTCATGGTTGCTCTGTATTGAACTATATGGCAATGGAGGAGTATGCAAAAGTACAGTGATACAAATTAGGGAAATGTCTCATCACAGAAGCAGGACATTTTGAAAATCTTCTTACTCCTTGTTCAGTGAATGACTATAGGCTTGTGTGTTAAGCTAAGTGGATTAAAAGAAAAAAAGAGAAGGGATTTTTCCAAGGCTCATTTGGTTTCTTTTCATATATCAGGCCTGCCTTTACTCTGAAACCAAGAGAAAGAGTTTCCCATTTTACTGTCAGAGCCTTGATTAGTCCTAATGCTCCTACTGGGTATAATTATTGCACCTTAAAGAAAGAAGACCGTATTCTTTCCCTCTCTTGAATTTCATGCTTTGGGTCTGGGCACAGTATACATCTTCATTGGGAAAGATAAGAATCCTCTTGTCTCTTTTGCTTCTGTGGGGGTCTTTGTGATAGTACACGCTCAGGTCCCACTTTTATCCAAGCCAACTACCTGTAAAGACATGGCTGAGGTTCCTGGCCTCAGATTTAGATTCCATGGTGTTTTGTTTTGGGGTATGTTTTTGTGTGTGTGTGTGTGTGTGTGTGTGTGTGCGCACGCGTGCATGTGTGCTTTGCTTGTTTCTTTACTTATCTGCTGATTTTCCCTTCCTTTGTGGTGGAGGTAATCTGGAGAGTGAAGAGGAGAATGAAGAAGTATGGAAGACACAATTAGGCTTTTAAGACCCACTGAGTCACTTGGTCTGACTTATCCTTTACTCAGATCTGCATTGGAGAGGTGCCTCTAAAGCATGTTAAAAGGTGGAATGCTGAATCCCAGTTTTATGTATTACTGTCTTGAGGAGAAGAGGTGCTTGGCATAAAAGATACAGAAAATTTAGTGTTACTCTCTAAAAATGCTACTTATAAATCCTATTAAAATATAATCTTTAAAACTGAAATACAGGTAATTTCTGGCTATACACATCATACTGGAAGCCAACATAGAATAGGTAGATTTGGGAAAACGATGTTCTTGTTTTGTGAGATATGATCTGGTTTTGGATGCCCTTCAGCTAGACTGAACCAAAGGTATTCATCTGGGTTTTGGAAGATCCTGAGGTCTTTGGAATCTTATGAAGACCAAGTATGAAAGGCTCCTCCAAGACAATGGGATTATAGGATAGCCTAGGAGAGTAATTTATAGTTTGTCTTAATCCTGTCAAATTCATTCTCAGGTGAGCCTGCTACTCCTTGGACTGACTCATTGAACCTCCACATCTAGCAGATGTGCAGGATGAGAGTCACTCAGGATCCATACCACATCCGTAGGACTGTTTGATATTGGCATGGTTTAAGGATTAAGACAAAATTGGATCTCAACAAAATATTAGCAAACTGAATCCAACAACACATGAAAAAGATGATATAGCACAACCAAATGCCATTCATTCTAAGTTCACAAGGATGGTTCAACATATGCAAATGAATCAATGTGATACATAAATATTAAAACCCACAAAAACCACGTGATCATCTCAATAGATGCAAAAATAGCATTTGACAAAATTCAACATTCATTCATGATAAAATCTATCACCAAAGTGGGTATAGAGGAAACATATATTGACATAATAAAAGCTATAAATGACAAATCCACAGCCAATATAATAATCTATGGTGAAAAGCCGAAAGCTTTTCCATTAAAATCCAGAATAAGACAAGGATCCCCACCCTCACTTCTTCTATTCAACATAGTATTGGAAGTCCTAGCCATAGCAACAAGATAAAATAAAGAACTAAAAGGTATTAAAATTGGAAATGAAAAGATAAAAATGTCATTATATGCAGATGGCATGGTACTATATATAGAAAACCCTAAAGACTTCATACAAAAACTACTAGATTTGAAAAATGAATTCAGCAGGGTATAGGATACAAGATTAACATATAGAAATATGTTGCATTTCTTTATACTGACAACAAAATATCAGAAAGCAGTATCTTTTAAAACTTAACCCTCCAAAATAAAATACCTAGAAATAATCCTAACCAAGGAGGTTAAGGACTTATACACTGAGAACTGTAAATCATCAGTAAAAGAATAAATAAATAAACAAATAAGTGGGAAGATATTCCACATTCTTGGATTGGAAGAATCAATATTGTTAAAATAGCCATACTATGCAAAGTAATATACCGACTTAATGTGATCCCTATCAAATTATCCATGATGTTATTAACAGAACTAGAACAGATAATCCTTCCAATTTCTGACTTACTTCACTAGGTATGAGAGTCTCTAGTTCCATCTATGTTGCTGCAAATGGCATTATTTTGTTCTTGTTATTTATATGGAACCATAAAAGACCAAGAATTGCCAAAGCAATTCTGAAGAAAACAAAGTAGGAGGCATAACCCTCCCAGACTTCAGACAATGCTACACACCTATAGTAATCAAAACAGTGTGATATTGCCATAAAAGAAGACATACAAAAAATGAAACAGAATAGAGAGTCTGGAAATAAACCCACACACTTATAGTCAATTAATCTTCAACAAAGAGGGCAGGAATACACAACAGGACAAGTCTCTTAAGCAAGCGGTTTTGGGAAAGTAAGTCAATTAAGTTAGAATGCACCCTGACTCCATACACAAAAATAAACTCAAAATGGCTTAAAGACTTAAATATAAGACATGACACTATACAATTCCTAGAAGAGATCATAGGCAAAACATTCTCTGACATAAATTGCACCATAATTTTCTTAAGTCAGTTTCCCAAGGTACAGAAATAAAAACAAAAATGAAGAAATGGAACCTAGTCAAACTTACAAGATTTTGTATAGCAATTGAAACCATAAACAAAACAACAAGACAGCCTATAGAATGGGAGAAAATATTTGCAAATCATGCAACAAACAAATATACAATAGATCATACAACTCAACAACAATAAAAAAAACAAACAACCCACTTGAAAAATGTGCAGAAGACCTAAAAAGACATTTCTCCAAAGAAGAAATACAAATGGCCAATAAGCACATGAAAAATGCTTGGCATCACTAATTATTAGAGAAATGAAAGTCAAAACTACAATGAAAACTACCTATCAGTCATAATGGCCGGCACTAAAAAGGATACAAATAACCAATACTGGAGAAGATGTGGAGAAAAGGGAACCCTTCTACATTGTAGATGGGAATGTAAGTTAGTGCAGCTGCTATGGAAAACAGTATGGCGTTTCCTCAGAAAACTGAAGAAAGAGTTACCATATGATCCAGAAATCCTATTCCTGGGCATATATCCGGACAAAACTACAATTTGAAATGATACATGCACCCCTATGTTCATAGAAGGACTATTCACAATAACCATGACATGAAAATAACCTAAATGTCCATCAACAATGAATGCATTAAGAAGATGTGGTCCATATATACAATGGAACACTACCAAGCCATAAAAAGAATGAAATAATGTCATTTACGACAACATGGATGCAACTAGAGGTTATTGTACTAAGTGAGGTAAGTCAGAAAGAGAAAGACAAATATCATATGATATCATTTATATGTGAAATCTAAAATATGATGCAAATGAACCTATCTACCAAACAGAAACAGACTCATGGACAAGGAGAACAGACTTATGGTTGCCAAGGGGGAGGGGCTCAGGTGAGGGATGGAGTGGGAGGGTGGCTTAGCAGATGTAACCGATGGACCTGATAAACAACAAGATCTTATTATATAGCACAGAGAACTATATTCAGTGTGCTGTAATAAACCACAATAGAAAAGAGTATTTTTAAACAAAGAATGAATATACATCTATAGCTGCATCAGTTTTCTGTAGAGCAGAAAGTAATACAATGTAAATCAGCTATACTTCAATAAAAAATAAAATAAATTCAAAACAAACAAAATATGCCCCCCCCCCAAATGCTGATCCACCTCGTTCTCCCTAACAGGGGCGTAAATAATGGTAATAAGCTTCTGAGAGATTCTATAGACATGAAAAAAGTTTTTTCCAGAATGCTTCCCTGTCTTCAAAATGGATGTTACAAGAATATTACAGAGTACATAGAAATATTTCTAATTATATTCTTGGTCAAATAATTGATCATGGATTTTGAGTCAATCCAGACTGCTTTATTTTATGTAATCTGAAATCCCAATTTTCAAAATCTGAAATTCAGAGCATGCTTTCCTTAATCCATTTCAGAAAATCTTAAGTGAAAAAAAAGCAGTGTGTTGACTGAAAAGCATCAACTATCATTTTGGAGAGAAATGTTAGTGTCCTAAAAGAAATTCTACCCTTGCAAATGCCCAAACTGAGGGTCCATGCAGAGGAAGGAAATAGGAAAATTAGGGCAACAGTAGACCTGAGAGGGGCAGCAGCAGCTAAATCTCCCGTGAGCTGTGGATCCTTAAGCAGAAATGAGCACTGTAGTTAAATATTTCTGAGTCAATGATACAGAGAAATATTTAGGGGAAAATTGATTTATAATGTGAAATTTCCATTGCAATTAACTTCAACCTAAGAGCTAACTTTACAGATTCATCAGAATAAATGGATTGAATAGAAATTTATCCTTGAAGTTCTATGCCAGGAATTGGGCTCTGTTACCTGTTAAGTATCTTCATGGTTTATTTCCTTCAATCTCCCTCCTGCAAAGCTCAGAACTAAACTAAAAGTTGCAACTATTTTTAGCCTAGGTTTTCTGACCATTATGCCAATTCCCTCCCTTTATAAGCACTTGTGTCTTTAACTTTGGCAAATGTACTATTTAATCAATTATCCACAGATTATTAATATTGACTGACTTTGACCCTGAAGATTTGGTTTCTGAATTAGTTGGTTTCATCACCAAATAACAAGGTGGTACCATTTCTAAAAATCTATTGGTTGGGTGGTGAGCCACACACAGCTTCCTAGAAAATGTTTAACCTGTTCTTTACAATTCACATTTTAAATTATACACTACACATAGTACATTGGATGGTGGATATTTTGAAATGGCTTCTGCCTGCTCAACATACATGTGCCTTTTCTCTCTCCATAGCACAGGTCCTTCACTCTAAGATTATTAAGGTACATTCCATGGCCACAAGGCAGCAAAGGACTCCACACTTTTTCTCAGGACCCCCTCTAATTTCCTCCTTCCTTACAACTGCAGAGGCCAACACTTTTGGCCCAAGGTCTTTAATATCAGGTAGGGATCATACCTGCCATGTCTGTTTCTAGCCCTGGATGGAGCAAGGGAGTTTAAGTTTGAGAATGGAGAAATGCAAGAACAGAGGCCTTCACAGAGATGTGAAATCATACAGGAGCATCAAATATACGAACAGACATTTTGCATTGTGAAGATTAATTTTTTTTCTACCTAGTACTCTTGAATCTTATTATGCTAGAAGAGAGTCTAGATTCTTCCCAGACTTGAAAATCATATGAAAAGCCATCCTGCTATTTCCTTAGCCTTGGTGAGGTCCAGGAGAAGTGAGATTTGGACAAGCCACCTCAAGTGACAAGAAAGTAGAGAGGCTGGAGTAGATGGCCAGCTTGACAGGCGAGCAAGTGGAGGGATCAATGAAGAACTGGCAAAGAGCTCCCCCTTAGAATTTAGTGCCTAAGGAAAAGGATATGAAGTTTCATACCATTCTTAGCACCTGGGATTGTGCTTGACACCTTTTAGACACTCAATAAAGGGCTTTGAAGGAACCATTTAAATGATAACGAGATACACATAGGTCAAATTTCCATTCAGTATAGACATGAACATGGCGTGCACATCAACGTTTTCTAGCTCTGAATCTTTAATTCACTATGTCATAAGCCATTTGTAGAATCTGGGTGGGGGGAGGTATGAATCCTCTCCCCAGAGAATGCAAATATAAATTTTTGAATAGCAATTCAGGGGCTAGTGAATTTTTCCTAAGTCCAACTGAAACTTCATAACCATGGGGGTAAGAGGGGTAGAATCCTCCTAAAATGCTACAGAATTTCTACTTTTCAATCTTATTCAAATAAAACATGAGTCTTTAAATTCCTCCTAGATATCCTCATCCTAACTTAGTTCTCTCATTTTTTACTGTATTACATTTCTATGAAGTGGTTCATAAGCATTCAATGAGGTTAGATTCATATAGCTATGAAAAAAAAAAAACGATTGCACTTCTAAGGGTATTTCTCAACTTTGATCATGAAAGGAAAGCCACCCAGCCCTCTAAACCCACAATAATTTGTGGGGACATTGAATGGTTCTAGACTGATCTGACATTTTTCATCCTCTTAAGACATCTGCTAGGGTTGCGATTAATGTTGAAGAGTTCTATAAAGAAGCCCCAGCTGGGGAGAAGGAAGAAAACACAAAGATGGAGTGTATGATTCCAGCAGGTAATGGATCAGGAAGCAGCAGCATATCACACTCAGACCTAATTTTTGGAAATAGTGGTTGGTGACTTGAGAAGCAGTATGTATGTGCTGTCAGGAGAGAGCTGCGGATAGAGCCATACAGTGGTTATACAAGTAAACGCTGGAAGAAATATTTAGCCTTCAGAGATCCAAACCGTTTTTGACCAGACTTGACATGTTTGACATAATCATAAACTCCTAGGACTGCTGTGAGCAGAACTCTTAATAGAACAAGAGAAAAACACATTGTCGTCCCTCATGATTGAATTAAGTCAGAAGTCAGGAAGGCATTTCCTGAGAATGAGCATATAAAACTGTGAAATGGGTTCACAGAACAAAAGGATCTTCCCTCTGGAGTTCTGACAGAATCGCTTGGGGAGTTAAGATGCGCAGAGACCAGCAGTTTCTTTTCCCAGCCCATAATCTGGGAAGTCCTGAATAAGTCCTGAATAAGACAAGGGTCTTACTGTGTGCCTACTTTGCATTTCACCTTTATTTTAGTCGTATCATATAAGAATTATTTCACCTGGGAGGAAGCATAATTTGCTAGTGAAATAAATAGAAACAAAATGGTCTGGGTTCAAATGCTGGCGTCCTCATTTAGCTGCAATGTGACCCAGATGGGATGAGTTCTTTACCTTTTCCACACTCCATTTCTTGTCTTGAAAATGGAGACAGTTGTAGTCCGAGTTACTGGGTGTTTGTGGGGATTCGAATGGGCGAATTTATACAAAGTACCTAGAACAGTACTTGTCACAGAATGACCATCATCAGCTAAGTGCTGGTAATTACTCTCAGCAAAATTTTAGAAGTGAGAAAATGGAAGGCTTGGAAGGTTAAGTGATAGTTAACCCAGGGTCGTGCGATGCTGGAGATTTTTAAATGATTCTAGCACACTTACAGTTGTTCTGAGGCCCATAAGTACAGATCCGAGGTAGAAGGGTAGATTCACTATTTCTTTAAGAGCATGCCAGATTTGGGGTTCTGTGATTTACATAGTGCAAGAATGCAAGGCTGCACCATTTTCAATATTCAAATGAATTTCCCCTTAGGAATGTGAAAATATGCAAAAAAATGATATAGCAATTGTTTTCGTGAAAAGCAACTGAGTTAATATGAATAGATGGGGTTTGGGGGCTCATGTGCTTCAATCCCTTATATGCATTCAAAATCTGTGCATTTAAAAGGAAGGAAGAAATCTGTGCATTTAAAAATGTTCTGGCTTATGGTACAAAAGTGAGAGAAGTGAAGATTTTCAGGATCAATAGCTCAAACTACTCCTTGTTCTGATTTCATCTGCCCAATAGTTCTCTTGGCCATTGCTGCTCAAGCTGGGGAAATGCTTATCACCAAGATGGGCTACAGCTGATGTTGCATACTCTGAATATCAGGGTCCCTGGTTAGCATTCCTGACCAAGTGACTATTCTGTCATAAATACTCTAAGAAAACACCCCCATCACCGACAAGGTCTGCCCTGAGTTTGGAGATTCTGGAATTTTCTACATGCTCAAAATTCCAAATTTTTTTCTCATTCAGATCCGTGTCCCATCTGAAACTTCGCCTCTGATCTTAATCTTGCTCTGAACTTGAGGACAGAGTTTCTCTTTCTTGCTAGCAACTCTTGCCTGGGATATAAACCTTATTTCCTCCTTGCTTTGGGTGCACCCCTCTTATATCCAAGATCAATCCTAAACAGACTTCCCTTGGACAGAGGTGAACACTTAAAATCTATTTGATTCTATTTGATTCAGTTGGATTTGAGTCGAGGTAATGGAATACAATTCAAGTACACTGAGCACCTGCTTTGAGCCCAGCCCTACTTGGGGCACCATTCTGCCTGAAAAACAGAGAATAAAAACACATAATAAGGATAAAATATCATGTATTCATATGAATCTTCTGCATCTACTTTTCTCTTAACTTTAACTTCAAATAAACTCCATCTTTCGAACTTCTATTTTTTTCCCTCTAGAACAAGTTATCAGGCTTTTAAGGGTCCTTGTCACATAAAAGGCAAGACTCTGGTTTGAGATATTACCAGAGATCTGACAACTGCTTTGGAGGCAGAGTTATAGCACTGCTTTCCCACGAGTGCCATGGGCAATTTGATTTCTTTCTGGTATGTGTGAGAGAGTGTGTATGTGGGGGAATTTTGCTGAAAAAAAAATCAGCTGTAAAAATTAAACTATATCAGTGTACATCAAATATCACGTCAAATTTCACCTTTTAAACTCTGCTCCTGCTTTGTGGGCAGTGGATAAAAACAGCACTTGCACATGGCCACATTGATGCACACACAATCTCATGCTCACACATTTGGATGTTCACTTGTAGCCTGTGCAGTGCTAATTACAATGATGCCACATCTGCCAAATGTCTGCGCCACTGACATCTGATATTGCTGTGCCCATCATTTCCCCAGAGATGGAACTCACATAGCCACACGCTCAACAAGCTCCATTAAATGTCTCCTTCCCCTTTCCTTGGGGCAGTGGGTGCCAATTAAGGAAGCTCAATGATTCTGCATGCTTCTCTGAGACATCACTTGCCCTTTCAGCTGGCTGCCTCCCCAGTCCTGCCTCATGTCTCTTCTCAGGGCTGAGGATAGTCTGTGGGCTGTACTTGGTTAAACATCCCTCATTCATACAGAAGTTGGTGTGATAGCTTGGGATCAGGCTGAATTCTGCATAGCCCTTGTGTACCTGTTGTTGGTAGCAAACTTCTGGCTGCTATCCAGTCACCAGAGGTTAAAGCCCAAGATGTTAAGAACAAAATGAGATGCAACTTAAAAGGACTATTCCATCAGAGAGGGATATTCCAAGTTAAATGCCTTTGGAAAACCTTACACTCAAAACTTTCTTTTTTATTTCTTCTTTTTTTTTTTGGCTAAACTTGCAGCATGTGGAGGTTCCCAGGATAGGGGTCCTATCAGAGCTGTGGCACTGGCCAACACCAGAACCACTGCAACACCAGATCCAAGTTGCATCTGTGACCTACATCACAGCTCATGGCAACACTGGATCCCTAACCCACTGAGCGAAGCCAGGGATCGAACCTACGTCCCCAAGAATGGTAGTCAGGTTCATTAACCGCTGAGCCATTATGGGAACTCCTCAAAACTCCTTTCATAGAGAGTAACTGTTCCCCTATGCCTGTTAAAGTCTCTGAAAAGCTTTGCAATTAAAAAATCTTTTTAACCTCACTCACACTGTCCTTCAAAATCTTGACCTTGGAACTCTTCGCTTAGTCCTAAAACAGCTCCCCAAACACACATGCAGGTTTAAATACACATACCACATGTTGTACCTGTCATGGCTCAGACTGCTATCAGAAAATATCATAGACTAGAGGGCTTGAAAAACAGACATTTACTTCTCATAGCTCTGGAGCCTGGGAAATCTAGGGTCAAGGTGGTGGCAGATTCAGTTTCTGGTGAGAGTCCTCTTTCTGCCTTTCAGATAACTGCCTTCTAAGTGTGTCCTCATATGGTAGAGAGGAAGTGACTCTAGTGTCTCTTCTTATGAGGACACTAATCCTATCATGGGGGCCCCATCCCTATGACTTTATCTAAACCTAATTTTTTTCCCAAAGCCCTCACTTTCAAAAGCATCATGTTGGAGTTAGGGGCATCAACACATGAGTTGTAGAGGGGACCCAAACATTCAGTCTGAAACAGCACCCATGAACCAAGATTCTGGGTAAACATTACTTGTTTGAATTTTCCTAAAGCACATTTTCCTTAATATCTCAAGGAGTGTATATCACAGTGGCTAGAACACAGATTTTGGAAGCTGCCAAATCTCCTGACCTAATATCGTGACCTTCAGCAAATCTAAAAATAGTGACTATCTTATAAGGTCATTGCCTCAGTGAAATATAACAAAAGAACAAAGAGCAATACCGGGTTCCTCATAAGGAGATAATAAATGTTAATTATTGTTAATTTCCTGTGTAGACTATATTTTGGGAAACGCTAAACCCAATTATTCTTACTGGTCACACTGTTCATTTTTTTTTCCCCTGTACTGAGTCAATTTTTGTTTCTCATTTTTAGGCTTCTGCCAAAATGGGGTCTATTATCAGTATGAAGCCAAGTATTTAATTTTTTTGTCAGCAAGGTAGCCAATGCAATGACCCTCTGTGAACTCAGCAAACATATCATGCTCTGAATCCAGCTGGGCTGATACTGAGCAAGAAGCATAAGCACTCAGCTTCTGCAGGGTCACCTGGGTTCCTCAATACGTGGCTTGCACTGTGAGTTGATACTTCTAGGACAATGGAAGAGGAGGTGTCTAAGGCTCTGTATAAGCCTGAGAAGCCTGAACCTTCCTGCTCCAAGATAAATGTAAGGAGAGATGCAGTATTGTCTGCACAAATACATACAAACAAAAAGCAACCCCCTCCTCCCCCCCAAAAAAACCCCAAAACAAACAAAAACCCTGCAAACATTCAAATCAAGCAAAAACTTCCCAATTTAAACTTTAGGCCTAGCGGCCCTTGTGTTCCACCTTGAGATTTTCAATATCATGGAAAAGTAGGAGGTTCTTCTGCTGTGGTTTGTAAGACCCAATAGGAGAGGGCCTCACCTATTATTTGAAAAGTTCTGGTATCTGCTGGGTGCTTCAGGCAGATTTAGACTGGCCTTATACTAGATGAAGAATGAGACCAAACGTATAAAAGGAGAGGTGAAATGGCAAGGCCTGGACTGGTGGGGCAAGTGAGATACTCACCTTGGGTGTAAAATTTAAGGGTGTATCAAAAATAGTAATCAAAGTAAATATATTTTAATGTAATATTAAACATATTAATGTAAACACTTATGATGGACCAAATATGAAAATTCTGAGACAAGATTAGTATTACTGAATTTTTCTTTTGTCTTAGACTCTAATATGGCTTGACATAGCATTGTGGGGGTGGAGTAGAAATACATGGGTGATAGGGAAAGATTAGGTTGGTAAGGAGAATTAATGGACAATTTCCAGCAGACTATCTTTTGTTTCTCAAGCTTGGCAAAATTTCAGCTACATCTAACAGCACATAGTAACTGAACGACATCTTCCTAATTGTCTTAAAATAAGATCAACATTCAATATTTCCATAAGCGAAGTGAGGGTTGAGGCAGAGAAGAAGATTTATTGGATACTTATATTTTTTTAAACTCCAGAATTTGGTATTTTATTCCCACTTGATTGCTGGGAAAACAACTTAAAGAGTAATGTCCATACTAGAAGCTAAGACAGGGATAGAGGTAAAATTTACACTAGATCTACTTTGTTCCCAAACACTTGTTTTTACCTCCACACTACTTTGTGTGTGCCCTAGTTATTTGTAAGGCAATAATAGCACTAATTCCAGCCATTTTTATTAGGGCATAAGGTAAGAAAATTGCATTTACTTTGTAAACTACAAATGTACTACCTATAAAGTTTATTTATTCTTTAGTTCACTCATTACCTATGCATTGAGTACCAGGAAGTCAACAGTTCTGATCTGGAATATTGTGGAGGGCAAAACAGTAAAAAGAGCCTGCCATTTTTCCTTAAGGTTTTCATAGATTTGCAAATTCTGAATACTTAAAATGAGTGTTCTCAATTCTCCCTGTATTTCATGTCGGAAATGAAAATGTAGCTGGTTTATTTCTGGTACACACTGTCTGGAATTGCTCATAAAGGCAGGTAAGTTATTCTCTAGGTAACTGTCCAAATCTTTGCTTCTCCTCTGCTATTAGAGATTTGGCCCATAGGTACAATAAAACATCCTATCTTGGAAGTCCCTTTTATTCATTTGGTTCCTCAGCTTACCACATATAACAAGATGTCTCCAGGTAAGGAGACTGCTGATCTTTTGCAGCAGTACCTCCTCTTAAATGAGCAGACAGACTTCATTCTTGACCTCACAGCAAATAAACAGAGCCCTGCTGTCAGATGAAGAGAACTGGGTTTCCTGAGCTTGTTGTAAGTTCAGGGGCATGGCAGGATTCCGAGAAATGCTGCTTCAGTTCTTCAGCTGGATAACTTAATTACATTTAATAACGTATGCCAGCACATCTGAAGTGCAGTCTTTTCTAGTGAATATTGCTGGTAGGTAGTTTATTATTTATTAATCTAATGACTTAAAATTCCATGATAAAAGCCTTAGTACAAGAGATTGTCTAACCTTACCTGAATAATTACTAATGGGCTGTTAATAGCTGTTACACTGGTAATAGGTCTATTAAATTATGTAGACTAAAATTGCATTGGTGACCTCAGGTGAGCAGCTCCTTGGGAATGGTGATATACTTGAGCAAGCAGAAGCAAAACCACAGCACTCAGATAGCTTCTTATAAACACAGTATCTCCCTTGACAGAAGTATTCAAATGAAGAACAGAGTTTATATGAAAGCTGGACCTTGAGGTATTTTTTTGGGAATGTACCTTAGGAGGAAGTATAGCAATATTGCAAAGTAGTTAAAGCATGGCCATCAACATCAGATAATTTCTCTCCAAATCCCCACTTCCTCACTTTCAAGACCATCGACCACAACCTTTGGCAAGCAATTTGACCTTTCCGAGATTTTCTGTCCTTGTGTGAAAAATATAGCATTAACATATCATGTGATATGCTAACATATGCTATTGAGAGAGCTAAATGAGATCATATGCATATGATGGAAAATATTATAAGAAACTACTCATAGATGTTCCCTTCATTCAGTCTACCAAGAAGAATGTTTCAGTTGCTAATCCAGCTTTCCTTAGATCCCATTCTATAGAGTTCATCTTTCCAGAGAAAACTTTTGCAATGCAGAATAAACCAAAAATTACTGAACGTAGGACTGAGGAATAAGATGGGAAAACCTTAGAACAGAAGTTAACTGAATAAGTAAAAAAGCAGAGGTGGGAGGAGATTGTAGAAGGAAAGTCTGGAGAATGTGGGGAGGCCAAGAGCTGAGGATGTGAGAAACGGAGGCCCTAGCATTTTCATTTGTGCCTCTTGAGAGATTGGAGCAAAGAATTGGGCTACTGGAGTTCCCTGGTGGCTCAGTGGGTTATGAAACCAACATTATCACTGCTATGGCTGGGATCACTGCTGTGGTGTGAGTTAGATCCCTGGCCTTGGAACTTTCACATGCCATAGGTATGTGCCCCCAATAAAAAAAAAGAACTGGGCTCCTCATTTCATTTTGTTTTAATTTTAGACTGTTGAATTCTGAAGCTTTGCACATGAACTTATTGAGGAAATTATTCAGAGGTCCTGGATTTCAAATGATTATATGTACAGTGATTATCACAGAATATGGCACATAGGAAATAATGAATAAATTAGAATATTTATAATAATAAATACTATAAACAATGATGATGGTGATTATAGTAATCACCATTATTATATTTGAAGTGAAATTTCTATCATTATAGATGTTCATGATTGGAGCATTTAGGATAAATATTTTGCTGTCCCTTTCTTATGTAGAAATATATTTAATTGGAAGAAAATAATGGAGGAGATTTCCTTAAATCAACCTTTGAGAAATTAGGGAAATAAAAGAGTGAGAGGCTTTGAGAGACATGTATCATCATGCTCTGGTGTGTGTGTGTGTGTGTGTGTGTGTTGGAGTGGGTTGTTGAGAAGCTAGGCATTTAAGGAGTTATTTCCTGACTCATTCCCACAGAAATTGCATTGGCCAGGCTGATGGTGCTGAGCGGTCCGTATGGAGGCAGCACTTAGTAACTGTTGAGATGAAGGGTTGATAAAAACAAGCCTTGAGTATTCCTTTATTTAACCTCTTCCCTCCAATTCTTATGGCTAAAGCATTACAGCTATGGAAAATTTTTCTTCATAATACATTTTTTCCCTAAAAACTTAACGGTGATTGCCTGCCTGTGAGTGTGACAGTACAGAGGAACATTCTTCTGTAGTGTCTTGGGTTCAATCTTTGCCTTCAGTTGGAATGCACACCAAGGCCAGACCTTAGACTTGTCCTATTATACATTATCAGAAAGCTAGTACCACCAGCCACAATGATGAGAAACTTGAAAGTTACATACACTGCAAGAAAAGAAAATCAAAGGGACAACTATTTAATATAAGCACAATAAATATACACCAAAAGGAGAAAATACTGGCATCATGAAGTCAGGAAGAAAAGCCTTAAATTAGAAACAAGTAGAAATTTTTTGGTATCAAATACTTAGCAGATAAAATAGAATAGTCAACAGACAGTATAAATACCAGAAGGACACAGATAAAACTTTGGTTATTAAGGTGAAAGACAAAATGAAAGAATTTTCTTAGAAGATAGAAGTTCATGACAAAAGGAAAGCCAAAGAGAATCAAAGCAGAAGTCCCAAAACTTAAATAATGTTCCATGAGCCAAAAAAGTGGAAGGTAGGAAATATCTGATCAAGATAAATTTCCCATAATTAAAGAAAAATGAAAAAAACCCCTTAATATTGAAGTGATTCTGGAAGACTAAGTAGGAGTAATAAGGAGAAATGCACACTTCAACATAATGAAGAGAAATCCAGAACAAAGAAGACACAAAGAACACTCTAAAATCTTTCAGAGAGAACATGGACCAACTACCAAGAAACAACAATCATGTTGACATCATATTCTTTAACAGAGCTCTTCATACACTGTCACTCTCTCTGCTACCTCTGGTCACTCCAGTACAACTGTGACTTTACACTGTCCTTACTGTCCAGCTCTTGAGTCTGAACTGGTTTTATTTACTCACTTAGGACCAATTAAACATATCAGAAGTGATGCTGTTTCTTCCACATCTAAGTCAAAAGAAGTCCTGCAGCTTCTGTTGTGATGATGCTCCAGATCTTCCCTCTCCAAAGCCAGTCCCCATGGAGCTCTGGCAAATAGTCCCAGTTGAGACAAAACTTCTAGCAATCTCTTCAAGGTCTCAAGCTTACGAGTCAAGAACCCGCTTGGGAAGTGGGTCCCTCAGTCTCAGATCTTTCAGCTCCAGCTATTAGGGTCATCCACTGCTGTCAGCAGCATCCCCAGTTGTTAGGGTTGTTCCCAGCTGTTAGGGTCATTCCCAGGTATGAGGGTTATCCTCAGCTGTTAGTGCCATCCAGCTGTTAGAATCATCCCCTACTTCTGGGCCATCCCCTATTGTTGGAATCACCCCTACCTATTAGTCACCTCCACCTGTTAGGTTCACCTCCAGCTGCTAGAGTCAGCCCTAGGTATTAGGCTCACCCCCAGGTTTTATAGTCATCCCAAGCTGGTAGAGTCACCCCCACCTGTTAGGGTAACCCCTCAGCTATCAGGGCCATCCCTAGCTGTTAGTGTCATCCCCACCTGTTAGGGTCATCCCCACCTGTTAGAATCATTCCTACCTGTTAGGGTCACCCCAGATGTTAGAGTCATCCCAGTTGAGGCTCTAGATATTATGGGGCACAAATGAGCTACTGTCACTGTATCTTTTGGATTCCTGACCTATATTATCTATGAGCACAAACATTTAAATGAATTTTTGTCACTGTGTTTTAGGATTGTTACATAGCAATGGATAATTGGAACACTTAGAGTAATCTTTCTCAAGAGCCGCTTTTTAGCAGATGTAAAGAAACTCAAGTAGGCCTACTCTATTTCATTCATTTACTCATTCATTCACCACCCCAAATATTTATTAATTATCTGCCATTTGTCAAAACTGTTCAAAGTGCAAAGGATAAAATGGTATGCATTACTAAGCTCATATAAATTACAGCCATTTCTGAATTTGAGGATGAATTAAAACTGCATTTTTGCATGGCATATACAGTTTCTTTCTCTCTCTCTCTATCATACACACACACATAAACATGCACAAAGACACACACAAAGATATATACATATACCATTAATACAGCATCACATGTCATATAGTCCCAGCTCAAATAAGCAAAATCATTAATGAAAGAATGAAAATATACAAATATTGGGATGTCTCTCTACTCTCTCAAAGGCCCTACTTTGGTTCCCTTTAAAAAATCTTAAATTATTTTTAGAAGAGAGGTAGTCATACTCATACCCTTAATACAACTTCTGTGAGCATATACACAATATATGTGTATATATATGTGCATATGTGTATATGTGTATATATATATATATATATACAAAATATAGCCTTAAATGTGTATGTTATATACAATGAATTAAATGCTTTCTTTTAATAACAATAAAGCCCTTGATCAAGAGTAGATAATTACGTCAATAATACTAATGAAGGTAATGTTTTTCTTACAACAGCATATTTAAGCTCAACCATGAACAACTCTAAATTCTATAAAATTACTGAGACTCAAAACATTCTGGAGCTGACATTAACCTTTGCACTTGCTGAGTCCAATCCGGTTATTTTACAGCTGGAGAAACGGAACCCAGCAGGCTATGGAACCAGATGGGTCATGCTAGCAGTGGTGATGCCGAGCAAGCTAAACTCTGGGAGGTCGGCTGAGGTCCTGTGTAACCCAGAGGAATCCTGGCATGCATTTCAAATCCTCATCTCAATTTTGGCACCAGTTCTGGTATCCATATGTCTCTGCATACAGAGAAGCTGAGGCAGAGAAACACATGAGAATTGCCAAGGTCCTAGAATCCTGAAAACAGTTGCTTTACCCTGTTGCCATGACAACCCACTCAGGAAAGTACCTAGGTGCCAGACTTAGACTATTTTTTTTCTTTCTGGGTCCCAGAGGAGTACCAGAAAGAGGTGATAACTTTTTTTCCTGCTACCTGGAGAGAAGCCTTTCCACCCTGGGTAGCATCCTATGGCAGATCAACACTCTGGAGATGGCGACTGATGCAACTCTGGTCACTTTTATTTTGTTTGGAGAAAAAGGTCTCTGGTGATTACTGTGTTACAAAAAACATGGTGTTTGCATAAGCTAACATGTCTATGAAAACCTGTGATTTCCTTAGCCCCAACTCTCCACTGTATTTATGAGGCTCTCTGCTTTACTTCCCCCCTACTTGTTTTCCACCAGAGCATCTGCTCCTTCCTGCAGAGGAGACATTTGTACTGTTCAAATGGCTGGACTATGAGTCACAGATTAAGCATGAGGGATTTTTCTGAATGATGCTGAACAAGGCCTTAATTAAAAGGGAGGAAGAAGTTCTGGTGAGTAGGAACAAGGTTGGGGTGTTTAGAGCCATGTAATGTGCCAGCCTCTCCCAAGGTGCCATTTTCTCCAGATGCACATCCTCTGAAAATCCTCTGAAGTGCATCACAGTGTTACCACAAAGATGTACCTGGATGTCAGAATGACCACCAACACTCATGTCATGCTTCCTATGTGCCAGACACTATTTTAAGCACTTTTGTATTTTAACCAAGTCCTCACAATAACTCAGTGAGATAGATACTAGAGAGGTAACATTCCAGAGATGGTAGCTGATACAACTTGGCAGGTTTTTTTTTTTTTTTTGGTCTTTTTGCTATTTCTTTGGGCCGCTCCCGCGGCATATGGAGGTTCCCAGGCTAGGGGTCTAATCGGAGCTATAGCCACTGGCCTACGCCAGAGCCACAGCAACACGGGATCCGAGCTGCGTCTGCAACCTACACCACAGCTCACGGCAACGCCGGATCGTTAACCCACTGAGCAAGGGCAGGGACCGAACCCGCAACCTCATGGTTCCTAGTCGGATTCGTTAACCACTGCGCCACAACGGGAACTCCCAACTTGGCAGGTTTTATTTCCTCTAGAGACAAAGGTCTCTCTGATGACTATAGTGTCATGAAAAATGATGGGCTTATGTGTATAAGCTAATGAGCCCATGGACACCCAGCTAAATAAGTGGCAATTCTAGGATTCAAATTCAGGCAGTTTTGCTCTTCTACACCATGACTTATCACCTCAGTCACATGTATCCAACTGGCACTAGATGGTAATCACATGGCTAGATCACCAATTGTTCAATAGGCCATCACTTTCATATTCTTCTGCCTTACTCCAGATCACCTTTGGCCACCATCTATTTGTCCTCATAGTCCATATCACTGCCTTAGTTAAGGTACTAATTCTTTCTCAACTTGGCAAACAGTTGTATCCCTCTGCCTTTCCTACTGGTTTTGTTCAAATATTCTCTAGACTGCAGCCAAAAAGATTCTCTTAGAAATGTATCTCAGGTCTTCATTTCCATTTTAACACTCTATAGAGCCTCTCTATCCTTTCCTGGATCTCACACCTTTAGCAGACTATGCCCATGTCTTATGCATACTTTTGCCACAATTAGCTTTTTCTCTATTTTAATTGTCTATTTGTTCTGGTTTAACTGTGACCTAAAGCAAAACAGAAATTTTGTTTTTTATGCTTGCTTCTCTCCTTCCTAAAATACATCCTTGCAAATAGTAAACATAGGAGACAGAGGAAGTTGAATTAATGGCTATTGAATTAAAAATGGATAGTTAGATTTTAGTCTTCATGTTAAGAAGCTGCCATGATACATTCCCTATTGTGTTTTAAGACTAATTACGAAATTGTCATTATAAATCATATATTCATCTCACAGGACAATTAAAGAACATGAATTTGACAGCCACAATTAGTATACTACTCTGGAGACAAAAGGTTTTCAATCATAAAACAAATGACTTTCAGTCTCAATCCAGGAATCACTATCAGAAGCATGTTTTTTTTTTTTTTTTCTGAAAATTAATGTCTCCTTGTCTTTACGCACCAAAAAGTACTCTCATTCTACTGTAATTGATTTTAGTGCACATGATCCGTTAGTGTGGTATGTCATAATACCCCTCATTAGGGAACATTGTTCCAGAGTTTCAGCCATAATCAACCATACACACTGTTGAGAACCATGTATCGGATAGTATAGTGAGAAATACACAAGAAATGCTTTCACTTTCTGAAAAAGAATCTCTTAATTTTTTATGACTCCTGCTTCTCTCCATGCATATAATCTGTCATCTTGTATCCTTCTTCTTCCTCAATGACCATATTCAATACCTTAAAAACTACTGAATCTGCCTCATACTTATCTTCATCGCCACTACTTTTGCCCTTGCCTTGCCAACTCTTAATGGAAACAGCAACATCCTCCTCATTAATTCCTCTGCCTCTTGTC
This sequence comes from Sus scrofa, assembly GCF_054392235.1. Taxonomy (NCBI): domain Eukaryota; kingdom Metazoa; phylum Chordata; class Mammalia; order Artiodactyla; family Suidae; genus Sus; species Sus scrofa. Next base: position 35,549,335 of record NC_139395.1, on the reverse strand, counting down.
TTATGCCGTCACAGTGCCTTTAGAGTATTTTATCTATAAAGCAAAACTTACCTTGCTGTTTTCTTATTTTAAACACTTGGATCACTTTCTATAACCCAAGTTCTGTCACCTGGCCTTCAAGTTCTCCTATTATTTGGCTAACAATTACCGAGCATTTACTGAGTATCAGACACTGTTCTAAGCACTTAAGATATATTACCACATTGATCCTCATAACAGTCCTAGGATTATTTGATCACTGCCTGACTCTCAAATTTTGAAATATGCCATTCTTACTACATGCTGTACATATGTGATGCAGTTTATAGTTCAAGAAATTTTGTTCTTATTTCTTCCTCATCTTGGCATGACTTCCATTTGCTTCTCTTTTCATTTTCTTAACTGGCTACTCATATTTACAACTAATTTCATGTATATTATTAGCTCCTCCAAAGCCTGTTCTTTCCTTTCTTCCAAAGATGGGAAGGAGTCTTTGTCTGAACTTCCATAACACCTTACATAAAATCTGAACATGACATTCACATGCTGAATTGTCATTTTCTCTTTATGGACATATGATCAATCTGAGAATCTACCTTTGTATTCCACTAATATTCATGAAGAGGAATATTTACACTGCAAACATGATAACCATTAGTGTTAGGAAGCCTATCGGCAGGGGTATAAAAGAAAAGGAATTAGGGATTAAAGTAGAGGAACAGGTTTAAATCAGGTAGAAGTCAGTAGAAACCATATTTTGAATTAAGTTTTAAAATAACAGGACACAGATAAAGGAGAGAAAGAGGAAAAAAAATTCTAGTGGCTAGTTTCCTGTGGTATATTTGGAAGGTGTTATTTGGGAATGGAAACAGGATAGGTTTTACCAAAGTACAGAGAACTATTTGTAAGAATGTAAATAAAAAGGTGGTGAAGTATCTTAAATGTTAGCCATAGGAGAACTAGTGTGATACTACAGGCAAACAGAGTCATTTAGGTTCTTGAACAGTGCAGGAGATGGACTAAGAAGGCAATTAAGAAAAATTATTAAGCAGCTGTCAGGTAGATTAGACATTAAAGGGTATAAGAATAAGGGGACCAGACAAAAATCTATTACAAACTGTAAAAATAAACTGTGATGTCTTTATAGAACAGAATACTACAGAGCAGAGGAAAAAAAAAACAAACTGGAACTATATGCATCACAATGGATAAATTGCTACAGAATAATTCTGAGAAAAAACCTAGCATGGCAACATTTACATAAAATGCAAAATATGAAAAGAATTAGATATTTGTTTAAGGAAACAAATATGAACAAAATTTATACTTTAATGTTGAAAAGTCATGCATGGGAAAGGTAAACAATAAATTTAGGAGATCAGATGTTATTTGTCGAAAAAGAAAGAATATATCTGTAGAATTGTACTCAAGTGGTTTCGTTTTTTTTTTTTTTCCTAACATTTTATTTCTCATCCTTAATGGTGGGCATATTAAGTATTTATTCTCAATATGTTTTATATACAGACATATTTCATAATAATTATAAAAAGTCAAAAAACCAATGGGAATGTATTTACTATATTTTATTGCAAATACAGCTGCAAGTAGAAGGGGTAAGAAAAGATCCATGAACTATAAGAGAAAGGAGTTAAGATCTTTGATGAAGCATTTCAGGTTAACAAAAGTAAGGAAAAAGGAAGACAGTGGAACCATTTAGGCAAGTGACATCTTGGTGAGAGCATTTCATATTCCTGGTAGAGTTATATGATATTTAGAGACAGCAAGGAACATACAAGTGTTGAAAGAACATTGGATATAATCTGAACACAGGCAATAGCTGAAAGCACGTGAGTTGTGAGTTCACCGAGGGACAGAAGAAAAATCCCAAAGGGCCTTGAAACGCTGTAGAGTTAGTGAGCCTGGAAGAAAGGAGAGCCAGGAAAGAAAAAGTGTGTTTATTTGTTGGCAAAGGCTCCAGAGACAAGTCAGCTCTTTATTGAGTTCGAACATAAGGAGAAGAACCCAAGAATGTAAGCCTTTCATCACATTTGTTTCATCTGTCACTTTATTTACTTTCCCTTGAGAATTTAAATGGAGAGAGATCTGAGTGAATTTGAAATTTGCTTTTTTATAATGTTAAGTCCAAAGCTTCTAAATAGTTTTGAAAAATCATCAGGTCTGTTAGAGATTTATTTAGAACACTTTAAAATGTGACTGTATCTTAAGTTTTAAGCCACTCTTTCCTCTTCTACACATGATCACCTACATTTGACTTTCAATAAGAAAAAGAAAATTATGACTGTCACTAATATGTGTTGGGAGGTTTCTATATGACAAGAAAGACACAGGGCCAAACTTTGTACATGGATGATCTCATCCAACACTCACAACTTTATAATCAAGGACATTTAATCTTCAACCTTTTTTTTTTTTTTTTTTTTTTTTTTTTTTACCAATTGGTTTCTATTATGTGCAGATACTGTCCTAGGTGCTGAAAATACTGTCATGAACAAAATAGATCCAAATTCCTGCCCACATGGAAGTTATATTCTTGTGGCAGGAAAGAGACCCTAAACAAAATAAATCAGTATAACATACAGTTTTATCATATTTCTATTTACACAAATAATGAGGGAAAGGGGGTTGAAAGTACATGGGGGTGGGGTTAAATTTTAAATAAGATGATCAGAGAAAGCTTCACTGAGCTGCTGATTTTATTAAAGCTTGGAGGATATAAGGAAGTCAGCAGTAATGATATGAGATGCAAACTCACAGCAGAGAGAATAGTAAGAGCAAAAGCTTATACCCCAACAGAATGGAGCCTAATTGTCTGAGGTATGACTTGTATTCTCTGGGTAGGGAGAGAAGTAAGAAATGGGCTTAGAGAGGAAGGGTGGGAGGGGAGAGGGATGCGGGAGAGACTTGGCAGGCCTCTCAGGAAATGGTGCTTTTACTTTTAGTGAGATAGGCTCACTTTTAGTGAGATAGTAAGGCTTTGTCAGGTTCTGAGCAGAGAAATGGCCTGATGTGAGTTCTATTTTAGTAAGATCAGTACAGAAGACAAGGGCAGGCAGAGCAGTGTCCAAGGAGGGGGCAGGTGGGAGTTGCTGGTGACTTAGACCAGGGTGGGAGCTGTGGAAGTTGGAAGAAGTGATATTTTTCTGGCGCAAAATGTTTTGGTTGTGATGTGAATATGAAACTGCTTGTTAATGCATATGGGATTTTAAGGTTAGTACACAGTAAGGTCCTATCTGATAGGTTAAGTATTCTTTTTTCTTTTTTTAAACCATTGGGATACCATCATTTTTCCCACATGCTATGGCTACACTGCATGCAATGATCTCCATATGCTGCATACAGATCACTGTATACCAAATTCCTTTCTATTCTTTTTTCATTAGACAACAGCAATGGCTGGTTACATTGCAATTTTTATGATACTGAAACAATGTCTCACTTTATTAAAGAAGTTAAACATGAAAGTCTGATTCTAAAATCTGGAGAAGATCAAAAAAAAAAAAAAAGGAAGAAAGAAAAGTAAGTTCCTGTGGAACTATCCTTCCATTATGAACTATCACTGCACAAAGAAGAATGTTACTGATAATCTAGTACAGTTGCAGACCTGGGCTGACTTTGATCAAACTGACATTAAAACATATTCTAGTAGTGTCAGTCAGGTTTTCCTACCAACATAATAATAGAAAAATGCTGCTACTATGGAGATTCACTTGGCCTCAAAATAATCACAAGTACCAATCAAGTGTAGCCACTATGAGGAGGTAATCCCTGGTAAGAAATTATGACAGCCAGATAGTCCAGGTTACACCTTTACATCTTTTTAGACTAAATGCCACAAAAAGATAAAAATAAATAATAGTGATAAGTCCAGATAATACTAAATATTTTACTGGCTCTTATAATCATAAAAGTAAGATACTGCTTTTTATTTCTCAGAAAGAAGTTGCTATATTAGTCATATATCATTCCAATCATGCTTTGCAACAAGTTACCTCCAAACTCAGTAGCTTGAAGTAGCAATCCTCCATTTCTGTGGATCTGCAGAACCTTTGGGTTTGCTCCCCATGACAAGGCTTATCAAGGTGGTTCTGCTTCAAGCTGCAGGTCAGTGAGTGAGCTGGGAGATACTGCTCTCTCTGTGTTTATCCTCTTCGGAATTTTGCTAGCCAGGGCATGTTCTTCTCAGGGATGGCAGAGGTGCAGGAGAGCTTGGCCAACCTGAAAAGTTCATTTCAAACAGAGGTGGGCTATAGCTGGGTGTGTTTATTTATAAGAGTTGATTGAAATATTTTCAGCCTTTTGTGAGTTTGTCGTTAAAAACAGCCATTCTTCAAATTTATATTATCATAAGACACAATTAAATACATTACATTAAAACAAAGATAAATATTTAAAACATCTCTTCCTCGTTTGTTTCTTCATGCTCCTAGTATACAGAATCTTAATTTTATTTAGGTCTATTCTATCTGTATGGTAGAATTATACACATGATATATCACTGTATATCTTTCCTAGCATTGCCTTCACCAGCACCTCTTGGATAGCTTGAAATTGGCAGTAGTAGGAGTACTGATACCATGGAAATTAGCAATGCAACAAATCAGAATGTTTTTCCTCTTGTTGGTAACAATTAACTTTCCCCTCACCATGTTTAGTAAGTTGAGAGTTAGTTGTTGAACATTTTATTTATTTATTTTTTGCCTCACCCCTGGCATGTGGAAGTTCCCAGACCAGGAACTGAATTCACACCACAGCAGCGACCCAAGCCACTGCAGTGACAATGCTGGATCTTTAATCCACTGGGCCACAACAGAACTCTCAGGTTGTTGAATACTTTTTAGGAGAGCATTCATTTGGTACCTTTGCTTGTGAATATTCCATTGTCCAAAATCAGGCAGTAATGTAACATCTTCTTTTAGTCAAAGGACTACAAAATGATGAGGCAAAGGTGTACCCAGAAGAAGGGAGGAACTTTTAAAGGTAACAATTCAATCTACTATAGTTAAGAAGAGGCAAAAAGATATGAAGACAGGGAAGCTAGTTTCCATGTATGAGTGAGGATATATAACTTTGATTTTCCTCAAAGGTGATTATTCCTCATTATTTCTAACATTTCTTAGAGAAAAACAAATATTTAAAATTGACAATTTAATTTATAAAATAGATTCTTATGTATTAGTACTTATAAAACACTCTTTAATTATGATGGTACACAAACCTGAATAAGCTGACATGAGCTGCTTGTTCTTGATTCCTAAGCTAATAAGCAGAATTCCTAGTAAATTTGTATTTCATTCTGATTCTCTCGTATTCCACCCAAACCATGATTCTTTCAAGATACTGCAAGGCTGACAAGGCCTATGAGGAAAAAACTCTAAGTTTAACTCCAAGAATTTGATAGTCTTACTTTCCTTCCTTGCAGATTTGTCAGTTAATTGGAAATAGCATTCCCAGCTGCACTGAGAATTTTTTCTGAACAAAGAGAGGAGGACTGCAGTGGAAGTCAAGGCAAACCATAATTTACATCTCAGAATATAAATGCCCCAGGGAAGCCTTCTTCCCCTGCTGCCTGGGATGTTGATTGGCATTTCAATAGGACTCCACCAAATTGGAGGTTGGTCACAGGAAACCCATCCTCATGGTTACCAATGACTGTAATTCCAGGCGTCTAATATGAGAAAACAATGTCTATGAGAACAGGACATTTAAAAAGTCAAGACAACTGTGGAAGCCAATGAGAGCCAGAAAACCAACCCATGGAGGAGAGCAAGGGCATAGCTACTGAGGATTTGTAGGTGCTTCATTCAGGAGATCAAATATGTCTCTAATTCAAGGTAGTTCTGCTGGTACGTTTGTCACTAAAATTGCCAAGAGGAAATACATTTCCTAACCCTACCCCAAAACTCATCCTCTCCAGAGATAACTATACACCATTGTCTCTTTCTAGATTTAAGGCATTATAAAAATGTTTTGTTGGATACATAAAATTCCTAGAAATCCCTGGATAAAAAACAAAACAAAACAAAACAAAACAAAACTATTTTGGATAATAAAAGTAAAATCTGGTCTTTTTTTACCGCTAAATATCATTTAAAAAAAGGTCATAAAATTGAGGTACCTTAGAATTATTCTCAAATTCTCCCCCCTTAAAAGTCACAAAATTCTATAGCACTCCTTCTCCTTTACTCCATTTCTCCAAAGCACGTAGCCAGAGAACAGTCGTCATGCTTTATCTGCTCTACTACTTTGTAACCTCTCCATCTAATCTACTTCCATTGGGGCCAGAGTACTCCTTCTACCCTTTCTTTTTTTCTCTCTCTTCTTCCCTCCCTCCCACCTTTCCCTCTCTCCTTTTATCTTTAATCCCTCTCCCTCTCTTTCTTTTCTCCTTTCTTCTTTCCTTTTGTTGGATCTTTAAGTATTTTTATGAAGATAAAGTGATTTGTGGTTTTTTATAAGTAGGAATAAAAACAGGAACATATATTAATATGCCTACTGACAGGAGGGAAGTCTAGTTTGCATGGTGAGAAAAGGAAATCTATCGGTCATTCCTGAAAAGGCTATCCATGGTATGAACATGCTAATTTACTAATGAGTCTGTTCTGATCCCAATTATTTAAAGTTTAAAATTTATCATGTAGATCATTTCCAGGTAGTTATTCATGGGCCTTTTTCTATTGGGATGCTGACATTACTTATCTTTTCTCATCCAATATTACAAAGGACTAATTATAGCTTTAGAGTAATACAATTTATTTTCTTCATACATGCAAATATCCTCTTGTACTTTTCCTAAACATTTATTAACTTCTAGTTCAGTTTTATTCTGGGGGGAGCAGATAATTTTTTTTTAACTTAATGAATTTTATTACATTTATAGGTATACAACAATCATCACAACCAAATTTTACATTTCCATCCCAAACCCTCAGTGCATTCCCCCCACCCCCCAACCTGTCTCATTTGGAAACCATAAGTTTTTCAAAGTCTGTGAATCAGTATCTGTTTTGTCAAGAATTTCATTGAGTCCTTTTTTTAGATTCTACATGTAAGTGATAGCATTTGAGGTTGGTATCTCATTGTTTGACTGACTTAGCATGATAATTTCTAGGTCCATCCATGTTGCTGCAAATGACGTTATTTCTTTCCTTTTAATGGCTGAGTAATATTCCATTGTGTATGTGTACCACATCTTTATTCACTCCTCTGTCAATGGACATTTAGGTTGTTTCTGTGTCTTGGATATTGCAAAAAGTGCTGCAATGAACACTGGAGTACATGTGTCTTTTCAAGTCATGATTTTCTCTGTATAGATGCCCAGGAGTAGGATGGCTGGATCAAATAGTAGTTCTATTTTTAGTTTTCTGAGGAATCTCCACACTGTTTTCCACGGTGGTTGCACCAATTTACATTCCCACCAACAGTGGAATAGGGTTCCTTTTTCTCCATACCCTCTCCAGCACTTACTGTTTGTAGACTTTTTGATGATGGTCATTCTGGCAGGTATAAGGTGGTAACTTGTAGTGGTTTTGATTTGCATTTCTCTAATGAGTGATGTTGAACATATTTTCATGTGTTTTTGGCCATCTACATATCTTCTTTGGAGAATTATCTCTTTAGATCTTCTGCCCATTTTTTGGTGGTGTTGTTTGTGTTTTTGGTATTGAGTGGTAGGAGGTATTTATAAATTTTGGAGATTCATCCCTTGTCAGTTGATTTATTTGCAAAGATTTTCTCCTATTCTGTGGGTTGTCTTTTCATTTTGTATAGTGTTTCCTTTGCTGTGCAAGAACTTTTAAGTTGCAATTAAGTCCCATTTGTTTATTTTTGTTTTTATTGTCATTACACTAATAGGTGGATCTGAGAAGATGTTGCTGTGGTTCTTGTCGGAGACTGTTTGGCCTATGTTTTCCTCTAAGAGTTTTATTGTATCTGGCCTTATATCTAGGTCTTTAATCCATCTTGAGTTTATTTTTGTGTATGGGGTTAGGAAGTGTTCTAATTTCATTCTTTTATATGTGTCCAGTTTTCCCAGTGCCCTTATTGAAGGGGCTGTCTTTTCTCCATTATATATTCTTGCCTCCCTTGTCAGAGATTAGTTGACTGTAGGTGCATGTGTTTAATTCTAGGCTTTCTATCCTCTTCCACTGATCTATATTTCTGTCTTTGTGCCAGTGCCATATGGTTTTGATGACTGTTGTTTTGTAGTATAGTCTGAGGAACCTGATTCCTCCAGCTCCATTTTTCTTTTTCAGGATGTCTTTGGCTATTCTGGGTCTTTTGTGCTTCCAAACAAACTTCAAAATATTTTGTTTGAGAAGTTCTGTGAAAAATGTCCTTTGTAATTTGATAGGGATTGCAAAGAGAAATTAGGGAAGCAATCCCATTTACCATCACATCAAAAATAATACTTAGGAATAAACCTATCTAAAGAAACAAAAGACCTGTACTCTGAAAACTATAAGATGCTGATGAAAAGACATACTATGCTCTTGGATTGGAAGAGTCAATATTATCAAAATGACTATACTACTCAAGGCAATCTACAGATTCAATGAAATCCCTATCAAAATACCAAGGACATTTTCCACAGAACTCAAACAAAATATCTTAGAGCAGAGAAATTTTATATCCTTGCCACGAGTTTAAAAATTCTTTTGGGGGAGTCTCCATTGTGGCTTCACAGGTTATGAACACAGCTAGTATCCATGAGGACTCAGGTTCAATCCCTGGTCTAACTCAGTGGGTTAAGAATCCAGTGTTGCCATGAACTGTGATGTAGGTCATTGGCAGTTGCAGCTCTTATTTGACCCCTAGCTTGGGAACTTTCATATGCCACAGGTGTGGTCCTAAAGGAAAAAAAAAAAAAAAAAACAACCTTCTTTTGGGATTTTCATTAGTTTTAATTTGGCAGGAATTGACATCTTTATGATTTTGCATTTTACCATCTCATAAAGTGTATGTAGTATCTTATTTCAATCTTATTTTATACCTCTTTCAGTAAAGCTTTCAATAAAGTAAAGATAGGTTCTTCTGGCTGGTCTAAGAATTAAATTGACATGAGAGAGATTAACAGGTGGAAAATCAAACAAAATTTTAATAACTTGTACATGGAACAGACCTAAGGTAGGTGAGTAACTTGCCAAAATGGCTGAAGCCCTTAGATACCTTAGATACCATCCTTAGATACTATCCTTGGATACCATCCTTAGATACCATCCTTAGATACCATCCTCAGCTAAAGACAAAAGAGGATGCTGGGCACAGTGGTGTGGGACTTCAAAGGAGAAGAAGGCTATTCACATGGAGATGGGAAAGCAAAGGTTTGGAGGGACTGCAGAGACAATGAGACACAGAGTGGAGTCCTATTCCCCCACCAAACCCAGCCCATATTCCTTGCAAATATCTCGTGATAGATAGCTCTCTTTCACGTACAGGCCCTTCATCTAAATTCTTTTAGATGGAAGGTCAAAATTTCTTCCTGAGTCTTTTGGACCTTAGTTTCTTTCAACTCGAAATAAACCTCATACCAAAGAAACATTTTGGAGAGGCAAGTTTTGCTCCCCCTCAATGATCTGCATTAAAACTAGTGCAGTCCGCCTCTTACTTTTTCTCTGTAGGAAGCAGACTGTGTTACTGACTACTTCTGTCTACATTTTATATTATCAGGAATAGGATTTAAAACTTTCCTGTTTCTCTATCTACTTGCTACAGGAATCTATTAAGGAATCAGAGGAGAATGTGCCTCTCCATTTGATAGGAGATGAGATGTAGTGTAGGCAAACTAAACCAAAATATACCTTTCACTGACCTATTACCAAGCCTTGGTTTTTATCTAAAAGAACCACAAAGATGGACTCTTTTTTTCTTTTTTCTTTCTTTTTTTTTTTTTTAGGGCCACATCTGCAGCATGTGGAAGTTCCCAGGCTAGAGGTTAAATCTCAGAGCTACAACCGCCTACACCACAGCCACAGCAATGCATCTGTGACCTACACCACAGTTCAGGGCAATGCTGGATCCTTAACCCACTGAGCGAGGCCAGGGATCAAACCCAAATCCTCTTGGTTCCTAGTCGGGTTTGTTAACCACTGAACCATGAAGGGAACTCCTGGACTCATCCTTTTTATTCTTCCAGTTATCTATTATGACAAAACCTAATGTCTATATGGCCTCAAACTTTAAGCAAACCATTCCCACATAAATCTGCCTTCTTTACCTACTAGGTTAACATGCAAATATCAGATAAGATTAAATACTTTATTCAAGATATCACTTTCTTGTTTTAGGCTTCACCCTTTGACTTTATTCTTAATGTCACGTGAATGCTATTTTATTTTTTGGAAGATGGTCAAGGTCTGCTGACCATCCTAACATACATCAACAGCAGACTCCCTGGAGCTAATTCTAAGTACAGCTCCGAGGAGTGAGGAAAAAAAAAAAAAAAAAGATTCATGTGTTGGTATGTCAAAGTTCTAGGCAACCAAAGGAAAGACCTAGAAACATTACTTTATCTGTAATAATGAAAACTTGAGGTCTTTGGGACACAGGAGGTGGTTAAAAGGGCCTTCAAATTGCAGGCTTGGAGATTTCCTCCAAATGCCTCCTCCACAGCTGTCCTCCTAATGCACCTTTCAGAGGCTCAGCTGTGTTCCATAATGGTTTTTAAAAGGTTATACTCCCATGGAAAGATTTTACCCCTTTTCTTTAAGCAACTTTTGCTGAAAGCCAAACAAAGCAGGCCTTTGAAGTGGGGGAAAATCAAACACCTAAGACATAAAGAGAAAGATTTCAAATCTGGAAGATTAAAACTAACTTTTGGACTGCATTTTTGGGGACCATCAGTGTCCATTTAATTCTGATGGCAGTTTGATGGCACTTGGAGGTGGTTACTGAAAATAGGACACTTGCAAATAAGATGCACCTCATTATTCACCAAAATGCTAACTTGGAGCCCTAATAGTTGCTTCCAGTTTCAGTAAAACTGATCTCCCTCCCTCTCTCTCTCTCCTTTTTTGCCTCACACACGGCATATCGAAGTTCCTGCACCGCAGTTGTGGCAACATCAGATCCTTAATGCACTGTGCCACAGAGGAACTTCCTAAACTTTAAACAGTGATTCTCAAAGTATAGTCCCTAGCCTAGAAGCAAAAGCATCACCTGGGAGGCATTAGAAATGTTCATTCTCAGGACCTACCCCAAACCCACTGAATCAAAAGCTCTAAGGGTGGGTCCTGAAATCAGTTTTATTGAACCTCCCCATGAAATCTTGATGCATGAGGCAGTTTAAGAATATTCTCTTGGAGAATATTCCCGGGAGAAATGTCATCAGAGGTCACAGCCATCCTACTCTCCCTATGAGTATTTCTATTTCCCCTAAGTATAGTACGTCTCTAGGTAATTAAACAATGTTGATATAAAACTGCAAAGGACTGGCAGAACTTTCTAAAGTACCAGGAACTGGGAGTGAGGTCAAAGCTTGCTATTTGGCAAATCATCCTGGACCTATCCCACCCAGGGACTTTGATCTCTGTATTGATGACAGGTTTGGCTATGAGAATTCCCCTGGTTCTGTTCCTCCAGTTTTCAAACCTGCTTCTTGGCCTCATCCTCATTTGGTGAGCTGCCTGAATTCCCTTCTCCCACTGGTTTTCCTCAGCTACCCACGTGCTTGCTTCCTTCATTTTGCCATCACTCCTTCTAGCTGATCTCACAATGGAAGCAAACCCTGAATCAGTGGCAGGTCTAAGAGGCCAACATTTCCCAGGAGGGATAATTAACACTGTTCTGTCTACTCCCAATCCATTTGTATTTAAGTTTAAAATCTACCTCCCAGTAGATTTTATCTAATACAATCACAATTTCTGTAACACCATTTGTAGCAACATGGATGGACCTAGACATTATCATACTAAATGAAGTCAGAGAAAGACAGTAACATATGAGATCACTAATAGGAGGAATCTAGTTAAAAAATTACACCAAAGAACTTATTTACAAAACAGAAACAGACTCAAAGATCTTGAAACTAAACTTATGTCACCAAATGGGAAACTTTGGTGGAGGGGGGGATTAGGAGGTTGGGATTCACATATACACACTATTTTATATGTAAAAATAGATTAAGTAACAAGGACCTACTGTACAGCACAGGGAATTCTACTCAATATTTTGTAATAACCTATATGAGAAAAAGAATAGATATGTGTATAACTGATTCACTTTGCCGTACACCTGAAACTAACATAATATTTTAAGTCAACTATATGCCAATAAAATTAAAAACAAAAAAAAATTGCCACTTCTGGAGTGAAGAAACAGACTGAGGGAAACTAAAAGAAAAAAAAATCCTGAGGTGATGCAATTCTCAAATACTTGATGTGAAAAGCAAACTTATTATTAGTTGCCTGCGAAGTTCTTGTTGCCCATTCCTCCTCATACTGTCTCATATGTGTTAGTCTCCTGTTTTGTCCATAAGGTGTGTTCTGTAACTTCTGGTTTGTAGGGACAGATATTTGGGCCTTGAAAGTTATAGGTGTTGCTGAGTTTGCTTAGTTCTAATTATAAATGAAACAAAGCCAATGCTTTTGTTTCAGATATAGATCATGGAATAAAGGTAAAACAGTTAATCACTTGGCATTACTTTCTTCTTTTTTTATGTGCACTTTAAAAATACCCTTGGGAAATGACATTGAAGTGAAAGAAGGAGGGTGGGATGGGGTTATCCTGGCATGCTTTACAGGTCAAATGTAAAACAAAGGAGGATAGTGGAGCATATAAAAAAGAATATTATATCTTTTCTGCTTTAATCAACATGTAAGACAAAAATTAATGTTTTAAAGTTTAGGGAGTCTCTGTTGTGACTCAGTGGGTTAGGAACTTGACTAGTATCCATGACGATGCAGGTTTGATCCCTGGCCTTGCTCAGTAGGTTAAGGATCCGCCATTGCCTTGAACTGTGGTGTTGGTTGCAGACACGTCTTGGATCTGGCGTGGCTGTGGCTGTGGTGTAGGCTGACATGCAGCTGCGATTCAACCCTTAGCCCCCAAACCTCCATATGCCGCAGGTATGGCCCAAAAAAGCAAAAGAAAAAAAGTTTAAAATAAGAGTGCACCAACTGATGTCAAATTCGAGAATCAGAGTGGTGAGAATGATTCTAGTATGAAATCTGCATGAATGACATAGAGTCAGCGCAAATATCTTCTTGGATCCTACTCTAAAAACCATTCTCATCTCTCTCTTCCAGTCAGCATCTGCATATCAAAGGAGAATATGAATAAAATTGTTTTGTTCTCACTCAAAAAATAAGATAAGGATGCAAAAGAAGGAACATGGTCGGCTCTCTTCAATGCTCCTCAGGCAGCAGCCAGGGAAATGGGCTTAGAGCTACGACAGGAAGGATTTGCAGCAGGACTCTCTCAGGAAGGAGGCTGTGTTTTGCCGGAACAAGTTACAATGACTTAGAGAATGGTCGTCTCTGCTCCCTCTGCTGAGGCTCCCTGATTCCAGCACTGACTGTCATCTTCTTCTGGATTCAGGTCTTTCCTCTGCAGTTACTTGCAAGATAAGGATCTCATGCCCTATCACCAACCTGAATTCAAATCCTGGATCCATTCGTTTTGACCAGTATGATTTGAGAACCTGTATCTGAGACTGTCGTTTTATTTGATACCCGAGAGCAATTTGATATGACCAAGCTTCTCAACAGGATCAATTACACACTGGTGGAACCCAGTCCTAAATGAAATGTGAGACCCCACTGTTCCAAAATTATTGAAAATTTCAAGACAGCAACAGCAGAGCATTAAAGCAAGCACAGGACCCTGCAAAACTCAGTGCAGAGCCCTGGGGGATGTGTAGATTATATGCTTATGCAGCCTGCTGTGTGCTTCAGTACCTGCTACATTATCAAGCTCTAAGAACCTGGTGGGTGTTGCTCAATAGAACCCAGACTAAGCAAACTGTGTTACCGTCTGCCAAGACCTGACACACCTCCTCCTTCTCTGCACAGAACTGCTGTGAAGGGGGTTAAGGGATGATTTGCAGCATACATTCTTTTACAGATATATTCCATTAGATTTATTTCAGCTTAATTTTTCCAAATAGTACTTTCCAAGTTTATTATTAAGATTAATGAAAATAACAAATGTAGACTACAGAGCCCATTGTGGAAACAAAGCAGCATTCCCCCAAATATGCTCCTGGAATCACCTGCATGCAAATCACAAGATTTCTTCTTACAACACAGATCCACAGATCCCATAGGAGAGCTTATGAATCAAAAGTTCTGTGGTCAGAACACAGAAACATGCATTTTTTACCAAATATCTCAAGAGATTCTTAAGCCACCAAAGCATTAAATGATTACAGTAGACACATTACCCATCAACCCTCTTCTGTTTCTAAGGATGGTGTGTAATGTGTGCTTAATGGAAGCCTAGACATTACCAAAATATGTGAATCTTAATAGTGACAAACTCTTTCAGTAACAATTATTATAACAACAAATATAACAAGGTAAACTATGGTTCATTGGGCATTTTCTGTGAGTCAAGTGTTATAACTGGCATTTCATTTAATCTCATAATGGCTTGTGAGGTAGGTATTGTGGTCCCATTTCATAGGAAAGGAAGCTAAGACTCAGCCATTAGGGGACGTGCAGCTGGCAAGTGACAGTGCCATGATCAAGACCTGGCTTTCTGTGGGCCCAGAGTCCACAGTGTTTTGACACTAGGCTACTTTTCTGTGCAGGAAAAAAATCATGAATGTGAGTCAATTGTCCTTAAAAGTTTATTTTTATTTATTTATTTTTTTCCCATTCTCGTCAGGGAATGCAAAAGTTCCCAGGCCAGGGACTGAACTCAAGCCACAGCAGTGTCAACACTGGATCCTTAACTACTAAGCCACCAACAAACTCCCATGCCGTGGCCTTCTTAATAGTAAATGTAGAATTTGGAGAAAGAAATGTCTGGGGGACTAAAGTGATGAAGAAGATCTTGTGCACAGCATGAGAGACTCCAGGAAGAGTGATTAAACTGCATTGTTTTCTCATGTCTGAAGCTAATCCTGGAGTGCCTAGTGAGAGATTTGTTACTACTTTTGGGGGGGGGGGTTAATAAATCTGGCTAAAAATACTCCAAAGATGACAAATGCAAGAGACAAAGGCACACACACAAGAAGTGTGAATGGGAGTATAAGAAATAAAGCTTGAGGAGGGAGCTAAGAAATTAGACACCAAGGGAAGTTTGTTCGTATTACATCAATGTCTCTTTTTACTGAACGAGCCATGCAGAGTGGTGATGGAACTCATTTTCAATCTTTCCTTTTCACGTATGTGGAGCACAAAGCAAAAATAGATTATGTACAGCTTGGTCTTCTGTTCATTTTAGCTTCTATTCCTTATTCTTCCCCATGTGCCAAGCGAAGAGTCAGAAATATGGAAATTCTACATAAATGAAATGGACCAAACTGTAAAGTTTTACACTTACTATTGCTTAACAGATTTGAATTAGGAAGAGTTGGCAAATCTGACTATTCTTTTTTTTTTTTCTTTTTAGGGCCATACCTGTGGCATATGGAAGTTTCTGGCTAGGGGTCAAATGGGAGCTGCAGTTCTTGGCCTATACCATAGTAATGCCAGATCCAAGCCATGTCTGTGACCTATACTACAGCTCATGGCAAAGCCGGATTTGTAACGTGCTGAGCAAGGCCAGGGATTGAACTCAAGTCATTAGGGATACTAGTTAGGTTCAGCTGAGCCACAATGGGAACTTCCAGTCTGTCTATTCTTATGCGTTGTAACTATTATGCCTCCCAAAATTGGTCAGACATTAGCAAAGAGATACAGTACATAGTGAGGTTTAAAAATATAAACACATGTTTAATATAAATACATGTTCTTGCTATTTAGAATACATTTGGAGTTCCATCACTGGCCTAAGTAAAATTTACTTTGAACTATTTATTTACTATCTATTTTTACTGAAGTATAGTTGATATACAATATGATATGATTTATAGGTGTGTAGTATAGTAATTCACAGTTTTTAAAGGTTATACTCCATCACAAGTGACTAAACATAATTCTCAGTGCTACACAACTATGTCTAGTCATTTATGATGGAGCATAATAATGGGAGAAAAAAGAAGGTATACATGTATGTGTAACTGGGTCACCATGCTGCACAGCAGAGAAAAAAAATTGTATTGGGGAAATAACAATAAAAAAAATTAAGAATACATGAATAAAGAATGAATGGTAGAAAACAGAAAAACAGTATGGAGATTCCTCAGAAAACTAAACATAGAACTACCATTTGATCCAGCAATCCCACTCCTGGGCATCTATCCAGAGAAAACCACGACTCCCAAAGACACGTGTACTTCAATGTTCATTGCAGCAGTCTTTACAATAGCCAAGACATGGAAACAACCTAAATGTCCATAGACAGAGGAGTGGATCAAGAAGATTTGGTACATATACACAATGGAATATTACTCAGCCATTAAAAGGAACAAAATACTGGCATTTTTAGCAACATGGATGGACCTAGAAACTATCATGCTAAGTGAAGTCAGCCACACAATGAGGCACCAACATCAAATGCTTTCACTGACATGTGGAATCTGAAAAAACGACAGACTGAACTTCTTTGCAGAACAGATGCTGACTCACAGACATTGAAAAACTTATGGTCTCTGGAGGAGACAGTTTGGGGGGTGGGGGTGTGTGCCTGGGCTGTGGGATAGAAATCCTGTGAAATCAGATTGTTATGATCATTATACAACTACAGATGTGATAAATTCACTTGAGTAATAAAAAAAAAAAGAAAACAGAAAAAACAAAAACAAACAAAAAATAAAGTTTATACTCTATGTATAGTTATTTTAGTATGTTAGCTATATTCCCTGCATTGTATATTGTATCCTTGCAGCTTATTTTACACCTAATAATTTGTACCTCTTTATCAACTACCCTAATCTTGTCCCTCCTCCCTTCCCTCTCCCCACTGGTAGCCATAAATTTGTTCTCTATACTGTGAGTCTATTCTACATTATTATATTGACTGGATTGTTATATTTTTAGGTTCCACATGTAAGTGATATCATATAGTATTTGTCTTCTCTGAACCTTTCTTAATTGAAGAAACCTTGTGAGTGTTGTTTTCTCTGCTGTGTCTTCATTTTAGATTTTTCTCCTTCTGCAACAAGACTGTTAGAAGTGTGATGTGCTGGTAGAGGTTTAACAACCAGCTCTCCAGGGGCAGAAAAATTATCTGTAGCATTTGTTGATTTCCATGTTGTAAAAACTCTCACATGGCTGATTTTAGCTGCTACATGAAGTCAGTTAAAGAGGAGACAGGAAGAGATGTATATAATCAATACTTGCAAACTAGTATAAAGAGAAATCTGCCCACAATGGTTCATAACTATTTTTGAACTAATTGAGATTGCATCTGCACATGTGATTTCCCTTAGATTTAGTTTCCTTTCTTTGATTTCTTTTTATTTTCTCAATATGAAAATACTGGAATATATTGGGTTTGTTTATAAACTCTCCTATTGATGAATGTTTGATGTTCCTGTGATTTCACTAATAACAGCAACCATAACATTCACTTTGCACCAAACATGATTCTATTCTGACTGTTTTATTATTTTATTCTCTCTGTAAGAATGTCCATCAATAATGTATGGATCTTACTTGCAGCCACCATCTCTTGTTACTCTTGGTCACTGGACTGCCCTTTCCCTGGCCCTGAGAGCTCATTGTGGTTTCTGTCCCTTCTGGATTTTCTGGTTAGAAGGAATTAGGATCACATCAGGAATATAGCAGCAACAGCTTAGACATATTCCTTATTAAACATCTGTATATACATAAAGTGCTGATAAATATTATTCTGAGTGGAAATTACATTGGGTTATTAAATTTTGCATTTTGTGTTCCTACACAGAATTATTCAACTCTGCACGGAACTGAAGCCAAATTAAAAAACCCAGACCAGGCAGATTCAATAACGCATACACTCAATAGTATTTTATGTTTCAGGCTTCGGGCAAGACTGAGGATGAATTCTAATTCAGGCTGAAATAATATTCAACGTGTCACCTCACACCAAGCAAAGAGCTACACTGTTCACACGAGTGGCTATTCCATCAACATTCACTTTTATAAATGCAGAAGACCATCATCGGCATTTAGATAACGAATATTCACATCTGGAGCGCTCATTGCCATGACGAAGATTGGAGTCCTAATGGAAAATGTCACGCTATCAGGTATTTGTTCTGAGTACAAGAATGTGTCTCTAATATCCTGTGTTCTTAGGAGCACGTTTTCTTTAAGACGAAAAATGACAACTCAATGTGATTGTTCTCTCTCCAAAACAGGGAACAAAGTCCACAGAGAGGCATATTCATTTTCTAGCCAATGACTTTTTTTGGTACTTAAATAATCTAAATTCCTTGGGCTTTAGTCGCAGAGAAAATACATTCAGAAATGAAGTAACCATCCCCAGCTAATGAGGGCTGCAGCCCACCCTCACTGCTACATTGAGAGAAGGCCTGTCTTGCTGTCTTTTCTTTGAAGTTCCAGAGAGAGTCACATTAAGGGGCTGAATGCTTCCATCTCGGGTTCCACTTAGGCCACCCTATTAACTTTCTGTTAAAAGCTTTTGCTTTTTTTCCCCCCCATTTGAACATTTTCTTGTAAAACCTCTGGCCGGAAGAAAAATTCCTTTTAGAAAACTTTGACTGATATGTAGAAGCAGGTTTTAAGTTACAAGCCTTTGAAAAGAAGTGTAGGTTTTTTAGCTCTGTAAAGAAATGTTCAGTTCTCTCTTTTATTTGGTATAGTTTTAAGTCAAATACAATTTGATATAAAGATACAAATCCACACTTATTTTACTGATCCCACTTGAGAAGCCGTGGGCCAAACTTTTGAAGTTTAATTTATTACTTTTTTAAAATTGAAACTCCTGATCATTGCAACCCTGAGATGATGCTATTCATGGCTTTATCCCAAATGTGCAGGTACAAAAAATGGCAGAATCATTTTCTTGAATGACTTCCCCAGTTGTCTCCTGTGCCACATTTGTAAGAGATAACTTGGCATCTCACAGTGGACTATTAATGACTTCAATTATGATTGGACAGAACAGCCAGTAAAGGGGTAATTTGAGGATGCATATGAGGACTTTCTGGTCCCAAATACCAAGTGTGTTATTTCTTGCAATTATAGCTTAAGTCCCTTGCAGGTTGAGAATTTCAGGGAGGTTTCTGTGGTCATCTGTGGATGTGCAGGCCCCTGGGAAGGACTTAATATTAATAACTAACACCAAATGAAAGAGAATCCGGTAAGAGTCCTAGATTAGTCCTATTTTGAGGAAGTTTATATAACTGAGGTTAGGTTCATTTAAGTTTTGATGATGAAAGCTTCTCAGTCAAAAGAGGTAATAACGTATGCTTTCAAAAAGGAAGTAGAATATCAAAACAGACTGTTCATAGGGAAACTGAAACATTTGGACAATGTGGATGGGTTGGCTCTCACAACACAGAGAGTTGGGGGAATGGATTTAGAAGTAAGGTGTGGGATTATATAAACCAGTTAAGAAACAGTTTTAAACATGATTCTTAAGGAATAATGGAAGGGTTTATAGAGGAAAATGATGACATATTTGAATTTTAGAAAGTGCATTCCATCTAGGAAAAATCAAGAAATGTAAATCAGAAGGAGAAATCATGGAAAAAAGAAAATCCATCAAGAAAATTGTAAACTGAATGAGGGATGATGAAAGAGTTATAGCAATGTCTGAGGGGAAGGGGTAACATTCATATATTTTGAAAATAAAGAATATGATAGGATCAAGGATGATTGAACATTTTATATGAATAAAAAGAGAAATTGCATGCATAATTGTCTGTTTTTTCTGTTTATTGAGCAGTAACATAAAGAAATGTGGAACACTGTCCTCAACTTGTATGTCATATTGACTTGTCCTTCGAGTTACTAGATAATAAACACTATTTTTTAAATGTCCGCTCCTAAGATATAAACTTCTATATGTATCTACTAAGTTGCACATGTTGGTAGAGATGATAATCTTTGGCACTAATACTGGATAGATAGAATATAGGTTTTTAGAAAGTATTTATTGAATAGATTGACCAGGAAATTCTCATCATGATCACCATCATAATGGCAATAATATCTTTACAGTTGGCGAAACACATTTCATATACATTAGCTCATGTGATTGTATGTGAGTCAGGCGACTTTATAATTTGGAAAACTTTAGAACAGTTAAATAACTTTCCCAAGGTCACAGGGCCTCTCAATCTAAGGGATGAGATGAGAATCATATTTTTCTGGTTTCCAGCAAACCAACTACCTCATCAAGCAATGTCAAAACTGAGGCTGAGTGTTCAGTGATGGTTCTAGCATGTTCCAGTATCAACTGGACAGAGACAGCCTACCTGGTACCATCATTTGGGAGTATTTCTCACTGAATATTTTTATGCAATATTTTCTATTAATTGCATCTGCTTCATACTTCTCTAGAAATGTTAGCCCCTTTTAGTTACAATACTAACAATTTGCCTTTGTTTTCATTTTTCATTAATTTAGCTTGGATACAATTTTTATTGATTCATGGTTAATTCAGCAGAACTGTTTCCACTGTCTTCATAGATTCTCAGATAGCAGGATCCTAAACTCCGCAATTAAATATTGACATTTAAAAAGTTTTGCAAATACATTAATATGAGTAAGAATGGACAGTGGCATAACTGTTTCATCTAAAATGATTTTAAACTGTATAATAATAACGCAACCCAGCATAGAACTTTAAGAAAGGGAGTGGTTGAGGGTAAATAGGTTAGTCAGTAGGTAACAATTAGATTTTAAAAGAGGAGTGAGTTTACCAAGTAGATAAAAAGGGATGGGCACTGCAGGCCAGGGGAGCATGATGACCAAGGTAAGAGAAGAAACATAGTATAGATTCCTCCCCAACCACCAGAAATACATATACCTTTCACTACACATAATATACATAACCTAAAGGAAGAGAAGAAATGCCAGTTAGAAAAATAAGTATATGCAAAGGCATAGATCTAAGTGATATCATACAGTTTTTTTTTTTTTTTTTTTTTTTTTTTGTCTTTTTGCCATTTCTTGGGCCGCTTCTGCGGCATATGGGAGGTTCCCAGGCTAGGGGTCTAATCGGAGCTGTAGCTGCCAGCCTATGCCAGAGCCACAGCAACGTGGGATCTGAGCCGCGTCTGCGACCTACACCCCAGCTCACGGCAACGTCAGATCGTTAACCCACTGAGCAAGGCCAGGGATCGAACCCGCAACCTCATGGTTCCTAGTCGGATTCGTTAACCACTGCGCCATGACGGGAACTCCCTCATACAGTTTTTGTCTTTCTGAGTCTGGTTCTCATTTCTTCTGTGAAGCTGGTCCCCTTAATCCCCATGGGCATGGATTTGTTCATCTCACAGATGATGTACTGCTGATTTGGGGTTGCTTAGAGAAGAGGAGCTTGAGGAGGGCTGGGGTCTGAAAGGACATTTTCCATGACAGAATGGATCCAAAGCTGCAATTTGAAATTTCAGTAGGATTTGGATGGATGGAGAGGTCCCAGAAGGCTTTTCAAGGGTAGGGAAACTAGGATTCTGAATCAGTTCTATGACCTATGCTGTCAAATGGTGGGCTGTGCCCTTTTTTTTGCTTAGAACACCTGCCTCTACTCTGTCTCAGTATTAAAAGCCTTGCCAGTATTCATGCACATGGTACCTTTTTCAATCGTTACAGCAACACTATGGTCAAGGTATCTCCTTCCTTAAAGTAGGAATAAGGAAATAAGGCTCTGAAAGCTTAAATGCTTTATCTTCAAAGTCACACAATCAGAAATTGATGAGAATTAAGTCCTAGATGTTTCTGACTTCAAGTTCTGTACATTCCAGTTACATAAAAGGAGAATGAGTCTCCCTCCTTCTCTCCTGATCTCTTTACTTCCTCTCTTCTTTTGGGTTTATTTATATTTTCACAGAACAGAAGCAGCACTGACTAATCAGTTGTATACAGACATAGGTTGTACAAGACAAATCTCAATGAGAGCACATCACATTCACATCTTTCTGAATATAAGAAGGTTTTAAATCCCAAATATCTGTATGTATTTGGTAGGATGAGCAAGGCATGTTAATTATGATCAGGAGAACAGTGTTGGTTTTTAGCAGGGGGCTTGCTCTTCAGCTTTGCAAAATGCAAAAGTCAATGATTACTCATTTATCCACCTGTCCTGCTATGCTGGGGGTTTCTCGAGGGCACAGGCTATGTTACCACCATCACTACACACCTGGCTGCTGGCCCTATTACTGATCCATGGCATGTGATCAGTAAATGTTTAATGAATGAACATAAGAGAATGAATATATAGGATGATGGACCATCTACACTCCTTTAGCTCTCACTGATTATTCTGAAGCAGTTTATGAAACATAGGAAGCATCTAAGCTAAGATTCATTTAAATGGGGTTAGTAGATGCAGACTATTGCCTTTGGAATGGATTAGCAATGAGATCCTGCTGTGTAGCACTGGGAACTATTCTGGTCACTTATGATGGAGCATAACAATGTGAGAAAAAAGAATGTGTACATGTATGTGTACCTGGGTCACCGTGATGTACAGTAGAAAATTGACAGAACACTGTAAACCAGCTATAATGGAAAAAAATAAAAATCATTATATAAAAAAGTAGGAGTTCCTGTTGTGGCGCAGTGGTTAACAAGTCTGACTAGGAACCATGAGGTTTCAGGTTCGATCCCTGGCCTTGCTCAGTGGGTTAACGATCCGGCGTTGCCGTGAGCTGTGGTGTAGGTTGCAGACGCAGCTCGGATCCCATGTTGCTGTGACTCTGGTGTAGGCCAGTGGCTACAGCTCTGATTCAACCCTAGCCTGGGAACCTCCATATGCCACGGGAAGCGGCCCTAGAAACAGGCAAAAAGACAAAAAAATAAAAATAAAAATAAAAATAAAAAACGGAAAAGAATATGAAAAGGAATGCATATATATGGATAACTGAATCACTTTGCTATACAGCACAAATTAACAAAACACTAAACCAACTATACTTCAATTTAAACAAGAAAGAAAAAAAGGAGTTCTTTTGTGGCATAGTGGGTAAAGGATCCAGTGTTGTCACTGCAGCAGCTTGTGTCACTGCTGTGGTGCAGGTTTGATCCCTCACCCTGGAACTGTGGGTATCTCCAAAAATAAATAGATGAATAAAAGTTAAAAATTAAAATAATAAAGTGGAATGCTTACTGCTAAATAAATTTTAATGTAACAATGAAAGTATAGTTAATATTTATATGTTTAGTAAAGATCTGATTTTCTTTAAAACAAATAAAATGTTCAACTTCCTTCTGCTTTGAAGTAATTCTCCCAAACATCAAGTTTCTCTTGCTCTCCTTTCCCTTCGCTGACAGTGTATTAGTAGCCTAGACATAAAACACAGTTAATAGAGAACACTCTGTTAATACATGTGTAAAAGAAAAACAAGAAAACCTAGTTAAGAAGCCATACAACATTTCTGCTAAACCCTTAACTCTTGTTTTAATGATTAATTTACACAAACTATAATGTAAACACATTTAGAAAGTTTTCTGATTATTTAAACCAGATCTCATCAGAGATCACGTATTTAGGTATCATCACGTATTTAGGTATCAGCCCTCCCAAACAGTATTGTATTAAGATAATGAGACAATATGCATATGCAAATTGCTCAAATAAAAATCTTCCTGGACACATTAAATAGGAGATATTAGACATAATGATAATTTGACATATAAAATATCTTCATTTACTCAGATGAATCATGCAAAAAATCTGTAACAATCTGAGGTGCTTATGATCCAGTAAAAAAGTGCAGGAGAAAATGATGTCAATGTCTTTTTATTTTTCATGACAAGAAATAAAAAGCAGTGTTCTTTTCGCAATTTTCATTTGGAAAGAAGCAAATCTTTTCTTCTGCCAATGGATCAAAACGCCAACTCTGCTGCAAGTCACTTATGCCCTGATCCCACATGAAAAAGCTGCCAAGATTTCTGAGGAGTCAGACACATCCATGCAGCAGTTTTTTCCCCTTTGCCTTCCTACTTCTCCTGTGCAGTGTCCTGTATTATTTTTCTGGATCTCTTTTGCTATAGGTTGAGCCTTAAGAAACATTTCTTTGTATCTCTCTGCTCATTTGCCTAAACAGCCATTAGGTCCCCTTGGGTTCCCTTGGCCCTCTGGAGAGGTCTTTTACAAGGCCTGGCTTCCCCTGGAGCATCAGAAGCTGTTTCCTTGTGCGGACTGAGGCCCAGTTTCCCCTTGTCTACCCATAATGCTTTGCATGGGCTAAGGAAAAGGTAGTTTCCTTGGAGAACCATTTTTCCTTATATACTGGGGAAATGTGTCAGAAAAATGGCCTCTCAAGAACTGAAAAGAAAAAATAAAAAGATTTTTCTCAAGCCTATTTTGTTCCAGACATTGTTCAAGGATGGCAAAACTCTGGGATGTAGGTGTTATTATCTCTGGTTTTCAGATGAGCCAGTAATTTGCTAAGGTCATACACTTAAGTGGTAGGTACAGAATTTAAACTTGGATTTATCTGTCTTCAAAACTGTTTCTACCATAACTACTGACCCAGGAATATGCCTCCAATCAGGGCAAAGCAAGCAGTACAGTATCAAGCTTTTATAGAAGCTAATTTGGAACCATTGAACCATAGTGCTGCTGGGGTAGGGAGCTGAATGAGTGTTTAGTCCAATCACTCCATTTCTAGATAAAAACTCTGGCCCCAAGAGACCCAGAGTTTCACTCAAGGCCCCTTGTTATGATGATAATTCCAGACTTCTAACTCCAAGTTTGAGACCGATTGCTGTAGACGGACTGTGTATGCCCACCCCCAATTTGTATGTTGAAACATAATCCCCAGTGTAATGATATTGGGGGGGGGAACTTTGGGAAGTGATTTGATCACAAGGGTGGGGCTTCACGAGTGGGGTTTGGGCTCTTAGAAAAGAAATTCCAGAGAGTTCTTGGGCCCCTTCCACTCTGTGAGGACACAGGAGAAGATCTCTGGTTTTCTAAAAACCACGAAGTGGACCCTTAGCAGACATGGAATCTGTTGGTACCCTGGATCTTAGACTTTTCAGCTTCTAGAACTAAGAAATACATTTCTGTTGTTTATAAGCCATGCAGTCTATGGCATTTTGTTATGGCAGCCAGAACAAATTAAGACACTAATTCATAATGATATTCTACCTCCTTCTCAACAATTTAGTTTGCTTTAATTTCGTTTACTTATTTTCCACTTTCTTCCCATTTTGTATTATCTTTTTTAGCCTCTTTTAATTCATTGTCTTCACTGATGAAACAACAAAAATGGGAATTTATCAACCATCATTTCTCTCATTATGAACAAGTCCAAAGCATTCCTTAGAAAAAGTGCACTTGAGATTATCACAAATTAGAATGGTTTAGAACAAATTGCAGAACTGGTTGGAGTTTAATTCACAGATTGTTGAGTTTTCTTTCTCTATACTTTCAACTTCTGAACTGAACTGATTTTTTAAATGCTGTAAATGTCCTCACCAACTTGCCAGTCAGCAAGTTTGCAACTTGCCAGTTTGTTTAGGCTCAAGGCTAAAAAATAAACAAACAAAAAACAAGCAAAAAAAAAAAGTAGGATAAAATAAAATTGCCGAGCTACTTAACAGACAGACAGATTCAATGTTATCCTAGAGTCAGCTGCTGTCTAAGGATGCATAACATTTTTCTTGTTAGCCAATTTTCTGCCATCCTGGAAACAGTTAGCCATTCATCCCTCATGACGCTTGGGCTACATAAAAAGGAGAATGAGTTGTAAAGGTCTTTTACTTTCAAATGATGAGAGGAACCACATGCTTGTTGTTCCTCTTAATGGAATTTGACTGAATAAAATGAAAAAGGAATCAACTAAAGCATATATTCAAATACATCCCATAGGGTATTGTCGAAATTTCTCTCTCTCTCTCATTTTTTTTTCTTTTTTTTTTTTTGCTTTTTAGGGCGGCACCCATACCACATGGAGGTTCCCAGACCAGGGGTCAAATCAGAGCTGTAGCTGCCAGCCTACACCACAGCCACAGCAATGTGGGATCCAAGCCGTGTCTCTGACCTACACCACAGCTCATGGCAATGCTGGATCCTTAACCCACTGAGCGAGGCCAGGGATCGAACCCATGTCCTCATGGATGTTAGTCAGATTCCTCAACCGCTGAGCCATGACAGGAACTCCCAGAAAAATTTTAATTATATAAATGCTTTGCCATCCAGCTTTAAAATGATAATCTGGATTTATTTTAGCCAAGGAAGTCTGATATACAGTCCTGCAACTTCTTTCCTCTGTCCCTCCCTCCCTTCCTCCTTTCCTCCCTTCTCTCCTTCCCTCATTTCCTTCCCTCCCCCTTCCCTCTTCTCCCTCTTTATTTTTATGTTTTTCAAAAATTCCCTAACCACTAATGTTATTTAACTTTCAGCCAGGCAGGACTGTTTTCCAGTTACACAGAGGCCTATGATCTCATCATTCAAAACACCCAGGCAGACATATCCATAAATGTACTAGTTGGAGCACGATTATAAAATGCTCCTGACAGCTTGGTGGTGGGAAGAGATACTGGCAGTAGCTCTTCAAAATAATAAGCTTATGCAAGGTCCAAAAACATACTATCAACTGACTTCCCAATTCTACCACCACTTCATCTGTAGGCCCATTTTGTTGATGGCTGGAGAAAGTTATCTTGGCAGGATAGCAAAGCAGGAAGGACCCACCACATTCCACTTCCAAAGACTTGCACATTGCAGGTACCCAGAGGACCCTTAAATATTCAGTAACAGCAGCTGAAACCCAAAGTATATACTGTAAAATTCATATTTACATCACATTACATAAATTGCACCGTGATTTATACCATGGTCTCTAGCCCCAGACTCATTCTTCTGCAATGTGTGAAATCTTTTGGCACATGCACATGTTCTAGAAGCATTTGGTAACTGTAGTGATTTTCTTTTTGCTGGGGACTCTATGACATAAGCTCTTCATCCTCATCTCTATGTCACCACTGATGATATTGTTCAACTTTTGCCCATAGGGCATAGGTCTGTATTAGGAAACACAGATGATTTGTAGTGTTGGACATTTGTAGTAATGAGGCAAAAATT
Organism: Sus scrofa; assembly: GCF_054392235.1. Classification (NCBI taxonomy): domain Eukaryota; kingdom Metazoa; phylum Chordata; class Mammalia; order Artiodactyla; family Suidae; genus Sus; species Sus scrofa. Next base: position 35,522,083 of record NC_139395.1, on the reverse strand, counting down.
TACCCGGTGAATAAAAGCAATAGTATAGCCAGTGCCTTATCACCTTTGGCAAGTTTCAGCTCAAGAGAATTTGAGGATAGGTGGCAATTCTAGAATACGTCTCAACTACATGGTGTTACTGGATAGGGTGAATTTTATTCCTTTCTTTTTTTCTGCACTTTCAACTTCCCTGCATTTTTTTTTTCTTTTTATAGTTGCGTCTGTGGCATATGAAAGTTCCCAGGCTAGGGATCAAATAAGAATTGCAGCTGCAGTCCTACGCCACAGCCAAGACTGGATGTGAGCCTCATCTGTGACCTACAACACAGCTTGTGGTAATGCTGGATCCTTAACAAATGGATCAAATCCGCATCCCCACAGACACTATGTCAGGTTCTTAACCCACTGAGTCACAACAGGAACTCCTCTTTGCATTTTAAAATGGAAAGTCAACAGCCAATCCTGCAGAATGGCTGACCAAAACTGTAGTCAGAAAGAGCGAATTCAATAATGGATATAGAGGTGAAAACAGGAGGAAAGTGAAACAATGCAATGAATTTCTAGATAGATCAGACATTTGAAAAGTAATGACTATTTAGTAAGCCTATCAACAGTTGATCTAGAAATTATTAATAGTGCCTTGATTTTAATATTTGGAACTAATATTCATTTATCGAGTTTCTGTTTCTATTAGATTATAATGGATGTTTTTTTCAACAAAGGATGGAAGCTACATCACAGCCAAGTAATAAAATGCTATTTGTATATGCAAGTAGCTCAATTATTTTATGAATTAAATAATATCTCAAGAATGATTTGAAAGGAGAATATCTTTATAAAGAAAACTTAGAATTAGAAAAAAATAAAGCATTTTTGCTGTGATTTTAAGAAAAAAAAATACAAACTAGACCAAAGGAATTAGTCTTCAGCATTTAATGTTTTTTATTACCAAAATCCAACTCTCTGATAGCTGTTTTTTTTTTTTTTTTTATCTTTTGTCTTTTTTGGTGCCATACCCGCAACATATGGAGGTTCCCAGGCTGGGTGTCTAATCTGAGCTGCATCTGCAAACTACAACACATCTCATGGCTATGCCAGTTCCTTAACCCACTGAGCAAGGCCAGGGATCAAACCCATAACCTCACGGTTCCTAGTTGGAGTCCTTTCTGCTGCACCATGATGGGAACTCCCCCTGAAAGTTTTTTAATGATATAGTTGAAACTCTCATTTTGCAAAAGCAACAATTTTTATGGGTAGTTTTCTTGTTAAAGGTTTTTTTTTTTTTTCTCCTACTGCTTCTTATAGGAGAGTAAGTATGAAAAATGGGGGAAAGTGTGCCTCACATAGACCATTCTTAGATGCTTGCTCTTTGAATCTTCCTGAGTATTATTTTGCTAATAATTTTCTTCAACCAGAACCTTCCACTTGGTTCCCTGACTTCAGAAAATAATAGGGTTTCACATGTCAGATCTTTTCCACAAGGACTCTCAAAGGACCTTACCAACAGTCATATTATCCTTCACAGAAACCCCTAGGTAAAAAGTAGTTCAAATGGGAGAATGACATATCTAAATGGCAAAACTAAGGGTCCAAATAGCCAGTGACTTAACCCAAGTCTTGAATAGACTCAAATATGAAACTTTGATTTTCATACCTCTTGTACTTCACTTGTGACAAAACCACTCCCTATGAAGTTTAGTAAACCAATGACTGCGCCTTAATGACTTAAATTTAGGGAGCGCATGCTGACCCAAACATTATAATAGGACTAGCTCTTGGCCAATTTGTAGAAGGTAAGGTTACTGGGGTCCTTCTAGTTAGCATGTAAAATAAACAAAATAACAGAAACAGAAAAGATATTGGTTCAGCAAGTCAGTTCGGGTCAAAATCATGGCCTTCTGCTAGGTTGGCCAGCCTTATGCTAGGTTCTTGTGAGGTTGAGCTGAGAGTCTAAAAAGTCAAACTCATATTTGTTTCAGCTCCCCTATCTTACAGTACAAGTTTCTATCATTTACATTAAGTGGCATTATACCAGGGCATTAGAACTGGTAGTAAGGACGGCCAAAGCAGTGACTTTACATATGATTTTGAAAAAAATTACTTTATCTGTCCGGTGGGGAGGAGTGATGAGCCAAGAGAGTAAGGCATCATTCCTTTGGGGGCATGATTTCCCCCATAGGTTTCCATGCTTATGGGATAAAAAGCAAGGGGTCAATATCTTAAGATACTTAGCAGTACACACCCCTTTTGTCTACAGTGATGTACAAGAGTCTCGTGAATGTTTACATGTCAGAAACACTGGTGATTGGAAATGATTTTTTAATAAGAATATTATAGCTCTACTAGAAGGATTTTCAGGTTATTTTTACTCCTAGATTGAAAACCAAGATTCCATAATTGGTCAGCCAGTAAAGTACAAAGTACATGGAAATAGCAAACAAACACACAAAAACCAATATGACATTATTTTATTCTTTTTTATGACTGAGTACTATTCCTTTGCATATTTCTTTTCTGCCATAAAAAAGAATGAGTGTATTTTACAGTAACATGGATAGACAAAGAGATTATCATACTAAGTGAAGTAAGTCAGGGAAAAACAAATATATGCTATTACTTGTATGTGGAATCTAAAAAAATATGGTACAAATGAACTTATAAACAAAACCAAAACAGATTCACAGACATAGAAAAAAACAAAACCAAACCATGGTTACCAAATGGGAAAAGGGGGGAGAGAGATAAATTAGGAGGTTGAGATTAACATATACATACTATTATATATAAAATAAACAACAAGGACATACTGAATAGCACAGGGAACAATACTCAATATTCTGCAATAACCTACAAAGGAAAGGAATCTGAAAAAAGTATGTATATATTATATACATAGGTATTGATATAGAATATATGCAATTGGGTCTATTATACACACACACACATACACACTTATCTGAATCACTTTGCTGTATACCCAAAACTTAACAACACTGTAAACCACTATACTTCAATAAAAAAATAAATTAAAACAATGTGACTGAGAACTTGGCATCCAAATTTCACTTAATGTGCGACCCTAGTATGCATTTCACTTTGGATGTTCTCTATTTTTCCACTGCCACTGCTCTTTACCTGCTCCTCACCAACTTAGATCCATTGCCTGAAGTCATCGCACTGAAAGGTAAATGGTGGCTCTGCCCTTGAAACCCTTGCTTGCTTGTGGAACTGCTACCTACAGGTGACACACAAAAGTCAAGGTGTTCGAACAATGTATTCCCAACCACCAGCGTTTTGGTCAATACCATTCTTTTCACATTTCCATGAAAACATAATACTTTGCAAAACCCTCTTTCTTTTAGGGAGGGCTATTTTTTAACTTTTACCATTTAAGAAATGAATATTAATGCATTTCCTGGTTGGCTCCTATACTATGAGCTTAAATTCTTACTTCTTCTCTGCCTATATATTCTATAATTATATAGTTGGTTCTGATTATTAGTCTGTGCTTTGACTTATTTACAAATTAGTAGCCACTGTTACTGTTAATAAAATATTACCCTATTTCTAGTGCTTGAACTATCACTTTATATGCTCTTGTATATGCACTGATTTCAATGGACTATTGTGTTTAGCTTCATCATCTTTCTCTAAGTCACAGATCAAAGGATACTCCTCTTTAAGCAGCTATTTAACTAGGGAAATATCCACCATTGTTTCAGAAAGTGATTATGCAGATTGACTCTCTTACTAAGAAATTAGAAAATTAACTCAGCACCACAGCTGCGGGACTTAAATTACAGAACTAGCTATATTTTGAAAACTTTGAAAATCTGCCAAAAGAGAAAATTATAAGATTGATTCTTTAAGGATGTTATTCAAAGTTAAACTACTTCTCTAATGGACTTGTTAGAGAGGATTTTTTTTCCCCCAGCCATATCTTTTACTTTCTTATTTTGGATCAATGGATATCTTCTCTCTCATCTTGTGGTTAGTAATTCTACCTGCTGAAAATGTAAACCTATAATCATTTGTGAAAAGCAAAGGCAATCCTTGATTAAGTAAACAAAGCATAGAGTCCCAATACTTCAAATACCACCACCTCATCCCACATCTCTTTTTTTCTTGAGGACTGTCACTAGAATAACAAAGGGGTGAGGCAGCAAAAGGGACTAAATAGTCTGTTTTTTAGATATACAGTGCTAAAGTGAGGCATCTTTCCCATTTAGAACACATTTACTCCTTAATCTGGTATTGAACTGACTACACATACATTCAAGTGCATACAGCGTAAATGTAAAGCTTAAAACGTTTTTACATATGTAACACACGATGCACCAACACACAGAAGGCCCCTCATGTCTCCTTCTAATCATGATCTTTCTTCCACCCCAGGGGAGCCATTATCCAGACTTTTAAAATCATGGATGATTCTGCCTATTTTTGTACTCCATGCAAATTGCATCTTAAATAGGTACTTTTCTCTTTCTGGCTTGTTTCCCTCAGTACTATACTTGTGAGTGGTTATATTTTGTTCATGCTCATTGCTGTAGTATTGCATTGTGTGAATATACCAGTATTTATTTATTCATTCAACTGTTGATAGGCCTTTGGGTAGTTTCCAGGTTGGCTTTATGAATACTGCTCCTATGAATATTCATGGGCACGTCTTTTGCTGAACATATGTATGCATTTTCCCAAATGTTAATCCGACCTTATATTCCTGGAATAAACCACACGTTTCGTGATATATTATTCTATTTATATGTTGCTGGATCTGATTTTCTAGGGTTGGATTTAGGATCATTCCATTTGTGTGACTGAAAGAATTTAGTCTGTAATTTTCCATTCCTTTAATGTACTTGTGAAATTTTGCTATTGGGTTTCCCTGAGTCTTACAAAATATGAGTTGGGAAATGTTTCCTCTTTTTTCTACTCTTTGGATAAGTTTGTTCAATACTGATATTATTTCTTTCCTGAATATTAGAAAGAACTCATATTGAGGCCATATGGGTCTTGGGTTTTCTGTCTTCAAATATTTCTAATAACCAGACTCAAGTTCTTTGATATGAAATTAAGATTTTCTACATCCTCTCTTAACTTACATAATATTTTTCTCGAAAAATCCCCATTTTATATTTTGTAAATTAATTTGCATTAAATTGTTCATAATGTCCTACTTTTTGATGTCTGAATGCCTATACTATGACTTTCTTTTGTGTTTTTAATATTGGCAACTTGATTTTTCATTCTTTTATTGATCAGTGCTCTATTTATAGATTTAACTAATGTCTTCATAAGGTGGCTATATGTTTGTGACCTGAATTACTGTCTTTCTTCAATTTCTTGAGTGCATTAACATTGTTCAGCTTCCTTTTTAATGGCTTATAAAATATAAATTAATAGTTTGTCTTCTTTCAAAAACATTTTTATTTCACTTTCATTTATAAAAGATTTTTCCACTGGATATAGAATTATAGTCATATCCCTTTATCACTTTAAAAATGCCACTTCATCATTTTCTATCTTCCATTATTTGAAAAGTTAGCTTCAGTCTTTCTATGTCTTTGAAAATAACGTGTCTTTCTTATTTTGCTGTTGTTAAGATTTCCTTCAGATTAATGTTTCCTGCAATGTGACTTGGATAGGTCCTGCTTAGGGTTCAATGAACTTGCCCAGTCTGGATTGATGTTGTTCATCGATTGTGGAAATGTGGAAAATTTCTCGCTATTCTCTCTTCAATTGTTTTTACTGCCACATTCTCTGTCTTCTCTTCCTCTGAGACTACATTTATGTTTCAATTTGGTATTTTTCATCTATCTGATATTCTATTCACTAATCCTGCTATATCCAATCTACTGTTAAATGTATCCATTGAAGTTCTTAATTTCAGACACTTTATTTAGTTCAAAAAAAGTCTATTTAACATGTTTCATATAGTTTTCAAGTTTTGTTTGAAATGTTCTACCTTTTCATTTCTTTCTCCCATATTCTTGTCTATTTCATGAATATGTCATAATTAGTTTAAAACCTCTTCTGGTACTTCCAATATCCATGAATCTCGTTCTGTTGTTTTCTGCTTCGTAAATTATTGATTATCAGTCGCATAGTCTTGATACTTTTCAAGTTTATCATTTTAATTGTGTAAAAAGAACTACAGAGACTCCAGATCATGCAGTCCTCCACCTGACAGGTTTAACCCTGCTCTCTGTTAGACAGGGAGAATTTGTGATGACCTCAAGTCAAAGAGGTTACCATTTTGGTAAAGGTACCTCTGATTGTCTCTTTCAAAGGCATAAAGTTCTTTGCTAGGGCCAAGATTTTACCTACTAGCTGGCTCAATTCCCATGGAAGACTTTTTTTTTCTTCACATATATCACCAGACATTTTCACTCCTCTGTCTTTCAGAATTTTCAAAAATTTCTGCCTATTTCTTTAATCTTCTATTCAAAAGTTTTATGAGAGTGTGCAACAATATAGGAGGCTTCCCCATTCATACTCTTCCTTGCTCCAGCTCTATATAACTGGTGAAGGATCTGTTGTTTTCTCTTTCCCTAGAAAGATTTGTCTGCCTGGAATGAGCCACAGTTCTCAATACCTAACTTACCTTCAAAATTAGTAAACACCACCAGGGCAAAAATTTCTGGGATTTTCAGTTCACCTCAGAATGATTCTTCTCCTCTCTGGAATTCTATTCCATACCTATTATTTTTCGTATAGCTTTTGATGCCTTTAAAATTGAGTATTGTATCCTAATTTTGTAGTTCCTTTCATTAGCTGAATGAATCTTTCAAAATCTATAACTTACCTGGAAGTGACATGCTCCCACATGACAATTTTTTTTTTTTAGTTCAACATGATTTGTACTTTTAAAAGTTTAAAAAATAATATATTTTTATTTCCTTTCAATAAATAAATGAAAAACTTAAACATTAAATTTTATTGAGAGTGATAATTAAAAGTTACAATGTCAATGGTAGGTAATGCCATCTTAATTTTTTGAGTATCTACCCAATATATGAAATTATGCCTCTCTTTTTAAATACATAAACTATAACTGCTTTTGCTGCATCCTGTAGGTTTTAGATTGTTGTGTTGTCCTTTTGTCTCTAAGTATTTTTTTGGCAGTAATGCAAGACTGAATAATGTACAATCACTCCCATCTTTATGACATTTCATGATCAAGACACTGATTCATACATAATGGCTGCCAAACACAATGCTATGATCATTTCTGAAAGAGGAGAAAGTAAAAGAAATAGAGCCTTGTTCAAAGTATTTTACTCTGAGACAAAGGAACACCTTCCCCTGTTAGAGAATCCTATAGAAAATGAATTTATCATCATTATTTAAAAATTAGTATAATTTTTTATTTAAAATTTGTGTTTCCAGCTTTTTTACATTCACCAGGAAACACTAGGTCATTTTCCCGCAAGGCTGGAAATTCATGCACTCTTTAGAATAAGAATGTTCACTCCATTTTAGTAGAACTCTCATTACTGCCAGGCGATTATTCCCTTGCTCTTTCTCACACATACACATATCGTACTCATATTTATCCCTTCTTAGCACACTCCTTGTCTAAAGAATGTTCCTGCTTCTCACCAGCCACTTTACTTACTACCATCACCTCTTGGGTCCCAGTAAACGTTTTATATTTTGTCACTCCTGTTCCAGTTGGCAGGATGAAAAAAGAAAATAGCCTGGATAACTCCAGAGGTGTGGCAGGTTGAAAAGAGATTTCTCTATTTTAATCACCCCTAAAAGAGGAGAAAATGCATTAGCTGCAATTAGAGTCCCACTGTAGAAATACCTCTGGGTTTCATATCTTAATCTAATTGTGAGCTATACAAAAATTAATAAAAAGTTATCATGAAGCAAGTTCTTAGCAGAATCCATTTTTGGCTGTTAATACTGGTTGTTAATACTGCGTGTTAACACTCAGATGGCACTGGCATTTCACACATTTCTGTGAGCTTTTTCTTTGCAACCTTATCTTGTGTGTCTTTCCTTAAATCACTTTTTTTCGATTTCATATAAATATGGACAACTTTTACGCCTAAGAAGACCTAGGCTTATTTGAGATACTTTGCTTTGTAGGCAAGAGTGTAGAGAATAAAGCAAAAGTCCCTAAAAGAATAGGATCACATGAAAATTATCTGGCCACCTGCATAGCAGTTTAAAGTGCTTTTAAAATTCCATTCTAGGAGTTCCTGTCATGACTCAGCAGAAATGAATCTGACTAGCATCCATGGTGATTCAGGTTCAATCCCTGGCCTTACTCAGTGGGTTAAGGATCCAGCACTGATATAAGTTGTGGTGTACATCACAGATACAGCTTGGATCTGGCATTGCTGTGCCTGTGGTGTAGGCCAGTGGCCACAGCTCTGATTTGACCCCTAGGCTGGGAACCTCCATATGCCACAGGTGTGGCCCTAAAAAGACAAAATAAATAAATAAATAAATAATAAACAAACAAAATTGCATTCTAGGTTTTACTTAGGGCCTTGCATCAGTAAGCCCATGGGGATCTCTGTAGCACTTGGTCACTTGCCTATGCTCTCTGGTTTAATGGGCTCTTTACATGACTTATGCAGACAGAAGGTATGGCAGATTTCTGTTACTGAAGATTATCATAACAATTGTTTCCATTTCTTATGTTCTTCAAGTCAACTTCGATCCTCCATCTACTGAGAGATGTATCTATATATTCCTTCCTCTGGAATTCAGGCAGGCTTGTGACCCAAAGAGAAGTGAAACTGGATTGGCTTCCTAGGCTGGGTCATCAAAAGGTGATTCAGCTTCTTCCTGGTTATCCTGGAATGCTCACTCATGGAACATAGCCACCAGGCTTCAAAGAACCCCAAGCCATCTAGAAAGGTGACACGTAGGTATTGCAGCTGAGAATTCCAGCTGACTACAAGCATCAGTCATCAAATTGTAATGAACTCCAAATAGATTCTTATCCCTGGCCATTGATTCCCCCCAGGAGTGTCCTCTACCTTTGAAATCCCAGAAATCATGGAGCAGATATCACCTGACTCCACCATGCCCTTTCCAAACTGCTGTTCCGCATAATATGGTGGAAGAATAATATGGATGTTTCAAGCCACTACGTATTAGAATAATTTGTTACATAATGATAGATAATGGGAATACTGGGATAGCCTCCTTGAGTACAGGAATGGTTTCTGTACCGTCTGTATCTTCTACTCTCTTTATCCCTGACTTGGCAATAAGGGAACTAGTAAACAATAGAGAAATGAGAATTGTTTACTAGCAGAGGGATCTGAGTTTAAATCCCCTTTCTGCTCCTTACTCATTGTTAGGTATTGGAAAGGTTGTTTGACATCTCTAAATGTCCTTATCTGTAAAATAGGATTGAAGATACTTCACAGAACTGTTGTAAAGATTAAATTATATAAGGTAGATATTTTACTAAATACTTTCTAATGATTTAATAGATTAGTAAATTGGTAAATTAGTGAATGCACTATTAGGACCATAGTTCAAGTTCTTGTCTTATTTCTGGTTCTGTGAACTAAGGGAAGGACGTCACTATCCATTGGGTCTCACCTGAGGAGAACTTCCCAGGAGAGAACGGGGGGCTCTTTCGCTGGTGATTAATGTGGATCCACCTGCCATTTATTCTTGGATACACATTCAGGAATCATTCAACAAGTGGATTTCAGAGATCACTCATCAACGTGCTAAGATGCTAAGTAGCTTCTACTCCCAGTTTGTCTTTGTAGTTGTTGTTGTTGTTGTTAATTTCAAGGGACAGTGGGAAGAGTAAGTCTGAGATTATCTGTCTGCGATTCTGTAGGACTACGATCATGTCTATTGCTTCCAAGGTCTTCCTGAAGTAGCCGTCATGTGAGTATCAAATCTGACGTTCTTTGTAACAGCATGCTTAGTTTTGTGCTCAAGCTAGACTCCAGTTAGAACCTTTGTTTTAACATTCTGGTGTCAGTGAGATGTGACAAAGCATTTGACACATTAACTGCCTTTGAAAGACAGGAACATGTGTCCAATAAAGCTGCTAAGCTAAGAAAAGAAAAAAAAAAAGGCTGAATCTGAGACATAGCAATGTCCCAAATTGAAACATTTCATGCCAGCATAATGCCTCCCTTCTGTGCATGTATGAATGTCAAGTGCATACAAAGTACCTGTTTATCTGCTCACAGTCAGTCCATTTTTAAAGCCAAGCAGGAGCTCATTTGCTGACCCAGGGAACATAAATGACATCATTACCTAATGAACTGTTGCAGAATTCATTTGAATGTGGCTGTCCTTTTGAAAAGTATGAATCTTTCCAGTGATTAAAGTGATTTAGACAGGAGTAGTTCAGAGTAGACAATATTAATTTAGGAATGAGTCATTATGTTCAGTACCAGTCTGGAACCTAATGAGCTGATTCAAATTCATTTAAATCACTTGGAAAATACATACAGAGGCTGCACAATGTACATAATTTGGAACCAAAAGACATTTCCTCTAAAAACCAATATATTTCAATCAGTAGAAATAAAATAAATCCACAGAGGTTTTTCTTCCTCCAAATTACCAGGCTGTTTCAGTCCTGAGGTTTTGAAATTAACCGAGGCCATGGAAGTACCTGAATTTAAGACTTCATTTGAAAAAGGAGTAAAAAAAAGGCTAATGAATATTATTTCATTATTTACCCAAATGAGAAATTTATAAGATGTGGTCTCATCTCAATGATGAGAGTAACTTCTGTATTTAACCATGGCTGATTTGGGGAGTGTGCTAACAATCTCACTGGTATTAAAAATCAGAATTAGGAAACTAATGAAATGATCACAAAACTATTTATGAGATATATACTTATGAGTTAATTGCCAAAAGAAAGAAAGAAATGTATCAATTTTGGTAATTTTGGACAAAAATTTGCACTTGGAATGAACTAACATAAAACTTAATTTAAAACATTTTTGAAGAGTCATTCTTCGCTTCTTCTGCATTAAAAAAGAAACGTGATTCAACAGCAATTTTTCCAACACTTGTTCAGGCTTATGTGTTTTGTAGTTTTCCCTTCTAACTCATACACTGAATGTTGATTAACTTGAGATATCCATGAAGATTCCTGAAACTTGGTCAGTGATTATTTTGATATAAGAATGAAATAAAAACTCTGGTCAATGAGACATAAAACAAAATGTTATGAGGGCTGCCGGGAAGTTATTTTCACTCTTAAGGAGAAACATAAATGTAAGATTCCCTTTCCTTTCCTAGGATATGATGCTTAGTAGCTGGAAGCCAGCTTTCAACTCACTGAAAGGTGATCAGAAGCCCTGACATCATTAAACCAATCTACTAAGTGGTCCTGAACTTAGTCTGCATTTCCATTTTGTGTTACACAAGGATATAAATTTCCTATTTCTTTAAGCTATGTGTGTTGGATTTTCAGATATTTGTAGCTTTAAGAATCCTAACTGGCAACCAGACTTTCATAAATAAGAATTAACCAATCTCCTTCACGTAAATATTCCACTGCACTGAGCAAACTTGGTCTGGAAATTTTTCTTCTGTCTAGCTTCAATGTAAAGAGCCTCTAAGCTTATCTTTCTTATACTGCAAGATGATTAAAAGAATAGTTCTATAAATTTTAACTTCTGCTGACTTTTAGCTTCTGGTGTTAAGTTATATAAATTTAAAGACAGCAATTTTTCTCAGGATGAAACTAATTGCATTGACCTAATGATTAACATAAGGTGATAGTGAGTTCTTCTCTCCAGGCTAATAATAGACATCAGTTATAGCAGGAATGCAAATTCTTTCCACTCCCTTCTTACACAAAATACGCCACCTTGTTATCTTGTCATCCTCATCCCTTTTGGGGTCCAAACTTTCGCTTCCATTCCTGAAAAGAAAATTCCCCTATCTTCATTATGCAAATAAGGTTCTCCACCTTGATAAGTAAATGGAAGAATTAGAAGCAATGTATATATATAGGACAATCCTTATCTCGTAGATGTTTAATAGAGAATTTTTTTTTTTTTTTTTACTGTTAAGGGTTAATTTTCTAAAGTCAGTAGCTGTAGGAAAATGCCAAATTACCTCCTCATCTCACCCCAGCCTCAATTTAACACTCTTCAAGGAATATATGCTTTGTAGAGTAGCCTTGGTTTGGTTAAGGAACAAGACCTAAATAAATATTTATTATATTAAAGATAAAGTTTGGGATTAACAGATACACACTGCTATATATAAAAGAGATAAACAACAAAGACCTATATAGCAGAGGGAACTATATTCAATATCTTATAATAACCTACAATGGAAAAGAATTTGCATTAGAATTTGATAAACAATACACACAGGCACACACATATATGTATAACTGAATCATTTTGCTTTACAGTTGAATCATTGTAAATCAACTAAACTTCAATAAAAAAGTTTAAATTTTTTTAAATAGAAGAAAAAGACAAAATTACATTAGCGTGGTTTAAATGAAGAGTCTGCTTCTCCTAAATAACTCCCAGACTTTCACCCAGACCATGAATTCGAAGAGAGATTCCTAGAAGAAAAGTTTGGGTCAAAGGGAGTCCACATTTTAAACTTTGATAGACAATGTTAAATTTTCAAGCAAAATTTATACTCTCAAAATGGATGAAAAAATTAGTTTGTCCACCCTCCCAGCAGCACCTATATAATCAATATTTTATTTTTTGCCAATTTATTTAGTAAAAAGTGGTATCTCATTGTTATTTTAAACTCCAGGTGTTTAATTGTAATTGCATTAAAATTATTTTTCTATATTTATAAGAATTCCTTTATCTATTTTACTTCCTGTAAAATGTCTTTTTATACTTTCCCCCATTTTGTTTACCTAGATATATTTTTGTTGCTTATTAATGTCAAGGAATATGTATGATTATAAACATAAAGCTATAATTAATGCTTTAGAAGGCATATGTATTGAAAACTACTTTTCCCCCTTTACCATTTGTCTTTTTTTTTTGGTCTTGTCTTTTGTCTTTTTAGGGCCACACCCACAGCACATGGAGGTTCTCAGGCTAGGGGTCCAATTGGAGCTATTGCTGCCGGCCTACGCTGGAGCCACAGCAATGCCAGATCTGAGCTGCGTCTGTGACCTATACCACAGCTCAAGGCAACACCAGATCCTTAACCCACTGAGCGAGGCCAGGGATCAAACCTGCAACCTCATGGTTCCTAGTCAGATTTGTTTCTGCTGTGCCACGACAGGAACTCCTACCATTTGTCTTTTGACTTTATTGCCTTATATTTAAAAAACAATGTGGTCATCGTTCACTTGCTCAATTTGTTAGGGCTTCTGAATTCTCACACATTTTAGTACTTAAATACTTTCATTATTACTTATAACATTTTACTTTAGAACAAGAAGGTAAATTGGCTTTAATTGTTCTCTGGCTTTTAAACCTGGGTTTGTTAATCCATCTCCTTTCATTTTATTTGAATTGCAAATTTCATTTTATGTTATATCTTCATATTTACTTGAGTCTATTTTCTGAACTTTCTTTTTCTTCTCTTCTTGATTTAAAGAATAAATTCTTGAAATTTTAACACATATTTTTAACTGTAACTTTATAATACATTTTATTACCTGGTAGGATATACCTTGCTTCTGGACATTCTTACTATGTTTTCGTATCTAACTTATAATCAATTTTAATAGTTAAAAATCAAATTTATTGGTTAATTTAATGTTGAGTGCCACTTTTAAAACATGAGGATTGTCTAGCTTCAAATTTGGACTTTTATACCATTTATTCAAAATATTCTTTTTCTACCTAACAGAATCTTAAAATAGATTTCATATAAATCCCAAATGTTTTTTGTTAATTATTTATATCTTTGGAACCAGCCAACATATTGCATTCCCCTCTTATATCTAATTGCCTTTCAGTTGCTTCTCTGGGGTATTTAAATAATCCTATTAATTTGCAAACATAGGTAATTTTGGTTTTTCTTTTTTATTTTATATAATATATACTGAAGTAGAGGCAAGTTGTGACCTTCACGGAGCTTAAATTCTAGCAAGGGTTTGCACTTTTTTCTTGTACAATGGTGTTGGAGAGTATTCCTGGAAGCTTTTCAGTAGTAATGCTGATAAAATACTTAGTTGTCATGTTCTAAATTTTATTTATTTATTTATTTATTTATTTACTTTTTAGGACTGCACCTGTGCATATGGAAGTTCCCAGACTAGGGGTCAAATTGGAGCTGCAGTTGCTGGCTTAGGCCACAGCTGCAGTAACGCAGGATCTGAGCTGAGTCTGAGACCTATACCGCAGCTCGTGGCAATGCCAGATCTTTAACCCACTGAGTGAAGCCAGGAATTGAACCCTGGTCCTCATGGATGCTAGTCAGGTTCACGACCTGCTGAGCCACAATGTGAACTCCCATGTTCCAAATTTAATGGCAGTGCTTCCATTATGTGATCACAAGAATGATGCTGACTTTCCTCAGCCTGGCATACATGTTTTTCATGTTAAAATAGTAACTATTGTTTTTAAATTAAGAGTTTTCATCAGGAATAGATGTTGAATGTAATCATACGTCTTTTCTACATCTATCGAGATAATTGCATTTTTCCCCCTTTAATTCTTAAGATAATGTAGTAGCATAATGTATTTCTCAAAACTGAATGGTTAGTGGTCTCCTGAAAAGAAAACATAATCTCTGTTTACAAATCTTCTAATTTTATATGTAATTTAACTAGACATATGTTGTTTAAATCATTCGCATCTTAAAATGAATAAAAAAGCTGAGCTTTGTTAATCATGTTAGCAATTTTTAGAAAGGAATTCAAATAATCTACAATACAAAGCTGTGCATATTCCAGGTCCTATTTTTATAACACAATCTTGTACAGAGCTTCACTCATCCCCAAGCCAAATAATAATGTAAATATCACTTTTACTTATATTTATTGTGTATAATCTATTTTCTAATTTTTCTTCTGAAAGGAAAAGGAAATCTTAGTTGTTATTTCTTTTCCTGCTGTAAAAGAGATAGAAAGATCTTTTTCCCCTACCTTTGCTCTCCCTTCTAATTATTAGAAATATGGTATTTCACATTGACAAGGTTTATAGCATACATTCTTATCTGCTAAATAAAATAAATGATGACAACTGAGTATGATACAGAATAGGAAAGTCGGACTTAATTGTGCTTTGTCTATACTTTTATTTTCAAAATAAAAATAATTATGAAATTCATAATATGCTTATGTACATGTACATCTCATTCACAAAGCAATGAAATTGTGTAAGTGAAATCATGTAGAAAAATGAGGCTTCATATCCTATAAATTTTTGAAGTTAATCAACATGAATTTAAACACTAAATTTTTAATTTAGTGTAGTAGACTATTTTTTTTTTAGCTTTCCTATTCTGTATCATGGTCTGTTATCATTGCTTATTCTAGTTAATGTCATTCCCTATGTTAAATTTCTTTTAATTTTGTCAAAGTGACATCCTGATCAATATGCTCATAAAATGCACTTTGATAATGAAAGTTCTAATGTCTTTCATTGGTAAAGCATTTTTATTTTGTCCTCACATGTGATTGGGTATAGAATTCTAGGTTTATACATGATTTCTGCCCCCAGAATTTGGGGATATTTTTGCATTCTTTTCTGTATACATTGTTGTTTAGAAAATGAATGGCTGTCTGTAATACTCTTTCTTTGTAAATAACTTGTTGAGGTTTGGGAGTTCTTAGAATTTTCCCTTTGTTTCTGAGGATATGAAGTTTCAATGCATGTACATGTGGGTTTTTCATCAATCCTGCTTTCCACCCAAGATGTCACCTCAGTGAAATAATTGTTTCTTTACTTCAGAACACTTGTCTTCTAATCCATTTTATGATTTCTTTTTTTCATTTGTTTCTATTATTCTCCATTTAAAATCTTTATTAGATAGTTGTTGGATTACTTAGATATTTCCCTTGAACCTCTAAATTCCTCTATCAGGTTAACCATCTCCTTCTGTGGCAAATATAAGGCCATACAGTCATTAAACAATTTCATTTTCCATTGCAAAACAGTAAAACATCATTTCGCAGCATTCCTTTTTTTCTGGCCACACCCACATCATGCAGAAATTCCTGGGCAAGGTATTGAATTCACACTACAGCAGTGACCTGAGCTGCTGCAGTGACAAGTGCTGGATCCTTAAGCCTTTGTGCCACAAGGGAACTCCTCCTACTACTCCTTTTATGTGGCTAGGGTTTATATAATAGTTTGGTCAATAGGAAGTTGATGAAGTTGTGTCCCTTTGGGTACAAGTTGATGTGAGTATATAGCAGTCTATCTCATGTGCTCTTTCCTTCATCTGAAGGCTGACTGATGCCTGTGCAACTTGGAAGCTGTAACTGATGAGCCAAAGATGGAAGACGTTTGGCTTCCAGTCCCCAGTTGGAGAAGAGTTTCCCATAAGTACTGACTTACTTTTATTAAAGAGCTGAATTTTAGGAAAAGTTCTTTTAAGTAGTAGCTTGTTTGAATTACTCTGACAGGTACTCCTTGCCTTTTTTAAAAAACCTAGATTCTGGGAATATGACTGAATTTGCATTCCAGATAAATAATTTAATTGTTAACTCTAAAAATGCATTTATATGACACATGTGTTAAATATTTTAAATGATTTTGGCAATTATATTAATTTTAATATATATATTTTTTATGTTAGCTGCTTTCTATGCTGCTCTGTTCTGACTCTTTATTTATGCAATACCTTCTAGAATCTATCAAATTAAGATTTTTTCCTTGAACTGTCTCTTGTTTGTGTAACATGTGTTCTATATATTTCCCCTGGTCCTTCTCTCTCATTTGTTTTTTCTTTTGAAGTTTTCATCATATGCTTTTTCTTTTATTTGAATTTTTAACTATGAAAATGTACTATAGAGTAAAATAAAAAATAATTTAGTTTAAAATTACTTAGGAAAAAATCCCCAATTATTAGGCACATAGTCTTCTTTTTACATTCATTGATTTATGATTGTTTTTTAACATTTTCTGAAAACAATTTTTGACTTTACATTTGTTGACTCAGATTTGAGAATTCTAGGAATTTGTTCATATGTCTTTGAGTCTATTATGCTATAATCTAATGTCATTTTTTCTTTAAAATTGATCTCATCCACTATCTTACAGCTATCTGAGCTTCTTCTTGTCTTATATCTGTTTTAGTTTTATATTTAAAATAAACTATTGCCATTGAAATGCAGTTTGGGGAAAACAAGAAGACAAATGTTTGTGCTATTGAACATGCATTAGGGTAAGGCAAGTGAAGCAGCATTATTAAGAGCAGGGTTGGATCGCATCTTCATTTAAAATTGTGATACTTTATTACAGATTTTTGCATTGCTTTGGGAATTAAAAATATTGCACTAATGTATCACACAAAGATATTAATTACACTAATTACTGATATTTCACTATTCCCTTCAAAATTTTATACCTGATATGGGTACCTCATTTGCCTCAGCCTAGTCCTAGCCCTGATAAACTATTGTAATTCATAAAGTAGAGATACTTCAATGGAAAAGAATTACTGCAGAATAGATATTTAGCTTGTTTGTAAAAATTTTATTTTGCAGTTGTTAAAGTAACTTTTTGTTTATGGAATATGTGGCTGGGAGAATAGAAGTCACCTTTGTACTCTCAGGAATGGCATTTCTATAAATAGTAATAAGCAAATCAGACAAAATTTATCTTTATGACTATAATGTGAAAGATGTGTGCCAGCCACATCAGAGATTATTAATCGGTATATTCCTTGAGCCTGGGCATTAGTCCCTGTTAGCCACACAGAATCTACTTATTTTTTCCTTTTAAAATTTTTTTCTGCTTTCAACACTATTGTTCAACATAGTTTTAGAAGTCCTAGCCACTTCTTTCAGAGAAGAAAAAGAAATAAAAGAAATCCGAATTGGAAAAGAAGAAGTAAAACTATCACTGTTTGCAGATGACATTATACTATACCTAGAAAACCCTAAAGACAGCACCAGAAAACTGTTAGAACTCATCAATGAATTTGGAAAAGTTGCAGGATACAAAGTTAATACAAAGAAATCAATTGCATTTGTATATACTAATAATGAAAGATCAGGAAGAGAAACCAAAGAAACAACCCCATTTACAATCACATAAAAAAATACCTATGAATAAACCTACCTAAATAAACAAAATACCTATACTCTGAAAACTATAAAACATTGATAAAGAAATCAAAGATGACAAAAATAGATGGAAAGATACACCATGCTCTTAGATTAGAAGAATCAATATTGTCAAAATGACTATACTACCCAAGACAATCTACAGATTCAGTGCAATCCCTATCATATTACTAAAGACATTCTTCACAGAACTAAAACAGAATATTTTAAAATTTGTATGGAAACACAAGAGACCTTGAATGGCTAAAGCAATATTGAAAAAGAAAAAAAAATGAAGAAATCAAGCTTCCAGACTTTAGACAATACTACAAAGATACAGTCATCAAAACAACATGGCACTTGCACAAAAAACAGAAATATATATTAATGGAACAGGATAGAAAGTCCAGAAATAAAACCAAGCACCTATGATCAACTAATCTGTGACAAAAGAGCCAAGAACATACAGTGGAAGAAAGACAGTCTTTTCAATAAATGGTGCTGGGAAAACTGGAAAGCTATATGTAAAAGGATGAAATTAGAATACTATCTAACACCATACGCTAAAATAAACTCAAAATGGATTAAAGACCTAAATATAAGGCCAGATACTATAAAACTCCTAGAGGAAAACATAGGCAGAACACTCTTTGACATAAGTCCCAGCAATATCTTGTTTGATCCACCTCTTAGAGTAATAGTGCAATAAAGACAAAAATAAACCAATGGGACCTAATCAAACTCAAAAGCTTCTACACAGCAAAGGAAACCATTAAAAAAAAAATGAAAAGAAAACCCACAGAAAGGGAGAAAAATCTTTGCCAATGATGCAACACACAAAGGCCTAATCTCCAAAATATACGAACAACACTTGAAACTCAACAATAAAAAAAAACAAACAAACAACCCAATTGAAAAATGGGCATAAGATCTAAATAGACATTTCTCCAAAGAAGACATACAGATGGCCAACAGGCATATCAAAAAATATTCAATATCACTAATTGTTAGAGAAATGCAAATCAAAACTACTATGAGGTACCACCTCACACCAATCTGTATGGCTGTCATTAACAAGTCAACAAATAATAAATGTTTGAGAGGATATGGAGAAAGAGGTACCCTCCTTCACTGTTGGTAGGAATATAAATTGGTACAACTACTATGGAAAACAATATGGAGGTACCTTAGAAAACTAAATATAGAACTACCATATGATTCAGCAATCCCATGGCTTGGCATATATCCAGACAAAATCTTCACTGAAAGAGATACATACACCCCTATGTTCATTGCGGCACCATTTACAATAACAAAGACATGGAAACAACCTAAACGCCATCAACAGATGAATGAATTAAGAAGATGTCGTACATATACAGAATGGGGTATTACTCGGTCATGAAAAAGACAAACAAATGCCATTTGCAGCAACATGAATGGAACTAGAGATTCTCATGCTAAGTGAAGTAAGCCAGAAAGAAAAAGACAAATACCATATGATATCACTTATTTGTGGAACCTAATATATGGAACAGATGATCCTATCTAAAAAAAACCAGAAACGGATCATGGCCAAAGAGAGCAGACTTGGACTTCTCAGGGGAGAAAGGGGAGGGAGTGGGATGGATGGTTATTTGGGTTTTTCTTTTTTTTTTTTTTGCGATGCAAACTGTCATATTTGTAATGGATGTGCAATGGGGCCCTACTCTACAGCACAGAGAAATGTATGTGAGTGGGTCACTTTACTGTACAATAGAACTTGAAAAAACATTGTATATCAACTACACTTTAATAAAATAAAAATTTAAAAAAATAAATAAAATTTCTTTCCAGTTTGACTAAGATATAATTGACACACAACACTACACATTTAAGGTGTATGGCATAATGGCTTGACTTGAGTATACATTGCAAAATGATCACCACAATAAGTTTAGTTAGCATCCATCATCTTGTAAAGTTAGACAGTCTTGGGCGGGGGGGGGGGGACAAGAAATTTTAGTATTTACTCTTTGAGCAACTTTCAATTACCCACTCTACCACTCATGTCCCCATTCTCTTCTGTGACCTGGGAGTCTGAGCCAACACTTACTTCCTTGTAGGTTAATATCAGGTTGTGCCCAGTCAATGAGAAGTACAAGCAAATGATCATAAAAAGGAAGAGTAACTGTCTTGGGTATCCATTTCCCTGGATCTCATCCTCCAAGATCATGGATTGGCTGTGGGTGTACTTCCTTCCTGTAGCCCACATGTCACACCAGGAACCCTGTCTTTCAGCTCTCTGTTGTAGCAACTCTCTCCCCCTAATGGTCCCACCAGACTTAGGTTTGACAGTTGTTCCCCTTTGTTTTTCATCCCAAGATGCTCCACCATTAGCTGGCTTCAAAAACTCATCTTGAATGTGCCAGGAAAATAACTGATGCTATTAGGGGTCTAAAATTCTCATTAGGTATTTGAATCGAGCTTTTGGAAAATTGAATGCAAAGCTTGTGAAACTAGATTTAGAAGAAAGTTCACCCTGTAGTTCAGCCTGATGTGTGATAGTCAGTTCTTACACATTCCATGAGGACATTTAAGAGCCATAATATTTCTTTCAAAGTTCAATTTCATCCTTCTTCTACTGAATGAGGGCACATGGTATTTTAAGCTACAAATAGAAACTTTATGTCATTGTCACTTGAATTTATGTCACTTAATTATTTGGTAGCATAATGATAGTAATGTGATTGTATGCTAGAGCTGCATTATATATAGTTTATTTTGAAACTTTAAAAGTTGTTAGCACTTAATTGTTTTGTTTTGTTTGTTTGTTTAAAACATAAGAGTATTCTCACATCGCAAATAAATCCAGATATAGGCAGCTCAGGGTTGGCAATGGTAGCTCAGTGAAGTCTTCAAAGACACAGTCTCTGTCTTTCTTCTCTACTGCACATTACTTCAACTTAATTGCTAACAAAACCTCTTGAATTCCATACATGCAAAAGCTAACCACGTGTATTCATATTTGTAGATTTGGGCATAGAAATATCAAAGTGTTTACCTCTATTACACTACATGAGAAGATGAATTTCATATTCCAAAATCAATCTAATATTCCCCAACTTTTCCTAAGAGGACACATACAAGTTAGTAAATGCCTCAAAGACTCAGAGAACTAGAGTGTGCAAGGACCTGAGAAAATCCCCAAGAGTATGTCAGACTCATGGGAAAACTGAGCCAAATTATTCAGGACATGTGGATATCAGCCTATGCACAATTTTATCTAAGCATCTTTAATTTTTTTCACTTAATGAGGCATATTATAAGGAGAAAAATTGACCAGCAAATGCATGATGTATTTGGTAAAGGTAGCAATGCAATTGATAAATTCCTATCTCCCAACCATCTGGAGGTACCAGATTGGCAGGATTTCTTGTCAGTGTTCTCTACATTATCTTCACTTCACAAGGCAAGAAAGGGTATTGCTCAGAACTCTCCAAAGCTTAAAATGATGGATTCCTTTAACATGTTGCTAACCAGTCTGCAATATTTCTTTAAAAATAGCTCTTCGGTATTATGATTCATTTAAAAAGAAGAAATAGGAATTAAAAGTACAAGTTGCATTTGTTATATACAATAGCACAGATTCAAGCATGAGGTCCCTCATGCATTTAACCTGAAGGTGCATCTTTCTCTCTTCAATCCTCTTTTCATCTGGGGCTCAGGTTAAATACAGCAGTGCTATGTCAGACTAGAGAAATCCACAGATTTAGGGAATACCATAATACAGTAGGTTCATTATTTCTGTGTTAAAGCATGAGCAACAGTGTGAAACTGGGTAAGGCAGAATGGGAGAAGAAATGGAATAATGGTAAACTTTAAGCATCTATTCCACTCTTTTAGTAGTTTTCTTAAAATATACTTGGGCAGTTTTCTTTCTCTGTTAAGGATACAAGGTGTGACAGACCTAGCTTCCTGGATTCTACTTAAGCCAATGTGAGCTACATCTGTCTGTTAAATTATTCCTCTCTACATATTATACGTCATAGTATGTCTGAAGCCAATACCTATGATATAGCCCACAGAAACAGTGAAAGATAGTTTCAACATATTCTAAATTAAAGAAGTAACAACAAAACAGTGTATGAATTAAAATGTAGTTTCTCAAAGTAAAATTTTATCTGAGGATTTTCTAAGCCTAAAAGTTTCAAGGTACATCTAAGTGTTCACTGATAGAAACATTAAAATTTGGGATTTCCTACATTTTGTCAACTCTGGGTTTTAGCAACAACAAAACCCAATTTATTGAATTATTACTCTAACGGGAGTAAAACTGAATTTGCTTGTGTGAAAGAAATAAGAATCTCAAAAAATAGGCAGAAAACCTAAAGTAGACATTTCTTCAAAGAAGACATACAGATGGCCAATAACTACATGAAAAAATGCTCAACATTACTAATTATTACAGAAATAAATCAAAACTAAAATGAAGTACCACCTCACTCCAATGAGACTGACCATCATTAAAAAGCCTACAAATAATAAATGTGGAAGAGGAGTCCCTGCTGTGACACAGTGGATTAAAGATCGAGCATTATCTCTACAGCAGCTCTGGTTGCTGCTGAGATACAGGTTTGATACCCGGCTTGGTCCAGTGAGTTAAGCATATGGCGTAGGTCACAGCTGTGGCTTGGATTTGATCCCTGGCCTAGGAACCGCCATATGCTGTGGATGCAGCCAAAAAAAAAAAAAAAATGTAGGAGAGGGTATGTAGAATAAGGAACCCTCCTACACTGTTGGTGGGAATGTAAATTGGTACAGCCACTATGGAAAACAGTATGGAAGCTCCTTAAGAAACTAAAAATAAAACAACCACATGATTTTGTAATCCCACTGCTGGGTGTATATCTGGAGAAATTCTAGTTAAAAAAAATATATGCACCCCAATTTTCTTTGCAGCACTAATTTCAAAGACCAAGACGTGAATGTAACCTAAATATCCATGGACAGATGAAGGGATAAAGATGTGGTACATATGTACAATGGAATATTACTCAGCCATAAAATAGAATGAAGTAATGCCATTTGCAGCAACATGGGTGGACATAGAGATTTATCATACTAAGTGAAGTAAGACAGAGAAAGAAAAATATGATATCATTTATACTGTGGACTTTAACAAAATACATATGAACTTATTTACCAAAAAAAACATAGCCCAACAGATATTGAGGACAAACTTATGGTTACAAAAGAGAAATGGAGGGATAAATTAGGAGTTTGGGATTAACATATACATACTACTGTATATAAAAGAGATAACCAACAAGGACTTACTGTATAACAAAGGGAACTATACTTAATATTTTGTAATAACCTATAAGGGTAAAGAATATGATATACACATATACACACAAACATATGTGTGTATATAAATACATATATATATATATGAAACTGAATTATTGTGCTGTACATCTGAAACTAATGCAACATTGTAAATCCACTGTACTTCAAAAAATTAGAATCTAAAGGTTGAAGATATAATACCTAAGTAAGTGAGGGGAATTAAGAATTCTCATTTCTTGGAAAAGATACTTTCTTGACATCTTTAGGATTCAGCTAGAAAATGAAGTTGAACTAAATTATTATGATTTAAATGTATATGGGAAAAATTCAAACTTGAGCTCTGTTTTATGTGTCAAAAAACTTAATAATGAGAAGAAAATTGGGCCTTGATTTCTGAGAAGCAGACTGTATATAATTTTAAAAACGTTAAACTGGTAACAGAGAAACCCAAGAGCAATAAAAAAAAGATGGTTTCTACCTTTAACATTCAAATGTCATTTTGTTTTTTCTAGTGTTTAATGCTGAAAGACTCGGTTTATATTTACTGGAAATTTCAGTTGAGAACAGTCCATGGATCTTCCTGAATATACTAAAGAAACGGCTTAGACTGATTTTCATATTTCCAAAGCGTGGAGCTAACAAATGACTCTGAGTCATGCAAGTAGAGCTGTGAAACTATTCTTTATGGGGGGATGATCCCCCAATAGATGGAGGGGCAAGCTATTAAGGAAATGAGCTGAACTGAAGCCTAGCTTCAGTTTTGAATTACCCAAGTTCAAATAACATTTAGGTTGAGCTCAATGAAAAAACACTGGCAAATTGAGGCAACAAAGAGCACAAAAGTTTGCATGAAATAAAGAATTCTAAAGCAGGAAGTTAAGTATAGTTTTTTTTTTTTTTTTTGCCACGAGCATACAGATATTGCTATTCTTTTTGGAATGTTCTTTACAGTACGTGGTCAAGGAAATGCAGTTGGCTCTACAAAAGAAGATAAATGAGAGATCATGGCAAAAAAGAAAGTGCCTTTTCTTCTCTACTCTTCCAAACATAGTATCTACTCTGTCACCCTTCTTTTCAGCGTGTGTGTGTGTGTGTGTGTGTGTGTGTGTGTGTGTGTATCATTCCAGGTGACTTTCACTTTTTTTCTTTGAGGTCATGATATCTTTGGGACATATCTTCTGTGGGCCATGAATTATATATATTTTCCTATCATGTACTGTGCATGGGATCAAGAGTCAGAGATTTTAATTCTGGGACACAGGCATCTTGTTTTACCAAGGAACATCTTTTAGAATACTTGTAATAGCTTACCATGTGTGCATGTGATTTCTTTTTTATTTGATTCCCATATGATAACAAGGTCCTGAAAAAAATATACATATTCTGCTTGTCTTTTATCACCAGCACCATCAACCCATATACTTTTCACATTATTGTCATTAATAAATATATACTGGACCAAGAAAAAATGACCACTTATTAATAAGATAAAAGGAGAGGAGAGAAGGTTTTCTTTTCCAGAATCAAACTCCAAAATTTTTAAAGGGATAGATGGTAAGCATAAAAGAAGAAAGACTCTATTTTCATCCTTAAAAATATGAATTCATATGCTAGACGATCCAGTCCCATTTGCTGGATAATCCAGGAAAATATATGAAATTCCCATTCTTCATTATGTTTAAGCAAAGATGGACACTTAACAATGAAAAGGCAAATATCAATTACCAAGATATAAAAGCAGGAGAAGGAATTCCTGTTGAGGCGCAATGGAAGCGAATCTGACTAGTGTCCATGAGGATGCAGGTTCAATCACTGGCCTTGCTCAGTGGGTCTGGGATCTTGCATTGCCATAAGCTGTGGCTGTGGTGTAGGCTGGCAGCTGTAGCTCTGATTTGATCCCTAGACTGGAAACCTCCATATGCTGCAGGTGGGGCCCTTTAAAAAATGAAAAAAAAAAAAAGCAGGAGAAGGTAACAGGAAAATTAGGAAAAAAAAATTGGGAGAAAGGAGAACAAGTTACAACTGTTTCTACAGAGACATAAAAATATTCTAAGAGATCTGAAATTGTCTTTAGTAGTTAGTAACGTGAAGAGAGATTTTTAGTTCATGGTTTTATTGAACCAATTTGTACTGAATACCTATAACATGACAGACTAATTTCCAGGGATTATTCTAGCAGAGTTCCCTTCCAACAGAGGTGGGGAAACAATAAACAGCCAATACAGTGCCATGACATCAGCACCATAAACATGGTGAGGAAAACCACAGAGCAGAACAGCTGACCTACGGGGCGGGTAGTCCCAAGAGAGGTGTGAAGAGTGTTTGTTCCATTGGTGAAGAAGGCAGGAGCCTAGGATAACAGGGAGAGGGGAGATGCTGGCTTGTAGTAGAAATTCTTTGATTAATTCATTACTCAAACGTAGGTTTAGATGGTCACACATTTCCCAAAATAATTAGTTTTCATAAACTGGTGATCCTATCTAAAGTCTCTCTGGAAGGAGTTCCACATCTTGCTTAAGCTTCATTGGCTCCCGTCTATAAACAGGTGGCTTTGTTCTCAATTTCTTAAAGGCACAATAGGGTTGAGGGCAAATTCCAATTGTAACAATCACATTACAATACAGTATAGATTTTGAGGACTGATAAGGCTTCAGTCATATTTCTGCCACCAATATGCATAGTGGTCAGTGATCTATTTCTCAATGTTCTCATGAGAAAAAAAAAATATATATTTCATATGTTTCACACGGTTGTGAAAGTTAATTATTGTGTGAGCATTATTAATATTATTATTAACATTAATTTTACTCAAATCTTAAGCTTGTTCCCAGCTGATGGGAAACTGTAAACCATGATAATAACCAGCCAGTGTTTTCTAAAAATACTAGGCATAAAAATTTTAGCTAAACAAAATTATTTTTTAAAATAGTCTATTTTTCCAAAATATTAGCACCTTCACAAATAATTACCAATTTATTTATTTTATTTATTTGTTGGCTGTGCCTGTGGTCTGCAGAAGTTCCTGAACCAGGGCTTGAATCTGTGCCACAGCAGAGAGAACACCTAATTCTTAACTGCTCGGCCAACAGGGAATGCCCAATAACTACCAATTTAAAGGCCAGGTTAACTGAAATGAAATTAGGGTGATGTTTCTCTCCCCTTCAAAATCTGAAATCACCTAGCAGTAACTGCTCTAGAGAAGAGGAAGATGCTTATCTTAAGAACAACTGACACAGGGCTTCTTTAATAAGTACATGAGGATCCTGTATGCTGTGAACAGTGAAACCATATGTCATTACACCCCTTACTCTGGCTCAATGTGTAGAGATTGTGCGGAAGGGTGAGAGGCAGGCCTTAAGGACAGAGAAGCTTCGAAGGTGTACTGAGGGCATGGACTTGATTCGGAAAATCATGCAAAGAATTCCACATCTGAATAATGGAGGCCTTGCCGAACAATGGAGATCTTGGTAGAGAGAAAGTAAGAAAGCGCCTTTCCTCCATAACTCTCTAGGCAACACATAAAATAGCAGAGCAATAAGAAGCTTAACAAAAAGCACAAAGGTAAGACACAGCAAAGAAGAGCCCTGATAGGATCCCAGGCGACCCTGGGGATTGGGAGCGCTCTGTGCTTGTGCAAGACTTCAACCACACAGGGGCAAACAGTGCAGGACACGGGACAGACCCGTAAGCATTCCTTAGATTACATACAGATCCATCCACACAAGGTAAGCCTCAATGATACCAGATTTAGACACAACATTCTTTTCTTTTTAGCTATACCTGTGGCATGTGGAAGTTCCCAGACAAGGGATCAAACCCGTGCCACAGCAGTGACAACACCAGATCCTTAACCCACTGAGCCACTTGGGACCTCCTATGAATAATTTTTAATGTTGGCATCATATATCATGCCTTGAATTAAGTTACCAAAAATATGTACAGACATATTTTAAAATATACATTTCATAGCATTCGGCAGAACATTGGACAGAATATAATTCACAGTGTTTTCAACTAGCACAGCGAAGAGAGGCAACATTGAGAGAAAACAGCAGCCTGGTAGCTCTCACATGGTCCAGGTGGGAAAACAGTTCTTCACTGATGTGGTCCCCTTAACAGTCAGCAGTTCTCATGGGGTGGTGGGGGGGGGTGGTAAACCACAAAAAGGAAAGCGTGAACCTCTTAGAGGTGTGAGGCAGGGTCATATGAGGTGGGTTTGCAGACATAATTTTAAGCAGGAGAAGAGCACAATGAGACGTTACAAAGACTAAAACTGAAAAAGGCCTGAATGCAACCACAGAAAACCTGTCACCGACTGTAGCTTCACCAACTGCGGAATGCCAGCTAGCTCGGGGTGCTCACTGTCTGGGAAGCCTTGATCAGACCACTTTGGGTGATGCAGAAGCAGCATTTGATGAGAGCAGAAAGGGAGAGACAGCATCTGCTATATTACTGGAATGGTTAGGGGACAAGGAATTGTACTAAATATGCAAGTAATATTTTAGGTCAGCTTCTCAAGATTACATGAAAACTGTGTTAGCATTTTGTGTGAGAAATGCTTTCCTTGATATTGAGTTAGAATGGTGGCTCTCAATTGTGGGTGATTTTGCTCCCAAGAAGATATTTGGCGAAGTCTGGAGACATTCTTGTTGTTGATGGAGAGGTGCTGTTCGCTACTGCCATGTACTGGGTAGAGGTCAGGGTTGTTGTTAAATAACTATTATGCATAGAGAATGCTCCAGCCTCAAATGATAACAGTGTGGAAGTTGAGAAACCCTGGTTTAAAGCCATGTGACAGAAAGCTTGAGATCTCCCTGTCTTCTTAGACTCAAGAGGAAACAGAGTCAAAGAGGGGGTTAACTCATGCAAGAAATCACAACTAGTTATAGGCAACGTTGTAATTAATGACTAAATCCCTACACTCTCTAGTGTAGATGATAACAGTTCACAGATGAAATGAGTCACAAAATGGATAATGATGGCAATGAAGACACCAGGATCAAAGGTACCAAACCTGAGGACTTCAGTGTAATAGGAGTTAGGGGATGAACCACTAGATTAGAAATCTGGTTAAAGTAGAAATCTAAGTGACTCCTAGAACGTGGAAAGAGAAGTTCAGGGCTCAAGATAAACTTAGGACCTGCTCAAAGTGATACTGAAGCCAAAAAATCTCAGGGTCATAATTCTGCTTATGGCTTATCCTTTAAAAAAGATGAAATAAGCTATTGCCTTGTTCTAGGGGAAATGCCAATTATTTATTGATTCTGAAGAAAACATGGTCTTTTGCTTTTTTCAGAAAGAGAAGAATTTATATTCTGTCTACATTTGGCTCAAATTTTGTGGTCAGAAAAAAATACTGATGTGTACCCTTCTGGATTGAAAAAAATTATCACAAATTATACTGAATTAATTTTCTATTATTTCAAGTCACATGAAAACAGACATCTGCCTTGATAGCATTGACAGAGTAGTTCTAGTAGTTTAGTTTCCAGGATCTCACTTGGTCTTGTCATGTCTCCCCTGATACAACTGAAACTGAACTTATCTCCTCCTTCAGTAAGTTTAAATTCTATTAAATTTGATCTTTTCAATTAGTTCCACTCGTACACTCACAGAAGCATTCCCCCAGGAAACTATGAAACGAAAAATTCATGTTTTAGGCAGGGGAAAAAAGAAAAGGCAAATGGAAAAGAATTTGGTGCCTAAAATTTTGTGAGGATTTTCTCCCATGAATGTTTGAATTCGGATAAGATACCAACTGAGAACAAGTATCTATCTAATATGTGGGGAGGGGGAGGAGTGATATTAGCAGACATGTCTTAGTCTTTGGAGCTCACATAAGTGATAAAATGGAGTAAAGATGTAAAAATTTATGCTTTTTTTCATGTTATTTTGAAAGATTCCAGATAAGAGAACTTTGATCATTTTCTGGTATCCAGATACTTTTCATTTTCAGTGGTCTTATTTCTTTTTGTTTCAAGTTAAATAATTCCTCACCATCCTTTCTGTTTACCCCTTTGAAATATATCTCTGCAGCCTTGACCCTCCTTTAAGCATTGCCTAACAGAATGATGAACTACATGTCCTCCTTTAATCTTGCCCTGTAGATCAGTCCCTTCAGCCTTTGAATTATTTTTTTTAATCTTCTGAGGACTCAATTGTAAAAGCTACATTTCTACAGAAATGTGCTCCAGGTGGCCTGGAAAATACAAACGTCAGGCATAGTGCTAGATCTGGTAAGGTTCACATAAGTAATAATACTTCAAATGTATATGATAGTGTATAATTAAAATTCCCTTTACACACTTTTTGTTTTTCACTTGATACAATCATCAACCTTGTGAGACAGGTAGACCCAGAATTAATACCCTCTTTTGTCAATAGCAGAGTGAGGCCTTAGGGAGTCTGTGACTTGTCCAAGACACACAGCTGCTAAGCAACCCATGACAAGGATTTTGACTCAAAGTCCAGTGAATTCTGTCCCTTTAGGTTGAGTCTAGGATCATGAATATGCCCATATTTTTCACTGACTTGTAGTTGGTAGATGTTCAACCCAACAGTAAGTAGCTATTGCCTAGTAGACATTTCCAAGCACCAAAATTAGAGCTCTTTTCATAATAGTACCCCAAGTCTCCATAGAATCAGCTCATACATGGGCACATGAACACCCAAGATTAGAAAATATCTTTCTTAGGTAGACATATATCTGTCGATGTCCCAAGAATTCTACCTTACTTCATACAGTTTCCTAACACTCATACTTTCACTTATTTTTCCCACGTCAGTCTGTATATCCAAAGAGAGTACTCCTTTGGATTTTATTGCCAGTCTTTGAGTCTGTTTATTTAAAATATACCTCAAAATGTGACCACAGGATATTTTAAAAATTAATATTCTTATCAACAATACAGCTTAACTAGCTTTGCAGTAGTGTTAGGTTACTGGAGTCCTAAGGCATGATGATGGGTACTAAAGAAAACCCATGCCTCTTCATTTTCCCACTTTGCTGTAACTAGTTTTGAAAAACATTCCTTGGATTCTTTTCTTCAACCTGAGATTATTTTAATTCAAAGCACATTAATCTTGGCCATATTTGCTCCATGGGTTTATTTATACACCTGTCCATTGACTAGATACTATGAATCCCTTTTATGAGGTAAAAGTCTATGTCAAGTGTTAAGTTTGTAAAAATTAATCAGGACACAAGTAAATGAGGACAGAAAGCCTCAAGTCTGCCCTGAATGTTCAGGATTAGAAAGGGTCTTTTCTCATGTTGATCCCTGAGTGTGCTTCTCTTTGTCTGGACTTCTTAGAAAACATAGACAGAAATGTGTTTGCTGGTAGTTTGTTTTATGAAGTAATCCAAGGGCGTAGGGAAGGTGTAAAGGCAAGTATGAAAGAGGCAAAGAGAAAGCAAATGTGACTGTGCATTGTTGAACTGGTCATTGCTCTGGCAACTGGGACTCAATCCTGTGGATTCCTCTCAAAGGTCATGTATAACTTGCCTCAGAAATTTCTGCTCATGGAATGGAGTTGGTATCTGCTGGTTCCCATGCTTTAACTGGTCAGTGGCCTCAACAAGTGCTAAATCCTTCACATTTCCATATTTATGTATGAATGAGTGCCTGGGGGGTCCTGTAGATCTATGACTATGGTCTTTGAGAATCCTGTGGAAGAAATATATACAAATGTGCAGCTGGGATAAAAGGTTGTGGATTTACCCCTGTATGAAGATGTCTGCTGTAGCAATGGCTGGAATAAAGGTGGGGGTGGCATTGTTCAGGGTGGGGGTTGGTATTGAGAGGATACAAAGTGTGGCACAGGAGATAATGGATATGGTGGCAAATGATACAGAAGTCTGAAATAGAGGCCCTTATTCAGCTATATGACAGTTTAGTGGACCTTGTGGAAGGGATTCATGTTTTAAAGGTGTAGTTGCTTGTATGATCCCTTAAATATTTAGGTCTATGAATACAAACACAAATCACCACCAACAGCCAACTCCCAAACTCACTCATTGCTTCATCAACCCAAGTTGCTCCTTCCTCACTGTTTCAGTAATTCCTGCATCTTTAGGATCAGCTTTCATTCTACTGACTTTTCTGTGAGCATCATTCTTAGACCCTTCAGAAGTACTTCACAGATGAGAATCAGAGGACTAGCCCAGATCTAAGAGAGCACTTTCTCTATCATTAGTTATAGTTTGTCCATGGACAGGTATGTAACCACCCTGAGATTCAGATCCCACATCTGAAAATGTACCTTTATAGTGCGATGTCTTAAATGGGTAAAAGGGCCAAACATGCAATAAGCACTTTACATTGAGGTGATGAATTCTGAGGACGACTTATGGTAGCACTCACTCACATGAATCTTCAGATTTAAGTGATCCGAAGAATGACCAATATAACACATACATGCACGTCTCTCCAAGGTATATGGAGAGTTACAGATCTGGAAAGGGATGTAGAGATACTGTCATTGCCTCTTTCACACTCTCACTATTTCCTTCTTCCTTGTTACCATTAAAATGGAAATGACAGAATAAAGACTAATTTTTATCATTTACTAACCATCTGTATGAAACACACTATTCTTGTTGCCTTTGATAGTTTTTATTGTAGGAAAATGTGTTAGCGGCAGCAAGACAATCTGGGCAGATCATGTAAGTGACATTTTGAATCACTGGGTCCAATATTTTCAAATGTGTTAGGCCGTAAGTCTATGTTGAGCCCATGCCAAAATGCCTGGCTGAATCAGTGAACAAGGTGTACAATACAGATAAATGACATCATGGGGACAACATTTCCAGGTAATTTACTGAATCATTGAGTGATGTGATTGATTTTTTTGGTTTTCTATAGACAATTTGTCTTATTTTCTATCTTCACCATTGCAATAACAAGAGACAAATTCATTTTTTTCAGGGGGAGACTATTATTACTTAAAAGTTAAAGGTCAACCATTTACCTGAATTCTTGTCCTGAAAAATTCTAACCACAGTCTAGTCAATAACTATGACTCAGTTTACTCTTTTGTGTCACAAGATAAGGATCATAAATCCAATTTTACTAAATTGTTATCTCAGAGCATAGCTACTGCTATCTCATAATGTCAAGTAGAAAAAAGTCAGCAAGGATGTTTTGTTAAACAAAGGCCATTCACAAAGCCTTTCGTTCTATATATACTTGTTAACGCATATATTTTTATTTTTAATTGGAACTTTGAGTTGTACTATGTTGTACTTATTTTTGAACATCTTTGACTTGCTTAAGTATAATGCCTAGCATTTAGGCAATGCTTATTTTCATTTTTTAAAAACATGCTAAGTAATTAAACTGCTTTCTTATATATATATTTAAAGCTTTTGGTGTCACATAGGATTATGGCAAGTGCACTGATTTCCACTTCTTTTTTCATACATGTAAAAAAAGATGCCATTGAAGAGAAATGGACCATCCAAAATCAAAACCCACAAGGGTTGCAGCCTGAATTCACCACCTATGCCTGTTTTTTTTCTAAGTAATATTTCACTTTCCTTATTCACCAAAAATGTCAAAGGTCACTTTCTTTATTGCATGATTTTAAAATTAATCAATTTATTTTTTTTCTGATTACCACAATAGGTTTGGCGAATATCCCTCACCTCATATAGATACAAAATTAAAGAAATAGAAAAATAATTTTTCCTTGTGATGAGATTTCTTAGGATTTACTCTCTTAATAACTTCATGTGTAACATACAGCAGTGTAAATTCTATTTACCATACATTTTTAAAGGTAATAAGCAATTTATCTCAGGTCATAATTTCCAACATTAGACCTTAGGAATTTATGTTTATTATGCCATAAATATTTTCTTCTCATCATTAGATACCAATAGGAATGTGTGCCTTTCTCTGGTACTTCAAATATAATATTTTGTTAAAATTAGCTAAAAATAAAGTTTTTTGGCATTGATTTTGCCTCTTAGATTCATTCTATTTATGTCTTTTTCTCTTATCATACCCTTAGCACCCATGACTGTTCTGGCACCTTAAACTTGAGCATAAAAACAAATCCCTTATCTCTTTTTACAGCAAATAGGTTGCTCTGCCTGGTCAGTTCTCATTATGTGGCAGAAACCTCACTATCATGTTTTGTTTCTTCTTACCCATCACTGTTTTTTCCAAATGGAAGTTATTAGTGTATTTATTATTTGTTGAAATATATTTTTCCAATCTAGTCTGTGACTTCTTGAAACACAGATACCAGGTTATTGTCTTTTTTTCTCCCTCATCTCTGACATATATACATCTCAATGAAAACAGTCTTTCTATGGGAGATCTTTCACTTTGGTTGGATGAATAAATCAGTTTATGAAACTGCTATTGTCTCTGAACCTGATCTCCCTACTCTCATTGTAGCATGCATTTTTTATTTTATTTTATTATTTTATTTTATTTTATTTTATTTTATTTTATTTTATTTTATTTTATTTTATTTTATTTTATTTTATTTTATTTTATTTTTTTGTCTTTTTGCCATTTCTAGGGCTGCTCTTGTGGCATAAGGAGGTTCCCAGGCTAGGGGTCTAATTGGAGCCGTAGCCAAAGGCCTACACCGGAGCCACAGCAACGTCAGATCCGAGCCACGTCTGCAACCTACACCACAGCTCACAGCAACACCATATCCTTAACCCACTGAACAAGGCCAGGGATCGAACCCGCAACCTCATGGTTCCTAGACAGATTCACTAACCACTGAGCCATGACGGGAACTCTGTAGCATGCATTTTGAAGTGATTTGAGTTTTCTCATTGGTTTCCTTGTCTGTGATAGCTCCTTCTGCAATCTAATTGGCAAAACACTATCAGTTTAAGAGTTCCTGTTGTGGTTTGGCAGAAATGAATCTGACTAGTATCCATGAGGATGCAGGTTTGATCCCTGGCCTCACTCAGTGGGTTAAGGATCCAGTGTTACCCTGAGCTGTGGTGTAGGTCACAGACGTGACTCAGATCTTGTGTTGTTGTAGCTATGGTATAGGCTGGCGGGCTAAGTTCCAATTCAACCCCTTGCCTGAGAACTTCATATGCCATGGATATGGCCTTAAAAAAACAAGAAACAACAACAAAAAACCGCTATTAGTTTAATATTTTCCTGAAACATGTTCTAAGAGAGAACAATTTCAAAATTTTTGGAGTGATGAACTTCATCACTCTTGGGGCAATAATACTTTAATATACTCCCTCTGTTCTTTTCTAGTTAGTTTCATAGTTAACTATGTCCCTGGGCCCTCCGCTGATACCTAAGCAAAAATCACTCCTGGAGCCTTCTAGAGAAATGGGCTTCCTGGTAGCACACTCTGCAGCTATATCAGCATCACACCGAGAATGGGAATAGATTCATCCACTGAGCTTGGTAATCAATCAGTGGGTCATCACCTCTCCACTGGCATCAGTTCTGCCATTTCCTTAGCTTTGGACAGGACACTTCTCATTGAAATGAATAGTAGAAAAATGCAACAGGGATATTTTACTTTACAGTTTACTCTGTGCTTATTCTGAGGTGAGCCTAAATATTTCACTAACACCGATCCCTCCATAATAAAACCAAAAAGGAGGCTATGAGATTGATAAATATGACATGTATAGTATATCTCTTCCTTGATTTCTTCTTAGACCCTATCTCTGACATCTGTTTTCCTAGAAAGGAAAATTTATTCCTGGAATATGGGGAATACCACTTCAGCTCTTGAAAGTTTATCAGCAGCACACTGTCACAAACATTTTTGAGTACCCACTATATGTAAGTAGTGTGCTAGAAATGTCCTCAGAGTCTGTTATTTTCTTTTTTCCAAACAAGTTACATGTCTCTATATAACATGACATCAAAATTATCTTCTCTAATCTACTTTATATTATTTTAACCAAATTCTTTATCTTTCCATTTCTGTCTCTCTCTTTCTGTTTGTATAATGCACATGGAATGTTTTAATGTTTATCAAGCTCAGTAAACAACAAGTGCCAATATTAATTACTGAAAATCTGCATGCTGGATGCTTCCTGGCACCTAGAGTTTGCAGGCTTTTGTGGATTAAAGATTATCTTTCAGTTCCATGGACACAATTCCACGGACACATCGGTCTATGCACCAGGAGGATGCCAAAGTACCTGCTTTGAGCAGGAACTGGGTGATATATTATGAAGACTGTAGTGGGTTTCTATTCAGAAGGGCTGGATTTAAGACCTAGCATTGGCATTTATCAGTAGAGTGAAACTGAGGAAGCTCCTTGTCTCTGTGAGTCTCAGTTTCCACTCTTAAGATTGGTGTAATAACTATCTGTCTCAGAAAGCTATTGTGCCAAAGAAGTATAATGTATCTGCAAATGAGTAGTGACATGGATTGTTTATCTTCTCTTGAGATTCTACAGGAACCATAAATCATAGTGTCTCCTTAGATCCCTATTCTGTGGCCTCAGAGGTGCGTAGATAGATCAAGTTGAGCCAATCACGCTGTTCCAGTTTGTTTGTTTGTTTCTCAGTGATTTGTTCAAGAAGGAGCGTCTCACTGGGACATTTCCTGTAGAACTATTTGTGAAATAGAAATGCTCTATTTCTGCATTGTCCATTGTGGTAACCATTAGCCAAATATGACTATTAAACAATTGAAATGCGACTTGTGACTAGTGCAACTAAGAAACTGAATCTTGGAGTTCCTGTCGTAGCACAATGGAAATGAATCCAACTAGGAACGATGAGATTGCGGGTTAGATCCCCGGCCTTGCTCAGTGGGTTAAGGATCCGGCATTGCAGTGTGCTGTAGTGTAGATCAAAGATGCGGCTCGTAGCTGGCATTGCTGTGGCTCTGGTGCAGGTCGGCAGCTACAGCTCCAATTAGACCCCTAACCTGGGAACCTCCATATGCCACAGGTGCAGCCCTAAAAAGACAAAAGACAAAAAAAAAAAAAAAAAAGAAACTGAATCTTAAATTAACTTACATTTAAATTAAAATAGTCTCATGGAGCTAGTGGCTACCATATGGGGACAGTTTCCCATTCAGTATTTTACATGTTTCCTTATTTGCTCTTTGTTGCCTTCCTAGGAACATTTTAAAAAAAACTTTCTTTATCTATGCTCTACTTAGATAACACTTAAAATACCTGTTCCTTAAAGATTTTAAATAATTCAACGGAGAAAACACCCTTGCCTTGAACTGTTTCTTAACTTAATATATTCTATCATTAATTATATTTTATTTTTCTTCTTGAGTCATTTTTTTCATTGATGTTTTCTGAGAAACCATTTGTTTTATACAGATTTTCAAGTGTATCTGCATGACAGTGAGGAATACTTTCCTTTACCTCTTTCTTTTTTGGTTATTGCTGGTTTCCTGTCTGTGATTATTTGTGCATTCTCAGTTCTCAGTCTATAAACTGTTTAATCTTTAGTTTTTTTAAAATAATTTATAAAAATGAAGATTTTAATTTATATTGTTTGGCTGTTATGTTTTCCTAAGAATTACCTGTGTTTTAAAATCATTTATGCTGTGATTATCTTGTTTATAAAAAATTAACATTTATTTTTCTGTTTATTAATTCCTTCCTCCTAGTCTCCTTTTAGACTGATTTTATGTTTACTCTGTGATTTTGGATATATATCACTTACATTAGAAAGTAAACTAAGGGGGTTGGGAGAGATGAGTAGGTTAAGCACAGGGGAATTTTTAGGTACTGAAAATACTTTATGTGACATTATAATGATAGATATTAGCTATACTTCCTGTCAATTTTTAAGATGAATATAATTTTTTTTAACCGAAGAATTCTTCCTAAAAGAAATTTGTAAGTTCAGGAACTTGTTTTTGTTTTTGTTTTTGTTTTTTTACCTGAAATTATTTTTATTTTGCCTTTAATTTAGGGAGGACATATTCAGTTTATTTTATTTTATATTTTTACTCAATGAATTTTATTACATTTATAGTTGTACAATGATCATCACATCCCAATTTTATAGTATTTCCACCCCAAACCCCAGCGCACCCCCCCCCAATCTGTCTCATTTGGAAACCATAAGTTTTTCAAAGTCTGTGAGTCAGTATCTGTTCTGCAAAGAAGTTCATTGTGTCTTTTTTTAGATTCCACATGTAAGAGATAGCATATGATGTTTGTGTCTCACTGTCTGACTGAATTCACTTAGCATGATAATTTCTAGGTCCAACCATGTTGCTGCAAATGCCTTCATTTCTTTCCTTTTAATGACTGAGTAATATTCCATTGTGTATA
The DNA here is from genome assembly GCF_054392235.1 of Sus scrofa. Taxonomy (NCBI): domain Eukaryota; kingdom Metazoa; phylum Chordata; class Mammalia; order Artiodactyla; family Suidae; genus Sus; species Sus scrofa. The sequence continues at coordinate 35,484,336 of NC_139395.1, read as the reverse complement.
TGTACCACATCTTCTTTATTCACTCCTCTGTCAGTGGACATTTAAGTTGTTTCCATGTCTTGGCTACTGTATATAGTGCCTCAATGAACATTGGAGTACATGTATCTTTTTGAGTCATGGTTTTCTCTGGATAGATGCCCAGGAGTGGGATGGCTGGAAAAAACTGTAATTCTATTTTTAGTTTTCTGAGGAATCTCCATACTGTTTTCCACAGTGGAAATTTGTACCACCAACAGTATTGGAGGGTTCCCTTTTCTCCATACCCTCTGCAGCATTTATTGTTTGTAGACTTTTTGATGATGGGCATTCTAGCTGGTGTGTGGTAGTATCTTATACTGGTTTTGATTTGCATTTCTCTAATATTGAGTGATGTTGAACATCTTTTCATGTGTTTTTTGGCCATATGTCTTCTTTGGAGAATTGTCTGTTTAGATCTGCCCATTTTTTGATAGGGTTGTTTGTTTTTTTTGGTATTGAGCTACAGAAGGTGTTTGTAAATTTTGGAGATTAAACCCTTGTCAGTTGCTTCATTTGCAAATATTTTCTCCCATTCTGTGGGTTGTCTTTTCATTTTGATAAGGGTTTCCTTTGCTATGCAGAAACTTTTAAGTTTAATTAAGTCCCATTGTAATTTTTGTTTTTATGTAATTAATCTAGGTTCTTACAAAAGTACAATCTTCCAAGTCTAAACCAAGATGCAATAGAAAAGATGAATGGACCAATCACAAGTATTTAAATTGAAACTGCAATAAAAAAACTTCCAACAAACAAAAAGTCCAGACCAGATGGCTTCACAGGAAAATTCTATCAAATATTTAGAGAAGAGCTAACACCTATTCTTGTGAAACTATTCCAAAAAATTGCAGAGGAAGGAACACTCCCAAACTCATTCTATGAGGTCACCATCACCCTGATGCCAAAACCAGACAAAGATACCACCAAAAAAGAAAATTACAGGCCAATATCACTAATGAACATACATGCAAAAACCTCAACAAAATACTAGCAAACCGAATCCAACAATACATTAAAAAGATTGTACATCATGTTCAAGTCGGATTTATCCCAGGGATACAAAGATTCTTCAATATCCGCAAATCAATCAGTGTGATACACCACATTAACAAACTGAAGAATAAAAACCATATGATCCTCTCAATAGATGCATGGAAAGCCTTTGACAAAATCCAACATCTATTTATGATAAAAAACCCTTCAGAAAGTGGGCATAGAGGGAATGTACCTCAACATAATAAAGGCCGTATATGACAAGCACACAGCTAACATCATTCTCAATGGTGAAAAGCTGAAAGAATTCCCACTGAGATCAGGAACAAGACAAGGATGTCCGCTCTCACCACTACTACTCAACATAGGTTTGGAAGCCCTAGCCATGGCAATCAGAGAAGTAAAAGAAATAAAAGGAATTCAAATTGGAAAGGAAGAAGTAAAATTATCGCTTTGCAGATGACGTGATACTATACCTAGAAGATTCTAAAGATGCTATCAGAAAACTGTTAGAGCTTATCAATGAATTTGGCAAAGTCTCAGGATACACTTTTTAAATTTTTTTTTTTGTAATTTGCTTGCTTGCTTGCTTTTGGTGCTCCGTTTCATTAATTTCCTCCTGTATTATTTCTTTTCTTAATTTTGGGCTGAAGGGAGGAAGAAAGGATACTTTCTGTTATTCTTTTTCTAACTTCTTAGGTTGGATGCTGTTTTTTTTTACTTTTAGTCTTATTTTCTGATGAATTTGAAATGTAAATGTCTCTCTTAAGTATGTTCTTTGTGTGTGTGTGTGTGTGTGTGTGTGTGTGTGTGTGTGTGTACTTTTTAAGGCTGCACCCATGGCATATGGAGGTTCCCAGGCTAGGTATCTAATTGAAGCCATAGCTGCCAGCCTATACTAGAGCCATAGCAACATGGGACCCAAGCCACGTCTGCAACCTACACCACAGCTCATGGCAATGCCGGATCCTTAACCCACTGAGCAAGGCCAGGGATCAAATTTGTAACCTCATGGTTCCTAGTCAGATTTTTGTTTCCACTGTGCCACAACGGGAACTCCCCCAGGATACAAAATTAATACATAGAAACTGACTGCATTTCTGCATGAACTTGTTTTACTTAAACTGTTACTACTTTTTACTATTTTTCAAAAAGACTATAATATACTGCTTATAATTTTTCAAATTTGTGATTTTTTTTTGTGGCTTAATATATGCCCATTTTTAATTATTTTAACTACACTTTAAAAGAACATGTGTTTGGAGTTCCCATTGTGGCTCAGTGGCTAATGAATCTGAGTAGGAACCAGGAAGTTTCAGGTTCGATCGCTGGCCTTTCTCAGTGGGTTAAGAATCTGGTGTTGCTGTGAACTATGATGTAGGTCACAGACATGGCTCAGATCTGGTGTTGCGTGCCTCTGGCAAAGGCTGGCAGCTACAACTCTGAGTACACCCCTAGCCTGGGAACCTCCATGTGCCTCAGGCACGGCCCCAGAAAAGACAAAAAATAAAAATAAAAATAAATTAAAAGAACATGTGTTGTATTCAAAGGATTATTAATCAAAATCTCCATAATCTTACCTATTTTAATTTTTTTATATCTACTACTGGCTGAAAGAATTATCATGCTTTTAGTTCTCCCTTAATTTCAACCAGTTTTGTGTCTATATCTTGGATGCAAAGTTTCTTGGTGTATAAAAGATTCAACTGTTATATATTTCTGTAGACTGCATACATGATAATTATAAAGCACACCACATTTGTCTCATACAATGCATTTGGCCTTTAGTTAAACGCTCATATGGTGGTAATGCTAGGACCCCTGCTTAATATTTGTTTGAATTTGCCTGTGTATCTTTGCCAATGCTTATTATTTTGAATAATAATGTGTCACTTTCCTTTATATGTATCTCTTTTACAAAACAAAAGTAACTTTTCATAAGAATATTATTCCCATTTACTTTGCCCATTTTCCAGTTTACATTCATTATTGTTAGAGTTAACTTTATTTCATTTGTATACACATTCTGTCATATTTGCTATATTGCTTATTTGTTCTTTCCTTTTTGCTTCCCCTTTTGGTCATGTGAAATGTATAGAATCTAAGTTTAGGTTATCATTAGTGGCCTTTCCATTTTATTTATTTATTTATTTATTTTTATTTTGATTTTTTTTTTCTGCTGTACAGCATGGGGACCAAGTTACACTTACATGTATACATTGTTTCTCCACCCTTTGTTCTGTTGCAATATGAGTATCTAGACATAGTTCTCAATGCTACTCAGCAGATCTCATTGTAAATCCATTCCAAGTTGTATCCGATAACCCCAAGCTCCCAATTCCTCCCACTCTCTCCCACTCCCCCCAGGCAGCCACAAGTCTATTCTCCAGGTCCATGATTTCTTTTCTGTGGAAATGCTCATTTGTGCTGTATATTAGATTCCAGTTATAAGTGATATCATACGGTGTGTGTCTTTGTCGTTCTGACTTATTTCACTCAGTATGAGAGTCTCTAGTTCCATCCATGTTGCTGCAAATGGCATTATGTTGTTCTTTTTTATGGCTGTGTAGTATTCCATTGTGTTTACATACCACTCCTTCCTAATCCAATCATCTGTCGATGGACATTTGGGTTGTTTCCAGGTCTTGGCTATTGTGAATAGTGCTGCAATGAACATGCAGGTGCATGTGTCTTTTTCAAGGAAACTTTTGTCTGGATATATGCCCAAGAGTGGGATTGCAGGGTCATATGGAAATTCTATGTATAGATTTCTAAGGTATCACCAAACTGTTCTCCATAGTGGCTGTACCAGTTTACATTCCCACCAGCAGTGCAGGATGGTTCCCTTTTCTCCACAATCCCTCCAGAACTTGTTATTTGTGGACTTATTACTGATGGCCATTCTGACTGCTGTGAGGTGGTATCTCATGGTAGTTTTGATTTGCATTTCTCTTATAATCAGCAATGAGAATTTTTTCATGTGCTTTTGGCCATCTGCATCTTCCTTGGAGAACAGCCTATTCAGGGCTTTTGCCCATTTTTCCACTGGGTGACTGGCTTGTTTTGCTGTTGAGTTGTATCAGTTGCTTATATATTCTAGAGATTAAGCTCTTGTCTGTTGCATCATTTGAAACTATTTTCTCCCATTCTGTAAGTTGTCTTTTGTTTTCTTTTGGGTTTCCTTTGCTGTGCAAAAGCTTGTCAGTTTGATTAGGTCCCATGGGTTTATTTTTGCTCTTATTTCTGTTGCTTTGGGAGACTGATCTGAGAAAATATTCATGATGTTGATGTCAGAGAGTGTTTTGCCTATGTTCTCTTCTAGGAGTTTGATGGTGTCCTGTCGTATATTTAAGTCTTTCAGCCATTTTGAGTTTATTTTAGTGCATGGTGTGAGGGTGTGTTCTAATTTCATTGCTTTGCATGTAGCTGTTCAGGTTCCCCAGCAATGCTTGTTGAATAGATTTTCTTTTTCCCATTTTATGTTCTTGCCTCTCTTGTAAAAGATTAATTAACCATAGGAGTCATGGTTTATTTCTGGGTTTTCTATTCTGTTCCATTGGTCTGTCTGTCTGTTTTGATACCAGTACCACACTGTTTTGATGACTGTGGCTTTGTAATATTACAAGGCCTTTACATTTTAAATAATAGACTTAAATCTATTTCTTGGTTTATTAATTGTTAATATAATAATCTCTTACTATGAAAGATAACTAGTATATTTAAATTTTTTTAACATTCTATTTTCTTATATCAATGCTGTTGGTACTCTGCATTCTCTTATACACACACATTTTCTTATTTTTAGTATATTATGTAGTTTTCCATTAAATATTTATAATATTTACCTTATTATAATTCAACACATTTAAATATGTAAATCATAAGTTTAGGACCCTTCATTCATGTATCTATCCATTTAAGACACATTTATTGGGCAGTCCCTCTCTGTAAGATTGCTCCAGGTGCTGGGGCACAACAGTGAGTTGGAAAACAGAGAAGAACTGTAGTCATGGAACTTATATTTGGGCCCAGGAGAAACCAGCAATGACCAAATAAACAAAAAAAATGCCTTGTACTGATTCATGTATTTAGAATGTAACACATGGGAAAATACTAGTAGTCATGACCCCTTACTTGGGAGGTTGTGTACGATTAGATAGCATGCTGAGACTCAATGGATTAAAGAAAAAAAGAGCATTTTACTCAGCCTAGCAAAACATGAGAAATGAGCTTTTTAGACTGGGAGAACTGGCATTGTGGTAATTTTTTGGCATTCTCAGTAGCTGAGTTAGGGACTGTGCATTTGCCTACTTTTCCTTTTAGCTCTGTCACAATATGCTCCATGTGTTTTGAATGTTAAGAGTGTACACATTGAGTAGATACATCTTCTTGACAAATTGACTTACTAATGTCATAAATTTTCATTTTTTCCCTTCTAGTAATAGTTAAGTGGTATCTAGAATTTTACCTTAATTGTACGAATGCCAAACTCATATTTAAATATCATAAAATATGGCAAATCCTTTTTCATCTTTTTATTTTCCAACTGTGCAAGTCATTAAAGTATATGTTCTATAAAAACTATATTGGGATTTGTATTTTCTTCAGTCTAACGAGCTCTACATTTAATTGGAGTATCTAGTCCATTTACATTTAATGTAAATGTTGATGTTTTTGTGATGATTGTGATTTTGTGTGATTGGACACTTTTTCACCTGTCCAATATATTTCTTGTAACTTGCTTCATTAGTTCATATCTTTTTATGGCTTAAAGTATTACTTTTGACATTTTGCTTTAATAACTCTGTTGGGTTTATTTTTATTTTTTTGGTTATTGCATTCTCTCTGTGTGTGTATGTGTATGTGTATATTTTAAGTGGGATTACAATATGCATCCTAACTTTTCTCAATCTACCTAGAATTAATATTGTACCATTCTATGTAAAGTGTAAGAAACATTCAATGTTATAATTCAATCCTCTATCCATATTCTTTTTCTTTTATTAATTTTGGTTTTATATTGGAATATAGTTATTTGCAATATTATGTTGCAGGTGTACAACAAAGTGATTCAGTTATATATATACTCTTTTTCTGTTCTTTGTGGTATTATTGTCATGAACTTTTCATTTATACATGTTCTATTTAGCAACTTACAAAGTTATTAATTTTTGCTTGAAAATTTCAGTTGTTTTATAAAGAAATCAAAACAAAGAACAATATATATTGTTTAATTAGATATTTGTCATGCTCCTTGTTTCTTATGGATTTCTGTAGATTGAAATTTCTATATGGTGAATTGCCCATGACAGAAAAAAATTCCTTAGCTCTTATTATTGTGTAGCTCAGTTGTGAATAAATTCTCTAAACATTTACCTGAAAAATGCATTTACTTAATCTTATTTTTACTTTTTAATTTTTATTTATTTAATTTTCTATTGAGACTTTTATTTTTTACATTATAGCTGATTTACAGTGTTCTGTCAATTTCTGATGTACGGCAAAGTAACCCAGTCATACACATACACACACACATTTTTTTTTAGTTGCATTATCCTCCATCATGTTCCATCTCAAGTGACTAGATAAAGTTCCCAGTGCTATATAGCAGGATCTCATTGCTCATCCACTCCAAATACAATAGTTTGCATCTATTAACCCCAAACTCTGAGTCCATTCTACTCCCTCCCCCTTGGCAACAAGTCTATTCTTCAAGTACATGAGCTTCTTTTCTCTGTAAAGGTTCATTTGTGGCGTATATTAGATTCCAGACACAAGTGATATCATGTATTTGTCTTTCTCTTTTTGACTTATTTCACTTAGTATAAGAGTCTCTAGGGATTTCAGTCATGGCTTAGTGGAAATGAATCTCACTAGCTTCCATGAGGGTGCAGGTTTGATCCGTGGCCTTGCTCAGTGGGTTAAAGATCCGGCATTGCTGTGAGCTGTGGTGTAGGTCACAGATGTGGCTTGGATCCCACATTGCTGTGGCTGTGGTGTAGGCCAGCAGCTATAGCTCCAATTCGAGCCCTAGCCTGGGAAACTCCATGTGCAGTGGGTGTGGACACACACACACACACACACACACACACAAAGGAATCTCTAGTTCCATCCATGTTGCTGAAAATGGCATTATGTTGTTCTTTTTTATGGCTGAATAGCATTCCATCATGTATATGTACTACATCTTCTTACTCCATTCATCTGTTGATGGACATTTAGGTTGTTTCCATGTCTTGGCTATTGTGAATAGTGCTGCAATGAACATATGAGTGCATGTATCTTTTCCAAGGAAAGTTTTTTCCAGATATATGACCAAGAGTGGGATTGCTGGGTCATATGGTAGTACTGTATTTAGTTTTCTCATATACCTCCATACTGTTTTCCATAGTGGTTGTGCCAATTTACCTTCCCATCAACGGTGTAGGAGGGTTCCCTTTTCTACACATCTTCTCCAGCATTTGTTACTTGTTGACTTGTTAATGATGGCCATTCTGACAGGTGTGAGGTGGTACCTCATAGCAGTTTTGATTTGCATTTCTCTAATAATTAGTGATGTTGAGCATTTTTTCATATGCCTATCATCCATCTGTATATCTTCTTTGGAGAAATGTCTACTGAGATCTTTTGCCCATTTTTCAATTGGGTTGTTGGTATTTTTGCTATTGCATTGTGCAAGTTTGTATACTTTAGAGATTAAGACCCAATCAGATGAATCCTTTGAAACTATTTTCTCCCATTCTATAGGTTGTTTTTTATTCTTCTTTTTTTTTTTTTGTTTATGGTTTCCTTTGCTGTGCAAAAGCTTGTCAGTTTGATTAGATCCCATTGGTTTATTTTTGCTTTTATTTCTGTTGCCTTGGAAGACTGACCTAAGAAAACATTTTTATGGTTGATGTCAGAGAATGTTTTGCCTATGTTCTCTTCTAGGAGTTTGATGGTATCTTGTCTCACGTTTATGTCTTTAAGCCATTTTGAGTTTATTTTTGTGCATGGTGTGAGGGTGTGTTCTAGTTTCATTGATTTACATGTGGCTTTCCAGTTTTCCCAGCACCACTTGCTGAAGATACTTTTTCGCATTTGATATTCTTGCCTCTTTTGTTGAAGATTAATTGACCATAGGTGTCTGGGTTTATTTCTTGCTTCTCTGTTCTGTTCCATTAGTCTGTATGTTTTTTTTAGTACCAGTACCACACTGTCTTGATTACTGTAGCTTTGTAATATCATCTGAGGTCTGGGAGAGTTATGCCTCCTGTCTGGTTTTTGTTCCTCAGATTGCTTTGGCAATTCTGGGTCTTTTGTGCTTCCATATAAATTTTTGGATTGTTTGTTCTAGTTCTGTGAAAAATGTCGTGGGTAATTAACCTTATTTTTTAAATGATATTTTTGCTCCATATTGAATTCTAGGTTGATTTTTTTTTTGAGTTGGAGTTTTAACAGTTATTCTATTGTGTTCTTGCCTCTATTGTTTCTGATGAAAAAATCAACCATCAATCATATTTTTGTTCTTTTCTATGCATTGTGTCTTTTTCTTGGTTTGTTTTCAAGATTTCTTCATTGAGGGTCTTTTTTTTTGCCATTTTAATGCTTAGATATGGTTTTAATTACCTTTCTAAGTCTATATTTTTCACATAATTTGGAAATTCTCCATTATTTCTTTTCTGTTTCTTTCTGTTTCATTAATTCTCTTCTCTTTCAGAGACTCTGGTTATATTTATATTAGATCATTTCATATTGTACACTGATCACCAATGTTCCATTTATTTTGTTTACAATATTTTCTCTCTGTGCTCTTTAGGTGGTCTTCTAGTTTACTGTCTCTCTCTCTTTTTTTTTTCTTTTCCTAACTTCTACATTCTCCCATTAAGCAAATTGAGTCAGGTTTATATCTTAACTATTATACTCTAGAATTTCCATTTCACCTTCTTAAAATTTCTCTTATAAGTTTCCCCTCTGATCACCAGTTACAAACTTCTTTTCCTTTAAAATATTAAACATAAATTTATTAGTTGCTTTAAAGCTACTGAAGATATTTCCAGCATTTGTGGTATATTACAATCTATTTTACTGTTTTAAAAATTAATTATTGGCCATTTTCCTAATGCTTTCATATATAGTACTTTCAGTTGTATGTTGAAAATTATGACTGACAAGTTGTAAAGAGTTTGACATATCTATCTTTCTTTACAGGGTAATAGTTTTTCTTCTGGTGAATTGATAAGTTATTGGCAGATTCTCTTTTTTTTCTGTAAAATCTGATTTTATTATCATTATGGTGAATCTATTTTGTTTTTTTACATATTCTAGAAGCAATACTTGGTATCTCTGTGCAGTTTTCAGCCTACTGAAGGCCTACTCTGTTAGGCCTGTTCAAGTGAGGGGATTAACTTCCATATTTATTTTATCTCAATTATGATAGATCTGAGTTATCTATTGTCTAAAGTCTAAAAACAATTGCCTCAAGTCATTTTCCAGTTTTACAATGATTTGCAACTAGAATGCAAGTTTAGTATCATTTACTCCTTCATGACTTTTAACATATCTGGCCAATTCCAATACTTCACACTTTTACCTTTGTGTTAATGACACCACCTTCAAAAGGTCCTCTATGGTAGCCTTATAAAATTTATTTCTCTCTTTAGCTTTTATCATTTTAATTATAAGATGTCTTGATACAGCTCTCTTTGGGTTCACCTTAATTGGAACTATCTGGCTTCCTGAATCTGAATGTCTGTTTCCTTCCATGAATTATTGAAGTTTTTAGCCATTATTCCTTCAAATAATTTTTCTGGTCCTTTCACTCCCCTCTTTCTGGGACTCCTATAATGCAACAGTTGTTTCACTTGATTTTGTCCCAAGGTCCTTTAAGTTATCTTCATTTTTTAAAATTTACTTTTTATACTTATTGTTCTGTCTTGATGAGTTCCACAGATTTGTCTTTCAGCTTGATGTTCTGCTTCATCCAGTCTGTTGTTGAATCCTTCTAGGGTATTTTTCAGTTCACTGCTGCAGTCTTTAACTCTGTGATTTCTGTTTGGTACTTCCTTATATTTTCTATTTCTTTTTCTGTTTTTCTTTTTTCTTTTCTTTTCTTTATTGGCTGCACTGATGGCATAGGAGAGTTCCTGGGCCAGGGATCAAATACAAGCTATACTGTGATCCAGCCACAGTTGCAGGAATGCCAGGTCCTTAACTCATTGTGCCAGGCTGGGGATCGAACCTGCATTGCTGCAGAGATGATGCTTAATCCTTAACCTACTATGCCACAGTGGGAACTCCTATGTCTTTGTTGATGTTCTCACTGTGTTTATTCATTTTTCTCTAGTATTTGGTGAGTCCCTTTATGACCTTTATTTTAAACTTTTTATTATGTAAATTGCTTATATCTCTTTCATTAAGATCTGAGATGTTGTCTTGTTCTTTTTGTTTGAATATATTCCCCTGTCTCCTCAGTTTGCCTGACTCTCTGTATTTGTTTCTATGTAGTAGGCAAGTCTCAGCTAGCCACCCCAGGCTTACAGGAGGAGCTTAATGTAGAAGGTATCCCATCCATGTGGCCCAGAAGTAGAATCTTTCTTGGCCACCACAGGAGATCACTGAAGGGAAGTTCCCTGTGTGGGCGGCATGTGCCTACCTACTGTGGTGTGGAGTTGAGTGGGGCTCTTGTCCAGCCCACTGCTGTGGCACATTGGTTTGGGCAAAGCTCTCACCAGCATATACCTCCCCAATCCAGCAGGTTAGAAGGAGAATTCCAAAATAGCACCTGCCAGCACCATTGTTAGCGAAGTAAAATGAGATCCTGTCTACATTTTATATAAACTAATTTAACTTTTTTTTTGTTATTATGTCACTTTTAGTTAGATGTTCCTGTTACTTGTCATGAAAATAACTTAAGTGCTTTATGGAAATGAATCAACTAGAATATATCAAGGGTCTCTGGTGTAGTTAAGTTTAGAGTAAATTTTAGCAACCCTATGTAAAAGAAATGGGTGGAAACCTGAGAATTATTTCTCATTATCTTCTTATGGCCTGAACCCTAGGATAAAACTATACCTTTTTGCCTCTCTATTTCTCATCTGCTTAATACAGTTCTTAGCTATCATGAACACAGGTATACTGACATTCGAGCTATATGCTATTAAATTTTAGAAATGGATAGAGTGGGAAGAGAAATTTAATTGGCCAAACTGAGACCCATAAGTAATTAGTAGAGAGTGAAGCAAAGAATACCTGGCTAAAGAAACAAATGTATTATAATTAGGCCAATTATCCTAGATGTAGTTCATCAGCTTGTGATAAAGGCTGTTAATGAGCTTTGTCACTGACAGCATTACTTTCTAATCTTAATCCTTTTTAGGGTTATTAGCTTTAATGCTACTTCCACAGAGATAAGTAAATTTATACTGAAATTAAATTGAAAAATAACAAGTAATGATTGTTGCATTTGAGCAGAATCTTATAAAGTTTCTTTTTGGCTGACAAAACTTACAAAGGGCAGTGCATAATGTCTAAGACCTTCTGAGCAGGTTAGGGAGATTCAGAACTAGAGAAACACTTGTTAAAGGAAATACTTATAGATATTCTTGGGAACAGTTATTATATTTAGAGTTCACTTAATTTAATGAAGTAGTCAATAGTTACTTTATTAATTTTAGGTATCAGCACACTATGTTCTGTCTGATATTAGAAAATTTTTCAGAAGATCAACCTATGAAGATCACTAAATATAACTACTTTATACTCAGACATATAGTACTAAGACATCTGTGAAAATTCCTTAATAGAATCTTGAATTATGGCCTCTATTAGTCTTACTCAACCGGAATTCTTTATCTAAGTCTTAGAACAAAAAATGATTTGCATTAACAGCTTTTAAGTTCTCCTAAGAATGGTGCAAAACCAGGGTCTGTCTAAATGCATCAAAGTTCATTCATTAAACATAGTGAATGATTTAAGGCACTAAGGCATTGTTTTCAAGAGTCATAATTGAGAATGTTTGCTGGAGATTTGAACTATTCTTATAAATACACTTGTCTGACACTTTCGTACTTATTTATCTGTCAATACATATTGAATCACTAGTTTGTGTATAGATTTAACTGTATCAAGGTTAAAAAGCGCTGTGTTTAATATATGTAGACATAGCAAGTGACCTTAATTCATTCTCATTTCACTGAGGAAATTTTTGAATATTTTACCTCTAAATATCATGATCCTTAGTTTGGTGTGTACATACACTATTTCCTACAATACATTAAGAAATGTTCTATCAAGTTTTAGTACACTAATACCTTCTTTCATGAGTGAATGTTGAAGTTAATTAAATGATTCTCTATATCTACTGAGACAATAATGGGCTTTTTCCCATTTACTGTGCTAGGTGGAGATATAATGGCCTGTTTAAATAACTTTATCATGATAGTATACACATAAGAAATTTGGCATATTAGAAGTATACACCTGGTAAGTTTTAACATATGTATACGCAATTGAGACTATCACTGCAGTCATGATGACGACTGTATTTATCACTCCTGAAAGTTTCACTGTACTACTTTGCATTCTTCCATCTGAAAACAGGAAATAATATTAATATATATCTGTCAGTAACTCAACAAATAAATGCAAAAAAAGTCATTGTTAGATTTGAGCAACATGAATAAATATAATTGATATAAATCAGCACATCTCAAAACCGTAGAATACATATATTTCAAGCACACATAAAACATTTACAAAAATTGATAATATGCTCAGCCACAAAACAAGGTTCCAACAAATTTCAAATAATTGAGGTATTCAAATTTTGAGATGTTCCTCCATGAAAATAGAACAAAGGCTTTATGTCCAGTCTACAACAGGAGCACATACTTAAAAATTCAGCTATGGAACATCAGAGATAATCAGCTACTCTAGGAAATATGTGATACTCAATCCTCAGTACTGTTCTAGCACTTTGTCTCTTAATCTCTAGCCTCTAAAGGTTTCTTATTTCATACTAGACTGTGCATTTTATCCAGGACGTTTTTAAGTGTCCTGCATCAAGAGGGTTCCTGTAGTCATCTCGGCTACCATGTTACTAGAACTGAAAATCTAGTTTTATTATTTTAAAAGCTGTCAAAACTAGATTCTAACATATAATTTTAAAATACAGAAAAAAAACACACCACAACAACTTCTATTTCTGAGTTGCACACTCTCCCTTCACACAAACATAAACTATACTTTAAATGAGTACTTAATTATACACTGGTAAAGTTGCTAGAGAACTTGGCAGACATTCTACTTTTAGAAGCACTCCACATAGATTTGTATATCACATTTTACATAATGAAGACTACTTCCCCACCTCTTTCCAAAGCAAAGTAATAATAATGATAATGATATGCTTTGTAAAAGAAAGATGGGGATATATCAGGAAGATTTACTGAGCTGAAACAAGGAACAACTTAGGGGTGTTGCAAGTCAAAAGAGGATAGTGGATAGGCTTGAGACAGAGGTAAAAGACTTAATATTCTGCATCCCTAATTATACTGTAAGTTTACTGTTATTAAAAAAAATCACAGATTCTCACCATTGTTGAGGGAAAAGCAATAGTTTTTCCCCTGATCCTACCCATTTGGAGTTTTACATACGGCTGTCCTCAACTTTGCAATCTGCAAATTAGGATATAATTTTAGATCACTGAGAAATTATTTGAGCACTTGTGCAGCAGTGTTTCTTATTTTTCCTATTGTTGGAAAAAAATTATCAGAAAAGCAGACCTTCATGCTTCCAAGCCTCAGTTTCTATTTGGTTTCTGCTTCTGAAAATGCTGACCTGCTCAAGGAGGCCTCATTCATCTTTTCATCAGCATACGTTAATCTGATTAAGTCTGCCTGCATGCTTAGGTATATGGCAAGGTGCCTCCTCTACAAAAGTATCTCTTATACAAGACATAGGAAATAATATTTCCTTTGCACTGATTTTGTCCAAAGTGACTCTATGCCATCTCTGAGTCTAGACATTAAAACAACTGATAGCTTCTCTTTTGGTCTTTTGGAGATCTGAACATCATATAAAATGCCCCATTATCCTGCTGGATAAATAATATCAAGAATTACTATGACACCATCATAGGGAGAGATTCCACCTGAGATCAGCCTTGGAAGAAAACAGCCATGTGAATGAAGCCATCTTGGCCCCACTGCCAGTTAAACAAGCACTGAGTAACTCCAGTCAATACCACAGGAGCAGAAGAAGAATTGCTATTTGAGCCCTGTCCAAATTCCTAGCCCACAAAATTATGTGAGTTAATAAAACTGTTGTTACCAGGAAGTGGCTTATAGAAGTGGGTTAATGCAACCCTTGTTAGGCAGAACTTAGCTACTTTTTCAATAGTTGGGAAATGTAATTATCTTGAATACAGAACTTTTTCCAACAACTACATTGTTCAGAAGTGAAGTAGAAATTGGACATTAGGGGCAAAACTAGCTCCTGAGATGAGTAGAATTCAAGTCAAACAGCAGGAGATGAAAGCTTGAAAGAGATGATTAGTTTATCATGTTTGCCTTTTACTTGGAAGGCTAGTATCATCACCAGGGGGAAAAGCTGGCAGAATCATGGCCCCTAAAATGAAATCCACCTAAAATAGCTGTGGATAGGGTTGGGAAATGTAAAGGCTGACAAAAATAATGCAGGACCTGCTTTTAATATAACCATAGTCCTAATCATATTACCAATTAGAGACTTGGACTCACAGAATTTTATTTGAGAAAGCATTGATTTTTTAAGTAATATGCTCTGTGTAATAATGATAGTCACTGTTATTAGTTCTCAGTTACTAGAACTGGTGCAAGATACAAGGATGCCTGACAAGTAATAGATCACACACACACAAAAAAAAACCCTGTGCCATTTGTTAAACTATCATTGCTCAATTCAAAATCCACCCATCCTCTAGAGTGATCTTAGATGCTAGGGCTGGGAATTGGCAGTTACATTTTTCTTTTGAAGGTGGCTTCCTGCTATTGTGTGCCAATAAGGGCACTAGGCAAAAGAAGTAGAGACTAGCTCCTTCTTGGTTGGTTAATGATTACTGTAAGCAACACATTGGCAATAGCTCTTCAACCTACCAGCAGTATTTGGTTGAAGCCGCAGCTGGACCTAGCTCTTAGCTTCTTTCAGCCATCTGAAATCCATCTACTCAGAGATACCAGCATAAGGCAAACAATCTCTTTGTGAGGCTGATAGTTTTTGCCATATGTATATGTATTGAGGCTCTCTCATTAGGTACTTTGGAATTTATATTAGTATATCTTTCTGGTGAAATTGGAGCTGTAGGCCAGTGGCTGTAGGCAACACTGGATCTTTTTTTTTTTTTTTTTTTTTTTTTTTTTTTTTTTTTTTTGTCTTTTTGCTATTTCTTGGGCCGCTCCTGTGGCATATGGAGGTTCCCAGGCTAGGGGTCGAATCGGAGCCGTGGCCACCGGCCTACACCAGAGCCACAGCAACGCAGGATCCGAGCCGCGTCTGCAACCTACACCACAGCTCATGGCAACGCCGGATCGTTAACCCACTGAGCAAGGGCAGGGACCGAACCCGCAACCTCATGGTTCCTAGTCGGATTCGTTAACCACTGCGCCACGACGGGAACTCCGCAACACTGGATCTTTAAGCCACTGAACGAGGCCAGGGATTGAAGCTGTGTCCTCATGGATGCTAGTCAGATTTGTTTCTGCTGAGCCACAACAGGAACTCTGAACTGCTCATTTTATCACTAAAGAATTTCCTCCTTTATTTTTGGGTAACAATTCTTGTCCTAAAGTTTTCTTTGTCTAATATATTTTCTTATCATCAAGGATGCATGCTATATCTTTTTCTATCCTTTTTTTTTTTTAACTTATAGACAGCATAGGGTTCAATTGTTACTATTTTAATCCAGTCTGAAATTCTCTGCCTTTTACTTTGAAGGCCTGGTCTATTTATTTATACTTAATGAGATTACACACACATTTAGATTTATTCCTCTTAATTGGTATACATTACCTCCATCTGCTCTTTGTTTCATTCTTACTCCTTTCCCATCTTCTTTTTTAATGGAAATCTGGACTTGTTTTTATTTATTTATTTTTTGAGTGTGTTTAATTATTTTTATTTTTTCCATTATAGCTGGTTTACAGTGTTCTGTCAATTTTCTACTGTACAGCAAGGTGACCTAGTCAAACATACATATATACATTCTTTTTCTCACATTACCCTCCATCATGTTCCATCATAAGTGACTAGATATAGTTCCCAGTGCTATACAGCAGGATCTCATTGCTTATCCATTCCAAAGGCAATAGCTTGCATCTGTTAACCCCAGATTCCCAGTCCATCCCACTCCCTCCCCCTCTCCCTTGGCAACCACAAATCTGTTCTCCATGTCCATGATAGACTTGTTTTTTAAAAATTCTTCTGGTAAGATGATATTTAATTTTTCATGTCACCTTATCATGAATATTCTCTCACTCAATACATTTCCTGTAGTTTTATATAAAAAGCATCAATTTATCCATCCTGGTATATTTATCAATGAGGTATATCTGAAGGAAGAGACAGTTGGTGCATCACTGGTCATCCTTCACTTGCGCTGCTCTTGTGTCAACATTCTTTATTTACATTCTTCAAGCTAGGTATTAATGCCATATGTTGTCAAAGAAAGTGGCTCATTTTATTTAATAGAATATCAGGAAATATGCTGTCAAATGCCATGCCTAATCAAGTGCAGCGACTAGTCTAATACGTCTGCTAAAGAAGAAAATACAGTTAGCCTGGCACAGTTTAGAATGCCTGCAACTTTCTTCTCATTCTACATATCCCCTAAGGAGTATTTCATCTTTTATGAGTTCAATGACTATTCATTGGTTGATTGCTACCGAAAGTATATGTCTTGGTCCAAGATTTCATTCCTGAGCTTCATCCACATTTCTAAAAGCTTCCTAGCAATCCCACTTGGATGGGTTTAGGAACCACAAAGTATATTCAAATAAGAATTTTAGATCTCTCCTTCAAATCTCCTACTCAGATTGCTTATTTCAAATAATGGATTGATCATTTACCTAGTTTTCTCAGCTAACAATGTTATAACAATGTTTTTTCCTTTCTATTTATACACAATTCCCTCTTTCTCTTTATACACAATTCCCTCTCTGCTGGATAATTCCCTCATTTGTGCCTTATGATTTCCACAGCCCCTACCATCATGCAGGCCTTGCCACTCATATCACCTCCATCACATACATATCTCCTCTCCACTTTCCAGCCTCAATTTCACCAGCATCAGCATCACCTAGAACTAGATAGAGATGCAAATGGTTGGGCACCACCTCAGATTGACTATATTAGTAACTCTAAGTGAAGTGTAACAATCGCTCGTGATCTGATATACACTCAAGTATGAGAACCCTTGCTGTATGTTAAGGAAAAATTCAAACACTTCCTTATACTCACATGTTATCTTTAATGCCAATAGTCCTCTTAATTTTTATCTCAATTATTTTCTCTATTTTTGAACTTAATCTAATTTTATCTTGGGCTCTTTATTATCACTAATAATTCTTCTGGCAAACAACAGCATCTGAATCAACATCTCAGAGTGTCCTGACACTGAAGTTGACAGCAAATGATCTACTCCAGCAGTCAGTACACTATGACCCAGAGGCCAAATGCAGCTCATCCTTTGTTTCTATAAATAAAATTTTATTGCAACATAATCATACTTATTTGTTTGTGTATTATCTATGACTGATTTTGTACTACAGCAACAGAGTTGAGCATTTAACAGAGACCATAGGCCTGAAAAGCCTGAAATATTTACTATCTGTCCTTTGACAGAAAAAAAAGTTTCCTGACACTGTCATCATGTATCATTCAATATATATTTATTCAGCATATGCTATTAATCAGGCACTGTTTCAGGCACTGAGGAAGCAGAGGTGAGAAACAGCCCAAAGCATATATCTAAATAGGAGATGATAATTTTGGGCAAAGAACAAGAAAACATGTAAGTGATAAATAAGATCATTTTAGAAAGTGATTTGTGCTGTGAAGAAAATAAAGTGGATGCAATGGAAGAAAAAGACTGTCCAGAGGCACTACTCTTGGGTTAAGTGCCAAGAAGCCCCCTCCAATGCCCCCTCCAGATGGCATTAAACTAAGACCTCAATGAAAAGGATGAATTGATGACAAGAACAGGTGTACTAAGTTCTTGTGATGGAAAGGACTTTACCTGTCCTAAAAACATAAAGCCCAGTATAGAGCAAAGTAAATGCTGGAGAGATACGAGGTACTGGCTAAACGTTTGTGAGACTTCAAATCAATGACAAATTGAATTCTTTCATTTCCACTGTGTTTCATAGGAGGAAGTGATATTGACTAAGGCTGTTTATTATTCTTTTGTGTTAATGATTTATGTTGGTTGCAGTGCAGGCATAAATTACTTTTGCATCAAGGCTGAAAAATTAAGAACTTCAAAATAAAAAAAAAAAGAAAACATGATGCATGTCCTCTTTAGAGGCTAGGTTGAAATATTGCTCCTTACTCATTTCTACCTTGACCAGGCTGGCAAAGTTAAGTCAGACATTAAAATTTTCCAATCCTCAAACCAAGTGACATGACAATTAAAAAAAAAAATTCAGACTGCTAGTGGAATAGGAGTTCCCGACATGGCTCAGCCAAAACAAATCTGACTAACATCCATGAAGACGAAGGTTTAGACCCTGGTCTTGCTCAGTGAGTTAAGGATCCAGCATTGCCATAAGCTGTGGTGTAGGTCACAGATGCGGCTCAGATACCATATTGCTGTGGCTGTAGTATAGGCTGGCAGCTGTAGCTCCAATTCCACTCCTAGCCTGGGAACCTCCATATGCTGGGGGTACTGCCCTAGAAAACAAACAAACAAAAAAAAGTACTAGTTGAATAAAGAAATAAAAAGAACTGATGACCTGAACATGAGCAAGAAAAGAAGTTTTAATACGTACACATTTTCTTCTTTTATGGAGAAAAATGTTGGAAGTAATTGCATAATGCGGGGCTGGTGGTTTGTTGAGAAGAGGGAAATATGTTAATGAAACACTGAAAATTCTCGTTAAGAATCAACAATTTAGGTGCTTGCTTTGACAGCAGATGTTATTAAAATTGGGAAGATAGAAGAGTAGCATGGCTGCTTTGCAAGAATGACATGAAAACTGATGAGGTTCCATATTTTTTAAAAGACAGGCAAATGGCTTAAATAGACATTTCTTCAAAGATGATATACAAAAGGTCAATAAGCATGAGAAGATGATTAGGAAAATACAAATTAAAACTACAATGAGACATTATCTCGTACCTATTAGAATAGCTACAAAAAAAATAGGAAATTACCAGTGTTGGTGAGGACATAGAGAAATTGGAACACTTACGTACTGTTGATGGTTGGTGGGAATAAAAAATTGTGCAATTACTATGGCAAAGAGTATGGAGGTTCCTCAAAAATTTCGAAGTTGAACTACTGTATGCAATTTCACTTCTATGTCCACAAAAATTGAAAGCAGTATCTCAAAGAACTATTTGCACAATCGTATTTAGAGCACCACTATTTGCAATAGAAAAGAGTATGAAGCAACCAGTTTCTGTCAATGGATAAATGGATAAAGAAAACATTGTATATGCATACAATGGAATGCTGGTCAGCCTTGAAAAAGAAAGGAAATTCTGATAAATGTTGCAATATGGATCCATTTTTAAGACATTCTGTTAAGTGAAACAAGTTAGTCACAAAAAGACAAATATCGTATAATTCCACCTACATGAGGTTCTTAGAAAGTCCAATTCAAAGAGACAGAAAACAGAATGGTGGCTGTTGGAGGCTCCTGGGAGGGGATAACAGAGTGTCCCATTTACAGAATTAAAGGAGTTATGGGGATAGATTATAATGATAGTTGCCCAACAATGTGAATTAACACCATTGAACAATGTGAATTAACACCATTGAACTGTAAATTCAGAAATTAAGATGGTAAATTTTATTTACCACAATAAGAAAAACAAAAGCAGGAGACATGGTGTCAATTGATCAGAACAAAGTTTGGGACACTAAATCAGATATAAGAGCTAAGGATTGTCAACTTGTAAAGACCACAGGGAAATGTTACAGAGTTAAAGAATTTATCACTTCTTGGGTGGGTTGAAGAGAGGACGAACATAGAAAATCTTGCCCTCTTCAACTATTCAGAGTGAAAAGACTAATTAAAAATGCTTTTCCTGACTTTTAAGAGAGGACAAATGCTATGACATAGATTCTTGTCTTCTTATTTTCAAGTGTGTTATTAGCCAGTAGCTTGAAATCAGCAAAAGGTAACCTCTTGGCAATTAATGATTTGACTTTGTTTTATGGTTCAGAGGTAATTTCATTCATATTTTGATTTGATACAGCATTATCAGCACCACTTTAAAGATAAACAGAGGGTCAAGAGATCGAAGAAAGACACATGGTAGGAATTATCAGTAGAAATGTTGAATAAATGTTTATTTCAGTCAGGTTTTAAATCTTGAGTACTCAGTACTATAACATTATGTAATTATCTGGTTCTGCCATATTCCAAGTACATAAGCGTGGGCAAGATACAATCGCTGCAATTAAGTTTCCTCATCTGTAAAATGATTCCATGTACTTCATAAAGTTTTTGCAACAGTTAAATGAGATAACATATGTGCAAGTACCCAAACAATAAAACTCATTCAAATGTAAGCTATAATTGTCATGAAGTCCCCATAATTCTGGGAGGAAATACCTTAACCAAGAGTCAGAGAATAGAAACAATGCTTTTTAAAAATCCTAAAAATAGGGTCTTGCAACAGATTATATGTTGAAATAAACATTCAGAGATTAAAATTTGAAGATATTTCTCTCTCTCTCTTTTTTTCCTTTCTTTTTAGGGCCACACTCATGGCATATGGAGGTTCCCAGGCTAGGGATCTAATTGGAGCTATAGCTGCCAGCCAACACCACGGCCACAGCAACATAGGATCCCAGGCGTGTCTGTCTGTGACCTACACCACAGCTCACAGCAACGCCGGATCCTTAACCAACTGAGCAAGGCCAGGGATCGAACCCACAACCTCATGGTTCCTAGTCAGATTTGTTTCTGCTGCACCATGATGGGAACTTCAAAATTTGAAGATATTTCTCAAGTAATTCATTTGGAGAATAATAGAGAAATAAAAGAACTTTGCTGACCCAGAATATTCAGTGTTCTAGCTCTTAAATTCTTACCAAGAAAATATTTCTTTCCTTCTTTTATGCATACAAATTATAATTTAGAATCCAAAATTTCATGGCCGAGTCTATACATATTTATAATAATTAAAAATGAAAACTTTGATTTTGATATATTTGGTTCTGGGTCCTAATCACTTCTGTAGATGATTTTGATCATTTTCTTAAATTTTTATAATCTCATTTTTCTATCTGTTAGAGTGTGAGACAATTTGCTCCTGTCTTAGTTTAGATTCTTCATGAACAATGACTGAGACATGGACTTTGTGTGCAGATGGTTTAACGGGGAAGTGACTGCAGAAAGGAGAGTGAGGAAGACAGGATAGTGAAACTGTAGGGGGGAAAGGCAAGGGATGTGGCATCTCTGAACTAGTCTCTCTGGTGAACACTAAGCTCAGACACCCTTGAGACAGTCCAAAGAACCACACAGAATGCGTCTCCAAAATGATCCCACTAAAGGGAGGAAAGCTGAAGGGTTTCCTGCATGATGGCTGAGTGGCTAAGGCTTTAGGGATAATCTGAAAGGTAGGAAAGCCGAGAGTCACAGAGGCAGGTGTTTGTGGGGCAGTGCTGGAAGAGTGCAGTGAAAACAAGTGGGTGGCTTGGATGTGGTGTCCATACGAAAAACGTCTCCTTCCTCATTGCTTACTAGGAGGACTAAGTAACTTGATATGAAGGTACATAGAATGGCCATTGTAAAAACCATAGGGAGCAGCTGAAGTTTTTACTAGAATAAGAGATTTGTTTACAGATTATACAAATTGATAAGGATTTTGCTCTGGCCCCCTGATAACTTTTTTTCTACGCCTTCTCTCTTAAACTCTTTTGCTAAGTGTATCTTTCTATGCTTTACATACATATGTCTTTGTGTGAAGATGAT
This sequence comes from Sus scrofa, assembly GCF_054392235.1. Classification (NCBI taxonomy): domain Eukaryota; kingdom Metazoa; phylum Chordata; class Mammalia; order Artiodactyla; family Suidae; genus Sus; species Sus scrofa. Next base: position 35,462,167 of record NC_139395.1, on the reverse strand, counting down.
CACTCTCCCCTTAACCATTAGCATTTTATAAATTGTATTATCTCATCTATGTTGTCTTATTTAAATGGAAATCCTTTAGAAAAACAAGATCAAGTGCTTCCTTCAATTTTGCATAATTGTGAGGATCTAGAATAATTTTAAGTACATAAAGATGTTTAATAAATATTATGTGTTTATACATGGTTATAAAATGAATGTCTTTCAATTGCCCTCACCACTGAATTTTACCAGTGTTTAAAACACATGGCCTTATCATTTCAATAAAAATTCAAATTCATAGCTCCCATGAGCATTGCAGACAATTGCTGGCCTAGTTTTCTCAGCTATTAATGGGAGTTCAGATCTTTTAATGTGCTTAATATACAACGAATTTTGGTTTTCATATAAACTACAGCCCTTCTCTTAGCCTAGAGCTAGAGAGAAAACAGCACCATTACAAACTGGTCAGAAACTTCAAAGATACTCAGCTGTCAGAAGAGCAATTATCTGTGCTATAAACAACAAATGCATAGTCATTTTTGGTGTATTTCATGCAAATTTAACTTCTTGAACACAACTTTCTCTTGGTCTCCTACCTCATTGATAGAAGCGTCTAATTAGTTATCTAATTCATCTAATTATTTTTTTCTTATCTCATTGATTTTTTAATTTTTGGACAGCATCAGGGCTCAACCTTTGGAAAGATTCTTTTCTACATCAATTGACATTTACTCTCTAGCCTTGTCTTCTCTCCAGAAGTTAACACATTCTCAGAAACTTGACTTTGATGGTGTGGTAGATTACCTTATAAAAAGCACCAATTCTTCCTTGGGTCTGCATACCTTCGCAATGTAACATTGATGGTCCCATCAAGATGCTGAATTTCTTGACTAAAACGGAATGTTTCAAATCTTGTAGTTCTCAGTGTATGATGGAGCTTACAGAACAGCCTGTGTATTGGCAGAGCTTTACTTTAATCCTGTGACTGATCTGAAAGCTGATCATCACCCTACCAAACACACGCTAGCCAGCACAGTGGCTAATTTCCCTATTCATGTGTAATCACTTATTTTGTATGTGCATATGCAGGGTCACATAAAGTAAACCTAGTTTGACAATTATCTCCTTGTTTTAAAATTCTTTTGAAAGAAAAGGAAAAAAATAATTTTAAAGCTTTTAAATATATGTCCTATGTCTACAGCCAGTAGTTTTGTTTAAGGGTTTAGATCATTGTTAGCTTCTAAAATATATGAAAAACAATTACATTATTGGATCAAAGAAACAAGGATATTTTGTCATAGGTATCCAATAAATGTTTGAATGTATCTTAAAAACTATTGGATCACTTTTGACATAACAACTAGGCATTTAATAAATATGTGAATGAATGCAAGAAGAGCATGGTTTTAATATATTTCTCTTGATCAGAGACTGAGTTCTCCTGATTTCATTCCCTTCACACACAACAACTTTCTCTACGGTATGACTCACACTCCAAAGTCAGAAACAAATACTTATATTCCCATCAATTTACTGATTTACCCATTCATCCATTCAATCATTTGTTTGTTCAACTGAGTCATTCAACAAATATTTATGAGCACTGATGATGCCACATGCTATTCCAGGTGTTGGTAATGATGATATATAGCATGATATGTATTAAAATGGGGGTAAGTACAAATTGTATGTGACCGCATAGGAGAGGCACCTAATCTCCACTTGGTGAATCATGTCAGACTGTCAGGAAGAGGTAACATCTTAGCTGCAATCTACAAAGTGAGTAGGGGCTAGCCAAGTAAGTAAAAATATTGGATGGGTTAGGACATTTCAGACAAAATAGAAAAATATAACACAAATGTTGACACACTGGGGAACGGGCGGGAGTTCCATATAGCTACTATGCAAAATCCAATACTATGAGGGCTCACTGTGCAAACCGAACTGCTTTGGAAGCAAACCATGGGTTTTGCAAGTATTTTTTTTCCTGTGTTCATGTAACATTCTATTTATACTTCATTTAGCAGATTTGATAGTGTATTATAGTTAATAGTTTATGCTGCTCTTTGTCCCTCAGTACAAACCTTCTTAAGTATTAACTTTATGTAGAAGTCTTGGGATCCTGGGAAAGAAAAGCATTAGTGACTAGCGACCAGGGTTCATGTCTATTTTCTATTATTACTATTACAGGATATCTCATTTCTTAATTTCTAGAGCCTCTCTGTCTGCACAGGCCTTCCTAAACAGATTATTCCCCACTGGCTTCCCTGATTTTCTCACCTGGGCTAAATCCAAACTGATGAAAAATCTAGCACCTTCTCCCATGTCCTTTAGAAACCTGGGCCATGACGAAATATCCAGGCTTCCTCTAAGATATGTAAGATACGCAGCTTTGGAAGGCAGCAGAGTAAAAGCCCTATTTCACTTAGTGCAAATACACTCAGGGAAGGAATTAAGAAGCTATGAGAATTTTCTAATGAAGGAGCTAAAGCTCAAGGCCATGGAAGAGTACATGAGAGTTGGAGAAAGCATCAAAGGCTTTGGTAGGGCAAAACATTTAGAATGGTTTGAGTTGATGGTGTTGTGGAGGATTGAAGGCCCTGGAATCTATACTTCAGGCAGTAAATGATGAACATGGTGATGAGTTAGATGCACCTGTCCCCAGAAGCAGGGCCACTCTAAGGTCTGGGACTTACATTGCCCAGACTTGAGAGCTGACTGTCAGAGAACCCAGATAGTTCTGCCCCAGATGACCTAGCTTATAATCAGATTGAAAAACAGCTATTTTGGAAATATCTTGAGCTTTTCTATGGTTGTTTGTGGGCTTGCTGGTGGCTTCACTACACCATCCAAATATGCTTAATATGTTTTTAATGCCCTCAGATGCCTCTCCCAACTTAGTTTATTCCAGTGCTTTACTCACAAACTTTGTGTTCCATTCAGACAAAACCATTGCTTATACCCATAGCACCAGTCCATTTCTCTGTAGTCTACTGAACTGGCAGGGTTTGCCATTTTGATTCCTTTTTCATGAATTGCTTCTAATTCTACCTTCTATAGTAAACTTTGCCCAATCTACTTTGTGCTCCCATAGTGCTTTGTAGAACAGATAGCTGTGGTTGCATTGTTATCCATATACATGTTTGTTCCCAATAGCCAGTGTTTTCCAACTTTAATATTTTTTCTGTTTTAACCACAAAGTTCATTTATGTAACATACTTTCAAGGGAGTATTTGATATTGCAAGCTATTTCTTTTCCCATCTCAGATAACACAATTGCTTCAACATTAAAGGCAGTGTATTAGAATCATGGGTGTGAAAATTACACTATTAAAAGGAAAACCTTCAATTAACTTTACCTTTTAAAGTAGGAAAGTCATCAGTAAACTCTAGTGTTTTGACAAATAGTGGAAAATTCTTATGAAATGCCTCATAATTTACCATTTAGAGGACAAGGAGGCCCAGAGACAATTGCCTTTGTGCTGTGTCCTAGGCTGGATATAGTTCCTGACACACTATTAGAGCTCAGCACACGTATATAGAATGATTTTAAGAGTGAATGAGAGAATTAACCACTTGGCCTATTAACATTATATTCTCCTTTGAAGCTATGCTCAAGAAGACATGGACCTTCTAGAGAACTTGACAACATCATCAAAGTCTTCTCCAGCAAGTGTTCTGAATGATCTGATAACTGGTTTACCCTCCCACCCAATTTAAAAAAAAAAAAAAGAATGACATAATGCCATTTACAGCAACATGGACGGAATTAGAGACTCTCATACTGAGTGAAATAAGTCAGAAAGACAAAGACAAATACCATATGATAGCACCTATAACTGGAATCTAATATACAGCACAAAAGAACATTCCCACAAAAAAGAAAATCATGGACTTGGAGAATAGACTTGTGGCTCCCCAGGGGGACAGGGAGGGAGTGGGAGGGATTGGGAGCTTGGGGTTATCAGATACAACTTGGAATGGATTTACAAGGAGATCCTGTTGAGTAGCATTGAGAACTATGTCTAGATACCTATATTGCAACAGAACAAAGGGTGGGAAAAAATGTATACATGTAAGTGTAACTTGGTCCCCATGCTATACAGAAGAAAAATAAATTAAAAAAAAAAGAATTTGAAATCACAGATTGTGAAGATGAGGTGCCTGCATATTATGATGTGTATATATAGACCTGCTGTGCAAAGAATACAAACAAAAGCCTCCCTTTCTTTCTTGCTGAGTTTCATTCAGGGAAAACATAGGTATTTAGCATAGAAACTGCAACTGTCATGCCATGGGCATTATAGACAGTGGCTGTGTGTACAGAACTACTGAAAATGCCTTGAATCAAGGGCGGGTCATCAAAGGCCACAGTGAGAATTGCGACCACTGGACCAATATGGCATAGACCTTTGAGGAAAACGTCTTCATTATGAGCAATCCCTCTGGCCTCTTCCAGTTGAGATCACTGACTCTGACAAGACTGATTTCAGTTCCTTTGAATTGAGGCCAACCTCAGAATAATAAAACCCCAGATTTTACAGATAATGAGATGAACAGGATATTCTGTACTTTATGTCAGTCTTGGTGGGAAGCAGCTAATGGAGCAGGAGAAAGGCTTTGGAAGCCTATTACCTGGGTCTGTTGTCTAGCCTTACCATTGCCATGCTGAGTGACACTGGGGATGCTACCTAAAGGGGCTATCACTCTCCTTATTTGTAATGCCTAGATAACAATGCCTGCACTGGAGGGATGGCATGAGTGGTAGTGGTAATGGTCAGGGTGCTAGATATCGCAAGGGTTTGACAGCACAGAGGATTCATTAACACTGAGGAAGTGTTTCGGTTACATGAAAAGAAAAGAAGGAAAACATACAGTGCGTCCTCTTTGAGGAGCCCTGAGTTTTCATCAAAAGCGGAGACTTGAAACATTGGAACCAGGCAGTCAGAATAACTCCTTACCTCATGAGTGAAATAGAAGAGGCATCAGAAGGCTCACCAAGTCACTCTGTTGAGTCACTCTGTTGGGTCACTACAACTGCATACTAGTTTTCCCACGCAACTGCAAGGGTTCATGATATGCCTGATGAATTACTCTGCTTCAATATTAAATCGCCGCTCTTGTATGCCAATTTTTCTGATTTTACAGTTTTCCATTAATCTCTATTTATTTACACCAACTCAATCACAAGATTTGTCATCTTCCTTTTCCTAAACTTACCACTTTCTAATGTGGGCATTTCCACCTAAATTTCCTCAAAAAAGTCTACAGTGTAGAGCTAACTTAGGTTTTCATGGTCATTTGATTTTTAAGTGTCTTATTCTCATGTACCTTCAGGCTCTTTTGTGTTCTTTTATTTTTCTTTTCCATGGCATGTCTATCAATCTACAGCTATTAGGATGCAACATTTTTCATACTGCTTATTGATTAGATGAGAAAAGACACTAACTAGGCTTTCTAACATTGAGAAATTTTTAGGATACTGAGAGCAAGGGAATAAGCAGTGATCTCTTTCATCTGGACTATGATCATGTTGTTAGACTTCTGTCTCATTCGAACTTCAAGAAGCTGTTTGAGTTCTCTAGCTAAGGTCCTTAAATTCTTGAGAAATCTTATCTCACCTCACTCCTTTTTAGCGTAAGTCTCCATTTTGAGATTTATAATCCTGCTTTGATCCTTTTGCCTCCTTGTGGTTTTCGTACATTTTTTCTGACTTTCAGAGAACAATATCATTTTCAAATCTTTTAAACAATTTGTTAATCATTTTGCTAATCATAATTAATAAGTCCTTTAAATAAAACAGAACCAATATTAGCTCATATTGAGTCCCACTGATATAATTTGCCATGCATATAAATATCATCACTCATGATGAACTTATTTCCAAAACCATGATTAAATCACTTTCTTTGAGTGATTAGTTTTTCACACACAATTGGGTGACTCAGCAAATCAGAAATGATCTTAATGTCCAAATGTCTGACTTTTGCTGTTTTTCTTTCAAAATTGTTTTTGTGGGTGTGTGATGGCAAAACCATGAATTCATATGGCCTGCTTAATTCATGTCAAAGGGACTGTGCCAAGCTTCCCATGTCTAATATTTTTCAAGGATATTCAATATTATACTTTACTGATGGCCACCTTCCTGGGCAGAAGTTTCTAATACTGTTCAAGAGTTTGTTTTCTCCGTATTATCGCATATACTAAAATTCTTTGATTCTCTAAGAATAAATATGCATGGCCCAGGAAATACACTGGCCAATACCCTAAATAACTCAGGGTGATTCGGATCTTCCAAGGATTGCCAAGTAAGGAACTCCCCTATCTTCATGCTGGCTAGAGCAATTTTTGCAATGTCTTCATTACTTCTTAATTGTCTGTATTTCTTTGCTTCATTTCTCTTGTTAAAGGCAGATTTTTAAAAAATGAGTTCAATAACTCAGCCATTTTAGAGTCATCATTAATTTCATGCCCTTCCTCATTCATTATTGGACCTATTTTCTTGTGGGTTTCTTCTCCCTCTGGGTTTAAAAAAATTCTTCTCATTTATTTAACCCTTTTATCTCACTCCATCATGACCATTAGGCCTTTCTTAGCAACACAAATAACATCTGAGTGAAAAACATATTTGGTTTTCTAATTCCTCATCATTGCTATACTAAGTGCCTTTTGTTTTTTTCTCTGAAAAGTTGCGCAATCACAGACGGAATTTTTTAAATCTTATATTCAGAGGAAATTTATAAGTAATTTCTTAGAAAGAATGCTAAATATGCTCAAAAGTGTCTTTGCAGTAAGGAACATTCATATCTTAGAATACAAAATTTTTAAAGACTATTTAAATGTCTAAAAACAAGTTATTTTTGTTTTTGGTAAAATTGTTTTCACTTTTCATACATTAAATTTCTGCAGCTTAACAACCCTATCCCTTTCAAAGTGGTTTTAGCCTCATCTTCAGAGTCCACACTTCCCCAGAATTCAATAAAGGCCATGACATCAGGTTTGTTCTCCTGTGACATATGTAGCTTATTACAAAAACATTAAGACAGTTTTTATAATAAGTAAAAATATAAGTATGAAAAATAACAAAGAAGCAAAGTACATTTCTTTTACTTTTTAAAAATTATAGTTGAATTACAATGTGCCAATTTCTGCTGTACAGCAGTGACCCAGTCATAAGTATAAAAATATGCTCTTAACATCTGATTGTTGGAATACAAATTAGATGTTCAGCTCAATATTTTTCTCCATCATTTTTACTTTCTGAAAATACATCATAAGTTAAATGGTTTTATATTTACCATGATCTAACCTGAGGGGTCAGCAGTGTGAGTTCCTGTAAGAAGTTTCTCTTAAGCATTTTTTATTCTTTGAAAATGTCATTTTCTTCCATTTTTTTCCTCTCATTCAACTTGAAGTTTGTTGTTTCTATGCTAATAACATAAAAAGGAAATGAAACTGAAATTTGCCTGACCTGGATTTGCATCCCAACTGTTCCATTTTTAGGTCTAGCAGCTTACATAAAGTTTTTGAGATTCAGTCTCACATATAATACAGGGATCATTAGTAACTGGCCATGATAAGGGCTTTGTGAAATAACCATGTAACATTTTTAGAAGAATGTAATATACTTAGTAGGTATTCAAGAAATAATAATTCCTCTTTTAATCTATGTTGTGGTTGTTATTTTGTTAAGTTGGTTTTTGTGTTCCATCTCCTTTAATCGGTGGTGATTTTTTTGAGACAGTTGGATATTGAGATAATAATGAAGTAAAGCATACAGGAAGTGTGATTTTTCTGTCATTAATATGTCAATCACAGAAGTACAAGAGTAAGACAAGTTTTAAGCACCAAAAGATCATAGAAATAGTTCAGTTCAACTCCCTCATCTACTAGATGAACAGAAGCTTCTAGAACCCCAAACTCACCCAGCCTAATCAATCATCTCTAACTTCTTACTGAATCTCAGAAAGAACCATTAGGGGAATAGACTAGGAAAGAGGCTTTAAGACCAGAAAATGTTTTAAATTGGTAAGAAAGTTACTACAGACTTTCAAATTATTTTATTAGAAATCTATACAATGAGATATTAATAATCCCCATGGATAGTTGAATGAATCACAAATATTCAATAAGCCTTTTCCCATAGTTTGTTTCAAAGATCAGCATTTCTATGAGAAGTTACACAGGGTTTCTGAAAGTTGTAAGCATCTTAAAAGATTCTGCCTGCTTGTGTGTGTGTGTGTGTGTGTGTGTGTGTGTGTGAGAGAGAGAGAGAGAGAGAGAGAGAGAGAGAGAGAAAGAGAGAGAGAGAGAGAGGGCAGGTGTGCTAGGGGTATTACAGAGCTGTGTTGTGCACAAAGTTAATTCACCATAAACTGAGAAACACAGAAATTATCTTTTTGTCTATACAACTCAGAACACTAGCTTATCCTGTCATCAAATGATTACATTAACAAAAATCAATGAAACAGAGTATTTGACATGAATACAAATAAGAGCAAATAGAAATTTTTGAATATATTTCTAGACTTTTTTACTAGACATTTTGATATCATGAAGAAACTGTCACTGTCATCTTAAAATGATCTGACCACATTGAACTTTTAAAAATCCATCTACAAAAAATGTGAAGGTAAAGCTTTCACCTTTAATCTCTTGACATTTATAGAACAAGATGATGCAGCTGTAATGAACCACCACTGATTGTATCATGTAATGTGGGGAGGCATCATTAGTTTATGATAACAAGGGGTGGTTTGTCAGGCTTTTCCTGAACTGATAAGGTGAAGTCTAATTAGTCATATAACTGTTTTATTTTCCTTGGTAACGAGCATATGCCAAGAGGCTTATTGTGAAAAGGTACATTTTTTAGAAACCAAAAAAATACATCAAATGAAACACAGTTGTTTCAAAAATCTCTTTTCCAAGACCCACGTTGATTTTAACACCATATTAATTAGGAGAATTTTTAATTCTGCAGCTTTTTTATTATTGGAGGGCTAAAAATTTTTCATAATCTAACTTTTATTACCTTATATATGCCTCTTCCTTTTCAGTTATAGATAGTCATAAATATAATATGAACTGATGTATATTTCTACTAATACTTAGCAAATGCTGTGTATGCAATAGAACTTTATAATACCCAATAATTGGATTTCTCATGAGTTGGTAGGTGGGTAAGTAGGCGGTAGGTATTATCAGATTTCAGATTGTCTACACTCTTATAAGTGTCTAATATACTGCCTCTGTGAATAACAGGATAGATTATTAAATTCCTCTTTGGCAGCTCCTAGGATGAGTCCTATTCTTTCACTCCTTTTTGACAGGATCTAATTTCTATTCTTTTCAACATCTCCACTGACCTCCTGTACACTCTCCTGTGCTGCAAAGTTTCACTTGGCTGCTGATCTCCCAATCTCCATACATTAAAGATGCATTTATACTTTTTTTTTACAGTGCTCTGAACATAATTACAAAAGCTTTGAATCCAGAATCAAAAACGAATGGTTTGATCACATAAAAGCTAATTTCTGAAAATCACTCCACACAGAGATTCAAAGTCAAAGGGAGGACAAACTTAGAACTCTTCAGGTGCAGCCAGGGGAAAAAAATATATTTTCTAAGCAGATCCACAGAAAAGTTTATTATGTGCAGCAATTCAAAACTCTGGCCTCATCTACCTATTGTTATCTAAGCCTGTTGAACTCCTATTATTCAGTCTGCTGAGTTTTTTCATTATAAGTAACTAATGCGCCATTTCTATTTAATAACATTCTCCTTCAATTTCCCTTTGTAATTAAAGTACATGATCAACCATTTAATTGAAAAAATTAAAATGTAATATAGGACAATGTTTAGCAGCCACTTTTAAGAAACAAAAGATAGGCCTCAAGTCAAAAAGCAAGTACAGCACAGAGAAATCTACCCAATATTCTGTGATAAACTTGGTGCAAAAAGAATCTGGAAGAGAATGGAAGTGTGTACACGTATAATTGAATTGCTTTGTTGTAAAATAAACATTTACAATGTTTACAACATTGTAAATCAACCAAATTTCAAAAAATGGAAAAATAAATTAAAAAAAAATCAAGTACAAAGTTCTTTTACTGTTATCCACAAATATCTCCAATGTACCCTGTGTGATAATCTTTTTGTTTGGATGCATATTCAACTACAATAACTTCAAGGAGAGTAACAATGGGATGAATGTGCTGTCTTGGTGCAGTTTGGTTTCCTTTAAATTCCAAACAGCAAGGGGGTCAGGTTATCCTTACATGTATACATTACAATTACATTTTTTCCCCCACCCTTTGTTCTGTTGCAACATGAGTATCTAGACATAGTTCTCAATGCTATTCAGCAGGATCTCCTTGTAAATCTATTCTAAGTTGTGTCTGATAGGCCCAAACAGCAAACTTTTGTACCCAACTGCAGATAAGAAAAATTTTATCTCTTCTCTACAATGCCTTCACCTGATGACTTGCACTACTCTTTCAAGACTTCTCCTGCTATTATCTTTCATGGAAATGTTTCCCTTACCTTTTGGTAAGGTCAGAAATACTATTTCTATCTTTCAAGATAGTCTCTGGGCTGCCCATTGTCAAGTCAACTCTAATGACATTAGCTTTAATTACTTCCTTGTCTGTTTCCCCACTGAGCTCTGAGTTTCTCATATGCAGATATAAATCCTTTACTGTGGAAAGGTTCATCTGTGCAATATATTAGATTACAGATATAAGTGAAATCATATGCTATTTGTCTTTCGCTTTCTGACTTACTTCACTCAGTATGAGAGTCTCTAGTTGCATCCATGTTGCTGCAAATGGCATTATTTTGTTCTTTTTTTATGGCTGAGTAGTATTGCATCTGGAATGGATCCTGCTGTGTAGCACTGGGAACTATGTCTAGTCACTTATGATGGAGAATGATAATGTGAGAGAAAATAGAATGTATACATATATGTGTAACTTGTCACCATGCTGTGCAGTAGAAAAAAAAAAGTATTGGGGGAATAACAATTAAAAAAATATAAAATAAATAAATAAATAAATCCTTTAAAGCACAATGCTTCTTCTGGCTGAAGGTAGAGGATGTCAGAGATTCAAGGTATAAGAAAGATTCAACACATTGTTGCTAATTTATAGATTGAGGAGCTGTGTGAGAAGGAATAGAGATGGTCCAAATTGTTGAGAGAATCCCCCAGTTGAGAAATAAGCACCTTAGTCCTACAACCACATGAACTGAATTCAGCTGACAACCTGAGAGCATGAAAGTCAATTATTCACCAAAGTATCCTGATAAGACACCAGCACAGAAGAAACCTTAATTTCAGCCCTGTGAAATCCTCTGCAGTCAAGCCCATCTAGATTATAGCCAACAACACTATGGCCTAATAAGTGGATATTGTTTTTATTCCACTATGTTTGGTGATTTTCTATGGAGCTTTAGACAGTTATGTAGATTTGTTGCTTATTATTTCAAAAATTTTATCTAATAAGAATTTGAGAATTCATTAAATATTCAAAACTTGATCAGGCCAGCCAAAAAGAAAAAGGAAAAAAAAGGGACAACAAATTACTAATATCAAAAATGAAAGGGGGACATCACTACAGATCCCATACACATTAAAATGATAAAAAGGAATATGAACAATTCTATGTTCACATATTTGATAACCTAGATAAAATGGAATAATTCCTTGAAAGACACAAGCAGCCAAAACTCATACAAGAAAATCTATGAAATATGAATAAGCCTTTATCTATTTCAAAAATTGAATCAATAATTAATAACTATCCAAAAGAAAATCATCTGGCCCACTTGAGTTTACTGATGAATTCTACTAAACATTTAAGGAAGAAATTTTACCAATTATTTACACTCTCTTTCAGAGGATAGAAGCAGAGGTTTCACATTCTATTTTATTCTGTGATGCCAAGATTACCCTAATAACAAAATCAGGCAAAGATAACCACAGACCAACATCACTCATAACCTTACATGAAAAAATCCTAAACAAAATAGTAAATTGAATCCAAGAATATAAAAAAGAATTATATGCCACAACCAAGTGGGATTTATCCCAAGTATGTGAGGCGGATTCAATATTCAAAACCTTTTCTCTAATCTATCACATCAACAGGCCAAAAAGAAAAATTACATAAGTACATCAATAGATGTAGAAACAGTATCTGACAAAATCCAGCACACATTCATGATAAAAACTCTCAGTAAACTAAAATAGATGTGAATTTCATCAACTTAATAAAGATATTATACAAAAAACCTACAATAGCGTAACGCTTAACAGTGAGAAACTCTACTTTCCCACTAAAATCAGATATGAGGCAAAAATATTCCTTCCCATGATTCCTTTTTAGCATTTTACTGGAAGTTCTAGCTAAAACAGTAAGACAATAAAAGGGAATAAGGGATAGAGACTGGAAAAAAAAGAAACAATACTGTCTTTATTCACAGATGACATGATCATCTATTTATTGAATCCAAAAGAATCAATAAAAAAATCCTAGAATAAGTGGACATAACAAGGTTGTAGGATATAAGTTCAATATACAAAATTAAATCACTTTCCTTTATACTAGAAATGTACAAGAGGAATTTGAATTAAAATGTGAGAAAAAGGGATGTATATGTGTATGTGTGACTGGGTCAACTTGCTGTACAGTAGAAAATTGACAGAACACTGTAAACTAGCTATAATGGAAAAAAATAAAAATCATTAAATTTTTTAAAAAAGCACAATACCATTTACATTAGCATGCCCCCAAAATGAAATACTTATGCATAAATTAACAAAATATGTATAAGAGCTACATGAATAAAACTACACAACTCTGATGAATGAAGTCAAAGAGCAGCTAAATAAATGAGGAGCAATTCCAGGTTTATAAACTGGAAGACTCAATACTGTCAAGACGTCAGTTCCTGCCAAATTAATCTGTGGATTAAATGCAATTCCACTAAAAATCCCTGCAAGTTATTGTATGGTAATTGACCAAGTGATTCTAAACTTTATTTGGAGAGGCAAAAGACACAGAACAGCAAAGTCATTGCAATGAAGCAAGGATAGCCTTTTCATCAAACGGTTCTGGAACAACTGGACAGCCATATGCAAAAAAAATAAATAAATAAAAAAATAATCTAGATATATATCTTATACTCCTCACAAAAACCAGCTAGATCTCAGACTCAAATGCAAAATGAAATTGTACAACTCCTAAACATATGGAGAAACTAGATGACTTTGTGTACGGTGATGACCTTTTAAACATAACATTAAAAGCATGATTCATTACAGAAATAATTCCATGATAAGCTGGAATTCATTGAAATTAAAAAACAAAACAAAAGACTTACCTTCTAGAGAAAGCCCATGCCAACAGAGTGAGAATTTCACCACAGAGAGGGAGGAAATATTTGCAAAAACACAACATATCCACATATGTATTCAAATAATTTAAAAAACTCAACAATAAGAAAACAACCCATTTAAAAAAAATTAGTCAAAGACCTCAACAAACACCTCACCAAATAATATATACAGATGTCAAGTAAACATATCACAAGATGATCCACATCAGAGGTTGTCATGAAAAGGCAAGTTAAAACAATGAGCTACATACCTATTGGAATGGCCCAAATCCAAATCAATGACATCAAATGCTGATGAGGATGTGGAGCAACAGGAACGCTCATACCCTGTTGGCAGGAATGCAGAGGGGTACAGCCATTCTGAAAGATAGTTTTGTGTTTTCTTACAAACCTAAACATACTCTTACCATATGATCCAGCTTGTAGTTCTTGGTGTTTTAATCAAAGCAGCTGAGAACTTAAGTACACACAAAAACCCACATATGGATATTTATAAACAATCTCATTCATAATTGCCAAAATTTGGAAGTAACCTTTCAGTAGGTGAATTAATAAATAAAATGTGGTACATTTATACAATGGAATATTATTTGGCACTGAAAAGAAATGACTATCAAGCCATCAAAAGACATAGAGAAGCCTTAAATGCATATCATTAAGTGAAAGGAGCCAATATAAAAAGGCTACTTACCATATGACTTCAATTCTATGACATTTTGGAAAAACTATGGAAACAGTAAAAAAGATCTCCAAAGTTTTCCTAAAGTGGTGGCCAGGGGTTGGTATGGAAGTAAGGGATGAATAGGTTTAGCACAGAAAATTTCAGAGCAGTGTAAATGCTCTGTAAAAATACCACAATAATGAATATATGTCATTATACCTTTGTTCAAGCCCATAGAAGGCACAATACTGAGTATGAATCATAATACAAGCTACGGACTTTATATGATTATGAGTGGTCCTTGTAGGTTCATCTGTTGTAACAAAGTACCACTCTGGTAGGGGAGGTTTATAGTGGGGGAGTCTATGCATAAGTTGGGGCACAACTATATGGGAAATCTCTGTATATTCTCAATGTTGCTGTGAACAGAATCTGCTCTAAAAATAAAGTCTTTAAAGACTCTAATAAGAAAGAAAATATTCAAGAGAGAGTTGAAAGAATGTAGTACATACTATGGTTGCCTAACCTGATATCCAGCTCTCCTCCCTCTTACTAAAATAAACAAATCTGTTTGGCTTGTCAATATGCTTATCCCTAGGACTATACTACCCCATCCTTCCTGCAGTTACATGTGGCTATTTGACCATGTTTTGGCCAACTACATTTAAAAAGAAGTGTTATTCTGGGAAGTCTTCCTGAAGGGAGGGGCTGTATAGTTTTCTGTCTTTTTCTCCTTTCTGCTGCATGGCTTTCTGGAACATGATATGATGGCTTGCAACTGAAGGTAAAACTGTAGTCAACTGTTATGGTATAAAATACCCCAAAACTTAGCAGCTTACAATATAAATATTTAACATTAAATTATATAGTCTAATTCTGTGAAGCAGATGATTCTTCTGTACCAGAGAGGATCAGCTGAGGTCTCTCAATGAAATTCAGCTGGGCAGCAAGGCTGCTGTACAAGAACATGTCAACTTATTCTCACTTCTGGCATTTTGATAAGAGTGACTGAAAGGCCGAACCCAAATGGACGCTTCTCCTTTTCCATGTGGTCTCAGAGAGCCTGTCTGGATGATCTCTTCTGTAGGGTAGCTGGATTTGTTACATGACAGCTCAGAGCTCTAAGAGCAAATATTTCAAGAAGGAAAGAGTAGAAACTGACAGCTCCTTGAGGCACAGGCCTGGAAATTGGCACAGCATCACTTCTGCCATATTCTATTATTCAAAGTAGCCACATATTCTGCTCAGATTCAAGGAATGGGGACACAGACCTCTTTCTCAATGGGAGAAGGGAAAAGAATCTGTGCCATTTTTAATCTGACATAGATGACCTAAGGATGGCAAAGATGAGCTGGAAAGATCCTGGGTCCCTGACATAAAGCTTCTAAACCAGCCCATTGTTGCTGACATGTGAATTTATTTTATGTTACAGTGAAATAAATGTCCATCTACTTTAAGCAACTACAGATGCAGCAGAAACTGATACTGAGAATAGCAACAGGAGTTTTTAAGAAATGAGGAGGCCAAAATCCTTTTGATTTACTTAATATTTGCAACCTCTGCCTTCAAGAACTTCCCATATCCTTCCATTGTAGCATGTCCTGTGATAACAAATATTCCATTTTATCTTGAAATATCTTACCTGCAACTGTCTTCTGGTTGATATGTAAGTGTTACATAATTTTGGAATTCACCTGCTCTTCATGATGCATATCCTTAGGGATAAGGTATCAAGAGTCATTGTATGAATCTAAAAAAATCAAATTTTTATGTATAATAAGTAAAATGAAAATCAAAGATCTTTTAAAATAAGATGAAATCTGATGAAACATTTTAAATTGAAGGAAATGCTTGCATTGGTGGCTGTACTCCCCATCTTTCCTGATATGTACTTTTTTTCCTCTTTTAATGTATTGTAGGTCATTATGGTGATAGGCAGAAGATTTGAAATAAGCAGAGATATGGGAGATTTGGGTTTATTTGTTGCTTTATTTTATTTATCATTGTTTGCTTGATCACAACATATTCCAAAGCAATATTCTGCCACACTCTGCATCTTTTGCACATTCATACTCTTAATCATTCCAATTCTTATGCATTCCCACTTTCTTATACAACCAGACATATTCTCAAATTTTCCCAATCATATCCTAAGACCTTCTCAACCTTCATAAAGTATTCTGAGTGCATGCACATACTTTTTTTTTTTTCTTTTATGGCTGCACCTGCAGCATGTGGAAGTTCCTGGGCCAGGAGCCAAATTGGAGTTGCAATTTAGGCCTATGTCATAGCCATGGCAACAATGGATTTGAGCTGCCTCTGAGACCTATGCTGTATGGCAATGCCAGACCCTTAACCCACTGAGCTAGGCCAGGGATCAAACCCGCATCCTCATGGAGACAAGATCTGGTCCTTAACCTGCTGATCCACAATAGCAACTCCCAGGCTCTTATTCTCTTTTATATTGTAATATTTTGCATTATTCTGTTTATTAAATCTTTTGCAAACTTACTCTCAAAAATTCATGCTCTTACCTAATGACACACTTGCATAATCCTTTGCTGCATGTACACTTTTTGATATATTTTTGACAAATGAGTTTTCTTAAATTTCTCTAAACCCAACTAACCTCTGTCTTCTCTCTATCAGACTATAAGGTCATGTCACATGAAAGGAGAGGAACCCAAAGCAGATGATATATGATGACACTAAAGAACTCATGCTTCCCCTAGGGAAAATAGTATGGAGATGCCTCAAAAATTAAAAACAGAACTACCATATGAGCCATCAATTCTGCCTTTGGGTACATAATCAAAGAATATGAAAGTACTAATTTTAAAAGATACATGCACTCCCTATGTTCATCACAGCATTATTACCAATAGCCAAGACATGGAAACAACCTAAGTGCCCACAGGCAGATGAATGGATAAAGAAGATGAAAAGAATCATTAAAAAAGATAAGATCTTGTAATTTATGGCAATATGGATAGACCTTAAGGGATTTATGCTAAGTGAAATAAGTCAGATGGAGAAAGACATATACTGTAATGATTTCAGTCATATGTGGGATCTAGAAAACAAAAACACAGATACAGAAAACAGAGTAGTGGTCACCAAAGGGGAAGGGGATTAAGGGAGGTCAAAATAGGCGAAGGGGGTCACCTCAATGGTGATGGTTAGAACCTAAAACTCTGGCGGTAAACACACTACAGTGTATACAGAAGTTGAAATATTAAATGATATACATAAAACTTATATAATATTATAAATCAACAAAAACAATATTTTCTAAAAAAGGAAAAAAAAAGAGAACTCATGCTTCCAGACATCCTGCTTGAAATAAATCCCATTTAAGGCTTTAATAGGATCCCTAGAAATATGGTCACATGTATGTTTACAGGTTTTTGTAAACACTTTTATATTAAAGTATTTTATTGAGTTGGTTTAGATCACTGTCCAGTTTCACTTTCCCATGTGTTAGATATTGATAGAGCAGCACTGGACATGGAATCCATTTCAGAAGAAGATTTTTTTGAAGATTTTTAACTGCAATATGGAAAGATAATGGACATTCCAATTTAAAAAAAAAAGATTGAGAAATTACAGACTCTGATCTTAAGAGAGGAATGGTAGCTTCTTTTCTCATGTTTTATTAATACACAAAAGAGAGTATTAAAAATGGATTATAAAATAAAGCCAAAAAGCAATGAAATTATCAATATTTTTACATAGAGAAGCAAATGTGATCCCCCCTAATGATTAGAGCACATAAAATTAGCAATCATTAAGAGGAAAATCTCCCTTTAAAATAAAAGCAATGAATAGACTTTTAAATAGAGTAGATAAGTGACAGTTCTCATACTAGAGAAAGTACTGAATTGTCTTTATATTGTCTTTAGAGAAGCTATCACAAAAACTCCTACATGAAGAGGCAATCAAGGAATCAGTATATAACCAAAATGCATGGAAAATCATAATAGTGATATAATAGACAGTAAATACAATACTATTTTGTATTTACATAATGTTTGTGGTATTTGTCAAATTTTTAAGCATGTATTTTCCATGATTTACTTTCTCATTCTAACTAAAGGCTTAATTTCATATATAACATTTTATTCATAAGTTTGTATTCCCTCTCCTAAGGAGCCCTCCCTCAAATGACATCAACTGGCACCATCAAAACGGATTCCATCTCTGGAGAGGCTGGTATTTGTTGCAATGAGAACAAATGGATTAAAAAGTCACCAGAAACAAAAGAAAGGGATTCAGAAAAATGGGAGTGGCATTTTTCAGTGTTATATGAAGGAGAACAAGGATATCATGATCAAGTTGAGTCTTTTATTAAGTCTTTTAAACAATTTTTAATCAAATACTTAAGTTTCTCATTCATACAGATCCCCAAACTAAATGATCACCAGAGAAACCAAACATTGACCATCTTTATTTTTAGATACCTGGAAAGATCCCACAGCATTTTTTCAACATCAGCCATTACATTAATTAATTCTCCCTGTACAAAGAAGAGAACAACCCAAGGACCATTTGCTACAGATCCACATCACCAGTTCACTAAGTCCAACTGGCTCACTGTAAACGCTATTAAGAATATACTACACATTTAGGTAGAGCCAAGGAGTTTCAGAACAATCTATTAGCAAACCTAGAATCCAAACCTATTGCATTAAGATGAGAAAATGAAAAAAAAAAGTCAATAAGCTAAGCGAAATCCCAAATTTCAAATTACATTTTGAAATATTCTAAGGAAGGATGACAAAAATAGTTTAGTTCTTCCATTAAAATCTTATTGAAGATAGTACTTAGTCACTCAAATTCTGTTCTCCATTGTCAATTTTCTCTGACCCCCTCACCCCAACTTTGCTGAAGATATCTTTGGGAAAATCCAAAATAGTAATATTGGAAAGACTGCATACACTCCTAATAGTGAGTATCTTTTATAATAGCTTTTACATCATGCCCCATTAGGTTTCCCCCCCTCCCCAATCTGGCATGACAGTGTAATTTCCTGTTAAATGCTGTATTAGCAAGGATGAGTAATAATTCAACATGATGTTAATATAGCATAAGTTTAAATAGCTAATTAAGTGAAGCCCTCATTTTGTTTTACATTGTTTTACAATTATCATTGTAATTCTTGCAAGAAAATATTAGAGTCCTATAAAAATAAAAAGAAACATAGTAAGAGTTCTTACCTGTTTCTTACCCCTGCCTAAGTGTACAACTTTGGAAGAAGTGGTTCTCTGGCTTCAGCATTACCACCTATCAAAGGATAAACTCAGGAATATTCCAGGGAAATATTCCAGAAAGCTTTTCAGAAAACTTTGCTCCAAGTATGTATAGTGTTGATTTCTCCCTCTCTCTTCTGATTCCTTTACTATGAGAATAATAAATGACCAAGTCTGATTCTATTACTGTGAAACCGTCTTTTGGACTTGATTTTTTTAAAATTAAAATATAGTTAATTTACAATGTTTTGTTAAGTTCCATTGTACAGCAAAGTGTCTCAATCACACACATTTCCCTGTGCTGTACAGTAGGGTCCCATTGCCCATCCATTCCAAATATAACAGTTTGCATCCCTCAAACCCCACAAATGCCCATCTGTCACATTCCCTCCCCTTTCCCCCTGGAAACCCCAAATCTGCTCTCCTTGGCCATGATCGGTTTCTGCTTTTTTTTTTTTTTTTTTTTTTTTTTTTTTTTTTTTTTTTTAAAGAGAGGATCATCTGTTCCATATTTTATATTCCACAAATAAATGATATCATATGGTATTCGTCTTTTTCTTTCTTGCTTACTTCACTTAGTTTGAGAATCTCTAGGTCCATCCATGTTGCTGCAAATGGCCTTAGTTTGTCTTTTTTATTGCTGAATAGTATTCCATTGCATATATGTACTACATCTCCTCAATCCATTCATATGTCAATGGGCATTAAGGTTGTTTCCATGTCTTGGCTATTCTGAACAGGGCTGCTATGAACACAGGGCTGCGTGTATCTTTTTCAATGAAGCTTTTGTCCAGATATATGCCCAAGAGTGGGATTGCTGGATAATATGGTAGTTCTATATTTAGTTTTCTGAGGCATCTCCATACTGTTTTCCATAGTGGTTGTACTAATTTATATTCCCACCAACTGTATAGGAGGGTACCATTTTCTCCATACCCTCTCCAGCATTTGTTTTCTGTTGAATTGGTAATTATGGCAATTCTGACTGGTGTGAGGTGGTACCTCATTATAGTTTTGATTTACAATACTCTAGTAATTAGTAATATTGAGCATATTTTCATATGCCTGTTGGCCATCCATTTGTCTTTTAAAACTATCACTATTTCCAGATGACATGATACTGTACCTAGAAAACCTTAAAGACAGCACCAGAAAACTATTAGAACTCATCAATGAATTTGGCAAAGTTGAAGAATACAAAACTAATACACAGAAATCAATTGCATTTGTATATACTAAAAATGAAAGATCAGAAAGAGAAGCCATAGAAACCATCCCATTTATAATCACATAAAAAATACCTAGGAATAAACCTACCTAAAGAGACAAAAGACCTATACTCTTAAAACCATAAGACACTAATGAAAGAGATCAAAGAGAACAAAAACAGATGGAAAGATATACCATGCTCTTGGATTGGAAGAACGAATATTGTCAAAGTGACTATACTACTCATGGCAATCTACAGATTCAATGCAATCCCTATCAAATTACAAGACATTCTTCACAGAACTAAAACAGAATATTTTAAGTTTGCATGGAAACACAAGAGACCCTGACTAGCCAAAGCAATATTGAAAATGAAAAATGAAAATGGAGGAATCAAGCTTCCAGACTTTAGACAATACTACAAAGCTACAGTCATCAAAACAATATGGTACTTCCACAAAAACAGAAATATAGATCAATGGAATGGGATAGAAAGCCAAGAAATAAACCTGAGTACCTATGGTCAACTAACCTATGACAAAGGAGGATAGAACATACAATGGAAGAAAGATAGTCTCTTTAATAAATTGTGCTGGGAAAACTGGAAAGCTATATGTAAAAGAATGAAAGTAGAACACTATTTAACAAAAGTAAACTCAAAATGGATTAAAGACCTAAATATAAGGCCAGATACTGTAAAACTCCTAGAGGAAAACATAGGCAGAATGATCTTTGACATAAATCACAGCAACATCTTGTTTGATCCATCTCCTAGAATAATGGCACAATTAAGACACAAATAAACTAATGGGACCTAATCAAACTCAAAAGCTTTTGCACAGCAAAGGAAACCGTTAAAAAATGAAAAGACAACTCACAGAATGGGAGAAAATCTTTGCCAATGATGCAACAGACAAGGGTCTAATCTCCCAAGATATACAAACAACTCATGCAACTCAACAGCAAAAAGCAAACAACTCAATTGAAAAATGGGCAGAAGACCTAAGCAGACATTTTTCCTTTTAGACTTTTTCTCTTCCTTTCCCAAATTTTATTATGATACTACAGGTTACATGCCTAGCCCTGAGCATCTCTCCTCACATACAGTTTGTAATATGTCAAACACTTCCTGTGTTCTCCCACCTTTTAACCATCTCTCTCTCTCTCAGAGACCCACACGTGGGTGCACACATGCATGCTCACATGCACACTTTTTAACCTTGTCAATCATTTACTCAAATAACTTAGATGCTTCCCAATGCTTATAAAATCATTTTCTGGCTTTCAAGGGACTAGGGGATTTCAGATTATTATCAATATAAACAGCCTATATATATGTGTATGTATGTGTATATATGTGTGCATATATCTATATATACAGAACATATAGGTGTGTATGTATGCATATATGTGTATATATATATAAATTTAAAACAGCAGCTACTTAATCCAAGTAGCTCTGCAGCATTTGATAAACAAGTTTTTCTCTTCTGACTCTCAATGTTGGCATGTGTTGGATGAGGTGTTTTTTGTAACATGCTTCTCACAGTGGGTGGCATATGGAACATACTCAATAAATATTGTTCAATAGAGAACTAAAATCCTTCTTATATCTGGGTGAATTAATTAAAGTGAATATGGTAGGTCATATAGAGTTCAATTTTTTAAAGCTATTGGTATGTGATGATAAATTGTCAGCCATAGAAGGTGTTCCAGTTTCCCTGCTAACCAAGTGTAAGTGAAAATGCTATTTTCCCTAAAATTTTGTCCCACTGGGTATTATAGTTTTAAATATCTTTCATTGAAAAATAATATGGTTTAAACTTATGTTACTTTGATAATTTTTGAAGTTTTTTCTTATGTGTTCCTTGATATCTGCCCTGTGAGTTGTCTAAAATATAATTTCGTCAAACGCTATATTAGTAAAAGCAGCCTGATTTTATAATATGTAAGGATTACTGGATAGAAAGACATTGCTCATTGTTGAAGTCTCTTGTGGTGCAGCAGGTTAAGGATCTGGTGTTGTCACTGAAGAGCCTCGGGTCACTGCTGTGGTGAGGGTTTAATCCCTAGCCTAGGAACTTCCACATGCTCTGGGCAAGCCAGGGGAAAAAAAAGATGTTGCTCATTGTCTATTATATATGCATGAATTTTCTTTTTTTTGTAATTTGTATTTGATTTTGATTATGGTAGTATTTTTGCCAGGAAGATGATTTTATATGTGTATCTCAATGTAGCTAGATACTCTTAGATTTTCTGTTTCCCAATATGCTCAAGGGGGTAAAGTTTGTATAACAGTGAAGATTAAGTAATTATTCAATGATAACTGCTAATTTAACTGAAATTTTGGAGCTATCTGTACCTGATTTTAGTCAAAGTATCTAGCTTCATCATCTTCCTCTAAAGTGACAATTTCTTGTCCCAACATTATTAATTGGATAGATTTTTTTACCATAGTGATTTTGAAGTGTATATTCTAAGTTCTCATGTATTTATTATAATACTTTCTAGTCTAATTCATTAATCTGCTTTAATTGTGTTTAATACTATTAACTTTTTAATATTTCATACCATTAGACCTTCCATTACTCATGATTTATAAGATTTTATATCTTTTTGGATAATCTTTAGTAATGTTTTTCAGTCTCTTCCCTCAATATCGCCGCTCATCTTGTGGGTGGCATAATTATTATTACATTGTGGATGACATAATATTGCAGATGTTTTCATTTTAGGAAAAAAACTGACATGCTTATAATATTTTCTTTGTCCAAAATAAAGTAAGTTTTAATTTGATCATTGTTTCTTTTATTTCTCTCAAATACAATTAGGTTATTTTTATATGGGCCCTGCACATTTTAAAAAAATATTTTTACTGGATGGCTTATATGTTGGATGCTAGGTGAAAGGGACAATATCATTTGATGATATGTTTAAAGTGATTCATATATAGGAAGTTAATTTAAAAAAAATTACTGGATTATATTTGACTTACAATGTTGTATTAGCTTTAAGTTTATAGCAAAATGAATCATATATATATGTAATTTTATATACACTAAATATGTATTATATATAAACAATATATCTATGTTATTTTTCATATAGGTTATTACAGAAAATTGAGTTCAGAACATTGAACAAAAGCACAGGGAGGATGCTGTTAGTTATCTACCCTGTATGTAGTAGTGTGCATGTGCCAACCCCATCCTTCCACTTTATCACCCCTACCATGGTTACCTTTGGTAACCATAAGTTTGACCTCAAAATCTTTGAATCTGTTTCTGTCCTACAAACAATTTGCTTTGTATCATTTTTATTAGATTCCACATGTAAGTAATGTCATATGATATTTGCCTTTCTCTACCTGGCTTACTCAATATGATAATCTTTAAGTCCATCCATGTTGCTGAAAATGTAATTATTTTATTCCTTTTATATTTGGGTAATATTCTATTGTATATATGTATCACATCTTCTTTATCCAATTTTCTGCCAGTGGACATTTCCAACATGAAAACATAAGGTCTAAATTTATTTTTCCAATTGTGTGTCTTTTGCAGTTATTTATGGTATTTTTGGTGTATGAATTGTTCAATTTTTACATGATCAAACTATCATTTTTTCCTGTTTTATGATGAAAGCAACTTAAGCATGATGATCTGATAATTTCTCCAATTTTTCAAACAGTTAAATGATTGCAACAACACAATTTATTGAATAGTTTACCCATAACCCAATGATTTGCAAAGTCATGCTTCATATACATTAATTTAGTTTATACTGATTTCAATATGCTATATATTGATTTAAAGATATTGGACCAAATTCATGCTATATTTTATTCTTATTTTCCAAAAGCTATTAAAACAAATTCGCTACCATTTTTGTTGGAAAGCAAAATAAAGACTTCTCTGTGTTTCAGAAATTGTACAAAATTCCTAAAAGATGGGGAAAAGATAGCCTTTCATTGATTAATACATACAAGCATTTGCCTCCTACTTAAAGATGTAGGTACTAGAAGTTGGAGCAGACATGGGGGTCATCTGTAGAATTTTCAGAATTTTCAGTTTGGATTCCCCTAGACTGCCAGGTGAATTATCCCATGCATAGTCTTCCTCTTGCCTCCCTGGTACTGACAGTAGAGTTAAAATGCCTTCAATCAACAAAGATGAGTAAATGGGAGAATTCAGGTCAATTTCCCAATTTTTGATAAACTAGAAGTGCAATAAATAAGATCCATTACAAATTCCCACATCTCGGAGTTCCTGTCGTGCCTCAGTGGTTAATGAATCCCACTAGGAACCATGAAGTTGCGGGTGTGATCCTTGGCCTTGCTCAGTGGGTTAAGGATCCAGCATTGCCATGAGCTGTGGTGTAGATTGCAGATGCGGCTTGGATCCCATGTTGCTGTGGCTCTGGTGTAGGCTGGTGGCTGCGGCTCTGATTTGACCCCTAGCCTGGGAACCTCCATATGCCGCAGGAGCAGCCCAAGAAATGGCAAAAAAAACCAAAACCAAAAACAAACAAAAAAAACAATTCCCACATCTCAGCATCATATCCCCTTTTCTAGCACCATGGGAATAAGATCAGAAACATGACCTACTGCTCCCTAAAGGCTGATTGCATGAGGAAGGATTTTAGCACCAACTGATAATCCAAAGCACATAATGACTGCTCAAAAAAGAATCAACAACCATTCAAGGAGAGTCATCCCATGATAGGAGGAAATAACAAATATACTGAAATAAAGTTTTTACAGCTAAGAACGCATCACTGAGGTAACAAGGAGAACCAGACTGTTGGATAAGTATGGGGGGACTGATGATAATACTGCATTATCCAAAAATATTTTTCAGTAGGTATGCAAGTTAAATATCATATATTTAAAATATATAAACAGTACAAAATATAAAGAAGCTATTTAAAAATATGAGATATGATTAAATAATAAATTAGTAAATTAAAAAATAATTTAGATATTCTCCTAAACATAAACAGAAATAAATGAAAATATGAGACACATAATTATAAAAGGGTTGGAAGACATGGAATATCAGTTCAGTAGTTGTAATATTTACCTGTTTTATTTTTTGTCTCTTTAGGCCCACTCCCGTGGCATATGGAAGTTCCCAGGCTAGGTGTTAAATCAGAGCTGTAGCTGCTGGCTTACTCCACAGTCACAGCAATGCCCAGATCCAAGCTGCATTGGTGAGCTATACCACAGCTGACTGCAATGCCAGATCCTTAACTCACTGAGCTAGGGGAGGGATCAAACCTGCATCCTCATGGATACTAGTCAGGTTCATTACCACTGAGCCATGATGGTAACTACATAATATTTATCTTATTATAAGGTTTTAAAGAATCTGCTTTTAAAAGATTAGAGAGGAGGAAAAACTATAAAAAATAACTGACTTGTTTCTGATAATATGGCAGGTTAGGTTAGTGACACCAACATTCAAGGTAAAACCATTACAAAAGGGTAAAACAAAGAGATAGAATAATTTGAAGGCATCAATAAGCCAATAAGAGGGGAAACTGAAGGAAAATGAATGACTATTAATGGTTATAGGGTTTTGGGGGGAGAGGTTGATGAAATTTTTCCAAAATTGAGGTAATTTTTGAAAAACTCTGTAAATATGTTAAAAAACACTTATTTACATACTTCGTTTACTTCTTTAGGCCATGCATGGGATGAATCTGCAGTACGGCTGTAACCAGAGCAACAGCAATGACAATGCCAGCTCTCTAACACACTGAGCCACTAGAAAACTCAAATTATATACACTTTAAATTAGCAAACTTTAAGGCATATGAATTATATTTCAGTAAAGTTGTACAATAAAATAAAAATTTGTTAATAGGATGGTATGCAGGGAGATCAAGAAAACATGAGTAAGGAACAGTCATGATAGACAGTTGAGAATAATTCCAAATTGATTCCTAGTAAGAAAAAAGAAATAAAATGTGATCAAAGCAGTATTTTAAGAGAAAAGGCAAGAAATTTTCCAAAAAATATGAAATCACTGGAGATTTCATAAGGCCAACAAAGCCCAATAAGATGCAATAAAAAGATCATCATAACTAAACCCATCAAAATGAAATTGCAGCTACCAGTGATAAATTTTTGAGGGAAGTTAGAGTGGGGTAAAATGCAGCTTATTTTTTTTCTTCCAGTTTTATTGAGATATAACTGACATACAGCCCAGTATGGTTTTCAGGTGTACATCATAGTGACTGATTTACATGCATCATGTAATGATCACTACCTATCAATTTCCCTTACCTCTGTCCCTCATCCCTCCACTGCCCTCTCCTCAGGCAACTACCTATTTGTTCTCTCCATATATGACTATCTCTGCTTTGTTATGTTTGCTCACTTTATTTTTTAAAGATTCCATGTAAAAGTGAAACCATATAGTATTTTTCCTTCTCTGACTTATTTCACTTAACATAATGGCCTCTAGGTCCATCCATGTTGTTGAAAAATGGTAAGATTTAATTTTTTTTATAACTGAGTAATAGTCCATAAAAGGATTTCTCTTTCCTATTGTATGGTCTTGCTTCCTTGGTGATAGATTAATTGACTGTAAAAGTGTGGGTTCACTTCTGGACTCTCTATTCTGTTTCTTTGGTTTACATGTCTGTTTTTTGTGCAATACCATTCTGTTTTAATGACTGTAGCTTTGTAATATAGTTTGAAATCAGGAAGCAAGGTATCCCTAGTTTTGTTTTTGTTCTTTTTCGTGAATATTTTGGCCATTTGTGATAGTCGTGTTTCCATATGCATTTTAGAATTATTTTAGTTCTGTGAAAAATGCCATTGGTATTTTGATAGGGGTTGTCTTGAATCTGCAGATTGCCTTGGGTAGTATGGCCCTTGGTAATATTTAACAATATTAATTCTTCTAATCCATGAACAAAGAATGTCTTTCCAAATGTTTGTGTCATCTTTAATTTCTTTCATCAATGCTTATAGTTTTCCAAGTATAGGACTTTTGCTTCTTTAGTTAGATTTATTCCTAGGTATTTTTTATATAATTGTGAATAGGATCATTTTCTTAATTTTTCTTTATGATAGTTCATTTTTAGTATAGAGAAATGCAATACATTTCTGTAATTTTATATACTGCAACTTTACTGGAGTATATTATTTTGAAGTCATGATATTCAACTTTTAATTAATTGCTTAATATTCAAGCTTTTAATTCTTGAGAAAACCTAGGACTAAAAATCATGAATAACTTACCTAGTGTATCTCAATAATTAAAATTTCCAGGCATGATTCCGAATTATATTATTTGCATCCAATTACTTTTTACCATGTTATAACCTAAAATTTTATAGAAAAAGTCAAACAAAAATTCAAAATGTATGATTGATTTATTCATATTCTGGGTTGTTGAGAATTACTGATCATAATGTTAACCATTTTCTTATTCTTCCATGAGAAATGGGATTTTTTTCAATTCATAGGCCCAGTTGTCATTTCTAAGTCATTTATTCAAGTACAGAATGCTCATGGTGGCACCAGGAATTTTCTGAGTG
Source organism: Sus scrofa (assembly GCF_054392235.1). Taxonomy (NCBI): domain Eukaryota; kingdom Metazoa; phylum Chordata; class Mammalia; order Artiodactyla; family Suidae; genus Sus; species Sus scrofa. The sequence goes on along the minus strand of NC_139395.1, from coordinate 35,434,123 downwards.
AAATTACTTAACTGACTTATCCCTACTTCCTTTTTTAAAATTTAAGTACAATATACTTACAAAATCATGTTAGTTTCAAGTGTATAGGATGGTGATTCAGATATGCATATATATTTTCAGATTTTTTTTCTCTCTTAGGTTACCACAAAATATTGAGTTCCCTGTCGTATACAGTAGGTCCTTGTTGCTTATCTATATAACTACCTTCTTTTTTTTATCTATAAAAGGAGAGAGAAATCCACATGTGTATTAGAGGTACAGGTGCAGAAGTAAGGTAAAGGCAAAAATTAGTCAAATATTGAGGTCCAAATAATCATACTTATTTCCAAATCACTCTTATCTATTTATCATATTCTTCCTGTGAGTGATATTTAAATGATCCCAAACCTAAATATTACCGAAATCCATTAATAATTAAAACTCAGTGTCAAATGTAGACCAGTCATTTATCTTATATAACTTCCTGATAGGTTTTGGAAGGTGGAATTAGAATGATTTTATCATATTTATTTTTTCTTTTTTGGCCACAGCCATAGCGTATGGAAATTCCTGGGCCAAATCCAGGCTGCAACTGTGATCTATGTCACAGTTGTGGCAATACTGGATCCTTAACCCATTGTGCAGGGCTGGGGATCGAACCCACACCACCACAGAGACATCACTGGATTCCTTAACCCACTCTGCCACAGCAGGAACTCCCTGGAATAGAATGATCTTGAATGGAAATGTTTTCTCAGGCTAACATACACAAATACTTCTGCTAGTGCACCTCCACTCCAATTTTCATCACTATTCTTTCATACTCATCCCAGTAAACCATAATTAAAGGAACAAAAGACAATTAACAGAGGCTGTTGTTTCTATGAGGATACTAAGCTATGGGCTTTGTTTGACAATTAACGGAAATGCAAATACAAAAGACTGATGTAGATAATTTCCCAAGTTAAAAAAGAAAACAAGAATAAATAAAAATGGATAAATTATCACTCATCACATTTATAGAACATGCTAATTTTTTAGTCTAGTTTTTATTCTATTTGACCTGACCTCTACTATGACAAAACTGTCTTCTCTATGCTGTCAAATTACTTGGAACATCAGTGGCTAATAACAATTGCAAGTATGGTCATTATAGTATATATCAAGGCTGTTGAGAGTGTCAACAGATTTTTATTTGTCTAATAATAAGCCCTTTAAAATGTCATTTAAAAGAGAAAAAGTTTCAGTAATACCAAATAGGTGAAAAAATGCAATTTATTGTATATTCATCAATAACTAATTTCAAATCACATAAAATTCAGTCACAGTAATTCTTCTTACATACATATTTTCATCCCCTAAAATTTGATATGGTATGTTCATTAATTCTGTCTCTACTTTGAACATATATCTAAAAAGTATTTTAATGCACTTGATTTAAAATTGCCAAATGAGAAAAATGAAACTCTCGAAATGACATGAAATAGTATTTAGGCTGTAGCTTAGGGGAACAAGAGTTAGCAATCACCTACTGAAGACAAAAATACCATTAGAATAAAGAAGACACTTCAATAGTTTTTACATCAAAGTCACCTGGCTATTTAAGTGTTTCTCCTAATCTTTTTTGATTAATAAGCTTTTTTTTTTTTTAAACAGAAAGAAATATTTCTTCAGATAAACAGGGTGATACATGTCTGTGTTTCTTACTATGGATAGAAGCTCCTGGCTACTGCAGATCTCAGATGTAACCAAGAGGGAGCAGCCTCCCAGTGATTGAATTTATTTCTTTGGGAAGATGGGCATTTTAAACTTTTTATATGGAGGAAAAGGAAAGGATTATTGGGGTCAGGGGTAAGTAGAGGGAGGAAGAGAAAGAGAGAGAGAGAGAGAGGGAATCTCCCAAGTTTAACTTATTTCAGTCCCTCAAGCCCCTGCCTGTCTTCTATAAAAGTGTTTCTTTCTTGCTAGAATGCTTTTTGCTTTACTTTCTACCTGGTGAACTCCTCTGCTCAGAATTAAAGATCATTTACTCAGAGACGCATTTCTCTGACCCTTGGCATAATTCCCACTTCCACCTAGGTTATATTATATTAATCATGTATCCCTCTTAATATTAGTTATGATACTTTGCATGTTTACATTTACATATATGAATATTTATTTTGAGACATACCTTTTACAATTAAATGACTCTTTTATTCCCTGTGTGCTTTCAGGATGTGATATAGTGCTTTGCACACAGGCAATAAAAAGTTGTTCTTTCTTTCCTCGAATATTTTTGGGCACTTACTATGTGCAAAGCCTTATGGATGTGCTAAGCCCAGAAAGGACTTAAAAATGTGTAACACCACTCTCTTGCCTTTAAGGATCATATAAGTTAGAAGGTAAGATGATATATAAATTGTCCTCAAGTAAAACAAAAGTTGAATTCACAGGAGAGGGAGAGATCAAGAACTCGAAATATAAAAAGGTCACTGTTATTGGGATATCTTCTTTGTGGGAGTTCAAGGACACTAATTAGCTAACTGTTCTTTGTTCTTGGAATGAGCAGTTCTTTTTCTTTTGGAAAAAGGCAAGTAATGACTCAGTATACACATCAGCAGTCAGCAACTTCTCTCCCTCCCTCCTGCAGGCTTCCTACACATTGAAACTGTTTTTTTTTTCTTCTTCTTCTTCTTCTTATTTTCTTATATAAGTCCATTTTTCTCCCCCAGAACTAAAGTTCAAGTGTGTTTAGGAGGGAATGTGGAAGAATGGAGAAAGCTGTGAGGGAGGTAGAAGATTCTAGTAACAATGAAGAGTAGCATTATTCACAATTACATTGAACTTCACTACTTGAACTGGCTTCTTTTATAATTAAAATGTGTTCAACTTACAAACTAAGGTCTACATTCCAAACCTCCACGTGCATGCTTGTCGCCATTCCATCTACTTATTGATCTCGCTCCTTTTTTTTTTTTTTTTTAGTATTCCCAGGCTAGGGGTGGTTGAATCATAGCTACAGCTGCCAGCCTACACCACAGCCACAGCAAGCCAGATCTGAACTGCGTCTATGACCTACACTACAGCTCCCAGCAATGCTGTATCCTTAACCCACTGAGTGAGACCAGGGAGTGAAACTGCAACCTCATGTTTCCTAGTCAGGTTCATTAACTGCTGAGCCATGAAGGGAACTCCCTACTTATTTATTCTTTGTAAGTTATCTGTTTAATTCTGAAATACAAAAGATGTTTAAACACAAGTTCTGCTAAAGAACTGTAGAGCAGGAAAGAAAGATACATTAGAGTAACCAGACACATCTCAGCCAATTGATCAAAACCATAGGGATAAACCATGTAGATAACCTGGGCATCTATCCAGAGAAAACCATGACTCACATGTACTCCAATGTTCATTGCAGCACAATATACAATCACCAGGACATGGAAACAACCTAAATGTCCATCGACAGAGGAATGGATGAAGATGTGGTACACATACTCAGTGGAATATTACTCAGCCATTAAAATGAACGAAATACTGGCATTTTTAGCAACATGGATGAACTTAGAAATTATCATGCTAAGTGAAGCCAGTCAGACAATGAGACACCAACATATCATGCTTTCACTGACATGTGGAATCTGAAAAAAGGACAGAATGAACTTCTTTGCACAACCAGTACTGCCTCACAGACTTTGAAAAACTTATGGTTTCCACAGGAGACAGTTTAGGGGGTGGGGGGATGCACTGGGGTTGTGGGTTGGAAATTCTATAAAATTGGATTGTGATGATCATTGCATATCTATAAATGTAATAAATTCATTGAGTAATTAAAAAAATAAAAATAAAAAATAAATAAAAAAGAAGGTATTCTTGTGATGATGTGATGAAAAAGACACTTTACCTCTGTGGTCTTCCTCTCAAAGACATTGTACCAGTGTATATTAGTGAAAAACATGAGACAGGTTCCAACAGAGGGGCCTCTTACAAAACATTTGTCTGGAACTCCTTAAAACTGTCAAAATCATCAAAAGAAGTCTGCAAATCTGTCACAGTGAAGAGGTACCCAAAGAGACACAAAACCCAAATGTAATGTGGTATTCTAGAAGGGATACTATAAAAGACAAATATATTAGGTAAAGAATAAGTACATCATATTAAAGTATGGACTTTAGTTAACAGTAAAGTAACAGTAAATGTTCATTTATGGTGGCAAATGTATCTTACTAATGTGAGATGGTAAAAATATGGGAAACTGGGTGTGGGGATATTGGTACTTCTTGTAGTATATTTTCATTTTTTCTGTAAATCAGAGAGTGCTCTAAAATATACAATCCTCAAAAAAAATCCTTGTCAGAGAATTCTAATATCTATCTAATATCTATGATTTATTAGATATTAGAATATATTTATATCAACTTTCTGTTTGTATCTGCCAATTTTCTTTTCTCATTCAAGTTATTTCATAGTTCTTGGTATGATAGTTTGCTGTTTTGAATTTAACCTGAAAATGTGGGGAATTGCCTGAATCTTGATTTTTTTCATTTAAGCAGGACTCCTCTGACACTGCTTCACTGGAAAAAAATGTACTGTGACTCTATTACTGCCAGCTGGGGGTTCTTAGAAGTCTAGTTTCCCTAAACAGTCTCTGTTAATATCCAGGGAAAGGGGCTTCTGACTATTGCTGAATAAGGCTATGAGTTGTAAGCTCCCATGTGGGGGCAGGAGGTGACTCATGGGCTGAGTGTTCTACTTATCGCACAGTGGTTATTAAATCCTAACTCTCCACTGGAACTCCGGTGACAGCAAGCCATGGGGGAAAGAAGTCTTCCTTGACATAGAAGTGTGGGAAATGGAGAAGTGGGAGGGGTGGGATGGTTAGTGAGGATCAGTAGTGCCCAGCAAAGATGAAAGTCCAAGCTCCCCACCTACCTCTATGCTAACATCACCCACAGGAATGGAGGTGGGAATAGAGTGCCTTGTAATAGCAGCATTCTAGGTTACCCCTGAGGAATTTTCAGGGCATTTTTCAGACTAGAATATGGAAGAAAAAATTATTGTATCTGAAACCTACAGTGAATATAAAACCAGGTCTTATTTGATTTGGATTTGAAGTTTTTCAAGGTTTATGGATAGAGAAAAATGAGGTGGCTCATGCTTCTGAAAGAAAAAGAAAGGTGACTCCAAGTGATTAAGAGTGGCTGTGAGACGGGGAGGGGGTTGGCTTTCCAGTATCTAGTTGGACACTTGTTTGGGCAAGGGGCACATGAATCTGCTGCTGGGTCTATCTGTAGATGTAAGAAGAAAATTAGAGTGAGCTGGCACCTGGGCAGTGGGGTGGTTTGGGAGGAAATGTGAGTTGCCTATATGGCAAATGGTAGCTGACCTTGAGTCACCCAGTCTCAATTAAATCTCCTCACTAGGGAACAGGGAAAAGTAAAGGGAGAAAGCCTGAAGTGTAATGAGTTATAACATGCATCCCATGAGAGAGGCAAGATTTATGGGTCTGCCATTTGGAGGACAGCAAAAGTCAACCAGTGTTGGCAAAAGCAATGGGAGTGGTCCATAATGAGAGCATTAAAATCCTGTCTTGTTAATTAGGGAGAAATTTTACTTCTGCCTCCCCCTCTTTCCAGGTGCAGTTTATCAGATGAGTTGGAAGAGGTGTACAGCTCTTAGAGCCAGGACGTCTTCCTCTCTCACTCTTTGGTCAGCATCTCAGCTCAGTCTTGCTCTAGCAGCAGTCACTGGGGCAGGGCAGTGGGGGATTATGTAGAGGATGGTGAGGAAATGAATTTTAGATCGAGTTTGACTCTGAAGTTTAAAATGGGCTGCATTTTAATAACTGCCAGTGAATGGGTTTGGTTTTTAAAGCTTTAACATGGCCCAGATTTTAATAACTGCCAGTGAATGGAAAGCTGTGGAATTCACATGATATCATTAATGGATAGCAATGTGAAATTCAACCAAGCAGTGCAGGAAAAAATAAAGTTCTTTCACCTTTAAATCCCACCAAGTTGAGTCTTCTTGACAAACTGGTGAGTGAATAAAAGATATTTAAGACATGAACTATTTTTCTTTTTTATCATTGGGTTTGTGACGGCATGGCTATGTTGGCTGTGATAAAAGGGGTGTATGAATATATCTAATGCCATTTATTAATACAGAAAAAGTGATTTTTCATGTTCAGTGAGGGCCATGGAACATAATGCTTCTACTCTCTATCCATCTTCCTGTTTACAAAGTGGACTAGAATACAATCTGCAGCCTTGACTGCCGTTCTCCTTGACATTTCACTTACCTGCTTTTCTCCCCCATTAGCCTGCCTTTGAGAGAGTGTGGACACTGGGTACTATATCAACTTAATAGCTGGGACATCTGGTGCAGCCTGACAGACAGATTGCCTGCCTACTTAGACCCTCTGCATGAGTCAAAAATCATAAGAACTTGGCCTTTCCAAAGTGGAGCTGACCTGGTAAAAGGCGTTGCACATAAGGCAATGTCATCTCCTTCCCAGGAAGAAAATGACGACTTGGTAATGTTAGAGAGGAAACAAGAAGAAATCAGAGTTGATGAGACTTGGGTGCCATTTTATTTTGTGAAAAAACAAAATATTTTAATGTTAAATTAGACATTCTGAAACAATTCAAAAATTAAAAATGTTGTAAAAATAAACAGTAAAAATGGTTAAAAAAAAAAGAATACCTGTCTGTGTTTTACTTCTATGTGCCTGTTGTTAAGACTTTGCCACATATCTATTTGGGCATGTTTACCTAATTTCTTTTCTGAGCCATTTGAAAATAAGCTGTATACATCATGACCCTTTTACTTCTAATACCTCAATGAGTATTTCACAAGAATGGAAATATTTTCTGCAGTCAGATGTGTCACCCTTGTGCCAAGAGGTCCTGTTGGAAATATTTTCTTACATCCACCAGAAGAGTTGATAAATTCATAAGTGTATATTGATATAGTACTTTTTTTCTTATTATCCATATAGCAATTGTATCAGTTGGTTTAATAATATACCCTATAGCATTCTCAACAGAACAAAGTCCTTTGAAATTTAAACATAGTGAGGAGCTATGCTGAGTCCTTATGCTGTGAGCCACAAGGGAAGACTTGTGGTTGCCAAGGGGGAGGGGGAGGGAGTGGGATGGACTGGGAATCTGGGGTTAATAGATGCAAAATATTGCCTTTGGAATGGATAAGCAATGAGATCCTGCTGTATAGCACTGGGAACTATATCTAGTCACTTATGATGGAACATGATGGAGGGTAATGTGAGAAATAGAATGTATATATGTATGTTTGACTGGGTCACTTTGCTGTACAGTAGAAAATTGACAGAACACTGTAAACCGACTATAATGGAAAAAATAAAAATCCTTAAAAAAAGGCAAAGGCAAAAATATAAATATCATATTTTAAAAATAAACTTAGGAATCTGAACAAGCATATATAAGAAATTGTAGGGGATAATTTCTTAATGTCCCAATGCACTAAAAGAAATTGGCAGTAACAAAGAAGCTCTGTTACCTGTTACACCTTTCCATGCAAGTGACATAGTTATGTAAGAAGACAAAAGATCACACAAAGTAACAGAACTTTAGGGAACTTCCTGGGATAATCTATCTTCTCGAAGATGTTAATAAGGAAACTATGAGAGTTTGATTTTAACTGTTTAGTCAAAATATCCAGTTGGAAACTAAATTGCAATTCACTGCCAAAAGACCATATTTCTGGTCTCTGAATCCAATTGCCTAGACAGTCAACATTACCAATCATCAGGGAAATGCAAATTAAAACCTTAATGAGATATCACCTCACACTTGTCAGAATCACTATCACCAAAGAGATGGTAAAAGGGGTGTATAATGTAAATGTTGTTGAGGATGTGGAGAAAAGGGAACTCTCATATACTGTTGGTGGGAGTATAAATTGGTATAGACAATATGGAGAACAGTGCAAGCCAGCTATTCCACTCATGAGTGTATATGAGAAAGAAACACAAAACACTAATTTGAAAAGATACATGCACCCCAATGTTCATAGTAGCATTATTTATAATAGGCAAGTTATGGAAGCTACTTAAATGTTCATCAGCAGATGCATGGATAAAGAAGATGTGGCATATATATACACACACACACACACATATATGTATATACATATATACATACATATATACATATATATGAAATGGAATATTAGTCATAAAATAAAGAAAAATTTACCATTTGCAACAACATGAATGGACCTGGAGGGTATTATGCTTAGTGAAGTCAGACAGAGAAAAACAAATACTGCATATCTTCACTTATATGTGGAATCTAAAAAATAAAGCAAAGAAATAAATATGACAAAACAGAAACAGACTGATAGATACATAGAATGAATTAGTGGTTACTACTGGGGAGAGGGGAGCGGGGAGGGGATTAAGATAGGGGAAGGGGATTAAGAGGTACAAACTACAAGATATAAAATAAGATAAAAGGATATAATGTATAGCGCTGAGAATAGAGCCATTATTTTATAATAACTTTTATTTTTCTTCTTTTATGTGCTGCATTTGTGGCATATGGAAGTTCCCAGGCTAGGGGTTGAATTGAAGCTGCAGCTGCTGACCTATGCCACAGCCGCAGCAATGTGGGATCTGAGCCGTGTCTGTGACCTACACCACAACTCATGACAATGTCTTGACCCTTAACTCACTGAGTGAGGCCAGGGATCAAACCCACGTTCTCATGGATACTAGTCAGGCTCATAACCTGCTGAGCCACAGTGGGAACTCCTATAATGATTTTAAATTGAGTATGATCTATAAGAATATTAAAGCCCTATGTTATATATGTGAAAGTAATACAACATTGTGAAATGATTACACTTTAAAAAAGAAACGCAGTCAATTCAAGTGGTCTTTCTCTCAGTTAATCTAGTAATGTCCTACATAACATTTTCCAAAGAACTTGTACCTCAGGGGCATACTTGAGCCATAAGCTAGGTTGAGCTACCCATGAATCATAGGGTGGAAGCCATGTCTCAAATATGCAGAGATGGAATGATAAAACCAGCCAGATGTTTTCCACATATGTGTCCATGCCACTTTGCAATGCAACTAACAGCTCCTCCCAGCAATAGCCAGAGACTATTTTACTCTTTGATTCTGGTTAACTATGTGCCTTTCTTTTGCCTAAGGGACATTAGCAAATGTGAATCAGACAAAGACTTGAAAATCCCTTGAACGTCAGGCTTACTCTCTTTCCTTCTTTGGAACCCTGCAACCAACATGTATTAGTTTCCTGGGGCTGCCGTAACATGTCACAAATTGGTAGCTTGAAACAAGAGACATTTATACTCCTATACTTCTGGAGGCTAAAAGTCAGAAATCACAGTGTCAGCTGGGTGAGTTCCTTCTAAGAGTTATAATGAAAAGTCTCCCTTATGCTTTACCCCTAACTGGTGTCTCTCCACAAACTTTGATTTACCCAGGCAAGTAGCTTATCACTACAATCTCTCCATCAAGCTTCACATGGCCTTATCCTCTGTGTGTATATCTGTATGTCCTCTCCCCTTCTTAAAAGGACATCTCACATAACTGAGCTAAAGAAAATAGTCATTTTAAGATATTATGTTTTCAGGTGTTTGTTTACAGCAAAAGCTAATGTAACTGTTTTCATTATCTAGGGAGGAGGTTTGATACCAAATCAACTTAAACCAGTAGAGCACAACTCCAGTCTGTTTCTCTTTGCAACTTCTCAGATGGAGAAATGAACATAATAAAAGATACTGTAGTTTGCTACTTAACCCTTCAGAAGAGTCACACACAAAGACAAAAGAGAGGTAGAGGGCAGCACTTGAGATTATTAGACATCTTTGAACATGAATCTAGATTGGCATATGGAATGTGTAATCCTCTGAATTTAGTTCCACAGACATTCCTCCCTATGTGGTACCTTTTGGTAAAGAACATTACCTGGTCTCTCCTTCAAAACTCCTGAAAAATTAGAATTACCATGGCCCTAAATGTTGACACAAGGTTGCAACTCACATCTATTCAGTTTTTAATTCAAACTCTAGACTTCTGAATATTGAGGAGAAAGTATGAGAGAATGGGTATAGGAGTAATTGCAATGGTCATTTATTGTCTGAGATAAGGTTTGGAGGAGATTTTCCTAAAATATCTCCAAAAGTAAACTCTTGTGCTTATTCTGCAATTTTCTTCAAAAGAATATCACTGCAATAAATTAAAAAAAAAACTGTCACTTTTATTTTGAACAACAATTTATTTTTATTCTCTTTAAAAATTTTAAAGGGAATGTTTAAAAGGTGATAAACATGCAAGGAACTAAAGAAAATCTCAACAATAAATGTCATCGTTCAAAATGTAACTTATAGCCAGTAGTGGGAATGATGCAGTATTCCCAACATGTTTCTCTATCCTTTTTCTGCTCCCTGGAGTGCTTCCTGAGTGCTATCATCATACAGCTTGCAGTATTTCAGCTCACATCTTCAAAATGGAAACATTTTTGAAGATATGCTACTTCCCCTAAAATAAGTTCTAGATTTAATGAAGTATGCTTTTATAATATATTATCTTTAAGAAATTGGAAAAACTGGAAAAGAATGAAAATTGAAAAAATATATATAATTTTATTCTTTTGGATAATTAGAGTTCACAATGCACAGAATAAGGACCAATGCAGGGGTGGGGGGTAAGAGAGAGAGGGAGAAATGAAGCTTAAATGATGGAGCAGAACCATTATGAGGCTGTCCATCTGTCTGTATGGTCAAGAAGCTTTCTTAACAGGTGGCAGATACATGGAATGGTGACCTCAGGAGAGCCCCTTCCAGAACTGTGAATAAATGGAACTGAATAAAAGCAAAGTTAATAGAGTAATTAATTCCTCCTCTGATTATATCTTAGTTTTTCTCCCTAGATACTTAAAATAATTATATTAAAAGGGAGAGCAAGGAGTTTTTAGAACAATTATCTCTCTATTTTGATTGGCTGTTCAATACGAGAAGGAAAAAGACCCTTGTTCTTGAAAGAATGTGATTATGAGAGATGTTATTAGAGTAATTAATTCATTGCTGTGATTGTTTCTTGTTCGTTAGCACAAATGTGGGAAGAAAGAAGCTAAAAAAGATGACTTCCTTGAATTTTTTTCTGAAATGCGTTTTACTAAGAAACTTTTGAAAGACAACTGCAAAAGCGAAAAGCCCAGGAAATTCTTCAGTTTAATTTATATTATAAAATGGAAAGAAAAAGATCATTTTTACAGTAGATTCTGCATCTGCTGGTGGATGTGCGTATTGATGTTTTTCGAAGTGATTAAATTAAGGCTAACAAAATTGTCACTTTGAATCTGAACATAACCTTTCCACATGCTATGGGGAAATGCAGGATCTTGCTTTAGAAATACAGTCATTACTAAAAGCAAAAGTGATTCAAGCTGTTACTGTGAGACCCTTGTCTTTAGGTCTTGGGATTCTCTAAAGTCATTCATGAAGGGAAGATCTTCAAAATGTGTGACAAGCTGTGCCTGCAGTGCTAGCAATCATTTGTGAAAAAAGATGGGATTTAAGCAATCTTCTAGTATGGTAGTAAAAAGATGACCTCAGGAGAAGCTGAATTCACTTGGAGAAGAGTCCTTCCTCTCTTTCAGCAGAGATGGGATAGAGTGTGTCCAAGGCTGCTCTTATGCCTCAAGGTATGAATTGCAGAATTGTTGCTAAATTAATCCAAAGACATTCAGTGGAGAGTTTATCTCCACCATAACATGAAATCTCTGAATAACAATGAGGCTAAAGACAAATCATTCCAGTCCAGTAGCTTTTACCATAACTCTAAACAAACTTGTTGTCCCTGTCCTGAATCTTGCTGCCTATTATGTAAGACTTACTTTACAAGATACCTTTTTCAGCCATGTCAGAGGCATGGATGTTCCCAGGCCAGGGACTGAACCCACACCACAGTAGCAACTTGAGCCATAGCAGTGACAACACCAGGTCCTTAGCCCACTGAACCACCAGGGAACCTGCAAGGTTTGACTTGCTATAAGGGGAAAACTTGATATACCTAAGCAAGATCTGTGTAATTTCAAGAAGCTATGAAGTCATACATTAGAGACACCATCTATGGCAGCTTCCCCAGACCCAGAGGGTACTCAGGGACCCAGGACCAAGAGCATGGGGCCCAGAGCAGAAACACCAGAGAGGGGTGACTTTAAGGAGAAAATAAGAAATGGGAATAATAACAAACAAGAGTTTCATTCATCTCTTTGCATTGACCCTCTCCATTCTCCATCCTGCTTTTGTTTTGGAGGCTGATGTGTAACCACTATAGCTGCAGCATTAGGCTTCTTTGTTCTTTGGTTCTTGTTTGTGTTTAGCCAATGAGGAAGCCCCCATAAGTGTGAGGAGAGGAAATGGTGAGTTACATATTCCACTGGCTCCATCCCTGAGACAAAGCTAGGGCTGCTTGTGTCCTATGTCCAAAGTCACTCTTCCTCTTAGGGTAGATTCCTTCACAGAGCTCCCAGTTTCAGATTCCAGGAGCCACTCCAACTACTCAGGACTGTGGGTGGTTAGAAGCTGCAAAATTTCCCAAGATCAGTGTACTCCTGTTTTCCTTTATTTTTTTTTCTTTAACTTCTGACACTTCAGCTATAAGTAAATCTTTCTCAAATTATTCTAATTTGTGTATAGTCTTTGTTTCCTGTTGGATTCTGACTGGTACAGGAAAGGCATATATAGGAAAAGCCTATTCTTTACCTCTGGATAAATCACTCAGGGCTTCCCACATATAATCATTGAGCACACATTATGGACATTTCCAACTCGCTGCTCTCTTTCTCTTGTCTGAGAAAGGAGACCTACAGTTTTAATGGCTTAGGCTATACTGAAAAAATAAACTGGTTTCTCTTGTTAGTACCTAAAGGTATTCTATAAAAATAAAAATATCCAATAGTATTTAGGCTTTCAGATATTCTTCCTACTTCACCTCCAGTATACTGCTATACGTTTGTAAAAACTGCTCTGTCCTTTTCTGTGAGGCTTCCAAAAACCTCTGCAGCAGAGTCATCTGTTATTGTAGGAAAGCTTGATGCATAGGAAAAAAGAACAACAACAGCTCAGGAAATCTGTATCCTGACTATGGCTGAACAATAGAACAGACGGTGTTTTTCTGAACTCTGAACAATGGGCATGTAAGGATAATTTCAGCTGCAGAGCTAAGCAGTTTGGATTGACAACAACATAAATCAGCTTTGACAATGCATCCCCTCAGCCAAGTTCACTCATTCATCCACATTAGAAAACAGAAGCTCAGAAGTATAAGACTAGCTACCAAAGGATAGAAAACATGTTGGGGAAAATTACTTGGGGGTAACATGCCAGACAGGCGATGAAATGATGTAGTACTTAGCTGAACAATTAGCACTGTCACTAGTACTCTTCAAAGACATGGTTCAATTATTTCACTTTTGTCTAAATACATATATTAGTTTTCTGAGATGAAGCTTAGGAGAAACTGAAAGATATTTGAGTTGATTGGAATGGTCATAGAATTGGGAAGGCTGATCTATTTGACAGTAGGGAGAGAAGGTGGGGAATATTAAATGATACAGCACACAAGCTGGGGATGGGTATGTGATCATGTATTTCAGTGGAAACAATAGTCATAGTTCATCTTATGCAGCCAGCATTCTATCCATAGAAAAAGAAGACATGATAATTAACAAGACCACCCTCTCAGTGTGTCAACTTTTTGTCCTATACATGGAAGCTGAAGAGGAAAAATGTTCAACTTCTTACACTCTTAGGATCTTGTAAATAGTCACCATTACATCACTATAGAGTTGCATAGATGACTGGATCAATAGAGAATGGACTCTTGCATGTTAGCACTTAGGCAATTTTCTTTATTGTATTGGTGTTCCTTCTCAATGATATTACTTAGATCTTGTCTAGAAAATACCACCAATTTCCTTTTTTTTTTTTTTTTTTTTAGCTAATCCTTTCAACTCCAATCTTTTTCTTTCTACTAGTTCTGAAATTATCTTTTTAAATCTCATGCCAGGCCGTGCTATTCCTTTGGCTTCTGACTGCCTACAGTAGTGAGTTTAATTGTTTTCTGTAGAATTCAGGATGCTTCATGCTCTGACTCCATCTCACTTTTTAGTGCCAGCCTAGAAGTCAGAAGAATCAGCACAATTTCTAGCTGCTAGTAATGAGCAATATGACCTTCGATAAATCCCTTCTCCCTCCTTGAATCATCTGAATTATACTAGTTAGATAGCCTGCTTGCTTATTCAGGACTAATTAAATATTTTCATTAGTTGAAAATTCATAACAGATCTTACAGCATGCTTAAATTATGTGCAATTATGCTTGAGTAAACTGTCTAGTAAATTTTACATAGTTTTCATTGCAAAGTCGTGTGTCTGGTAACATTTATCTCATCTTTGTGTTATTTTATTAAATTTCTCAGGTGTTAAATTCCTCCAGATACTGATGTAATGATACATGGATTGAAAGGACTCTATTTAAAAATGTGCATCAATATTCAGGTGCATTGTTGAAAAAGTTGTGGAAGCAAAACTTTTTTCTTCAATCAGGATTATTCAAGACTAAGTACAGCATATGTTATTTTGATATAATAGCATACAGCGTACACAGCAGAGATAAGAATGTGTTATTATATCATCTACAATTTCTAGGTAAATATAAAACTCAGCCTTCTTCTAACATCCAGCACAAAATATAATCATGAGTACAAGATATTAATTTTTTTCAAGCCATTTGTTTTTAATCATTTCCTCTCAAAAAAAACCTGACTAGTCTTATTTCTCAGAGCTTGTAGTGATACACTCTTCCAGGTGTGGGACACAGAATGCTACTTATCACCCCATGAACTCCAAATAACTGGACTAGGAATAGTTACTTGAAGCAAGACACAATAAGACTCTTTCTGGAGCCAGTCCCAGTTGAGACTCAAAGTGGGCAGACATAAATATCTGGGAACAAGCTGGCACCCAGGGTCCTGAAAAAGTTGGCAGGTTTTATCCTATGCACTGACCTTGCCTGAAACCCAGCCTGTATTTCATTGCCAAGTGTGTGTAGCAGATAAAAAAAAGGACCCTATTTTCTAATTCCCCCAGAGGCCAAGGTATCCAGTCTGGGATAGGCTCGTTTGGCAACTATGTAAAGAGAAACATGACATTTGGACTGCATGAGGCTAAGTGTGAGGAAGGCATGGAGACCACAGCAGAGACACAGGACCATGAGATACAGATATAGAGGAAACAAAAGAAGTACATCTGAAAGCAAGAGAGCCTCTGGGTGGAGCCACTATGAAGGTAGCTGAGAGTACTCCTCTTCCCAGCTACTGTTACAGGTAAAGTTCTTCTGCTTCCACAGCCCTTGGTTTTTGGGTATGGTAGTCTGCAAAAACAGCTATACACCTGCCTCTGGTCTGATGACCTACTTTTGTAACCGGGCAGAGCAGGACTCCGTGGGGCCTTCTTTCCCAAGCAACCCACTGTTGCTGGCCCATGTCCTCCAATTGCCTCTTGTCTGTAGATAAACTTTAATCTGTTAGGCCTTTCCCTACTTCCAAAAAGTAAATTTAATCAGATAAGTGAAAAAATGCATAAAGGAAAACAAGCAAGCAAGACAACATAATAATAGTTGACCATTAAACAACGTCTGGGACCTCTAGTTCCTTCTCAAGGGCTATAGATAATATTTCGACCCATATCCTTTGAGCTATTTTGCAGATGCTGAAACCCCTACCAGGTGGAAGAAGTTAACTATATGCATGTAGACCACCAGATCAATTGGCCCCAGAAGGTTGATGATGTTGACTCCCAATTACCTCACCACCAACCAATCAGAAGAATGTCATGAGCTGATAACACACTTTATAATGCCCTTCCCTCACCCTGCCTTATATGTCCCTAAGAGCCTTTGGGGAGTTCAGATCTCTTAAGCACAGCTACCTGGACTTATTTGGCACCCTGAAATAAATGCTGTACTTTCCTTCATCACAACCCAGCGTCAGTAGACTGGCTTTACTGCATTGGCAAGCAGACCCAAGTTTGGTTCAGTAACACTTTGACCCAGAGAATGTGGTGAAAGTGACACTGTGACTGTTCCAAGTGCAGGCATCAAGAGGTCTTGCCTACTTCTGTACTCCTTGGAGCTCTGCCAGCTACCATGTGAATAAGTCTGGGTTACTTATTAGATACCAAGAGACATGTGGCCAAGTCACTCCCAGCATTTCAGTCAAGAGCCACTAATCCCTAGCAGTAGAGTCACGTAACTGTCAGACTGCTGACTACAAATGTATGACAGAGCCTAGCAAAGGCCAAAAGAGCCACACTGTAGACACCAGTGCAAGTTTCTATCAAAAGCATGCTCTAAATCAGAGGTGGGAACAGGGTTTAGAAAGGGCCAGATAATAAATATTTTAGGCTTTGTGATCCATATGTTTCTCTGTCTCATATACTTTATGTTTGCTTATAATTCTTTAAAATGTGAAAACCATTCCTATCTCTTGTGCTAAAAGTGGTTACTGGTCAGATTCAGCCCGAGTCATAATTGACTGGCCTCTGAACTTTACTTCTTTTAAGACTCCTATAGACTGACTGTGTTCCCCTGAAATGTCTACATTGAAACTTAATACCCAAGGTGAGAGTATTTGGAAATGGGGGGCCTTGGGAGGTGAATAGGCCATGAGGATGGAGCTCTCATGAATGGCATTAGTGCCCTTTTAAAGAGACCCTGGCAAGTTCCTTGCTCCTTCCACTGCGTGAGGATACAGAAAGAAGGTGGCCATCCATGAACCGGGAAGTAGGTTCTTACCATATGCTGAATCTGCTGGCATATTGATCTTGGACTTCCTTGCTTCCAGACTTACGAAAATTAAATGTTCCTTGCATAAGCCACCCAGTCTAAGGTATATTTTGCTAGAGCAGGCTGAACATACTAAGACAAAGGCACTATGTTTTAGGATGGTTTGCTTTGCAGGAGAAGCCAGCTGGCACAATGTGGGATATTTCTATCACTTTAAACAAATAAACTTTTCACTTTTTTTTTTTTTTTTTTTTTTGCAACCCAAATTGCCTTGACTTTGATTGTAACTTTAAAATAACAGAATCCACGAGGGAAGAAGTCAATATCACACACGGAACTAATCAGAAACAGCAAGATTAGAATCCCTCAAGAATTCATGGCCTTTGTTTAGAAAGCGTTCACATATCCCACACAAAAAGACCCTTTCTTTGAACTTTGAAAATCTGACATACTCAGAAAGCAAACCATCCTCAGCATTATTTCTTGGCATTTAATGTAGTTTACGTTTGTTCTAAATGTGATTCTTTACAACATATGCTTGCTCTGATGGAAGAAATTAGCAAAGGATTATTGCTTTCCTTAAGTCGATTAGGCTGAAAAGAAATGAGTTGTTTTTTTTTTCTATTGCTGTCACACCAGCTTTATTTCTAAGACAACACGTACAGGGATTGGATTCTGTTAATGAAAAGATTACTACAGAATTTGTCATCTCATGTTCTATGCCCATCTCATTTCAATGGTAATGGAATTGAACTCTAAATGTATATTCTGATGTAAATAAAATCAGGTAAACTTACTAAATACAAAAAAGCCTGTTATAATTAGGTAAGGGTGTGTGTGTATGTGGGTGTGTGTGTATGAGAGAGAGCTAGAGGGAGAGAGGGTTTTTTGTTTTGTTTTGTGTTTTTTTTTTTTTTTTGTTTTTTTTTTTTTTTTTTTTTTTTTTTTTTGTCTTTTTGCTATTTCTTTGGGCCGCTCCCACGGCATATGGAGGTTCCCAGGCTAGGGGTCGAATCGGAGCTGTAGCCACTGGCCTGCGCCAGAGCCACAGCAACGCGGGATCCGAGCCATGTCTGCAACCTACACCACAGCTCACGGCAATGCCGGATCGTTAACGCACTGAGCAAGGGCAGGGACCGAACCCGCAACCTCATGGTTCCTAGTCGGATTCGTTAACCACTGCGCTACGACGGGAACTCCTGTTTTGTGTTCTTTAAAAGCATAAAATATAGCTTTTAACTTTTGTTTATTACTTTTTGGGCGGGCACACCCACAGCATATGGAAGCAAGTTCCTAAGCTAGGGATCAAACCCATGCTGCCATAGAGATGATGCTGGATCCCCCCTGCTGCATCACAGTGGGGACCTCAAAAGATAACTTTTAAAGGAAAGGCAACTAGAAAACCTAAATTTATTTACATGGCACATTTCTTTCTGGGAGAACCCTAACTCTATATATGTGGCTTTAAAATGTTGCTGATGAAACAGAATAATTCCTTATCTCCTAAAAATGCTTTTGGTTCATTAATGAGGAGCATAATCAAAAGACGAAGGAGACAAACTTTTGTTTGCTTAAGTAGCCAAGTGAATATTATGGATTGCTCTACTGAGCAAGTGTGGTTGTTTGCAGACTAACAAGACTTTAGGAATTAGCAGAAGAATTTCTCTGTAAGGTATTTGAAAAACTGGAAACACACAGTGATTTTCATCACACAGGTAGAAGTAAAGAGCAAGTCTTCGGTTCCCTGGGTACATGGACAATGCACTGTTGACAAGATTGACTTCAATCTTGAGTCATCGTGAATATCAGATATAAGTAAATTCTATTTATATTAAATGAAATTAAAGGCTTACTTTAAAAAGCTTAATATTTGCCCCAGAGCAGTATCTGTAAATATATTAGCTAGAATTCTGTAAAAGAAGTAAATTCTCTTTTTCTCTCTCCCTCTTCATACATTTTACATCTTGTTCTCTGTACGACGGAGCTTATACACTTTTGACATCAGGACACTTATGACCTTGCTTGACTTAATTTCAAACTCTAGATCATTACAGACAAGAATATATGATTGCTGCTATTCAATTCTGCAAACAAGTACTATGTGAAGTGAATCTAGAATTTACTAAAACACCTCTAAATTAGTGTTATGTTAAAGACACCAGAAAAAAGAAGTGCTCTAATGAATCTCCAAGAAAAGTCAAAACCATCAGTACCTCTTGACTATACAGGACAATAAAGAATAAACTAAAACTGATAAACATCTCTACCTAACACATATCTCTTACATTTTTCATATTGTGTCTCTATTAATTAGGAAACAAACAATGTAGGACTATTGGCTTTGGAGAGAGATCTATGTACTGTATAAGCAAGATTTGAACATGCGCCAGCAATAAACACATACTGGGTTTTAATTAAGAGAAGAGTGTTTGGGTGTTCCTGTTGTGGCTCAGTGGGTTACAAATCCAACTATTATCCATGAAGATGTGGATTCAATCCTGGCCTTGCTCAGTGGGTTACGAATATGGTGTTCCTATGAGCCGTGGTGTGGGTCACAGACACAGCTCGGAGCCTACATTGCTGTGGCTGTGGTGTAGGCCGGCACCTGCAGCTCTGATTTGATCCCCAGCCTGGGAACTTTCATATGCCATGGGTATGGCTCTAAAACAACAACAACAACAACAACAACAACAACAACAACAACAACAACAAAGAGTCTTTGAATCTAAAAACATTAAGAGAAGTATACAGTCATGCTGGGAAGCCCCTGCTTGTGGTGAGAGCTTACCTTTCTCTTTCTTAATGTGGCTTTAAGTGATAGATGGTTTTCCCCTTCTCCCACACTTCCATCTCAGATAAACTACTTAACAAGCTAAATGACCTGAACTGGATAGTATAATTATCTATTTTTAAAAAGAGATAAATGAATGGTTATAGATTGATAATTTTACTGAGCATAACTTGGAATATCCAACGGGTATTTAATTTCCTAAACTAGAATGTATTTAGCTAATGAATACTTCTTCTGGATGGCCATGGCAATCATATATATTCGTTGTCTTTAGACTACTGCTGTCTAAAGACACACTGACTCATCAATGGGTCAAGACAATCCTTCCTCTCTATTAGTCATCCATAATCACTTTATGCTTCACAAAACTAGAGAAAAAATCAAATTTTTAAAACCAGTAATTAATATAGTCAGTCAATACTTACTGGACACATGATAAGTTACAAAGATGAAGATGTCACTTATGGGGAAACAGAAAAGCAATATACTTCAATATCACATGGCAATCATTAAAATGATGTCTATGTATATGTGAAGAGTGTAGGTAGGGTAGGGTGACCTATAAGGTAGGTAGGATGGCTGTATATTTTATCATGCAAAACCAGACATTTTCAAGAGCAAAATGCATGTTATTAATACCAATGTTTGGGTGGCACTTGTAAGGCTGGGCTCTTCCATGGCATTTCACATACATAGTCACTCCAGAGATAAGGAATGGGAATTAGTTCATGGGCAGTATTTAGTGGACAGACTCAATATTGACTAAAACATAATACTTGAACTTGATAGCCATTCCCTATTTAATCACTGTCAGTAAAAATTACATATATGTATTTTTTTTAATTCATACATTATTTTCAGGTATTTATTCATATCAGTCATATATTCTGCTCAGACAATATATTTTTCTGTAATGTTTACAGAGGTCTTATTCACAATTGCCCAAATTTGGAAGCAACAAAGATGCCCCTCAGTAGGTGAATAGATAAACTATGATACATCCAGACAGTGGAACACCACTCAGCTCTTGAAAGAAGTGAACTATCAAGCCACAAAAAGATATGGAGGAAACTTAGACACATGTTTCGAAGTGAATGAGTCCAAACTTAAAAGGTGATATGTGGCATGATTATAACTCATTGACATTCTGGAAAAGGCAAAACTAAAGAGACAGTAAAAATATCAGTCCTTTCCAAGAGTTAGTGGGGAAGTAGGGTGAAGAGACAGAGCCTAGAGGATTTGTAGGGCAATGAAACTCCAGACAATTTATTTTTGTTAATGCTATCTATGTATTACTGTAGTGAGCAATCACCATGTTCCAGCAAAAGCTATTTATGGACATACAAACATGATTAATTCTAGGAGTCATATTTTGGATTTCATATTTGACCAAAATAACAAGACATGGAAGAAAATGAAAGTATGAAATATATTTAAGCAACAGAAGCCCTCTGGCTGTAATTGTTAGAATAAAATTTCATAGCATTAACCAACAAGACTATATAACTATACCTGAAAATGTGGAAATAAGGAAAAGCACTATCCATTATAAGAGGATAAGTTTTACATGAACCATTTTAATTTATGAACAAAAATATTAGATTATCAGAACTAATTTTTTTCTCCTTAAGCCTTTTTTTTAGAGGATCCTTATCTATGTAATTTAAAAACTCAAGTACTTCAAACAAAGAATAGAGTTGGCAATTTGGAAGTGTAAGCATTCAGTAAAATATAGGACTTATTTTGAATACATAGGAAATATTGCTGTCATATTAGAGGCTAATCAACTGCCTAATCTCTTTTTCAAGTAGAATTCTTTACCCTGAGATATATGTGTAAAAGTGTGAAATTATTCATACCAATAGCAATTTACTTTGCTTCTATTAGTTTTTCAGAAAATTCTTCTCAGTGGTTATATTTCCCCTTTTTGAGTATTTTCTTTTCCCAATGCTAGTGAAACAAACATAAAGTCATTGTTAGTATATACTTCCCAAATTCAGAGTGGACAACATTACAAAGCAAGTTCATTGTAGTTTTATGAAGTTAAATTAATCATAGTGATCATCATTTTAAGGCTAAATGAATTTGCATTTATTCACAAATATCTGTACCAAGAATTGGGCTGAATATCTATACCCATATCTATCTAGGTATAGACATTCAGCCCAATTCTTGGTACATATACAGATATAGATATATTGTAATGTTCTGGCACTCAAGAAACCTGAGGCATACATAGAGAGCCAGGTAAGTAGACCAGCATTTAATAACAGTGTGATTGAAGTGATTAAAGGGTTAGCCATAGTGTAATAAGGTAGCACACAGAGGCAGGCGTAACAAATTCTAGTGAGCAGTGAGATCTAAAAAAGGCTATTTTTTAGCTCTTAAGGAAGAATATTATTTGGAATAACGTGAGAGAGAGTAGGAGATCTCGCTAAGCAAAGGAAGTTCACTGTGAAAATATCAGGGGCCAGAAAGAACATGGACAATATGGAAAATAGCAAGAAATCAATAAGATTAGAACTCAGAGTGTTGCGAAGATACAAGTAGAAACCGACTGGCAAGTTAAAATCAAGCTAGCTTCCATGGTAAGATGAAATCTGCATTTTAATTCTTTTAATCAGGAACATTTATACTAAGGCAATATATACATGTTCAAAATAACCCCATGTCAAAAAAAAGAATACCTCTCTGGTTTTATATTTGCATTTTACTAATTTCCCTTCATTCACCCCCAGAGTGTTTTATAAACCATTTTATTCATCTCCATGTGTTTTATAAACACTGAAAGCAAGTTCCGGCCCTTACTTATTATTTCTTCCCCTGGAATGTTCTCCCTCCTGGTAGACTGATGGTTTGCTTCTCTCCCCTCCATTGGATCTTTACACAAAATATTACCTGCTCAGTGGGGAATTGCCCTGAGTGTCCAAGGTAAAATCACAGCCTTCTGACACTCTTTCCAACTTCTTTGCTTTATTTTTCTCCACAGTAGTAAATATGTTCATAATTACATATTTTCTAATTAACGTTGCATTATTTTCTCTCACACTAGAACCTAAGTCCCAGAAGAACATAGATTCTCACCAATTTTGCTCTCTGCTGCTTTACCTGCATCCAAAACAGAAGCTAGTCCATAGTAGATACTTAATAAATATTTCTTGAATAAATGAATAAATTAATGAACGCTAGGTATCAGGTTCTCTCCATTCTCAATAGTTTAACTGGCACATCCAGACTGGCTACGTATATGTTTTCACATTCCCAGATTTCAGAGGACTTTTTTTTTTGTGCAAAAAGTATTAGATACACTTATTTTTGCTTTTGGTTATAACGCTTGTCTGAATTAAACTACAATCTACAACATAGTTCTATCTATTAATAGAAAGTTACTTTACTCATTCTACTTTACAAGTTTCACTACTAAGGCTAATAAAAGCAAGGAAAAAATGTGTGAAACTAAATTAACAGTTAAACGAGGATAGCACAAATCTTGTTAAAAATTTTATTATAACTTTCTGTTTTTCTTTTTCTATTTTTTTCTCCCAAAACTACTATGGGTCCATAGTAGAGTAGCAGTGAAATATTTCCACAAACGAATTATTTTGAATGTTTAGCTTAATGAGTCTGTCATTTGAGGTAGCTACTAAACAAAATGAAATACAAATATAAAATTAAGCCCCAATGAGACATGTCCAGCAAGTCCTTTGTACTCAGGACATCTCATTGGACCTAGTGTTCATCCACATGGTGGTACTTGCATAGGGCTACAATGCTCTGTTCTTCCACCTACATTCACTACTAGATTTTAAGCAAATCAAGGAGAGAAAATGTCTTTTGCCCACCAGTAGGGGGATATAAAAGATGTATTTGAGTATTTCTGACCTGTAGAGATTTGCCAAAGTAGCCCTTATTCATATTCCAATGCATAGAGTTCCCGTGAAGAGGTTTCTACAGTAAGAATTTTAATTATGCAAAAAATTGAAACAAGTAATCTTTTGACCTGAGGTTTTGAGGATTGGAGTGGGGGTGGGACAAATGCCCATTTGCAGTGAGTTCTCTGCAGCCCCTGAGAATGAGGACAAATTCAGTAATAGAGAAAGTTGCAAAGAATAATATTAGTTCTGGATTGAGTATAGTACATATTACTTGAAAGCTTCATGACCTAAGAACCTTAAATAATCCCAAATTTATTTCTTGGAGATGAAAATGTCTCTTTGTGAAACTCAAAATATTATTTGCTAAATGTTATAATATCATGATGGCCATACATTCTATTAAGGTTTCCAGATAATTGAAAATATCTCAGTGAGGAGAAAGGATTTATTTTCTTTCTTTCTTTCTTTCTTTCTTTCTTTCTTTTTTTTTTTTTTGCTTTTTTTTTTTTGCTTTTTTAGGGCTGCACCTGCAACATATGGAAGTTCCCAGGCTAGGGGTTGAATCATCAGTGCTGTGGCTGCTGCCACAGCCACAGCAATGTGAGATCTGAGCCACATCTGTGACATATACCACAGCTTATGGCAACACAAGATCCTCACCCCACTGAGACAGGCTGGGGATTGAACTCACTTCCTCATGGATACTAGTCAGATTCATAACATGAATGCCCAAAAAGGATTTCTGAGTTAATTTGTTACAGCACTGATGCTAATGTGAAATTAGAAAGTATTCACTGTCAAAAGGATTTACTTACAACAGATTCCATGTTTGACATTATCAGAAGGGGTTGACAGTGGAGCCTCTATTTCTGTAGGAATGGTCATGTCAGAAGGGTCATGATGCTGATGCTGGATGTCATTGACCATGGAAGTAATACCAGCAAATGTGTGCTCAGAATTGCAATATCAATACAGGTATAATAGTAGAGAAGCACAGGCTGGACTGATGAACCCAGTAAGACAACCCAGGAGGATCCTAAGCCATACCCAGATGTCACCAGAAAAGAGATGAAAAACTCTTTAAATACAATGGATTAGTATTGTAAGCTCTTGAAGAAATAATCTAAAATAGGCTTTCAGATAATCAAGACATTTAAAAAATAAAGGTGACCAGGAGCAAGAATAGAAGAATATGGGCATATCCAGAGAAATACCAAATAGAAAATCTAGACATAAAAATATAACCTTTCAAATTGAAAACACAAACAAGTGAGCTCAAAGGGTGAAAAAAATAGTAAAATTTATCAGAGCAAAAAAATCCCAAACTTTTCTATAAAAATATTATGTAAAAATTTTTGAAAATTAAAAAAAGACTATGAATCAAGACATTTCATCAACAAAAATGGAAGCTTAATATAATTGTCTTTAAAGCATTTAGAGAAAGCATAAACCTAGAATTCTATGGACAACTAAACTATCATTCAATAATAAAGGTTAAAAAGAAAACTTGTTCAGTCTTACAAAGACTAAGAGGTGCTTACCAGTCATAGACTAAGTGAAGAAATGTTAAAGCATTTTCCTCATAACAAAAACAGATTACAAAAGAATGGAGTAGGGTGCAAGAAATAAAAGAAGCAAAACAATAGGCAACTTATTGCTAAATCTAAACTAAATATTACTGTAAAGATAATGATATTATATTGGAGAATATAAGTTCAAAATAAAACTAAAGTATTTGTAAACAGTAACACAGTACATGGATTTGAGAGACTCAAAGTGGTTTTTTTTTTTTTTTTGGTACATATACCACAGGGGAGGTCTATATAACTTTTAATTTGATATTCTGGAATAAACATAAAAAATTAAGACAGTTAAAAAATCTTTTCCCTTGATTTGAAGTAAAATTAATTTGGCAGCAAAATATGACCTGAACCAATGTGTAAGGTTATATAAAGTCCTAATTTGTCCACTTAGTATCAACAACCACATGACTGAGTGCAGACATGTTGATATGTACTGTCATTATGAGATGCTGCTCCAGATCCTGCTTCTGGATTTACATAATATGAAGTTGTTGTTATGTGCTATATCACTTTCCTAAAATGTGAAAAATGCTGAATCAGAAAGACATTTGACATCAAGGGAATAAGTTAATTATGGATCTGTAATGTTAATTTGTATTTAAGAATTATGTTATACACACATACATCGTATTATATCATATTATAGTAACTATTACTGAAAAATAGAAAATTGGAGCAAATAATGAAAATGTGATAAATCCAGGAAGGCCAGAGTAGAAAATGAAAGGTGCAGAGAAAAACTGATCAATTAAAAACTAAAAAGAACAAATATATCAAGTAAACTTAATACACATGAAAAAATTAAATTTACCAGATAAATGGCAGAAAACAACAGTCTGTATTTAAAACAAAATTAGATAATATTTCTAAGAAGCAGTTTTAAAATGTAATGACCAAGTAAGCTCTTATTAGACTGGCCCTGTGGCAGGTAACAAATATATACTCTATAACTTTCACATTCATTTTCATTTAGTTTGAAATATTTTTTGGTTTATCTTGAGAATTCTTATTTGACTCAAGTTTTTTTTTCAGAAATGGGTAGTATCATTTCTAAATATTGGGGAAGGGGATTCTAGCTATTTTAGTTAATGATTTGTAATTTAATTCCTCTGTGGTTTGAAAATACATTCTGTGTGATTTTGCTTATTTTAAACTTGTTAAGGTGTATTGTATAGCCCAGAATACTCTGTTTTGGTGAAGGTCACATGTTAGCTTGAGAAGAGTGTGAATTCTGCTGCTGTTTTATCCTATAAATGTCAATTAGGTCAAGGTGATTGATAGTGCTTTTCAAATGATCTATATCCTTACTGATGTTCTACCTTCTTGATCTATCAACTATTGGAAAATGAGTGTGGGAGACTTCAACTCTCACAGTGGATTTGTCTGTGCCTCCTTTCAACTCATGTATTTTGATGTTTTGTTAGGTTCATATACTTTAAGGATTCTTATGTCTTCTTAGAGAATCGACTCCTTTATCGTTTCACTTGTCCTAAAAAATTTAGTGTTTACCCAACATACAAAGAACTAAAAAACTGTATGCAAACTAATCTCAGAAGAAAAGGACAATTAAAGATGTACAACCAGGAAACAGATGTTGGAAGTAGCAGACAAAGACCTGAAAGAAGCCATTTTAGCAATGCTCAATGAAATAAAGGGAATACACTCAAAATGAATAAAAAAGTGAGGAATCTCAATAAATAAATAGAAAATATAAAAATGAGTGGGATGAAAAATTTAGAGCTGACAATTATAGTATATTTAATAAAATATTCACTAGGGTTGCTAGTAGAATATAAACAAAGGAAGTTAATCATTGGACATCATCCTCTATGCATAAGAAATTTAAAAAAATACTGAAAATAAATGTATAGGCTAAGGGCCATTGGAGGCAACATTAAAGTCATAATGTAAGTGTAAGTGTTTTACCAGAAAGAAAAAGGAGAAAGAGTACAATAGGAAAACTGAAGAAATATTGGTCAAAAATTACTCAACTTATTGAAGGCATCAGTTTTCAGAATCAACAGTTTTAGTAAACCCAGAGAGGACAAATACATATGTAAAAAAAGGTTTTTAAAACTGGATTCATGGAATTAAATTTATAAAAGCCAAAAAATAAAATAAAATTCTAAATGCAAGTATTTAAAAAATGGCAATTACATACAGGGAAATAACTCTAAATACCAATTCATGATTAATCATGAAGTCATAAGACAATGGAACACAAAATTTAAAGTACAGAAAGGAAAAGAAAAACTGGCAAGTCAGAATACTGTATCTAGTAAAATTATCTTTTAGGAATAAAGTCCCAATAAACAAACTTACAGATAAAGAAAATTAAGAATATTAATAGCCAGCAGACTTATTTTATAAGGAAAAAAATGCTAAGATAGGTTCCTCAGGCTGAAGAGAAATTCTATCAGAAAGAAATATGAATTTTTAGAAACAAGAGAAGACAAATAAAGTATATCAGAAAATGTAAATATCTGGATAAATATCAAATAATATTTTTCTTTAAAATGTATGACTGTTGAGTATGTCTTGTTGAATATTCATTGCATATAAATGTAAGACCCATGACAACTATATCATAAAGTATGTCAGTAGGTAGTTAAGAAACCTATGTGGTTACAAATGTATTACATACTTTTGCTTTGAAAGTTTAAGAATACATATTTTAATTCCTAAAGAAAACCATTGAAAATGTAATTCAAAGATTATAGCCAAAAAACCAAAGGGTGAATTAAAATGGAATCCAGAAAATAATTCAGACAATCAAAAATAACACAAATGAATCTATATATAAGACAGAAACAGACTCATTGACATAGAAGACAAACTTATGGTTGCCAAAGGGAAGGGGGAAGGAGAGACAGATTAGAAGTATGGGATTAACAGATACAAGGTACTATACATAAAATAGATAAACAGCACAAGGAAGTATATCCAATATCTTGTAACAACCTGTAATGGAATATAATCTGAAAAAAGGAATCATTTTGCTGTACATATGGAACTTACATAATATTATAAATCAACTATACTTCAAGTAAAAATTTTTAAAAAGAATTATTATGAAAAAAGAATTGGGAAAGAATGTCACAAAAAAAATAGCAGCAGACAAATACAAAAATATAATAGGATAGACTTAGCTCCCACCAAATGAATAATTACATTGTATATTAAGGGTCTAAACACGTAAAGGCAGAGATGGCTAGAGTATAAAAGAAGACAATATTTCGTAAAGATGCATTTTAAATGTAAAAACACATTGGGCAAAAACAAATGTTAACAAAAAAAAGTCTGACTTGGCCGTATTAACATCAGATAAATTATACTTCTTGGCAAAGAACAGTATCAGAAATGAAAAGGGGCTTCAAAATGATAATAAAAGATTTTTATCAGAAAGCATAACACTGTAAATGAATACGTGCCTAAAAACAAAGCCTCAATATACCTGAAGCAAAAAACAATTCCACAGTCAGAGGAAGAGACTTTACCACCAGCCATCACAGCATATCTTTGTCTGGTGTCTTTGGATCCCCTTCTGTTGTGGGGAAGGGGAATAGGAGCTGTTTGGCCTGGGTCTTATGCCACTGGGTAGAAGGTAGGGACAAGCTGGGCTCTACTAACACTTGGGCTGTATGAGATATCAGTAAGGCCAGAGGTAACCTGGATGTAAAGCAGGTGTTGGACTTACTTTTTCTTAGTTCCTTTGGCCAGAAACAGCAGACTTGTTTATGCCTACTGGCAGTTCCAAGTTTCAGGTCTATCAGAAGCCTCATACACTATGCACAAAAAAATTAAAAAAAAGAAAGCCTACAGAATACACCATGCTATTCCTCAAGTCCTGAAGTCTTTAGAGAGCCTGCCATTTTTTTTCAAGATTTCAGAATTCTTTTATCATTGTCTTTTGAATTATATCTAAGATATCAAGTTCTATTTAGAGGAGGCAGGCAGGGAAAGTGAGTCTGACATACTATTCCAGAACTTTAAGCCTTAACATTTTTTATGCTTAAATTATCTAATCTTTCTTTGATGGTAAGAGATTTTCAAATCAGTTCTTGTTTCCTTTTAACATGAAACCACTAGTCTTTGATAGTGCCCTTGCCTTCCAGGACATATTTTCCTCAATTAATCTGATAACAGTCAATACATGGCATTTACCTGCCTCAAGAACCACTTCTGACTATGTATCCAGCTGAAGTCAATAATCACAAGAATTATGGGGTTTTAGAAAGATTTGTTTTCTCTATTCTGGAAGAGCTATAAGAGGCCAGGGTATCTCTTCCTAGACTTCAATTAGAAATACTTTAACCCAGAAGTTTGGGCAAAGAAGAGAGAGAAAAGAAAAGAGATCCAGGATGCAGCTGACAAACTGAGTCACTCTATAAGTGACTGAAGTTATAAGGGGCTGAAGTTTTAAATACTTATGCATCTATTTTATTCATTGAGACAAGGTTCATCGGATT
The DNA here is from genome assembly GCF_054392235.1 of Sus scrofa. NCBI lineage: Eukaryota > Metazoa > Chordata > Mammalia > Artiodactyla > Suidae > Sus > Sus scrofa. Next base: position 35,404,584 of record NC_139395.1, on the reverse strand, counting down.
TGAACGTATCAAATTTCTATCATGTGAAAAGCACTGACAAATGAGTATGAGAACTAGACAGAACTTTCACCTAGACCAACAATCCTTTCTACAGAGGATAATGACGGTCAGATCATGTAAAAAAACTTCCCTAAAGTCTCATAGCTGTGACTGCAAAATTCAGGTGAAAGCTATCACACTCAGTCAGAGTTTGGCACTCTTAGCAGTTCCAGGTTATCTTGATGAGAAAAGATACTTTAATTCTGTTGTTAATAAATATAAAATTGAAACCTAACCCTTTGTACAAAAGAGTAATTTAACAATTTTCTTAGACTCAAATGCCACCATTTCTTAGTAAATGAATCAATTCCAAATTGGAGATAGCAGACTCCATATACGGTAAACTCCAGGGATAAATTCTTTAAATCATTATGTAAAATAAATTGAGTCAAACGGTTATTAGGTAAGAGACATAATTGAGAGGCTCTGAGATATTAAATACTAATTAGAGCGCAAGCAAAACTGTATTTGCTGAAATTTGGATAGTTGAAACAGGATCTATAAATGCCAGAATCACATAACATCTTGCTGTTGTGTTGAGGCCAATTTGCGGAAAAAAGAAAAAAAAAATGTATTTGCTCTAAGAGCTGACCTTGGTCACTTTTTCCTCCTCAGGATCATCTTGAAGACCACCAATCTTCCTGTACTAAAATGGACCCCTAAACGTGTCTACATTGTGAGGATTCAATATACCTATCAACTCTTTATGTTCATAAATCACAACACCAGAATCCTGGTATGAAAAAGTTAGAGGTGGGAGGGTGGACGTTGGAGAATGCTTAGAAAAATGTGACATTATATAGTGGGAACATAAAAAGTAATTAAATCATAATGGATTTATTTGATGAAGATGGTATAAAACAATTTTATATACATGAAAATGTGTAAACCGTAATACTTCAATTCAGCAATCAATTTCTGTCAGCAAAATCATAATATTATTGAAAACCAGGAGCAGTGAAACAAACCAATAAGACATCTCTCTTTACAGTTACTCACCAAAATACATATACACCCCAGTCACCTCTCTCATATAGCTAGATTGTTAGTACTGCATGATGTGTTGAAAACAGGGTATGTGATTAGTTTACTACAAAACATATTTCACATGTGATTTTGGATATATTCAGACCCTCCACACAGAAAAAAGGGAGAGTACTTTCACATGTAATTAGCCTGTAATATAAAGCCTTCCTCTACTTTGGGGGCTATTAATTCCATTATCCTTTGAATCTCCTTTACATATTTACGAAGTGCACTGAATATGTGAGTGCTTCTCCAAGGTCACCCATGATTTAGAAGGAAGGAAATACAGCATTTACACAGAGAATTATCTGCACAAATCAAAGAAGGGCACACATAGAAAAGTCAATAATTATTTCTAGTGGCTGATATCTGCCCCGAGGAAGATCCACTTCATGACACTGCATCAATCCCTCAGCTGTGGTTGAGTGTTGACTTCTAAAGGCTAAGATATGTCCTCCATTCTTAAAGGTTTTCACTAGGAATGAAAATCAAGGAGGTGCTTCCCTTCACTTCAGCGGAGGTAGACAGCAGTCAAGGAATGACTAACATGAGGGTGCAAAAGACACACTGCACCTCAAGGAGGGACAACTCTGGTACAGTTAACACTACAGTGCTCTTGTGAAATGAGGCTGAAGTGAACTGAAGCCAAGAACATGCCTGTAGCTGATTCCCCTGCCCCTTCCTGCTTCCTTCACTCCCCTTGTAAGAATGACCCATCCCCCAAATAAACCATTTTCATGAGAATCCTTGTTTCAAATGGCATTATTTTATCTTTTATGGCTGAGTAGTAGTTCACCGTAAATATGTACCACATATTAATCCATTCATCTGTCAATGGACATTTAGGTTGTTTCCACATCTGGGCTATTGTGAATAGTGCTACAATGAACATAGGGGTGCATGTATCTTTTTGAAAGAAAAGTTTTGTCTGGATATATGCCCAGGAGTGCAATTGATGGATTATACGGTAGTTCCATATTTAGCTGCAGCACCATGAATGCAACTAGAAATTTTCATACTAAATGAAGTTAAGTCAGAAAGAGAAAGACAAATACCATACGATACCACTTACATGTGAAATTTAAAATATGGCACAAATGATCCTATCTACAAAATAGAAACAGACTTATGGACATGGAGAACAGATTTGTGGTTGCCAAGGTGGAGGTAGGAGGAAGTGGGATGGAAGTAGAATTTGGGGTTGGTAGATGCAAACTAGTGCATTTAGAATGGACAAGCAATAAGGTCCTACTGTATATCACAAGGAACTATATCCAGTCTCTTGGGATAAACCATGATGGTATGAGAGAGAGAGAAAAATATATATATATACATGAATGACCGGGTTACCAATTACAGCAGAAATTGACACAACACTGTAAATCAATTACACTCTAATTAAAAAAAAAAAAAAGAATCCCTGTTTCAGGCTCTGCTTCTGAGAGTACTGATCTTAGTCTTTTTTTTATAAAAATTTTATTTCCCCAATAGAATTTTTTTTCTACTATACAGCATGGTGACCCAGTTATACATGCTCTGGTTTCTCTTCAGATCGAATAAATCTTTTGCCTTTTACTATAGTCTTAAATGGAAAAACTGATATATGCTTGAGGCAAACCCTTACCCCTAGCAAGACTTTGTCTCCTAAATACTGTGGGACTAAGTGAGATTCTATTCTGTCTCCTGGAAGTTTCTGGCCAAGTTCCCCAGGCTCGTAAAACAGCCCCTAATTTAGCGGGTATTCACAGGAGGAAACTGTTCATGTTTTCAGACCCTTGAAATTTCCAGATTTCTACATCAGCTCTGCATGATGGCCAAATGCTTTATGTTCTTTTACCCAGAAGATATCCTATGTGAGAGATAAACGTTAATCTTTGGCCAAAGATTGTATGTAATTTGTTCAGTTTTTGCAAGTTGTTGCAATAGAAGCATCTGTCTTCTCCAAGCCTTGTCATTTTACCAGGCAAACAGAAGCTTTTACAATAGAGTTGTAATATGTATCATCAGAATATAATATCAATCACATAAGAAAATGTTAAAGTTTTGCTTTAAATGGTCCAATGAATCTGAAAGTGTCTGAGAGGAAAAGGCAGCTGTTTTATATTCACCCAGGTTTTTTTCGTCATATATGACATATTTCATTGCTTCCTGAAAAACCGTGTTTCACTTGGTGGATATTCCTTCAGGCTGAACAATGTCCTTTAGCATGGTGTATTTTAGGTCTGTTAGTGATTAATTCTCTTATTTATTTTATTTGAAAATGTTTTTATTTCATTTTCATTCTTGAAGAATATTTTCACGGGATACTGAATTCTGAATTGGCAGTGTTATTTTCTTTATTTCAGCACTGCAAACCTGTTTTCCTGTCTTTTGATTGCCATGCTTTTTTTAATCCTAAGAAGTCAGCATTCATTAATTATTTTACATACACAATGTTTTGTTTTTCTTTGCTGCTTTAAGACTTCTCTATATCTTTCATATTCTGCAGTTTGAATATTATGTGCTAATTCATTTTTAAGTTACCCTGGGTTCTTTTCTATTGAGTTTCTTGAGGTCATAAATGTCTGTTTTTAACCAAATCTGGGAAACATTTCCTCTTTCCTATTTTCATTCCCTTCTCCTCCTGGAAGTCTAAATGCATATGTGTTAGATCTTCTGAAGCTGCCCCATTGGTCCATGTGATTCTGTTCATGTTTCTTCAATCTCATATTTCTTTGTTCAATTTGATAAATTATATTGACTGATCAGTAAATTGACTAATCAGTGATATTTTCCTCTGTAATCTCCATTTTCTTTTAAACCAATGGGAGAATTCTTAATTTAGATACTGTGATTTTCTTTCTCAATTTTTAATTTGTACTTATATGCTGAGATATACTAGCATTGTAATTATTTTGAGCATGTTTTCTCTATATCATTGAGTACAGATATAATAACTTCTTATATGTTTTGTCTGCCAATTCCATACACCTCATTTCATGGTTAGTCTCCTTTGTTGCCTTTTCTCTTAAAAATGGGTCATTCTGTCCTCTTATAAGTAACCACCAATCAATAAAATTTTGTAAAATGCTTAAAAATATGCTTGTTGCTTTATTTTACTTATTATTTATTTTTGCCTGATTCTTTTATATCAAGCCTGTAATATTTGATAGGGTATTATTATTTAAACTTATTTGCAAGTCCAATTTCTCTTTTATATGTATTAATTTATCTATAATTCCTAAAACTGCTGCCAAGTAATGCTCTGTGGGAGGATTTCAACATTTACAAAGTTTGGCAAATACTGCATAACCTCTTCTTCAATTATACCAAGACTATTGCAATAGATACTGTGTACTCTTGCATTAAAGGATCCTTTATGCCCTCTTTAACTTTAGTAATCCAAGAGCTCATCCAAGAAATTTGACTTTTGAAACTCCTTTTTATAATTAATTTTTTATAAAACCTAATAAATTACTTTGGGGAATGTAGCATAGCATAAATGATTCATATTAGTTGCTTTAAATTTTTTTTTAATTTTAAATTATTATCTTTTTCTTTTTAGGGCTTTATCTGTGGCATATGGAAGTTCTTAGGCCAGGGGTGAGACTGGAGCTGCAGCTGCCAGCCTATGTCACAGCCACAGCAATGCAGGATCTGAGCCGCATCTGCTACCTATACCACTGCTCACAGCAATGCCAGATCCTTAACCCACTGAGCGAAGCCAGGTATTGAACCTGTGTCCTCATGGATATAAGTCAGATTCATTACCGCTGAGCCACAATGTGAACTCCCGCAGATTTTCTTTATAATCACAGTTTAGCTTTTGATCAATGTCTACTTTTATTGTTTGTTAATTGCCCTGTCCTAAAAGAGAGTTACCATGCTTGACATTTCTTCTATCTCGTAGTACACAACAAATTAATCTTGGAAATGCACTGAGTCCCTAAATATATATATATTTATATATTGATCGAAACAGTTTGGCTGAAGCAGAAGTCAATGAAGACATCCATGAACACATTTTAACCAACCAACAATTTGGAAATTTTCAACTTTCATCAAGTTGAATCAGATAACTAGACTTAATATTACTGGCTAACTTTCACGGGATAGCTAAACATGTTCCTCTGGTAAGAGCTACTTTTAACGAAATACATCAAATTATAAAATTCCAATATAGTTTTTTTGTAATAGTTTTGCTGGTTAATTTTATTCCCAAATATTTTAAGATTCTTTTATGAAAATATGCTATAGTGAGGGGGTCCAGCAGCCCAGTTACTTTACCCCATCATTCAAAAGGGGGATTTAGTAGGAGACTAGTCACATACTAACTCTTAAGAAATATATTCCACAAATAGGTGACCTCTCCACTTTCACAAAGCAGATGGGAACAATTAAAATTTCACAGACAAATGTCTAGATAAATGGAAATGCTTTTAGAAGGAAGATTTCAAGTGCTTTTTAAAGGATAGGTTCCACCTTTCTTACTGCCTCAGATGGAGAGGAAAAGTAATTCATATCTTTAAATTAGCTTTGAGTAATGGTGAAGTGAGACCTGAATGAAAGTAATTATCGGGTGCATAATCTCATTAACTTGAAATAAAAATGAACTGGGGAACTGCAGTTCTGAGTATTCGTTTCCCAAATCTGTTCATAAAGGCACACATATCATCCAAATTTTCTCCTATATCACCAGCTATGTACTCAGAGGAAATAATTTTGTAATAAGTAATACAAGATTTGGAAAACATGAAAAGGGGAAAAATAAAATTTGGACCAAGGATGGCTGACACTTTCAAAGAGTATATATAAGGATGCTTAAGAGACTCAAAAAAAATTTTTTACTTCAAATTAAAATTCTTTAACACAAATTTTTCCTCTTCATTGTTTCCAAGCTTACAAAACTGTACATAGGCATACATTTTAAGGATCCAAACAATAAAAAATATAGATATAATGCAGAACTAAGATTCTCCTTTTAACTTTATCTTCTTTTAGCATATCACTTATGAGCTTCTAGTAGTATCTACTGGGTATATAAGTTACATACATATGTACATATCTATGTACATGTATATGACATAAACACTATATACTGAACATTTTTATGCAATTTTTTTTAATTTAGAAAATGCCATAAGTCCCATTTCATCATAGTTCATAGAGATCTACTTCCTGTGAAATCATGCAGCATATTCTGTAATAAGTGTATAATGTAATTTATTTATCCAGTTTTCTATTGAAGTATAGTTAGATGATTTTCATTGATTTTCTATTAGATGTGGTGCCCTACAGTATACCTTGGTACATTCTTTGTGTACACAGAACCTTAAGAATATATATAGACAGCTTCTTTGAAGTGACAGGTTTGAAATATGTAAAGGATAATGTACTTTGACTATTCCACTGAGTGCAATCACAGCTTCTGTTCATCTGTGGATATATGTAGAGGCTGTGAAATAAACTTGCAGAAAACTTTCACTGATTTTTTTTTTTTGACCTTGTGCTTGGGATTTCATTATTATTGGGAATAATTTTTACATACTTTTGCATCAAGATGTCAGGTGTCTTTGAACATTTCAACCCACAAAATGTTTGAAATATGATTTTATGACAGCAGAGAGGGATAAAAACTGAAGTACTACCATTAGGTACTTGTACAAAGGCAAGCACAGGCTTTATCTATTTATTATAAAGGAGCCTCTCTTGAAATTGCTGCAGAATTTTATATTTTGAGTAGTCACAGGAGGGGAATTATAATATTACGCTGCTGCAAAAGAAACTTCTGCATTACACATCCCAATGAATATTTGATACCAACACATTTTTCATTCATTGCCTCTCTAGCTACATCAGAAACTACACTCTTTTTTTGTTTTGTTTTGTTTTGTCCCAAACATTTGGAAATAACCCTGATTTTTTTGAAGAGTCTCAGCTAGGCATGTTTTAAAAATGATTTGTTCTTGAAGACATTTTCAGGATGTTTACAGTTTAAGAACACTCAAGATGTATTATTGCACCTTCTACAACTGAATACATTTTACTTAAATAACACATTTTATTCTGATCATGAATATTTGTGTTTTTCTGGATATTGAATTAGACACAGTTCCTGCTCTGAGGCTCACAGTCTCACTGAGGACATGGTGGCAGGTTCCAGGAGAGAATGTAGAGTGAGGACCACTCATCCTGACCTAAATGGGATGACTTCAAAATTAGAATATTGTGAGGCTCTGGTTATGAATGACAACTGTTTCTACCTATAGAAACTGTTGAAAGGAAATGATATTTCCATTTTTAATTACAAAGATGCTATAGATTGGAATCAGAAGATCTGTGGTCATGCCTCACCATGACCATATACCCAGTGATTTGTCACTTACCCACTGGAGCCTCAGTGTACTTGCCTTTGAAATTGAAATGTACGAGTTCCATATCTATCATATACTTTCACTCCATTACTCCTTGGGAAATATGACTCTTTTGCTTTAACTTCCATCTTCCTCCCCATCTGCCACCAATCTCTGTTAGTAAAATCTTTAGCATCCTTGAACCTGTCTCCAAGCTCACTCCCCTTGGAAACATTACTCGTCCCTTTTTGACAGAAGTTGTTACTCCCTTGTCTGTGATACCATGGCACTTTTAATGTGACTCTACTATAACAGAACAGGGAGGTAGAGGTGGAAATTAACACTTTTTTGGAGAACTTGTTGTGTGCCAGGCATTGTGCAAATGATATTCACACATTCTCAGTTAATTCTAAAAACAACTTTTAAAGGAAGTGATAATATCTCCATTATCCAAGTGAGAAAAGAGCCTCTAGTGGTTAAAGTCATAGAGTTAGTGATCAGGGGAGTTCACAATAAAGCCCAGTTCAGTTGCAGCATTTGCATTCTTTATACTAAGTAGTATTCACTGTATTGCTTTATTATTTTACATTATATTAATTGTTGTCCTTGTTTTTTTCCCTGAAGATTCCATTTATATGGCATTCCCATTTTATTTTTTTAATTTTTTTTAATTTTATTTTATTTGTCTTTTTGCTATTTCTTTGGGCCGCTCCCGCGGCATATGGAGGTTCCCAGGCTAGGGGTCGAATCGGAGCTGTAGCCACTGGCCTGTGCCAGAGCCACAGCAACGCGGGATCCGAGCCATGTCTGCAACCTACACCACAGCTCACGGCAACGCCGGATCCTTAACCCACTGAGCAAGGGCAGGGACCGAACCCGCAACCTCATGGTTCCTAGTCGGATTCATTAACCACTGCACCACGACGGGAACTCCGGCATTCCCATTTTAATAGTTTAATTGAAATGTAATTCACATAATATACAGTTTACTATTTAAAGTGAACAATTCAGGCTTTTAATCATGCATAAATATGTACAATAAAAACCACAATCGAATTTAGAACATTTCATCAGCTCTAAAAGTTAGCCCTCAGTTATTAGACCCCTATCAACCCACTACCAGCACTAAGTAACCACTAATTTACTTTGTATCGCTATGGATTTTCATATTCTGGACATTCATATGAATGGAATCATATACTAAGTGGACTTTTGCAGCTTTTTTTCATTTAGCATAACCCAAGCTGTAGCATGTGTCAGTACTTTGTTTCTTTTTATAGCTGAATAATATTCCATTTTGTTGATAGATCACTTTTTAACTATCAGTTGAAAGACATTTTGGTTGTTTCCACCTTTCGGCTATTGTTTTGTCTGTGAGTAATGCTATAACCATTCATATAAAAGTTTTTATATAGACATATATTTCATTTGTCTTGGTATATACTAAGGAATGGAATTGCTGGGTCATAACATAGTTTTTATTTATGTATTACGTATTATTATTATTATTATTATTATTATTATTTGTCTTTCTGTCTTTTCTAGGGCCATACCCATGGCATGTGGAGGTTCTCAAGCTAGGGGTCTAATTGGAGCTGTAGCCACCAGCCTACGCCAGAGCCATAGCAATGCCGGATCCGAGCTGCATCTGTGACCTAAACCACAGCTCATGGCAACACCGGATCCTTAACCCACTGAGCAAGGCCAGGGATTGAACCCACAACCTTATGGTTCCTAGTCGGATTCGTTAACCATTGAGCTATGATGGGCACTAAATCATTTGAAGCCTGTTTTCTAAAATATATGTACCATTTTTTACTCTCACAAGCAGGGCATGTGAGTTTTAATTTCTGCACATCATTGTCAATGCTTGTTATTATCTGACTTTTTGATTCCAGCCATCCTAGTGAATAAGAAATGCTATTTCATTGTGATTTTGAATTACATTTGATGACTAATGATAATGAACATAATTTTGCTGCCCCTGATCCCAGCAAAAGTTTTTTTGGAGAAAACTAACCAAGCAGCTATCAAAACTCTGCTGGTTCATTGTGGGTAATTTTTTTGTTTTTTATTAATAATTTTTAATAAAGTATAGTTTAGTTACAGTGTTGTACCAATTTCTGATGTATAGCATAGTGATCCAGGCACACACACACACACACACACACACACACATTCTTTTTTCCTAGTAAAGATATACTAACTGTGACAGGCCAGAGTGTCCACCTATCTCCAGATTTAGCAAATGTTAAATTATATCAGCTCACCCAGGAAGGGTCTCCCTGGCTTTGCTTCTACATCTTTATGATATCTTTAATAATGTGACATACCCGTGTTTTTAGCTTCTGGGCTTTTTTAGATGTCATTGTAGGAAAGACTTACAACAATCTTCTTGGAAGCAGGAGTCCCCTTTGTGGTTTTGTGTATTTGTTTCTCCTTATTCACTACTTTAAAATTTTTGGTTAGTATGCAAGCTGAGTTGAACAGGAAGCTTCTGCCTCCCTCGTACTTCTTACACATATAAAAGTCAGGTGAAATATAATAAGAATATAACAAGAAGTGTTTATAAGGTGTATTTATAAGTAAGCAGGAAATTCGGAGTGCCAGTAGTGACAATGGACTTCTAAGCCAAGACTGTAAGTGGGAAATGAAGCCAAAAGGAGCACTGTTTGTTGGAAGTAGATAGACACTTTGGGTCTGGGAGGGAACAGACCCAGAAAACCAACTTACAGTGGAGAATAAATAATCATCTTTTTCTCCCATAAATGCCAGGAAAGAAGATGACAACAACAGTAGCAGCAACAACTACAACTGAAAGCTTTAGAGAGCAGTGTCTAGAGACAATGTCATTAGGCCAAGTTCAGGAACACAAGCCTGTGCTAGCCCCAGGTGTAGAATGCTAACCTCAGTTCCTAAAATTGTGAATACCTCAAGCAAAGAAATTAACTGCAAATAAATCCAGGAAAACATAGAGGGCTTCTGCACAAGAAAGTGGGCATCTAAGCCCTAGGAACATTCCCACAACTCAGCATAAGACCCTAAAATAATACCAGCTGAATAGGAGATTGGAGAAACATATAAAGCATTTGAAGACACTAACATTAAGGTTAGTATACAATCAGATGGGAGGGCTACCTCTCAGGAACATGGACAGTAAAGCAATCTTAAAAATAATTTTAATTAATATGTTTTAAATAGAAAAATAACAAAGAATGTTTCCACTATGATGATCTGAAAGTACTCTTGTAACAAATACATAGGAAGGCTGGACAAAATGTAACAAAAACCTATTTAAAGGCATAAAAGAGCACTTAAAAATGAAAAATAAATCATCAGTATTGAAATGAAGGAATGAAAACAGGAGCTCTAACCATCTGTTTATTATTACTGCCCTGCAGGTTAAACAGGAGAGAAAGGCAGGTAGGGCCCTGTCTTTGTCAAATTTGGGCTTGGATTTCAGTGTCCTTCCATGGACAGAAGGAGGGCTTTTTGGGGGTGCATTGTTGGAACTGAGATCCCTGAATGAAGTTCTAATAATAAAGAGCCACAGGATCTAGGAAAACAAAAAACAAAAAACAGTCCATGTATTAGCACAGGTGGACCATAGAACCTTCTTTTCTTTATTTCTCCCATGGAACTAATTAAATATTCTCTCTTGAAGCATGCAACCCTGAGTGAGAGATCTATGGGAAAACATAAAAAATTTGTTTTAAATGATTACAGAAATAAAAGATATTATTGAAACTAAAGACATGAAAATTCATCATGACAGAAGGGAAATGGAAACACATGAGGACCAAGGGAAGAGGCAGTTTTTTGTTTTGGGGTATTTTTTTTTTTTTAAGAACATTACATACTGAAACATATTAAAAAAAAAAAACCCTGAAATACAGAAGTTCACTCATGGCTTAGTGGGTTAAGGATCTGGCATTGTCACTGCTGTGGCGCGGGTTCAATCCCTGGCCCCAGAACTTCCAAATACCATGGGCATGTACTTTCCCCAGCAATGAAATATAGAATATAGAGAGGAGAGGATAAAAGTAAAGAGAAAGATTAAAATACCCAGAGTATAGAATGAGAAGTTGCAATATTTTGACAATAATTAAGGGGGAAGGATTTTTGAAAATTAATGGCAGGAGTTCTCATGTTTAAGAGATACAGTGAGTCTCAAGGAGGATAAATAATAAATCTACAATTACACAAATTGAATAAAATTGTAGAGAGAAACTATCTGAATAGCAAACAAGAAGAGAGATTAATTTAGAAGGAATAATAATTAAATTGACTGTAAATTTTTCAATAGGAAAAAACAGTGACCACAAGAAAATGAGCAAATTTAGTAAATAGAGGAGTTCCCGTCGTGGCGCAGTGGTTAACGAATCTGACTAGGAACCATGAGGTTGTGGGTTCGGTCCCTACCCTTGCTCAGTGGGTTAACGATTCGGCGTTGCCGTGAGCTGTGGTGTAGGTTGCAGATGCGGCTTGGATCCCGCGTTGCTGTGGCTCTGGCATAGGCCAGTGGCTACAGCTCCGATTCGACCCCTAGCCTGGGAACCTCCATATGCCGCAGGAGCGGCCCAAAGAAATAGCAAAAAGACCAAAAAAAAAAAAAATTTAGTAAGTAGATAGGGAAAAATAATGTGGCTTAATTGGACCTAAATATACCAAGAATTACCATCAATATTAAGGAATCAAACATGACATTAAGTAAAAAGATATCTAAAAATTAAATAAAAATAAACAGTAGCTCTCAATAAAACCACACATAATAGAGAATTGAGGAAGGAAGGGTAAAAGAAATAATATTTCTGGAGTTCCCACTGTAGTGCAATGGGATCAAGAGTGTTTTGGGAGAGCTTGGATGCAGATTCAATTCCTGGCCCTACCTAGTGGGTTAGGGACCTGGCATTGCTACAGCTATAGCTTAGATCACAACTGAGGCTCAGATTCGATCTCTGGCCCAGGAACTTTCACATACTATAGTATGGCAAAAAAAAAAAAAAAAATCATTTTGAAAAATGATACATTACATTTAAAATTTTCTCAAAATTTATCTATTAAATAACCCTACATCTTACAACATACCTTCTTTTTTTTTTTTTTTTGTCTTTTCTAGGGCCTCTCCCACGGCATATGGAGGTTCCCAGGCTAGGGGTCTAATCAGAGCTGTAGCTGCTGGCCTATGGCCAGAGCCACAGCAATGCCAGATCCAAGCCGTGTCTGCGACCTACACCACAGCTCAAGGCAACACTAGGTCGTTAACTCACTGAGCGAGGCCAGGGATCGAACCCGCAACCTCATGGTTCCTAGTCTGCTGCGTTAACCATGGAACCACATTGGGAACTCCACAACATATCTTCTTGCCCCAAAACTCGACCTATCCTTGTAATCCTCACATAAAGGGAGATTGAAACAAGTCAAACCAGTGAACCCTGAGATATATTCTTCCCCATGCCATCTAACCCAGTGACACTCAATTCCTGATAAACTTTCAGTTTTTGTTTTTTTTTTGTTTTTTTTGCCTACACTCTCATTACATTAGGACTCAGAGTCAATTTAGAGTGAGAAAAGATACAACTTTTTCACTGAAACCCATTTTTATAACCAAATTATCTCACATTCAATCACTAAATGGAGGAGAGATATGGCTATAATATAAAACATATGTTGGTCATACAAGATTTCCCCCAACACATTAGAGAGTTGAAACATTCAAGGGTAAGTTTCCCCACATGTAAAGAGAAAGACTTAGCAACATATAAAAGCAAATTTGAAAGTGTGGAAGTCTTAACAAAACTGCTTTTTTTTAGTGAACGTAGTGGTTGGCTGGTATAGTCAATACACCCTAAGCAGGCCCCCAAAAGGATTTATGCATTTAAAGAACCCTTTCCCCTTGAATGTGGTTGGAACTTGCTATTATCTTCAAGCAAATAGACTTATCTAAGAAAGAGACTCACAGACATAGAGAACAAAATTATGATTACCAAAGGGAAAGGGGAGGATAAATAAGGAATTTGGGGTTAATGTACCACTATATGTAAAATAGCTAACCAACAAGACCCTACTGTATAACAGAGGGAACTCTACTCAATATTCTGTAATAACCTATGAGGAAAATGAATCTAAAAATATTCTTTTATATGTGATTTATAACTAAATCACTTTGATGTACACCTGAAACACAACATTGTAAATCAACTATACTTCAATTAAAATAAAAAAGTAACTCAAAGGTGATAGGACAGTAGCTCCAGTGATTAAGTTAGGTTATGCAAGACTTCCTCTTAGGAGACTGGAGTTGAGATTCTCCCTCTAGCCTAGAAGTAGTGGTAATGTAAGACGGGCTGAGTGAGAGCCTGTGAGAAGGATACAAACAAGGAGCTTTGGGTGGCCCCTAGAAGCCAAGAGCAGCCCTCGTGGTCAGGCAGCAAGAAGAGGGGGGCCTCAGTACTGCAAGAGCAAGGAGCTGAATTCTGCCAACCCCCCAAGCTCCCCAAAGAAACACAACCTGGCTGATAGCTGGACTGCATCCTTGTCAGGGCCTCAGCAGAGGCTCTGGCTTAGCCAGTCAGACTATGATCCTTAGAAGTTGTGAGATAATAAATGTGCCTTGTCTTAAGTCCTTAAGCTGGTGATAATTTATTACACAGTGATAGAAAACGAATACAATTGTTTTAGTGGCTTGAAAAACTGCCATACTTTCCATCATGTTAAATTATATGGGGAAACTGGGAATACAGATGAAGATGCTGAGAAGACATTTCCCCTAGGATTAAAATAATTGAATGTGAAGACATCAACACTCTAGATTAGATTTTTAGTTTTAAAGAAACTTTCTCCCAAGCAAATGACCTCAAGGACCTCAATTTGAAGGAAGAAGCCCAGTTTAAAGCTGCAAAGAATCAGGTGGTGGAGATGTTTGTGATAATGATGTTGATGACAGTGGAGATTTAACCATGGTAGGTTTTTGTTTTGTTTTGACTTGATTTTTAATATTTTTCCACTGTTATGGTTACAGTTTCAATCATTTTTAATGACTTTTGTCTATCTTTTTTCTGTAAGCTCTGTAAATTTGAATGTGCTATATTGCAGAGATTTTCTTGGAACACATATACAAACACAGTTTGCCCTTGAACAACACCCACACACAGTTTACCCTTGAACAACAGGGCCCACATTTTTTTCAATAGTAAATACCACAGTACTACAGGACCCATGATTGGCTAAACCTGCAGATGCAGAAGAGTGAATACAGAGGAATCAGGTATACTGAGGGATGACTATAAGTTATCACTTGTATTTTTGATGTGCAGAGGGTCAGCACCCCTAGTCCCTGTGTTGTTCAAGGGTCAACTGCAGATATAGATATACACACATGCATAGATATACATAAAATATAAACACACATGCATAGATATACATAAACACACACAGGTATAGGTACATACACATATATTCACATATGTGTATATGGCTTTATAGCAGAAATGCATATGTTATACTACTCTACATCTACAGCAAAGACATAAATGACAGCACAAGCCTGGAGATACTATACCTTCTCCTTAATACCCTGTTTTCTTCAAGACAAACTGAGTCCACTGGAGAGTTAATGGGTTATATATCCTGTGCTAAGGCCCATCACAAATATCCAGTTAAGGAGTTCCCGTCGTGGCTCAGTGGTTAACGAATCCGACTAGGAACCATGAGGTTTCGGGTTCGATCCCTGGCCTTGCTCAGTGGGTTAAGGATCCAGCGTTGCTGTGAGCTGTGGTGTAGGTTGCACACTCAACTTGGATCCCTTGTTGCTGTGGCTCTGGCTACAGCTTAACTTGGATCCCTTGTTGCTGCGGCTCTGGCTACAGCTCAACTTGGATCTCTTGTTGCTGTAGGCTGGTGGCTACAGCTATGATTATACCCCTAGCCTGGGAACCTCCATATGCTGCAGGAGCGGCCCAAGAAATGGCAAAAAGACAAAAATGAAAACAAAACAAATATCCAGTTAAGTGTAAATCTAGTAGAGGATAACAGTTATGCCTGATGTTTGGTTTTCCAGGAACCCCTTCACCACCTTCACACACATTGCACATGGTGCTGGTAAAAGAACTTTTTTTTTCACACAAGCACTCATTTTATTAATTGAGGTCAGTGCAATAGGTATTTTTTTTTAACTAAGATGATCTCTAAACCTGTGTACTTAAACTTCTCTGTATTTCCAACCAGATTTATTTAATTCTTTGTTTCCTGTCCCCTGTGGTGAAAAATACAAACTACTTTTTTTTTTAATACGAGAAGGAAGGTGACATGTCATAGGATAGACTGGGGTTAGAAAACTATGACCCACAGACCAGATCCTGCCTATCCCCTGTTTCTGTAAATAAAGTTTTATTGGAACACAGCCACATCCATTCATTTACATATCACCAGTGACTTCTTTGGAGCTACAATGGTAGAGTTGAATAGTTGTGACAAATATAGTTTGGGCCACAAAACTGAATTAGAAATAGAATATTTACTATTTCTCCTTCTAGGAAAAAAGTTTGCTGACCCATGAGGTTGAATTCTAAGGCCTCGGAAAACACTTGAATTTCTATTTCTCTTGCCTATTTTTCATCCCAGAGTAAAGCATCAACTGGGCACCTGTGCCATCTAGAAACTCCTGTCTCCTTAAAGGTACTTTAAGGGATGGGAAATGCTTCTATCAACCACTGTCACTTCTACCCTAACCAAATAAGGAGACCAAAAGGATGAAAAAGTTCTTATTTTGGTAAAAGAAGCAAATTTTATCTTAAACTTGGAAAAATTGATAAATTTTGGCCCTTGCACCCACATTTGTGTTGATGTTGCATGCTTTGATTATGTATTAGAATTTGTATGTCATACATACATACATATACAAGTGTCACATACAATATGTGATACTATTACCTCCTTTACCCCTTCCTAAAACAAACTAATCACACCCAAGCTATCCTTAGTTCTTTATTGGTTATCTTTTAGCTTTAATGATAATTTGCATAATTTTTGTCATTTTAGTTGTATTTCTAACCCCCCTATCATATATATAAACTAATATAAGTTAGCTGTCTCCTCTCTGAGCTATTTAAAGTAAATTCTGTTGAAAGATATTAGGTGAGAAAGGTTAATGCTAAAATAACACAGACAAATGATAGCTAATACAATTGAAATGATGAATGATCATTTGAATTTTGTCTCCAGTGGAGTTGCAGGGTGCTGATGAGCTCAATGTGTATTGCTGCTGTCTCCTATTTGTCATAATTATAGAATGGATTTCAGGCCATTTACCTAGAAAGAGTGTGTAGAGTTTATTGTTTAAAGGGAAACCTTTCTGTGCCTGGAAATCTTTCTGCAATCTTCTATTATCTGAGATAGAGGAGTGGTCATCCCTGACAAATTGAATGAAGCTGTTATTAGTTTGGAGATTGTGTGTTCTGGAAACTCTCATACTTGCTCATTGCTCTTACATACTATGTGACTGGCTATTTTCTCTCTTTTGTCTCTGTAAATATGAGGAGATGCATGTATGTTGGGAAACACATTATTAGGTTTAAATATTAATTAATGCCTACTGCCTCATATGTTGTGTTTTCTTTATTAGGAGTGAGGGGAAACTTTCTAAAGCTGGCAAATTCCCTTATTTTCTCAGTCTAAGAACAGTGGAACCTGAAAAAGACTTTTAGAAAAGTATAAATGCTCTCTTGAAAAGTATCAGTCACATTTCACACATCTAACTTTTATTTATAGCTATCTTTCCCAAGACTCCATATATTTAAAATGAAATCTAAAATAAATAACAAACAAAATGCCAGGCATTATTAGAGAAATGCAAATCAAAACTACCATGAGGTACCACCTCACACCAGTCAGAATAGACATCATTAATAAGCCCACAAATAACAAATGCTGGAGAGGGTTTGGAGAAAAGGGAACCTCCTACACTGTTTGTGGGAATGCAAATTGGTACAACCATTATGGAAAACAGTATGGCAGTACCTCACAAAACTAAATGTAGAACTACCATATTACCCAGCAATAACACTCTTGGGCATATATCCAGACAAAACTTTCCTTGAAAAAGACACACACCTGTAGGTTCACTGCAGCACTATTCTCAATAGCCAAGACATGGAAACAACCTAAGTGTCCATCAACAGATGAATGGATTAAGAAGATGTAGTATATCTACACAATGGAATACTCAGCCATCATGTAGCAACATAGTTGGAACTAGAGATTCTCATGCTAAGTAAAGTAAGTCAGAAAGAGAAAGACAAATGACACATGAAATCACTTATATCTGGAAACTAATATACAGCACAAATGAACCTTTCCACAGAAAAGAAAATCATGGACTTGGAGAACAGACTTGTGCTTGCCAAGTGGGAGGTAGTGGGATGGACTGAGAATCTGGGCTTAATAGATGCAAACTATTGCATTTGGAGTGGATAAGCAATGAGATCCTGCTGCACAGCACTGCGAATTATATCTAGTCACTTATGATGGAGCATGATGGAGGATAATGTGAGAAAAAAGAACGTATACATATGTGTGTGACTGGGTCACTTTGCTGTACATTAGAAATTGACAGAATACTGTAAACTAACTATAATGGAAAAAATAAAAATCATCAAAATGCCAGGAAAATTAAAATACCATTACTTCCTCTCCATCTTCACTATCAGCGGATGCTCTTGTTTATATTCCACTGAAGGAACAGAAGCAACCAAAGGAACATATCTACAAGTTCCACCATATAAACCCAGCCACTTATATTTGAGCCCACATGCTCTACCTTCTTTTCCCATTAGCAAGATGAGCTATCCATGTTCCTACTAAGATAATCTTATCTAACTGTACACTATGCCTGAAAACATGATTTTCCTCACTACTGAATGATTCCTATCAGCATTCATATAGGTTCTTGTTTTTCAATTTGAAGAAACCCTCAAACATACAAATACAAACCTCTTGACTTACTTCACCCTCCAATGAGATATTATGTCTCTCCTTTCTCTGATAGCTAATTCCAGAAAGAAATCATAACTGACCTTCATTTCTCTTTCCCATCCTCTTTTGAACCCACTTCAATCAGGATTTATATCTCTAATTCCAATGTAATTTATATTATCAAGGCTACCAGTGAACACAATGTTGCTACATTAAATGGTAAATGTTTAGTTCTGATATTCCTCCACTTATTGATATTATTTGATCAGTGTATGCCCATTCTCCCACCCATTATTAGGTCAGTGTTAACCTGAATAAAAAAGATACTATAAGTAAAGAAAAATACAGACTAATATCTCTAATAAACATTTTCATAAAAATAGTTAAGAAAGTAGCAGCAAATGAGTTTCAGAAGCATACTGAAAAGATTATGCATCATGAACAAGTGGGATTTATTCTTCAAATGCAAGAATGGTTCAACATATAAAAATGAATTAATGACACATACTACATTAATGGAATAAAGGAAAAATCATTTCAATTGATGTGGAAAAACGTTTGGTAAAATGAGGATGCAGGTTAGATCCCCGGCCTTGCTCAATGGGTTAAGGATCCGGGGTTGCCATGAGCTGTGGTGTAGGTCATAGACATGGCTTGGATATGGTATTGCTGTGGCTGTGGTATAGGCCAGCAGCTATAGCTCCAATTAGACCCCTTCTCTGGGAACCTCCACATGCCACAGGTGTGGCCCTAAAAAGACAAAAAAAAAAAAAAGGCGGGGTGTGTGTGTGTGTGAAAACTACTTCAACATAATAAGTGGCATATATGGAAAACCCACAGAGTGCATCATATTCAATGAAGAAAGACTAATTTGTCTGTCTTTAAACACTAATTGTTTTTCTTTAATATCAGTACCACAGCAAGGATTCTATCTTCCACTAAAAAGGATACTGGAAGTTCTAACCAGAACAATTAGGTAAGTAAAAGAAATAAAAACCACCAAAATTATATACAAAGAAATAAAATTGTTTCTGTTCACAAAGTATATGATCTTAACACAGAAAAACATGAAGATTTAACAAAAAATTTGTTAGAAGCAATAAATGGATTTATCAAAAATAGGAGGACACAAAGGTAATACACAAAAGCTGCATTTCTACCCACTATAAATTTGCAGAGAAAATTCAAAAATAATTATTTATTATAGCATTAAAGGGAACAAAACACTTAGGAGTTAACTTAATCAAGAGAATGAAAGACTTGTATATGAAAACTACCAAATATTGCTTGCTGAAATAAATTAAAGAACACATAAATAACTGGAAAGACAAATTCTCTGTTCACGAATTGGAAGATAATGTTGTTCAGATCACAATATTACCCAGAATAATCTACAGATTCAATGCAATACCTATCAAAATCCACATGACATCTTGCAGCAATAGAAAATTCCATCCTAAAATTCATATGGAATCTCAAGGGAAACCAAATAATCCAAACAATATGAAAAAGAAAATAGAACACTGGAGGACTCATATTTTCTGTTTCAAAACTTACTACAAAGTTTCAATAATCAAAACAGTAGGATACTGGCATAAAGACAGAGATGTATGTGGAATAAAGAGCTTATAAATAAATCCTCACATATTTATTCCAATAATTTTCAACAAAAAGACCAAGATCATTTAGTGGGGGAAAGAACAATTTTTTTCAGCAATGGTATTAGTATATCCATATGCAAAGGGATAGAGTCAAACCCTCATCTAATACAATATACAAAATTAAATCAAAATTGATCAAAAACCTAAATGTAGGATATAAAATTAATGACCTCTTAGAATAAAGCATAGGGAAAAGCTTCAGGGCATTGGATTTGGTTGTAATTTATTGGCTATAATACCAAAGTCACAGTCAGTAAAAGAAACAATTTGACAAGCCGTATTTCATAATTTACTATTAACAGACTTAAAAGGCAACCTACAATGGGAGAAAACATTTGCAAATCATATATCTGATAAGTAATTGATAACCTTAATATAAGGAAACTCATAAAACTCAACAATGACAACAAAAAAATGATTCAAAAATGAGCAATGAACTTGAATTGACAGATCTTCATGGAAGATATGTAAACGGCCAGCAATCACATGAAATGACATTCAACATCACTAATATCAAGCAATGCAAATCAAAACTACAGTGAGATATCATTTCACCTCCTTTTTTATTAAAATATAGTTAGTTTGCCTTGTACCAATTTCTGCTGTATAGCAAAGTGATCCAGTAATTCATACATATGTATAAATTCTTCTCATATCATCCCCCATCATGTTCTATCCCATGAGATTGCCCCGTTGCTATACAGTAGGACCTTGGTATTTATCCATTCTTAATGTAATAGTTTGCTTCTACTAACCCCAAACTCCCAGTATTTGGATGGCTACTATCAAAAAGGAAAGGAAAGGAAAGAAATGGAAGGAAAAGAAAAGGAGGAGGCAAGAAGAGGGAGGAAGGAAGTGAGGAGTGGGGGAAGGAGGGAAGAAAAAAGAGAGAAGGAAAGAAAAATATTAGTGAGGATATGGAGAAATTAAAACCCCTATGACCTATTGGAATGTAAAATGACACAGTCTCTATGGAAGACAGCAAAGGAATTCCTCAAAACATTAAACAAAAAAATAATGATGTGAGTCGGCATTTCTACTTCTGGACACATACAAAAGGACTGAAAACAAGGTCTTGAAGAGCCATTTGCACATCCATGCTCATAGTAATATTATTTTCAATAGCTAATATGTGGAAGCAACCCAAGTGTCCATCAGCAAATGAAAGGCTAAGCAAAATGTGGTGTATGCTTGCAATGGAATATTTTTGAATTGTAAAAATAAATAAAATTGTAACATACACTACAACATGGATAAACCCTAAGAACTTATACTAAGTAAAATAAACCAATAAAAGACTAATATTGTCTTATTTAATCTATACAAGGTACTAAGAGAGTCAATATCAGAGAGACAGAAAGTAGAACAGCGGTTACCAGGGAGGGATAAATAGAGAGTTGTTCTATCAGTATAGACTTGGCAAGAAGGACTCTGGAGTTGGATGATGGTGATGGTTACCCAACAACATGAATGGAGTTAATATCACTGACCTATGCACTTAAAAATGATTAAGATAATAACATGTTACTAATGTGTAATTTCTGCAATAAAAATATCATTTCTTTAATTTCAGCCTCAGTTTCATAAGAATATAAAATGAAGTCAAAGGTATCAATTGAGTTCTTCCTAATCCTCATGGACCAAATGTGACTTAACTGATGCTGAGAAGAGAGAAACCTTAGTGACTTTTCAGACAAGCCAATGAGAAGACAAAAAATGAAACAAAACAATCAAATAGCCACTATCCAAATAAAGTGTTTAAAGTGGAAGTTTATCTCTGTTGTTAATAAATGGGCCCTAGTTTTGTGTGTAGTGTTAAGGTATATCAATCTATGTTCTCTTGCAGGTTAATGCCTGCTTTAGTTTTGCTTTTGTTTTGTTTAATCTCTCTTCCACGATAATGTAACTATCAGCTTCTCCTTCCCCAGAATTTTACCTAGATGACGTCAGTCCCTCCAATCACTTAGAATTCTTTTTCTCTGGTCATGCCTTCCCTATGAAAAGAGATTTCTTCAAGTCTGTATGTCTATGCATTATTTTTAAGAAAAGTGGAAAACTGTGGATACTTCCTTTAAAAAAAAATGCTTATGAGCAGTATGAAAAGATTTTCAGAGACTGGTAACTAAGCAACTGAAAAAACTCTAAATAATGTCATCTTGTTAGTAAGATTTGAGAACACACTGAGCATCTACTTTCTCAGTAAAGGTCATTAATGCCACGTGGCGACATACTCTAATTCTGTCTTCATTATAGTCATCTGGGCATTTGTCAGCTATGCTGAATTCTTTGAAAAACCAACAGTTCCAAATATGCCAATTGTGAAGTACAGATATTAACTGTTAAAAAATACACACTAGAGAGAAAACAGTATCAATATCAATATCAAAGTAGATTCCCCAAGTGCTTATTCTGAGCAGTTTAAAGAAATTGGTAATGTAATTGTTTGCATCTACCAACCCCACAGTCCCCGTGCATCCTACATCCTATTACATTTGGAATGGATAAGCAATGAGGTCCTACTGTACAGCATAGGGAACTATATCCAATCTCTTGTGATAGGACATGATGTAAGATTGTTTGAGAAAAAGAATGTGTCTATAAATGACTGGGTCACTATGCCATATAACAAATTGATGTAACACTGTAAATCAACTATGCTTTAATAAAAAAGGAAACCAAAAAAGCAGTATTTAAAAAATAAACTGGAATGAAAATCAATGTACTCCTATACTTTTCATGGAAAAAGAGGTTCTTAAAAGTTACATATAGCCACCTACTATTTGGGCAACATGTGAGCACAATAACAGAGACTAACCATCTACAACCCACTAGGTACTGTGATTTGTGTGTTCACACACATTATTTTAATTCTTATATTAGACAATATCTGTATTGTTCCTATTTTATATATGAGAAGGAAAACTACTTAATGAGGAATGCAACTGATATTAAATTCATGTCAGTGTGGGTTAAAAGGATAACATAGATTCTACTGGTATACATTCATTTGTCAAATATTTATTGACATTCTTCTTGGTGCAATAGTTCTTGGTATAGCTATTTGAAATACAGTCTCTTTCATCTCTCTAATTGGATAGAGACAATGAAAATTCATACAACTATAATGCATGGAAGGGAACTTTATAAACTAAATGCCATAGAATAATTGATGTAGATAACTCTGGAGGTCAGAACTTCATTTTGGAGGAAAATGGAACAACCTAAGTGAAAACTAATAAAAAATTGCCTGACCAATAATAAAAGCTAATATTTATTGAGTCCTGCCAAGTGGTTTATACATATTAATTCATTTGATTTTTCAGCCATATTATGAACTTTTATTATCCCAATCATCTGTATGAAGTCTTTATGCAAGCTCATCCATCTAATTAGTGGCAGAACTAAGATCCACGATGAAGCAGTGAATCCCAACTTCTGCTTCCCAATATACCTCACTACATCTCAAGTAAAGAATATGACACCTCGGAAATAAGTTTATCAAAGATTGTCTCTTTAGTAAAGGTGGAAATGTAAGAGGAGAGAAAGAAATGAAAGATAAACCCAAGATTCAAGCCTGAAGACCTGAGCCATTATACAGTCACTAAGAAAAATAAATAGAGATGTTAGGAATGATAGGAAGACCAGTCCTGGTTAGGTTATATTTAATTTGAACTCTCAGAGAGACTCTTTAATGACAATGTCCACTGCAACTGTCAAATTAAAGATTAAGATGTGGAGTCAGGTTTGGAGTTCTGGATTCCAGAATGAGAGTAAAAGTCAATCAGAAGTATAGAGTCATCTCAAGGTAATTGAGTCATCCAGAGAATAGAAGCAATGCTACCAGAGGAATAGAAAGAACTTGTATGTGGTGATAGGTATGAGAGGAAAGAAAAACTAAGGACAAGAATTAGAAAATATCCACATTGCAGGGAAGAAAAAGAAATGCCTAAGAAGACAGTACAATTAGAGAAATATAAGATCCAGACAGAGAAGCCCAAGAAATAAATATTTTCAAAGAAAACAGTGAGTGTTAATCCATAAGGTCTTGCTGAATTGTTGAGAGAGATGGTAAAGGAAATTTGACTTAATGGTCACCAAGCTCAGAATGGGTTTCACAATATGTTTCAGCCAAAGGAAATGTTTGAATTCAAAATCTGAGCATTTGGAGCATACATAAAAATTGTCCTTCTGAAATGTTTTAAAATGAAGTAAAAATGTGGTAGTAGACAGGAATAAAGGACTCCTATGATAGGAAAGAGGCAAAAGAAAGTAAGAAATAAACAACACCTGATGGACTAAGATTCCAAAAAAGACGTGAAAGTGTGGAAAGAATGCAAAGAGCAACTGTTTCTTCTAACTTCCTTCCAGACTCCCTTAGTCTGAGTTCCCACAATCCTTCTTTTCTTCCAGTGGATGTTTGGCCTTCAGCCCACATTTCTATCTTTTAGATAGAATTAGAACTGACCTCTATTTTCTCACTTTGGCCTAGTATCCTCTACAATTTATAATACACTGTATGATAAAATATAGTAAATTTCTCAGCCATACTATAGGTTGTCCAAGTCCCAAAAACAACCACCAAGCATAATGCACTGGAGCAAACTTGGGAGACAGGCATTTATCTGTTCAAATAATCACTCTGATACTTATCAGATATCTGGTACTAAATCCTTCTGACCTCAATTTCCCCATACAGAAAATGGAAATCAACATGCTAATTTTACAGGCTTGTGAGATAAATCTAAGTAAAGCATCTGACAAGAACTAGATGTTTAAAGAATACCAATTTCCACATGTTCCTTAAAAGGACTTTTGTGCTATTCAATACAAGGAAATATGCAAAGGTGAATCTTGTAGTGAGGATTATAGGGCAGGATATAGGGAAAAATAAAAGATAAGAATGCATGCTTTCTTGCCCCACAGTATAGTAAGGCCTTCAAGTGAAAACAAAGTCAGAGAGAGAGGGAATGCAAATCTTCTCAGGCCAGAATCAAAGTGGAAGAACCTCTCGGGGTATCTTTCGTGTGAGTGTGTGTGTATGTTTATCTTCTAGCAAATAAAATAGGTTTTTGGTAAAATCTTCAACATAAACTGACTTAGTAGAAGTATTTTAGGCCTGGGAGTCAGAAGTAGCTCAATTCTATGAGCCTCATTCATTCACTTATTCAGAAAACATAATTTGAATTCCTTATAAATATCAGGCACCATGTGGGGCTCTATTGACACAGAGAGAAAGATGACTTTCTACTTTCAAAGATCTTACATCCTATCAGGGAAAGTCATTTGTAAGCAACCCATTAGTAGGCTATAAGAAATCTGGGGAAACAGGGAATCATCATTACACTATGGTGACTAGGAGTCAAATCTTCATGTGGAGAAGCCCATGTTCATAAAATGAAATAAAGAGGTTCTCATGTGAAAGAAAACTAAGAGAGAATTGTTTGTCAGCATAAATACTCCATGAGAAATACTGAAGAAAGCTCTTTAGGCTAAAGTTTAAGAAATAATACTAAAAGGGTAGGAGTTTCAATGGTTGCCTAGAAATTAAGGATCTGGAATTGTCATTGCTGTGGCTTGGGTCACTGTTGAGGTACAGGGTCAATCCCTGGCCCAGCAACTTCCTCATGCTGTGAGTGTGGCCAAAAATAAATTTAAAAAGGAAATCTGGATCTTCGACAATAAAAAGCAAAACAATGATAAATATCTGAGCAAATATATATTTTTTATTTATGTAGTATAGATACAATAGTTTAAAGCAAAAAATTCCTGCTGGGTATTTAAATATATGCATATATAATGTACATGAAAATCTTGAACATAAATTACACTGGGGATGGTGAAAGTGACTTATGGAAGGTGTCTAATTTTGGAGGGCACAGTGTTAACTCTAAGTAGATTGTGAAAGATTATGTATAGTGCAGTTTCCTAGAGGAGGCCAGATAGTGACATATAGTAATAATGAGATGAAGCCAAGATGCCAGTAGATAAATTAAAATAGAATACTGAAAAAAAATTAATAGTCTAGTCAATCAAATAAAAAAATATATTAAGTATAAGGGCCTGGAACTCACCATATTAGATGCTAGAGCGCAGTAAAGACATGGCTAGGTACAATCCCAACCCTCAGGAGAGTCATGATTCAGCAAAGAATGTATTTTAAACTAATAAATGCATGATTAATTTCAAGAGCCTGGCTATTTCTGTCTAGTGAGGGAAGGAGGAAAACGACTAGAGGATATGTGTATGATATTCTTGAACTTGGCATTCCGTTTTGTCAATATCTGATACTGCTGCTGGGTTGTTCATTGAAATTTTACTAACAAATCAAATCCACAGATGAATTTGAGGACAGATGCATCATAATAGCATTGAGTTGTCTGACATCTGAACATGGTATGACCGTCTATTTAGATGTTCTTTCACTTTTCTTACTTAATATGATTATAGTCTGAAGGGCAGAGGCTTATATGACCTCTATTGTATTTATTCTTTTATTTTAGATGTTAGATGTTATTATAATGGAAGGTTATGCAATTTATTTTCTATTTTTGTTGCCATTAGAATTATAATTAATTTTATAGTAAGCTGCATATGGCATACTTCCTACATTTACTTATTAACCCTAATAGTTTCTCAATGCTTTTGTATTTTGCTATGGTCATAATAATGTCATCAGACAAAAAGAACAAATATATATTATTTATCAATTATAATTGATGTCATATTTTTCTTGCCATATTGCACTATCTGGGACTTGCAGTATAATAATGGTAGAAGTGGTGATAATAGATGTTCTGCTCTTATTCCCTATCTCTTCAGGAAAGCTTTCAACTATGTACCTAACAGGAACATGACTGAGAGAAGAAATAAGACCCTGGGAGGCAGAATTACCAGGAGAGAGCAGCATTTCCAAAGCCAAAGAAGGAGGGGATTTTAAGGAACTGGAGATGTACTTCTTGAGATTGGTAGCACTATCAAGTGAAATAGGACTTGAGAATTTGTTGTGATCAATTATTCTTTATTTGTCAAAGGAAAGTAATAATAACTCCCCTAGAGACATGTTTTGAAAAGATCAAATAAGGAAATACAGGAGAAGGCCTACACTATTTGCATATCTAGCACACTAAAAGTTTAGTTTCTTTTTTTTCCCCTCCATTTAAAATAAATGAAAATTTGTCATACCAACAGGGTCTCGGTAAAACATCGAGATGATACACTGTTATTCACCAAATTGCTTGCTTTCCTCTGAAGCTAAATCTTGATTTATTCACTAGGTATATTCTAGAAAATTGATGTGTATCCACATTTATCAAACACTTTCTGAATGATTTGTTGCTTGTTTATGAACAGCAAATTCCTTTTATAATACAAGCAGTAATTTAGAAGTATTAGTCTGAAAATATGGCCTTTTTAAAGTAGTCTAGTGATTTTACTGAGAATTTTTGCAAATATTGTATTCCACTTTGTCAGTATAACAGTAACATGCTTCTATATTGGTTATATGATATTTCTGCTCTGTTAGGAAATAACACTTAAAAGAAATACTATCCAGAAGCTCATATTTATGGAAATAGATTAGGATAATTATCCTTTAATACCACTTGGTACTTCACCATCTGCAAAGTAAAAACAACTTTTATGATAAATAAATTTGAAGAGATGCTGGAAAAAAAAAAAAAAGCTAGACAATCGCTTGGACCCAAAATTAAAGGGACAGATAGGTAAATCTTTGGATTCTAAAATAATGAACACTTTTCTAGAGATGGTTAAAAGATCAATGGCTTAAAATAGAATGTTTCTTTAGTGGTGCTGGTGAATTAAAAAAGAAAAAAGAAAAAAAAAAAAAGGAAAAATGGAAGGAGCAGGATACCATCATCAAATAACTCTAGCTTGCTACTCCTCTCCAACCCTACTGTTGTTTCTGAACTTTCCCCTAAGATTAGTTCTTTTCTTTGTCCCTGAGTAACTCTAAACCAAGAAACATCAACTTTCTATTTACTTTTAGGTAATTAAAGAAGGCCATTGGTCCCTTCTGTCTATTAAAATAGTTTCAATTTAATAATTTAGATGTCCAGTCCTATGAAATAATTTCAAGTTGAAGCTTCTCTTTTCAATCAGCTCAGGCCCACTGATGGTGCTAAACTGGTTGAGAATAGAGGAAAAGTTTGACCTTTGCACTCTATCCCGGCTTCCTCCAATGTCCCAGCTTAGCCTCAGACCTGGATCCCTCCACTGCTGAATTGGGAAGAAAGAGGGATAAAGGACACAAAATGTCTTAATTAGTCCCTTTGAAATGTGTTTCTCTTACCCACTTGAGACTTATGTTTAGAGTTGAGTCTGTTTCCTGTGGGGTGATTTACAAGTTCTTGGGTGATTCCCTCTTTCCCAGGGAATTCTCTAATGCGGAGGTTCTTTGGTCATCCACAAAGGCTCACCTTTCAATCTATTGTTTTACCTTGTCACCAGCTCTCTTATGTGGGGTTCCACTGCCCATAAAGTCTTCTTTCTTTCTTTTACTTGGGCTTTCTTCTCCATCCCTGCTCCATAGGAAATTTGCACTTTTTTCTGCCAGTGGTGCGAGTGAACAGGGTTCCCATGGCAGACTTCACGTCTGTTGGGATAGACTACTGCAGCCAGCCTCGCACCCTCCAATATTTTTGGCTGCAGTTGTGGCATGCAGAAGCTCCTGGACCAGGGATTGAACCCATGCTATGGCAATGACCACAACCACAGCAGTGACAATGCTGGATCATTAACCCCCAAGCCACAAGAGAATTCCTCTCACCATCCTATTACTGGGGTCTGAGTTGAACTCTACTGGGTCCTTTTAACCCTAACACATACCTAACAAGCTCTCCAGATAGACCTCTGAAACCTTTCTTTCTAGGCTGAGGAGGGAAACAATTCCTACCCTGGAAAAGATCATGCCAAAGATCACTTGTATTTGCTGGTATCACAAAGTGTGACAGACAACCAAAGAGTCAAGACAAGACCAAATTAAATTTAGAAAAAACAAAATTATTTCCAGCAATTTTCTATAATTTATATACTACATTTAAAATTTATTTGTATTAAGTAAAAGGAGGAAGCAGAAGAGGATAATGGTCAATGAAATGAGAAACAGTAGAGAGGGAAAAAAAAGGAAGAAAGAAGGAAGGACAGAGGGGAGGAAACAGGTAAAGAACAAAAAGAAAAATATGGTTAAAAATTTTACCAACTTGAGGGATTAAAAGTGATTAGACAGACAGATATAGTTACCAATCACTTTATAAACTAATTCTTCAACTCATTTAAAATTAACTTGTATCCTCACCTAAGTTTAAGCAGAAATTATCTCCATGGAAACCATCTAACCGTGGCACATCATGGAAACTTTGAAACAATGATACCCTGAAGAACATGCAGTCATTCACACAGCTTGTGGGAAAGGAAAATCTTCTTTATATATAACTTCATAGCAATGAGTTATTTTTATAATTGTGACTGATTTATCATAAATATCATAAATATTTTAAATGTAAATCATACATTATTTAAAAAATCCATTTGATGTTTTTCAAATGTGCTTAATACATCGAATATGACACTCCAGTCTGTTTTTTAAAGGTGTTTGATAAATGCAAACCTTAAAAAGTATACCATCAAGTATGATATTGACTGAAAGTGAACTTGTTAATCAATCTCAAAGTGATTAATTTTCTTAGTGAGTACAAATGCATAACATAAAATAAACTGCCTTGCAAATATATTCTGCCATTCTTAGGTTTACCTTTTTCTCTCTTAGTGGTAACTATTACAAGCATGAGTTATTAAATTATACATAGTCTAAAACATCATTTTTTGCTCTACTGTGTTTGTTTCATTCAATTTTATTACCTAATTTCATACAATGGATTTAAATTAATCTTTGATATCTGGCATGGTTAGTCAATACTTCTAATTATTCTAAAATAGCAATCCATTAGTTATTGTCCTCCTTTACTCTTCCACATTAATTTTTGGTTTGGGGACTAATACAAGGATCAGATTGCCACATAAGACCAATACAAATCATAGCTTCCCCCAGCATCAAGCTGTACCACTAATTCCAAGGATACAAATTGTCTTAAAGCAGAGGAAAACAGGGAGACATCTAGGACCTCCAATGCTATGCAGTTCCCTTCCTTTAGCACAGAGACATTCTCTGGGTCCAGATAAACACACTGGTCTCCAAGCAATGTGTATATAGTCATGAGATATCTCCACATTAGTCAGATACAGAGTTTACACAGATCCACGTGCCATAGATCTATAGGATATGTTCCAAAAGAAATCCTTGATAACCAAATATATCCTGAAAACAGAACTATATGGATAGTTTTCCTTACCAGCAAATATAACTATCTTATTTTTAGGTGAGTTTTCACTAAAATTTTACAAAGTATTTAATCTGGGCACTTTCTTTGTTTCACTAGACATGCCCCAGTGAAAAGAGAATGGATTAAACATCCACTGCTTAGCAGTTAACCTCCAGGAACTGTCTAGCCTGGTTCCATAAACAATTATGGGAGTGATCTATTATCCACATAATAATTTTGATTAAATAATTACCTTTATGACATTAAGTCTTTCTACAGATAGATTACCATCTGAAAATTATTGTGTTAAATATTAATTTCCCAATAGTAACCCTGACCATTTCTTTATCTATTTTTAGAGATGACCATTTCTTTATCTATTTTTAGAGGTCTAGATGAGACCTCTAGAACTGGTTTTAGGTCTGATGACTTTATTAGAAATGCATCTAATATTTTCCAATAGTCACCTATATTTTTCATGATAAGGAAACATCCGTACTATAAATTTTATTAGGACATTTCATTAAGATATGGTTTTGTCTTTTTAACATATATAACAGTTTATGTATTCATATAGTTCTTCTCTCTTAATCCATTTACATGCTAAAATTTTTAAACAGATTTCTTAATACTCTTCTATCCTTGCATTTCTGGAAGTCCATAACTTTGAAATAAAGTCATGGTGTATTGTTCTTCAATTATGCTGTTGAATTATGTATTTTTTGGACTTAAAAGATAGTCCCTCAAGGTATCTAGTTATGAGAACTCTCCCATTGCATATATGTGTATATAGGTATCTGCTAACTTCAGATTTTTTTAACATATTTATGCAATGCAATTATACACACACATATTTTAAAATTCTACTTGCCAATTCTGTAAAATAAACACATATTACAATCACTTTTTGGCCATATCTGTGATATCTGTAAGTTCTGAGACCAGGGACTGAACCAGTGCTACAGTTGCAGCCTGCTCCACAGCTGCAGCAATGGTGGATCCTTAACCCACTGCACCACAAGGGAACTTCTACAATTTTTTTATTTAATATTTTCAAGGAGTTATCTTCTTGATCCATCAGTAGTCGAAATAGAAACTGGTCTTCTTTTTACTACTTAGCATTTCATTTATTGTGGATATTTGACAACTCCTGAGGTTGAATATCTTTAAAAGATTCTTAATAGTATTCCCTTAAAAGTATGAATATTAGAAATAACTATCATTTAGTGAGTGCTTTTCATTCAACAGGGTAATTGTCTCACATTTTCTAACTGAAAATGTGGCTACAATTGGGTGAGGTAGTTACTATTATTACCATATTTTTCATATGACAAGACTCAAACACAAAAATGTTAAATAATTTCCCTGTGGTCCCCCAGTTTTTATCAGTAAATCTGAGAATCTGAATAATCTTTTATCTCCCAATACCCACTCTTCCTTAAATATAAGGTAGACAGAATGACATGTTTAACTTCTATGTGCTTCAAAGTATGTTCAAATTTGGATGAAAAATCTAAGGAAAGGGGGGTTTGTGCTAGACTGGATATTTTCAAAAAGCAGGCAAAATTCAGTGATTGGTGATCTCAATAGGTCTTCCCTAATGAGAGGGGAAATGAAGATAAAGTTTTCTTCAGTCAAGAAGTAACAGTCACTTACTTGGGCCATGGAATCGATGTTTGGTATTTGGGGGGTGACACATTGGCATTGCTTTTGTCTAAGCTTAAATAAAATTATGAAGTATCCATATTTTGTCTCATTGTGTGATGGTTAATCTTAGGTGTCAACTTGGTTAGGCTGGGGTCCCCTGATATCGAGCCAAACACTGATCTTGCTTGATGTTTCTGTGCAGGTTTATTTTAGACAAAATTAGCAGAGTAAAGCAGATTACCCTCCATAATGTGGGATAAGGGCTATTATGGTGAGAAAGGCCAAGTGGAAACCAACATCACATTCCAGGAGGAACTGCAGAGATTGGTGCCACAAATAAGGACTTAAAGGATGCAGGGTTCTCTAAGTTGATGGGGGTCTCCATTCCACTTGCTGATTTGGCCTGTGCCAAAGGGATGGAAGAAACCCATAGGCTCAGCAATATGGACTTCTAGTCATCAAGGCCAGCCCAGCTACAGCCACCGCTGTGTATCCAATCTGCTGAAAGCAGAAACCAACACTGAGCCCCTGATATGGAACCATTCCCTGGGGTAACTACCAGCTACCTGGTGGACTGAGAAGCCTGGTGAACTACTTCTGTCGTGAAAAGGGCAGCATTAGTTCTTACTGTAAAAGATACTTACTCTGGATATGGATTTGCCTTCTTTGTATGCAGTACTTCTGGCAAAACAATCTTCCATGAACTTACAGAATGCCCTATCCATTAACATGATATTCCACATGGCATTGCTTATGGAACAAGCATGAATAAGTGATTAAGCATTAACCACTTCACAGCAAAGGAGGCACAGCAATGGATTCTTGATCATGAAATCCACTAGTGTTATCATGTTTCCTACCCTAAAGCAGTTGGCTTCGCAGAGCAGAAGGATGGCTTTTTAAAGACCTAGTTCCAGTGCCAGCTAGGTGGTAAAAGCTTGGGCAAGGGTTGGGAAAAGTTTTTTCAGAAGGCTGTAAATGCTCTATCAGCATCCAATATAGGGTGCTACTTCTCTAATAATCAGGATGCACAGGTCCAGTAATCAAGGGGTGAAAATGGGAATAGCACCAATTCTTTTTACCTCAATAATCCTGTAGCAAATATTTTGCTTCCTGTCACTACAAACTTATATTCTATTGGCCTAGAAGTCTAAGTTCCAAAGGGAGGAAGACTTCTATCAGGAGAAACAATGATTATATTGAACTGGGAGTTACATGGTTACCACCTGGCTCCTATAGGCTTCCCATACCTCCAATTCAAAGGGGAAATAAAGATGCTGGTTGGGGTGATACATCTTAATTATCAGGGAGGAACTGGACGGTAACTCCATAATGAAAGGAGGGATAGTATGTTTGGGATACAAAAGATCCCTTAGGCCATCTTTTTAGCATTACTATACCACGTGACTAATATCAGTGGAAAACTATAACACAATCCAGACAGAACTACTAGGGATCCAGACTCTTCAAGGAATGAAAGTTCTTAAATCATTCCCTAAATCAGCGACTTTAATTAGAGGATTATATTCTTAAGCATGAAATTAAACATGTGAGAAAACCAGGCTGAGATAGGGTAATTTTGATTTAAGTTTTTCTTCATCAGGTAAAGAGCCATGACCAGCTGAGGTGCTTGCTGAGGACAAAGGGAATGTGGACTGGCTCATGAAAGAAGGTAGTTATAAATGCCAACTATGACCATGTAATTAGTTATAGAATGGGGACTACAACTATCATGAGTATTTCTTCTTTACTTTGTTACAAATGTGTGTTACACAAATACTTTTACTTTCTTCTCTCTGTCACTCATTATCATATAACATAACAGGTACTAACTTTATATTATAGTAATATAGTTACAGGAAGTCGAGGAAAAGAACAAATAAATCACCCAAGGACTTTGTGTCTTCCCCTGAGAAAGGATTAGTGCATTTTTGTATGCAGAATAGTTATATCATATCAAGTATAACCTTGTTATAGTCTTCATTTCAAGATGAAGTAAAGCTCAAGGAGGTGTCTATGCATGCAAAGTTGACAAAGGCTGAGCTTGTTATGCTTAATTTTATGTGTCAATTGGCTAGGCCATGGTGCACAGACTTATGTTCAAACAAGTTGAAGGTATTGTTTGGATAAGACTGATATTTAAATCAGTATACTTTTTGTGTGTGGGGGAGGTTGCTATGCCTGCAGCAAGCAGAAGCTCCTGGGCTGAGGAACTAACCTGAGTCACAGCAGTGGCAACACCAAATCCTTAATTGCTAGGTCACCAGGGAACCCCTAATTAGTAGACTTTGAGTGAAGTAGATCACCCTCCAGACTATGGATGGGCTTCATCTTTTCAGTTGAAAACCTTAAGAAAAAAGACTGACCTACTAAAAGAGGAGAAGGAATTCTGCTAGCATGATGGCCTTTGAACTCAAGCTGCAACATTAATTCTTTCCTGAGTCGTTCACCAGAGAGCCAATTCTGAAGATTTTGGATTTGCCATCCTCCCTGATCATATGAACAAATTTCTTTAAAAAAAAGATCTGTCTCTCTGCCTTTCTCTATAAATACACACACACACACACACACACACACACACACACACACACACACACACACACACACCCATTCTACTGGTTCTGTTTCTCTGGAGAACCCTGACAATGACATACCATCTGACATGCATTTCTTTATAATTTATTCATCTCTTCCCTCTAATACATAAGCATTATTTGGGTACAGTTTTATCCCTTTCATGTATTAAGGTGTCCCAGAAATTAGGATGGTGCCTGGCCTATAGTTGAAGCTCAGCAAATGAATGTTGAATAAATGGAGCACGGAGAGATCCAATAACTCATCTAAGCCACATGGCTGGAAAGAAGTCAGGATATGAACCCAGGAGACCCAATCCAGTTCTTAAAGATTAACCGAGTAATCGTTAGGTTATAGCTGTCTCAAGAGCACATATCCCTGAAATCAGCAACTTTAATTCTAGGATCTATCCTCAGAATTAAATTAAAGACGTGAGCAAACTAGGCTGAGAATAATTTATATTTTTTTTCAATGTTTTCTTCAATGTAAGGTTTACTTTAGTGTTTTAAAAATGAAAGAATAAACACCAAATGGTTTTGAGGTGAATATCTGAAGGCAGATTTCAGCATTTTTTTCTTATTTACTTATTTATTGTGTGTGTGTGTGTGTGTGTGTGTGTGTAAGGATGGGGGTGGGGTGAGCCCACAGCATGCAGAATTTCCCTGGGCTAGGGATTGAACTCCTGTCACAGACGTGATCTGGGCTGCCACCGCAATAATGTTGGATCCTTAACCCACAGAGCCACTGGGGAACTCCCAGCATGTTTTCTAATCTCATGCAGAATTCACATGTACATTAATACAAAGAACAATTCATCCATAATCTGAATGCTTGTATGGTAAAGAGAACAAGATGTGTGGAATGGAAAGAGTGACTGCTTCATATTAATGTAGTTTAACAGGTGATTAACATTTCTACAAAACAGCTTTCTGTTCAATATTTTAGCTGGTTTTCCAAAGCACAAAACAAATATGACAATATTACACTCGTAACAGCAGTGTTTCCTGCTTCAGAAGTCAGTTTAATGCTTTCTGGCCTATCTGGAACACTTCTTATGAAGGCTGTATTTATTCTGCCTGTTGAGATGAAAGTTGTAATAATAAAACTGTCATGGGTAGGAAATTGTCCTCTCTGAGACTGTGTTATAAAGTGTTGCTGAGTGAAGTGGGTTCTTGTCCTTTCTTCAATCACATCCAGCAATCAGAGTTACCAAATTCAGGTTTTAGCAAAGCATTTGCAAGGATCTTTATTATAGCTGCATCTGGTCAGCTAATTCTGTCTTTCTAAGGACGAAAAAGAGATCCAAATTTGAGACTCAAGAGAGGAACAAACGTTGGAGCCTGTACTTAATATTTATATGAGTAATGATTGCAATGTTCATGTCAAGGATGATAAGGTCAGCAGCTATCCCCACCATCAACAGGGTGGTTCATCCACACCAGACAGTGTGCTGACAGCTTTACCTATAGATTCTCACTTCATCCTTACCTCTGGGGATAGTATTATTAAAACTATTTCAATAATGAGGAAACTGAAATAAAAAATATTCAGATACTTGTGAAATCTGTGTCAAATGTCAAGCTCCAAGGCTCATGCTGCTGTTGAAGCACATTGGAATTTTGTATTTCTCTCAGATTTGATAAGAATTGATTAGTTTCTCCCATTTCAAACCATGTCTGTGAAATTTCTAGAGGCCTGCATTGCTAGTGGCTTGGCAATGCCAAGCTCAAACACTGTCTCTAGAAAAAAGCCACATTTGTCAGGACAGGAATTATTATAGATTCAGAACATAATGGCCACAATAAATTTCTGTGTGTGTGTATACATGTGTATCCTCTTGCTTGTAGCTCTTTAACATTGCACCAAATTGTCTATTGCTATTATTTTGAAATGGAGATCTTATGCAGTCACAGACAAAAGGGATCCATCCTTATTCTAAAACTTAAGCAAGGGTTCTATTATTCATATTTCCTCAAGTAATTCCTTGAAGTTATTTCCTGATCAAAGTATAGACAAAAATCTAAGCTTTTTAATACCTACTGACTCATATTTTTCACCAGAAACATTTTTGAAATGTAGCATCTCATCAGATTGTTCATGTTTCAGGGATGGCAGGGTAGGGTAGCTTGTAAAGCAAGGTGAGCCTGAGTGTGAATGTCACTGTGACTGGATACTAGGTATGTGAACTTGGATGGGGTGAGTGTGGTGTCAGATCTCCCCAATGGGGGCTACTGAGCGAGTACAGAAGCTATAAACATCATGTTTTTGAAAAAATAGGCCTTAAGTGCTTAACATTCAGTGTTAGGCAGATGCTACATGTCTCCTATGATGACAGGCCCAGTGGTATGTACAGGGTGCAGGGATGCTGAATCAGAACTGTACCAAAGCCAAGTCTTTTCCATTCTTTTGCTATGTTGTATAGGTCACTCAAAAATTGCATTCTTGTTCTTAGATTATTTATAAACAATAGATAAAGATAATGACAAACTGAGGTTACGATGAAAAATACTTAGGAAACATTTAATAGGGATAATTCAGAACTTTAAAAAAGTCCTGCCAAACATTTTCTTTTCAAAAATAAACACTTTAAAATTTAATACCAACACACAACACACAGAACCAGACCTCCTAAGAGAAGAGGCAGGGATCCTAGAACATCTTATGGTAAGAGAAAGTAAGGAAGTTCTCAAAAAAAGCATGAGACCTGTCAAAAAGGGCATGGGAGCCAACCAGAAAGTATTCCCAAGAGATTAAGCTGGAATGATTTTAGGAGAAAATAAATAATGGCAGTGGACTGAAAAGCATAGAAAAAATTAATGGGTCCAAATATATACAAATAAATATTTGAATAAATACATACATACAAAGAGGAGAGAGACAGCTCTACTATAAAGAATTCCAAAGGTAGAAGGAATAATGGAGGAAAAAATTACAAGTAAAGTCCCTCCATGCTAATGACTGCTAGCAAGTTTTAATGATGGATGATAAAGTTAGTGGACAAAAATTTCAGGAGAAACAGGATGTTTGTATAGACTTGAAGTATATCCCTCAATATATCTATTAATTACAAGGAGAAAAATAGAAAACTTATGGTGGAGAAACCCAGGAAACATCACTTTTACCAAGTGAGAGTAGTAATATCACCAGTAATAAGATACATTGGCAACATGTAACCTGATAAAATGCACTTAAAAGGACATGTTACTTCTGGGTTAAAAAAAAATATAACTTCCATGTAATCATAAGAAATTCTTTAGCCCACCTAAACTGAGGGACATTTTACAAAAATCACTGTCCAAATTCAATCCCTGGCATCATTCAGTACATCTGGTGTTGTCATGAGCTGTGGTACAGGTCACAGACATGGCTCAGATCTAGCATTCAGTGGCTTGGTGTAGGCCAATGGCTACAGTTCCTATTTGACAATTAGGCTGGGAAACTCCATATGCTGAAGGTGTGGCCCTAAAAGGACCAAAAAAAAAAAAAGGACAGCAATACACAGGAAGTGAGACCAAAAAGGACAGGCAACAGAAATAAAAATAAACAACAGGGACTAAATCAGACTAAAAAAAAAAGTCCTCTATACAGCAAAAGAATCAGTCAACAAAATGAAAAGGCAACCTAGAGAATGGGCAAAAATATTGGCAAACTAGTTATCTGAAAAGTGGTTAATATATAAAATATATGAGAAGCTGATACAACTCAATAGCAAAAAATAACAGAAAACAAAAACAAAGACAAAAAACAAATAATCCAATTAAAAATGGGCACAGGACCTCAACAGTCATTTCTTAAAAGAAGATATACAAATGGCCAGTAGATATAGGAAATAGTATTCCGTATCACTAGTCATCAGGAAAATGCAAAATAAAACCATAAAGAGATATTAACTAACTTGCACCTGTTCACCTGATAGGATGGTTATTATAAAAAAACAAAACAAAACAATAGATAAAGTATTGCTAAGATGTAGAGGAAAAGGAAAACTTGTACAGTGTTGATTAGACTATAAATTGGTATAGCCACTATGGAAAATAGTATACTGGTTCCTCAAAATATTAAAACTATAGCTACCATGTGATCCATTATCTCACTTCTGGATTTATATGCAAAAGTCATGAAAACACTATCTCAAAGAGCTATCTGCACTGCTGTGTTTACTGCATTAGCATTATTACAATAGCCAAGACATGAAAGTAATCTAAAGGTCCACTGATGAATAAATGGGTCAAGAAATATGGTAGTTACTTTCAGTGGAATATTAAAAAAAAGAAACCTTTAACTGGAAATCAACAAGAAAAAAAAAACTGCAAAAAACACAAATATGTGGAGATGAAACCACATGCTATTAAACAACCAATGGATCACTGAAGAAACCAAAGAGGAAATTTAAAAAATACCTAGAAGCAAATGAAAGCAAAGACACAATTCAAAACCTATGGGATGGAGCAAAAGCAGTTCTAAGAGGGAAGTTTATAGCAATATAAGCCTACCTTAGGAAACAAAAAAAAGCTCAAATAAACAACCTAACTTTACATCTAAAGCAATTAGAGAGAGAAGAAAAGACAAGACCTAAAGTTAGAAGAAGGAAAGCAATCATAAAGATCAGATCAGAAATAAATGAAATAGAAATGAAGAAAACCACAGAAAAGATTTATGAAACTAAATGCTGGTTCTTCGTAAAGATCAACAAAATTGATAAAGTCCTAGCCAGACTCATCAAGAAAAAAAAAGAGAGGATTCAAATCAATAAAATTAGAAATGAAAAAAGAGAAGCTACAACAGACATCACAGAAATACAAAGGATCATAAGAGACTACTACAAGCAACTATATGCCAATAAAATGAACAACCTAGAAGAAATGGACAAATTCTTAGAAAAGTACAATCTTCCTAAACTAAACCAAGATGAAATAGAAAAGATGAATAGATCAATCAAGAGAACTGAAATAGAAACTGTGATTTAAAAACCTCCAACAAAGGACCAGGACCAGAAGGCTTCACAGGTGAATTCTATCAAATATTTAGAGAGGAGCTAATACCTATACTTCTGAAACTATTCCAAAAACTTCGGAGGAAGGAACACTCCCAGACTCATTCTATGAGGACATCATCACCCTGATACCAAAACCAGAGAAAGAATCCATAAAAAAAGAAAATTAGAGACCAATATCACTGATGAATACAGATGAAAAATCCTCAACAAAATACTAGCAAACCAAATCCAACAGTACATCAAAAGGATTGCACATCATTATCAAGTGGAATTTAACCCAAGGATGCAAGGATTCTTCAGTATCTGCAAATCAGTCAGTGTGATACACCACATTAACAAACTGAACAATAAAAATCATATGATCCTCTCAATAGATGCAGAAATAGCTATTGACAAAATCCAACACCATTTCTGATAAAAACCCTCCACAACGTGGACAAAGAGGGAAGCTACATAAAGGCCATATGTGACAAATCCACACCTAACATCATTCTTAATGATGAAAAGCTGAAAAAAATTCCCACTGAGATCAGGAAAATGACAAGGATGTGCAATTCCACTACTACTATTGAAAATAGTTTTGAAAGTCCTAACCATGGCAATCAGAGAAGGAAAAGAAATAAAAGGAATCCAAATTGGAAAGGAAGAAGTAAAACTATCACTGTTTGCAGATGACATGATACTATACTTAGAAAATCCCAAGGATGCAACCAGAAAACTGTTAGAGCTCATCAACGAATTTGGTGAAGTTGCAGGATACAAAATTAACACACAGAAATCGACTGCATTTCTATATACTAACAATGAAACATCAGAAAGAGAAATTAGGGAAGCAATCCCATTTAACACTGCATACAAAAGAATAAAATACGTAGGAGTAAACCTACCTAAAGAGGCAAAGACCTGATGATGAAAACTATGAGACACTGATGAAAGAAATCAAAGATGACACAAACAGATGGAAAGATATACCATGATCTTGGATTGGAAGAGTCAATATTATCAAAATGACTACACTACCCAAGGGAATCTACAGATTCAATGCAATCCCTATCAAATTACCAAGGATACATTTCAATGAACAAGAAAAAAATATTTTTTTTTATTTTATTTTTTTGTCTCTTGTCTTTTTGCTGCTGTTGTTGTTGTTGCTATTTCTTGGGCCACTCCTGCGGCATATGGAGGTTCCCAGGCTAGGGGTCGAATCGGAGCTGTAGCCACCGGCCTACGCCAGAGCCACAGCAACACGGGATCCGAGCCGCGTCTGCAACCTACACCACAGCTCACAGCAACGCCGGATCGTTAACCCACTGAGCAAGGGCAGGGACCGAACCCGCAACCTCATGGTTCCTAGTCGGATTCGTTAACCACTGTGCCACAACGGGAACTCCCAGGAAAAAAATATTTTGAAATTTGTATGGAAGCACAAAAACCTAGAATAGCCAAAGACATCCTGTAAAAGAAAAATGGAGCTGGAGGAATCAGGCTTCTGGACTTCAAACTATACTACAAACTATAGTCATCAAAACTGCATGGTACTGACACAAAAACAGAAATACAGATCAATGGAGCAGGATAGAGTGCATAGAATTAAATACATGCACCTATAGTCAACTAATCTATGACAAAGGAGGCAAGAATATGCAATGGAGAAAAGACAGCTTGTTCAATAAGTGGTGCTGGGAAAACTGGACAGCCACATGGAAAAGAATGAAATTAGAACACTCCCTAACACCATACACAAAAAGAAACTCCAAATGGATTAAGGACCTTGATATAAGACCACACACTATAAAAGTCTTAGAGCAAAACATAGGCCAAACACACTCTGACATAAACAACAGCAATATCTTCTCAGATCCACCTATCAGAGTATTGACAACAAAAACAAAAATAAACAAATGGGACCTAATCAAACTTAAAAGCTTTTGCACAGCAAAGGAAACCCTGAACGAAATGAAAAGACAACCCACAGAATGGGAGAAAATCTTTGCAAATGAAGCAACTTACAAGGGATTAATCTCTAAAATTTATAAACACCTTCTGTAGCTCAATACCAAAAAAAAAACAATGCCATCAAAAATTGGCAGACGATCTAAGCAGACAATTCTCCAAAGAAGACATACACATGGCCAAAAAACAAACGAAAAGATGTTCAACATCACTCATTATTAGAGAAATGAAAATCAAAACCACTCTGAGGTACCACCTTACACCAGCCAGAATGGCCATCATCCAAAAGGCTACAAACAATAAGTGCTGGAGAGGGGGTGGAGAAAAAGGAACTCTAGTACACTGTTGGTGGGATTGTCAATTGGGGCAACCACTGTGGAAAACAGTATGGAGATTCCTGAGAAAACTAAACATAGAGCTACCATTTGATCCAGCAATCCCACTCCTGGGCATTTATCCAGAGAAAACCATGACTAGCAAAGACACATGTACTCCGATGTTCATTGCAGCACTATTTACAATAGCCAAGACATGGAAACAACCTAAATCTCCATCGACAGAGGAGTGGATCAAGAAGGTGTGGTATATATACACAATGGAATATTACTCAGCCATTAAAAGGAATGAAATACCATCATTTTTAGCAACATGGATGGGCCTATTAATTATCATGCTAAGTGAAGTCAGCCATACAATGAGACACTAGTATCAAATGCTTTCACTGACATGTGGAATCTGAAAAAAAGATGAACTAAACTTCTTTGCATAACAGATGCTGACTTTGAAAAACTTATGGTCACTGGAGGAGATAGTTTGGGGGCTGGGGCGATGTGCTTGCGTTGTGGGATGGAAGTCCTGTGAAATTGGATTGTGATAATCATTATACAACTACATATGTGATAAATTCATTGAGTAATAAAAAAATTTTTAAAAATCAATTAAACAAAGAGCTGTTTCTTTGAAAGGGTAAACAAAATTGAAAAACCTCTGGCTAGAATCACCAACAAGAGGAGAGAAAGAACCCAAATAAATAGAATAAGAAATGAAAAATCTCAATGGATACTGCAAAAATACAAACAACCTAAGAGAATACTATGAACAATTATATGCCAACAAATTTGACAACCAAGAAGAATGGACAACTTTCTAGAGACCTATGGCCTGCCAAAACTGAATCAAGAAGTAATAGATCAACTCAAGGGACCAATCCCTAGAAATGAAATTGAGTATGTAATAAAAACTCTTCCTAAAAATAGTAATCCAGGACCACATGGCTTCAGAGGCGAATACTACCAAACATACAAAGAAGAACTTAAACCCATCCTTCTTAAACTTTCCAAGAAGTTTGAAGAAGGAACACTCCCAAAGACATTCTATGAAGCCACCATCACCCTAGTATGAAAACCAAAGATATTATTAATAAAGAAAACTATGGGCCAATATATTTTCATCAATATATGTGATGAATATAGATGCAAAATTTCTCAACAAAATTTTAGCCAACCAAATCCAACAACATATAATAAAGATCATACATCACAACCAAGTGGGATTCATCCCCAGTTCACAAGGATGGTTCAACATATGCAAATCAATCAGTCATATACCACATTAACAAAAGAAAAGTCTAAAACCACATGATCATCTCAATATATGCAGAAACAGCATTTGACCAAAATCCAACATCCATTCATGATCAAAGCTCTTACCAAAGTGGGTATTAGGGTATTAGAGGGAACATAGCTTTTAACATAATAAAAACCATTTATGACAAAACAACAGCAAATATAATACTCAATGGAGAAAAGCTGAAAGCCTTCCCACTAAAATCTGAAGTAAGGCAAGGATACCCACTCTCACCACTTTTATTCAACATTGTATTGGAAGTCCTAGCCACAGCAACCAGACAGACAAAAGAAACAAAAGTTATCCAAGTTGGAACAGAAGAGGTAAAATTGTCACTGTATGCAGATGACATGATACTATATATAGAAAACCCTAAGGACTCCAAATAAAAACTACGTGAACTGAACTACGTGAACTGATGAAGAATTCAGTAAAGTAGCAGGATACAAGGATAACATTCAGAAATGTCTCATTTCTGTATACTAACAATGAAATATTAGAAAAGGAATAAAAAATACAATAGCTTTTAAGATTCCACCATAAAAATTTAAATACCTAGGAATAAACCTGACCAAGGAGGTGAAAGACTTATATGCTCAGAACTATAAAATATTAATCAAGGAAATTAAAGAGGAATCAAAGAAATGGAAAGATATTCATTGTTCCTGGGTTGAAAGAATACCGTAAAAATGGCCATACTACCCAAAGCAATCTACAGATTCAATGCAATCCCTATCAAATTACCCAGGATATCCTTCACAAAACTAGATCAAACAATCCAAAAATTTATATGGAACCGTAGAAGACCCAGAATTGCCAAAGCAATTCTGAGGAACAAACACCAAGCAGGAGGCATCCCTCTGCCAGACTTCAGACAATATTACAAAGTTACAGTAATCAAGACAATGTGGTACTGGAACCAAGACAGACATGCAAACCAATGGAACAGAATAGAGAACCCAAAAATAAACCCTGACACCTATGGTCAATTAATCTTTCACAAAGGAGATAAGAACAGAAAATGGGAAAAAGTCTCTTCAGCAAGTGGTGTTGGGAAAACTGGACAGCTGCATATAAATCAACGAAACTGGAACATACTCTCACACTATGTACAAAGATAAATTCAAAATGGCTTAAAGACTTAAATGTAAGACAAGACACCAGCAAACTCCCAGAAGAGAACATAGGCAAAACATTCTCTGACATCAACCTCATAAATGTTTTCTTAGGTCAGCCTCCCAAGGCAACAGAATTAAAAGTAAAAATAAACCAATGGGACCTAATCAAACTGATGAGCTTTTTCACAGCAAAGGAAACAATTTAAAAAAAGACAAACAATGGAATGGGAGAAAATATTTTCAAATGATGCAATTGATAAGGGCTTAATATCTAAAATACATAAACTGATACAACTCAATAGCAGAAAACCAACAACTCAATTGAAAAAATGGGTTAAAAACCTGAATAGACATTTCTCCAAAGAAGATATACAGATGGCCAACAAGCACATGAAAAAATGCTCCACATCCCTGATTATTAGAGAAATGCAAATTAAAACTACTACGAGGTACCGCCTTACATCTGTCAGAATGGTCATCACTAGTAAGTCAACAAATAACAAATGCTGGAGAGTGTGTGGAGAAAAGGGAAACCTCCTTCACTGTTGGTGGGAATGTAAATTG
Organism: Sus scrofa; assembly: GCF_054392235.1. Taxonomy (NCBI): domain Eukaryota; kingdom Metazoa; phylum Chordata; class Mammalia; order Artiodactyla; family Suidae; genus Sus; species Sus scrofa. The sequence goes on along the minus strand of NC_139395.1, from coordinate 35,359,740 downwards.
ATACAACCACTATGAAAATCAGTACAGAGGTAACTCAAAAAACTAAATATAGAACTACCATATGACCCTGAAATCCCACTCTTGAGCACATACCCAGACAAATCTTTCCTTGAAAAAGACACATTCACCGGTATGTTCATTGCGGCACTATCACAATAGCCTTGACCTGGAAACAACCTAAATGCCCATTGACAGACGAATGGATTAGAACAATGTGGTATATATGCACAGTGGAATACTTCTAAGCCATAAAATAACAAAATAATGCATACTAAGTGAAGTAAGTCACTTAGTACTAAGTGAAGTAAGTCAGAAAGACAAATACCATATGATATCACTTACATCTGGAATCTAATATATGGCACAATTGAATCTGTCCGCAGAAAAGAAAATCATGGACTTGGAGAACAGGTTTGTGGTAGCCAAGTGTGAAGGGGAGGGAGAGGGATGTTTTGGGATTTGGGGGTTAATAGATGCAACTATTGCATTTGTAGTGGATAGGCAATGAGATCCTGCTGTATAGCACAGGGAACTATATCTAGTCACTTGTGATGAAACATGACAGAGGATAGTATGAGAAAAAGTATACACACATATATGACTGTGTCACTTTGCTGCACAGTAGAAATTGACAGAACACTGTAAATCAACTGCAATGGAAAAAGTAAAAAAAATATAAAAAAATAAAGAAGTTGCTAAGAAGATAGACCTTGTGTTCTTATCATATATAAAAGGAAAGACAGGAGAAAATTTTGGCATTAAGGGATGTTTATGATCGATCTTGAGTGCAGCCATGATTTCATAGCACATACCTATCTCCAGACTCATAAAACTGTATGTATTAAATATGTACAGATTATTGTTTGTCAATATTCAATAAAGTGTTTTTTTTTTTTAAACAATCAACCAAGAAAATCCAAGGGTAAGTTCTCACAAAAGCTGTGGAACCTGAGTTGTTAAGAACTTCTTAATTAGCTCCAAATCTGTGATAAAATTATGAATTATCACCTAAAAAAATGACCTAGTAGGTATATTAAGTTCTAGTTAGAAATGCAAGTCCTCTGGCATTGTAGCAGCTGAGGAGTATGCCACAGCTGTGGCTCAGATTCAACCCTTGGCCCAGGAACTTTCGAATGCCCTGAGCATGCAGCCACAGTATTTAAATAAAAAATGCTAATCCTCATCAAGAATGTATCTGTGATCCAGCCTGGATCTCTGTGGTTGCCAAGAGATAGAACAGGGCTCTATTTTTCTACCTAGAACACTGCCTATAATTCCTCTAAAGTTGTTTTCAGGGACCTGTTAATAATTTATTGTGCCTTGACCTTTTAGTAAATAAAATGAGTCCACTCATTCACTCCTTCCTTCACTCATATATTGGGAAGTTTCTATGTGTTTGGTATTTTCTGACTGTTTTGTAGTAGGAAGTGAATAAAAAAGTTTTATTCCCATGTTCTTGTAGGAAGATAGAGAAGTCAAGGCACAGCTGTAGTCAGTGCTGTTAGCTACAATGTATTATGTACAGTCAGATACAATGTATTATGTTGGAACAGTATTAAGTGCTGCAGTGTTATGAACCAGTTGGGTAGTGGTACCTAATAGGGAAGATTTATTAAGCATAAAGTGAAATACCAGGGAACACTTTCCAGGAGATGGGCCATTTAAGAGGCAAAAAAGAGTTTATACCTAACCATTCTCTTCTCAGCTATGTAGAATGTTTGTCAGAAGGTAGCATGAGTTGAATTTAATATGTTAGGCATGAGTAACTTTGGGGCAGAGTAAATTGTGTTAAATGTAATAATATTAAGAATTGGGGCATCAGGTGTTGAAAAAGTATTACATGTGTATAAGCTATAGTTACCCAGAATAATGGTAGGACTTCAAATGCACTACAGCAGACCAGAAGACAAAGAATTGAATTGTCATATTCAACTGATTAATTCAATTAGCCAGAGGTTAAAGGGTAGAATCAAATGTATCCTTTTACTTGAGGGTAGAGGAGAAAGGGTCTAGAATTATGATGTCCAATATTGTAGACACTAGCCATTTTTGACCATTCAATTTAAACTGATCTATTCAAATCAAAAATCACACCCTAAATTACACTAAACACTTTCCAGGTGCTCCACAGTCTCATTTAGCTAGTGGCTACCATGTTGACCAGCCTGAATACAGAACACTTCCATCACTGCATAAATTCTTATGCAAAAAAAAAAGGAACAAAAAAGAAAAGAAATTCCAACCTACCTCCAGAGCCTGAGATATGTGAAGTACAAAAGCGTGAACAACACAGTTTGAGATAATATCATGCAGCCAATGTCCTTATTAGAGAAAAATGCTTATGTTAATTCCAGAAGAAGAGAAATTTCAAAATGCTAAGGAGGAAATATGGGATTCTTTGGGAACAAATGGAAAGTCTTGGGAAGAGGGAAGTGGACAAAGCTAGAGACACAAAACAGAAAGACTAGGAGATCTTGGGCCATGAGGTGAGGGAGAAAAGAGTCAAGCAGTTGAAAGGAAGACTGACAAAGATGTCAGAGATGACAGGAAGGTTTCCAAATTAATTTATCTCTGGATTATTGTGGTGGAAAGGGAACTAAGGTATAAGCTGACTGCACTCTCCAGGAAGGCATGTTCCATGTGAATAGAGGAATCAAAGGGCCCTCTCTGCTGTTAACAAGGATAGTAGTCTTTCCTGGGGACAAGACACTCATTGGAAAGTGTCAATCTCTCCACCAACATTGCTCTCAGGGGTTATCCAAAAGCCACAAAGGCTCCTAAGCCTCCAGTCAAATGCTTCAGATTTATAAGAAATACTACTCATTTGCTAAGTCATAAAACACACAGATATTTCTTAATCATGGATGTTTAATGCTTTGAGGAATTGAATTAAGGCATTGTCAATTTTACTTAATGCTTGGTGATTATCTGAATTTACTCATGTCATTAGCCTGGGAAAGCTGGCAAGACATTTGCCCTCAAAATCATTATATGCCTTTGGTTCCATTTTTTCCAACATGCAATGACTTATCAAACTTTTAGTGAATCTTTCTTTGTGAAAGGCCTTGTTCATAAACATTTTTACTAGGAAACTTTTATTTAATTCTCTCATCAACATCTTCAGGTAAGTATTATTATGCCCACTTGAGAGAACAGGAACGTGAGTGTCAGAGGTAAGTTAATTCTTCAAGTCTTTCTAGGTAGAAATTATTCATCATCACAGGTAGTCATGATTCAAAAGTATACAACCCATCTTCTTCTTCTTATCCATTTATTTATTCAGTCAATGAATTTTTTTGAGTGGGTACCATATATTCCAAGCACTGTTCTAGGTCCTGTAGCTACAGCAGTGAACAAAACAAAGCCTTCCTGTGTGTGAGTCTAATAGATGAATTTAAAAAGATAATGTCTTAAGGTCAAGTGTTGTGAACATGAAAAAAATATGAGATGTGAAGCATTGGAAGGGGTGATATTTTACATAAGTGAAAAAAAACCTTTTTCTAAGATGAGTTTACATTTCAATCAGAGACCTGAAAGCAGGAAAAATGTAAAATGGGAGTGTATCTGGGGTAAGAAGGTGTCTGGCAGAGAAGACAGTGTGTAAGCCAGGATGGATAGAAATCAGAGAATAGGAGAAAACAGAGGAGAAGGTGGCAGAGAAATAATGGAGGTCAGAAAAACTGGTACCTTGAAAGACTTTATAAGGGCTCTGGATTTACTGAGTGATAAGGGAGCCCTTGGAAAGGTTTGAGCAGAGAGGGTTAAGGCATATACTTTTTATTTCAAACATTCCCCCCCTCTGATTGTTCTTATGAGAATTAAATTAGGAGAGCAAGAGTGGAAGAAGAGAGACTAACTGTAGGGTAATTTTAACAGTCCACAGGAGAGATGACAATGGCTCAGACTAGGTTCAAATGATGAGAAGGTGATTTCTACACATGCTGTGAAGGCTGAATTGAGAGATTCTGCTGATGGATTTAATGGGGAGAGAGAAAAAGAAAATTCAAGGTTGACTTTAAGTTCCATTGGCCTAAACCAACAGCGATGTGGTTTATGATTTGTAAAGACGTGAAAGACAATGGAATCATGCACAGTGGTGAGGGGAAGACAGGATATTATCAAAGGGATGATGGATGTGCCATTGTAAGTCACAGAAAAAACTAAATTAACTAAGAAAACAATTACATTTAACTCCCAAAAGATAACATAGGCAAAACTTTCTATGACATAAATTGGACCAATGTTTTCTTAGGTTACTTGACCAAAGCAATGGAAATAAAAGCAAAACAAAAACAAACAAACCAAAAAACAAAGAAAAATGGGACCTAATTGAACTTACAAGCTTTTTCATAGCAAAGGAAATCATAAACAAAATGAAAAGACAACTTATAGGATGGCAGAAAACATCTGCCAACAATGTGACAAAGGCTTAATTTCCAAAATGTACAAAATTTCATACAACTCAATAAATAAAAAACAAACCAAGTCCAAAAATTGGAAGAAGATCTAAATAAACATTTATCCAAAGAAGATACATAGATTGCCAAAAGGCTCATGAAAAGATGCTCAACATCACTAATTAATAATAAAAAGAAAATCAAAACTACAATAAGATATCATCTCACTCTGGTGAGAATGGCCATCATTAAAAAATCTACATATAACCAATGCTGGAGAGGATATAGAGAAAAAGGAACCCTCCTACACTGTCCATGGGAATGTACCATTTCAGCTGCTTTTTAAAAAAAATTATTTTATTTAAAAAAAATTTTATTTCACCAATATAATTTTTTTTCTACTGTACAGCAATGGTAACCCAGTTACACATATATGTACACATTCTATTTTCACACATTATCATGCTCCATCATAAGTGACTGGACATAGTTCCCAGTGCTTCACAGCAGGATCTCATTGCTTGCTAATCCATTCCAAAGGCAATAGTTTGCATCTATTAACTCCAAGCTCCCCAACCACCACTCCCCCCTCCTCCCCCTTGGCAACCACAAGTCTGTTCTCCATGTCTATGATTTTATTTTCTGTGGAAAGGTTCATTTGTACCTTATATTACATTCCAGATATAAGTGATATCATATGGTCTTTCTCTTTCTGACTTACTTCACTCAATATGAGTCTCTAGTTTCATCCATGTTGCTGAAAATGGAATTATGTCATGCTTTTTTACGGCTGAGTAGTATTCCAGTGTGTATATATACACCACATCTTCCTAATCCAATCATCTGTTGATGGACATTTGGGTTGTTTCCATGTCTTGGCTATTGTGAATAGAGCTGCAATGAACATGTAAGTTCTTTTTATAGTTCATAAAAAATATTCAGTGTATTTACAGGTGAGGAAGAGATCCAGAATGAGTTCATACCACTTAAATATCAGTCTTAGAGATCTTAGGCAAAGGCAGAAAGAAATAACTAATTCAATATTTTCACATTTGTGACTGAAACCTCAAAAGTACTATACGTGATAATTCTATAAACACAAACTTAGACACACATTTGGGTGAAAAAGAAGTTTCATGAAACAATATTTACCCTTGCCAGGAGGGACTTACACATATTCTTCCTTTCTCATCTGTTTATTTTTTTCTTCTTAGTTTTTATTTTCTTTCCTTTATTATCTAGTATATTTCTTCCATTAAAATGCTAGACATATAAATCAAATGGAACAAGTTAAGAGTCCAGAAATACAGCCACACATATAATCAAACCACTCTCTGCAAAAGTGAAAAGGTAATTCAATGTAGAAATGGTAGTCTTTTCAACAAATGGTGCTGGCATAAGTGAATATTCATAAGCCAAATGAATGAACCTCAATTCATATATAATACCTTCTACAAGAATTAATTCCAAATGGATTGTAAACCTAAACATAAAAACTAGAACCATACAACTTTCAGAAGAAACCATAGGAGAAAATCTTTTTAACCTTGAGTTGAACAAAGACTTCTTAGATATGACACAAAAGCAAGGTGCATAAAAGAAAAACTAATACACTGAACTTCAGTAAAATTAAGAGCAGCTGTCTTCAAAAGACACTGTTAGGAGAATTAAAAAGAGGCCACATACTGGGAAAAAGCTTGCAAATTCTGTATCTAATAAAAGACTTGCATCTAGTATATAAAGAACTCTGAAAACTCAATAATAAGAAAATATAACACATTTTTAAAAAATGAAAATATACAAAAAAAACCTATACCAAAGCTGATATATGAATGACAGACAAATAAGGATATGAAAAAGTGTTCAGCACCATTAGTCATTAGAATAATTCAAATCAAAACCAAAACAAGCCATCTCTACACATCTATTAGAATGGCTAAAGTAAAAAAGAAAAAAAAAAAAAAACAACCTGGTAATTCCAAACAATGGTTTAAAAAAATGCAGAACAACAATAACTCTTACATTTTCCTTGTTGGAATGCAGACATTTTTGTCTTCTCATGCAAAAGACTGGAAACAACCCAAGTGTTCCTCAAGTAGAGAACGGATAAAGAAAGTATGGTCCAGCCGTATGATGGAATACTACTCAGCAGTGAAATGGAACGAACCATTCACATATGAAACACTATGGATGATTCCCAAAGCAGTAGGCTAAGTGAAAGAAGCCAGACACAAAAAATTACCCACAGTATGATTCTGTATTATCATTTATATAACCTTGCTGCAAAAGTAGAACTATAGGGAAAGAAAATAGTTTAATGGTTGTTAGAGACTGGGGAGCCAGGGGGAACAGGTGGACTACCAAAGGACATGTAAGGATTTGGCAGGTGAGTAATGAAACTTTTCTATATCTTAACTGTAGTGGAGGCTACAAGGCTGCTTACATTTGTCAATACCACATAACTTACACTAGAAAGGGTGAATTTTACTGCATTAGATATTATAGCTTAAAAAATGCTTGTGATGGTTAATTTTGCTTATCAAATGGCCTGGGTTATGGGATGCATAGATGGCTGGTAAAATATTATTTCTATGTGTCTCTGCAAGGCTGTTTCCAGAAGCATTTGAATCAGAAAACCGAGTAAAAAAGATTACTCTAACCAGTGTGGGAGAGCATAGTCCAATCCATTGAGGACCTGAATAGAACAAAAAGTTGATGAAAGGGCAAATTCTCTTTGGTAACTGGGACATCCATCTTCTCCTTCCCTCAGACAAAGGAGCCTGGCCCTCAGGCTTTCTGAATTAAACCACTAGCTTTCCTTGTTCTCCAACTTATAGACAGTATGCTGTGGGACTTTCTAGCCTCTATCATGGAGTGAACCAATCCCCATAATAAAATTCTCTTAAATCTCAACCTCCTCCCCTCCCTTCCTCGCCCTGCCTCTCTTTTTCTACCTCCTTCCCTTGTCCCCCCCCCCCATGTACTATTGGTTCTCTTTCTCTGGACCACCATGACCAATACAATGCTGATAGACAAGAGACCTGTAGAAATAGAACGACTTGTATCTTAGTCCCACAACTTACAAGAGGCCATGGTAGGAGAAATATACAAATCATTTAATTTCCAGGTAGTGAAAACCTTAGACTACAAGTTTAACTTTAGAACCAAAGAATTAAAAATGAATTGCACAGAGTTTTTAATGCATGAATACTGACCCATCAACATTTTAAAATGATCTTTATTGAGATATTGACATAGAACATTATACAAGATTAAGGCGTACAATGTCCTGGTTTGATACAAGCTATACTGTACTATTATTACAACTATAGCATTAGCTAATGCCTCTATCACTTCACATGACTATCATTTCTCTTTTGTGGTAGGGACAATTAAGATCTAGTCTCTTAGCAACTCTGAAGTTTATAACGTTGTTTATAATTGCTACGGCAGTGCATCAGATGTCCAGGGATTATTTATCTACCAGTTCCAAGTTTGTACCCTTAAACAACACAGCCCCAATTCCCCTGCCACCACCCTTCTCACCCCCTCCAGTCTCTAGTAGCTACTTTTCTTTTTTTTTTTTTTTTTTTGCTTTTTAGGGCTACACCTACAGCATGTGGAAGTTCTGAGGCTAAGGGTCGAATCAGAGCTGCATCTGCCAGCCACAACCACAAACACAGCAAAGTGGGATCCAAGCCACTTTTGCAATGTACACCACACTCATGGCAACACCGGATACTTAACCCATTGAGAGAAACCAGGGATGGAACCCCCATCATCGTGGATACTACCAGGGTTCATAACTCGCTGAGCCACAGTGATAACTCCTGGTAGCTACTCTCCTATTCTGTTTTCCACCAGTTCTGCTTTTTTAGATTCCACAGATTAGTGATATCATACAGTATTTGTCTTTCTGACTTACCTTCCTGATGAGCGTAATGCCTTCAAGATCCAAAGATCCATCCGTATAGTTGCAAATGGCAGAATTTCCTTCTTTTTGTGGCTGAATAATATTCCATTATATGTATAAATATTTATCTTAATCTATTCATCCATTGATGGATACTTAGTTGTTTCCATATACTGGCTATTATAAATAATGCTGCAATAAATATGAGATTACCTATATCTCTTTGATGTCCTATTTTCATTTCATTTGGATATATATCCAGTAGTGGAATTGTTGGATTACATGGCAATTCTATTTTTAATTTTTGAAGAAACCTCCATACTGTTTTCCATAGGGAGTGAATGAATTTACATTTCCAGAGAGAGACAGAAATTGCCTGAGGCTGTTCTTCAGGGGAAAGTCTCCAAGAGCAGGCAACTCTGGTCTCCTGGGACAATTTCTAGGCTTCTCACTGCTTCTGGGCAAAGTGCAAAGGAATAACTTGCTCCAAGGATGTGCAAAGGAAGGGTGCACTCAGGCTGTTGCAGCCTTGGATCGGGGAGACATCAACTGGGGGCTCCAGTGGCCCATGCCAGAAACCCTGAATATTGCCCTGGTCTTTGGCCCTCTCAGAGTCGACAAACTTAAAGTTCAAGCACAAAGAGCTTTCTCTCTCCTACTCGGCCTCCAGTGGTTCTGCCCCTGCACAGCGACTGGCCAGAGCCAGGTCCTCAATAGCTGGGGAGCCGCTGGGGAAAGGCCATCACACTGGCTCACTGAGGATGGCAGGAAGGGAGGCATCCACAAGGACTGGTGTTACTAGATAGGTGGTGTGCACCAGACTCATTTCTGTTGAGTTTGGGACAAGGGGCCTTTGGAACCACAGCACCCAGGTGTTTCTCCTCCCATGACTCCCCTGCCAGCTCCTAAGAACTTGCAAGATCCCGTGAGGGGATATGGCAGGAGCTTCTCAGCCCTGATTTTGCCTTCCCTGACACTCAGCACATCCCAGCCCATCCTCTTCCCGACCTTCTTTGTGGACCTGAACTTAATGCCTCCTCACCATCACCACCCCTCCTCCTCCACCCAGAGCCACAAAACACATCCTGCAAACTCCAGCCTGCAGACTCCGCTTCCCTTCCTGGGAAATCCCAGGCAGTATAGCCAACAGTATAGAACTCATTTAGTTCTATATCAGACACTATTCCAGGCCAGACACTATTTATTTGACCTTGATAAAGTCCCCAGATAACATGACCCAAACGATAAAATTCATTTTTCTAATCTTTCACATCCTCATCTGTAAACTAGGCATAATATTTACTTCATTATAGATTTAAGAACTATGCAAAATAACATACGTAGAGTACAAAGCGCAGGGCTTGCCACATTTTTACCAGGATGGCATTAATTTAAAATGTCTTATAGGGTTTTTTTGGTCCTCCAAACATGTGAGAAAAATGGATATATTTAAATTGTATATAAAATATGTGTATATATTTCAAAATATGAATTTGATATGCACACATAAATGTATAGATAGGTAATAAATATGTTTAAACATATATCTACAAGACAAAAATATGTAAAAGAGAGAGTTCCCATCGTGGCTCAGCGGTAATGAACCTGACAAGTATCCATGAGGATGAAGGTTTGATCCCTGGCCCCACTCAGTGGGTTAAGGATCTAGTGTTGCCACAAGCTATAATGTAGGTCACAGACATGGTTTGGGTCTGGTGTTGCTGTGACTGTGGTGTAGGCTGGCACATGCAGCTCTGATTCGACCCCTAACCTGGGAATTTCCTATGCCTCAAGTGTAGCCCTAAAAAGACAAAAAAAAAATTGTAAAAGAAAGTGATTAAGGTGATTTTCTCAATCATATTGTCCAAATTTTTAAAATTTACCCATATTTATATATATTTTCTGCAATAAATATGAATCACTACTTTTTATAACCACATACTCATTTAAAGATGCTCTTCAAGATCTATTAAATTAATTTCATGTCCTTTACCATGGTGTGACTCATAGTTTTCAAAATGCCCTCTATTTTACTCTTCCATCTGTCCCTTAATACACAGTTGTACACTCCAACTCAGAGAAAACTAAGCATTTGCAAAAAATGCCTCTAAAGACAGGAAACTGGCCACCTCCATGCAATTCAAGGAAAATCATGCTTAATTATTACACAGTCTTATTTTTTATGAACCACACTGTTCCCTTCCACCTTTATCTACTGAGGATGATTCTATTTTCTGATGCCCCAGTAACAAAACTCAATCTTTTTTCTGCAGGCTAACCCTTCACTGTTTTAAAACATACTTACTATACTGCTCAAATTCTTCTCTTTTATAGGATAAAAATCCCTAGCTCCAGGCTACTTGCTCCTAAAGCCCAGGCAGAAACACTTATACTTGTAGGAAGCACTGGTGAAAATGTTTTTGCATTCTTATGGATTTAGAAGATGAAACGTTCTGGGTGGTAATTATGGCCCAAACCAAAATGACAATGGATAGAGTAGTGTGTTGAGGGTGCCAATAATGCGACATATCAGTATAAAATGCAGGTATTTTGGCAAAAGAAGTATTCTTTAAAACTCATTGTTGAGATTTATAATTTCCTAGCAAATGTATACATTATTTCCTATTTACTTCCTCATAGCAATTTAATAGTCACATTGTTTTGCATTATTTAAAAATACATTACTGTTCTTATCTACTTCTTCAACACCACTAATTCTCATCAGCTTGTTTTCTTTTTTTTTTTTTTAAACTGGAATTTAAAACTCAACTCTGTTCTCTTAATCAGTATTTTCCTTGCTCATCTTGGCCACTTTTAGCATGTCAATAAATACAGTATGTCTAAATAAGGCTCTGCAAGGTGACTAATTTTTTATTTACACTGTGTTTTTTGCCCCAGTTAGTTTTGTTTGGTTTTGTGCTGTATTCTCCACATCCTGTGTCACATCCATTTCCTTGGGCACCAATTAGCTGAAAGGGCAATATAAAAATGATCTTTGAATACTGAATTCAGTGGACTTAATAACTTTTATTGCAGATATTATTCATGCATGTAAACTTAATATAAAATGTGTCTGTTTCTATATTCTGGGTGGGGTAGGGGTAGGAGCTAGGACACAGAATTTATGTAACATCATTTAGAAAAGAAAGGAAGAGCTAGAACTCTCACAGTACATAATGTGATTATTGACCCAAATACCCCACCTCCCCGGTACATTATTTCCTCTGCCTAAAAATCACAGAGAGAATAACTTGCCAAAGTCATACACAGTCCTAGTCCTCTGGTATTAAGACTTTGTCCACCAACTCAAAAGACCGCCCTGTAAATAAGTGCATCTTCCTATCTCCTCAATAGGGGGCATTCTTCTTTAGAGTAGGAGCTCATTCTTCATTACTTCCCCCACAGAATCTGGCAAAATGTATCTTATAACATGTTATAAGTTCTTTCACAGCAGGGACTGTTGCATCTTTGTGTACTTCTTTCATTGCAAAGTCAAGAGTAACATTCTCTGTTGGATAAATATGTACGGTGATAGATGGAATAGATGGACTTGAACACATTTCCAATCTGTTTTCTGGATGTGAAACTAGTTTTCTTTTCTTTTTTCTTTCCTTTTTTTTTTAAACAGCCACATCTGTGGCATATGGACGTTCCCAGGCTAGTGGTTCAATCAGGGCTGCAGCTGAAGGGCTACACCACAGCCACAGCAATGCCAGATCCCAGGCACATCTGTGACCTATGCTGTGGCTTGTGGCAAGGGTATATCCTTAAGCCACTGGTGAGGCCAGGGATAGAACCCACATCCTCATGGTCACTACGTCAAGTTCTTAAAGTTGCTTAGGCACAATGGGAACTCTGTGAAATTAGTTTTCTTATCAAGGCTTTGAAAAAGTGAGGGCACTAAGTTTCTGCCTATCCTCACGCTTCTGGGAACCAGGTCCTGATGCTGCCTTCAGGCTGCACACAATCATGTAACATTGCACATCAGCTTTTCTCACAGGTAAACGAGGCTGAAAATTTTTCTACCATTACAAGATTGTTTTGAAAACTAGTGAGAGTATGGCTGTTAAAATACTTTGAAAATATACATTTGTTTATTTTTTTGCATTTTAGGTCCACACCCACAGCATATGGAGGTTTCCAGGCTAGGGATCAAATAGGAGATACTGCTGCCAGCCTACACCACAGCCACAGCAACGCACGCCATATCCGAAATGCATCTGTGATCTACACCATAGCTCAGGGCAACGCCAGATCCTTAACCCACTGAGCAAGGCAAGGGACCGAACCCATGACCTCATGGTTCCCAGTCGGATACGTTTCGGCTGTGCCACAATGGGAACTACAGAAAATATAACTTTAAAGTAGACAAAAATTCTACAGTGTAAGGTTAGTAAGGCAGAGAAGGAATATAAATTCAACAGGAATAGGGGAAAAAACAACAACAAAGAAACAAAATTGCGAGGGAAAACAGATAGTATGGAAGAAGAAAGAGTATTGGCCACACTGCATCCTAGAAAATCTTGGGGTGGCCTGACTCATAGGTGCTTGGGTGCACAGACAGCATGGGGAGATGATAGCAAAATCTGGCTGGATCTGGTAGGCCTGGCTTTGAAACCTGCCTCAGCACTCATGGGCTGTGACTTTGGGTGCAACATATAAGCCCTCTGAGATAACTGAAGCTTTAATTCCTGACCGACTTATTAGCCCAGGCTGCTGGAGGTAAATTAAATTCAGGTATGAGAAAGGATTCTACACATTACAAAGGGAAGTGCTGAGGTAAGCTGACAGATCTGTAATTGACACTGTCACTGTTTACAGTAGGTATCAGTTTATCAAGGTCTCTATTGTCCATGATGGCCACCCATAAGTATCCCGATACCAAAAGAAAAAAAGTTTTTCTGTGATCAAAGGCTCTAACACCCCACTCCCCATTACAATCAAGTCAAACGCCTGCTGAAGCTTTCTTCCCCACCTTTCACACAGCCTTGTCTGGCAAAGGAGGTGCCACTGCTCATTTATTTTGCTGGGGTGGTGTCCAGTTTTCTATCCCTATTCTGTGGAGAAAACTCAGGGAGGTAGTGGGGAGATTAAATTAAATAGTTAAGGTAACTCTGCAAGTCACACTTAGGGGAAACTATTAATCTGAGAGTTTGATGCACAAGCCTGAGAAGTTGGAGCTCAATGTGAGACAAAAGTTTTTGCATATGGCCATTCATTCACTTTAACCATGGAATTTTCCTTTTCCAAAATACTACATAGATGTTTATTTTTTTCCTGGGTTATTTTCTTCCATTGCTTATTGCTGGTTCATTTAGCAAGTCATTCTATATGTTTCTGTCTATGTAGATATGGTATTTTCAAACTTTTATAGAACTTGCTTCCAGTGACATTTAATTTTGAGTAAACAATATTGTTATCATTGGAAACATACTAATAGGTGCTTGTCAACTTGTAAGAAAAATGTCCTATCATTAAAATCAATAAGAAGTAGATGTAAAATTATCACTTCCTTTCTTCCTCTACCATAAATGCCTTGTTACATTTTTTTGCTATGGTTTGTTCCAGAAATAACTAAATAAGAAAGGGAAAGGGAACCCATTTTTTTTAATTTTCATGTGTTGTGATATATTATTAGTCTTTACAGTAAACTAGGTACTATTATACATATTTTTTTCTTTAATCAAAAATAAAGGTAAGTTTTTAATTATTTTTTTATGGCATATGGAGGTCTCCAGGCCAGGTACTGAATCCCAGCCACAGCTGCAGCTATGATGCAGCTGCGGGACTACCAGATCGTTTAACCCACTGCACCAGTTTGGGGATTGAACCCATGCCTCCACATGACCCGAGCTGCTGTGGTTAGACACTCAACCCACTGCACCAGGGAGAATTCCAAAGGTTTAGAGGGACAAGTACTTTATCCCAAAACACACACCCAATAAAATTTTTAACCTGGTATTTAAATTCAGACATCAGAAACCAAAGTTGATTCACCCTCCATTCAGAAATAAGCAGTTTTTCTTACTATATGAGACAAGACTCTTTAGGTTGGAATATACAGAAACCAACTTTACCTGGAATAAGCAAATATGGGAAATTATTGAAAAGATACTGTGATGTCTTTTATAACCACAGGCAGTTAAGGGGGTGGTGTGAGTGTCTCATTCCTTGTCTCTCATCTCTGTTTTTCTCTGAAGGTCCATTTAAAAATCTTGGAATTTTTTTCTTATAAATGTTAATGAAAATGGAAAAAAAAATCATTGTTAATCTCATACTCAGGCTTTATCACTGCAGAGAATAGCATCTCTAGCTCTAGTTCAAATCTGGGAAATAAAAAATGCCAGGGAGTGAGTTCCCATTGTGGTTCAGTGGTGACAAACCTGACTATCATCCATGAGGATGCTGGTTAGATCTCTGACTGTGCTCAGTGGGCTAAGGTTCCAATGTTGCTGTGAGCTGTAGTATAGGTCACAGACGCCTCTTGGACCCTGCTTTGACTGTGATCTGTCCCCTAGCCTGGAAACTTCCATATGCTATGAGGGCATCCCTAAAAGGACAAAAAAAAAAAAAAAAAAAAAAAGCCAGGGATGATTTCTGACCCCTGTTGGTCTGGTAACTACCTCTGTGCCAATCAACAGTGGTCAGTAAGATAGGTGAAATAAGTGGTAGAGATATGAGTAAATCCAAAAAGAGCACATATATGTGTGAATGTGAATCTGTGTAAGAATGAGGGTGGGGAGGGGCATGGAAGATGGGAAGTGTTGAAGATCAAACAGTAGAACCTCTTCACTACCACTTCTAAGTCTAATTCATGGTCAAAGGGGAAGGCTCATTGAACATTTATTTTTGGGAGTTCCTGTTGTGGCTCAATGGGCTACAAACCCCGACTAGTATCATTGAGGATGCAGGTTTGATCCCTGGCCTTGCTCAACAGGTTAAGGATCTGGCCTTGCCATAAGCTGTGGTGTAGGTCACAGATACAGCTCAGATCCCACATTGCTGTGGCTGTGGTGTAGGCCAGCAGCTGTAATTCTGATTGCACTCCTAGCCTGAAAACTTCCATATGCCATGGGTGATGTCCAAAAAAAGAAAAAAAAAACTTATTTTTTTAGGTTTCAAATTATTTACACACCAAGACAAGTATAGATTTTGAATAAGGGAACTTGAATATTGATGATTTTTTTTATGTTAACACATAGGTCTTAAGTAAACAGAACTTTTGGGACAAGGAATTGAAACAGCTCTCTCAAGATAGTCAAGTAACAAAAAGCACCATTTATGTTTGAATTACCTGAAGGTCTCCCTCAAATTTAAGTTTCTTGTACTATTAACCATATCACCAAACAACTGCTCATGAGTGGTCAGCCCTGTCTACAGTCGATTCTTAAATTATTCTGCATTAAAATAACATGTTCTTACTATACACATGTTCCATATTTTCTATATCAATTTCAACACAACCATCATCAGTGTTCATTTTAAAGTCCCAGTTTAACCTCCTACACTTTTTGTACAAGTGTCAATCTAAACTAAAAGGATATCATTGCAGTAGGAACAGTGCTCTTATTTCCGGTATCCAAGAGTGAAGGTATAATTATATAATTGTTAACAATCTGAAGTATTTTTAAGAGCTCAGCTAGGAAAGCAAGCCACTCTAGAGTATTAAATCTTTCTGTAATCTATTTTTAAATTACTCTCTAAATATAAGCAAAGGAGGAAAAAAAAATACCTTCTGTGCTTGTATCATTCCCTGGGGTCAAAGACCCTACCCCTGGAGAGAAGTGGTTGGTACAGATAGCTTTTCCACAGAGTGCTTTATCCAAGTTCACCCCAATTCAGTCTGAGAAATAATAATTAATGGATTTTGTTCCATTGTCCTGTCTGAAGGCCTAGGGGCCTACTTGAAACAGGCATTCTTCATAGAAGAGTTCTGTTTACTGTACCTTGATAATAGCTCAGCATTTTCAAAAGAAAATTCTCAAAGGGAGAAAAGAAAATTCTGCCTAATGGAGTAAAGATGAAACTATTGACAATATAAAAGTGTAAGCATCAGGAAAGGCCTTGGTATTGAAGTTGTTCACAGATTTTTAAAAATACTTTCATGTAAGTTAAGAAAAATGATGCCGCCTCAGGCCCTCTAACCCTGAGTGGACTTTTTTTTTCTTCTCATAGTGAACTTTCATGAGAACATGAACTTTATGGGTCTGACACTTCTGAATGATATTCACTGTCACTTAAAAAAGGATGAATTCCAGCTAATTTTGGAGCATGTGGAGCATTGCTTTGCTAATACCATTCATCAGAATGTGCCTTTATTCCTTAAAATCTCAGAAAAGATCATTCATTCACATAATATAGGGTTTCAAAACCATACTTTTTCAAAACTAAAAATTGTAATTTGCACTTGGGCTAAACTCCATTTTTTGAGGGATTTGCTAAATATTAAAATAAATATATAAATTAAATACACTTCTAATTTCATTATAATACTTTTGCATGCTTTAAAATGGGCAGAAAATAACTGTAGTTACGACTTAAAGAACAGGCAACTCTCTTGGAGATGTTCTTTGAAAGGCAAAGCTCTTACCTATTCACAGAAGTGGGACTTTTATTAGAAAACCACTTGGTTAGCCTGGTGATAGCTGCTATATATTCTTGAAAACTACATTTATTTTTAAAGTAAATTATGCAGTTATGACTTATTTAATTAAAAAGTATTTAACTTCTTTCTCTTTTAGCTCTAATGCTATGTTTTCCAAATTGTGTTTCTTTTCCATGGTGGCCAGCATCCTGGAAGATTTTATATAAATGTGTAATGGCACAAAATGAAAAAGAGTCCTATGATGAAATAAAAATGGGGAGCAATCCCATGTTACGTTATTCTTTTAGAGATTCACATTGCCCGAGAGTTAAAAAAGATGTGAGAAGACCTTCATTTAAAGACTAACCAATTCTGTTAGACCTCAAATTATATCCCACATCCCTTTTCTATTTTCTATCAGCACTTTCCCTATATTTTCTCACCTGGATGATGGCTGCATCACCAGCATTGATTTCCCCATTCCTATCCTGGCTTCCTGTTATAACACTGCAACCACTAATGGATCATTTTAAAATACAAATCAGATCTTATTGTTTCCATGTTTAATGCCATTCCATGGTTCAAATCACTTTTTTATTGTACTCCAGATAAAACCATATCTTTACCAGGACTTCAAGAACCTATGTCAGTGGCACTCAAATTTGAAACGTGTGTCAGAATTACTTGGAGAAATTGTTAAAAAAAAGATTGCTGGGCTGAACCATAGGAATCTCTCACTTAGCATGTCTCGATCAGACTAGGAAGTTGCATTTATGATAAGCTCCCAGGCAATGCTGCTGATGCTGGCCCATACTTTGAAAATCATTTTTCCAAATGATTGGGTTCCTCCTTACATCTCTGACCCAGTCCCCTGAACTCTGCCCTCCTGTCACTGGAATCTAGCCACATGGATCATTCAGTAACATTTCCTCCTAAAATCTCTTGATGTACATATTGGCATGGCTAGTCCCTAACCATTTTTAGTTTCCAGGAAAAACATCACATCTTCAGACATACATTTCCCAACTCTCCTTTCTGAACTTTCTTTCCTATTAAAGCCTATAGCAGCTGATATTTTCATATTATCCTACTTTTATTAAATTTATAGCATTTATAAACCTCTCTGGAAATTTTTAATTCTTGCCAACCTTACTACAATGCAATTCCTATGACAGCAGGGACTTCATCTGTCTTTCTGCTATGCCTTTAAGGCCTAATTTGGATATAGATCCTTATTTTCTAAGTACATCTATTAGCAGATTACAGGAGACTAGTCGTTTAGAACAGGGTTTGGGAAATGTTGACTATATTTGTTGGGAAAATAGTGCTTCAGCTTAAGATTTGTGGCTGCAAACTTAGGTTGTAGTCCAAAAAGAAATCACTGTCACTTCTGACGCCAACTGCAGAGGGCAGAGGTCCCCAAGACTACCCTCATATTGGATGGTTAGTTAAAGAACTTAAAAGCCAAGGTACTTACAGTTATGCTTTGTTTCAATGCAACCATCTAAAGTCAGCCAAGAGGAAGAGCACCGAGGACAGCATCTAAGAGAATTCCCAGCATGCATTTTCTAGTTTGCCTTCTCCATGACATCATGGATGGCACTAACTCCTCCCTGCAAAGATGGGGAGCAGCATACATGGGGTCCTGCTGACCAGATACATGCACACAAAACATGTTATTCTGAATTTTTATTGGTGCTTCATCATGTAGACACGTGGCTGAGAATCCAACTCTCAGAAAGAGGTAGAGCACATACTTCATGGCCTAATGACCCCACCACAAATTGTTGACTACCCAGTGTCACCCAAGGCCCCCAGGTATACAGATACTTTTATCAGGCAGGATAGTCAACAGTCTAAAGGTCACTTACCAGAAGCTGAAGGCAATGGCCAGAAATCTGGGGGGCAAAGTTAATTCTTTACTACATAGGACCTCTGCAAATTGAGTGGTAAATATCTGTCCTTTAACAACTCAGAAATCCCTTTGAGAAAACCGATTATCAACTAATTCTTTATTTGCTCACATCTTTATTCATTTACCTGATACCTTACTTATTATGTGCTAAATTAAGATCCTTTTCCTCAAATAACTCAGAATATAAGAAATACATGTAAACAACTGCTATAAAAAAAAACAGAAGATTTTTTTAAAGTTGTGCAGGGACTGAGCCATAGACCAGGACAGATGTGAAAAGAGATAGTCAGGCAGAAGTATCATGTCTTCTAAATGGTGTGGAATTTTAAATCTTAATCTGTGAAATGAAGCAAGGGAACTACACAGTTGATAGTACAATAATACTTCCCAATTTATTCATATCTCCCCATAATAACTCCCTTCTCTAATGTCCTCATGCATGAACACTAGGCTTGACCATTTAATACTTGAAAAGTACTTGTTCATGTTGGACTTTTGATGCTCTCTGAGAACACCATGTACACAAGCTTCAGCTAAACTGTTACTATACAGAAGACTTGGGAGGGGAACAAAGTCACCCTTCTAGTGGCCTTTCAATCACCAGATATATGAGTAAAATCAACCCAGATCACCCTGTCATGAGCCCACCTCCCCAGCTAACCACAAACACATGTGACAGGCCAGCAGAGACCAGCCAAGTGGCCTGGACCAAAAGAATAAACCATGCAACCCCAGATTCGTAAGCTAAATAAAACAGTTGTTTTAAACCATAAGTTTTGTGGTATACTGTTACAGAAGAAAAGCTAGATATGTAGAGACTAGATGGTAACTCCTTGTTAATCTTAGATCATACAGGAATATTGATTTGATATGATATAATGGATATAAGGATACTGATATTATATAATGATAACATACTATATTTCTAAAGCTGAATAAGTTTATTCTGGCCAGTGTAGGTGATAGAAATGAGATAGGTCAAAACATTTTGGTGATTTTTATTCCAGGAGAAATTAACATTAACTATACACTGAGAATCAAAATTTGTGATCTTTTGTGCCTAATGGTCTCTTAATTGGCTCATAATGCCCTCCTCAAAATGTGCTCATATGTGAAAACAAATAACAGAGAATATATTAAAAAGTCCAAGAATAAAATGTTTTTGAATAATATAGAATACTTCTTGCTTCCATTTTTCATGCCTGCCTGATTCTATATCTCTAGCAAAAGGCTCCAAAGTTATAAATAAGAATGTAATAATTAGAATGCGATTATATTTTCTTTCTAACCCATAGCTCATTTTGTAAAACATATTAATTAAATGACTTAAAAATTCACACACTGTCTCCAGTTTCACTCTGTTAGAATGTTTTCTCACCCCTCCAGAATCTATCTGTAAAGAAAAGTGCAACACAACTTGCTTGAGAAGAAAAAAAAAATGTTTTGGTGTTATTTGTGTTGAGAAAGAAGAAAATATTAAACATCTTGTAGAAAACTGTTTCCAAAGAAATCTTAGAGTCCCTGGAGGTCCCTCAAATAAGTCTCTAGTAAGCATCTGAACTTTTCAGGGATTATGCAAGACAAACCAAAAAGTGAAACCTTGAGAGAGTTTTTGCATTGCTGTAGTATTCTTTGGGTCCATTGGAAAGGGCAGACATCTCCCCTTTTACCAAGTTGCCAACTTGGCTTCTGAAATAAGACCAGATCCCTGAAGCCTAAGAGAGAGTAGAAATAAAGCCCTTCTGCAAAACAAACTCAATACAAGAGAGATTTCCCAATGGCTTTAAATACAGTGTAGAGTCCAAAATGTGTCTCTTTGAAAGAGATATCCAGCTAACCATTTGCTGTTTAAGATTTAGTGACCAATTGTTGTCACTGATGTTGTCATAAATTTGGAATTCCTGAACTCCATTTAACAATCTTCCTTTTACAGGAGCATTGACATGGCATATTGATTTGGTGTGCTGCTTTTTGATGACTGCAGAGAATGGTTATTTTCAGCCTACTTTTATCTTGAGTTCCTTGTGAAAAAAAAATGCTAAGTCCCCTCTCTTTCCTTCTGAATTCATGCCTCTCATACAGATGTACATGCTTGTGTGAAGTAAATCCTATTGAAAATTACTGAATTTTGATTAAAATTAAAATATAGTCCAATGCTCTGCTTGTGTGGTTTTTAAGAGCTAGCACTCTCCTGTCAAGGAGAGAGACGGGTGATCATGAAAAGGTGTTTACATCATATTGAGTCTTACATGTCAGACATTTCAGAATGCTTCCTTTCTTAATCCTTTCAACAATTTAATGAAAAAAATTATATTCAATTAAACAATGAAGACAAGAAACTGCATTAATTAAATAAATAACCAAAACCATAGTCTTAGCAAAAAATACAAATATCCGGTTCCCATAAATCCTTTAATTTTAGGATGATATCCCTCCAACAGATTTCAGTAAAGATTTAGAATGTAAGGTTTTACTAGTGATTCTTCTTTTAGTATTCAACAAAAGCAACTGTGTAAAAAAGTATATCTTTGGTTAGTGGTGCATTCAAAAATTATAAAATAATACACAATATCACATAGAAATTTGCACATATTAAAAGTGAAAAGGAAACAGACATGCATACTCAAGTCATTTAGGGTTATATATTCCAAATTATTGTCCCTAGAATACTGTATGACATTTTGTTGGATTACATTGATTTTCTTCTAATTTAGTATAGTGTTTTTTTAGGTTATTGGGCTTCACCCCTCAGGGCTACAAGGCCTGTACTTGCCAAGCTTCAAGACAGAAGAAAGAGTCCAGAGTCAGTAACAGAGATATCAAATGGTTTAGTGGATATCGAAAAGCTTACACATCTGAAGCAAAGTCCTAAAGTGACTCCCCACCATGTGTAGCAGGACATGGTGCTAGTCTTCCTACAAGGGGAGAGGGAGGTTTCCAGTTACAGGGGAAATTGCATCAGGTTGGCTGATTGGTTACAAGGGACACCAGCAGATGGGCATGGCCTTCTCTACCCTTTTGATAAGAACATTCACTAGCTGGGTGGGGGCAAGTTCTACTTGGGAAGGTGAGTCATGTGAGGCAGGTGTAGGTGAAGCAGGTACTGGTCAAGCAGGGGATGTACAGAGAGCAAGAGAACAGGCATCTTGAGTGGTCTGACCATACAAACCTTTTATTATCTATTTATGTATTGATCTATCAACAGAAGAGCACATGAAATCAAAATTGTAAAGCTTGATAAATTATCACAAAACAAACACACCAGTAAGTCATTGCCTAAATGAAGAAATAGAAAATGACTGGTATCCCAGAAGCCTCCTTCACATCCCTTCCAATTCCTACCTGTTTTCTCCTCTCTTCTACCACTATCCCCTAAGTGAGTTTTGCCTATTCTTGAAATTCAAAACAATGAAGATATCCAATCTATGTTCTTTTGTTTGTAGATTCATATGCTTAACATTATACTGAAAATGTCCCTCCGTGTTACAGTATCTAACTAGCTCATTCATTCTTCTTGTCCTAGACTATTCCATAGAATGAATGGACTACTCATATTTCAATACTCAAGTGTATTTATCCATCCTATGCTGCTTTGCTGCTAATATTCTTTCACAGATATTCTGATGCATACACTCACACATATGATTTTTTAAGGATATATGATGATGTGGAAACACTGGCTCATAGGGTATGGTTGTATCCAAATTTGATATGGCTAAAATATTTAATAAAGCAATTGTATGTATTTTTTTTTATTCCTGCTAATAGTACATATGGGTTCTAAAGTTCGATTTCCTCAAAAATTCTTGGTGCTGTCAGTGTTTTTAATTTTAGACTTTCTATCAGATATGTGGTAATATCTTCCTGCATTTATTTATTTATTTATGTATTTATTTTTATCGCTGTATCTGTGGCATATGTAAGTTCCTAGGCTAGGGGTCAAATTGGACATAGTGGAGCCTAAACTGCAGCCATGGCTACACCAGATTTGAGCCGCATATGCAAGCTACAGCACGGCTTGCTGCAATACTGGATCCTTAAACCGAGGAAGGCCAGGGATTGAACCTGTATCCTCCCAAAGACTATATCAGGTCTTTAATCTGCTAATCCACAATGGGAACTCCCCTACTTTTATTTTAATTCCTCCTTTTTAAAAATAAATCAGGAGTTCCCATTGTGGCTCAGTGGTTAACGAATCCAATTAAGAACGATGAGATTGTAGGTTTGATCCACAGCCTTGCTCAGTGGCTTAAGGATCCAGTGTTGCTGTGAGCTGTGGTGTAGGTCACAGATGCAGCTCAGTGGTGTAGGCAGGTTGCTGTGGCTCTGGTGTAGGCCGGTGGCTACAGCTCTGATTTTACCCCTAACCTGGGAACCTCCATATGCTGTGGGTGCGGCCCTAGAAAAGGAAAAAGACAAAATAAATAAATAAATAAAACACTTATTTTCTATGTTTATTGACCATTTGAATAATTTTTTTGAGGAGTCTATTAAAATCTATGATATTTTCTATCAGATGGTGGTCTTTTTGTTATTTATTTGTAGGACTCTCATATCTATAATTTTACTTGTTGGTATACATTGCAGATACTGTGCCTCAGTGGTAGGCAATGGGAGGAGAGGAATGGACTGAGATTCAGATCAGGTAGAGACTTGAAGCTCATAGCAGTTATATTACATTATATTACAAGTATGGTGAAATGGTTTTGACCATGGGAATGGCGTGACCTTATTCACAGTTTTGAAGGATCATACTAGATAAACTGAGGCAGTATAAAATGGAGGCAGGAGACCAATTACAGTGTAAATGTTCCCAAACTTCTCTCTCCAGAAGAATTTTACCCCTAGATTTGAAAATCTGCACATGAACCGTTATAGAAGCCATAATTGCCAAAAATTGGAAGCGACCAAGATGTCTTGTATAGGTGAATCGATAAACAAACTGTGATTCATCAATATAAGGGATTATTATTTGACAGTAATAAGAAGTGAAATAACAAGCTATGAAAAGACGTGGAGGAAACATAAGAACATACTGCTTGTAAGTGAATAGGTTTGAATGAGGAAATGAACCAAAGGGTAAAAAAGCCAGTCTGAAAAGTCTACATACTGTACGATTCCTACCATATGACATTCTTGGAAAGGCAAAACTATGAGACAATTAAAAGACTGGACTGGTAGTTACCAGGAATTGAGGTGGTGATGGGGGAGAAACTGGTAGGTGTGACACAGGAAATTTTTAGGTCAGTGAAACTTTTCTGCATGAATAGTTCAGTGAAACTATACTATCATGGTGGATAAGCTTATAAGTACTTATGGATATGAGATGTTATTTTAATGGTTTTTTTTGTGGGAGTGGCTAACTTTCCCCCTCCACCCATAAAGGCCCCTCTACTAATTCCAAATGGTAACAAAGTGGCATATACACACACATAAATTTTTCCATACTCATTTTGCCATATGCCAACTTGTGGAAAGACTTCCTCATTTTTGGTTAGGATCATATTATTAAAACTTCTCTAACTCTACAGATGATTTAGAACCATAGCAGAATTCATTCCACCAATTCCCTATAAGAAAAAAAGCATACTGTATGTAGTTTTTATCCCTCTACATGTAATAAACACATTTCATATATATTATTATTCTGTACATTTTTATTTTTGAGAGACAGATGAGATTCCTATGTTTAAGAACAGGCACATTCTTAATTTTAATAGATATTGCCAGATAGCTTTCCCAAACATCTGCATCAATTGGTTTTCCCCAACAGTATATAAAACAACTCATTTTCTCAATCACTTTCAATAGTTAATTCTATCACTCTTAATTTTTTAGAATCAGGTGGATTTAAGTGATGTCTCATTATTGCTTTAATTTTCATTTCCTCTTCTATTACTGAGACTGAACATTTTTTGCAAATGTTTGCTGGTCACTGGGATTTTTTTTCAAAAGTGCATATACATATCTTCTCTTCATTTTATTATTTTTATCATAATACTACTTTATAAGAATATTTTCTATGTCATAGTTGTTAAATTCATCTTGTTTCAAGTACTGTTACCAATCTAAGTTTTGTCTATTGAATTTGTCTATGGTGTTTATCTATATAGCTACATACTTATTTATATTTATTTATTAGTATATATATTTTTAAATTTAAATTTATATTTTAGGGAAGTTTTGGGTTTACAGAAAAATTGTGTAGAAGGTACAGAGAGTTCCCATATACTCCCTGCCTCACCTTAGTTTATCACCTATTATTAATATCTTACATTTTTTACATTTAATGAATGAACATTGATACATTAAAAGAAGTCCAGAGTTTACATCAGGGTTCACTCTTGTGTGGTACAGTGCTATGGGTTTCGACAAGTATATACCTTGTAAGCAAGGTTTGACACTTTGCACTGTAAGACATATATATATGAATATTGAAAACAGTATTGTTTGCGATGGCAAAAACTGTTAAAACCCAAATTATTAACAGTAGAGAAATTGATAAATAAATGTGGGAAAATCAACAATCAATTATTTAGAAAAATTGAAAACAGAATGTAAAAATTTTCAAGATATCCATTTGACTCTACTGATAATAAAAGCCAAAGTACACAAACAAGTGGATAAATATTTAAGAACAAGTAAACAGGGATAAAACTGTGAAGGAAAGCATAGAGTTGTTTAACCCAAATATCAAGGGAGTAATTATCTCTGGAGAATGATGGAAGGACATAAAAGAACACACATAGACTAAGAGCTGGTGTAACTGTTTGACCTATTAAGGGGATGGAGACATTGGTGATAATTCAATTGTTATTCTTTAAGCCACACCTCTTATATTTGGTATTACAAATAAACATTTCAGGTATTTTTTTCATTTTTAAAGTTTTATTAAAGAACAATTGATGTACAGTGTTGTGATAATTTCTGACGTACAACAAAGTGATTCAATTATACATGTACATACATCCATTCTTTTTCAGATTCTTTTCCCGTACAGATTATCAAAGAATATCGGGTATAGTTCCCTGTATTATACAGCAGGTCCCTGGTGGCCAGTCATTCCATATGCCGTAGTGTACATGTGCCAATCCCAAACTCCCAGTCCATCCCTACCCCCACATGTTCCCTTTGGTAACTTTAAGTTGTTCAAAGTCTGTGAGTTTGTTTCTGTTCTGCAATTAAGTTCATTTGAATTCTTTTTTTAAAAGATTTGGCATATAAGTGATATGATGTTTATCTTTCACTGTCTAACTTATACGATTATCTCTAAGTCCATCCATATTACTGCAAATGGCTTTATTTCATTCTTTTTTTTATGGCTGAATAATACTCTGTTGTACATACGCACCACATCTCCTTTCTACATTCCTCTCTCAATGGACATTTAGTTTGTTTCCATGTCTTAGTTATCATAAATAGAGCTGCAATGAACACTGCGGTAGATACATATTTTTGAAACATGATTTTCTCCAGACAGATGTCCAGGAGTGGAATTGCTGGATCATATAGCAGTTCTATTTTTAATTTTTTGAGGAGCATCCATATTGTTTTCCATACTGGTTGTATCAATATACATTCCTACACAGTGTAAGAGGGTCACTTCTCTCTGCACCCTCTCTAGCATTTACTGTTCATAGACTTTTTTTTTTTTTTTTTTTTTTTTTTGTCTTTTGTCTTTGTTGTTGTTGTTGTTGTTGCTATTTCTTGGGCCGCTCCCGCAGCCATATGGAGGTTCCCAGGCTAGGGGTTGAATCAGAGCTGTAGCCACCGGCCTACGCCAGAGCCACAGCAACGCGGGATCCGAGCCGCGTCTGCAACCTACACCACAGCTCACGGCAACGCCGGATCGTTAACCCACTGAGCAAGGGCAGGGACCGAACCCGAAACCTCATGGTTCCTAGTCGGATTCGTTAACCACTGCGCCACGACGGGAACTCCTGTTCATAGACTTTTTGATGATGGCATCTGTGGTGTAAGGTAGTACCTCATAGTAGTTTGGATTTGCATTTCTCTAATAATTGGTGATGTTGAGCATCTTTTCATTTGCCTACTGGCCATCCATATGTCTTTAGAGAAATGTCTATTTATATTTTCTGCCCCTTTTTTTTGATAGGGTTTTTTTTTTTTAATTCTGAGCTGCATGAGTTGTCACTATATTTCGAGATGAATCCCTTGTCAGTTGTTTCATTTACAACTATTTTCTCCCATTCTGTGAGTTGTCTATTAATTTTGTTTATAGTTTCCTTTATTGTGCAAAACTTTTAAGTTTAATTAGGTCCCATTTATTTATTTTTTATTTTCAATATTCTAGGAGGTGGATCTGAAAAGACATTATTGCAGCTTATGTCAGAGAGCGTTCTGCCTATGTTTACCTTGAAGTTTTATAGTATGCCATCTTATACTTAGGTCTTTAACTCATTTTGGGTTTATTTTTGTGTAAGGTGATATAGAATGTTCTAATTTCATTATTTTACATAGCTGTCCACGTTTCACAGCAGCACTTACTGAAGATTTCTTTTCTTCATTGTATATTCTTGTCTCCATTGTCATAGTTGACCACAGCTGTTTGGGTTTTCTTTTTTTCATCCTGTTCCAGTGATCTGTATTACTGTTTTTGTGCCAGTACCATACTCTTTAGATGACTGTAGCTTTTTAGTACAGTTTGAAGTCAGGGAGTCTAATTCCTCCAAGTTCATTTCTTTCTGAGGATTCCTTTGGCTATTCTGGATCTTTTGTGTTTCCACGCAAATTTGGAATTCTTTTGTTCTGGTTCTATGGAAAATGCCATTGGTAATTTGATAGAGATTGCACTGAATCTGTAGAATGCCTTGAGTAGTATAGTAATTTTGACAATATTGATTCTTCCAGTACAAATCATGGCATATCTTTTCATCTGTTTGTGTCATCTTTGATTTCTTTCATCAATATCTTAAGACTTTTCAGAGTAGAGGTCTCTTGTCTCTTTAGGTATCTTTATTCCTAAGTATTTTATTTTTGTTTTGATATGATAGTAAATTGAGCTCTTTCCTTAATTTCTCTTTCTGATCTTCCATTGTTAGTATATAGAATTGCAATAGATTTCTGTGTTTTAATTTTTTACCCCGCAAATTTACCAAATTCAATGAGGAGGTCTAACAGTTTGCTGGTTGCATCTTTAGTATTTTCTATGTACAGTATCAAGTCATCTGCCAACAGTGATAATTTTACTTCTTTTCCAATTTGGATTCCCTTTATCTCTTTTTCTTCTCCAAATGGTGGGGTTAGGACTTCTCGATCTATTTTAAATACAAGTGGCATGGTGAACATCCTTGTCTTGTTCCTGATCTTAGAAGAAATGCTTTCAGCTTTTCACCACTGAGGACAATGTTAACTGTGCATTTGTCATATATGGCCTTTATTATACTGAGGTAGGTTCCCTCTATGCTTACTTTCTGAAGGGTTTTTTTTTTTATCATAAATAGGTGTTTGATTTTGTCAAGCTTTTTTTGCATCTATTGAGATGATCATATGTTTTTTATTCTTCAGTTTGTTAATGTGGTGTATCACATGCAGAAAATGAAGAATTCTTGCATCCTTGGGACAAATACCATTTGATCATGTTGTATGATACTTTTAACATATTGTTACATTAGCTAAAAATAGAATCAATAAGATAATTACTTAATACCATAAAGATTTCATACACCAGAAATCTAATGAAATAGAATTTTAATGATAAAATATTTTAAAATTCTGAAACTATAGGGTAGTCAGTAAGTATTGTTGACAAAAGTTAGAATACTCCACACAAATAAAAAACAGAGATAGGGATAGAGAAAGGGGGAGGGAAAGAGAGAGAGAGGGAGGGAAGGAGGGAAGGAGAGAGGAGAGAGAAAGAGAAAGATTAAGGGTTTAGAACCAAGAAAAGAAATACCATAAGAATATATACAGTAGTATAAAATATTTTATGGGATAATATACATGTACATGTAACATGATGATATAAAAGTATTCTAAGATGCAACATCTAAAAGTCAAAAAGTAAAATTATGACAGAACTGATTTCATACATATCATATGAATTATAGAAATTACCATAAGAGTTTGACATGTGACAGATGTGGTAACTTGTTTGTAATGCGGATACAAAATAGAAATCCATATTCATAGCCAACTAAAAGATATCTCTTGGGAATAAAAATAGAAAAAGGACACTGAATGTATACAATTAATCACTAACTTACGAAAAGACCATTACCCTATTAACACACACCATTTCTGACCCCCATTCTTCACTTTTCAAAAAGGCAACTGTATAGCACAGGAAAATCTACTCAATAGTTTGTAATAATCTACATGGGTAAAGAGAAATGATATATTTATATGCATGAGTGATTAACTGTACACCTGAAACTAATACAATATTGTAAGTCAACTATACTCCAAGAAAATTTTAAAAAGCCTTTACTTCTCAGTTTTATTTTTTATTATTTATTCTAATCCAAAATATCATTCTACTTATTTCCCCATGAAATGATTATATTGACAGTAATATGTTATCATGACTTGATCTTTAGAACTTCTCTCTCTCTCTCTGTTATATATAATTATTCCCCAATTACTGCAATAATCCAGAGGGGCAGAGTTATAATCAAAATGTTTTGAATTTTCAGGCTGTATGAGAGTGACTAATTTTTCACAGGTCCCATAGGAATTAAATAGAGGAAAGCTTACTAAGATGTTACTTGATTTATATTATCAGATAAATTCTAGATCAATGGAGAGAAGCCTGATTTGAGTTTTCATAGTCTCTGAACAAAATTGGAGAATAAGTGCCTGGGAAATCTAGGGAGTAGATGTCCCTCTCAGAATATGAACAAAATAAGAATATATTTGCGTAACATGAAAATGCTTATAGGTTGTATTCAGTGTGACTTCAGGCTGTCAACACCCCGGTGGACAATAGGACTTACCCAGGGGCTGTCAACAAGCCTCTTTACTCATCTCTCCCAGGTTTTGCTTACTGCTGGACTTATGAACAAAGTGACTATTTTGGCAGTAATAAAGATTCCATGTAGGCTCACCAATGCAATCCACCTCATCATAGATGATCTGACTACTGTATCCACTGAGGATGCAAATTGCCAACAGTAGAGGTAAAATCTAAGCACTGATATGGCATTATTCCCAGAATTGATGGGGCAGAGGGATCAGCCAGCCAGCTACTGACAGGTTGATTACACTGGACATTTTCCATCTTGGAAAGAAAAAGCACCTCTCCTTATGGAAATAGATAACATATTCTGAATGGAAATTTGTCCTCTTGTCCTCAATTTTCCCATCAGATCCATCTTTGATTGATAGAATGACTTATTCTCTGCCCTGGTACCACACACCATTTTTCAATGCTGGAGAACCTTGTTTTACACGAAAGGAGGCAATGGGCTTAATACCTTTGTTGTTCACTAGTCTACCCCATGACCTGGAAGCAAATCCAACTGGCTTGCTACAATGGCAAAATGGCCTATTAAAGGAAGAGCCATGCTGCTGGTCAAGAAACCAACATATAAGGTTGGGATACTCTTTAAAAGTGTCAGATACTCTTTAAATCTGTAACCAATACATGCTGGCATTTCGCTGTAATAAACACAAATCCAGGAATTTAGGGTAAATATAAGAGGATTCCACTCACCTAATATTTTTGCTCCTTGTCCTTAAAATCATGATCTGGGCTAATTTAGAGTTTCTAGTTCCTAAGAAAGGAACATTTCATTACAAAGCATACCCTTGGCCCCCCAACATTATAATCTGAGAATATTCATTTGCCAATTTGGCCTTGTGCAAATGAACTAATAAGCATAGGGGA
The DNA here is from genome assembly GCF_054392235.1 of Sus scrofa. NCBI lineage: Eukaryota > Metazoa > Chordata > Mammalia > Artiodactyla > Suidae > Sus > Sus scrofa. Next base: position 35,329,083 of record NC_139395.1, on the reverse strand, counting down.
AAGCTGAGGTGAAAAGTTCCATCTGCTGAAGGGAAATTAATTACATTACTGATACACAATGAGTGCAGGAAAGATTGTTTTGGAAACAAAGTGACTTATGTGGAGACCTTTAGAATTTTAATGTCATAAACAGGTGATCCAATAAATCACCTGGGTGATAACTCTGGCTTAGACATGTTATTTTAATTTTTTGTGGCAGGAATATGTTCATGATTATTTCTGTTATATAAACAGGCAAAAAATGAACATTTAAAAAAGTGCTGTAAACTGGTACAGCCACTATGGAGAACAGTTTGGAGATACCTTAGAAATCTATACATAGAACTTCCATATGACCCCACAATCCCACTCTTGGGCATATATCCGGACAAAACTCTACTTAAAAGAGACACATGCACCCGCATGTTCATTGCAGCACTATTCACAATAGCCAGCACATGGAAACAACCCAAATGTCCATCAACAGATGATTGGATTCGGAAGATGTGGTATATATACACAATGGAATACTACTAAGCCATAAAAAAGAATGACATAATGCCATTTGCAGCAACATGGATGGAACTAGAGACTCTCATACTGAGTGAAATGAGTGAGAAAGACAAAGACAAATACCATATGATATCACTTATAACTGGAATCTAATATCCAGCACAAATGAACATCTCCACAGAAAAGAAAATCATGGACTTAGAGAATAGACTTGTGACTGCCAGACAGGAGAGGAAGGGAGTGGGAGGAATCGGGAGCTTGGGGTTATCAGAAACAACTTAGAATAGATTTACAAGGAGATCCTGCTGAATAGCATTGAGAACTTTGTCTAGATACTCATGTTGCAACAGAACAAAAGGTGGGGAAAAATGTAATTGTAATGTATACATGTAAGGATAACTTGAACCCCTTGTTGTACAGTAGGAAAATTAAAAAAAAAATGTGTTAATAGAGTTATATACAAAATGCTATGGGCAAAAAATAGTGAGAAAATAAATGTTTGTCTGAGGTTTAAAATACGACAACAAAATTGGGATGAGCCAAGGTAAGAAAAACAGACAACAAAGGAAAACATGGTGGAGTAAAATGGGATGGAACTGTTGAAGTGGAAAGGTTTTTTGGTATGCCCCAATTATGTGTTCACAGTAGCAGATGGGGTGAGAAGCTATGCCTGAAGTCTTCTTTTCTAGTCTTGGGACTGTGTCCAAAGATGAGAAAGAACCAAGCAGAGAAATGACCTGATCAGATATGCATTTCAAGCAGATACATGGAAGCAAGCACCAAGAAGGTTAATAGTCACTAAAGAGTAAATTAAAACCTGGAGGAAAATGTGAAAAATGAAAAAGTACGGCTTGCAAGTTAATAACATTGTTCAAGGAAGAGATGCCAAGACCTGAGAAAATGCTCTCCAAAATATCTATTTATGTATCATGAAATCTACCTACAACCTTTTGTGGCTTTCAATCAGCAATGAAATACTGGGTAATGCCAGATGTGGCTGTCAATTCATGATACTACTATGTCATCTTTGAAAGAATACCTGTTTAAGAAGGAAAAGTACCATTTAAAACAGAAAACAATAACAACAAATAGAAAAGAAAAGAAGATTTCTTTCTATTCTAAATTTTAAAACACAGAGATAAAATGTACTTTTTTGTTGAAGTATCTGTTAGGATTTACTGCCAGTATAAGTGTGTGCCTAGATTGGCTCAATGCTACAAAGAACTAGCATTACTCTTTTCAGTGAATTGTAGACTCGCACTGTCCTTGGCTAGGAGTACCTACACATTATTGAGTTGTAGGTTCCAAGTTGATATTTTGATATTTCAAAGAATCAAAAGGTCATAGAAATACTCATACATGGCAATATAAAGTAGGGCTACACTGTTACATTTTACCCTTGTGAATATATCGAGAAGGAAATCTGGAAGAAAGTAATTCAATGGTATCTTGTGTACGGTGGAGATAGGGGGTGACCATCATAATTAAGATGAGCAACAATATTTACTTTCTATAATCACCAATGCTTATCATGATTATATTTAAACAGTAGCTGACAACATCAGTTCTGAAGGATGCAATATGTTCTTGCTCACATACCAGAATGTCCAAAGGCAAATTATTTAACCATGCTGAGCCTACTTCCTTAAATTGTAAAAGGAGGATAATATTACTTGCAGGGTAGTTAAGAGGATTAGAGATTATTTGCTTTCGGTGCTAAGCAAAATTTCTATTGCAGAATTCTTATTATTCAGGCATTAAATCTTGCAGAGGCATTTGTAAACTGAGATTCCATTTATTTTGATTTATTTTGTTTTTTTATGGTTGCACCCTCAGCATATGGAAGTTCCCAGGCCAGGGACTAAATCTGAGCCACAGCTGTGACCTACACTACAGCTGTAGCAATGCTGGATCCTATAACCACTGTGCTGGGCCAGGATCAAACCCATACCTCTACATCAACCTGATGCAGTCAAACTCTTAACTCACTGTGCCTCAATAGGAACTAGATTCCATTTGTTTTTTTAAAATGAGTCTAATATGTTGTGGTAGGCAGCCTCTAAAAGAACCATCTCTTGTTATGTGTGTACCTGTGTCCTCCCTTCCCCTGAGGGAAAGCTGGCCTAGTTACCTGTTTCCTACCAATAGAATATGACAAAGATATTCATTTGTTGTATAGTAATAGATAATTCATACATATGTATATAAAAATTTACAGAGCAAAAGGTCTCTATGCTTGCTCACCAGTACAATAGGAAATATGTTATATCTATGCAATGGAATACAATCCAACAATCAAATGAAATTTAAAAATGCAGGACCTTCCACAAATTACAAAGGCTGGAGAGGGTGTGAAGAAAAGGGAACCCTCCTGCACTGTTGGTGGGAATGTAAATTGATACAATCACTATGGAAAACAGTATGCAGGTACCTTAGAAAACTAAATATAGAACTACCATATGACCCAGCAATCCCACTCTTGGGCATATATCCAGACAAAAGTTTCCTTGAAAAAGACAAATGCACCCATATATTCACTGCAGCATTATTCACAATAGCCAAGACATGGAAACAACCCAAATGTTGGGTTATCAAGGGATTAAGAAGATGTGGTATACACAATGGAAAACTTCTCAGCCATAAAATAACAAAATAATGCCATTTGCAGCAATATGGATGGAACTAGAGACTCTCATACTAAGTGAAGTAAGTCAGAAAGAGAAAGAAAAATACCATATGATAACACTTATTTCTAGAATCTAATATATGGCCAAATGAACCTTTCTACAGAAAAGAAACTCAAGGACATGGAGAAAAGACTGTGGTTGCCAAAGGGAAGCAGGAGGGAGTGGGATGGACTGGGAATCTGAGGTTAATAAATGCAAACTATTTCTTTTGAAATGGATAAACAATGAGATCCTGCTGTATAGCACTGGGAACTATATCTAGTCACTTATGATGGAGCATGATAATGTGAGAAAAAGAATGTATATATGTATGTATGACTGGGTCATCTGCTGTACAGTAGAAAATTGATAGAATACTGTAAAGCAGCTATAATGGAAAAATAAAATCATTTTGAAAAATTAAAAAAAATAAAAATCCAGGAACTTAGCAACTACATGGATGGCACAGACACAATATATAAACTTGTATTGTTTAAGGAATTATATTTAGGATAAATTGGGAATAAGGCAAAATGATAATTATGTGACTTTTAATATTGTGTCCAAGTTTTTTATTTGTTATTTTATTTTTTATTTCCCCAATACATTATTATTTTTTCTACTATACAGCATGATGACCCAGTTACATATACATGTATACATTCTTTTTTCTCACATTATCATGCTCCATCATAAGTGATTAGACATAGTTTCACCGGCCTGGACACCACAGCCTGAGACACTCAGGCGGGAGTTAGGTGCTGAGACTCAGGCTCTGGAGGTCTGTCCCTGGGAGAGGACTGGAGCTGGCTATGTGGGGACAGCCTAAGGGGATAAGGAGCAGTGCCTCATGGATGGGGGAATGGTGTGCTATGGGCTGGGAGTGGAAAGCCACGGCAGAGGGAACTGGGGAGAAGGTCTGGGCCCACAGGAGAGGCAAGATTTTAATGTACTCAACAAGCCTAAAGTCCTCTCTTGAGGAATGTATGTTTGTTCAACTGATTTGAGCCCAGATTATTTTATAAACCTGTAAATTTAGATGTTAATTAGCAGAAACAAAAATAAAACCAAAAAAATCCTAATCATGATAATATTTTGTCTGATAGAAAAGATAACCCTAAAGTTATGCTTTTATAGCAGATATGTTATCTAGGGCATTATTTAGTTTTATATTTAAGTAGTTTTACTTGTAACCATGACCACGTCAAAATGAAAGATTTAAAGATAAATTCTATTTAAATAACCCTATATGTTGGAAACAGTACCTATGAAGTCCTTTTAGGAAAGTAGGGTATTACCTGATTTATGATGAGTTCTGTCTTTACAGAAGTAAAGAATGTCATTTCTAGGCAGTCCAGGAACATGAGTAAATTTAGGGAATCTCAGACACAGAAACTGCAAGTCAACCCTAATGACAGTGACCTCAGAATAAAAGAGCTGATACTGGTCATTAGAATATTCCTGAATGATACAAACGTTAACAAACATACAACACTAGAGGCTTTATAAAAGTAGTAGTTAACTCTCTTAAGCAAATGTCATATTATTCTAAGGAATTGTAGTTTTGTCAATTAACATTTTCTACTTTCCTTCTTAAAAAAATCAGGGCAACTAGGCAGAGAATACACACTAGAGAATCACGGGTGTAGAAACCACCTGACTTAATTGTGCTCAAGGGAAATTCACTTTTGAATATTCTCTCCGTAGAAAAAAACATTTAGAAAAAGAGTATCATATGGTTTAGGAATATTTGGTGGGGGGGGTGGAATTTCCCTTGCGGTACAGTGTGTTAAGGATCCAGTGGTTTGGGTCACTGCTCTGGTGCAGGTTTGATCTCTGGCCCAGGAACCTCCATATGACAGATGTGAGAAAAAAAAGGAACCAAGAAAAAAAGAAATATTTGGGGAATTTTTGCTGGTGCATATATACTATGAACTAAGTTTATGTCTAATTTGTACTGTCTTCAGAGACTATAGGAAGCAATAATCTAATTGAGAAATTGGCTGGTAAAGTCAAATATCTTTTTATGCACTTTTGGCCAACCATATATCTTGTTCAGTTAAATGTCCATATCTTTCACCCATTTTCAATTGGAGCATTTATTTTTTAAGTTTTGAGAATTCTTTATATATTTTAGATATGAGTTGTTGTCAAATATGTGGTTTCTAAATATTTTCTCAATCTGTACCTTGTTTTTCACCACTTTAAAGGGCCTTAGCAGTGAAAAGATTTTAAATTTGATGAAGTCCAATTTATCAGGTTTTTCATTTATAGATCATGCTTTCAGTGTCATGTCTAGGAATATTTCACCAATCTGAACATTTCTCTCCTGTGTTTTCTTAAAAACCTGTACAGTTTGATATTTTATATTTAATCTATAATTTGAGTTAATTTTTATATCAGTTGTAAATATAATAGAGTTTATTACTTTTGGCTATCCAATAGTTTCAGTACCCTTGTTAAAAAGATTATTGTTTCTGCATTAAATTGTTTTGGAAACTGTCAAAAATCAGTTATCTGTACAACCCAAATGTCCATCAATTGATGAATAGATTAAAAAAATGTGGTATATACATACAGTTGAAGATTATTTGATCATAAAAAATTAAAATACTGACACATACCACGACATGGGTAAATCCTGCAAACATTATGATAAGTGAAAGAAACCAGTCACAAAATATTCCATTCCATTTATGTAAAGTGTTTAAAATAGGAAAATCTACAGAGACAGAAAGTAGATTAGTGGTTGCCTAGGGCTGGGAGTGGGTGTGTGGAATATATGAGGTGATAGCTAAAGGGTATCAGGTTTCTTTTGCGGTGATTAAAGTGTCCTAAAATAGATTGTGATGATAGTTGTACATATCTATGAATGTACCAAAAATCACTGTATCTTCAAATGTGTGAATTGATCTCTTCCTTTCTCTCCCTCTCTCTCTACTTGTTACACTAACTCACTCTTACCTACCTAACTATGGAATCCTTGAGCGTTATGCTTCTGTTTTCAGCATTTTGTAAAATCAACAGTGAAATCACTAAAACTAGTTCCCCAACTTTATGTCTGCCTCCTGGGTCCTTTCATCACAAAATGGCTGTTAACGAATCTTATAAAAAGCTTAGTGAACATTAATATTAGGGTAACTGCAATGATGTGTTAATTAAAATGAAGTCCCTTTTTCATTTGAAATGTGATGGGAAAGAAAATTTGACATGGGCAACACACCACTTGAATTTTAATTAAAATTTAGGAGTGGGTACACTTCATATAATCATAATTGCCCAAACATCTTGTAGACAGAATACCTCCCTGATTTGATCAGAAACAGCATGTTATAGCTAAGGGTGACTACGTGTCACAGACCAGTCTTTCACTTCTTCATAGCAACACAGCAGTGTCACTATCATTATGAGTTTAATATGTAAAATTTGTTGATTTCATATTTGCATGCATGTATGCTAAAATTAATTAATTTCAATTGCACACCCCAATTACAACATCAGACTCATTTTCTAACATATTATTCCTCACTGATTACGTACCCTGCAAGATTGCTTTAATTTTTCATTTTGTACTTTAAAGCCAAAGAATAATATGTATTTATAATTAAGTTCGCTTACATATCTCACTTCTGATTAAACCATATTTTAATATTTTATGACACCGGCCACCTTTAATTCCCCTCTCTGATAGTTCTTGCCTCTCTGTGCTTGTTTTCCTTGTCTTGTATATCTTATTTTTAATGTTTATTTTTGATTAAAATATAGCTGATTTACAACATTGTGTTAGTTTCAGGTGTATAGCAAAGTGATTCAGTTATACATATATCCATTCTTTTTCAGATTCTTTTTCCATAAAGCTTATTTCAGAATATTGAGTAGAATTCTCTATGCTACATAGGTCCTTGCTGATTATCTATTTTATATATAGTAGTATGTATATGTTAATCCCAAACTCCTAATGGTTCTCTTAATATTCCTAATGGTAACTCCTAATATCCCTCATGGTTCTCTTTTTTGTGTTTTAATTAAAGCATAGTTAATTTACAATGTTGTACCAATTTCTACTGTACAGCAAAATGATCTAGTCCTACATATTTATATCTACATTCCCTTTCTTCCATCTTGGTCTATCTCGAGAGACTGGATATAGTTCGCTGTGCTATACAGTAGGACCTGTTGCTTATCCATTCTAAACATAATAGTTTACATCTACTAATCCCAAACTAGGAGTCCATCCCACTCCCTCCCCCTTTTCCTTGGCAACCACAAGTCTGTTTTCCATGTCTGTGAGTCTGTTTCTGTTTTGCAGATAGGTTCATTTGCATCATATTTTAGATTCCACATATAAGTGATATCACATGGTATTTGCCTCTTTTTTTTTAATCTTTTTGCCATTTCTTGGGCCGCTCCTGCGGCATATGGAGGTTCCCAGGCTAGGGGTCAAATCAGAGCCATAGCCACCAGCCTACGCCAGAGCCACAGTAACGTGGGATCCGAGCCGCATCTGCAACCTACACCACAGCTCACGGCCGGATCCTTAACCCACTGAGCAAGGCCAGGGACCGAACCCGCAACCTCATGGCTCCTAGTTGGATTCGTTAACCACTGCGCCACGACGGGAACTCCTGTCTCACTTATCTTAATGTGAGTTCTCAGAGCGTTTTCTTTCCTAATTCTGTTTTAGAGAAAAGTTTCCAGTTTTTTTTTGTTTTTTTTTTGTTTTTTTTTTGTTTGTTTGTTTTTGGTCAGAAACTGGGATTAAAGTGGGGAAGAAATAACTTAGGAACAATGAGGTAAATATATGAGGTTAAACCATGTAAAAGTGCTGTTTTTGTAGGTTACCCTGGGCTTATCTATAGCTTCCAGTAAGTTAGACATTTTGCATTCAGAAATTTTATGGATGAATCTAAAAGAAATCTAACCTAAACATTCCCGACCTCTGCAAAGTTATTATGATCTCATTATACACTGATCTTTCCCTTTGCAATAAGAATCATAAAATAATAAAATGGAATTAACATTTGGTGAATATTTACCACATGCAGAGTTCTACAATTATTATTTTATTGTGTCCTTATAAAATGCCATAGCTGAGGGAAAAATGGAAACAGAGGACTGAAAGACCTGAGGGCTGGAATTGTTCTGAAGGAGGAGGGACAGGTTTCAAAGGCAGCTCTCACTTAAAAGCCATCCATCTATTACAGTCCCACATTGCCTCTGTCCTTGTAAACTAACAAACTGCCCTAGTGCATTTTATTTTTTTGATTTTTTTGATTTTTTTAATTTTCATAATTTTAAAAATTTCTCATAGAATTTTTAAAGGCACTTCCCATTTATAGTTATCACAAAATTTTGGCTATATGCCCCATGTTGAATAATATACCCTTGATCCTATCTTAGACACAATAGTTTGTACCTGACTTCCTAATATATTTTTAAAATTAAAACAGAATGTGTACATGTATATGTAACTGGGTCACCATGCTGTACAGTAGAAAAAAAATTGTATTGGGGAAATAACTATTTTAAAAAAGCAATAACAAAAAAATTAAATTAAATTAAATTCAGATTCAAAGGACATTGTCATAAAGCCAGTGCTTTCTTATCTATTGGTTAGAGTTCTTTGGATGGTGTGTTACCGGAGAAAGAAATTTAGTTCCCTTCTTCCTTCCCTTCTTCCTCACTGTCCCTGCTTCTTCCATCTGATCTTAGGAAAGTCATCTCAAGTCATAAAGAGGGGAAAAAAGAACATTCAAGAGCAAGGGGAAGTAAGTTCAGGGCCTTCTTTAAACTTGAATCGATCTAGTTTCCCACTATGAATTATTCTATAGCATAGACCTTTTAAATACTACAAGCAAGATAATTCTTTCAAAAAGTTAAAAATGAAAAAAAAAAGTGACATGAACCTTGGTTGTATAAACAGAGAGGGAGCATAATGATTAAAACAGAAAGATAAAAAGAGATAAATAAGTGGGAAAATAGATTAAAACAAAGGTGGCAGTCATTCAAAGAGAAGAAAAAGAAAGGAAAACTTTTATTAAAGGCCAAAATACAAAAGGCCCCTCAGACAGTTGTTCAAAAGTATGGCAATGCGGTACCAGGAAATCAAGTAAATTACAGTGCAAAAAAGTATATGACGGAGCAGTAGAGAAAAAAAAAAAATAAACAGGACTACACCAATACTAAAAGAATGCATCAAAGGGTATTACCAGGGAAGTGAATGGACAACCTACAGAATGTAAGTATTATTTGATAAGCATATATCTGATAAGTCTAGTATCTAGAACATTTAAAGAATATTTACAACTGAAAAAAAAAAGACATAAAACCCAATTGAAAAATGGGGAAAAGGCTTGAATAGGTATTCTTCCAAAGGAGATAAAAATGGACAAGCACATGGTAAGATGCTCAATCATTAGTTATTAGAAAAATGAAAATCAAAGCTGCAATGATGTGTTGACCAGAATAATAAAAAAAAAAAACAGAAAATAATAAATGTTTGTTAAGAAGTAGATAAACTGGAAACCTTTACATTGCTGACAGGAATGTAAAATGGTGGAGGTGCTAACTTCATTTTCTCTTTATTCCCCTCACCCTTCTATCTCCTTCCCTGTCTTTCTCTTCCATTCCAAACTTTGTCATCCAAATACTGTTGAACTCATTGCATATGTTGCTAACCTCTTTTTCATGACGGGGCATTTAAGGGAAACCTGGTGAACTCACCATCTAGTCAACTTCTTGCTTAGTACCTTTCTTCAAACCAGGATAACAGGCAGGCAACCTTATTAGGTGTTTTAACAATTTATACCTGAATCGTTAATTACACAGAGTCAGTGACATATTGTTTCATCTTCCTTGTATTTTTCACTTCCACCATTACCAGAAGGAAGTTGGCTTCCTTTTATTTTCCTTTTTCAGTGTCCTTTACAAATTGAAAACAGAATCTGATTCCAAGTAACACAATACTTTAAAGAGCTGATGATAGGGGATCCAGATGGGGAAGGAATTGAAGGTGGTGTTTTTGCGAAGTCTGGAGAGGTAGACTGCTAGTTTGGGAGACTAATGGGTTAGCAGTTGGCCTAGGATTTGGGTACCATCTCAGAGATGTTAAGACTTCTTGGGGATGGCTGCCTAGTAGATCTGGGACATCTACATTCCAAGGTGCTTTGATTTTCAGGTATCTTGAAGAATCTTGTTTCTCAATTCTTACAAGGAAATAGCACAGCCCCTGGACCTACCTCATGGCTGGACAAGGTACTTCAAAAGTATAATCATAAAACATAGCAATCATGAGACAGCTCCATTGCATAAGCATGTCTTAAAACTTTATAATTTCTATATTCTGCCCATCTGGAGGGATGAGACAAAGATTCAAACTAAAATTATTTTGAAAAAAAAAAGACATTAAATTTCTCATTTATCTGAATTTGTTGTTGAAGGTTCATACCTTTCACAGGGAGAGCATAATAGTCATTGTGGCTTCCAATTTTTTTTCTTCCTTCTCATTAGCAAGAAGCAGTTGCTCCTGATTGCTCTGAGGAGGACTATGGTAATGATAATTATAGTAGATGATATATCCTTACATAGAGCTTTACAAAGCAAAAAAATACTCACTTTCACAGACCATTTGCTCCTTATAATAGCTTTGTCAGAAAATGAGGAATTATTAGAGACATTTTCTATCAGGAGAATGAGAACCAGAGTGGATAATATGACCTGCGAATGTTAACCCATCTAGCAGAAGGCCAAAAAGTGACAGAAACTTAAGGTTTCGGGACCCCACATATCTTGTAGGTGCAAGTATAGGGTAACCAAGCACAGGATAACCCCAGTTCCATCTTCTCTTAATAGAACTCTGAGGGCAAAAAGGCAATATGGAGACAGAAAACTACTTTTCTCTATTTGCTTCATGTCTGATTTTCTGTTTTACTCCCTCTGAGGAGAAGGTAGGAATGGAGTCCCAGAAACTAAGTACAAATAGGCAACCAGCAATAGTTCAAGAGCAAAGATCCAAAAGTCGAGTTTCAGAAACAGATGGGCAGAATAATTTCTATTTGCAGAAACTGTTCAAGCTAATTATGTCAAATTAATGTCATTAATTAATGTATTTTCAAACAATTTTAGTGGACTACTGTATTGTTGTGACTTAATTTATCCATCACACCATTGTGTTTTCAATTATTCTTTTTTTGTGAAATATGTTCCATTTTATTTTTATCAGCAGTTTACAAACCCCTTTACATGCATTAGCTTTTTTTTTTTTGCGTCAAGTTCTGAGTAAGACATTATTTTATCATTCTCATCATCCCCTTTTACAAATGAAAAAACAGAAGATCCAAAGGATTTATTAAGTTGACACTGATGCTGTGCTTCTTCCACTATGTAATTTTAAGATTGGTTCAACACTTATCATTGAATCAGGATCATACTGGATGTTTAGTAATTACCTACCCAGTTAATAGATATGATAAAAAAATACCTGTTATCACATCACTTATTTTTTTAGTTATTCTTGAAGAAATAGACAATCAAAGTTTTTGAAGTCCTGATACATGCTATATAGCATGGATGAGCCTCGAAAAAAAATGAAAGAAGCTAGTCACAAATGACTATGTATTATATAATTTCATTTACCTAAAATGTTAGAATAGGCAGATCTAGAGATAGAAAGTAGATCAGTATTTGTCTAGAAGTTGGGAGGATATGGGAATTATGATTAACAGATACATAATTTATTTGGGGGATGATGAAAATGTTCTAATACTGATTGCGGTAATGGTTGCACAACTTGGATAAGCAAAATCCACTGAATTATACACTTTACGTGGATAAATTTTATAGAATGTAAAGCATATCTCAATAAAGCTATTACTTTAAAAAGAGAAAGACAGATTCTGTAGGGAGGCAACAGATAAAAGCTAGAGCTTAAAAAAAAAATTTCTAAGGGACTGGAACATAAATGAAGCCTTCAATTGTGGGCCAATCAGTGCACTGCATGATGTGACCCAAAACTTTCCCAAGATCCCATTTTCTCTTCTGGAACATGGACTAATAATAACCTATCCTATGATATTTCTTCACAGTTAACAAGCAAAAATGGATGCAAACAACAAACACAGAATTTTAAGTTATAAAATACTTTACAAATGAGACTTAATTATTTCCTGTCCATATACAGAATTTCAGAAAGAATATAAACACTTTAGGTAGGGCAAGCATAACCTGAGGGAGAGAAAGCATCAAAATGCTAATCCCCAAATTGAAATTTTTAGAGCTGCATATTTGCATATAGCCTGAAATCCCTTCGAAAATAGCTAGACAACATTTAGTTACTTTTAAAAACCACATATTGAGTTGTTATTAATTTATTATACATGAGGAAGTGTTTTCCTTTTAAAAAGTTTTCTTCTCCATTGTGCCAAAGGCACCAGTAGAAAATTTAGAGAGTTTTATATTCCATAGAATATGCATAGCGGTATCAATAATAAATAGCATTTTCCGCAGTATAGAGTGTGAGCCACTTGCTCAGAGAGCAGTCACTCAGTCTTATTGAGCTAAAAATACCTCAGTGACAAATCTCAGGAAAGAAGGAAAAAGAAGAAAATTCTGTGTTCATTACCCAAGGGGTAGAAATTTGCCTGAATGGTCCACACTGTGCTTATTATTCCTTCTCAGTAATGCTGAGCATGCAACCCCCAACATGTTCTAGTACACAGTGCTATGACCCGCTGCTTCCCCAGAGCAGGGCATCTTTCATTCTCATAACAGAGTGACTTTCCCCTGCCACTTATCTTTCAAGAAAAATCTTGAACAGTCCTGGTAACTAAAGACATAAAAGTTTATTAATAAGATGAAGAGCTTATTGTATGAACAAATGCATGAGATTTTTTTTTTAACCTTGGTAAGTCACAGCATACGATGGCATTCCTATGTGTTGAGTGTCTGCTCCAATTAGGGTTTGTCTGAGTGCAGGAACAAGCTAAGTGGATTAGTGTCTCAATGGCATATCCCCATAGCATGTTGGCCTTTACACAAGAATAACCAAAGAAAAAGGAAAGTAATAGGAGACCATAGAACATTGAATCATGAAACTAAATGAAACCTAATTGAGGAACCAGTCAGAAAAAGAAAATTCTGTAAAAATAAGAAGTAAATGACATTTAATGATTCTAAGATGTGATGAACATAGAATTATACCTTCTTTTATGGTATTTGTATAACCTATGGTGTATGGATTATTGACAGATTATAAAAATCAGCTAAAACCTGCAGATTTTAATCTGAATTTGAAGGGTTAGTATACGAAGTTCTAACAGCAGGTAAGGGAAAATGTATCTTTGGGACAATAAAAAATTAAGTGCTTCAAGTGCCATAACCTTCAAATCTTATATGAAAATCTACTGATCCAGTGTGGCCGCTGGAGCAGATAAAATCAACACAATGATCTTTCCAGATAAGTTTTAAATATCTGAGCTAAGAAGAGAGAGGAATAAATTCATGAGGCTATAACATAAAGAATTAGGGGTTATATACCTTATAAATTGGTGAGATGTCTGATTGTGATGGGAGTAAATTAGCACCTAAAGCACTGGAATTTAATTCTTGCCTCAGCAACTCTTTATTGGGTAACCTTGGAAAAATCCCTTTATTTGAACTTCAGTTTTCAACTGTATAAAAAGGTGGTGATAACTGCATTGTCTACTTCAGAATGTTATTGACAAAATGACCTCAGAAAGTACATAGAAAATTTTATCACAAATAGTTTTACATTATGTGTGCAAAGTATTAATGGTGATTTCATGCATATGTTGTGTTCGTAAGAGTAAATATTAGTTATTCCTATTTCCAAATTAATTCCTATTTCCAAATGGATTTAATTCCACTCATGTCTTGTGAAATCTCTAAGAATTAGATAAGGGGATTTATGGATGCACTGAACTATCACTCTGAGAGAGAAAAACATTCATACAAAGTTGACTTCTAACCTCAGCTCCAATCTGTTTAAAATTACAGGTAGAGTTTTTGTCTTTGTTGAAAAATGAGATGACTATTTTTCTATTTTGTATCACATGCTGCATTTTTTTAAGGAGAAATTCTGAATGTTGGTGGGCAGAAGAATGTGTACTAGCAAATAGCACCAAAAAAACCCCTTTAATAATATTCTAATTAACCTTAAAAATTCTCAACTATCATTAATGTGAAACTGGACAGTACCTGTCTTCATCAGCATCTAATTTTTATGTCACCTTCTAGAAACCCATTTGTCATTCTAGGCTATTCTTTGTCTTTTAACCTGAATCCATCTGGTTCATTTATTTATCAAATAGCACATTTGTTAACTGCTAATATTCCTTTACAAACATGTTATTCTATTCTTTTCCCCTTTCTTTAACTTGCAAAAGCCAAATGTGACATCACCCTTACTTCTCTTGTTCTGCAGTGTGATGTATGCTAACCACCCACAAACACTGTTTATTTTCGGCATCAAGAATATCCAGGATTAATTCACTGTCACCAACTCCACTGCCACCACCTGGACCAGGCCACCATCATCTCTCACCTTGATACGGCAACAACTCCATCTAGAAGACTGTCCTGCTTCCTTCTTGTATCATCACAGTATGTTCTCAATTCATAGTCAGAAGGTCCTTTACAACTTGATATCACTCTAGTGCTCTGAACACTTCAATAAGGACCTATTTTCTTCATTCTTACTCATGCCCTTGATTATTCTGCTCCTCCCAAATGTTCTGTTCCTTCTACCTGAAATCCTCTTCCTCCAGATACCTCTATATCTCTCTTCTTGACTTCCTTCTGGTTTTTGCTTGAAGCCACCTTCTCAGTGACACATTCACTGGTCAATATATTTAAAATCACATCCTCCATCATTCTCTATCTTCATCATCTTTTTTATTTTCATTCTTCTCCTTAGCACATAGCATTACATATGTTTCATGAATTTCTTATCTGTCATCTCCTCCATTTTCAGAATACAAGCTTCATCAAGGAAAGGATTTTTGTCTGATATGTTTTCACTCCTGTACTCCCCACCAGCTAGGAAAGTACCAGGAAATATGCCTTCAAATAATGAAACATTGAAAGAATGAATTTGATTCAGACAGTGAGAGGGAAAAATAAATAGTCTAATTTTCCAGATCTCCAAACACTGAAGGAAAAATTATCCTTGAAGGTAGAGCAAAAATTCTATGGGGAGACTTGGGCTTACATATAAATTTCTTTTGGGAAAAAGTGTAGAGAAGGGGAAATCACATTCATCTCCAATATTTATCTTTTAAATCCTACTCATTGCATATCTTGGAGTAGGCATGGATTTACCAGGGATTTTGCTGGAAAGCATATTGACGTGTATAGTGGTATTTTGTAGTTCTTTACAGCATCCAACCCAATACATCCTCTGAGGTCAGCTAGCAGCATTTGTTTGGCAGATGTGGAACTCTAAGAGACAGCACTGTCTCCATGTTAACTCCAAACCTGGGGTCTCTGACTCACAAAGCTGGAATAATCTCAGATTCCTCATCAGTAAAACAAGATCAAAGAACCACAATCATATAAATGTGAGTTTGTAATCATACAAATGTGAATATATACTGTTGATACAGATGGATGCCATATCTGAGAGTACAAGGTGACAGTAGGTATGTTTTTCAGGATTAGAACAGTGGTAAAGAGCACAGACTCTAGAGTTTACCCTCTGGGTTTCTCCAACTCATCTCTGGGTCAACTTGAGCATGTTCCTTAAACTTTTCCACTCCAGTGTTATCCTCTACATTGCAGGTAATATAATATACATATGTGTATGTGTGTGTGTGTGTAAAGTATTTAGAACAGAGAATGCATAAAAAGCACTCTATAATTTTAGCTGCTAACTTTGAAAAACATTACAGTTTTAAACATTGGGTTCTGTCTATCATAGAGCAAAAACAAAACAGAAAGGGCTCCTATCTCCAAATGGCTTGAAGCACACAGGGTAAGACCATCCTCATGCCCTTAGGGGAGAAATTATTCTTAGGTGTAATTTGAAGTGGCGTTGTAATCAAACTGAGGAGAGAGTGAAATAGAAAGTGATGGATCTAGAAGACTCTGGGCACTAAATAAAGGTTTTATTGGAAAAAAAATAAATAAAAATACTACCCAGTAATTGGGAAGAAAATTACCAACTCTGACCAAGAAAACCATATTCACATTTTGTGTTTTAAAAAACATAACTGATATAAATGGCAAGATGGGATGAGTAAGAATAATCCATTTGGATGTTTATTTTGACTCTTTCTGTAAATCATACAGTATCAGAGAACTCTTGAAGCTGTCTTATTATATAAGCAATTTCAGTTATTTTACATCAAGTACACATTGAGAAAGCAGGGGCAGAGGAATCCAGCCTCCTTCTTTCTTACTGAAAGGCAATTTGTAAATTGTCAAATCGGTAAAATATGAGCTTGAAACATCACATTTTCAAAAGCACAGATACTAGAGAAATCTGATTAATCGTGCTTCCTCACAAATTTCAAAAGAAATGGCTTTATTTTTCCCTTTAATCTTAAGTTCCAGACAATTTGGCAGTTATGTGGACACACTCAGTTTAGAAGTCTGGGGAGTGCTTTCCAAATTCGGAAATACTCTTCTATTGTAAATTTCACAATTTTGATATATCTGGCTGGAAACAGAGCAAGAGTCAGGAGTTTGAAAGTTTTTTAAAAAAACACAGCAAAGTAGCTGATATCATGATAATGTTTAAGTAAAAATAGTTAAGAATATCCATAGTTCAGAACCATTGGAAAAGAAGATAATATGCTTGCAAGGAGATCCATGGTAATTAAGGACTCAATCATTAATTTTGAAAGGTTAGTGAGGAGCGATTCTGCTCTCAAAGGAGCTGTGAATCTGCTTTTCAAAACATAAATGTGAGGACAAGATGGCGGAGGAGTAGGGGGACACGCTCGCCCTCTCCCACAAACACAACAAAAAAAGCACATCTACAGAAGAAATGACTCGCACAGAACAACAACCAATCGCTGGCAGAGGAACCTAAACTCCAATAACGGCAAGAAGTTCGTGACATTATTGGGCAGAACGGGAGAAAAGAGGAGAGTGAGAGAAGGTGAATCCGAGCGGGACGGGCGCTCCTGAAAGGGAACTGCGGAGGAGAAAGGGATCCCGCACCCTGGAAAGTCTCCTACCGGGGGAAAGATCAAACGAACCGGAGGAATCTCCAGATGCAGAGAAGAGTGTAGCAGTAAGTCGGAGTACGGAAAGAAGATCAAGAACCCAACGGACCATCTGAACTACGGGCACAGTCACCAAAAATTGAGACGCCTGGGTGGGGGCTGGGCACCGAATCCTCGGCTCCAGAGGTTAGTCCCCGGGAAAGGGCAGGGGGACGCCTGGGTGGGGGCTGGGCACCGAGACCTCAGCTCTGAAGGTTGGTCCCCGAGAGGGGGCCGGGGGACGCCTGGGTTGGGGCTGGGCACCGAGACCTCGCCTCCGAAGGTTAGTCCCCAAGAAAGGGCCGGGGGACGCCTGGTGGGGGGGGCTGGGCACCGAGACCTCGGCTCCAGAGATTAGTCCCCGGGCTAGGGGGGCGGGGAAGAGCGGAAACTGCTTGGGAGGTCTCTAAACCATTTGACGGGGCAGAGACTGCCTGGGAGACTAGAAAACAAAGCTGTCGCAGAGGAAGGGAGCAATACTCTAGGGGCGGGGAAGTGGAAAGCCGCCGCAGAGGGAACCTGGGAGAAGAGCCTGGTCTGCGCCCGTGCTGGGGAGGGGAGAGAAGAAGGGGTGGGTCCCCATAGAATACCCCCCACGCCACAGCAAGCTTACAGGCCCGCTAGCTAGCAGAAAGCTGTGCTTCCCAGTGCATTCCCTCCCCCCACCCCCGCCACCCCCTATGCTCTCGCCGAACCTGGGGCTGCCTGCCATCCAGGAGGGCTGGCCTCAACAATTGCCTGAAGCCTACCACCGCAGGGGCTCTCCCTGCACAGGCCTGCTTGCCCTTTGGAGGGGCTACACTTCCACAGAGCAGCACCAAACACCACCAGCCCCCTAGAAAAGGCCTGCAGCCCAGAAAAGCTAGAACAAGCCTAGCCAGGCCGTGAATAGATCGACCTAATTCTCCGACGGTTTTTCTGAGACGGGCTCCCCCGGGGAGGAGCCTCTTGAGTCTCCAAGGGCCTTGCTACACGCCCAAGACCCCAGGGGGTGCTAAGACCTAGTGGACCAGCTGCATAGGACTGCCAGCTCCAGGCAGGACCCCCTGCAGCCCAGAAAAGCTGCAACAAGCCTGGCCGACTTGGGAAAAGATCTCAGACGGTCTTTCTGAGTCGGGCTGTCCTGGGGAGGAGCCTCTTGAGCCTCCAAGGGCCCTGCTACCCGCCCAAGACCCCAGGGGGTGCTGAGACCTAGTGGACCAGCTGCATAGGACTGCCAGCTCCAGGCAGGACCCCCTGCAGCCCAGAAAAGCTGCAACAAGCCTGGCCGACTTGGGAAAAGATCTCAGACGGTCTTTCTGAGTCGGGCTGCCCTGGGGAGGAGCCTCTTGAGCCTCCAAGGGCCCTGCTACCCGCCCAAGACCCCAAGGGGTGCTGAGACCTAGTGGACCAGCTGCATAGGACTGCCAGCTCCAGGCAGGACCCCCTGCAGCCCAGAAAAGCTGCAACAAGACTGGCCGACTTGGGAAAAGATCTCAGACGGTCTTTCTGAGTCGGGCTGTCCTGGGGAGGAGCCTCTTGAGCCTCCAAGGGCCCTGCTACCCGCCCAAGACCCCAGGGGGTGCTGAGACCTAGTGGACCAGCTGCATAGGACTGCCAGCTCCAGGCAGGACCCCCTGCAGCCCAGAAAAGCTGCAACAAGCCTGGCCGACTTGGGAAAAGATCTCAGACGGTCTTTCTGAGTCGGGCTGTTCTGGGGAGGAGCCTCTTGAGTCTCCAAAGGCCCTGCTACCCGCCCAAGACCCCAAGGGGTGCTGAGACCTAGTGGACCAGCTGCATAGGACTGCCAGCTCCAGGCAGGACCCCCTGCAGCCCAGAAAAGCTACAACAAGCCTGGCGGAATCGGGAAAAGATCTCAGACGGTCTTTCTGAGTCGGGCTGCCCTGGGGAGGAACCTCTTGAGTCTCCAAGGGCCCTGCTACCCGCCCAAGACCCCAGGGGGTGCTGAGAACCAAGTGAAATCTGCTACCATCGTGGGGTGGACCTCCCAGTCCTGTCTGCCCTCAGGAAGTCCTCCTTTGCTTCAAAGAAACACTGTTAGTCCCATCAACACTCCAGAAAAGCCACACTGCCTCAAAAAAAGATTGACCAACAACGACAGCCCTCAGGAAATATTCCAGGGCAGTGACAAGGCAAACACTACCCGATAACGGAGAGTACAACTCCCTCAGGAGAAAGAAGACAACAAGCAAGATGAAGAAGCTGAGAAACCACCCCCAGTCAAACCAACAGGAGAACTCACCTAAAATAGTCAACAATGAAACTGATCTCTGCAGTCTGACAGACCTGGAGTTCAAAAGAGAAATAGTGAAAATACTGAAGGAATTAAGAGAAGATATGAACAGCAATGCAGATACCCTCAGAAAGGAGCTAGAAAATATAAGGAGGAGCCAAGAAAAACTAGAACATTCATTTGCAGAGATGCAAACTGAACTAGGGGCAGTAAAAACCAGAATGAATAATGCAGAAGAACGAATCAGTGATATGGAAGATAGAATAATGGAAATCACTCAATCTGGTCAACAGACAGAAAACCGAATCAAAAAACTGGAAAGCAATATAAGAGACCTATGGGATAATATAAAACGGGCCAATCTACGCATAATAGGAATTCCAGAAGGAGTAGAAAAAGATAAAGGAATGGAAAATATATTTGAAGAAATTATCGCTGGAAACTTCCCAAATCTAAAGGATACTGGATTCAAGATACAAGAAGCACAGAGGGCCCCAAACAAACTGAACCCAAACAGACCCACACCAAGACACATCATAATAAAAATGGCAAAAGTTAGTGATAAAGAGAGGATCCTAAAGGCAGCAAGAGAAAAACAGAATGTTACCTACAAGGGAACCCCCATAAGAATATCAGCTGATTTCTCTACAGAAACACTACAGGCCAGGAGGGAATGGCAAGAGATATTTAAAGTGCTCAAAGGAAAAAATATGCAACCTAGAATACTTTATCCAGCAAGAATATCATTTAAAATAGAAGGGGAAATAAAAATTTTTCCCAACAAACAAAAACTTAAAGAATACAGCAACACAAAA
Organism: Sus scrofa; assembly: GCF_054392235.1. NCBI lineage: Eukaryota > Metazoa > Chordata > Mammalia > Artiodactyla > Suidae > Sus > Sus scrofa. Next base: position 35,308,652 of record NC_139395.1, on the reverse strand, counting down.
CCCAGGTTAAAGGAAATATTGAAAGGGCTTCTCTAAACCAAAAAGAAAGGAAGGAAAGGGAAGAAAAAAGAAAAGAAAAAAAAAAAAAAGAAGAAGAAGAAGAAGAGGAAGAACTAGGACTGAGGAAGATACAATCAGAGAGCAGTCACTCAAATAAGCCAGCATACAGATTTAATCATGAACATGCTTCAAACAAAATAAAATTAAAAAGAAAAAAATAAAAGAGTCATCAAAACCATAAAATGTGGGCAAGGGATGTTAGGAGGTAAATAATCCTTTTTGTTTGTATGTATGTCTCTCTTCTTAATTTTAATATAATAATGAAGTGTTTGAACTTACAGGACCATCAGGCTAAAACACACAATTATGGGAAGGGGTTAGCATACTTAAAAAACAGGGCAACCACAAGCCAAAACCAAATATTGCATTTGCAAAAAATGAAAAAAAAAAATACACTCAAGCAGATAATAACAGGAGACCATCCAACCAAAAAAAAAAAAAAAAAAAAAGAAGAATGGAGAACCATAGAATCAACTGGAACACGAGGATCAAATGGCAATAAATAATCATCTATCAATTATCACCTTAAATGTCAATGGACTGAATGCCCCAATCAAAAGACACAGAATGGCTGAGTGGATAAAACGGCAAAAACCTTCAATATGCTGCCTACAAGAAACTCACCTTAGGACAAAAGATACATATAGATTGAAAGTGAAAGGCTGGGGAAAAGTATTTCATGCCAATAGACATGACAGAAAAGCAGGAGTTGCAACGCTCATATCAGACAAAATAGACTTTAAAACAAAAGACATAAAGAAAGACAAAGAAGGACACTATTTAATGATTAAGGGATCCATCCAAGGAGAGGATGTTACTATCATCAACATATATGCCCCAAACATAGGAGCACCCAGATACATACAACAAATATTAACAGACATAAAGGGAGATATTGATGAGAATACAATCATAGTAGGAGACCTAAATACCCCCCTCACATCAATGGACAGATCCTCTAGACAGAAAACCAATAAAGCAACAGAGATCCTAAAGGAAACAATAGAAAAGTTAGACTTAATTGATATCTTCAGGACACTACATCCAAAAAAATCAGAATACACATTCTTCTCAAATGCTCATGGAACATTCTCAAGAATCGACCACATATTGGGACATAAAGCGAATCTCAATAAATTTAGGAGCATAGAAATTATCTCAAGTATCTTCTCTGACCACAATGCCATGAAATTAGAAATCAACCATGGGAAAAGGAAAGAGAAAAAACCTACTCCATGGAGACTAAACAACATGCTACTAAAAAACCAATGGGTCAATGAGGAAATCAAGAAGGAAATTAAAAACTATCTTGAAACAAATGATAATGAAGACACAACCTCTCAAAATCTATGGGATGCTGCGAAAGCAGTGCTCAGAGGGAAATTTATAGCAATCCAGGCCTTTCTCAAAAAAGAAGAAAGATCCCAAATTGACAACTTAACCCTCCACCTAAATGAATTAGAAAAAGAAGAACAAAGAAGTCCTAAAGTCAGCAGAAGGAAGGAAATTGTAAAGATCAAAGAAGAAATCAATAAAATAGAGACTCAAAAAACAATAGAGAAAATTAATAAAACCAAGAGCTGGTTCTTTGAAAAGGTGAACAAAATTGATAAACCCCTGGCCAGACTCACTAAAAAGAGGAGAGAAAGAACCCAAATCACCAAAATTATAAATGAAAAAGGAGAAATCACAACGGATACAGCAGAAATTCAAAAAACCATAAGAGAATACTATGAACAACTATATGGCAATAAGTTTGACAATCTGGAAGAAATGGACAATTTTCTAGAATCTTACAGCCTGCCAAAACTGAATCAAGCAGAAACAGACCAACTGAACAGACCAATCACTAGAAATGAAATTGAAGAGGTCATAAAATCACTCCCTACAAATAAAAGCCCAGGACCAGATGGCTTCACAGGTGAATTCTATCAAACATATAAAGAGGAATTGGTGCCCATCCTCCTTAAACTCTTTCAAAAGGTTGAAGAAGAAGGAATACTCCCAAAGACATTCTATGAGGCCACCATCACCCTCATTCCAAAACCAGGCAGAGATACCACCAAAAAAGAAAACTATCGCCCAATATCATTGATGAATATAGATGCAAAACTTCTCAACAAAATCTTAGCCAACCGAATCCAACAACATATCAAAAAAATTATACACCATGACCAGGTTGGGTTCATCCCAGGTTCACAAGGATGGTTCAACATACGCAAATCAATCAACATCATACACCACATTAACAAGAAAAAAGTCAAAAATCATATGATCATCTCAATAGATGCAGAAAAAGCATTTGACAAAGTTCAACATCCATTCATGATCAAGACCCTCGCCAAAGTGGGTATAGAGGGAACATTCCTGAATATAATCAAAGCCATTTATGATAAACCCACAGCAAATATAATCCTCAATGGGGAAAAACTGAAAGCCTTCTCACTCAAATCTGGAACAAGACAGGGATGCCCACTCTCACCACTGCTCTTCAACATAGTTTTGGAAGTCTTAGCCACAGCAATTAGACAAACAAAAGAAATCAAAGGCATCCATATAGGAAGAGAAGAGATCAAACTGTCACTGTATGCAGATGACATGATTCTATACCTAGAAAACCCTAAGGACTCAACCCCAAAACTCCTTGAACTGATTAATAAATTCAGCAAAGTGGCAGGATATAAGATTAACATTCAGAAGTCAGTTGCATTTCTGTATACCAGCAATGAAGCATTAGAAAAGGAATACAAAAATACGATACCTTTTAAAATTGTACCTCACAAAATCAAATACCTCGGAATACACCTAACCAAAGAGGTAAAGGACCTATATGCCGAGAACTATAAAACCTTAATCAAAGAAATCAAAGAAGATGTAAAGAAATGGAAAGATATTCCATGTTCCTGGATTGGAAAAATCAATATTGTGAAAATGGCCATCCTACCCAAAGCAATCTACAGATTCAATGCAATCCCTATCAAATTACCCATGACATTTTCCACAGAACTAGAACAAACAATCCAAACATTTATATGGAACAACAAAAGACCCAGAATCGCCAAAGCAATCCTGAGAAACAAAAACCAAGCAGGAGGCATAACTCTCCCAGACTTCAAGAAATACTACAAAGCCACAGTCATCAAAACAGTGTGGTACTGGTATCAAAACAGACAGACAGACCAATGGAACAGAATAGAGAATCTGGAAATTAACCCTGACACCTATGGTCAATTAATCTTTGACAAGGGAGGCAAGAACATCAAATGGGAAAAGGAAAGTCTATTCAGCAAGCATTGCTGGGAAACCTGGACAGCTGCATGCAAAGCAATGAAACTAGAACACACCCTCACACCATGCACAAAAATAAACTCCAAATGGCTGAAAGACTTAAATATACGACAGGACACCATCAAACTCCTAGAAGAAAACATAGGCAAAACACTCTCTGACATCAACATCATGAATATTTTCTCAGGTCAGTCTCCCAAAGCAATAGAAACTAGAGCAAAAATAAACCCATGGGACCTCATCAAACTGAAAAGCTTTTGCACAGCAAAGGAAACCCAAAAGAAAACAAAAAGACAACTTACAGAATGGGAGAAAATAGTTTCAAATGATGCAACTGACAAGGGCTTAATCTCTAGAATATACAAGCAACTTATACAACTCAACAGCAAAAAAACCAATCAATCAATGGAAAAATGGGCAAAAGACCTGAATAGACATTTCTCCAAGGAAGATATACAGATGGCCAACAAACACATGAAAAAATGCTCAACATCGCTGATTATAAGAGAAATGCAAATCAAAACTACCATGAGATACCACCTCACACCAGTCAGAATGGCCATCATTCATAAATCCACAAATAACAAGTGCTGGAGGGGCTGTGGAGAAAAGGGAACCCTCCTGCACTGCTGGTGGGAATGTAAACTGGTACAGCCACTATGGAGAACAGTTTGGAGATACCTTAGAAATCTATACATAGAACTTCCATATGACCCTGCAATCCCACTCTTGGGCATCTATCCGGACAAAGCTCTACTTAAAAGAGACACATGCACCCGCATGTTCATTGCAGCACTATTCACAATAGCCAGGACATGGAAACAATCCAAATGTCCATCGACAGAGGATTGGATTCGGAAGATGTGGTATATATACACGATGGAATACTACTCAGCCATAAAAAAGGATGACATCATGCCATTTGCAGCAACATGGATGGAACTAGAGAATCTCATACTGAGTGAAATGAGCCAGAAAGACAAAGACAAATACCATATGACATCACTTATAACTGGAATCTAATATCCAGCACAAATGAACATCTCCTCAGAAAAGAAAATCAATCATGGACTTGGAGAAGAGACTTGTGGTTGCCTGATGGGAGGGGGAGGGAGTGGGAGGGATTGGGAGCTTGGGCTTATCAGTCACAACGTAGAATAGATTTACAAGGAGATCCCGCTGAATAGCATTGAGAACTATGTCTAGATACTCATGTTGCAACAGAAGAAATGGTGGGGGAAAAACTGTAATTGTAATGTATACATGTAAGGATAACCTGACCCCCTTGCTGTACAGTGGGAAAATAAAATTAAAAAAAAAAAAAAAAAAAAAAAAAAAAAAAAAAAAAAAAAAAAAAAAAAAAAAAAAAAAAAAAAAAAACATAAATGTGATTTTATCATTTTTCTGCTTAAAATCCTCCTGGGGCCTCCACTGCCTGTAGGACAGTCTCTCCTTAGACTGAAACCTACGTGTCTTCCTAAGTTCCCTTGTTTGCTCTGTTTGGTTATCCCATGGGATCTTTGCCCAGATGTCACTGACATTCTACATTTGGCCCGTATTGCTGTGTTTTACTTTCATATGACTTAGACATGCTGATGTCCTCTGCCTGAAAGACATTTGACTACACCCCCTTGATCAGCAAATATTATCACCATACATGTTTTTATCTGATGGAATCTTTACACAGCAAAGAATAAGTCTAGTCAATGTTCTCTCTAGAAAGACTTCCCCTAACTTCTGCTTTCCAACCTCTAGATTCTGTGGGATCTGGCAAGAAACTGTGCCTAATTCTAGCCAGGTTCATAGAATGAAGGGTGAATGTTCATTTACCTGCCTTCATTGAAACTGCCTCTCCTTCAGGAAAATTATTATTTCTAATTTTATTTGTATTTTCAGTGTACAAATGCTTGATGCATAGTAAGCACTCAAAATTGTATATTCCCCACTAAGAAAACTTTTTGAAGTATAAAAGTTTATGTATGGAACCCACATTGCTTTTTTAAGGCATTTCTCCTTGCTAGAGACAGAGAGATGTTTTAATTATAGTCGCCCCTTCAATGTCATAATCAAGCATTTGGGTATAATTTTGTGGAATTACCAAGGGGTTCACTGGACTTAATTGTAATATAATAGTCTATGCTTCTAAAGGCACCTTACTTTTTGCTGATGAGATAATGATGGCCTATTACGAGTCCATTAGGGTATTCCTTATGGAACCAACACATTAAAAAATACCGTAATTTGCAGATTAATGTTTGGTTATGAAACAAAAGACTTACTCTTCCTTCTAAATGATCCTATGCTATCTGGTATCTGTCATGGAGAATGGGACAATAGGGGAAGGACAAAGATTACAGTGAAAGCATAAAAGTGCAGTCAGAGGCAAAAGTGAATCTACGCAGAAGCTCAATTGGGAGCCATTTGAGATCAAGCTGATATTGGTTCCCTCTCTTTGTTTGTGCCGTGCCCTTTTCTAGATTAAGTTCTGAGAGCTTCTTATGACCTCTTAATATGGATACTCATTGAAACAACAACATGGAACTCTTTTTCCATTGAATGGAACAAACTGACAGTAGAAAAAATACACATTATATGAAGAATCTGGTCCTTTTAAAATTAACCCAAAAGTTACAGAGTTCCCATTGAGGCTTAGTGATAATGAACCCAACTAGTATCCATGAGGATGCATGTTCAATCCCTGGCCTCACACAGTGGGTTTAGTACCTGCCATTGCTGTAGCTATGGCATAGGCTGGAGGCTGCAGCTCTGATTCCACCCCTAGCCTGAAAACTTCTATATGCTGCACATGTGGTGCTAAGAAAAAAAAAAAAGTGAGAGAGAGAGAGAAAGAAGAAAAAAAAATAATTGCCAAGTTAGTTTTGCATTTTGAATTCTGCAGGAAATGAAGATAGTGTGATGAAGATCTTTTAAAAACTCACTGTACTAGATTTTCATAGGGTGTGGTCTTTCTAATAAGAGCTCATACATTATATACTAGCCAAGACATGTGCTTTGAATGGCACTAATCTTTTTAAATGATTTTTATTTTTTCCACTATAGCTGGTTTAGAGTGTTCTGTCAATTTCCTACTGTACAGCAAAGTGACACAGTCACACATACATATATACATTCTTTTTCTCACATTATCCTCCATCATAAGTAACTAGATATAGTTCCCAGTGCTATACAGCAGGATCTCATTGCTTATCCATTCCAAAGGCAATAGTTTGCATTTATTAACCTCAGATTCTCAGTCCATCCCACTCCCTCCCCCTCCCCCTTGGCAACCACAAGTCTGTTCTCCAAATCCATGAGTTTCTTTTCTGTGGAAAGGCTCCTTTGTGAATGGCACTGATCTTTATTAAGATAATTCCCTTCTCTCTATCTCTACTCCTGATCTTTCCCTTAGCTCCACATTCAGATTATCTATTCAACTCCTCTAGTTGGATATCTAAGTTATATTTTAAAATGTTACATGCCCAATGGGGAGCTCTTGACTTTCTCAAACTCACTCTTTCCATAGTGTCCCCATCTCAGTGAAGGGCATTCATATTCGCTCCACTGCTGTAGCCAAAATGCTAAGGATCATAGTTTATCCCTCTCTTTCTCCCATGTTTCACCATAAACCTATATATTGATGATATCTTCAAAATACATCCTGGATCTGACCTCCTGTCACCACCCCAAGACTGTGAACACAATCCAAGCCACCTCATGGTTCACAACAACTGGGGCAATGACTTCTCAAAGCGACTACTCCTAATTCTTTGCATTCTCTCTACTGTCTCTTCTCCAAAGAGCACAGAAATATATTTAAAACATAAATTGCATCATTTCCCTGACTTGCTCCAAGCTCTGATGGTTTCTCATCACACATGAAAAAAAATCTAAAATCTTTACCATGGCCAAAATACTCTGTATTATTTGACCCTTAATTATCTCCCTGATGTCATGTGCTCACATTCCAATTCACAGGCTCATATTCCCTCAAACGTCTCAAGTTTATCTCCTGAGGGGCATTATACTTACCACTTACTTTATCTGCTGGAATCTTATTTTTTGCAGGGCTCACTTCTTGAACCAATTCAAATCTCTCCTAGAAAGTCATCTCCTTGGAAAACACTTGTAACTGTCCCCTCTAATAGGGAACTTTCATCATCTGTTTTCCCTATCCACCTTTTGTTTTTTTGTTTTTTTTTGGCCCTTTCTATCACTAGTCAGTGCCTTGTTACACATTTTGGTATACATGGCTTTTTAATGACTGTTTTTTCCCACTAGAATACCAATTATTCATTAATGGTGATTGTGTCTGGCACACTGGTGCATTGTCAAGCCTCAAAAGAGGGCTTGCCACATAGTACTAAATATACATTTGTTAAATATCAATGTGGATTTTTAACATAAAAGGGACTTAAGAGTTTTTAAATGTGAAATCCCTGATGCAAAAGGATACTACTAGAGAAAGGTTGAATCAAAATATAAAAGTTAGGTTGAGAATGCTGGAGAGACATGAGGTTTAGGATCAAGAACACAGATCTATTAACTTTAGATTTAAGTATGTCTACGGTAACAAGACAAAATGAGAAGAGTATTGATGCGGAACATAGTAAATTTCTAAGTGTTCTAGGAGAAGGCTGCAAGAATCCTAACCTGATATTTCATTATAGTACCAATGTATGTCCTTGTCAAAATTCTCTCTGGGTCACTGAGCCATGTGGAAGTAGTCCAGCCAAAGGTGGAAAGTTGTATCCATCCAGAGTTAGAATTTTTCCAGGTCTTGAAAATAGTGAGCCAATGGAGCAAGATGTAGAGATATTGAGAATAAGATAAACAACAACAACAACAACAACAGCAACAGAAAACAGAGAAATGAAAAACCATGCACAGTATGCTTGTTAGCAAGAGTTGTGGTAGTATTATGGAATGAATTGTGTCCCCTCAAAATGCATACACTTAAGTCCTAAGCCACAGTAGCTCAGATGGTAATGACTATTTGGAGATAGTGTCTTCAAAGAGGTTATTAAGCTAAAATGAGGTCATCATGCTGGGCCTTTTAAAGGTAGTATATGAAGCTAGTGTGAATGGGTGGTGAGCAAGGGAGAGGATGACATAAACCTACCTAATCACATAGAGCTTGAAAATTGTGGGAAAATGCAAGATTTTATTCCAAATACAGAAAGAGAGCCTGGAGCCATTTTAAGCCAAGGAATGATTTAATCTTATTTGCATAATTAAAAGTTTAAATTCTAGATGCCCCGGGAAAGTGGGTGGGAGAGGAGGCAGACAGAGAAGCAGAGGAACAGTGAGGGAGTGGTGGCTGTAGTCTGGGAGGGAAGCCCTGGCAGTGGTGATTGGAGGTGCAGCAGTATCTTAGCTATATGATGGAGATAGAATTCAAAGGAGTCACTGATTGGATGTAGAGCAAGAAGGAAAGAGTCAAGTCAGCATGAGTCTCAGGGTTTTGTAAAGCATTTGAGTGCAGAATGCTATTTGTCCTTTTCAGTCCAGATGCACCAAGTCTTTTCAATTCTATTTCCCTTTAACTGCTTCAAACAGACCAACCCAGAATTTATTAGTGTCCTTGAGAAAGTCACATGATATGAGTTTCAAATTAATTTTTTGGTAAAACAAATTTCAGAATATTATTTACAGAGCTTGTAAAACTTAAATGCAGGGCATGTGTGTGATGCACTGTGTAATGAAAAAAAACAGCATACTTTCCCCTAAGTGCAGTGGCTCAATACATGATAGCTCTAATTGTAATTGGTGATCTTGTTATTTTGAAAATTGTTGCTGTTATACTCTGAGTCACTTTGGTAGTGATTTATATTTTCTATTACCCAATGATTGTTAGCCTTGGTTCTCTTATTTCTGATCAAGTAAGACAAGTGTCCCTTTGCCCTGAAGTATCTTCCTGAACCTCAGCAGAACTCAAAGGGATTCTGCTAGGTTCACTAATACCTCCCAATGCCACATGCCCTAGAATTTTGTCTGTGAAAAATGGGAAACAGCAGATCATTCAGCAGGGTCAAGGAGCATCAGGTGACATGGTTCAGTCCCAGGGAAAGGCTGATAAACCTATACAGGATGGTTAAAATGAAATGAAACAAACAAACAAAAAAAGCCTGTGAGACTGCTGGGTAATTAGAAAATATTTCAGTAAGGGAAGAGAAAAAGGAGATAAGAATACATTTACCTCAAATGATCCAAATCTGCAAGTGGGTAAACATTTTTTTTTTAAATGGAAGTTGAGCTTGTATAAAATGTTAAGCAAATGCAGATGAGTATGAAATTAAAAACCCTCTATCCTTAACCTACCCTTGGAGGGAATTAATTTTTAGAAATTCTGCTTTTACTCTTTTGGTGATTTGTATTCACTCTACTTCTTAATGTCCTGAAATTTAAGACCTTCTTGTTTGCTCCCTGCTCTACGACATTTTTGTTTGTTTGTTTTTGATCACCTTCCCTTGGTCTTATTTTTCTGCCCTTACTCACCTCCCAGGTTTCATTTTAATTTTACTTTCATACAAATATTGGTCACATTTATTTATTTTTAAGTCCATTAACTTTTATGCTACTAAAAAAAAATGGGACAATGAGGAAATCAAGAAGAAAATTAAAAAATACCTCGAGATGAATGATAATGAAGACACATCCACTCAAAATCTATGGGATGCTGCAAAAGCAGTGCTCAGAGGGAAATTCATAGCAATACAGGCCTTCCATTAACTTTTAGATGGTGCAATTGATTCTGTATTTACAAAAGATACATAATTTAGCATCTCTACTTGATTCCACTTATTTTCTTCCTTCTGATGTTTAAACTCTTTTGGCTATACCACTATGGATATTGAAGATAGTTCCCTGTGTTAAATAGTAGGCTCTTGTTGTCTATCCATTGTCTGTATATTAGTTTGCATCTGCCAATCCCAAAGTATTATAAACTTTCAAATGGGGAAATAATGGTATAGCCAAAAGAGTTCACATTTAGAATGGATAAACACAAAGTCCTATGGTATAGCACAGGGAACCATATTCAATCTCCTGGGATAGCCCATGATGGAAAATAATATTTAAAAAGAATGTATATAGAGATGTAGATGTAGATATAGATATAGGTATGTATAACTTACTTTATCTGCTGGAATCTTATTTTTTGCTCAAAAAAATTTTTGCTCAAAAATTTTTGAGTCACTTTGATGTTCAGCAGAAATTGGCACAACATTGTAAATCAACTATATTTTAACAAAAAAATAATAAATACATGAATAGAGGCTTGATTAAAATTATTAAAAATAAATGGCCATATATGCTTAAATCTTTACAAAAACCATGATGGAAAAGAATGTGAAAGTGGATGGTATGTGTGTGTGTGTGTATATATGTATGTGTGTGTGTGTATACAACTGAATCTCTTTTCTGTACAGCAGAAATTAACACAACAGTGTAAATCAACTATACTTCAATAAATTAAAAAAAACAAAAGTTTACAATATAAATTTCCCAAACTATAATTTTACATTTCATTTCACTCTTTGTTTCTAATTTGTTTTTAAAAGTTGAAAATCATTAAGTAGCTTTATACTGTTGCTATTTACATAAATGTCATTCAATCCCTTGGGTTCACAGGAAAGGAGAAGTTATCTTTCCACAGCAACATTTTTCTCTAGGGAAAATTTTCAAAGTATTAAGGTTAAATATATCCTCATTTCTTCTCTCCAATATTTGCCCAAAATCATTCCATTTTTTGGATTTCATTATATTTGAGCCATGACTCTCTTATAAAGCACTTTTCCCATAGAGTTTATAAGTGCATTTGTTCTTATTGAGATGGACCGAGTGTGCCCTTCACCATTTCACTAAGATCATTTCATTCTCTTAATTGTATTATCTGTTAAAGGAGAAATGAGAACAGAATCTGAGATTTATTTTCACTGTTATCATCCAGAGTGCCCTGTTTCTGGGAATCAATATCCTCTTTCTTTTTAAAACTTTCTGCATAGTCAAGGAGATATTTCTCCACTTGCTACAGGGTCAAGCACTGTCACACATCTTCCATTAGTGGCAAGACAGTAGTTGGCAGTGTAGATTGAAATGTTGCCAAGCAGATGTAGTTAAACACTCAAAGATATCTGGCACTACAGCACTGAGTCCCATTTTGCTCTCAGGATATCCTCAAAGTGGTCACTGTCATAGAGTTAAATCTTAAACCTGAATCTAATTAAATGCTACTACCCGTGGACACGAAATTTGAACTTTCTTTTCCTTTAGTTACTGAAGCTCTCACCCCCAATGGAACTTCCTTGCTTCCAAGAACACAATTACACTATATTACTTTGTATTAATTGTATTTAATATAGTAACTTCTTAATGTATTTCCCCCTAATCTCAATGAATCTTATAAGGCAACTGCTCTTATAAATACTGATAAGGAAACCAAAGCAAATAGATTTTCTCAGCATCTCAAGGCATACCCAGGACTTGAACTAACATTTGAATCTACATCTGATATACTTTCTACCTTATGACAGGATCTTTTCTTTGTGCTGTGCTTTGGAAGTTGAAGATGTGAGAGGGAGGAAAACACTTTAGCAATGTCCCCTTAAGTGAGTGGATTGTCAAGCAAGTAGTGAAAAAAATTGTGACTGAGCAATTTTTTTAACATCAGAATTTGGGAGAAGCTGTTATACACACTGTGATGTCAGGATCTGTACTGTGAACCAAGATTTCCTTTGGTGTTTACATACTCCTGATTGTAAAAGCTTTAATAGAACTTTATCAAAATTATATTCCAAAGTACATTTCTTTCATGGGATACAAAAATATTTTATTCCAAACAGTGTCAGTATTTGAATGAATGAAGGATCATGAGGTCAAAATAAGTTAAGCAGGTTTGTTACTATAAAACTCTTAAAAAAATTGTAGCTGACTTATAATGTTAATTTCAGATGTACAGAAAGCAAACCAGTTATACTTATGTACATCTCCATATATATCATATAAAAATAAATATCTCCATTCTTTTTCAGATTATTTTCTCATAGAGACTACCAAACCTCTTGAAGTTACAAGTACATGCTATTATGTACTATGAATCTCCACCTGTAAGTATGCGTGATGGTATGAATAAAGTTCTTCCCCAGGGACATGGCCATGGGGCACCTCTTCCTCTTGCCTAGAGTGTGGAACCCACACTGCACTGTATCTCACATCAAAATAAGAGAACCTTCATGTGAGGATAGGATGTCTCATGAGATATTTGGGGTTACAAAAGAGAACATCCTCTTCTCATCCATAAAAATACAAGAAGGAAAGGTGTCCTTCGGGCCATTGGAGCTTCCCGTAGTATTCTTCCAAAAGTAAACCTGTCTTTAACAGTCAGTATGGAGAACTTGCTCCATTACAACATCTTCTTCTTGAGCTATTAGTCATACCTAGGTTACATAAAATCCTTTATATGCATTTGTAGACAATAATTTTATTTTCAACTGATATAATCACCAGCACTGACTTTCCAGTGTGTAGAGTCCAGGGCATGTTCATAAGGATGCAGAACTATCCGACTTCAGTAAATAGTCTGAACTTAAAAATGGAAATTAGTAGTTAGTATGAGCTTGAGAGGTTTGGATGGAGGGCAAAACATTTGTCTTTCAGGGAGGGTAGTAATTAATCAAATAATCTGCACTAGTGCCAGAACACAGTGGGAGATTAGTATCTGCTAACAGATGATCCTCATTTGGAAAGTGAACAGCTCAGGTATTTACTTGCAACATCTTTGTGATATTAATTGGGAGCCACTTTTTTTCAGATACTTAGCAGAAGGAGGTAAATGAATATATGTCTTTTATGTTAAAAAAAAATCCTTGCAAAGAGTTGCCACGTTTGCTTAGCAAGCAAAACATGCTCATTTTCTTTTTTCAGTCTTAATGAGCAACCCCTACCCACAACTCCTATCCTCCAGGAGTTTAGTGTTGAAAAAGTCACCTGGGCTGACTTTACTGGGAGGAAGAGGAAAAAGTGTTTCTGCTCCATCTTCCTGGAGGTTGAAGTCAGCCCAAGTCTTTAATTCACTCAACTCCATCAGCACAGACCCTCTTAATTAGGTGAATTTTTTCTTTTTAGGACTGCATTTTTGGCCTATGGAAGTTCTGAGGCTAGGGGTCAAATTGGAGCTACAGCTGCCAGCCTATACAATAGACACAGCAACATAGGATCTGAGCCACATCTGTGACCTACATCACAGTTCATGGCAACTCTGGATCCTTGACCCACTGAGTGAGGCCAGGGATCAAACCTGCATCTTCATGGATACTAGTCGGATTTGTTTTCACTATGCCACAACTGGAACTCCCTTCTTATACCTTCTTATATAGAAATGTGTATGTATATTCAGTCCACAATGGGTGCAGGAATATGATTTTACACTGTGGCAAAAGTATTCTCAAAATAAAAAAAGAAATTTGAAAAAATTCCAAATAGTGAAACAATTATCCAATGCAATGAAGAGACAGAAGAAATTTGGGGGTAGAGGATATATCCTCTTTAAAAATGTGGCTAGTCAATTCACTGACTTCTTAGGCTAGTCATGGATCTTTCTGGGATCTCAGTATCCTCATGTATTAATAACCTGTTGGCCTGTATACCCAGAGAAGTGATCCTAAGAGTATGCTGTAGGAGGAAGGACTGAAATGTTAAGTTTGTGAAATACATAATATTATTTGTTTATTATATATGTATATATAGCATATATGTTTATCATGTATGTGCATCCTGTATTTCACTATTTTAATATTCAGTCTTTTAAAACTGAATGATTTGCAAAGTTTGCAAAGTTTTGCTAACACTATGAAAAATCACCTGTCAGAGTTCCTGCTGTGGCATAGTGGAAACAAATCTGACTAGTATCCATGAGGACGTAGGTTCAATCCTTGACCTCGCTCAGTGGGGTGGGGATCCGGCACTGCCATGAGCTGTGGTGTAGGTCACAGGCACAGCTCAGATCCTGTGTTGCTGTGGCTGTGGTGTAGACCAGCAGCCGCAGCTCTGATTAGACCCCTGGCCTGGGAACTTCCATATGCCGCCATTGTAACCCTAAAAAGCAAAAAAAGAAAAAGAAAGATCATCTGCAGTAATTTTCAAGATCCCCATTTCCTCTGTCCAAAAATATTTTATGACTAAGTGTGACATTCCTATGTGTTTTTTTAATTTAATAGCTCAACTAATGCAGTTTGCCATAAAACAGACGCAACCGGAAGTTAAGCAATATAAGGTCTGTTATAATGAGTTTACTTTATCATTAGTTTCTCCTAATGGGATTATAGTCTATAAATGATCGTGTTACTATAGCAACCACCTTAAAAGCCGCACTGGGCTGTGAATGCAATAACAACACCTGTGTACCATCATTTTCTTTGGTAGTTTATATTGTTTTTGGTCCAACAAAACAAGAGGACACCAAAAAAAGCAATGTATTGTTTCAATTATGATTTCCTATCACATTCATTTTTAGATTCAGCCATTCTGAATTTGAAACAGTGGTGCCATGCAGAATATGGAAAGAAAATGGTTTTCATAGCCTAGTTTGAGTTAACCTTAAATAACCTCACATCATTGGCTTATAAGTGGAAGAAAACCCTAATTAATAGAAGGATTACATACACAAATAGAATAAAATAGCATATAAAATATTTTCTTTAATACATTTTGGAAAATCTTGCCTTATGAAAAATCACCTTAGTTCTGTACCCATTTCTACTCAACATGTATATAGGTCTCATGTAGTGGGCGATAAAACTATCTTGCTATTGTAAAAACTGAATACAATTTCTTTTAGATGTGCTCTGGCTTTTAATTCAGAAAACAAATCTGGCTTTCCTATTTGCCCTCTGATTACAGTAAAATAATTGGCAAACATAGCCTCATTTATTTTATCTAAAAGATGAGAACAAGGAACAAATGTACAGGGAGAGTAAAAGCTTGTCAGCACAACCAGATTCTACTGTATAGCACAGAGAATTATTCAATGTCCTATGATAAACCATGATGGAAAATAATATATGTACATTCTTTTTTATATTATTGTCTATTATGGAGATACATAACTGAATCACTTTGATGTAGAGCAGGAATTAATACAACACTGTAATCAATTATACTTCAATTAAATATTTAAAAAATAAAAATAAAAAATAAAATAAAAACTTCTTAGCTTAAAAAAAAAAAAGATTGTTAGCAAAAACAATGTCCTCTCTAATCCACTGCGTGTGATTTTAATTCCCCCCTTGGGTAAGTCAGGATGCTCTAGGTTATAGTGAGATTAGTGGCAACTCCTAATTCTTGGCACTTAAACAATGAAGACGTAATTCTTCCTTCATCCCCTTACCTGCTCTATGTTCATGGCCTGGGATAGCAGTAGGGTTGAGCTAATTCACCCTCTGTGACTAGGCTGACAAAGATGCCACTACTTGGAAGGGAGGCAATGAAGGAAGCCATGAAAGAGAGCATGGGGAATTTACATCAGCTTTTACATGCCTTGTCCTAACAGTAACTCCTGTTACTCATATTTCATCAGCCAGTGTAAGGTCTTCTGGCCATGCCTCACTGGAAGGGAAGAGGAGAGTAAGACACTGCCATGTGCCCAGAAAAGAGGGGGTGGTGAACATGTGTAATGCATTCCACATGCAATTTAATACTTTCAGAAAATACATTTTGTGAATAAATCATATTATTTAAAAATTTTTTTTTTTTTTTTGTCTTTTTAGGATCACGCCCATGGCATATGGAGGTTCCCAGGCTAGGGGTCTAATCAGAGACGTAGCTGCCAGCCACAGCCATAGCCACAGCAACACAGGATCTGAGCCATGTCTGCGACCTACACCACAACTCACGGCAACGCTGGATCCTTAACCTACTGAGCGAGGCCAGGAATTGAACCCACAACCTCATGGTTCCTAGTCGGATTAGTTTCCGCTGAGCCACGAGGGGAACTCACACATTATTTGAAAATTTGAATGCTATCTACATTTGAAACACTGTTAAAATTTGTCACATACTATTTGGTTAAACTATTATGAAGATCATCACTTCTTTAAAATTCCCTAATGCAAAATGAATTCATCAAAATGAAGGTTTTTTTTTCCCCTGTTGTAATAGAGAATTACAAAATAAAAATAATAGTTTAACAAAGATAGAAGTTTATTTCTCTAATATGTGAAAATTCAAAGTGGTCATCCAGGGCTAGAATAGTGACACTTTAATCTTTAGGAACCCCAAATTGTTCTACTTTCTCAAATATATTGCCTCTGTTTTACAGTTCCCACATAACAGTGGCTGCATTCAGGCCAGCAGTAGAAAAGAAAAGGGAACGGTTACATTTTTTTCTTTGATAGGTACAAAAAAGAAGTTATTCATATTACATCAAATTCCAGTAAGTATGTTGGCTGGAACATAATTCATGGCCACTACTAACTCCAAGGGAAGTGAGAAAATACAGTCTTTCACTAGTCAATTCCGTGTGAAAGGTAAATAAAAGGTGAATAGATGTGGTTGAATAGAATTGAACCATATACCTATGTTCAAGGTTGCCCATGAAGGATTCCAGTCCTGTCATCCCAAGAACATGTTCTTCAAGTTTCCTTTCCTCACTCTAGGAAAATTGAAAGACCCAAAGAAGGATGCATCTTTGACATTTTCCAATTGGGAGACCTTTGTTGATTCTTTTCTGGTTGGTCTTTTTCATTACTTTGAATCTAAAGTTTACTTATTAAAAACCTTATTCAAATGCTATGTCTTCAATACAGTCTTCCTTTTTTTTTAACCAACACCTTATTCATTTTTTAATTTCCCCGGATTCCAACATTTTATTTGCTTTTTTCATTTAGTCCTAGTATATGTATTTTGGGGAATATTTTTATTGTTTTTATGAATTTTGGACAGATGGTAGAGGAAATCAGGCAGAATCCTGGAAGGAAAGTTACCTGCTTCTTTCACACTGAGGAAGTTGGGTCTCTTGTCTGATAATGTTAATAGGATCATATGCCTTGCATGCCTTTCCAATTGGTATTAAATTTGGAAATAATACAAATCATGTTGGTAATCATAATAGCTGACATTTAGTAAGTGCTTAGTCATACTAGGCTTTTGGCAAGTATAACACATGGATTATCACATTTACTCACTGAAAAAAGGTATACTACTGACAGTATCATTGCCTCTACTTTACTATTGAGGAAACTTAAAAAGAGGCAAAGAGACTTAACCTAAATCACGCAGTTGGTAAGTGGTGGAGGCACAGCTGGAATCCAGGAATTTTATACTCCAGAGCCCATGTTTTGGGGTGTGATTTAACCTGCTTATTTTACTAACACAAAGATTACTTGAGAACTGAATAAAACTAGGAAATGACTAAGTAAACATCACCCATTCAATAATTATATATTTATAACTTCACTGTTAATTTAAACATAAGCAAATATAGAATTATAAATAAGAGATATAGCTAGATAGTGGTCCAGAATTAATTGTTAATCCCTCTGTCCTGTGATATTGTGATACCTAAGGGATGAGTTTCAGTTTATTCTTATGCCATGATTCAGTAACATTCTCTGATGCCTCTATGTGTACTGCTGGTCCTTCTTTCATGTTGACCAAAGCTGATTAAAAACAAATTTTAAAATTTCCTTCAGTCATAGCTTTTATGCTTGCTTCAGAAAAAAAAAAAAAAAAACTTAGGGTAGAATTACTCAAAGATGAGAATATTCACAAATAATTTTAATGACATGTAATATTTCTGATCACCTTTATCACAACACATATTCCTGCAAAAGACGACAGTTATATTTTCCTAATATGGAAACATCCTGATCTGGTCCCTTGTGAGTTCTCAAAGCATACCATGCTTGAATTTGGGGAATGGACATGCTTTTGAAGGGAAGTAAATAATATCATGCCTTAAAAAAAAAAAAAAAACCGTCAAACCCTATGTTCCTTTAGTGGAGAACTTTCTATTGCATACCTTCCATGCTACAATGGCAATTCTCCCATAGCTGAAGTAGCTGGAGCTAGACTATTAATTTGGAGGGAAAGTTTCCCCACTGATATCTTTAATGCCCATGTTATGTGGGAAACCATTTACCTCTACATCCTTTCCCAATAAACTAACTCCTAAGGCCAGGGACTTTTTCCAGATTTGTTTACTTTTAGTTTCCCTTTCTTTTTCACCACTAACACCTATTGTTCTATTTACCATATGTACTTAATATTATGGATTTTATGAGTATGGATTCAAGAAAGCTGGGGTTATTTCAAAAGGACAAATTGTGGCAAGATCTAACTAGATGATTTTTGGTTGAGTTTATGATGTAAATTGAATTTTAAAAGACCTAATAGTTTTAAAAATCTGCTTCCAATAACTGCTTATTCTCTTTTGGAGCTATCCATGTGTGTGTTTGTGTATGTGTGTCTGTGTGTAATGTACACACATGTGCATTATATCATATAGTGTAACTAAATATGTAGATACCCAGTACAATATTTAAAGTTCTTTGCTTTTTCTTCTTGGGTATGCACTATTACAACAGGATTTTGTACCAATTCTTTAAAAGCCTATAGTTTTTAAACAGAGGAGTAACATGTAACGCATTAAAATTTATTCAATATTTCACAATGTGTATTGTAGATTAATGTTCCCTGAATCTCTGAAAAAACATACTACATGCAAATAGTTTTAAAGATTTACAGTTTTGGAGCTGCCATTGTGGCTCAGCAGTAAAGAACCCAACTACTATCATGAGGATGTGGGTTCAATCCCTGGTCCTCCTCAGAGGATTAAAGAACCAGCATTGCTGCAGTGTAGGTTACAGACACAGCTTGGATCTCACATTGCTGTGGCTGTGGCATAGGCCAGCAGCTGCAGCTCAGATAATACTCTTAGCCTGGGAACCTCCATATGTCACAGGCACAGCACTAAAAAGCAAAAAAAAAAAAAAAGAATTACGGTTTTAAAAATCCATAATAGGAGCTCCTTCTGTGGCACAATGGGTTATGAATACAGTATTGCCACAGCTGGTGTAGGTTGCAGCTGCAGATCAGATTCTATCCTTGGCTCAGGAACTTCCATATGCCATGGGTATAGTAAAAAAAAATAAAAAATAAAAGACTATAATAATTAAGGAATTTCATACTACTTTCCATATAATGGTAGTTTTAAAATATATTTTTTTTAAAAAAGATCAGTTGTTGGATATTGTCTTGAAGTTTTAAAACTTTTTCCTAACAATGAAAGCTAAATTTTTCAGATTCTTAAAGTTCTTAGAGAATTCAGTTCAGAGATGAGACACAGCAAGGAGCAACCTGGAACTTTGTAATATGTGAAATTCCAGGATCACTAAGTTTTCATTGGAGAATTAAACATTAAGCAATAAAGCTGAAGGTAAACTGTGAGAAATGGAGGAAGCCACCATTTCTCTTCCATTTAAATAGAATTCTCTAACAAGACATTAGAATTTGAAATGCTTTAATTTAGATGGCCTTGTTAGTCACTGGAGATATCAAATACCAAATGCTAATTAGATCATAAGGTATAATAACTAGCTAGATGGAAATGCCAAAATAGTAAAGGTTATTGAGTCATCTAGAAATGAAAATTTTCTCCCAGAAGATATATGATATATACTAGTTTTCTCCAAGAAGAAAAACAAAATTTAGGATGTTTTAATTTATAATGCAGGATAGTTATCTCACATTCACAGTGAGAAAACTGTTATGTATAATCATAAATATCCAAGATAGCAAATGATTGTGGCAATAATTGATATATATATAACAGGAAGTTACTATTATCAACATACATATATAGCACTATAAATGTGAAAAGTCATCCAAATAAACATATGCAACAATTGAGTGAATGAGGGATATATCTGAAATATTATCTATCAATTCCAAGTAACTATTGTACTGTCAATAGAGACAAAGTTTATGTAAACCTGGATTCCTTTAATTAGGATTAGCTCTAATTGGTATTAGCTAAGAGTACTTTTAATAAGCAGAATTAATAAGCATATGTGCATTTAAGTTACTCTTTAGAATAATTAATGTGCATATTATTCAGAAAATTCTCATATCTTGCCTCCTGAAAATATACACCTATTATATTTACACATATTATATTTACTTAATATTTTTTTTTTGTTGGTGAGTCTGTAGACTTCCAATTTAATATATTCATCAAAGCCTTGCATATTATTATCTTTTTGCCAGTCCCAACTGACATAGGTTATATATTTGTGTGTGCATTCAGGCTGGGAAAAAGTAGATGCCATTATGTGAAGTAACATAACTTATCAGATGTGAAACCTAGAAACACACTTAGTTTCTCTAAGCCTCTGAATTCTCATTTGTAAAACAGGGATCATCATATTACACCAAACTGTTGTTATAATAATTAACAGGTAATGCATGTTAAGCACAAAGTCTCAAACATAGTAATGATTCACTGCTGTATTATTTTGATTTTATCATCATCATTATTATTCATAGTCTAATACTTCAGACACTTTTGGCAAACTTGGTATAAGAAGAAGCCAGATTTAGGAAGGGGCCAGCCTTCACTGCAACTTTCCAATCACTGAGGAAAGAAACATTTGATTATTGGGCATTAAATAAGAAGCAAATCACATGGCTACTCTATAGTTCCTCAGCTATAAGGTCAAAGTTTAAAGTGGGGAGCACATTCTGGCCTAGGTTTTGGGATGTAAAAATCTCAAACGCATTTGTTTTGCAGACATACAATCAGCACACACACAACAGTGTGTCATGAATCCTCTCTCAACTGACCATCAGGCTGGAGGAAGTAACCTGCAGCAAGCCCACCTAAGAAAACCCTCTCTCAGGGGATGATGTCCAAAGACACTGCCATTGAAGTCACCTATCTCATTTCATTGCACTGAGGGAATCCTGGTGTGGCAAAGGCCATGTGCAGCTTTAACAGTCAGATCACAGGATGAATACTGAAATGGGTAGCAAAGATGGGTAAATCAGATATTTTAACCCAAAGGTATCATTAGCACTGACTAATTGATTATAGTGCCCCAATAAATAATAAAACTAAGAACAAAGAAATATGTAGTTCCCAGGACATAGTAAGTACTTGGTTTCTATGCCTTCCTCACACATACATTTTGCTCTAAGATATGTACATGGTATGTTAAACAGAAGCACTGCTAGGAGGACTGCTTTACTTTTAAGGTTGTTTTTACAAGCTGGGGTGGTTTCTATAGCTCTTCCCTGTGCATAAAGATATGGTTGTGACACACACTGCCCTCCCAATCTTCAGTAGGTCCCAGATATCACCTTGTTAGAGGATGGATACAAACTTCTGTATCAGCCTAGACAATCATGATGACTGTCAAAATTTTTGGAAAGCTGTGGGGAAATTACTGAATGTTTCCACCTATACACAGGAATTATAATTCATATCAAGATATTGAACCTAACTCTAGGGGACCATTCCTTAAAGGCAATGAGATATAGGCTGAAGTCAATTCATTGCCACACATTTTTAGCGTTACTGAGCCTTTGTGAAGCACAATCTGAGTTTAATTCAGATTCCCATAGGTATAATTGTTTAAACTCAACATGAGCAAATCTAGATGTATTTGTTTCAAGTGTGTATTTTCAATCACCAAATGAGCATGAGTAACTTTTCCTCTTTAATTTTCAAGAGAAGTAACACTCTTACCCATTTCTTTTGGTTCTTCTCATTTGCTTTCCATCTTTTTATGTTGATATGGGATTTTTTTTGAGAATAGTCAGCAAATACTATACAAGGATCCCTTTTTGGATTCATTTTAATAAAGCATCTGACTCCCATGCTTAAAACAAAACAGAACTCAATAAACAGTGGACCAAACCACATGCCTGTGTAAAAACCTGTTACATATACTTTACGATATATAAAAAATCCCATGGTCTCAAAGTCCATGTTTCTTTTTTACTCTGTCAATCCCTGACTCTTGAAAAGAAACATAAACAGACACACACACATACTAAAATAAAACATCAAAATGACCAAAGAACACAAAGTTTTCAAGTCACCAATGCCCAATTTCTCACAGTAATAAAGTTTATAAGAAGCACTTCTTCTCCTTTCCTCTCTCCTTATCACTTGAGTATACATAGTTTCAAGGAATTTAAGCAAGATAAAATTGTTCACCACAACAACTGCAGGTATTTTCTATACAGTTGACATTATGTATGGATAGCTATTTCTGTGTATATACATGTGTACATGTATTGATTGATACTAAAATGTACTTATTGAGCCCATAAAACTCACTATGTGACAGACTGTTGCAAGAGGATGAATACAGCATCCACTATTTTTGTCCTCAAATAGAACAGATTCAGTGGAAGATGAGAGGATGGAAAAGGTCAAACTTAAAAAAAAAATCTACAGTGCAGGGTCATATGAGCCATAGAACTTAGAATAATAGAGTGCTCATAGCACAATGGAAGGGCACATATCCAAACCTAGAGGGAGAAAAAAGAGCCTCCTACAATATGTGATGTTAAAGTCGAGTCTTAAAGGAATGTGTGGACGATGTGTCCATCTAGTCTTGAAGGGAAGTTTATGTGTGCCTAGATCTATATGTGAATACACACACACGAGGACTTCAGCTAGACAGAAAACTTTATCTCCATAATTTAACCCATCCATTATGCGATCATGCAGGGCAGCTAAGTGTGTGCTTGTACAAGTGGGCTTGGTAATATAAACAACTTAATTGAAATGGCTGGTCCCAAGAAGCTCATTGAGGAAGGATGATGCTTCCTGGTGGAGTTCAAGATGGCATAAAATGTATCAATGTTAAATCCTTGACATATGCAACTCTGTTCCCCTTGGTTTATAGCTCTTTTAGGAGATGCAATACCCGTTAGCTTTTATCATTCCTCTGAAACTGCATTAGAGAAATTACAGGGTATTATCAAGATAAGAAAATAATTGCATTTTAATTTGACATGAGAGTTTCTTTAGAGAATAAAGCGGAAATTGGATAAAGAAAGCAGAATGAGAACATATCTACCTGCCTCCCATACTAAATTGTGAGAAATGACAGAAAGGGTACTTCAGAAAAATTTAAATCTTTTATAAAGGTGGTCAGTGGAAAACGAATGCAAGAATGCTATTTGGAGGAATTTCTAAAAGATGGGAAGCCTAATGAGTTATACCTTTGAATAAAAAGGACTGAAAAAGGTCTGAGCTGAAACCATGGGCAGGAGGCCTATGCAGAGAAGCAAGCTTGGTTCCAGGAAGTCACCAAGCACAGGATGTGAGTGAATTCATGGGGCAAAGGAGAGGACTCTGGGAACCTTCTGAGTGGTTTCTTGTAGGCCAGCATTCAGAGAAGATGGACTTCCTGGACACTCCCACTTCTCCACTAGTGTTCATCAGCAGGCCATAGGGAACAGTGTGCTCCAGTGTTTGTTTTCAAATTGGAGAGACAGCTCATGGTCCCATGGAGCTTCCTACATTCACCAACAGCTAAAATCTCCAAAGACAAGTCACTTTAATCAGAACTAACATCTAAAGAATAGGCCAGGAATACTAAAATGCAAATATGAGAGCAAAGAGCTGGTAATTACAAAACTCAGAATGCCAACACTATGAAAAAGGAGCATATATGTTAATAAAGGAATACCAAGGGAAACCACTGATAGAGTAAACAGAATAATTCAAAGTGAGCTTATTGCATATTTGTAGAGATAGTGGAAGAATATTGCATCTCTGAAAAAAGAAACTGTAAGGATCTTATAAAAATGGAACCACTGAAACAAAAAATTAAACAGATGGCTTAATGGGAAAAAGAGCTGGAGAAAGAACTAATGAGCTGGAACTCTGATCCCAGTGATCAGTGCTAATTATGAAGTATAAAAGAAACAGATAAATGAGAAATATGACATAAAAAATGTAGAAACATGGAAGGTAAATTTTAAGGTTCCATTATGTGTACTATGTACTCCCAAAGGATAAAGCAGAAAGAACGGATAGAGAAAAATATAATGAAATACAAATTCTCTATTGTTTAAAAGATCATGAGCAAATGAAGAAAAATAAATGACTACTTCAAAAAATTTGAGAATAAGAATGTGATGAGTTTCAAGAAAAATATATAGTGCAATTTTCAAGTTGTGAGTACAAATTTGTATGAAAGTAGAAAAAAAATAATAAAGACAAACTATGAATCAGGTAGGAAGGCAAAATTAAGGCATAACATTCCACACTTCATAGTTTTACTATCTGCAGATTTTTCTAAAAAAATTCTTTGAATATTTCTTATTACCTAAATTTTGCATTTATAATTTAATGAACACTTATAAAAGATTGATGTAATACTTTTATTTTAAAAAAACTACTATTCATAAATTAGCAAAAATTATAAACTTGAAACTTTTATACTTATGATAAAAAATTATACATTAACTCTAAAATATGGGAGAGGCTAAATATTCTTTCAAAATCTGTTGACCAACACAAGTGTTAGAATAACAATGCCTTAGAGCAAGTCTTAAGTAAAATCAAATCCTATGTATCTGATATACATCCTTCTACTAACACATATTACCTCACCCCACTTTAGGACACACAATGGGTAGTTTTTCCATTATTCACAGGGTAGTGCCTTGGAGGATGGGAGTGGGAATGAGTTTGAAATCAACACTTATTGGACAGGAAAGACAAAGTGGCTTAAACCCATGGGTTCCATGTTGTGAACTGAAATGAGGATAAAGCAGTAACTGCTAGTTTAGAATAGTTACAGAGTATTTAACATATGTCACCCTGGAGTTTGATTTTCTTTGTCAGAAGCATAAAAGTTGAATAAATTGAAAACCTGGTAAAGTCTTCGTAGCAAATGCCAGGAAGCAATACCATCATCATTTTGGGGAGGTTGAATGTGCTTGTGATGTTGTTTTTATGGTTATTACGTATAAGGCACTAGAGCTTTTGGCAAATACAAGGCAAGTCCTGTGAGTTCCACAACCTGTTTTTCCACTTCTCCAGCCTCCGAAAAAAATGTATTCTGCATGATAAGGGTGGTGAAACTCTCTTTCCTCTTACAGAACTCATACAGATGGTCATGTCCTTTTTTTGGGGGGAGGGGTGTAGTAAAATTGTAATTAAAAATTTTTTATTATGATTGATTTACAATATTCTGTAAATTTCTGCTGAATAGCAAAGTGACCCAGTCATATATATATATGATACACATTATATATACATACATTATTTTTCTCACATTATCTTCTATCATGTTCTATCACAAGTAACTAGATATATAGTTCCCTGTGCTATACAGAAGGATCTCATGCCCATCCACTCCAAATACAATAGTTTTCATCTACTAACCCCACACTCACAATCCATCCCACTCCCTCCCCCTATCCCCAGCAAGCAGGAGTCATATCCCTCTTGAGGCTGAACTGGTAATGCTAACACATGGAGCCAGCACTCTTGGGTTTTATATACATACTTTTCAGAAGCAAAACAGACTCTAAATTTTATTTTTACTATAGTCCACATAAGCTCAAAATGATCTGTTGTTCTTTAGTTCCTAAAAATAATCTCCATGATTTAGATGTTATATGTTCAAATGATTAAGTCTAGATTCCAAATAATGAAGACTCAATATTGTTAAGAAATCAGTGCTCTCCAATGTGATTTATAGATTCAATACAATTTCAACAAAAATCTCAGGAACTTATGATTTGAATGTCAAGAAATTGATTCTAAAGTTTACATGGAAAGGCAAAAGACCTGAAATAGACAGAATAATACTAAGAAGAACAAAGCTGGAGAACTGACACTACTACGCTTCAGTGCTGACTATAAAGCTATGGTAATTAAGACAGTGTGGCATTGGAAAATAAGACAAATAGATCAATGGAACAGAATAGAGTGCCCAGAAATAGGGCCATACGAATCTAAGATACAATTTGTTGACTTGATAGAGGAGAAAAGGCAATTCAATGGAGAAAGGATAATCATGTCAACAAATAATGCAAGGACAACTGACCATCCATGTGGGGAAAAAAAAAATCTAGACAAAGACTTTACACCCTTCACAAAAATTTACTCAAAATGCACTGTATACCTAAATGTAAAATAAAAAATTATAAAACTTCTAAAAGGTAACATAAGAGAAAATCTAGGAAATGAGTTTTGCATGGCTTTTTATATGTGACACTAAATGCATTACCTATGAAAGAAATAACTGAAAAGTTGGATATTTAAAAAAAATCTCTGCTATTCAAACAACACTATTGAGAGAATGAAAAGACAATTCCCACAATCTAGGAGAAAATATTCACAAAACACATATGTGATAAAGGATGTGCACCCAAAATATACAAACACCCCTTAAACACTCTTTAATATATATTCAAATGAGTTGGAAACTTATATTTACACAAACCCCTGCATATTAATATATATAACAGCTTATTGGTAGTTGCCAAAACTGGTAAGCAAACTAGATGCCCTACAGTAAATGAGTAGATTATCTTACAGTCCATACAGGTGATGAAATACTGTTTAATGATGAAAAGAAAAGCCTTATCAAACCGTGAAAAGACATGAAGGAGACTTAGTTGCTAAGTAGAAGCTGCCAGTCTGAGAAGGCTACCTATGATGAACATAATTAATTTTATTTAAAAAGAAACAGAATAACATCATTTTAAAATGACAAACATTCCTCTCTTATTAGCTGTTACACTGCTCAATGGTGACATCCTGAAAGTCCCTTATCACAGGCAGTGGTGGTTCCTCACAGTTCACTCTCCTTTACCTCTCTGCAGCTTTTCGACAAAGATGATTCTGCCTTTTTATTTCTCAAAGGTTTCTGTTGCCCTATAATCCAAAACATCTCTTTACTCTTTTTCTTCTTTTTCCACCCTTTATTCTATCCTCTTCTATAGATTATCTTTCTTCTAGCCCCTAAATATATGTACACCATGTTCTTTCTAACTCTCTTTTAAATATACAAAACAGTATCACTCCTCCCTTGGCTTTTTGGCTCTCATCTCCTTGTATAATTCATTTTGTGTATAGTTCCTCCTAAGACTTTACATTTTTGAGGTCCTGAATTAGATTTATTTTATAATCATTGTGACCTGTGGAAAAACTGCCTGGGGTGGCTAATAGAGCCTTAATAAATAAATGAATTGATTTATAAAGCAATTCTCTACTAAATAAGTAGGGAGAGAACCATGAATTTAATAGTGCAATTATAACATGGATTCTTTGCACTCCCCCAAAGAAGGTCAATTTTCTCCCTGTTTCAGAAGATGTAATGAGGCACAGAGGAACCTCTTGGGGAGCAGAATATTGAACTTCTCACTACTCAAGACTTTTAAAAAATCATCTAAGAGAAGAACTTTTTTTTTTCTTTCTTTTGTTATGATCATAACAATCTAATTTCACAGGATTTCCATCCCATAACCCAAGCACATCCCCCTACCCCCCAAACTGTCTCCTCCGGAGACCATAAGTTTTTCAATGACTGTGAGTCAGCATCTATTCTGCAAAGAAGTTCAATCTGTCCTTTTTTCAGATTCCACATGTTGGTGAAAGCATTTGATGTTAATGTCTCATTGTATGTCTGACTTCACTTAGCATGATAATTTCTAGGTCCATCCATGTTGCTAAAAATGCTGGTATTTCATTCATTTTAATAGTTGAGTGATATTCCATTGTGTATATGTACCACATTTTCTTGATCCACTCCTCTGTCGATGGACATTTAGGTTGTTTCCATGTCTTGGCTATTGCAAAGAGTGTAAGAGAAGAGCTTTCATGCAGAATGAGGTTGGTAGATGCACAACATCCGTTCTTCTAATACTTCTAAAATATACCCCTTGGATAATATGGACAGCAACCTATCAGACCAGTGAAAACTATATCTGTCAAAACTATGTCTGTCAAAATATCATGCCAGTTACCTATAGTCAAGAAAATCAGAAGAACCAGTGTTATACAACTGATATAGCTGTGCTTAATATATGGACATTGCTGAGGATCTTACTCGTGATGTTGTGTAGTGTTCTGTTCACAGTGACCAACGGATGATACTTACCTAAGGTCTCAAAATAAGGAGGGAGATTCTCTTTCCTGAGCTAAATGATTCAAATGTGTGGCACCTTGAGCAAAGTACTTAAGCTTTGAAGTGGCTGCTTATCTGTCAGTTCTGCCTTACTTTCTATATTTTTCCCTTCAAACTTTTTTACTTCTTTTCGTTCTGTTCTAAGATATGCATTTTTATAAGACATTTTGAATTATTTTTGAACAAGCCAGGTTATAAATAAATAAATACAATAAAAATAGACGAGAAAATGAGACCAAAATTGAATTGATTATGTTGGAAAATTTTACATCCCAAAGAACTTTTTGAAAACATGTGAAGAAGGTTTATAAAACTCTGTGCACCCTCCTGGCGTTTTTTTTTTTTTTTTTTTAAAGCACCAGTATTCAAGGGATGAATGCACCACTCACTGCAAATTATCTCCTTATCCTAAAATAAGTGGTGTTATTCCATTTCCATGTATATATTTTAAGAAATGAAATCCATGACTAATATCCTGAAAATAATTCATTTAAAGTAGTTCAAAAATGACTTGGAAATATTTTGAATATATACTTCAAGGTTCATACTGCAGCTATTTTTCCTTTCAGAAAACAGCATATTTGATCCTCCCAGTGGTCTTTGTGAAGCTGCTTTCTCTCATACACTCCAGCTGTGGTGCAAGCCTAGCTTCTCTGGTGGTAACAACTCCACCATTTGAATTTGGGAGACAGCTCATAAACAAAAGATATTTGGCAAAGATATTTTATTTAATGCTTTGAGATGATGCAAATTTGCTGTTGGATGGGGAAGAATAGACTGTTTTAAAGGAGCAAGTCAGCTTTTTGGTATGATTGAGTTATTCCTGTCTGAAAAATAACTTGCCATCACTTTTCTTAGCCAGTTTGCAGTAAGAAAAGTAGCTTCTACTTCAGGAGACAACTTGAGTAACTGGAGATCTATTTTAAGGAATATTGTCTATTTTAAGAAAGAGAAAGGACAGTTAATCTGTCCTCTTCTGGAGGCAGGGAACTTTATGTGGGGCAAGGCTGTGACAGCAGGTCAAGACAGCCACTCGTAGTCATGCTTTGCCTCTAATGAGCTATAGAAGCTGCTGAAATAAAGATTATTATGCCCCATCTCAGTTTAGTGCTCTCTGCCAGTCAGCTGACTGATCCAAGATTTGCACTTAGAACATCATCTAATTATACAATAACCTTAAAAAGTGATATGTATCATTTCACTTGAATCCTCACCACTGCTGTAAGTATTAGGGTTATTTTCCCTGTCTTTTAGGGCTACACCCATGGCGTATGGAGGTTCCCAGGCTAGGGGGTCAAAACAGAGCTGCAGCTGCTGCCTCCACCAAAGCCACAACAACCAAATCTGAGCCACATGTGTGACCTACACCACAGCTCATGGCAGTGTCGGATCCTTAACGCATTGAGTGAGGCCAGGGATTGAACCTGAGTCCTCATGGATGCTTGTAAGATTTGTTTCCCCTGAGTGATGATGGGAACTCCCCAGAATTAGGCATTATTATTAAACCCACTTTCAGATATCACAACTGAGTCCCAGAGTGAGGAAATAGCCAGCTGTAGTTTACCTAAAGACTGAGCTCAGAGGAACATAAGTGCTTTTCTTTGCATTTTGTATCCTGCTCAACCACCTCATTTGTTACTGAGCCTAAGTTAGAAACTTTTAACTTTCTTATCTATCTCCTACACACCCCACATCCCCAAATCTTAGCTCTCCATGCTCATGTAATACCCAAATTATTTTCTGGAAAATTGTATCACACCTGATTCATTGATAACAGAGTTTCCTTTCACTAAGTTCTGATCTCATTCTACCTCTCTTTGAAATTCTTTAGTTCTCCATTGTTAACAAGATCGTGATAAAAATCTCTCCCTTACAGAACACTGTAAACCAGCTATAATGGAAAAAAAAAAGAATCATTACATAAAAATTAAAAAAAAAAAGTCTTCCCCATTACATACATGTCTGGGCATTTGAAACTGCTTCTTCTACCCCTGCTCTCCCTAACCTAGAATCGGTTCTTCCCTAGACTCAGAACCTGCCACACATATTCTGCCCTCTTTCTTGTTGTATTATTTTTCCCTCTCTCCCTAACAAATTACCAGACACAGATTGTTTTAAAGCATCATTCACTGATTAATTGACAGTTCTGTAGGTCAGAAGTCCAGGCAGGGTCAGCCAGACCAGGTACTACTGAGTCTCAAGAGCAAATGAAGGCATTGCCAGGGCTGCATTCCTGTCTGGAAGCTCTGGCCAAGAATCTACCTCCAAGCTTAGCTGTATGGTTGGCAGAATTCAGTTTCTTGTTGTAGGACTGAGATCCTTGGCAACCTCCATCTTCTCTCTGACTACTTCTTCCACTACATCTCTCTGACATCACCCAAGAAAAAGTTACCTGCTCTTAAGTTCTCATATAATTATGTAATTCCCGTTAATTGAGGATAGTGGCCCTACTTCAAGATTCATAACCTCAGTTATATCTGCAAGGGTACCTGAGCAATGTAATGTAACATATTCACAGGTTGCAGGGACTAGGTGCATGGGCCTCTTTGGGCGTGGGGTGGGGGTTATTCTGCCAGCAAGAATCATGCAGTGATGTCTACATGGCTGGCTCTTTCTTGAACTACAGGAATTTTTTCCCAAATCATCACAAATATGAAGCCCTTTCAGATTTATCAGGCAATTTTTTCTTCTTCCCTTCCCAGTAAATGCTTCTTGTACTCAGAAAATAGTGCATTTAAGTATTTATTTTCTTAAGTTAAAAAATGGGTATGTTTGGTTAGGTTCACATTGACCACTTTCTATCTACAATTATACCATAAAAATGGTCTTATTGTATGATTTTAATCAATATACTCTAAAAATTCCCTGGTTTCCTGGTAGTTTATTTGCTTCAGTATATTCATATAGTCGATTTGAATTTTTATGATAAGACTATAAGTATCCCTATTTTCATTTTATAGATTAGAAAATTGGTGGCTCAAAGAGGTTAAGGGATTTGCTAAGGTCAAATAGCAAGTGAGCAATGCATATCAAATAAGAAGATCTATCTGAGCTTACAGTTTATTCTATACACTATCTTTACATATTTTTCTTGCACATAAATGAATTTTATCTGCAATTTCTGAATACAGTAACAATTTATTTATCTGAAGCAATGTAATAATATTGAAATCATAGAAAATGTCATCAAACTCCTTTTCACTGAATGAACAGGACATGGAAGCAAAAAATCAATGTCAATTATAACCTGTAAAATTTATTTTATTATTATTAAAGTATAGTTGACTTAACAGTGTTTCGTCAAGTTCTGTTGTACAACAAAGTGACCCAAGCACAATTTCCCTGTGCTGTACAGTAAATTTCTTTAAAGATTTAAAACTGTGGATCTGGAGTTCCCGTCGTGACTCAGTGGTTAACGAATCCAACTAGGAACCATGAGATTGTGGGTTTGATCCCTGGCCTTGTTCATGGGTTAAGGATCTGGCATTGCCATGAGCTGTGGTGTAGGTCGCAGATGTGGTTCAGATCCTGCGTTGCTGTGGCTGTGGTGTAGGCCATCGGCTACAGCTCCGATTAGATCCCTAGCCTGGGAACCTCCATATGCCACGGGAATGGCCCTAGAAAAGGCAGAAAGACAAAAATAAATAAATAAATAAAAAATAAAACTGTGGATCTAAGATGGAGGATGGAGCACATATAAATATATTCTCCTCTGGTTCATACCCAGATTCAAATGTAATCACGTGGAGTTTTCAAAAGGGATAAACCCACACAGGGAAGGGAAATGAAGTCAAGAATAGGTCAGACAATTCAACAAAATTCTGGACTAGAGAGAAAGAATGGAATGGGAGAATGCTGAATGATGCCAAACTAAAAGTATGAGAAAGTTACAAAAAGAGCCTAAGACATGTTCATCCTGGACCAAAGGAGTCTCTGGACCCTGCAGGGAAGTATGATGAAGGATAGGAGTGAGAAATAAACTAAAAGCACTATTTAATCAAAAGTTGAGTGTACAGAACAATGCACACTTCTCCTCCATTTGCACATAGCATAGTTTTAACTCCCAAATGAAAAGAGAAAAAAATAATAGAGGTCTCTTCATTGTACTACCCGAGTCATGCTAGAGCATCCTGTGTGCTTATTGGTATCTCTGGATTTATGCTGTTAATTCAGCCAGACTGTTGGTCTTCTTCCTGTGCCCCTATTATCTGAATCTGACATAAACCCAGTTTCCAAAGGAGATATGTAGTTTGCATTCTTGGTCTTTGCATCTCAAAGTATAGAAGGATGTGTTTGAAGCTGAGAAAAATAGGTTAACAACCAGCACATGTCCATGGAGATGTATTCTCCCCTTCCATTTTGGTGCAAGATAAGACTCTACTGTAATTAGTTACGACACCCAGAACCAGGCATTATTACCTAATAACTTCAAATATTGATTCTATTTGAAAATGTCCTAGCCCTCTTTCACCCAGGCTGGCTCGCCTTTGTACAGCTCCCAAAGTCCAATATCACTATACTTCTCTGAACACTGCTTTTGGTCTAGTGACTGTACAACTTGAAGGCAAGACCTTCCACTAGATCTCCATTCCCTACATCAGATGCTTCATCAGACCTCCCTGGCTTTATGTACTACCTGGGAATGAGTTTACTGCATAACACATGGCACACTCAAAAGGCACTTTGTTGGCCAGAGGGCATAAAGGCTATACTTAACATTCTGAAAAGCCGCATTGTTTAACAAGAAACAAATATCTTTCATTACATTCAGACAGATCCATCATCAATCAAAATGCTTTCCTTCCCTTTTGCAAAGAGTGATCATTTCCTAAATTTTCTTAAAAGCAATTTTTGCCTTTTCAAAATTATTCCCTTTTAGGATTTTTCTCTTTCCCCTCTACTCATATTCAAGGACTTCTAATTATAACCAGGAAACCAAGTTGAATAGAATAATGTAAAGAAGAGAAAACAAAAGAATACTGACAGATGATGAAAATTATTCATTTGTTATAGGGGATCATTAAACACTTTCACTTCTATTGGCTATAAAAAAAACCTAAGGACTCACTATTACCACAAGCCTATTGTGACATTGGTTATTTCCTCTTGGAGCCCATCCATCATTCCAATGGGCATAGGGCATGTATTATGGCCCATTTATTTCATTTTTAATGTATTTTCCTTTTTAAAAATAGAAAATGGACCAAATAAAGCTGTGGCAGAATGTTCTACATAAAGTACTGTCTTTTTAATTACATTAAGAAATTTCTTCCCAATCATATTATAAAGTGATTCAGTCAGCATCTTTTTCCTGGGAAACTTTTTTCCCCTAGCATCACTTTTTAATTTAGTTTAGATCAATGGTTATATATATATATATATATATATATATATATATATATAATCACTAATAAAGCATTCTTTGTAAGCTAAAATATGTTTGAGTTGTCAAGGACAGAGGAAAGCATCCATTACAGTGTTATGTTATTATGTATTAATCATTTAAAAATAATTATCTGCTTATGGCCTTTATAGTTGACTCTATTTGACAAGCATTAAAATAATCAGAGAGTTTTTGAAAGCCTGAGTTATGCTAAGACCTCTACCACCAACTGTCAAAACTCTATTGTTTTACTGTATGAATAAATAATATGGTCCCTGCAAATGCGGTAACTTGTTCAGATTCAGTTAATAGTAATCCTGGGATAAAACCCATAGTTTCAATAATTACATCCACTGTTCTTTATAAATGTGCTACACTAACCCATACATTTCTCTCTCAGGCCACATTAGACAGCACTGTAGACTAGTTCATACTGCTCTAGGGTAATGTTCCTTCACTCTCAATTGATCAACCTTATGTGTATTGGTGATGCAGACAATATCAGAATACCTACAGCAATGTAAGGGATAAAAGAGAATGAATAATCAAAAGGCATATATAGTTTTTAAATAAATTTTATTGGTGTATAGTTGACTTAGAAAGTTACGTTTCAGTTTTAGGTGTATAACAAAGTAAATAAGTTACACACACACGCACACATTCATTCCTTTTCAGATTATTTTCCCATATAGGTTATTACATCATATTGAATAAATTACCCTGAGCTATATAGTAGGTTCTTGTTATCTATCTATTTTATACATAGTAGTGCGTATATGTTAATCTCAACCCCCTAATTTATCCTTCTTGCCCCACATTTTCCCTTTGGTAACCATGAATTTGGTTTCAAAATCTCTGAGTCTGTTTCTGTTTTGTAAGTTCTTTCTTATCAGTTTTTGTTATATTCCACATATTAGTGATATATGATATTTGTGTTTCTCTGTCTCTGACTTCCTTTACTGTGATAATTTCTAGGTCCATCCATGTTGCTGCAAAGGGCATCATTTCATTCTTTTTATGGCTGAGTGATTTTCCATCATATATATGTACCACATCTTTTTTATTCAACCCTCTGTTGATGGACATTTAGGTTGCTTCCCTGTCTTGGCTATTGTGAACAGTGCTGCAGTGAACATTGGGGTGCATGTATCTTTTTGAATTATGATTTTCTTCAGATATATGCCCAGGAATGGGATTTCTAGATCATATGCTAGTTCTATATTTAGTTTTTAAAGGATCCTCCGTACTGTTCTCTATAGTGGTTGCACCAGTTTATATTCCCACCAACAGTGTAAGAGGGTTCCCTTTTTTGCACACCTTCTCTAGCACTTACTCTTTGTAGATTTTCTTAATTATTGCCATTCTGACCAGTATGAGGTGGTATCTCATTATCGTTTTGATTTGTAAAAATCAAATAATTAGTGATGCTGAGTATCTTTTCATGATTTTTTTTTTTTTTTTTTTTTGTCATCTGTATGTTGAAAGGCCACATATTTTGACATTTTGCTTTTGGCAGTTGTTCAAATATTTGGTTCAGAGTTTCAAATATATCACAAAACAAACCAGACTATGGCCACAAAACAATTGAAAAAAAAGGAAAGCAAACATTTATTGGGTGTACGTGGTGTTCTACATGCTATACATATGCTGTTATTCTTAATTTTAAAATAACCTTATGAAGTAATTATCATTAATCATCTTGCTAATAAAACTAACACAGCAATATGTCTACATGTTTAAGATCACACAGCTTATAGGTATGGGCACTGAGACTTGAACCAATGACCAACATAACAAAAATACAATGTACCTTATATTACACCATGCTTTCTTTTATTGACTTTAAAATACCTTAAGGCAAGTATGACAAAGCAAGGCAAGAGGGACAAAGTGATCTGGATAATCTGAAAATCTGAATGGTCTATCTTTGGGTACTGAGAGTTGAGTTGAACGGTCATCATAAGTGACCAAAAACACCTCCATCCACCAGGTCAGTAATATGACATAATGGAAGTTCATATTCATGAACTTCAAGATGTATCTTCTCCACTCCTTATCTGGTTTTAATTCTATAAATACTGATTGAGAATCTATCATGTGCCACAGATTAGGCTAAGGGGCTTGCATGAGAATGCTGAATAACTCAAATACTGACCTCAACAAGGTACATAGGATTGGGTATAGTATGTTTGAAAAACTCTGGGTAGGTCAGGATGTCATGAGGGTGATATACACAAGGGATAAGAAAAGGGTCTAGTTATAATAGGAGGAAGAGCAACATCATGAAAAATCATGTGAAGAAATCAAGACTTAAATTTTGAGAAGTGAAGTGACAAGACCATCCTTATTGCAATGCACAGGATGAACTGGATGGAACCGTCTGGATGAAGGGAAATAACCACAAAGTTCTTAACCCACATCATAAAGGATAGGTGGACTAAATTAAGGTTGAGCAAGTGGAGACTGAGAAGAGAAGATAAATTTGAGAAATACTTTCGGAAAATATTGGCATTGGAATATTTTAGATAATGGAGTTCCCAATGTGGCTTAGTGGGTTATGAACCCAACTAGTATCCATGAGGATGTGGGTTTAATCCCTGGCCTTGGATCCTGGCATTGCCTTGAACTGTGGTGTAGGTCGCCACATGGCTTGGATCTGGTGTTGCTGTAGCTGTGGTGTAGGCTCTTAGCTGCAATTCTGATCCACCCCTTAGACTACAAACTTCCATATGGCCTGGGTGCAGCCCTAAAAACAGCCCTAAAAAAGAAAAAAAAACAGCCCTAAAAAAGAAAAAAAAAACCTGATGAATATGGTCCACTAGAAATAAGAAAAAGATGATTCAGAGGCAAAACTTGGGTTTGGGGATTGAAAGTGTGGTTGTCTTTGGATAATAACTGCTAGAGTCAAATTTAAGTGGCAAAATAATTTGAAGAGGGGGATAGATATTAAGGTCAGTTTTAGGTATTTTGTGCCACTGGGACATCTGAAGGAGATATTCACAAAAGACTTGGATTGAAGTTTCTGCAACAGAGCGAAGTTATGGTAAAGCCACAGTTGTTTCTTAGCTGTTGGCATTCATTTGGCACTCAAAACCATATGCTTGAGATCATATATAATTTGATCTCTCTTAGTCTCTTTCTTAAAAGATGTGGAGCTCAGATTATGCAGTTTTTAAGGTCCTCCTCCAACTCTAGGACTCAATAATTTTATCAATGGCTGTAAAATATCATTTTTTTCTTTGATTTCTCTACCTCCTTACTATGAAAATCATTTATCTAGACTACTGTTACTTGGATTGTATATGTATATATACAGGTATAACCAATGCATTAAATGTTATTTACTCTGATACAGATAATTCTTCTTCTATAATAGCTGATATTTCACAGTTTTCTATTAAAATAATATATCAGTTGAATTAATATTGAATTATTTTTAGTTCTACTGGATGTCATTTGTTTTGTGAGGCATAAAAAT
This sequence comes from Sus scrofa, assembly GCF_054392235.1. Lineage (NCBI taxonomy): Eukaryota > Metazoa > Chordata > Mammalia > Artiodactyla > Suidae > Sus > Sus scrofa. Next base: position 35,271,286 of record NC_139395.1, on the reverse strand, counting down.
ACAAAATATATGAGAGTTGGAAGCTGCTAAAAGGGGGATGAACGCAGACAAGATGAAACTAGTACTAATTTTTCAAGGTAAGTGTTATGTCAATAGCATGAGTCAAGTCCTGTTGGAACAGAGTAGAAATTCCTGGAATAATTATAGTAAACCTTTATGGAGATCTCAAAGGAGCGAGACCTTGAATTAAAAAAGTGAAAGGGTGAAACTTACTCAACTTAGAGGAAGAACATAAACAAGAACTGTGGAAGTCACAAAGAAAGTAGTTTAAATTTGTATTGGCAAATTTTCATTAAGGAAAATGTGCCACTTTGGGTCCATTAGTAGATAGACCTGAAGAGTGAAATAGGAGAGGATCACCATGAGCATTATGTGCCCTTACCTTGATTGTGGCTTTAACCATGGTTGGCAAAGCTACACTGGGCACCCAAATGGGAAGGAAGACTATGTTCAAAGTTCTTCATTATTCTCAGATGAAATAAATACCTGTCTTTCTGTCTTCTACCTTTCTGGTTTTCATAGAATATTTGACACCATGGAATCCTAAATACCTCTGGTGACGTAAGAAACAAGCTATTCTCCCACAAGACAATGACAATATGTTCTTTATCATTATTTTTTTGTTCCTGCAGCATGCAGAAATTCCCAGGCCAAGGATAGTGACAATACTGGATCCTTAATCACTAGGCAACCAGGGAACTATGAGAGTGTATCTTTTTGAAGAAATTTAGAGATGGTAATGAAAAATAATTTGCAACAAGTCATGAAATTCAATGGAATCTAGGGACTCTACATCAGAATAAATTTTCTTTAAATGTTCTACATCTAGTATTTTAAACAAATTCCTAAAATGTGAAGAAGTGTAGTACAAAAATCAATTTAAATTGTTGATATAAATAATAGTTTTATTTGCCAAATTTTCTACTGCAAAATACACAATTTTGAATTATTTTCCCAGACTCACTCTACCTATAATTACTTATTTTCTCCATATATGGTTGGTGAACCAGTTGAGTCCATCCTTGGACACCATTAACACCTTTGGACACCTCTCTGGCCATCATGGACTTCTGCATTGTCACAGCTCACTGAGAGACACATGTGTAGAGGAAAGTAGCTAATTAGCAAGGAAAGAGCTCTCCACCCAAAATCACATGTCCGCTTAACTCCTATCCTCATAACATACAGTCAACTGAGGAAACAGAGGACAAAAACCTCATGGGTAGAGGACAAGTATCCAAAAAGCTATAATTATATCATTTGCCAGTGATTTACCCTTAATAGGGGTAAGCACAAGATAGTATAGAGTGAAACATCATAACTTTTCATGCTTGCTTCAAGTAAAGATTATATACTCTAACTGCAAAATAAGTTTAGTAAGAGAATTCTTAACATTTGCAATTTTGGAATCTAGGAATATGTTTGTAAAGAGGATATAAATTATTTTAGGATAAACGACACTTTTTCCATATAAGTTTCTTGGTTCAAAGGTACTGTTTTACAGGCTGTGATTGGAACAGATTTCTGAATGGAGGAGTATTAGATTATCAGTTTCTGGGAATAGCCTGGAGACCCTCACTCCCCACCCCCTGCTCTCTGGCAATGGGATCACAGCACTGATCTCAGGCATCACCCCCTGCCTTGTGCTATTCTTAGGCTAATGGAAAGAATGCTAAGCTCAGCAGAAGCTAAGAGTATCTGAAATGCTGAGGTAGAGACTGACAACCCCTTCAACACTGGCATATGAGGGACACTTATTTTAAGCCATTTTCCCTAAATACATTATGTGATAAGTAGTCTGGTGCCTGCCAGATGCACCATCTGGGACTCATGTTTTCTTTTTCTGTCTTCCCTTGGCTGTTGGGTTACAGCTCTTTTTCTACAATGTCCCTTATGCCCCCAATCCTAAATTTCCACATCTGTCTCCTGCAACAGAATGTCAACACCTTGGAGGTAGAGGCTATGTCCTCTTCCTGCTTGTATTATCCCACAGGACCTTTATTACATAATGAGTGTTCATTAAATTGTATGGAATACAGAAGTTCATAGGAAGGTTTCCCAGGAATCTCAAGAGTATGTGTCGGATAAAGCCCTGAGAAACTCTTAGGGGTAAGAGTACCAACATCAGGGCTCTAACGTTTTTTAGGGATCAAACAGAGATCTTCCTAGTGACTAAGATAATTAATGTAATTTTTCTTAATTTCCATTGCCTAGGTACTCTGGGGCTTTCTCATGTCATACTCTTGAAAAAATAATGTTGAGTATTTTTTCATGTGCTTGTTGGCCATCTGTATACCTTCCTTGGAGAAATGTCTATTCAGGTCTTTTGCCCATTTTTCAATTGGGTTGTTGGCTTTTTTGCTGTTGAGTTGTATTAGTTGCTTGCATATTTTAGAGATTAAGCTCTTGTCAGTTGCATCATTTGAAACTATTTTCTCCCATTCTGTAAGTTGTCCTTTTGTTTTCTTTTTGGTTTCCTTTGCTGTGCAAAAGCTTGTCAATTTGATTAGGTCCCATTGGTTTATTTTTGCTTTTATTTCTGTTGCTTTTGGAGACTGACCTGAGAAAACATTTGCAAGGCTGATGTCAGAGAATATTTTGCCTATGTTCTCTTCCAGGAGTTTGATGGTGTCTTGTCTTATGTTTAACTCTTTAAGCCATTTTGAGTTTATTTTCATGTACAGTGTGAGGGTGTGGTGTGTTCTAGTTTCATTGATTTGCTTGCAGCTGTCCGGGTTTCCCAGCAATTCTTGCTGAAAAGACTGTCTTTTTCCCATTTTATGCACAACATCCCTGATTATTAGAGAAATGCAAATCAAAACTACAATGAGATACCAACTCACACCAGTCAGAATGGCCATCATTAATAAGTCCACAAATAACAAATGCTGGATAGGGTGCACTGTTGGTGGGAATGTTAGAAAACTATACATAGAACTACCATATGACCCAGCAACCCCACTCTTGGGCATATATCTGGACAAAGCTTTCCTTTAAAAAGACACATGCACCCACATGTACATTGCAGCACTATTCACAATAGCCAAGACATGGAAACAAGCCAAATGTCTACTGACAGATGATTGGATTCGGAAGATGTGGTATATATACACAATGGAATACTACTCAGCCATAAAAAAACAAAATGATGCCATTTGCAGCAACATTAATGGAACTAGAGACTCTTATACTGAGTGAAGTTAAGTCAGAAAGAGAAAGACAAATGCCACATGAAATCACTTATATCTGGAAACTAATATACAGCACAAATGAACCTTTCCACAGAAAAGAAAATCATGGACTTGGAGAATAGACTTGTGGTTGCCCAGGGGGAGGGGGAGGGAGTGGGATGGATTGGGAACTTGGGGTTAATAGATGGAAACTATTGCTTTTGGAATGGATTAGCAATGAGATCCTGCTGTGTTGCACTGAGAACAATGTCTAGTCATTTATGATGAAGCATGATAATGGGAAAAAAAGAATGTATACATGTATGTATAACTGGGTCACCATGCTGTACAGTAGAAAAAAAATTATATTGAGGAAATAACAATAAAATTTTTTAAAAATAAAATTAAAAGATAAAATAATTATAAAAAATATAATGTTGGCTATAAGCAATCTAGATTTTGTGAACTTGGAAGGCTGGTCTTTGAGGATCTGGACTTTCTTATTAGTGATAGTGGTTGGGTGGGCTTTCCATCAAATTTAATTACCAAAGGCACTTGGGATAACATACAACTTCTTCAAGGCCTATTGGGAATTTACCCATAAACTCAGGAAATCCTTTGTCCTAGGATAATCCTAAAATTATTAAAGAGGAAAACAAAGGCAAATACTGAATCTAAAATATTAATTTATTTTGAATTTTTAACATGAAAATCAAAATGCAAAAGTAAAATAATTAAAAGTCACTCACGCAAAAATACACAAAATAAGTGAAAGAAATAACTAGGTTGTCACTTTCATTGGGAGTTCAAGAAATGTATCCCTATGAAGCCATTTAACTGGACATTTGAATTAAACGAACAAGCTGAAAGTGTGGGAAGGTCAGAAGAAACATTTACAAGTAGTGGAAGAGAGTCTACAAAGGCTCTACTATGAGGACCATCTTGGTTAGTTCCTAGGACAAAAAAAGGCTCAGGTGACTTCAAGGAAACCAGAGGCACAAGGTAGGTTGGGCAAGGCAGGAAGAGCAATACCACCGAATAACAAGCCATCCGATTCTGCAAGTCTAATTACCCTCTCTTGCCCCATGGCTTAGCTTGGGCTCCTGGGTCACCACAGCCTGTGACAAATGAGGCCTGGCATTAGGACCTCACCAGGCTCAGTGTGGCCCGACAGAGCATTAAGAAACTGTACGAAATGTAGTTTCTCCCGTGTGACAGTGCTTGACTGTTAGAAGGAAATATATTTTAAAAATATTATGATATTAAGACAGAAACTCCATCCCCATGATTTCAAAATTCAATCTGAAGGGTCTCTTAGGATAAACAAAAATCTCTCTATTCCTTTTGACATAGCCAGAATGAGGAAAATTGAAAGCCTACCTATACCCTCGGAAAATTAAATTCTGGTTTAGTTAATGTTCTCCTCTTGGCTGAAGTGGCTACTTAAGGAAAGATAATGAGAGTGTTAGGATGTTTAATTGCCGCTTAGCTTAATCAGTATCTCTATTGCTCCTGCTGGAAAGGATGGGGAGAAGGGAGGAGTGTTAAATTAGAAATGGAATGAAATACCACTCTATTGGCCCAAGGAAAAAACCTCACTTGTATGTGAGAAGGACTCACAGGCTTGAGGGGAGTGTTTACTGGCACCTGGGAGTCTGTTGCTATACGGACTATGTGGAGAACAGACTGGATGGAGTGGCTGGATGGAGTCAGGGAAGTGTTAGGGCCCATTAGCATGGTGGAAGCTAGTTCAAAGCTTGAGAGACCAAGCCCAAATCTAGAATAATGATGCCATATTAACTACCACAGTTCTAAGTGGAAGAACAGTTTTTTTACATTAAGCTGGAATGAGATCCCCAGTGAGATCTGTGCATGGCAGCTCTAGGGTCAAGGCTAATCTTAAAGGTAACACAAAGGCAACTAGGAGGAAGGGGTTCCTTTCCTATGATTCTGTAACTGTTCAGTAATGATATTAGACTGGAAATATTAAAAATATTTTCCACTTCCAAAGCTAAATAGTTTCATCACCAGACACCATTGGACATTGTGTTCTTATTCACCAATCAAATCTCCAGTGTCTAGCACAGTGCCTGACACATATGTAAACACTTAGAAATCAACTATTGACTTGATTGCTGGATACATCTAGCTATCACCATATATTGAGTAATTATACTGTGTTGAAAGGTTTTCTTTTTCACAATTCCCAGTGTATAACAGAGAGAAACCTCCGTATCATACTAACCTCCAGTAAAATATATGGAGGCTCCTCCTTGCTATATTTATAAACTGCAAGTGAATAGCAGGCACTTGTCATTCCTTGTACCCTTGATCCTCCAGAATGAGAGGAAGAAAGATCAACAACTAGCCATGGAATCATCTCTTACATGGAGTTTACTGCCTGAGATGGCAAATTGGGTATTTTCTAGAGGATGAAAGCCTATCTCAGAAAGCCAGATCCAGGATCAGACAAGAACTCATGGTTTCAACTTGTTGGTGAAGATGGTTAACTGCTTAAGGACACCTTATTCATCCTAAAATTTAGGAAAAAGGAACAATTTCTAGGTCAAGACAAATATTCCTAGCATTGCTTCATGACAAGTGTGATTTTGAGATATAATAAAATTCCCATGTTTCTAGTAAGGCCTCTGTTTGTTGGGTCAGTGTTTGCATTTCCACCTCCCTGCATCATCATCTTCATCATCAACATCCGTCATCTCAATGCCTCTTAAGAATTTGTGTACCTAGCATGGGGAGGGGGGGTTGCCTCCAGTATAATTAGTCTTTTTGACTAATCATCTGGCTTAGTATCCTGGAGAATCTGTAACTTTGCATCTTGTGTCTAATACTGAAGTAAACCCAGGGGGTTATCAAGGATTTAGGGCTGCAGGGGAGCAGACACTGCTTGCACTCTTTGAGAATGAACACACACATAAGGAAACCTCAGAAGGAGGCACCCTGTTTACTATGGAAGCACAACAACAGATCCTGAGCTACAAAGAAACATGGTGAGTCTGAAGAATGGACCTGGTGCACTGTGTACACTGTTAGGCAAGCTGCTTTTTTACTGAAAAAGAAAGATGAAGCTTGTTTTTATGTATGCAAATATTGGTGTATCTCAATTTCTGGAACAAAGGCATGGCATACTGTATAACATGAGGATATTATCATTTATTTAGCTTTGTTCCCATTAATAAGACATTTAGATTGTTTCTAAAATTTTTGGCAATAATACATTGATTGCACAGCATTGATACCCTGTACAAACACCTGGAGTACATGTGCAAGATTTCCCTTTAGCTTCTGAGAAATAAAAATGCAGAGTATTGAATAATATTGTTTTATTGATACTACCATATAGCATTTCAAAGTAGCTGGATCATTTTGATTAATTCAATAGATCTAGATAGGTGGGTAGGAAGGTAGATAGATATGCATTTAAGCACAATATGCAATATGTCTTTAGGATTTGCTCTGGAGTTTATTTGTATTAAAACATTTTATTCAAATTTTTCTGTGGGTAGTTATATAAGCGAGAAAAATGTATCATATGGTTCGTGTAGATATACTGACAGTTTACTCTGTGAACTTGGAAGGGCATTAGTTAGGGGGAGACAGTTTGTGATCTGAAGTTAATAACCTTTCCAGGGGAATGGGAAAACTAAACAAAGAAATGGATCTAATTCTGATGGAATTTAATCTGGAATTTAGAATGACTGCCACTATCTTCCATTCTGCTTTTTTTTATTCTCATTTTCTTTTCTAGTTAGAATTCTTATTCTCAATTTTTAATTTCCAAAGCTGAGTACTGAGCAATCTATAATCTTCTGCAATGTGCCTAGATCAATAAAAATAAACTTATTTACTATTTATCTATCTTAAATTGACCAAACCCTTATTCTCTGTTGTAAATGTAAAACAATGATGAATTTTGTATAATTCATTGTGAAAATATTGGTAAATATTATTTAAGCAGAAACTCACTGCCAATTATATTCCCCAGACGTTGCCACCTAAGACTATAAAGAGACATGAAGAAGGATATTTCTCACAGCACCATTCCCTGTAAGGAGCACCAGATAACCAGGAGAATGGGTGAGTTAGAAGGGTTAATACATGGTATGGAAAGTTCTATGGCACTTAGAAACAATGAAGTACAAGCCTATAATGCAACGTGAATAAATTCTTAAAAATACAATGTTATTTCAGAAAAGATATAAAACCCATTCTATAGCTTGATGTTTTTTACATAAAATTTTAGGCACAGATTTCCAAAATAATGTATTTTTCAAAGATAAACACACAATGACAAATATCAGATATATTTAATTGTGTACTGGAGTGAAAAGGTAAAAAGATGGACAAGAATCAGAGATGAAAGGGTTAAAATATCAACATGAAGTTAAATAAGCAAAATAGGGCTTGCCTGCCTTAGTGATTATGATGTTCCAGAAACAAAGACACATGAAGAATTTAATTCTATGTACCTGAAATCCTCAAATATTAACATAAAATAAAAGTGAAAATAAAGGAAAAGTAAAGGAAAAGTCAAGTGAAAGAGAAGTAAATTAAACTCGGTAGGTATTTTAGTACAAATACTCAGTGCCATTTCAAGTTAATTACCTGTAATTCTTATGGGCAACCATGTGAGTTGACTTTTCTTGCTTTCTTACCCCACAATGCAGGCTTTCAGGAAATATTGTCAGCTCTGCCTCCAGGATATATTTAGAATCTGATCGCTTGTCACCATCTCCTCCCCTATTCCATCACCTGTCATCCGGTCTTTTGTTTATAATTGCTTCCACTCTTGCCCCCTTTTAGTTTATTCTCCACAAAAGAGATAGAAAAATCCATGTCAGATTATGTCACTCTTCTGCTTAAAACCCTCCAATGCCTCACATCTCCCCAAGAATAAAACACCAAATCCTTCACTTGGCCTACACAAGGGCCTGTATTACCCTGCCTCAGTCTAGTTTTCTTGATTTGTCTTCTACCAAGTTGCCCCTTGCTTCCCATGCTTCATCTATAGTGACCTCCTGTTCTCCCTGAAACAACCAAAACCTACTCCTGCCTCAGTGCCTTTGCATGTGCTTCCCTCAGCCACAACACTCTTCCATTTGCTGGCTCATTCCTTTGCTTATTTGTGATCTCTTCTCAGATACTATCTTATCATAGAGGACTTTCCTGTCTACTAAATCCAAAACAGCACCCTTCTGCTCCTTCCTTAATTTGCTCTTTTTAAATTCTTTTCAGTACTTGATGGCACCTGACATATTACATTTTTTATCTGCTTCCCTTGTTAGAGCTGCATGAGAGGTTGCTGCTCATTCAGAGAAACTATAACAATGTTAGGTTCGAGTTTGTGCCTTGGAACTATAGAAGAAGTGAATCACTGTGACGGACCTGAATAAATTTTATGGATAATAACTGGAGAAGATAAGGAAATAATGATAATAATAACACATTTTCTATAAAATTTGAAATTGAATACATAAATTTGACTTAAAAAAATCATGCCTCCTTTTTCATCTTACCAGTAAAACAAGTTGAGGTTAAACAAACTTAAACCCTTTTCTAAAAGTCCCCATCAGGGAAAAGCCAAGTTCATTCCTAGGACTGAAATTGGTAGGTTCTTCATCTTTAACCCTTTTCATTGAATGAATATTCTCCAAGGTATTTTCAAAGATTTCTCATCTTCCCCTGGAGTTTATTGTTTAGTTCCAAATTAAGATTCTCTGAAAAGTTCATCTGTGGAAGTGGCAAATGTGAGAAATTCTAGGCATGTGGTCTCACTCCTAATGAAAGATTCACTTAAATAAATATAACAACCAGTAATTATTTACACCTTCTTGATCGCTTTCAATTTGACAGGTTTAAAAAAGGGGGAAAGGTTCTTCAGAGAGAAAAAAAGCTACAAAGCACATCAGTATCTGAATCAAAACACCTGCATATTAGTCATAAAATATGGAGCCTGCTGTACAACTGTAGTCTCAGGCAAAAGATATAATAAGACAGCTTTATCAATGGATATGAATCAAGAACTTTCTTTAGGAGGTGGTCCCATGAGGGAATTATCTCTTCACAAAAAATGTTTTAGTAAACAAACACCTGGAGAAATAATTATGCCCCCTTACTCCACAGAATACACTAATCTCAGGCTTGCTCTGCAAGGAGTAAGGGATTCATTTACTACAATATTTCATGCAGTTTATGCAGCCACAAATAGACTGCATTGTTTACCCTTTGGAACGTAAGGAGAATCAGGCTGGTAGGAAGAACACTTTGGAATGAACTCTTCCTCTTAAATGCAAACGGTGCTAAACTGTTGGGACCAATTTTCTTGAGCTTCTGTCAGAATACCAGGTATATAGTAATGAAGCTCCATGATACATAGTAAATACAGGCTTCAAACTAATTTTTCCTTCAGATTTTAAGATAGGTTTAAAGTGGTGGATAAAAGCATCCACCTTTATAGTGAAAAGATATCTGACATCTTCCTAAAATAAAATCAGATAGACATCCAATTCTATTTTGCAAGTCTCCGAATAGCTTTTTTCCTTGTTAGTGATCTTGCTTAGCAATTTAGATCTATCACTGCATTAGATAATTGCCAAATTGCCTTTTGGCTTTCAGCTATGTGATTCCAGAGTATATATCTTTTGAAATAATATTTCCAAGCTCTTTAATTAGCCACTGCTTATTTCCAAAGGCTTTAGGTGGGCACAGTAAGTGCATTAAATTGGAAACAATCTGATGTGTGAATATGATGACTGTGATTTCTAGTTGCACAGCCCTAATACCTAAATTTTATGCCTGACATTACAGGTTTCTTGTTATCCTCAGTCTTGGATAATCTACCAACCTTTAACCCATATAACATACCTGAACCAAGGAATTCCACATGGAGTTCTCTGAGATCCGGCATTGTCTAGATATCCCAGAGTAGCGGGACCTTCCAAAATACCTTTCCCACTCAAGACCTGAATTTCTGCACCTGTTAAGACTATAGGGCTTTATAGAACTCCTCCTAATTTCTATCTCTGAATTGTACAACTGACCTTTGCTCAAACAAATATTTGGGGGTTTGTTTATCTGCCACTTTTCATAAGTTTTATATTAATTCTGCACCTTCTCACCTTCCTCTCTTATTCCCGGAGCCATTTTCACGAAATGGCTTTCTTTTGTGTCTCACTATCCGCAGAGGCCTGGGAGTGGGCTCAGGCAACCCTCTCCTCTTGCCGTTAGGAGTATGGACTCTGGATACTTCATATAATTTTATTATTAGTTTTTTGGCCATGGGGTACAGGGGCTTGATGTGAGATCTCAGTTTCCAGACCAGGGACTGAACCTGAGCCGCAGAGGTGAAAGCACTGCATCCTAACCGCTAGACAACCAGAGAAGCTGAATTCAGATTACTAAAGGCAAACCCTGGGCTCCCTTACTTCCTTGCAGATTTTGCCTACATGCCTCAGCTCCCTCATCTCTAAGATGATGATGATAAATACGTCAACTTTTCAACCCAACAGAGGGTTTTATGAGAAATAAGTGGAGCAAGAATGACAAAGAACATAGGAGAATACTTGCCATTGAATAATTGCTTGGTGAAAGAAAGATGCTTTTAATCTACCCCAAATACTCTTAATTTGGAAGTCATTCCTTCTGATACTTATTAATCTTTTACGCTTTATTCTCTCCCAAAGTAAAATATCTACCGCAATAACAAAGGAATGGAAGAAATTGTCTCCAGTATAATTAGTCCTACAAATGATTTTATGTATCCTAAATTTTCACATTTGCTTGTAATTTCTTTCTATACTGAAAAAAAATGTTTGCACAAATTTCTCCCTGCCATCAGAATCAGAGATGACACTGTGGCATTTTAGATACAGTTCAAATTTTGTTTATCTTAACTCCGTGGAACTTTACCTATAATATCATTTCAAGGGCATATTTCTTGTTCTTTCTACTAGGTTATAAACTCATCTAAAATAAATGCTAAGTTCTTCAACTTTTCTAATATCTGTCTCCAATAAGTTGGGCATCAATTATTCTTATGAGCTTTTCAAACTGGATTGCTGGAAAAGTTCAGTGAAGTAGAACTGACTACTGCCAACATTACATTTAATGAGAATGTATAGCTGCATACTTGAAACCTGTAACTGATTATTTCTGAGAATTCTGACTTACTTAGCCTTGTCAGAGCTCCTCCTTCTTGAAGCTATTCTGAGGTTCTATACCTATCTATTCTCTAAAGCAATTCTGTCTATAGAAATAATACACTGTTCAAGAAATAGCCATTTTAGTAGCAAGCAAACCTGAAAAAAATAGTTGTCCTTTTTTAACTGATCATGCATCTGTAATACTATCCAGGCTCAAACACTGGAGCAACTATTTTCAGCCATAATGACACATGTGAAAGCAGAGGATAGTTGTCAAAAGAGTGTGTTTCCAACAATCAATATTGATTAAGCATCTATAATTTGCCAGATATAATATTAGCCACTCAACTAGAATAATGAATAAGACTGACAGTTCTCTGCCTTTATGGAGGTTTTGGTAGAGACAGACAGACATAATTGAGCATGACAGTCATTTATATGTTAATGAAATTTACTAACATTTATCAAGTGTCTACTATATACAAGTCCCTGGCTTGGTATTGAGGATGCAAAGACAATTGAGACACAATCGCTTTTGCCATGTAATGGAGGAGACAGACACAAAAACAGGCAAAGACAATGCCATCCAGAGAATACTAACCTCCAATATCCCTCAAGGGCCCAATACATGCTACACACTCTGTTCAAACTTCACAGTAGGATTCTCAAGTGTGTTAATTTATTGTCTTGTCGCTGAAGATGAAGCTCACCAGATTCAATGACGAAGAAAGACAACAAAGTCTTCTAGCTCCTAGTAATTTTAACCCTGGCCTTATGCCTACACCATATCAGTATTAAGATTCTGTAATTCCTCAAAGACCCTCATTCATAAAGTTGAGTCAAGAATGCTTGAACCAATCTTTCTGACTCATTCATAGTGTTATCCACCCCAAAGAAGATGACAATTTGAATACATGATTATATTCACTGAGGCTAAGGAGCTAACCCAATTTTGGAATACATGTCGATTCATTAAAAAAATTAAACAAAAATGTAGACATAAATAAGACTTTCTGTATCTATTTTTAAACTGTTTTATCCTTTTTAAACTTGTTTTTCTGAATGAGTATTAACTGAGCTGTCTGCAGGTTTAAAACAAGGAGATTTAAGTTCCAGCTTAATTAAATGTTAATTTTTTTTTGTCCTTTTAGAGTTGCACCCATGGCATATGGAGGTTCCCAGAGTAGGGGTCTAATCAGAGCTGTAGCTGCTTACCTACGTCACAGCCACAGCAAAGCCAGATCTGAGCTGTGCCTGCGATCTACACCACAGCTCATGGCAATGCCGGATCCTTAACCCACTGAGAATGGCCTGGGATCAAACCTACAACCTCATCATTCCTAGTCGGATTTGTTTCCTCTGTGCCATGATGGGAACTCCAATTATATGTTAAAATTTTATACATTTGTAAATCAGTTAACCTCTCTATGAAATTATGCTGATAACGTTTAGGCTACCTTCTGCAGAGAGGTATTGAACAACTCATGAAAATGTACATGAAGCCCCAAGCTTACATCAACTTTGTAAGTTTTATTTGAAGAAAACTACAAGAAAGTCTATATGATTGTTCTAGAAAGTTGACTGAATACAACTTTCTTTAGATTTGCATTAACAATTACTCATGGCTTCAAACCAAAAATGAACTGTGATTCAGCAAAAAACCAGTGCCAAATAAATACTGATTGATTGAATCAATCATTAAAGTGATGATCTTTACCAATTAGTCCACCATTACTCATAAAATCATCTCAGTCTTGGAGTGTAAAATTCAAATGCATAATGTAAACATGCAAAAAATGCAAACGTGGTGGATTTTTTTAAAACAGAAGATTTTGATACAAATAAAACAATGGAGTCTTAGTTCACTGATAGATCAATGTTCTTAGTTTATTGATAGATCAATGTTAACCCCTTAATTGAATGGATAGATCAATGTTGGTCTATAAATCAAGTTGAATTTTTCAGCCAAGGTTTCTTAATCTACTCAATGTTATAACTAGGCCCCTCTAGGTGCCTTCTGATGGGCTAACAATGGGCATACTGGCGGTAGTGAAGCAACCACAAGTATCCACAGGTATGTACTGAACTTTGTTTTATCAGCCCAGATGACTTAGAATCTCAACACTTTCTCAGATGGCAGAATTGTATGTTCACATAGTCTTCTCCTGGCTCTCAGTGTACTGTCATGAAATAGCATATTAAAAGTGGAGGCAGGGGGAGGAGTTAATTTTCATTATTTTTAATCAAGTCCACCTAGTGGAAATTGTATGTTATGTGGAATCCACTAAATCTATGACAAAATCCCAGACTGTTATAATAATTTCCATTTTGCTGAAAAGGAAACCAAAATGCAGATAATTAAACATTTCCCAAGGCCACAGAAGCTAATGAGTGGCAGATTCAGTATTTGAAATGTGAATTTTCAGCCCACCGAAACCCTCTCCCCATTTTTTTAAAAGTAGGATTGTTAAACTTTTTAAAAAATATATAACATTCGTAAGAAAAGTGCAAAGAATAAATGGACAGCAGAACAGTTTGTCCACAATAAGAACACCCCCTTGTAACTACACTCCAGGTAAAAAAAGAGAATATTACCAATACTTTGGAAGATGCCCTCTACTCATGTCCTCTCTAAATCACTGCCCTTTCTTTCCCCCCAAAGTTATAGGTTATTTTGATTTTCAACATCTTAATTTTTTTATGCAAGTCTATGTAAATTGTATTAAGGGGACTATACACACACACTTGCATGTGTGTTCACCTATGAAATGTATTTGTCTGTGCATTACTTCAACTAATACTACATTTGTGAAATTTGTCCATATTGTTACACGTATCTATAGTTTATTCGGTTTCATTTTTATATAATATCCCAAGGCATAGATATATACCATGATGATTTATCTATTACACTGTTGATGTGTATCCAGGTTTTAGCCACTAAAATCAAGCTACTCTGCTCAATTTTACAAATAACTCTTGGTGTGTATGAAAATCTATGATCTTATTGTATCGCAATTGTTTACATTTAATGAGGGTTATTTTCTGTACATATGTATTTGTAAGTATATACGTGTGTGTGTGTTTGTCATTATCACCTCACCACATACACACAAGACAATGAGGTAGATGTTATTAATTGAGAAAAATAGGCCCATAGCATCTCTTATGATCTCATCATTTAATGAAAGTATCCAGGAAGCCCTTCAATGGTTTTTTACATGTCTCTCCTTGCAATTAAGCTCATATTTTACTCTAGTGTAGAATTCTGAAAAAAATTTTGTTTCATACAAACTTATTGGCTACTTAAACCTAAATTACTTTCAACAAAAAAAATCAAATTAAAAAGGATTTGTATCTACTTTGACTCTATTTCTCTTCAAATGTGTTGCTAGGGTGAGTCATATCTGATGTAGACAGAGAATCTGATAATTAAAAGCTTGTTAAGCTTGTTACCCCATCAAGAAAATTATGTTTCAACTAAAAGTTCCATAATGCTACATTATTATTGATAATTATCTGGATCTTATCACTTAATATTACTGTAAATAATAATCACATGAAAAAAAAAACTTTCACTTATAAGGAAAACTCAGCTTTTATCCCTGAATGGCACTTAACAAAAATGACTCTACATTCAGTAGTGTGAATAACATGCTTCTGTTGGAACTAATTGAGCAAATCAGCAGTGAACTGCACGAGATCAAATATTATTGATTGCTGGTTATCCATGGGGCAGAATCAATTTCTTCTGCTTTATCTGGAAAATCTGGAAGATATAATTTTTTTCCTCATTGAAGATATATAATACAGAAATTATACTAGTAAGAACAACATTCTTCTGGGCTTGCATGAATTCTGGGTTGTCAAATAATTTATGTGCAGCTCAGTTTCTGAGTTGAAATTAGCCATACAAGGACAACCTCCAATGAGGTAAAGCAATTCCCCAGTTAAATTTTTCCCAACTACATTTCCTTAAATAGTCTTTTATAATAGGCTCCAAGAAAAAAGGTATTCAAGGATAAATAAATTTGCAAAATTCTGTGTATAGATTCCCTTGACACTCTTTAGCAAAATAAATAGTTTGGGAAATCCTGAAGTAAAGACACTGGGTTCACATCTGCTTTTGGCTGATTTGTGAAGACATTAATTTTTGCCAGGTTCTGATAGCTGTAAGAGCTACCTATATAAAATGGTAATATTCTCCCCTTCTTTCATTCCATTGTTGCCTCACTCAAAGAAGATTTGGGTTTTTCTGTTCCATGGTCCAGGTTCTTGATAGCTCCAAGGGTCACTTTCATCTTTATTTGTCCTAGGCTAGTCTGGAAGGGGAATTAACAAAGGCTTGTTGGGAGGATATAAGATAAACATGTACTTAACTCTATGAAAGAGCCTAAACTCAAGGAGGGAGGTGCTGGTAAAGGCAACATTAAGGACCACTGACAATAGTAAGGCAGAATGCAGAAAGCAGGTATTGCTGGAACCTAGTCACAGGAGCAGTAGGACCAAGCAAAAATAAAGTCTAACTCTTGACAGAAGGGTGGTAAGCCAAAAAGCATCCATGACCATGGCAAGCTAAAGTCATGAGGACTTCTAGAAACTTTGCTGAGTCACACACAGACACGTACAAAGTTCTGAGAAACCCAACTAGAACAAGAACGACACCTTAGAAAATAACTGAAGTTAGATTTCCTCAGGTGAGGGCTGAGCTGGATTTAATTTGATCTGGGATGAATAGGAAGCAAAGCAAACATACTATCAATGACCTTCCCCACAATATGTCTCAGACACTTTTTTTTCCTTTAGTAAATATTCTTCATTTTTGCCACACTTCCTTTTTTGCTTTATTGTATTTTTCTCTACATTCTGAGGTTCCTCCTATTCTTTTTAATTTATGTCATAGGTGTTTGTTACAAATGCTTTCCCTATGCTTGTGTCTTTGAAAAATATACAGAGTTGTTTGAATATGTGTGTTTTAATTTCATGTGTATATTATTGCACTATAAATCTTTTTTTATTCATAACCCTTTTCTATTCAAAAATATGCTTTTAAAAATCCATTTTTATTACAGCATGTACTTGTAATTTGCTTTTGACTGCTGCAGCGTATTCCATAGATGCATCTACCGTATTTAATATTTCCACTACCCTACACAGCCTTCAATTCACCTATGACCACAAATAACATAGTGAAGAAAATCCTTATTCATGTCCCTAAAAGGGCACCTATGTGATTTTAAAGGTTCTAATCACTCATATTGTCACTAACATGAGGAGTCTATTAAGAGCTCCCCTTTGCCACCAGACTATCACACTAGTTGTGTTAACTGATGTTTTATTATTTGCCAATTAATGTATCTTTTATTGTTCAAATTTTGTCTCTCTGATTGATAGTGTGAGAAGGGAGTTCCCATCGTGGTTCAGTGGTAAGGAATGTGACTAGGATCCATGAGGACATGGGTCTAATCCCTGGCTTCACTCAGTGGGTTAGGGATCTGGCATTGTCATGAGCTGTGGTGTAGGTTACAGATACAGCATGGATCCTGTGTTGCTGTGGCTGTGGCAGCTATAGCTCCATTTCGACCCCTTGCCTAGGAACTTCCATATGCCCCAAGTGGGGCCCTAAAGAAGCAAAAAAAAAAAAAAAAAAAAAAAAAAAAAAAAAAAAAAAAAAAAAAGTGTGAGAAAGCATGCCTTTACCTATGTTCTAGCCCCTCAGGTTTCTTCCTATCTAAACTGTTTGGTACCATTTTGTGTGTAGGGGAGCTGCAGAAGGTGTGTGTGAAGATGTGGGCATGGGCATGTTCCAGTTTTCATGATATTTTTCAATATATCTTTGAATAATGAAGTATTTCTGTATGCTTTTGGGTTTTGTGTTTTATTTAAAAGCTCGTCTTCCATCCCAAGGTCCTAAACATATTCTCTAACATTTTTATCCTATTAGCTTTGCAAACAATATTTATCCCTTAATATGTCAAATGAAAAATACTGACAACTCAGATCTTGCCTTCCTTTGGACAATCTAGCTATTAGCTACTTCCAGGGCTACTCCAGACAAAACCCTGTACTAGTTTCTGCTAAGGTACTAGATATTTCATATAAGTTTCCTCAGTCAAAGAAGATCCTTGACAGAATAATTGCACTCAGGGTATAACAAGACAGAGAATTCCAGGTGTCTATTTACAGTCTATGGATAGAGTGATGATAGTAAAGTGATGTATGAGTATGTTCATACTCATGCAAAGATGTATAATGCATATTAAACATGGTGGGGTCAAACAGTGTTGAGAGTCATCTCATTTTCATTTTGTGTCTTAGTCAACTCAAGCAGCTAAAAAAGAATATCACAGATTTGGGTGGCTTAAACAACAAATACTTATTTCTATAGTTCTGAAGTTTGCTAAGTCTGCAAGTAGGGTGCCAGGATAGTGGGGTTCTGGTGAGAGCACTCTTCCTGGTTCCTTCCCATTGGCCAAGAGAGTGAGCACAAATCCTTTTACTCCTTTATAAAGGCACCAACCCCATCATGGGGCCTCCACCCTATGACCTCATCCAAACCTAATTATCATCCCCAAATCACCACTTTCAAATGCCATCACATTGGGGAATAGGACTTCAAAATAGGATTTCATGTAGGACACATTCAGTCTGATACAGCACTCTGAGTATATAACTATGAAAGGATTTCATTGTACCATAACAGAGCTGATATCTTAACTGAGTGGGACTATGTCTGATTTTAATTATCTTTCTTCCTTTAATCAATATTTCATATTTTTATACAGTATTCACACATATAACACTATATTAGTTATCTATTGCTGTAAAAAAGCATCCTGAAAACTTAGTGACCTACAAAAATAACTATGTATTACTGATGTTCACAAATCTACAGGTCAGCTGGGTAGTTCTGGGTCTAGGCCAGGTTGGATGATCTTGGCTGGACCTGCTTACTAGTTCTTTGCTGAGAGCTAATAGGTCATTTGAGTCTGCCTGGTCTCAAACAGCTTCACACATGTATGTGGTGTTTAAATGGGTGTCCGATGTGTGTGGCCAAAAAGCTCTCATTGCTTAACAAATTAGTTCAGGTTTGTTCACATGGCATGGGGAGAGATTTAAGAGAAAGAGAGAGACCTCGTCTCGGTACTGGTACAAAGTTACTTCCCGCTTGCATTCTCATGGCCAGAGCAATTTGCAACCAGCCCAAACCCAAGAGGTAGAGAAATAGATTTCACCTCTTTATGAAGTCACACTTCAAAAGATCATGGATATAAGGAGGTAAACAACGGTGGCCATTTTTGCAAACAACCTTCCTCAATTACCTACATAAAATAAACTGAAAATTATAAAAATAGTCAATAATTTGATTGTCCATAAATATTTATGGAGGGAGTGAACACTGATACTATGATTGTTTTTCTTCAGGAAGCCCATTCTATCCCATAGAAAGTAAATGTTTATGTGTTTAAGACAATATCTGAATGTTTGATGTGCAAGTAATGGTAACTCCATATGAGATTTTCTGAATTCAAAATGCTTCTCCATTTTTGTCCCACTTATCTACTACTGTCATTACCATCAGCTAAAATATCTAGAGGTTTATAAGCCTGTATTCACTCATTATCTCTCTTGTTCTACAATCCTATAAACAATCACATCGATAATACCATTGCAATCACTCCAATACCTATAATCTCATATTGCTCCCCATTGACATAGCTTTGGGGAGAAACTCATATCATCTCTTCTCTTGAGCTTGGAAAGAACCTCTTGACTTAACTCTCCAAGTCCAATATAGCCCATTCTAGTCCACCACATTCTCTGCTCAATTTGTTTCCCAAGGGAACAGCTCTAACCATGTTATTACCCCACTGGAAACTTTTTTTTTATATAATGATTTTTATTTTTCTCCATTATAGTTGGTTTACAGTGTTCCTTCAATTTTCTTCTGTACAGAATGGTGACCCAGTTACACATACATGGCTCCTTTGAAACCACTATTCGGCAGTCTAAATTCCTTAGCATGGTCACAGCATTCCTATTTTGTGAAGGTGAGAATATCATATAAACTACATTAATCTCAGTTATCTCCAGCAATTATTCTTCTACAGATTATTATTAGTGTTGTTGTTGCTATTGTTGCTGTTTGCCACATTCATGGCATGCAGAAGTTTCCAGGGCAGGAATCAAACCTGCACCACAATTTTAACCAGAACCACAGCAATGGCAATGCCAGATCCTTAACTAACTGACCCACAGGGGAAATCTTCTTCTATTGTTTAAGCCAGGCAGACCCACATAAGCATTATTACTGAGATAAGTTATGAGCATCTGACAAATAAAATCATTAAAAAAAGTTAACCTTTCCATATGTTTGTGTCATCTTTGATTTCTTTCATCAGAGTCTTAAAAGTTTTCAGAGTGAAGGTCTTTTGTCTCTTTAGATAGGTTTATTCCTAGGTATTTTATTCTTTTTGATGTAATGATAAATGGGATGGTTTCCCTAATTTCTCTTTCTGATCTTTCATTGTTATAGTATACAGAAATGCAATCAATTTCTGTGTTTTAATTTTGTATACTGCAACTTTATCAAATTCATTGATGAGTTCCAACAGTTTCTTAGTAGCGTCCTTAGGATTTTCTAAGTATATGATCAAGTCTCTGCAAACAGTGATAGTTTTATTTCTTCTTTTCAATTGGATTCCTTTTATTTCTTTTAATTCTCTGATTGCCATGGCTAGGACTTTCAAAATTATGTTGAATAACTGTGGTGAAAGTGGACATCCTTGTCTTGTTCCTGCTCTTGGATTGGAAGAATCAATATTGTCAAAATGACTATACTGCCCAAGGTAATCTATAGATTTAATACAATCCCTATCAGATTAACCAATGCGCATTCTTCATAGAACTAGAACAAAATATTTTAAAATTTATGTGGAAACACAAAAGACCCTGAACAGCCAAAGGAATATTGAAAAAGAAAAATGGAACTGGGGGAATCAGGCTCCCTAACTTCAGACTATACTACAAAGCAATAGTCATCAAAACAGTATGGTACTGGCACAAAAACAGAAATATAGATCAATGGAACAGGGTAAAAAGCCAGGAAATAAACTGAAGCACCTCTGGCCAAATAATCTATAACAAAGGAGGCAAGAACATACAGTGGAGGAAGGACAGGCTTGCCAATACTGGTGTTGGGAAAACTGGACCTACCTACATGTAAAATCATGAAGAACATTCTCTAATACCATACACAGAAATAAACTCAAAATGGATTTAAGACCTAAGTGTAAGGCCAGATACTATAAAACTCCTAGAAGAAAACATAGACAGAATGCTCTTTTTTTTTTTTTTTTTTTTTTTTTTTTGGTCTTTTTGCCATTTCTTGGGCCGCTCTGGCAGCATATGGAGGTTCCCAGGCTAGAGGTCGAATCAGAGCTGTAGCTGCCAGCCTATGCCAGAGCCACAGCAACGCAGGATCCGAGCCGCGTCTGTGACCTACACCACAGCTCATGCAACACTGGATCATTAACCCACTGAGCAAGGGCAGGGATCGAACCCACAACCTCATGGTTCCTAGTCTGATTAGTTAACCACTTCACCACGACGGGAACTCCCAGAATGCTCTTTGATAAAAATCACAGCAACATCTTTTTTGATTCACCTCCTAGAATAATGATAGTAAAAACACAAACCAATGGGACCTAATTAAACTCAAAAACTTCTGCAGCAATGAAAAGCATTCAAAAAACAAAAAGACAACCCTCAGATGGGAAAAAATCTTTGCAAACAATGCAACCCACAAGAGCCTAATCTTCAAAATATGCAAACAACTCAGACAACTCAACAACAACAACAACAACAAAACAATCCAACAACAAAAAAATGGTAGAAGACCTAAATAGACATTTCTCCAAAGAAGACATACGGATGGCCAGGAAACACATGAAGAGATGCTCAACATCACTAATTATTAGAGAAATGCAAACCAAAACTACGATGGGATATCACCTCACACTGGTCAGAATAGCCATCATTAACAGTTCTACAAATAGCAAATGCTGGAGAGGGTGCAGAGAAAAGGGAACCATTCTTCACTGTTGGTGAGAATGTAAATTGGTACAATCACTATGGAAAAAAGGATGCAGATTCCCCTGAAAACTAAATAGAGAACTATCGTATGATCCAGCAATCTCAATCCTGGGCAAATATCCAGACAAAACTTTCATTCTAAATATAATTGCACCCCTACATTCATTGCAGCGCTATTCACAATAGCCAAGACATAGAAACAACCTAAATGTCCACTGACAGACTAATGGATTAAGAAGATATAGTACATATGTACAATGGAATACTACTCATCCTTACAAAAGAAATATGATGTCATTTGCAGCAACATGGATACAACTAGAGACTCATAACTAAGTGAAGTAATTCAGAAAGAGACAAATGATATCACTCATATGTGGAATCTGAAATATGGCACAAATGAACCTATCTACAAAACAGAAACAGACTCGCAAACTTTTACAGAAAACAGATTTGTGGTTGTCAAGGGGGAAAAGGGGGGGAAGTGGGATGGACAGGGAATTTGGGGTTAGTAAATGCAAACTATCACATTTAGAATGGATAGGCAATGAGGTCCTACTCTACAGTCAGGGAGCTATATCCAATCTTTTGGGATAGAACATGATGGAAGACAGTATGAGAATAAGAATGTATATATGGTTGTGATTGAGCTGCTATGCTATACAACAGAAATTGACCCAATACTGTAAATCAAACTATACCCTAATAAACATAGAATAAAAATTAAGGAATAAAATAAAAATTAAAATATTAACATGCCTCCATAAAACCCTTCAATAGCCTTCAAGTGCTCTTAGAGTAACTTCAAACTATATGACTCAGTCTGACAAGGCTGACATCAGTTTCTATCATTCTCCATCTCCTTTGTTTAATACACACTCTACCTTCTAGTCTTTGAACCCATGCATCTCTGTCTTGTTATTTTTATGTTTCTCCTTGCTGGAACTGTCTTCCAGTAGTTCCTCACTGGACTTTTTATTCTAATCATTTAGGCATTCTACAAAAAGTTCTCATGTCTGATATTTTATTCTTAGAGAATCAATTGTAATTATATGTATTAGATGGATTTCTTGAAGGATTCCATTTCCCAACTCTCATATCCCTCTCAGACACTTTGGAATTTTAACTTCATATACACAAGGACAACAATCCCAGGAATTTATCATAATGCTCTGCATATAGTAGTTACTAAATACCTATTTGTTGAATGAATAAATTAATTAATACATTAGTGGCTGCTGAAACACAGTTGACATTTCCTTCTACAGTAATAATAAGTATGACACATTTTCCCATTAGCCAAAAGTCAGAAGTAGGGAGAAAAAGACCGACCTAAATAGGGAAATGGGAAGGTGATTTCAACTATGGGAGGAAGGATTTTTATTCTGAGGACATATTTGACCATCATTAATCTCTGTTCACATTTTAGCCTTAGAAGCTGTATTCCATGACCAGAGTTTCAAAGCTTACTCTTTTCACTGATATCCACCAAGAAAAATCCCCATATATCACTTCTCTTACTTGTATATGGCCCTTAACATGCTATGGCAGGTGTGAGATACAAGGGTAGCTCCTTAGGGTATTAATTTCATCAAACTCGAGTTGTCCTTGAAAAGGTGGACTATTCTCTCTACATACAGAGCAGAACTGAGCAGTAATGAACCTGCATGGCTTGCAGATCTAGACACAGTAATTAACCTTCACATCACATGTATTCTCTTATATTCACATCCTTACTCACAGGCCTTTGTATTTCATCTTCAGATCAAACAACATGAAACACAAAAGTAGAGCATAGTCTCACCTGGGGTCAGCCTATGTAAGCATAGTCATTTGCTAGGGCTGCCATAACAAAATACCAGAGACCATGGCTTAAGCAACAGAAATTTATTTATCATAATTCTGAAGGCTTAAGCCACCCAGGTAGCAAGTTTAGTTTGTTTGGATGTCTCTCCCCTTGCCTTCTGGCTATGTCCTGGCATGCTCTTCCTCTTCTTATAAGGATACCAGCCAGACTGGATTAGGACCCACACTAATCACCTCATTTTAAAGTAATTTCTTCTTTAAAGGGCCTGCCTCCAAATATGGTCACATTCTGAGGTTTTGGGGGTAGACCCCAAAACATGAATTTTGAGGGGACATATTGAGTCCATAACAGAAGGGAAAGCAATAATTTCCTCACCCAAATGTGGAGAAGAGTATGCACTGTGTTGGTTCCATTCACTACTTGCTGTTCTTTGCTGGCATCCTATCCTGTCTTTATACTGTCCCATGCCCCATGAAGCTGATCAAATATAGGAACTCCCAGGAATTTCAAAGATATCTTCCCCTTAAAGGATCTCCATAGGATGTGATGAGGAACAGTCTGGGTTTATGGAGGACTTTAAACAGAAGCTCCAGTACCCCCACAGCTGAATTTCCTTTGAATGCCAGTCTCATCAATCCTTATTAGAAAAATCTTGACTTTAGTTGAAACATACCAAACTCAGCCTGAAGTAGGGTCATTATTCATGGCCATACTCGAGAGCCTTATTTGTGAGGCACCCCTGTGTTTTAATAAGGACCCTGAGGAGATGCTGTTTATAACAGGCCAGCAGGAAACTCTGATTCAAAAATCTCAGTGGTCCCTAGATGACTTGGGCTCTCTGCAGCCCAAATGTGGCAAAAGCTTTGACAGGCCCTCAGACACCTCTGCTTATGGGCGATGAGTCAGCCTCAGGAAGCAGTGGCCCATCAGAGGAGCAGGCCACTAAGGGCAAAGTTTTATGCAGTTTCAATCAGGCAGCCCCCTCACTAGCAGTACCACTAAGACAGTATGTCACCTATATCAGCAAAGATGTTATTCTGCCAGGAAAAGAAGCTATTTTGTACTAAAATTTATTATCATCATCATGGGCTTACAGGCTGCCATACAATGTCAAGTCAAAGGCTCAGGCATACTTTGTCAGAAGAAAATGTTTTTAAAATAAGTATTTTCTCTATTTAAAATTATTTCTAAAAACCAGAAGAGTAAATAGGCTTTAAGTGAAAACATCTTCGAGGAGGCACTTTTACCTTTAGCCTTGCACTGAAACAAATTAATGTGTCAAATGGGTACAAGTTTGCACCATGGAGATGAGGAGCTTCTGAAAACACACTTATTTTTAAACTCCATACTAATCAAGAGAACTCTAGAACAATGCTCTTCTAACTAATGAGATGGATTTTTTTGTTGATGTCATTGCTTTGTTTTGTTTTATTTTCAATTCAGCACAGACTGATATTTTACTAAAATGTGCTATAAAGGAATTATTAGAAAATGAAATAAAAAGCAAAGATAAATAAAAAGCAAAGATAAAGAAAAACAAACCCCATTTACTTTTATTATCTAATTAAACAGACGTTAAATTACTTTGCCAAAGTTTCCAACTGTTTACTCTCAATTTCTGTATTTACGTCCTTGTGTACTGGTGACAAATAAGACCGTATAGTTGAGAAAATGTGACAGTTATGATTCACGCGTAGATGACCTCACTCCAATCAGCTGAACATCGTGTTTCAAAGAAACATAGTTTGAAAAAAACTATTAAAGTATTAAATGTATCATGCATACATAAACAATTCCAAAAATCCCTTTAAAATGTTTACTTTTGTAATGCCCTTTTTAAAAAATGATTTTTATTGTTATTTCCCAAAAACAATTTTTTTTTCTACTGTACAGCATGCAATGGCCTTCTGTATTGTATTGTTTTGTGTTTTTGTTCTTGGCTGTTTTGGCTTTCACTGCAAACACATTTAAGATAATGCTTTTGTTTGATTTTAAAATTTAATTTATATTTTTAGTGATTTCACTGATTTCATTTTTTCTTTAAAAATAAACAGAACACTTTCTTTAGTCTGAATTCAGACACCTGACAGGTCTTCATGCCTTGTAGTTTTTAAAGGCAAAAATTGGGCCCTGCAAATTTGTTTAGATTATGTCAGAGAAAATGAGTGATTTTACCTTATCTTCAGAGATTATTTAATATGGAAGAATAAGTTAAAGGAAGCCTGGATGGATAGTTGTGCAAATAAAAGGACAGATGGATGCTATGTCTAGACCTTCTAACTTCTTGGCAAATCAGAAACTGCTCCTTCAAATTTAGATTTTAGTATGACTGAGAATTCTCTATACACAATTCAGTTTCTGACTTTGCATCCTGACTCACACTTGAATTTGGGGAAGTGAGTTACAGTGACCTCCACATCCCATGACCATCACCACAGTACAATGCACTCAGATGCTCTGAGAATGTCTATTTTCTGACATACCGAAAAATAATTAACTGTGCTAAATTATCATTGCTTTGAGTTCTGCAAAGTGCCAGATGCAGTTTCCATAAGCTAAATGGACTTAGAATAGATGAGGACATCGAATAGATGAGGATTCACTATACCACTTACTGTGAATGGGTTTCCGCAAGACAAATGCAGCACTGCATTTCCAAGATAAAGAGACCATGTGAAGGTTATACAATGACAAAGGTGTGGATCACCATGCTGCTGGGTGAATCATCCAGTCCCTCTGATCACATAAAATCCTGTGAGTACACACCAGCACACCCATACTGAAAAGCCATTTTAACTGGAAGTTTCAAAAACAGATGAATGGCCTAAGTCCAGTAGAAGGTGGTTTACTCTCTGGCTATTGTTCAAATGACAGAACAGAGCTTTCTGCCCAAATCGGTGCTTGGAAACTGATGGATACAAGTAGCAACAGCTTCAGGGCTTCAGATAATGATTTCTGTGTTTAGTACTCTTCATTCCATCCTTCCCAAGCACTGCTTGCTCTCAGGCTGATGTTTAAATTCGAGCCCTATCTCTGTGATTGCTGCTGCACTAAAGGAAAGTCAGATGGCAAAGTTTGAAGAACCCCTCTCTGTCAAGAATCTAGAAAGGTCATGTGATCTATTTTCTGGTTTCATTATGAAAGATACCAGCAAAAAATGCCCCTCCGTGCAGAGGGAAGTTCTTCCTCTTGCTCTCTGGGCTGCTGAAGTTCCTTTATAGGGTTTCTCAAGCCAGGATACTAGATGTATGCAAGTGGGGCAGGGGCCATGAAGAGCCATAAATAAAGATAAACACAGTTATTTTTCTATCTTTTTGGAGCACCAATTATATCCCATGGTATGGAAATGGAAATGTTATTTCATGTAAAAACACAGCTATATCAAGAAGTAGAATGCCAATTGCACATAAACTAAGATAAACATAGTAGGATTAAAACTTCCATCTTGCATAAACTATTAATGCTTTTCTTTTCCCCTAGAACTTCCAGAATGTGTCTTCATTTTGCTCTGCAGGGAGGGGTACATGCTGAAAAGATATGAGTATTCCTGCTTGAGAAAGATTCACTTCAGCCCTGAGGAGATGGCTGTGACCACAAAAGGCACAGTCCTGGGTTTTGTTTACCTGGGTTTGTAAACTTTAATTCCTAAAGCAATTTTAATTTTTTAATGTATTTTTAATGTACAGCTTACTTGGACTTCCTGCCTTATGATTCCAACCTCACTGGACATGCTACTAATACGATCCTGGCCCTCAACTTTCTACTCCATTAGCTTCATGCCCTATTGATTTTATCCAGGCTTTTTTTTTTTTTTTTTTTTTTTTCATTCTTGGTACTTTAATCTACTGGGGCTGCCATGACAAAATATCATAGACTGGGTGGGGCAAAAAACAGAAATGTATTTTTTCATGGTTATGGAGGGTGGAAAGTCCAACATCAAGGTGCCAGTTGCTTCAGCTCCTGGTGAAAGTTCTTACCCTGCAAGAAGGCGTGGAGATGGTCACCATCTTGCTCTGTCCTCACATGATGGAGAGAGAGAAAAACAAAGGGAGAGAGCTTTCTATTCTTACAAGACCGCAAGCCTAGTGGGCTATCATTCCATTCCATCCTTCTGATCTCATTTAACCTTAAATACCTCCTAAATTAGACCCTCCCTCTAGGTACAGTCTCACTGGTGGTGACAGCTTCAACATTTCATTCATATGGGGACACAGTTAAGTCCATAGCATTTCTACCAGAAAGGTGCACCTAAGACTCCTACTCGAAATGAACAATCAGGGCTGAAAATAGGGAACTTGCCCTTGAGGGGTTGAGAGGCACACCTCTTGGATATAAAGTGCACAGGGATGACCCCACAAACACATACTGCCAAAAATGTAGCAAAGGTCATGTTGGGAAGAACTCACTCTTACTCCCCCCCACCCCCCCGGAACCCCAGGGTGAGAAGCCTTAGAAGGAGCTCAAACATGACAAATCAGATGATGTTGCAGACAAGAATATGAAGGCTTAAGACCTGAGCAAGTCAGGCTACAACAGGGAATTGATACCGACCTCACAAACCACTTCCTGCTACAGGAAGATATTCAAAATACATTAAGTGAAAAAATAAGGTGACAAACAGTATATGGCATATGGTCTCTTTTATGAAAATAGCATGTAACAAATATACAGACACTAACTGAACACATATGTTCACACACATTGGATAGACAGATAAAACTTCTAGTAGGATACACCAGAAACTGTTGATCATGATTAAATTAGGGGAGAAAGCAATGGTTGATGTGAAGACCAAGACTTTTATTTTCCATTTCATCTGTTTGTGTTCTGTTTAAATGGTCTTACCATGTACATGTACTCAAAAATAATCCTAAAATTCAATAACTAGGTAGGTCTCTTGGTAGTGGATTTTGAGATTAAAAAAGGGACAACTTTATACCTCAATAAAATTTTGCAATATTGAAAATAAAAGCTTACATAAGTTTAAAGCCCTTAAAATTATTATTTAACATGCAGGTTCACCTTGGAAAATCACCAAGGACATGATAGAAACGTCCAAGAAATATCTCCCTAACCCCACGGTTTCCAAGACCCTAGCCTCAGCCTCTGTTCTGTGTGAAACAGCAGAGGGGATAGATAGACTACAGGACTTAAGAAAGAAATCAGGGCCTGAGTCCTACTTCCACCACTGATAGCAATATAAATGTATACATTTTAAATCATGGAACATTAATTTTCTCATTTGTAAAAGAGATATGATATCTGCCTCACAAATTTCTGTGAATATAAATGATAAAATATATGTGAAAACATTTTTCAAACCATAAAGCAATCCATAAATATTCTTTAAAATGAGTGAGACTGCACTGGAATAAGGACCTTATAATGCTTCAGTAATTGGATTTATCTTCTTAGTAGTACTTCAGATGGCCTTTCTTATTATTCAGTTTTTCTCTTTAACACATGATGGTTTTAGGTCATCTGTGCTTTGAAAAGCCTGCAGAGAAGAAACAAAGAATGGAAGGAAGAAGGGAAGATGGGAAGGAGGGAAGGCGGGAAGGCAGGCAGGCAGGCAGGCAGGCAAGCTGATATTCTTTTCAAAGAAGATGCTGTTTTTATTCTGGTCAAGTAATAATAATAAGCTAGTTTAGTCCCCTTGTATCAAATATTAATACAAGAAGCACTGGTAGATTCTTTCGTGGTGGTCAAACATGTAAGGGACATTCAATACAATTTTTTCCAATGAATGAGTATAATCAATTTGTATGATAATAATTTTATCAGCAAGAACTCACTGTGTATGACATGAATTTTCCCAAGCTTGCCTTAATTATGTAAAAGAGAAAGTTTAGAACCAAAGTCAAGAAAAATGATTTGGGCCCATAAATGAGTCTCTCTTATTTTAGCTGCTCCAATCGGGACCAGAAGACTGGGGATAAACTGACTGTAGGGAATGCTACCTCTGAATAGAATGGACAATTAGTCATCAAAGTGGTTAGAAAAGCAGTTCATGATAAACACAATACAATCTGCCAAATAAAAATTCCTTTTCTCGCCTCAATAGAGACAAAGAGAAACAGAATGGCAATGTTATTAAAAGGTTTTCTTTTGTTCCCCGTTACAAAAATAAAAATATACTATTCTGTCAGATCTCTCTCCTCTCTCCTGTCTCTAACATCACACAGAAATACTTCCGTTCAATGAGGGTAGCGTATTTCATGTTTCCATTTTTTTATTCTTTACTATGTTAAAAATAAAAGGAGAACAAGGAAATATGTTCAAACTATCTCCCTTTTCTTCATTTAAAATTTTAATAAAACATATCAAATATTAAAATATGAAAAAATAATAAAAGAGAGACCCCCACACAAAATGTATTCAACATATTGTGATATTTTGCCTGATTTTTTTATTCTTATATTTTAAGGGAAAAAATATGACCGATACAGCTTTTGGTTTTCTTTATCCTATCAATTTTTCAATTCTACATTTTATTAATTTGTATATTTTATGTTTATTATCCTTCCATCTACTTTGGCCTTATTTTATTAGTTAATTTCAAATTTGTTGATTAGTAACTTAGCTCATTAATTTATAATCTTTCAAATAGTTCCCTAGTATATGCATTTAGGGTTACAAATTTCCATTAAACTTTAAATATTTAACATATGTTTTTTTCACTGTAAATTTTTTTCTAAAATTTTGCAACTTTTAATATGATTTCTTTTTCAACCTACAAACTATTCAGAAATATATAGTTATGATTTTAACTACATAGGAGTTTTCATTTTTTTCTATTTTATTTTGATCTATAATTTTAGTCCAATCTACCCTATAAAAACAATATTTAATTTTTATGTTGCTGATTTATATTTATTTTCATATTTTTTCTTCCACCTAAACTCTATAAAAGATATGAACAAAAAAGCCAAAGCATCAATCAGAATATTTTGACTTACAGAGACCTAGATAGTTGATTAAGGTGTCATTAGAAAAGAAATGGATGGGAAATCTACTAATTCTCACATGACCTGTAAAAACAGAAGAGTTTTAGGTCTAGTGGATAGAAGTCTAACTTAAATAACCAAAACAGAATCATGGACTCTCAATCAATTCTCTGAGATAGTTTGCAAATCCTAATCCCCTTGAATTGAGTAGGAACAAAGTCCACTTGAGGGAGGACCCTGGAAAAATACTTTAAATTTATACTGTTAATTTTTCCCTTGGTTTTCCCTAAAGGAACCTAAAGCCATTTACAGGGGTGACTGTGCTTTAGACAAAAACAATCAGTTCTTTTAGTAATTTCTAAACACTGTCCCTGAACTAACATTAATTCCAGGAGACTCACAACGTCATTGTGGTCCAATAGGCAGAGTAAGAATATATTGAAGTCAGGCCGTCAACAGAGTTTCACCTCACATCCATCTCACCCTGAACCCAGTGAGTCCTTGAGCCCATGCTGTGTTTATTTCCTCAGTTCTAGAATGCACAGTTCAAACATACACATAGCAACTGACATTGGTTCTCCAATTTGTGGAATGAAGACTATGACAGGGGAAGGTCCAAATGGAAGCCACTAGAATTCTAAACACAAAAACAGTAAAGCAAAAGCAGTTCCATATTCATGAAGGGACTGCGCATATTAGCATCACTGGCAAGAATTTGAAGATTCTAGGCTGGTAATTCCCAGTACATCCTCACAACAACTCACCTGACTGACCTACACAGAAAACATTGATCTTGGCCAAAATCTGTTGAAATGTCATCTGTACTACTTGGGAGTTCCATGCTTTTCGTGATTTATATAATCTTTGAGGGTTTTCTTCCTTTATCTGTGAAATGGAGCTATTTATACCATCTCATATGGTTATTATGAAAACCGAATGAAATGTTAATCTAGAGATTTTTTATTAAATGAATGTTAATTAACTTTCTCCTTGATTGAGGCATTTAGCATTCTCTGTTTCTTCTACTGTTTTGTTTTTCCTCAGCTGTGCTCATATTCATTTATTTAGTCACTCATCAAATATTTCTGACCACTGTACGTCAAGTACCTTGAAAAGCACCCAGAAAAACAAAATGAACAGGTCATACTTGGTATATACAGTATTATAGTGACCAGTTAGCTAAGAATGTGGCCACAGAAAATATAATTAATGTGCTATGAATATTAGAAGAGCTGCAGAATTCTTTAGAAGCTTATAAAGAGCTTATAAAGCTTACTAAGACCTAATCTAGTCCTAGTGCTTAGGGAAGACAGCCCAGTGGATAGAAAAGGCATGAAGAACAAACAGGCTTTGACAAGGAAAGAGACCAAGAAGGTCTAGGTGGATGAAACATACATGCAGAGGTTCCAAAGGATAAGGATAATCTAGGGTGTTCAAGGACCAAAGAGAAGGCCGCTGAACCTGAACCATAGTGAATGATAGGTAGAGATGGGCATGCCCAGTCTACAGAAACTGGCAGGAGCTAGATTAAGCGTCATCTTTCAAGCTTTTCTTAGGATGTTGATCTATATTCTGGGGGAAAAAATAGAACACTATTGAAATAAATGAAGTCAGAATTCTACTCATTGCCTCAATTAACAAGACTGTGATGTTTTATGAGGTCAAGGTAAATTGCTTAGATAATTAATATCTCTGTTTTCAGAATGTGAAGTCAAAATTTAGATCAGCTAAACACAATTCCCTCAAATCACATACACACTTGAATTGTATGATTATGAAATGAACCAGAAGTACTGAGGGTAATTAATGGTAAAAGAGGAGGAAAAAAAATCTGAGTATGTTGCATCACTTTTTTTCCAAGCTCCTACGATACTTGTGCTGTCATCCCAGGACAAGAAAATAATTAGGGAAGTTCTGTCTGACCCAGAAAATCACGTAACTGACACTCTGAGAAATAAATAAAATCATGGGATGGCAGCTTCATTTATTAATGATCGGCTTTTGGAGAAAGAAGAAACAAGCGTCCCCTATTTTGAACAGATATATCTTCCAGGCAAATATGCATGATCGTAAATCTATGTAATCAAATGAATAAACAATCAAAAGTAAATGCAGAGCCATAAGGACATACATTTGTTTTGTAAGGACATACTATATCATATACACCAAGTAAGGTAAATTATAGAGAATTAAAGATTTGAAGTCCAAAGATTTAATTTCCAACTGTAGCTTATTCATGTTCTGTTTTTGTGACTATGGCAAAATCACCTGGCTTTTTAACTTTATCGGTATCCTCTAAAAAAATGGGTATAAGCATATCTCTCCATCCCAATCCTACCCCCTACCCTGCCTACATGAGAATGAGGATGGGGATAATAAGGCCAGGAAGAGTGAAAGGATTTGTCTACTATATACAACAATAAGATAACACACTCTTCTGGGGGCATTATGTACATTATATCATTTAATCCACACAATAGCCCAGTGCTATATATATTATGATCCTTATATTGTGGATAAAGAAATGGATTATGAAGTTTAGAAAAATTGTCCCAAATTATCTGGCTGGTGAAATGAGTTTAATTGAACTCAGGTCTTTTTGTTTGTTTGTTTGTTTTGGTTTTTGTTTATTTATTTATTTTTTTTATTTTTTTATTTGAGGAGTGTGCACATATTCCATAATTATTTTTAATTACAACAATAATAAAAACTCCATTAATGAAGCAAATCTTGTTAGAAACTAATTAAGAAAACTTGGTAGAATTCAAATTGGAAACAGTTTGAATTGACAATTCTGAGTGCATAGTGGTAGAAACGATCTATCATACAGTAATTAAAGAACATTTTAAATCTTACCCTTCAGCTTTATCTTCATAGCTCTCTTATAATTGTAGGTAACTAGCTAGTTAACTAATTCCAAAGCAAATATATTCATCACTGTATACAAATTTCTTTTCATGTTCAATAATATCTAGCGATTGGTTTGCATGGTTTAGGAAGAATGCCTGTTCTTTAATTTTTTTTTTTTACAAAATAAAATACATATATTTAAACACAATTACATTCACACAGATTATTATATCATGGATCTTAAGAAACATATTAAGCGACTCCCTTTGGAGAAGTGGAATGGAAAATATGCTGAGGTGAATAGGAAATTTATTCTATACTTTATCCCATTTTGTATGGCTTTCATCTTTACTACTTAGTATTATCTATTACATTTCAATTTTACTTTAAAAATTAGCATTATATTAAAATTGTGTGTATTATGCAACTAAAATTTATAAAGAAGAAAACCTTATATACCATTAAATATTTTATATAGCATAATAAAAAGAATAACTTAACTGGTAAGAATAACAAAAATAATACACCCTCTGAAAATAAATAAAATATAAAATGCATAAGTTGGTTAAAAAACAGTGTAACTATATAAATATGTCCTCACAATTTGTTACATCTCATTGATTCTTCAATAAAGGCCTTACACCATCCTAGGCAATGTGATAAACAAGACACTATAGACTTTACATTGTACCATGGAGAGAAATGGTTATTAATAATACAATTGTAGACCTATATTATTTAATTGTACAGTTGTATTATTTAATTATAATAATTATCATAAATTCTTTGATGGAGAAGAAATCACAATCAGATGTAAGGAGACTTCAGCATTCCAAGAATGATGTCAAATGACCCCCTTCATGGTGGATTATGCGCTTATTTACTATGAGATATATTTCTTCTTCAGAGATTCCTTGTTTGTGTATCCATTGTAGATTTTTGGTTTGCAGTTATTCTGAAGTTTTGATATAAGAGTCTATATGTATACGAGATTGTTTTAAGTTGTTGTTCTCTTAACTGCAAGTGCATCTCCAGTGTCCTGCATTTGTACCCACCTCTTCTCATGATTTCTGATTTTGATGGTATAATCGTGCATGGATGATTTCATATATTTACTGTATATATACCTTTACTGGTTAGCCTTGTCATTTGTGGAATTTTTGTTTCCTGTTGCTGTCTTTTCTTTTCTGCCTAGGGAAGTTCCTTTAGTATTTGTTGTAAGGCTGGTTTAGCGTTGCTGAATTCTCTCAACTTTTGCTTATCTGTGACGGTTTTGATTTCTCCTTCAAATCTGAATGAGAGCATTGCTGGGTAAAGTAATCTTGGTTGGAGGTTTTTTCCTTTCATCATGTTAAGTATATCATGCCACTCCCTTCTGGCCTGCAGAGTTTCTGCTGAAAAATCTGCCAATAACCTTATTGGGGTTCCCTTGTATGTTACTTGTTTCTTTTCCCTAGCTGCATTCAAGATTTTCTCTTTGTCTTTAATTTTGGTCAGTTTGATTAATATGTGTCTTGGTGTATTCCTCCTTGGGTTTATTTTATATGGTACTCATTGTGCTTCCTGGATTTGAGTGAGTGGTTCCTTTCCCATGTGAGGGAAGTTTTTGGCTATATCTCTTGGAATATTTTTTCTGTCCCCTTCTCTCCCTCTTCTCCTTCTGGCATCCCTATAATATGTATGTTGCTGCATTTAACATTGCCCCAGAGTTCTCTGAGACTCTCTTCATTTGTTTTCAGTCTTTTTTCTCTTTTCTGTTCTTCATCCGTAATTTCCACTAATCTGTCCTCCACCTCATTTATTCGTTCTTCTGCCTCCTATATTCTGCTGTTGGTTGCTTCTAGTGAATTTTTTATTTCAGTTATTGCATTTTGCATCTCTTCTTGTTTAAGTTTTATAGCTTGTATCTCTTCGCTCAGTGTTTTCTGTAAGTTATCCATCTTTGCGTCCAGTTTATTCCCAATGTCTTGCATCATCTTCAGCATTAACAATCTAAAGTCTTTTTCCTGGAGGCTAAGAATCTCCTCATCGCTTAGCTGATTTTCTTGGTTTTTTCCTTTCTCCCTCTTCTGAGTTATAGTTCTCTGTCTTTTCATTTTTAAAGGTTTTTGGTGTGGTGACCTTTTTACAGATAAAAGGGTTGTAGCCTCTCTTGCTTCTGGTGTCTGCCCCCTTTGTGGCTGAAGTCTGTATGGGGGCTTGCTGTAGGCTTCCTGATGGGAGGGGCTGATGCCTGCCCACTGGTAGGTGGAGCTGATTCTAATCCCTCTGGTGGGTGGGGCTTAGTCTGGATGAGATTAGAGGCAGCTGTGCCTGATGGGTCTTTAGGCAGCCTTTTTTACTGAGGGGCAGGGCTGTGATCCCACCTGGGTTGTTGTTTGCCCTGGGGCTTCTCAGCACTGACTGACAGGTGGGACAAGATTTTCCCAAAATGGCCACCTCCAGAGAAAGGCAGCTGCTGAATATTCCCAAGAGTTTTTCCTTCAATGTCCCTCCCTCACAACAAGCCACATTCACCCCTGTTTTCCCAGGATGTCCTCTAAGAACTGTGGTCAGGTTTGACCCAGATTCCCATGGAGACTTTGCTTTGCCCTGGGATCCAGTACACATGAAAGTCCATGTGCGCCTTTTAAGAATGGGGTCACCATTTACCCCAGTCCTGTGGAGCTCCTGTGCACAAGCCCCACTGGCCTTCAATGCAAGATACTCCAGTGGCTCTTTCTCCCAGTGCCAGATCCCCACACGTGAGGGTTTGATGTGGTTCTCTGAACTCTCACTCCTGTAGGTGAGTCTCTCTGTGAACCAGTTAGTTTTCAGTCTGTGGAGCTTCCCACCCGGGAGATATGGGGTTGTTTATATCACAAAATCACCCCTCCTACCTCTTGATGTGGCCTCCTCTTGTTCTTCTGGAGTAGGGTATCTTTTTTGAGGTTTCCGGTCCATTTGGGTGGGGATTGCTCAGCTTTTAGTTGTGAATTTTGTTGTTTTTAGGAGAGAAATTGAGCTCCAGTCCTTCTATTCTGCCATCTTAATCCTCTCCCCCAAGTCCTCTGAACTCAGGTCTTTATTTATCCCTTTCCCATAAGCTTCAAAGCACCAGACTGCCTGTCATGCTTTCTTCCCTCCTTTATCTCTGCTTTTATGGATGATTCTCTCCTGCACACATATGAAAGTGTTCTGGAAGAACTTCTTGATTGCTCCCGGGCCCTGAACTCCCCTCAGGAAGGCCTAGGGCTTGGTATGGAATGTGCTCAAATTGAAGTCTTTAAGTTTGAGCTATTCAGCTTCTTGATCTCCATTAAAATATAGGAAAAACCTCCATAAAATAAACATAAGGGAGTCTGGTTCAAGCCTGCATGCTGAAATTTCACGAATAATTTAGCAGGACAGAAAGGAATGGCTAGAATTACCACCTGGGTAGGACTTTTTGACACTTTCATTTGTGTTTAGCTACCCAGGGTCCCCACATAGTTTGAACCATTTGAAGACAAATGAGAAAATGGTTGAATTTAAAATGGCAAAAAGGCTAGTAGTGCCTAAAGGATCCTTACCAAGCATCCCACTGACATATCAGGAAGGCACATAAGGAAAGCAAAATTCATGAGAGCAAAAACTACAACCAGAAGACTGCCTATGGCCAAATAAGAGGAGGACATTTCACTAACAGTAACAAAAGAACAGGACTGAGAGGAACAGAAACAGTGATATAAACATACATTTGGATCCAGAAATAAAGAAGCTTAACCAGCTGAAATAAGGTGAGAAGACTTCCCTAAACCCAGTTTTCCTGAATGGAAATGTGCATCAAGTCACTTCATTAGGAAGAATTTTTTTAGAAGTAACATCTGCAATGGAGTGAGTGAAGGAAACAGGTTTAGATGGGGGGAGGAGTTTAACTGTGATTGAGTTATCAGCTCCCCGAGCTTAGATGGTTCTGCAGAGTTCTGTCAAATGGGAGCACGGCCTTTGCACTCCCACACTTAACCTTGGATGGTCCAGCTCCTGTCAGTGATGGATAATCCTTGGCAAGGATATTGAATCAACAGCAGTCAGTGCCCCCAGCAGCTGGGAGAGTATGTGCTGCTGTCCTAAAGGGTCATATGGAGATTTTACTGGAGAATTCACTAACAAAACACTTCCTTTTCCCATTTTTCTCTGGCTTGGGCTATACCAAATGGAAAAATCAGGAATGGATATTATTTTTGGGACTGAGTAGATGCTTCTCCCTCTTAACCCTCTATCATGTATTCAGAGACAATAACTTGAAAATAACAAAGGATAGGACACTTTTAGAGATATGGGAGCCATGCATTAAATCTTTGGAGGCATAATCCTCAGGAACAAAATATATTTCATGAGTATGTGGAATCTGGAAGATCATTAGGAACAACACATAATGACTACTAGTTAAAAAAAAAAAAAACTGTACCCCTGAGTTTAGAGTTTAGACAAAATAGGAGATAATTTTTCAAGTTCCCAGGGCTTTAGTGGGAAAATTCTGCTCAATCCTGGTATTTGGACTAGAACTATGCACATTAATACTCTCAAGCTATAGATAAGATGATGGAATAACCAACCAGAGTTCAAATCAAAAGTAGAAGGGCCTTGGCTAATACCCCTACCTCCATGTAGGAATACATTATGTCTAGAAAAGTGCACTCTTAATTTTAAATATGAAAAATATATACATCTGGGAGGGGGTAGTGGGGAAGGAAGAGAGAATTGGTAATTCTGTTCTGAACACTAGAATATCTCTCAGTATTATCTGCTGTAGTATGAGAATAAGTTGTATAAAGAAAATGGAAATGCATTTTGAATGGAATATGTCAGTAGATGGATAAAATAGCAAAGATATAGGGAATCTCAAAAAATATTAAAAATATAAACAAAAATACAGGCTAAGATTTTTTTAAAAAGAGAAATATGACAATAGGATGAGAAATGATAGTGGCTGAGATAAGGAATACTTGCCAAGAGACTAAGCTTACAATGGAAGAACTAAACTAGTACTACCCAAATATCCCACTATGCTTCTCTATTAAATTCACTTTTCTTTCTCCAACACGATGACTTGATATCTTCTCCTTGCCCAGTGTACCCTCAACTATTACCGTTGCATCATTCTTTAATTAAAAGTCAAGTTATTTATTTAGTAAGTCAAATGTTTAACAGAGAAGTGTAACCTCTTCCCACACACAAATCTCTGAGTGTTTCTCATCTTTATGCTTCTACTCTGTCTTCTCTTTACTTACAGAGGGTATTTTATCCTGGTGTTTGAGGACACAGCCTCTACAGTAGGGCACATTGGCTTTAGGGCGTAGCTCCTCTCCTCAGTAGCTATGTGAATACAGAGGGATGATTTAACTGCTCTGCACCTCTATTTTGCCCTCATTATATTCAAAACAGTGATAGACTCTCTCCCAAAGTACTTCAGGGGATTAAGTGAGTTAATATTGTTTAAGAACTTAAAGCAATCCCTATCACATGGTAAGTGCTCAGTAAATGTTAGACATATTACTAATTCATTAGTCAAATGAAGTAAGTGCTTCTGCTGTTATGCAGAGCTAACCTGTGTATTCAGATCTATTCCATCTAGTCTACTAGGAAGATCATAGTGAAAGCAACATGGAAATAGACTATAACAACCCTTCCCAAGATGCTTCATGTATACATACACTCAAACAGTGATATGACTAGAATAAATAAATGTAAATTTTGTTATGATGTTAGATTTCTAAATAAGTATCTTCGTTCCTTTATGTTTTGTGTGCTTTTGTTATTTTAGGGTTGGTTATTTTAGGGTTAGTATGTAAAAGCCAATAACCCAATTGAAAAATGCGCAAAAGACATGAATAGACATTTTTCTAAGGAAGATGTACAGATGGTCAACAACCACATGAAAAAGAAATGCTCAATATCATTGATTATTAGATAAATGCAAATCAAAACTACCATGAGATACCACCTCACACCAGTCAGAATGGCCATCATTAATAAGTCCACAAAAAACAAATGCTGGAGAGGATGTGGAGAAAAGGGAACCCTCCTGCACTGTCGGCAGGAATGTAAGCTGGTACAACCACTATGGAGAATGGTATGGAGAAACCTTAGAAAACTATACATAGAACTGCCATATGACCCCAGAAATCCCACTCGTGGGTATATATCCAGACAAAACTTTCCCTAAAAAAGACACATGCACCCACACGTTCATTGCAGCACTATTCACAATAGCCAGGACATGGAATCAACCCAAATGTCCATCAACAGATGATTGGATTAGGAAGATATAGTGTTTATATACACAGTGGAATACTACTCAGCCTTAAAAAAGAACAAAATAATGCCATTTGCAGCAACATGGATGGAACTAGAGACTCTCATACTGAGTGTGGTAAGTCAGAAAGAGAAAGGCAAATACCATATGATTTCACTTATATCTGGAATCTAATATATGGCACAAATGAACCTTTCCACAGAAAAGAAAATCATGGACTTGGAGAAAAGACTTGTAGTTGTCAAGTGGGAGGGGGAGGGAGTGGGATGAATGGGAGCTTAGGGTTAATAGATCCAAACTGTTGCCTTTGGAATAGATTAGCAATGAGATCCTGCTATGTAGCACTGGGAACTATGTCTAGTCACTTATGATGGAGCATGATAATGTGTAAAAATAGAATGTGTACATATATGTGTAACTGGATCACCATGTTGTACAGTAGAAAAAAATTGTATTGGGGAAATAACATTTAAAATTTAAATTAAATTAAAAAGCTATATATAATTTCTTGCTCTAATATCTTATATTCTCCTATTATCTGATATTAAATGTTTTATGGTAAGAAATATTAAAATAAGCATGGACCCACATCTAACTGGGCTTCAAATTTATACATTAAATATATATATATATGTTATACACACACACATATATGTACATGTATTATACAATTTACAGGGCCCTGCAGCTTAAGCTTCATCTGTATTCCCTTTAATATCTTCAACTATCCTAAAATGAGGATTTTTATTACTTCCCACATACTGATGAAGAAACATGAAGTAACTTTTTAGATGCTGAGGTGCATAGATAATGAGTGGCCTGGCTGGGAAATGTCCCCAGTCTCCTGGCTCTGAGACCTGTGTCATTCCAGTGTCTGTCTCCAAACTCCAGCTTCCTCTATTCTTACAAGAAGAAGGGAAATGGGGATTTCCAAAGTTACCTCCTCTGTTCAGCTACCTGTTTCTCAATATTCACACACGTCATGGGCTTTTCCCCTTTTTAAGGTTCTGTTGCTGCTACTAGAGGTCACACAGGTGAGCTTGTTACTCTTACTGTGTTATGAATTTACTG
Source organism: Sus scrofa (assembly GCF_054392235.1). Lineage (NCBI taxonomy): Eukaryota > Metazoa > Chordata > Mammalia > Artiodactyla > Suidae > Sus > Sus scrofa. Next base: position 35,230,910 of record NC_139395.1, on the reverse strand, counting down.
GGGACCATGCTGAGGGTTGAAGATGCCTGGGCAACCAAACGATCCTCCAAGTCATAATATCAGGTGCCCTCAGATCTCCTGGATCCCCCTCTGTCTCATTGCTCCAAACATGTGGGAAGGGAGATCAGAAGGTCAAAGAATGTAGCCTTAGAAGCACACATTGGGCATATTAACACATTCTAATACACATTAACATGATGCTGTCAACACAGCGAAGACTCCTGCTGTAGGATAGGAAACAAAGATCAGTGAAATTTAGATCCCTGAAGAGCAGTGCTGGTAAGATACTGGAGAAGCTGTAAGTAAGAGAATGTTTCTAAAAGATAAGGCCAGGTAGGAAAGGAACAAGAACAGGATCGCTAGAGAATGGATGCCAAGGATAGACTCACAATAACACTGCCATAATTTTGGAGAAAGAAGCCATAAATTACTTAAGGAACTATAAGCACGGTTGGGATCTCTTTCATAAGGCCTCATGGCTAAGTACTTCCAAAAGATTGGTACATTCTGTTAACCTGGGAAACAGACAAACCCTTTGCTTCTTCCAATCCATGTGTGACTTCAGTGCAATCGCCCAAAATTCATTCATCATAACCCCAGGACATCATGGCAAATATAGAGCTGAGTAGAACATTACTTATTCTCAAGCTGCTATCTGATAGGAGAAATTTGAAGGAGCAGGATGGCTGATCCCATAGAACATTTTGTTCCAGAACCCTGAAGCCATTAATTATTTGCACTGCTCTGTGTTATTCTTTTATGTAAATGTAAATCTCTTAAGAGAAGAATAATGTCTATTCCTTAATGTGAACCCAAATATAATTTTGTGGAAGTAGCTCTTTTGGGATTCAGAGGAATTCAGATTCTCTCTAATCCACTGATTGGCTGTCAGCTATAAGTTACTTCTCTACTCCTTTGTTTTCTCACCAATAAATTTAAACTAAAAATGTGGGGTTTGAGAAGGTGTCCCAGGAGTTCCCTGGTGGCCTAGTGGTTAAAGAAACAGTGTCATCACTACTATGGCTCAGGTCACTGATGCTCCAAATACTTAAATGCCTCATTAATGCCACAATGCCTCCATCAGAGGGCACATATTTTCAAAATATGTAGTAGTTGCACTGGAACCCACAAGTAGTTACTGGGCATCTTAACACACTGCCAGCCAGTGCAAGGTGGTACACTAGAAACCAGGAAGGTGGACAGAATCATAAAAGAGAATACCAACTTTCAAAAAATTCATGATCAAGGAAAATGAAGCTATTTATTATAAATGAAAACTGAGCAAGGAGTTCCTGTTGTGGCTCAGTGGAAACAAACCTGAGTAGTGTCCATGAGGATGTTGGTTCAATCTCTGCCTTGCTCAGTGAGTTAAAGATCCAGTGCTGCTGTAAGCTTAGGCTGCAGATTCAGCTCAGATCCTGCATTGCTGTGGCTGTGGTGTAGGCTGGCAGCTGCAGCTCTTATTCGACCCCTAGCCTGGGAACTTCAATATGCCGCAGGAGCAGCCCTAAAAAAATAAAATGACCAAAAAGAATAACAGGCTGAAGGAGCAAAGATGAAGAAGTCAAGTCATGCTGAGCCATGTTGAAGCCTGAGGCAAAAGGAAAAATCAGTAATACAGAACCTGTCTTTAATTTAAAGCCTGGATTTTTAAAATCACTTATCTTGTGCATTGATTTTTTTAAAATGCTACATTAAAATAGTATTATCTTGACTACTAAATTTTTGGTTCCCCTTAGGTTTTGCATACCTGGTAGGTGTTAGGACTGAATTGTGATTGCTCAAAGTTTACATGTTAAAGCTCTAACCCTCAAGGTGATTACATTTGGAGACATGGCGCTTAAGGAAATATTAAGGTTAAATGAGGTCATAGTTTGAGGCCCTCAATCTTTAGGACTAGCATCTTTATAAGAAGAGGATATTCAAACAAAACTTTCATTCAAAAGATATATGCACCCCTATGTTCGTTGCAGCACTATTCATAATAGCCAAGAAATGGAAACAACCCAAATGTCCATCAACAGATGAATGGATTAAGAAGATGTGGTATATATACACAATGGAATACTACTCAGCCATAAAAAAGAACAAAATAATGCCATTTGCAGCAACATGGATGGAACCAGAGATTCTCATACTAACTGAAATAAGTCAGAAAGAGAAAGACAAATACCATATGATATCACATATCTAGAATATTAAATATGACACAAATGAACCTATCTATAGAACAGAAACAAACTCATGGACATGGAAAAGAGACTTGGGGTTCCCAAGGGGAAGGGGGAGGGAGTATGATGGATTGCAAGTTTGGGATTAGTATATGTGAACTATTACATTTAGGATGGTTAAGCACTGGGATCCTGCTATATAGCACAGGGAACTATATCCAGTCACTTGTGATAGAACATGATAGAAGATAACAGAAAAAGAATGTGTGTTTGTGTGTGTGTATATATATATATATATATACAAGCTCTATATATGTGTGTGTGTGTGTGTGTGTGTGTGTGTGTGTGCACGTGTGTGTGTGTGTAGCTTGAGAGTACCACACTGTCTTGATGACTGTGGCTTTGTAATGTTTCTTGAAGTCTGGGAGAGTTACGTCTCCTGCTTGGTTTTTGTTCCTCAGGATTGCTTCGGCAATTCTGGGTCTTTTGTGGTCCCATACAAAATTTTGGATTGTTTGTTCTAGTTCTGTGAAAAATGCCCTGGGTAATTTGATAGGGATTGAATTGATTCTGCAGGTTGCTTTGGGTAGTATGGCTGGTTTTTTTTCTTTTTGTCTTTTTGCTATTTCTTGGGCCGCTCCTGTGGCATATGGAGGTTCCCAGGCTAGGGGTCCAATCGGAGCTGTAGCCACCGGCCTATGCCAGAGCCACAGCAACGTGTTATCTGAGCCGCGTCTGCAAACTACACCACATCTCACAGCAATGCTGGATCATTAACCCACTGAAAAAGGGCAGGGACCGAACCCACAACCTCATGATTCCTAATCAGATTCGTTAACCACTGCTCCACAACGGGAACTCCTGGCCATTTAAAAAATAATAATTTTTCCCACCCATGAGCATGGGATATCTTTCCATTTCTTTACATCTTCTTTAATTTCCCTGATGAATGTTCTATAGTTCTCAGCATATAAGTCTTTTACCTCCTTGGTCAGGTGTATTCCCAGGTATTTGATTTTTTGGGTGCAATTTGAAAAGGTTTTGCATTTCTGTATTCCTTTGCTAACATTTCATTGCTAGTATACAGAAACGGGACTGATTTCTGAATGTGAAGCTTATATCCTGCTACTTTGCTGAATCTGTTGATCAGTTCAAGTAGTTTCGGGGTTGAGTCCCAAGGATTTTCTATATCTAGTATCATGTCATCTGCCTACAGTGACAGTTTTACAAACTCTTCTCTTCCAACTTGGATGCCTCTTATTTCTTTTGTTTGCCTGATTGCTGTGGCTAAGATTTCCAATACTATGTTGAATAACAGTGGTGAGAGTGGGCATCCCTGTCTTGTTCCAGATTTTAGTGGGAAGGCTTTCAGCTTTTCTCCATTGAGTATTGAGTGTTACATTTGCTGTGGGTTTGTCATAAACGGCTTTTATTATGCTAAGGTATGTACCCTCTATACCCACTTTGGTAAGAGTTTTGATCATGAATGGATGTTGGACTTTGTCAAGTGCTTCTTCTGCATCTGTTGAGATGGTCATGTGGTTTTTGACTTTTGTTAATGTGGTGTATGACGTTGGTTGATTTGCATATGGTGAGCCATCCTTGTGCACCTGGGATGAATCCCACCTGGTTGTGGTGTACAATCTTTTTTATATGTTGTTGGATTCAGTTGGCTAAAATTTTGTTGAGAATTTTTGCATCTATGTTCATCAAAGATACTGGCCTATAGTTTTCTTTCTTGGTAATATCTTTGTCTGATATTGGTATTAGGGAGATAGTGGCATCAGAGAATGTCTTTGGGAGTGTTCCTTCTTCTTCACCCTTTTGAAAAAGTTTAAGGAGGTTGGGTATAATTTCCTCTTTTTATGTTTGGTAGAATTCACCTGTGAAGCCACCTGGTCCTGGACTCTTATTTGAAGGTAGTGTTTTTATGACATATTCGGTTTCATTTGTAGTGATCATTCTGTTCAGCTGATCTATTTCTTCTTGATTCAGTTTTGGTAGGCTGTAAGTCTCTAGCAGGTTGTCCATTTCTCCTAGGTTGTCAAATTTGTTGACATATAATTTTTCAGACTATTCTGTTAGATTTTTTGTATTTCTGTAGTATCCATTGCCATTTCTCCTTTTTAATTTCTGATTCTGTATTTTTTAGATTTTTGCTCTCCTCTTTTTCGTGAGTCTGGCCAGAGATTTGTCAATTTTGTTTACCTTTTCAAAGAACCAGCTCTTGGTTTTATTGATTTTTTTCTATTGTTTTATGAATCTCTTTTTTATTGATTTTCTCTCTGATCTTTATGATTTCCTTCCTTCTGTTGACTTTAGGTTTTGTTAATTCTTCTTTTTCTAATTCATTTAGGTAGTGGGTTAAATTGTTAATTTGAGATTTTTCCTCTCTTTTGAAGAAGTCCTGTATTGCTATGAACTTCCCTCTTAGCACTGCTTTTGCAGCCTCCCATAGAATTTGAATGGTTGTGTCTTCATTATCACCTGTCTCAAAGTATTTTTTTAATTTCCTTCTTGATTTCCTCATTTACCCATTTTTTTATAGTAGCATTTTGTTTAGTCTTCATGTAGTAAGTTTTTTTCATGTAGTAAGTTTTTTTTTTTTTTCATTTATTTTCCTGTGGTTGATTTCTAGTTTCATGTCACTGTGGTCAGAGAAGATACTTGAAATAATCTCTATATTCTTAAATTTGTTGAGTTTAGCTTTGTGCCCCAGTATGTGATCGATCCTTGAGAATGTATATTCTGATTTTTTGGGATGTAACGTCCTGAAAATATCAAATAAGCCTGTTTATTGTGTCATTTAGGATCTTTGTTGCCATACTGATTTTCTCTCTATAGGATCTGTCCATTGATGTGATTGTGGTGTGAAAACTTCCTACTATTATTGTATTATTGTATTGTACTAACATCTGTTAGTACTTGTTGTTTGTATCCGAGTGATCCTATATTAGGGGCATATATATTGACAACTGTAATATCCTCTTTTTGAATGGATCCTTTTATCATTAAATAGTGTCCTTCTTTGTCCTTCCTTATGGCCTTAATTTTAAAGTCTATTTTTTCTGATATGAGTATTGCAACTCCTGCTTTTCTGTCTTGTTCATTAGCATGAAATATCTTTTTCTGTCTCTTCACTTTCAATCTATATGTGTCCTTTGCCCTAAGGTGAGTCTCTTATAAACAGCAGATTGTAGTTCTTTGCTTTTTTATCCAATCTGCCACTCTGTGTCTTTTGATTGGAACATTTAGTCCACTGGCATTTAAGTCAATTATTGATACACACGTATTTATTGCCATTTTAAACCTTGTTTTCTAGTTGATCCTATATTTCTCCTTTCTTCCCTCCTCTTTTTTTTTTTTTTGGTTGGATAATTTCTATTTATTTTATGCTTGTGTACTTTTCTTTCTAGTTTTTGTGAATGTAATATTTGGTTTTGATTTGTGGCTGCCCTGTTTTTTAAGTATGTTAACCCCTTCCTGTATCTGCTTGCTTTAGCCTGATAGTCGTAAGTCTCAAACACATTATTAAAAAAAAAAAGAATTTAGATTTTACTTTCCTTCCCCACATTCTAGGATTTTGAAGTCCTTTTTTAACATATTAATGTTTGTCCTTTTGCAGCTCCTTGTGTTTATCATTGTTATTACAGCAGTTCCCCACCCCCCGCCACTCTTAGATCTGTATGCTGGCTTACATAAGTGATTGCTTTCCAGTTATGAAGAACCCTTAATTTAGCATTGACAAAAGTGAGTCTGGTGCCAGTCTATTCTGAAAGCTTGTCAAGTTACAACACCAACAGCACCACTGTAAAAGCTGCTATGGTCAGCCACCAACTCTGATACAGCTCTTTTCTAAACCAAACAGGAGACACATGCTCGCTTTGTTACAATGCAGATCTCATTATATAGGACATACTTAGTAAATTGTCTTGAACAAAATGCCTCATTTGTCCTCTGTAATGGAAGATTTACCCTACCCATGTTCATTAAATCTGTGTCCCAGTTGACACCTCATAGCTGAAATCACCCATAAACAAATTTATAGGAGAATCATTAAGAGTGAATGAGTTCTCACTTTGGAGGGATATTTTAGATAAATCAAAGTGTGGCTAGGTCCAAGTTTGAAGAGCAAACCTTGTATCTAAGTAGATCTATTTGCCAAGATAATAAACACATCTCAAATACCAATGATGTGATTCTTTTATAGAGTATTCTTTTGCATAACTCAGAGGCCCTGGATCAGGTAAATAAAGCATTACTTTGTAGACTTTTAAGACAATTGCTTTTCCCAACACACCGACATTGAATTGACCAAGGTGGCTTATGCTCAGTGGTGTGTTTCCAGCCCTGACTGAGACCAGTTTAACCACCTCAGGCTTTGCCCATTTTATTTCCTTGGGCACACCAGCATATGCACTTTCTGCCATGTGATCTTAAAAGAATCTTTAGTATGTTCAAGGAAAAGGTAAAATTTGGAAAGAGTCAAGGCATAAGAATCAGAAAAACCTGGAGTAACTCTGTTTTACCAGGTACTGGCTTTGAGGTTTCTGGCAAGTTACCTAGTATCTCTGGGCTTCCTCCCCTGTAAATAAAATAACATTGAAAATAGAAGCCTCTCAGTAGTTAACAAACCCAACTAGCAACCATGAGGATGTGGGTTTGATCCTTGGCCTTGCTCAGTGGCTTAAGGATCTGGCATTGCTGTGAGCTGTGGTGTAGATTACAGACATGGCTCAGATCCCCAGTGGCTGTGGCTCTGGTGTAGACTGGTGGCTACAGCTTTGACTGGATCCCTAGCCTGGGAACCTCCATATGCCATGGGTGAGGACCTAAAAAAATAAAGAAATAAAATAGATTGTCTTTTCATTTTGTTTAGGGTTTCCTTTGCTGTGAAGAAACTTTTAAGTTTAATTAAGTCCCATTTATTTATGTTTTTACCGTCATTACTCTAATAGGTGGACCTGAGAAGATGTTGTTGTCATTTATGTCAGAGAGCGTTTGGCCTATGTTTTCCTCTAAGAGTTTTATAGTATCTGGTCTTATATCTAGGTCTTTAATCCATTTTGAATTTATGTTTGTGTATGGTGTTAGGGAGTGTTATAATTTCATTCTTTTCCATGTGGCTGTCCAGTTTTCCAAGCACCGCTTATTGAACAGGCTGTCTTTTCTCCATTGTATATTCTTGCCTCCTTGGTCATAGATTAGTTGACTGTAGGTGTGTGCAAAAAGACAACCCACAGAAGGGGAGAAGATATTTGCAAATGAATCGACTGACAAGGGAATAATCTCAAAAATTTATGAACACCTCCTACAGCTCAATACCAAAAAAACAAACAACCCCATCAAAAAATGGGCAGAAGATCTAAACAGACAGTTCTCCAAAGAAGACATACAGATGGCCAAAACACACATGACAAGATGTTCAACATCACTCATTATTAGAGAAATGCAAATCAAAACCACGATGAGGTACCACCTTCCACCAAGCCAGAATGGCCATCATCAAAAAGTCTACAAACAATAAGTGCTATAGAGGGTGTGAAGAAAAAGGAACCCTATTACACTGTTGGTGGGATTGTCAATTGGGGCAACTGCTGTGGAAAACAGTATGGCGATTCCTCAGAAAACTAAACATGGAACTACCATTTGATCCAGCCATCCCACTCCTGGGCATCTATCCAGAGAAAACCATGACTCGAAAAAACACATGTACTCCAATGTTCATTGCAGCACTATTTTCAATAGCCAAGACATGGAAACAACCTAAATATCCATCAACAGAGGATTGGATAAAGATGTGGTACATATACACAATGGAATATTACTAAGCCATCAAAAGAAATGAAATAATGGCATTTTTAGCAACATGATGGACAGAGAAATTATCATGCTAGTGATAGTGAAGTCAGACAATGAGACACCAACATTAAAAGCCTTTACTGACATATGGAATCTGAAAAAAGGCCACAATTAACTTTGCAGAACAGATACTGACTCACAGACTTTGAAAACCTTATGGTTTCCAAAAGAGAGAGGTTGAGGGAAACACTCGGGGTGTGGGATGGAAAGCACTGGGGAGAAGCACTGGGGGGGAAGCACTGTGGTTGTCGGATGGAAAACTGGATTGTGATGATCATTGTACAACTATAGATGTAATAAATTCATTGAGTAATATATAAATTTAAAAAAAGAAAGTAGAAGCCTCTAAAATTTGCTAATCTTAACTCAGTGCCTGGCCCAACATTGGCATGCCCATGTTAGTTTTATCTGACACAGCTTTGGGAATTTTAGGCACTAAAATAAAAATTAATGTTTACTGGTTGATTGTATGTTCAAGAAATATAGGACAAATTCTTTGAATTTTAGAAAATAGCCTTATATACTCAGCAATTTAAACATTTTTAATGTTGTGAAATGGAAAAGACAAAAATGAAATCATAGATAGATGCACAGATATTATTATTTCAAAAAGTAGAAGACTGATTAGGTCTCAATGATTTTTTGTTTGTTTTCAGTTCTGTTGCCTTGGGAGACTGACCTAAGAAAATATTTGTATGGTTGATGTCAGAGAATGTTTTGCCTGTGTTCTCTGGTTGATGTCAGAGAATGTTTTGCCTATGTTCTCTTCTAGGAGTTTTATGTGTCTTGTCCTATGTTTAAGTTGTTATGCTATTTTGAATTTATTTTTCTGTATGGTGTGAGGCTGTGTTCTAGTTTCATTGATTAACATGCAGATGTCCTATTTTCCCAAGGTGCCACCTCACAAAAGTCAGAATGGTCGTCATTAACAAGTCAACAAATAGCAAATGCTGGAGAGGGTGTGGAGAAAAGAGCACCCTCCTGCACTACTGGTGGGAATGTAAATTGGTACAACCACTATGGAAAACAGTATGGAGGTACCCCAGAAAACTAAATATAGAACTACCAAATGACCCAGCAATCCTACTCTTGGGCATATAATTGGATAAAACTTTCACTGGAAAAGATACTTGCACCCCTATGTTCACTGGAGCATGATTCACAATAGACAAGACATAGAAACAACTTAAATGTCCATTGACAGATGAATGGATTAAGAAGATGTGGTATATATACACAATGGAATACTACTCAGCCATAAAAAGAACAAAATAATGCCATTTGTAGCAACACGGACGACTCTCATACTAAGTGAAGTAAGTCAGAAGGATAAAGACAAATACCATATGATATTGCTTATATCTGGAATTTAATATACAGGACAAATGAACCTATCTACAGAGGAGAAATAAACTCATGGACTTAGAGAACAGATTTGGGGTTGCCAAGGGGGAGGGAATGAGATGGACTGAGAGTTAGGGGTTAGTAGATGTAAACTATTGCATTGGGAGTAAATAAGCAATGAGATCCTGTTGTGTAGCACTAGGAACTATATCTAGCCACTTGTGATAAAACATGATGGAGGATAATGTGAGAAAAAGAAATGTGTATATATATGTGTGTGTTGTGTGAATGTATATATATATATGGATGTATATATGTGTGAATGTATATATGCATATATGTATATATGCATATATGCATATATATATATATATGACTGGGTCACTTTGCTATATAGCAGAAACTGACAAAACAATGTAGAATCAACTATAATGGAAAAATAAAAACATAAAAATAAGTAGAAGAAAGGAGTGTTTACAATGTGTAGATTTGAGATTCAACTTTTTGCATGTTTAGAGAAGAGAAGGTGATGTTGGCTAACTAGGCACATTCCCTTCATTTTCGGAAGCTGTGAGTCCCTCCAAAGAGAAACATATGTATTTTTGTTTTAATACGAGGAAGATAAAAGTGAAGAACAGCATGTGCCCTGGACATTCTGCCACTGAGGAAGACACTGGTTTGGGGTTTTCTTGTTTGTTTTCCAACAGCCCACTCCACATCCCTCTAGTTCCTTTCCTACTGATAAGAAAGGAAGGGTAGGGCTAGACTTAGCATGCACACACACACTTCCAAACACAAGAAAGAACCTACAGATCATTCTAGAGTGCATTACTTTACAGCTGTAAGTAAAGTGAGATACCACCAAATTCAGCACTAGATCCTATGAAGTCCAGTCATTCTCCTGAGACCAAAACACACGGGTATAAATCCTAGATTTGGACACGATTTTAAGCAGTATCCATCCATAACCCCCACTCCCATCATGGCCCATGGATCTTAGATGAAGAATTCCTTGCATAGATAGTGTTTTAAAAAGAATGGGAAGAGAAATAAAATTGTCTCTGATAAACAGATTTATCAAAATCTCTTATCAAGGACAAAAATCTGCTGGAAAATATATTGTATGTTATCAGCAACTACTTTTGCTTGGTTAATGTTTTCAGATAATCAGGCAGGATGAGTAATTTACCTCCAGCTTAAGTCCATCATTGCCATATACAATGCATTCGTTAGTGTATGCAGGGCTTTGTGCTATCTGTTCGGTATTTATTTTATCTGCAAGATATTCCAAACATAATACATTTTTAACTCTACATAACTTTAATTGCTTTACACTGAAAAGATAAACTAAAAAGCTCTGTAGCAAGGATGTGATATACTAATCCATGCATAGTATAAATCAATAAACTCATTTTACTCGATACATAAGGGTAGTTGTTACAAGTACATTTGTTTTAAGTAAATTTTTGAAATTTCAAAAAGAAAACATTTTAAATATTAAATGTGTTTTTGTGATATGAAGCTTTCTGTGGATGTCAAAATTTCATGGTTATGAAACAATACAGAAAACAGTATGTAAAAGAGTATGCCAGCTGTGTGTACAGAATGATTACCAAGAAAAAAAATGGAACATTATGTGATAATGAATAAATGCTGGAAAAAATACTCTAAATTTTTTTACGTGTCATGGAATAAATAATAGGGAGCTATTTGAATAATTTTCTAACTATCAATTTTCCTGTAACATTATTTTTCCACTTGTAAAATGAAACAAAATTGTTTTAAAGACTAACCATATTGGACAGGGATATTAAATTTTTGTCTGGACATAAAGTTAAACAACAGCTACTAACCAGTTAGTTAGGCTGTCCCAGGCTCTAGAGTAAGTATGTTTAAATGCTTTGAATCCTTAATTTTCAAAAAAAAAAAAACTTTTCAGAGAAAAAAAGGTTATCTCTCATTAGTAGATTAGGAAACTTAAACTCTAAGTCACAAGGCTAGTAAGAGACAGAATTGGAAAAGATACATGATTCTTTTTTATCCACCATATTCTTCAAGTTTGTGAAACCTAATGCTATACTACTTTACAGTCACGACCAATGAGTTTTCTCAATGTGGCCAAGTATGGAAGGTGTGGAGGATGGACTACTGAACACCTTATCCTTATTCCTGTTCTCTAATATTCACTAACCCAAGATCCAATAACACTTGTTACAGCAAAACTGTAACAGAGAAGAACAAACCTGACTCCATATTGGACCCATTCCCGTGGTTTCCACCTTTGCAAGAGCTTGGCTATCTTCACTTGGCCATAGTGGCCCTGACTCTTTGTAAAAGAATGTTTCCTACAGCCTGAAATATAAATGATAGACCATTCTCAAGGCTCTGACCTTTCAAGGAATCACAATTTTCCATTCACATAGAAATAAGAAGTTGCAAAACAGAAAATAACAATTGTCTTATCTATAAGAACACCGTGTCCAGATATGTATAGACAGTTGCAAGACCACAAGAATTCCAGTATTCAGAAGTTTACAACAACCAGCCATGCTCTTCACCTTTTAGTAATAAAAGCTTCCTAATTCTAACTCAGATAAAAATGGTTCTTTGAGACACTAGTCCAACATCTCTTCAATCTGCTGGCTTTCCAAATAAGGTGGCTATTCCTTGCCCTAATAATTTGTTTCTTGATTTATTGACTTGTCACACTGGGGAGCAATACAAGCTTAAACTCAGTAACAAAACCACAATTTCAAAAGATCATGCTCAAACTGTCATTAGAGGAAGAATGTAATTCTTGTCTCAGTGGAATCTTTTTGTGTGTTTTTGCTTTCTGTTCTCTGAGATGGGGAGAGGGAAGAGCAGTAAATAAATTTGATTGTATTAGGCCTCATACATGTACCAGAAAATTTAAGGGTTTCAATGTTTAGATAGGTATTTAGAGGGACAAAACTGTTTGGTAATTATTTGCTAAATTTTGCGGAGGAATTTTAGAAAGTCTTTTCTGAAAATAGGTCTGTTTAACACTAAGACTATGACCACATTTACATAATGACGTACAAAATACATAACTTTTTCAAAAGTCAACATATTTACAGCTTGATTGTGAGGAAGGGGCATACCCAGATAGCATTCTGACTCACTTATTTAAAGGCCAAAACATATTTTTAGTGGACAGTGAGTATGAGGATATGTAGCTTTCAAAGGGGGAAAAACATAATTTAAAAATCACCATCATTTGTCTCATCCTTTATTTTGTCCCTGGGGTTTTCTTTTTTTCTCTTGGTATTTTCCACAGGAGAGTATTTCAAGACCAGGATTTATAGAATTTAAAAGGATTTTGTGCAAAAAGAAGCAGACACCATCCTGATTCTATCCTTCATACCTTACTCTGCAGGACTAATATGGAGAAAGCTTGAAATATCTGATGTTCAACAGTGATGACACCTAGATCTATCCTGTGCTACCAAAGGGAGGCAAAAACTTTTAAAAGAAAAAAAGAAAAGCATGGAACAAAAGCATCAGTGAGTATTTTACCATAGGATAGCTATTTAATTGAACTCTAGAGCCTATTTTTGTGAATCCCATGGGTAATAGACACACAAACTTGTCCAGCCTAATTCTTTTCTCATAATAATGACCCACTGAAACATCACTGTCTGGCTAGAATACATGTACCCATCACTCATATTTGAGAAACTGTCCCTCTCTTACTACAGCTTCCCCATTAAAAAAAAATGTACATGCAAATTGTTCTCCATTACTTTTCTACAGTTCATTCTGATAGTCCTTACTCTTTAGCCTTGGGTATCTGTTGCCCAAGTTCTCTGTCTGGCCTGACAGACTTCTCCAGACATCATAGCCATTAACCATTTACCATTGATTCTAGGGTGGTTCTGGTTTTAAGGTGTTAACTTCTGCTCCTCATCCTGGCCCCTCATTTACTTTGCAGCTGCAATGTTGAACGGTATGTATTATGTGGGCAGATGGCACATCTAGAAATGGCTCCACAGAGGAAAACAAAAAACACCAAAGCCAGAAGAGCTGATTCTCAGAATCTAAAGGCTTTTGAAATAACTTCTGTCTTCTCAGTTCAGGTTCTTTCTATGACTTTATTCAGAGTTATTTTGAGGACTGGTGTGAAACATGATACAGTAGATACTGTCTGGGATTCTTTCTAGACTGCTTTGTGCATAGAGCAAGATAATGTGAGATGAACTTGCTTTCCTACATAATTATTGGTGACTCACTCAGAGAAGAAACTGTGTAGGGGTCTCATTCTTATATTCTTATTAAAAGAAAGAGTCTCATTCTTATATTCTTATTAAACAATTCGGAGCCACAGGGAGCCACTCATTGAAAGGATCAATCATTCAAAAGTCCTTTCTACTTACCTTAAACAGTGGTTTCTTGATCTTGCTTGTTTGTCTGTTTAAACAGGGCTCTTCAGCATTTGTCCTGAATGTTATGAAAGACACTCGATCCATTTGCATTTATTATTGTGCCCCAACTAAGCATATCACAAAGATGTTTCCATGTAACACGTGTCCATCAAAGATGTTCTGCCAAGTGAACAAACACAAAAATAAAATAACTCACTTGGAAAATATGGTAAATGCTATATCTTTCAATCAGGAATTAACAGGAACATTATCATATTAAATATATATGTATATACATACACATACATACATAGTAAATTTTATGTAAAATCTATAGTGCCCTGTAGAACTAGTACTTCATGAAACACCTGTTAGTTATCACTACACATCATCTTAGGGCCAAAATCAAAGTCCTTTTCTTTGCTCTTAGAGACATCAAACCACTGTGACAATTATCAAACAGAGGTCTCCAGGGATTCATGATTTATTCATTTTTGTATCACCACACAGTGCCCAGCCAGCATGGAGTTGTATTTAGAGTCAGCGACCACTTAATATTTAATGAGGAGGAATTCCTGTTGTGTCTCAGTAGCAACAAACCCAACTTGTATCCATGAGGATGTGGGTTCAATCCCTGGCCTTGCTTAGTGGGTTGAGGATCTGTCATTGCCTTGAGCTATGGTGTGGGTCACAGAAGCAGCTTGGATCTGGCATTGCTATGGCTGAAGCATAGGTCAGCAGCTCCAGCTCCAATTCACCCCCTAGGCTGGGAACTTCCATATGCCATGGGTGTGGCCCTAAAAAACAAAAAAGGAATATGTATATATACACATACATGAATAAACATATTAATCACTGACTAGAGTCTAGAAACACATTTTCTGTAAAAGAAACAACTTTAGTCATTGCTCATCGCACTGGACTTTTGCATGGGTTTAAAAAAAAAACAACTACACAGGGAAAAAAAAAACAGTTCAATAGCATGTCATCATTTATTCAAATAATTTATCACCTCTTTTGTCTCTAAACTACACTAAATTTTAAACTATGTTTCCAAGAGTTTGCACATCTTCTACCAAATGCTTGTGTCTTAGGTGAATACTTGGAGCTGTCTTATTTTTAGAGCTTCAGAGTTATAAATCCTGAGTGGGAAGAAGCATTTAAGACAGACCAACAGCTTCTTTTCCTAGATGTGGCAATGAAGATGGTTTGGAGCATTTGCCCAAGGTCAGAGCATGAGGCAATGAAGATGGTTCAGAGCATTTGTCCAAGGTCACACAGGAGAAATTTTCATAGAGGTACTTTGTACTTTCTCCCCCACCCTCTGTGTGTCCAACAGTCCCTTGCACATTTAATATGAAAAATGCTATATTCATATTTATATCAATACCTTTCCTACAAACTACTTTTTAGACCGACTGCCTTAAAAGTCTATTATCTTAAGACAATAGAAAAATTTCCTCACTAATCAATTCATTAGACTACTGTGTAACTTAATAAGAAATGATACACGGCAGGTGTAGTTTGGGAAAGAAAATCAGATAAAGTGGTGAGTGGGTGTCCACAAGAGCTTGTAAGATTAAAGGTGAAAGGGAACCAGAATCAGTAACAAAAATTTCTTCAGTTGTCTGTGACCTCACTTCATTAGAAAGGTCTACTATGTATTGTTTGTAAAGGATACATCTGACAATCAAAGCTTAAACTGAAAGAATTAGGAAATATTGGGATAGGAAAGTGGTTTCAGTATTACTCTCAGAAAGAGTAAACTTTGAATAAATTTATCATTTGAAACAAGAGAAGTTATTTACTTTTATAAAAGATAGACCACATGGTGATAGTATGACAGTTTGAAAACAATTTATAAGAAAAAAAATAGGGGAGAATGGATAAATTTATAATTAGAGTAGCTTTTAACATAAATCTCAATCTTTCAAGGGAGTTCCCGTCATGGCACAGTGGAAACGAATCCGACTAGGAACAATGAGGTTGCGGGTTTGATCCCTGTCCTTGCTCAGTGGGTTAAGGATCCTGCATTGCTGTGAGCTGTGGTGTAGGTCGCAGACATGGCTCAGGTCTGGCGTTGCTGTGGCTCTGGCATAGGCTGGCAGCAGTAGCTCCAATTACAGCCCTAGCCTGGGAACCTCCATATGCCCTGGGTGTGGCCCTGAAAAAGACCAAAAAAAAAAAATCTCAATTTTTCAAAAGTTCAAAAATGAGTAAATATAGAGCTTTTTATAGTAAGGTTAAAAAAAAAGTAATCATTCAACAGTTAAATTTTCTATATGCAGCAAAACAACACATTGTAATTTTCTTAGAATGTAGATATAGACCAATTGTATAAGAGACCACAGGAACATCTCAATAAATTCCAAGAACTAGAAAATGTGAAGGCCATTTTCTCTGTCACGAAGCAATAAAACTAGGAATGAATAGCAACAATTTAACCAAAAAGTTATAGGGAAAAAAAGGGAGACAACTTTAAGGACTTTTCATTTTATCCTCAGAAGGTTAGTTAAAAAGATTCATGTGTTTACAAAGTCTAAAGAGAGAGTTAAAAATAATCTGTTGTCAGAAATATGTACAAGGGAAAGAAAAATCTGAGAGCTGAATTTAAAGTGCGGCTGGGCATACAGATCTGTAGACTTAATCCTGCAGAAAATTGCATCAATGGAATAGAAAACAAACAAGGCAGTATACCTGAATTTAATGGAGAAAGCTAAAGAATAAGAACTACAAAAGGAGTAAGAGTTTGGAGGAGATGAAGGTCCACAAGATCTAGTCCAGATGGGCTAAAACACTTAGCATTCACTTCCAATGAAAACTCTTTGTCAATGAGAGTAGAGTTCCCCTTACAAAGATGAGGACAAGTCTTTAGAAATTAATATCCAGTTCAATTTAAAGGGCAGTGTGCTAAAAGCATTACAAAAATCTCAGGAATAATATAGAAATGCTTGGCTTTAAAAGTATACTTAGTAATAATCAAGACATTTGGAGGATTAAGGAGAAAGTCAGTATGTGCTCAAAAAGGAACATGTTAATTTTATGCACAAGAATGTCTTCTGTGTCTTTAAATTCCTACAGTCTCACGAGTGGGAGACTAAATATATGAGACCTAAGAGCTTCCAGCCCCCACACTCTTAGGCTCCAGTATGTGCAGCGCTAAGATCATGTAAAGAAGCTAGGAAAGCTTAAATTCCTCTCTAGCTGCCACTGTCAGTAAGTCCAAGACAAAAGAAGCAGAAAGCAATGTCTACCTGAAATGAAACATTGACTTTGACCTGTTTTCTCCACTAATATATTTTCTGAGTGCTTTTTATCATGGCAGATATCATTCTCATAATTTAATTCTCACAACTTTTTTATTTAAAAAAATTATTTTTATTGTAATTTCCCAAACACAACTTTTTTTTCTACTGTACAGCATGGTGATCCAGTTACACATACATGTACACATTTTTTCTCCCACTATCATGCTCCATCATAAGTGACGAGACATAGTTCCCAGTGCTACAAAGCAGGATCTCATTGCTAATCCATTCCAAAGGCAAGAGTCTGCATCTATTAACCCCAAGTTCCCAATCCAGCCCAGTCCCTCCCCTTCCCCCTGGGCAACCAAAGTATATTCTCCAAGTCCATGATTTTCTTTTCTTGGAAAGGTTCATTTGTGCCATATATTAGATTCCAGATATGTGATATCATGTGGTATTTGTCTTTTTCTGACTTATTTCACGTAGTATGAGAGTCTCTACTGCCATCCTTGTTGCTGCACGTGGCATTATTTATTCTTTTTTTTATGGCTGAGGAGTATTCCATTGTGTATATATACCACATCTTCCTAATCCAATCATCTGTTGATGGACATTTGGGTTGTTTCCATGTCTTGGCTATTGTGAATGGAGCTACAATGAACATGTGGGTGCATGTGTCTTTTTCAAGGAAATTTTTGTCTGGATATATGCCCAAGAGTTGGGGTGCTGGGTCATATGGTAGTTCTATGTATAGATTTCTAAGGTATCACCATACTGTTCTCCGTAGAGCTTGTACCAGCTTACATTCCCACCAACAGTGCAGGAGGGTACCATTTCCTCCACACTCTCTCCAGCATTTATTATTTGTGGACTTATTAATGATGGCCATTCTGACCGGTGTGAGATGGAATCTCACGGCAGTTTTGATTTGCAATTTTCTAATAATCAGAAGAAAAATCTCACATCAACAACTTAACCCACCACCTAAATGAATTATAAAAACAACAACAAACAAAACCTAAAGTCGACAGAAGGAAGGAAATCATGAAGATTCAAGAGGAAATCAATAAAATAGAGATTAAAAAAATAGAAAAAATGAAAAATCCAAGAGCTGGTTCTTTGAAAAGGTAAACAAAATTGAGAAACCTCTGGCCAGACTCACCAAGAAGAAGAGAAAAAAAAATAAACAAAATAAGAAATGAAAAGGGAGAACTAGCAATTGATAATACAGAAATACAAAAATCCATGAGAGAATACTATTAACAATTGAGAATACTATTAACAAATTTGACAACCTAGAAGAAATGGACAACTTGCTAGGGACTTACGGCCTACCAAAACTGAATCAAGAAGAAATAGATCAACTGAATAGAATGATCACTACAAATGAAACCGAATATGTCATAAAAACACTACCTTCAAATAAGAGTCCAGGACCAGGTGGCTTCACAGGTGAATTCTACCAAACATAAAAAGAGGAAATTATACCCAACCTCCTTAAACTTTTTCAAAAGGGTGAAGAAGAAGGAACACTCCCAAAGACATTCTCTGATGCCACTATCTCCCTAATACCAATATCAGACAAAGATATTACCAAGAAAGAAAACTATAGGCCAGTATCTTTGATGAACATAGATGCAAAAATTCTCAACAAAATTTTAGCCAACTGAATCCAACAACATATAAAAAAGATTGTACACCACGACCAGGTGGGATTCATCCCAGGTGCACAAGGATGGCTCACCATATGCAAATCAACCAACGTCATACACCACATTAACAAAAGAAAAGTCAAAAACCACATGACCATCTCAACAGATGCAGAAGAAGCACTTGAGAAAGTCCAACATCCATTCATGATCAAAACTCTTACCAAAGTGGGTATAGAGGGTACATACCTTAGCATAATAAAAGCCGTTTATGACAAACCCACAGCAAATGTAATACTCAATACTCAATGGAGAAAAGCTGAAAGCCTTCCCACTAAAATCTGGAACAAGACAGGGATGCCCACTCTCACCACTGTTATTCAACATAGTATTGGAAATCTTAGCCACAGCAATCAGACAAACAAAAGAAATAAGAGGCATCCAAATTGGAAGAGAAGAGTTTGTAAAACTGTCACTGTAGGCAGATGGCATGATACTAGATATAGAAAATCCTTGGGACTCAACCCCGAAACTACTTGAACTGATCAACAGATTCAGCAAAGTAGCAGGATATAAGCTTCACATTCAGAAATCAGTCCCGTTTCTGTATACTAGCAATGAAATGTTAGCAAAGGAATACAGAAATGCAAAACCTTTTCAAATTGCACCCAAAAAATCAAATACCTGGGAATACACCTGAACAAGGAGGTAAAAGACTTATGTGCTGAGAACTATAGAACATTCATCAGGGAAATTAAAGAAGATGTAAAGAAATGGAAAGATATCCCATGCTCATGGGTGGGAAAAATTATTATTTTTTAAATGGCCATACTACCCAAAGCAACCTGCAGAATCAATTCAATCCCTATCAAATTACCCAGGGCATTTTTCACAGAACTAGAAGAAACAATCCAAAATTTTATATGGGACCACAAAAGACCCAGAATCGCCAAAGCAATCCTGAGGAACAAAAACCAAGCAGGAGGCGTAACTCTCCCAGACTTCAAGAAAAATTGCAAAGCCACAGTCATCAAGACAGTGTGGTACTGGTACCAAAACAGACATACAGACCAATGGAACAGAATAGAGAACCCAGAAAGAAGCACAGACACCTATGGTCAATTAATCTTTGACAAAGGAGGCAAGTACATAAAATGGGAAAAAGACAGTCTTTTCAGCAAGAATTGCTTGGAAACCTGGACAGCTGCATCCAAATAATTTAAACTAGAACACACCCTCATACCATGCACGAAAATAAACTCAAAATGGCTGAAAGACTTAAATATAAGACAAGACACCATCAAACTCCTGGAAGAGAACGTATGTAAAACATTCTCTGACATCAACCTTATGAATATTTTCTCAGGTCAGTCTCCCAAGGCAACAGAAATAAGAACAAAAATAAACCAATGGGACCTAATCAAACTGACAAGCTTTTACACAGCAAAAGAAACCAAAAATAAAACAAAAAACAACTTACAGAATGGGAGAAAACACTTTCAAATGATCCAACTGACGAGAGCTTAATCTCTAGATTATACAAGCAACTTATATAACTCAACAGCAAAAAAGCCAACAACCCAATTGAAAAATAGGCCAAAGATCTGAATAGACATTTCTCCAAGGAAGATAAACAGATGGCCAATAAGCACATGAAAAAATGCTCAACATTCCTGATTATTAGAGAAATACAACAACCCTTTAAATTGAGTATTAGGTCTATCCCATTTTTTTAAGATATGGAAATGAGGCAGAACGGAGTTAAAGAACATGACAGAGGTCACACAACCAGAAGGTGTCAGAGATGTGTCTTGAACTGCTCTAAGCCACTGGGCCACACCGCTGCTCTATGGCACTTAGTTTTTTGGGATATTTTCCTTCTCTGTATCACTAGCATCCCTACTAGCTTTCTTTGCACGAGATATTATGTCCCTGTTATCCTGATTTCCTGGAATTTTACTCTAGAAGAATTTAAGACTGTGGATCTGAGAGCTGAACCTGCTTGAGTAAACATGGTCTGAACGTATGTACCCACTTCCAGTGATTCTCTACAACTTGGCCCTCTGGTTTTTTGGTTAGGAAGTGGAAAAGACCTGTGTTTTGCAGAACATCAAATAATATGAACTTTAAATGGACATTTTATGGAAACAATAGTGCTTTGTGTTCAATAAAATATATGTGAAATTATGGATTGTATAATATTTAACCAATTTCTTTAATAAGAAATTTCTCAAAACTTTTCCTATGCTAATGTGTCACAAGCCAGATTTCTCAGGTATTTTCTACAATATACATTGAGTTTTCTTTCTTGTCAGAAAAACTTTGGGAAGTGCTACACTATACAATTATTTGTTATTCGAATAATCATGTCATCAGAATCTTTGTGAAAATGGTAATATTATGCTTAGACAGGAAGCTTGGACTCTGGGCCTAATGTCATAGAAATCAATTAGAGCAAAGGAACAACTTTTCTGTCTCTGTTGTGTCAGGAGATGGACTATATATAAACAGCTAACCTCCATCTTTATCTTTTAGAGGAAAGAAGGAACTGTTTTGAGCCACTGAGTTCAGTCCTATATATTTGTTTCATCCTTTCCGACATAAATTTTTATAACAAATGAAGTCTAGCTTGCATGTGAAGAAGCAGAATAAGCAAGAGAAACTCCATTAGGTTAAATCCCTGAAGGATGGGGAGTGTGACTCAGGTGTGTATGTCAGCTTCTCAATTCCATTTCAAAATGAACCTTCTCACCAGAGCTAGAAAGAAACCTCTGCTTATCTATGGCATCAGGCAAGATTAGGATCTTTCCATTTATGTTGGATTGAAGTGTTTCTTTCTTCTTTAAAGCATAGAGCTAATTCTCATAATACTGGATATCCAGTACCACAGAACACATCATTCTTGGTTCATTAGTAACACTTTGGTAATCCTGATGATCAAAATTCTGAGAGCAGTCTTCACTAGGTCACATCAGCACTGACAGATCACAATGGAAAGTGGGAAAATAATGGACTAGCAAAACGTTTTAAGTAACTGTACATTTTCCCCAAATAGATTACATATAAAAGATACACATGTATATACACACATGTACATATTATACATATCTAGGTTTTATGTATTATGCATGTATATATACAAACATACACATTATATATTAAAGGAAACAACAGATTGACAGTTTTAGATGCAGTCTAATACAGTTTATTCTTAAATTCTTAAGCTAGATCTATAGATAATCGATCAAACTAAATAAGATTTTTTTCCCCCTTCCTGCCTTTCTTTCCCCTCTTGGACACTCTTAAACACTCTCCCCACCCTTGGGTCCCCAGAAGTATTCCTGTTTGATAAGTACCACAAAATACAAGAATGTAACTAATTCACAGATTCCATACAAGTGACCTGGTTAAAAAAAAAAAAAAAAACAGAACCAAAAATTAGTTTTTGCTTCTTGATAATTTTAGCAAACTCTAGGATAATTTTCCACCATTCTATAATTTCTACATAAAACTTATTTATTCTGGGCTCCTTATCTGTGCCCCTTGTATCTGCTTCATTAGTTTCAAGTCTTTTATCTCTTGCTCTCCTCTGGAGACTCCTGGAACATCACACTCTGCTGGTGTCCTTGCTGGCTCTTTACTTACAGTGCCTGTAATACTCTGGCACTTAGTCCTAGGTGTTCTGTTCTGATGTATTAGATTGCAAATGTGGCCTCAATTCTTAGTAGCGCTTTCCATAAATCTTCTGGGTTTCAAGCTGGGGTCTCAAGAGGCACTGTATACATCCATCCTCTCTTTGAGATCCCTACATCATCGCCAAGTGAACAAGCCCAAGGTAGCCTAGAAGATGAAAATGATGAAGCAGACTTGAGCCAGCCCAGCTGAACCATGATGGACCCCCCCCCCCAGCCCTAAACTGATTTAGCGGCTGTCTATGGAAGCATGGGTGACACCTGACCAAGGTCATGTTAGCCTGACTCAGATAAAAACTGCCTCGTTGACCCTGGTGCAAATTGACAAACCCCAAAATGGTGAGCTCAATAATTGCTAGTTGTTTTAACTTGTTTAGAGGTGATTTGGTAAGCAACAATAGGTAATAGGTACACATTTATTTCCCTCTATTATCATCTGTCACAGACTCAAAGTTTTTGTTTGCTGTTTACTTGTGCATTGGTTATTTCCCTGCATATGTAGAATGGTTGATTTATTTGTCTTGTTCCCTGACGCATTCATATACTTAGGGGTTGAACTGGCAAACCGAAGGGTCTTAGAGAATAGTTGCTGAATAAATGAACACATGATCAGGTGAATAAATGTTAATAAATAAAATGTTCCAAAAGCACCTAGATACAAAGAAACATTTCTATCAGTTATATTAGGGATAATTTTATTCTCACTTGAATTCCTCAGTAACTTTTATGTATATTGTTAAAGTACATGTCCTATTTTTTTCAATTCTTTCTCTATCACTGTTATCTACTTATTTTTCCATGTGTCTAACATTTTAAAATTATAGATGTTCTATTATAGTTAAATATCTTTAATCAAGTATTCATTTAAAATAAACTTGGTCACAATTATGTATCCACTAAATACACAATATTGTTTTTTATGCCACTAAATATACAATAATCATAACATGGTATTAAGACATGAATACAAATCAAAACCTCAACTAGATATTCTTGTATTCCACACAGATGTTTAGCATGGTCTCAGAGTCTTACGAGTTGCTGGAGTTGGTCTGCAAATTTGCTTCTGACCTTCCTGGTGGCCTTATGTGTCCTCTTCTTCTTATAAGGATGACAAACCAGGGGAAATGATCACATCATGACCTTATCCCTGCACCCTCCGTCGTGCCCTCCTCTCATCTCATGCCCACAATTCTAGAGGAAGGTGAGGCTATTTTGCCTACTACCTGGCAGGAAATCCGCTTCCCACTCCTATGTGACAGGTGGCTCTCAGACAGGTAGGCTGGTGGAGCTGGGCTTCCTTTCATGCTGTCAAGGAGCAGTGGCATCCTGCTGGTTGAAATCCACAGCCTCCCCGGCACAATGAAAGTCTCCCCTTCTTTTAATTCTCCTCCTCACAGATCTTTCAGGGATTTGCTCCTGTTGTGAGCAAGGCTGTTGCAGTTGGCAGAGCTCTGCTGTGGTCTGCTTATCCCAGGGAAGTGCATCTCCATCTGTGTGGGGCATCTGCCTTCATTCTGCCATCTGACTTGTCTTAGAGCAAACATCCAGGCTTCCCTGAGGGAACCGGAGAGAAGCCCAGAGCTAACCTCAGTCTAATATGGCACCTGAGTCAACATTTGCCTTTCAGTCCCATGCTTATCAAACTTCAATGTGCCTACAAATTATCTGGGATTCCTGTGAAAATGCAGATTCTAATTCATAAGTTCAGGTGTTGGCCTAGGATTCTGCATTTCAAACAAGCTTCCAGGTGACGCTGATGCTGCTGGACTAAGGAGGGTGGGCACCTTAAAGGAGCAAGGCTTTAATCAGAACCTTTAGCTAGTTTGTCTCCAGTCTCTGAGCTCCCATGATAACCCAACTGTAATTTCATCTGTGAACTTGGTAGTGTTTTCCTGTAATCCCAACTAACTATACACCTATCACCTGAAACTGGGCTAACTCATCACCCTAAGCCTCACCACCTCGGTGCTAAAGCATATACATTGAGCTAAACTGATGAAGAGGAAAAGAAACAAAACACAATACAATTTACTTAATAATTAGTAAGTCAATAAATTGACCCGTAGATCAACCTTTATCCCTGTTTTATTTCATTCCTGATTTAGTATTTTGTGCTTGTTAGAGCCTCTAGTAAGGAAATTAAAAGAAAGACAGAGAGTTAATTCCATTAAATCCAATTCATTTCAACTTAAAGAAAAGGAATTTTTTAAGTAGGTGCTTTGAAGAGACCAAGAACAATCACAGCCTATTTCAAGGACTTTACGACGCCACTAAGTAAACAGATGGTGATGGGAAAAGGAGGACAGGTAGAAGAAATGTCTGCAGACTCTGCTGCAAAACAGAGGGGCAGCATGAGCCAAGTGCTACTGGGTAGGCAAGATGGGAAAGAACTTCAGGGTCTTGCTACTCCAAGTGTAGTCCATGTGCCAGCAATATCAATACCACTTGAGAACTTGTAAGGAATGGCAATTCTTGGACCCACCCCAGAACTACTCAATCACAGTTGAGGGTACGCCAACAATCTGTTATAACAAGCCATCTAGGTGACTGTGATATACAGTCAAGTTTGAAAACCACTGGGATAAAATATGCTAAATGCTATCAATAACTAAGGAAACAGAAGTACAGTGGCATTAGAGTAATACTAATCAACAGAAATATAATACAAGCCATGTATTTAACTTTAAATTTCTTATTGTCACATCAAAAAATGTTAAAAAGAAAGTATAATTTTAATAATATATTTTATTTAGCCCCAAATAGCCAAACTATTATTAACATGGAATCGCCATAAAATTCTTAATGAAAAAGTTTCCATTCATGTTTATTTTTTATTTTTTTTGGTAATAAGTCTTTGAAATCCTGTGTGCATTTTACACTTTCAGAATCTTTGAATTAATACTAGTCACATTTCAAGGTTTTAATAGGCCCATGTGACTAGTAGCTAGCATACTGGACAGGGCAGGTTTTGATGTTACTATTTTGAGTGTAGTCCCTGGACCACCAGCATCAGAATCACCTGTTACATCTAGAATACATGGGCAATTGGGCCTTACTGAACAGCACAGGGAACTGTGTGTGATTGGGTCACTTTCTCCTATAACAGAGATTGAAGAAATAAGTAAAGAAACTATACTTTAAATTTAAAAAAAGAATTTGCACTCTAAAAAAACCTCCAGAAAATCTGTGTGTACTCTGCAACTTCAGAAGCACTGCCTTTGAAAGTGCTAAAATCCACATTAGGAAAGCATTTCTCATCTTCCTGCCTGGCAAAGACCCGGCTGAACCCTTCTAGTCTGAGCTCTGGGACCACGTTGACATGGAGGAGGTGGGGATATTGAAGAGGTAAGGGGGGAGGGTGCTTTCTGGCTGGTACAATCAGAGACAGTTTGAGGAATCCTCAGGAATCCAAAAACACCTGAATTCCCACATGTAGAACTATGCAACCTGCCTCACCTCCTTCCCACGTATCTGCTCAGCATTACATGAAAATGATGTAACCATTGGATTGAGTATTAGATGGTTTTAAGCAGAAAAATTCTTAACATGGAAGAAGTTCCTGGGACAAGATAATAGAGTTGGTCTTGGTTAGGAAAAAAAGAAGGCAGAGTTCTGAGAAGGCCCATGAAAGAAAGGAATCAGTGATGCCGTTGCCCACAGGAACAACAGAGCACATGGTGAAAATGAATCGGTTTATCAAAATAAGTGAAAAAAGCTCTCTCAGCACCTGGGTTTTTGGAAGAAGGAAACAAGAAACCCATACTGCCAGACCCCAGAGCATGCTAAGTAAGGACCTAAAATGGAAAAGATGAGAATCTGCAGGCAACTTCTTTCTGCTTTATCTTGAGCCAAACTAGTGGGATACAGTTCTATGTCTCCATATTTAGGGACCCTTTGCTAAAGGACTCAGTGAAAGTTGTAATGTCTTAGGTATAATTCTAAGACAACAAGTTAACATATCTGAAAAATCTTTTTATTGGTAGGGAATAAGGCAGTGAAGGCAGAAGGGTTATTCCTGAGGGATGTGTCACAAACGCAAGACATCTTAGGATTTATTCATAAAAGTACATTTCAGCTCTTCTTTTTATACCCCGATGAAGTTCTCTGGGAAATGCTAGCAGAGTGTTCTGGAGCATGCTTCTCAGAATCTGGATGCACATAAACATAGCACTAAAGAGCTGAGCACAAAGGCACAAACCCAACTACAGATGCATCTTTGTGAACAGCCCTGTTCAGAACAGACACATTTGGGGGAATTAGTAAATGCAAGTTTTTGCTTTTTATTGTTCAAACTATAGGTAGCAAACCCTTTTTAAAAGCCCCATAGCATGGTTTTAAAGTCACCCCAGGCATACATTTAAAAAGTTTTGTTGTTGTTCCAGGCAGTACCTTTTTAGGAAACAAGTGATGATTGCTGTTATTACTGCCTGACACATTCCCAAAGCTCCAACTCTCATTTATGCAGAAGAAGTCAAATTCAATTATTTCTCATTTTTCTCCCTTAAAGGGCCCAACCTTATGTACAACTAAACTGTGTAGAACAAAACTCACTGTACATGCTGGCTATGCTGAGGAAAAATAAATGATGAGAAAGCAAAAACATAAAATAATTTCAATTACATCCACTAAGACCCATTTTGGCTGCACACAGGCAGGCATATTTATTGGTCATGTAATAGTCACCATGTTTAGAATGCAGCCCCATGACTCCTCATACACATCATCTCACTAAGACTGTCTGTGAGCAAAATGGATAAAAGCCTCTCTGAAAGATCCACCGGTCAAATGCCTATGGGGCTTAGAAGCTGGGGTTTATTTAGGCTGTTTTTAGCCCAGGAAGAATCCAGAACACCAGCTGGAATGATCACCCAAAGTCTTTCTCTATAAGGACAGACTTAACTGTGACTCTGGTCTAGGCTGTCAGACATTCCTGACAACTTTCCCACCCTTGCTGAGTCCATGGATGTAGGCTTCAAACACCGGCTGTAACTTTAGACCCTGACTCACAATGGCCCCCTCTAGCCACCAACACACAGAGATACATAGCCATTCACATAGGTGCTGACCACTTGAAGGGCCTCAAGCTTGCCGTTTTGGCTCTATGGCTCTGCTGCAAATCAGAGTTTGTCATTTTTTATAATCTCCCTCCTCTCAGCTAAATTTTTCTTCTGCACAATTTCACACTGAGCTATATTTTCTGGACCTTGCACTTTCTTTTATCATTAAGACACTCTTATTTATATTGTAAAAAGTGGCACAAAGTCCTACTTGACAAAAAATTCCCTTTGTAAACAGATGAAATACAAATTATGGAATAATAGAATTCAATGGTTAAAAAGCACTGTTTGGTCAAATGTAAGACTCCTCATAAACTCCCATCCAACAGATAAATGAATTCTTCTGGTTGGAAAAATTGATGTAAATGAGTATGTGCAGCCATACACTTTTCTCAAAGGACTTGGCCTTCAGAGTCAATTCTTCTAAAAGGCCAAACATGTTGAGTGGAGAGAGATCTCCCCCAAGAGTGATCTCTAACAACCACAGAGGGTGCTTTATAAAGCTGGAGGCCTCCTCCATATGTCTCCAACATGGCCCTGGGATAAGGCTGGGCAGGAGCTCTTCCAAGAAGATAGTCTGAAACAACACATTTTCCAGATCTTCCTGTTGTAGGGAGAAAGGATCACATCCAGCAAGTGTGCTGAGTTTCTCAGAGTCTGACTTTGTGGAATTAGTATGAGAAGATGAGAGTGGGTGTGCATAAACCATTCCAGCAGCATGGATAAGATGGAGACTGTGCATAAACTTGGAATCAGAACACTAGGGATGCACGCTTGCATCTGCTGACTGACCTTGGAGCAATCTCATATGCCTTTGAGCCTCAATTTCCCCACCCATGTAATGGATATATGACCCACCTCCAAATCAGTAGTATGGATTGCCGTGGATAGCATCTATCAAGACACTATAACAACTGTCACAACTGTAAAGCCCAAGAGAAGTGGGAGTGACGGCTATAAGCAAAACTCTTATTTCACATTAGTGAAGGCCAGCAGCAACCTGGTCCTCTTCTCCCAGGGCAAAGCACTGAGACCCAGGTATCAGAGAATAAAGTGATTGTCTTTTAGACAAAAAAAGCTTTCTGTGGGAAGCAGAAAGAGAACTCAACAGAAGGCTGCCTCTGGGGCATATGCTGTCCCAACACCACCATCACTAGCATCAACCCATTGTTAACCTCACCATGCATGGCACAATGGAATAAGTCCCAGACAGAATGTAAATAGCACACTAAGAGAGTGATAAGTACAGAGATTCAGTCTTTCTTGACCTGCACAAGTTTTTAGAGACATGATAGTATACAACTAGGGCCTGAGAGAAGGCAGGCAGTTGACTGAGAGGTTAGCTAAAGATTTAGTAAGATGAGGAACGTTCTTTAATTCAGGGCTTGAGGAATTATTCCAATGTCTCTGCACCAGTAGGTCAGGAAACACTGTTCAGGGACTGTTTGAAAAGGGTATGCTTCAGGGCTGCCTTTTCCATAGAGTGCTCCAGCCCAGCAAGCTCTCTCCAC
Organism: Sus scrofa; assembly: GCF_054392235.1. Taxonomy (NCBI): domain Eukaryota; kingdom Metazoa; phylum Chordata; class Mammalia; order Artiodactyla; family Suidae; genus Sus; species Sus scrofa. The sequence continues at coordinate 35,201,991 of NC_139395.1, read as the reverse complement.
AGAAAAAGGGGAGACATGGCATCCTCAACTAACGCTCAGCTGTTAGGATCCCGGCATCTGACAAGAGAGGACCTAGGAGGTAGATGTCAGCCTGGCTGATACTTGGTCCCTGCCTCTATGACAGCAGTAGAGACCTCTCTCAATTCCAGCAGAGGGCTCCCAGGCAGACAGTGCTATGGAAGGCCAAAAGCCCCTCCAGTCCACAGAATACGCTGTTGTCAACATATTCATAGCAGGGTTTCTGTGGTCAAGAAGATCTTCTGCAGAAAGTACATCACATTGCTTACAGGGATTTTATGTCTGATGGCCAGGCTGTTGCTTAATGAGAACCATGCCATAGTAAATATGCCTCAGCTCCATTAAATTGATGTCCAGAGGTGAAAACAGCCCTATAGATGTGATTGACAATTTGCTTCATGCTACTCAATGAACCTCCTAATGTTGATGTTAAAAGCACTTTAATAGGTGAAGTGTGAGCCTCATTTTTAACTTCTCCCCCACCACCCAAAATGTTGTTTGCTTCTCTGAATACCTCTAGATATTTGAACAGTATAGATCATTCTACTATTTCAGTCAAATCTTTTTTTTTTTTTTGTCTTTTTGTCTTTTTAGGGCCACACCCACAGCATATGGAGGTTCCCAGGCTAGAGGTATAATTGGAGCTATTGCTGCTGGCCTATACCACAGCCACAGCAACTCAGGATTGAGCCGTGTCTGTGACCTACACCACAGCTCACAGCAATGCCGGATCCTTAACCCACTGAAAGAGGCCAGGGATTGAACCTGTAATCTCATGGTTCCCAATCAGATTCTTTTCCACCACGCCATGATGGGAACTCCTATTTCAGGCAAATCTCAATTGTTCACTGCAATAGTGACTACGTGTCACAAAATATACCAAAATCCTCAAATTACCTCCAATCTCAATTTGAAAATTCACAGTTTAGAAATATGACTTTAAAAGCTGTTTGAAATTCATCCCCTTCTTCCTTTTCTTCTGCCCTTTGTTTTATAAAGTTGCCACAAATCAGGCTTGAGAGATCGAGGGGAAGGGAGGCAAAATTCTATAATTGCAGAAGCTTGAAAAACTTGACTGAGTGATCTTGGGCATGTTAATTAAACTCCATGGGTGGAAGTCCCTCCATCTGTCAAGTGTGAAAAATAGGATAATATACCTGTACCTTATACCAAGGATTTTTCTATGAATAAAATAGTGCTTCTGAACGTGTGCTTCTTAAACTGTAAAGGATCAAAAGAACATAAAACATGATACTCATGAGCAAAGCAGACAAATTTTAAGGATAACATGTTGCAAAACAGTATATATTTAAAAACAACAAGAAACAGTAAGGATTGCTATTAAACATATCAGATGAATCATGTGTGTTTATCCATTTTTTTTTTTGCAATGAACTCTAATGAAATAATAGCAGAGGAATTTAACAGGGCATCCAAAAAGAGCCATAGGTAGGGGAAATAGCAATGGTAGAGAAGAGATCTGATAACATTTGAAAGTAAATGGACAATTGGAACTGGAGTTAACAGAGAAAAGGAAGCTATACATAAAGTTCCTGCAGAAGGGAACATGGTTTACAAAGAACAACACAACCTTTAGTCCTATGTAAGACTTGGAGGATCCAGGCCACAAGGAGGGATTGAGTGAGGCCTGCATCTGAACACAGCTGAATTATCTGAAAATCTACAAAGTAAACACTTAAGCTTTCACTATTCCCCACCCCATGTGAAGAGAAGCTTCCTCTCCGCAAGAATGAAATAGCTCCAAAGAAAGTATCTCCAGACAATGACATGTGGTGATGATCCTCCAGCAAAAGCTTTCTCTGCTGCAAATCACCTTACAGTGAAACCACACAGTATATGTCATGTGCCTGTACACAGAGTTTCTGTGCCTCCATCTTAAAAATAAAATGGTATCCAAAGAACACCAACAAATGAATAAAATTCAATGTAAAAAAGAACAGCAACAAAAACAAATAGAAAAAGAGAAACCTAAAAGAAACGGAAAATGTAGAGAGCAAGAATTAGGTAAATAAAAATAAAGCAAGTTTAAAAGACAAACCAGTATATTCTATGAGAAATAACAGCAGATTCTGTAAAAATAAGTATTTTTTAAAAAAAACTCATAAATGTTGAAATCTTATATCAGGAACATTTTTGAAAGGTAGAAAACTTTGAAAGTGCTCTGAAACTTTTGAGATTCAAAGAGCAGAAGTAAATGAGCGTGATTGAAGAGAGAATTGATATGATAATAAAATTAAAAGATAAATACAGATGATGTAAATAGAATAATCAGAATAAATAAAGAGATTGTAAATGGAATAATAAGGGAAGAAATTATAAAAAATAATCACAATTATAGTATTAAAGAATAATATAAGAAAAACTTCCAGTATTGAGGGTTAGGAATCACCAGAAGAAAAAAATAAATAAACAGAGATGCCAAGATAAAAAAAGAAGCACAACACACACACCCACAAACGCTATACAATGTATAGTATAGTGATGTTTCAGTACAGTGAGCATGAAGAGAAGCACGTAAAAGCTTTTAAAGCTGAACACTTAGGTCATATGTAATAGAATAGAATCTAGAATTGCAAAGGACTTTTCAACAGCTGCATAGGAAACTAAAAAAAAGAATGAAGCATCACTTTCAAAATTCTGAGTTTCAACCTAGAATCCTTATTCAGCCAAACTGCTCAACCGTGTAAAAGAAAGGAAACTCCAATAACAAATAATAACTCCTCTTAAAAGAAATCACTGGAGGAAACAGGCTATCAAAAATGGGTATGAAAGCATAGAAAGATATGGATGCATGGTATCTAGAAGGAGTGTGTGAAAGGAAACCAGTCTCTCCTGGAAGGAAAGGAAGAGGATGATCTCTAGGGTTGTGTGTTTTAACTTTGAGCTCATTTGAAGAGCAGTGTTTGATAGATCTGTTGGAACACTTGAAAAGACATTTGTAAGACACTTGCAGCTAAATCAGTGAATGAAATAATTAGGTAAATATTAATTCTAAGAAAAAAATTGGAGTTCCCTTGTGGCACAGCAGGTTAAGGACCTGGCCACTGCAATGGCTTAGGTCTTTTCTGTGGCCAGGTTCAACCCCTGACCCAGGGGGAAAAAAAACATTTAAAAATTTAAATTGTAAAAATAAGAAAGAAGGAATCCTTTAATCAGCAGAAGATATCATTTACATAGAAATAGGAAACATTGCGATTGGAAAAACTATAACATATAAGAGTGGGGATATGTGTAGGCAAAACAGAGTCATATGAACCATCACAGGAAGGTTATGACTTGATAAATAAAAAAGCCCAATACAACCACAATTTTTAGAAATACAGGGATACAAATCAGGAAAAAAACCAAGAAGAGTTAAAAATATATTGCCCTGTAGAGCAGGACTGAATGATGGGGAAAGATTTCTCACATTAAATCCTTTAGTCCCACTTGAATTTTTTTTTTATGCCTTTTTCTAGGGCCGCACCCTCAGCATATGAATGTTCCTGGGCTAGGGGTCTAACCGGAGCTATAGCTGCCAGCCTATGCCAGAGCCACAGCAACTCAGGATCAGAGCCATGTCTGTGACCTACACCACAGCTCACGGCAACACCAGATCGTTAACCTACTGAGCAAGGCCAGGGATCGAACCTGCACCCTCATGGTTCCTAGTCAGATTCGTTAACCACTAAGCCACGACAGGAACTTCCAAGTCCCACTTGATTTTAATTAATATCTATTTACTTGCATAATTTGATAAAGAACAATAATTGAACAGTTTAATCAGAATTAGATTCGATTACTAATGGACTCAGTAATTGTGATTCTGGACAATTAACTTTGCTATGGTTCAACACCCATATCTATAAAACAGAGAAGATGATAACCTACCTCAAAGAGTTGTGATGGAGATTGTCTATGAAAATCTGTAAAAAGCATAGCAAGATGCCTGGCATTCTTAACGCCCAAACAAACCCAAAAACCTTGTCATCATTTTACCTTCCCTTCCTCCTCTTCCTTCTTTACCTGAGCCAAGAGTTTTCACCCAACAACACAAGGTTAATCAGGCTCACAGGTGCACAGCCCTTTACTCCATCTCAGTCTATCCTTCAGAATCTATTTGGGAAATAGATAGCTGCTTTCATCCTAGAAGCTTTGCTGGATACTGAGTCTACTTCATGCAATAAAAAGAAACAGTGACAGAGTAAGAAACTAAAAGAAAACATTAAGACATCAAATGCCTTCTACAGGTTATAAATTATCTCAAGGAAAGTAATTTTTCCAAAGGTCAGTGCTGTAACCTATATTCTGTCAACAAATTCCACAATGTAAAAGTTGCAGTAAATGTTACTGTAGTTTTTTCTTAAAAGAGATACACTAAAAATGACTAAAAAGAGTAAAGAGACCATTTAACACTTAGTAACATTGTTTTTTGAATAGTGAGGGCTTAATAGTATATGGGCTCAATGTCACTGTTCCAAAGTACACGGGCGCTTCTCAGAGCAGGAAGAAATATTTTAACTGTTATAATTAGAGAAGTTAAGAGCATGTTTATGCTTCCCACACTCTAGTCTCTTTCTATGTACTTAGGCTTGGTTTAAATAATGGCAGCCTACTAATGCTGCCTGGCAAAGACCCACTCCAAGCCCTGAAGGAAGCCCAGGGGAAGGCTTCTCACTGTCATAGGATTCCTGATCTGGATCCTATTTTACACTGAGTGACAGCATGAGACTAGCACACTTCCCTGGAGAATGCTGCTATGTTTGTCTCTGCCACAAACACAGGACCGCTTCTTCCCTGTTCACACAATTCATCATTTGTGATTTTTCTCCTCTTCGAATCCAGTGATGTAAACCCAGGTATAGGAGGCACAAGGTCTGAAGTTAAACGCTCTCTATCACCTCCAATCCCTAAACGTTGTCAAATGGAAACTAATGTTTCATGACAAAGCTTATCCTTTGTCTATGGCTGCTTCTATGTGCTGTGTTTAGGGCGTCTCTTGAACATGCCCTCATGCTAATAAAAATTCCTGCTTGATGTTGGAAGAAGCTGTTGCTATCACTGTACCAGCCAATAGAGAGATTCTCCTGAAACTTGCAAAGTATTCAAAACTAACTTTTTTTGAAGCTTTAGAAAGTCCCAGAAACTTTCTTTGGAATATACATAAACAATCTATCTCCTGACTTCCACTGTGAGGTCTGTAGCACCATCATCTCCTAGGTAAGGAAGTTATTTGGGTTATTTTTAGCTGTGTTCAAAGCAAGGAGTTTCGGGACCGTGGAGAGAGACTCAAGTTTCCAGGAGCAGGTAGCCTATTTTGCAGACTTACTCAGAATTTACTCAAAGTGGCCAAAAGCGGAGGTTATTTTCTTTCTTTTTTATTTAATTTTTTATATTACTCAATGAATTTATTATATTTATAGTTGTACAATGATCATCACAACCCAATTTTATAGCATTTACATCCCACAACCCCAGCACATCCCCCCACCCCCAAACTGTCTCCTTTGGAAACTATAAATTTTTCAAAGTCTGTGAGTCAGTATCTGTTCTGTGAAGAAGTTCATTCTGTCCTTTTTTTAGATTCCACATGTAAGTGAAAGCATTTGATGTTGGTGTCTCATTGTTTGACTGACTTCATCTAGCATGATAATTTCTAGGTCCATCCATGTTGCTAAAAATGCCGATATTCCATTCCTTTTAATGGCTGAGTAATATTCCATTGTGTATATGTACCACATTTTCTTGATCCACTCCTCTGTCAATGAACATTTAGGTTGTTTCTATGTCTTAGCTGTTGCAAATAGTGCTGCAATGAACACTGGAGTACATGTGTTTTTTTGAGTCATGGTTTTCTCTGGATAGATGCCCAGGAGTGGGATTACTGATCAAATGGTTGTTTTATTTTTAGTTTTCTGAGGAATCTCCACACTGTTTTCAATAGTGGTTGCCCCTATTTACAATCCCACCAACAGTGTAATAGGGTTCCCTTTTCTCCACACCCTCTCCAGCACTTATTGTTTGTAGACTTTTTGATGATGGCCATTCTGGCTGGTGGAAGGTGGTACCTCATAGTGGTTTTGATTTGCATTTCTCTAATAATGAGTGATGTTGAACATCTTGTCATGTGTGTTTTGGCCATCTGTATGTCTTGTTTGGAGAACTGTCTGTTTAGATCTTCTGCCCATTTTTTGATGGGGTTGTTTGTTTTTTTGGTATTGAGCTGTAGGAGGTGTTCATAAATTTTTGAGATTAATCCCTTGTCAGTCAATTCATTTGCAAATATTTTCTCCCATTCTGTGGGTTGTGTTTTCTTTCTGTTTAGGGTTTCCTTTGCTGTACAGAAACTTTTTTTTTTGTCTTTTTACCTTTTCTAGGGCTGCTCCCATGGCATATGGTGATTCTCAGGCTAGGGGTCCAATCGGAGCCACAGCCACCAGCCTATGCCAGAGCCATAGCAACGCAGGATCCGAGTGCATCTGCAACCTACACCAGAGCTCACAGCAACGCCGGATCCTTAACCCATTGAGCAAGGCCAGGGACCGAACCCACAACCTCATGGTTTCTGGTCAGATTCGTTAACCACTGCGCCATAACGGGAACTCCTGCTGTACAGAAACTTTTAAGTTTAATATAGGCCAAACACTCTCTGACATAAATGACAGCAACATATTCTCAGATCCACCTCTTAGAATAATGACAGTAAAAACAAAAATAAACAAAAGAGACTTAATTAAACTTAAAAGTTTCTGCACAGCAAAAGTGGAGGTTATTTTCAAAAAAGCACAAAGCCCTCTCTCCACACAAACTGTGGTATACATGTACAAACGCATATGCCATGTTACAGATATTCTACTTTGCATACTGACTATTGTTTACATTTCTTGAGCACCTGCTATGTACCAGGCTCTTTGCTTGAATCCTCATGACAACCCAGTAAGGTTGCTGCATTATTAACACTCCTGTTTTCTGAGATATTGCTTAAGGTCATGAGGCTTATATATGGCAGCACATATTCAAACTCAGAGAAGGCTGGATTAAATATGCCTTTTCCTTCTGATGCTTTGACATTTTGGGGCCTTGCTGACCTAGAGTTACGGCCTTCTCAGGACTAATTAATTCCTGGAGCTATAGGCCTAGAAGTGTTCCTTCCACTTGCAAAGTCCAGATCCCAACCACCTCCTTTATCTTGGCTCTCACACTCGGGACACTATTCCTCTGACCTCATAACTCCAGGGCAAGGGAGCAGACAATGAGAGAGACAGCCTCTATTTCTAAGAATCCACTGAAATTCTTCAAACAAACTAGCTAATCCTAAGCCTGCTTGCCCTGTCCTTCTTATTCCTTCTAACAGAAACTACAATAAAGTCTTTTCCTTGTGTTTTCCTCAAGTTCCCTCTGGGTCTTGACCAACCCTGAGGCTTCCCTGTGTGACCCCTCTATGGCATGAGATGATCTTTTGGGAACTGTAAAAAACCATCATTTCAATGGCCATCATTTTCCAATCTGTTGGCCTCACCATACTGAAATAATAAAAAACTACATTTTAAAAAAACTCCACAGCTCAGTACTTTAGCCTGTGTCACTGGCCTTGCTGCAGGACTATTATGTGCTAAGCACTGTATCCATCAGGGCCTGGGCTAGAGTAAGACAAGCAAGGCACCTAGGTACTGAATGTTGAGGCATCACACTGCGGTCCAGGCAAGTGAGTCCTGCATGACATGACCCATGAAGGAATGCTTCTTGACCTGGGCCTCACCTGCCTCCCTGTGTTCTCAACACTGGTGCCCATGTCCTTGGGCAACAGAGATGAAAGAGCCAGATTCTGCCCTCCAGCTTCAGGATGAGAAAGGCAAGGAAAGCAACAATTATAAGACAGTACACTGGCTACTGTGCTAGGAGTTTGCTCTGGTGCTCTGGGAGCCCCAAGGGGGCATTCCTGACTCACAGGATGGGAGGAAGCAGTGCACAAAGAAGGATTCTTAGCAAAGAAGCCCCTTGAATGGGAACTCCAGGCATAGCATCCAACACAATTAGGCTAGAGGTGCAGATGTGCTAGCATTGATGTAAATAAAGTGTTCTTTATTAGCAGTAAAATTTTTATTTCCAAATTACATAAGAAAACTTAATTAAATTACCTCCCATCTCCCTCTGTGATCTTTCAAACATTTTAAAAGGTTAATTCTTTGAGAAAGCAATATTTCATTTTGAATTTGAAGGATATCAAAACTGTCCTGGGAGTTCCTATTGTGGCTCAGTGGTAACAAACCCAACTAGTATTCATGACGATACAGGTTCAATCCCTGGCCTCACTCATTGCGTAAAGAGACATAGTTGCTGTGGCTGTGGTATAGGCCAGCAGCTGTAGCTCTCATTAAACCCCTAGCCTGGGAACTTCCATATCCCACAGGTGTGGCACTAAAAAGACAAAACAAAACAAAACAAAACAACCTGTCCTGTTTTGGATGGTCAACTATATGATTTTCCCACTTATGAGTGATTTTAACAGCACCGTAGAACAGAACAGAATAGCATAGCATGGAATAGGATACTTGTTTTAGAACTTATGAAAGTCTTAAACATCACTCCATCAACCCTCTCAAACTGCAAATTTGGATACTAAGGTCCTAGGAGCTTAAATAATTGATATGGCATCATTAATTAAAGAGTTTAGAATTAAAGATTTTCTGATTTCAAGTTTTCCCATACTTGACAACCTTCCCTTTGGGAACTCCCACTGTGGCTCAGTGGGTTATGAACCCAACTATAATCCATGAAGATGAGGGTTCCATACCTGGCCTTGCTCAGTGGGTTAAGGAGCAGGCCTTGCTGTGAGCTGTGGTGTAGGTTGCAGATGCGGCTTGGATCCTGCTTTGATGTGGCTGTGGTGTAGGTCAACAGCTGCAGCTCCAATTTGACCCCTAGCCTGAGAACTTTCATGTGCCACAGGTGTGGCCCTAAAAAACAAAAATAAAAAAAAAGAAAAAGAAAACCTTCCCATAAAACCTCTAAATAATCTGCATTCTTTGAAGTCCTAGATATATTATCACAACTTCACTGATGTTAAAGACAAAGATTATCTATATTCAGTAGCCAATAACTAATTTAAATCATGATTAACGTCAGAAGTAGATTCAGTAGTAAAATAAAAACGTCTCCAAATCTCTTATATTAAGATGAGAAAACATTTATGTATAAAAACCATTTGTTATCCTTCTTTCCTCATCTCTCCCTCTTTCCCTCTTTGATCTTCATTCTTCCTACCTAAATTTTTAAAAAGCCACATAATCTCTTTTTGCTATTTTTTGCTTTTTTTTCCTGCAGCATATGGAAGTTCCTGTGCTAGGAGTCTAATTGGAGCTGCAGCTGGAACCACACACACACACACACACACACACACACACACACAACGACATGAGATCCGAGCTACATACGTGACCTACACTGAAGCTTGTGCCAAAATGCTGGATCCTTACCTGCTGGGCAAATCCAGGAATCCTCAGAGAGACAACGTCGGGTCCTTAACCCACTCAGCAACCATGGGAATTACAAGAATCCACCCAATCTCTTTCTGATATTTCCCTTTAACCAGCAGAGAGCTATAGGAGCTATTTGTCATGGGTCCATGACTTAAGCTTTGAATTACTCTGTTGAAGTCCTAGCCAGCTGGAAACCTCCTTGCCTGATTTTGAAGATGGCCACTGCAAGCTTTCAACACATCAACAATTACAAAAACAATTTAGTGTTGAATTTCCCCCAGCTGCAACTCAGAGGACACCTCAGGTGGCATAAAAGAAATTAGACTGTCAGATTGCTTTGTGCTTGGGTCAAGCTGACCTCCAAATGGTCAAATCGCTAAAGACAGAATGCCAAAAGTTAAGCAAACAACACAGAGCACTGGAAACTATAATAAACAGATTGAGAGCTAATACAAAACCTGAGATTGGAAGTTAATGTGAAATTCCTGGCTGGCCGTCTTCACATCACTCCCTTATCAGGGTAATTCTCAGCAGCACCACACACCTGTCAAATATGTTTCAGTTTTGGTCCTATATGAACCAAGGAAACTGCTACACTGGCTAGAGATGTAATTGAAGTCGAGAAAAAAAATACAAGTGATGGGTTTTGAGGCGAAAGATATTCTGGGGAGGGGACAAGAGTGGTTATATAAATTCATAAATTATACTGTGTGGACTAAAATGCAGGCAAACATCTCCTGTGGGTGGTGTAATCCAAGTTCACTCACTCATGCTAAGGGGCTGGAGGAAAACAAATCAAGAGGGATAAATTAGCCTAATCAGAGGGTTGGATCATAAAGCAAAGGATCTTAGGCAGCCAGGCCTGTGAGCCACGAACATACATTCATGGGAAGTAGTTGTTTAGACTGAATGTTTATTTCCTTCCTCAAAATTCACGTACTGAAACCCTAAATCCAAACATGATGCTATTTGGAAATGGAGCCTTTGGGAGATAATTGAGTAGAGGATTTAACAAGAAGGCAGCCACCTGCAAGCCAGGAAGAGAGCCCTTACCAGAAATGGAATCATCTGGCATCTTGACCTGGGACTTTCAAGCCTCCAGAACTGTTGAGAAAATACATTTCCATCATGTAAACCACCCATCATGTACTGTGACATTTTGCCATGGCAGTCTGGGCAGACTAATACAGATTTGGGTACCAAGAAGTGGATACTCCTGTAAAAAAAAAAAAATCTAAAAGTGTGGAAGTGACTTAGGAACCAGTAATGAGTACAGGCTGGCAGTGTTTTGAGGTATATGCTAGAAATATGGAAGCTAAAGGTAATTCTGGTGAATTCTCAAATGGAAATGGGGAACAAGAAAATTGGAAGAAAGGAGATCCTGGTTATAAAGTAGTAGAGGATTTGGCTAAAATGTATGCTAGTGTTTTGTGGAAGGTAGAATTTGTGCGTGATGAAGTTGGATATTTGGCAGGAGAGCTTTCCAAGCAAAGCATTGAAGGTGTGGCCTGGTCTTCCTTAGTCCTTACAGTGAAATGCAAAAGGAGAGGGATGAAAATAGAATAGTTAACCAAAAAAAAAAAAAAAAGAATCAAAACTTAAGGATATTGTAAGATTATTGGTTTATCCATACTAAAAAAAAAATGAGACAGCTTATTTTGAAGAGAACACTAAGAGGAGGACTGGACAACCATTTAATAAAGTGATCCTGGGCACCACTCCCAGACTTAAGCAGCCATATCAGCAGAAGCCAGGAATGGAGATGGGATGCTACAAGTGAAACAGTACCATCTGCAAATGAAGGGGACAGAAAATAGTAAGAAATTGTCAAAATTATTTGATCCTACAGTACTGAACCAGGCAGCTATTCAGTTGTGAATGTGTGCTGTGCTTTAAGAAAAGGATGACTCTGAAAATGATTCAGAAATGATCAGGACTGCATCCATTATACTAGCTCTGTGCCCAGAGCTCTGGGGACAGGGCTTCTCCATCCTTGGGAGCTTACTGCCACTGGCAAAGCCTTGAGGGATGGGCTACCAACCCAGAGGTCTGAGGATGGGACAACCACCTTCGTGGGTCCAGAAGTTGCAACTGCCATCTCCATGGGTCTCGAGGTCAGATCAGTGAACCAACAAGGATTTTTCTTGAGCTTTGAGGTGAAGTGGAATTTGCTTTGCTAGGTTTTCAATTTCCTTGGGTCCTGTCACCCTTAACTTCTTTCCTATTTATCCCAATGGAATGGGAATGTCTAGTTTATGCCTATACCACTATATTTTGGAAACATAAAACTTTGCCTTATTTAACATATTCATAGCTGGAGACAAATTTTGCCTCAGGAAAATTATATACCTCCAATCTCACATCTAATTTAGATTATATATCAGGTTTTAGACTTTAGCATTGATTCTGGGAAGAGTGGAAACTTTGGTGGCTGTGGGATGGAATGAATGTATTTTACATAAGAGAAAGACATGATTTGGGGGATGAGGGCTGGGGTATAATGTTTTGGAATGAATGCTTGTTTTCCCCCACAAATTAATATATTAAAACCAAATCCCCAGTGTGGTAATATTTGAGCATGAGGCCTTTGGGTAGAAATTAAGGTTTGATTAGTCATAATGGTGGGGGTCTCATGATGTCATTACTAACCTTATAATAAGTAGAAGAGAGCTATTTCTCTCCCCCTCCATGTGCCTGAACAGGGGAAAGGCCATCTGAGTAGTTAGTGAGAAGTCAACCACATGCAAGTTAAGAAGAGAGCCTTCATCAGAAATCAATCAATTGACACCCTGACTTTGGACTTCCCAGCCTCCAGAACTATAAAAGAATTATCAAAAACAAAACAAAACAAACACCCCATCGAAAAATGGGGAGATCTAAACAGACATTTCTCCAAGGAAGATATGCAGATGGCCAAAAAACACATGCAAAGATGCTCAGCATCACGAATTATTGGAGAAACACAAATCAAAACTACTATGATGTACCATCTTACACCAGCCAGAATGGCCATCTTCAAAGAGTCTGCAAACAATAAGTGCTGGAGAAGGTACAGAGAAAAGGGAACCCTATTACACTGTAGGTGGGGATGTATACTGGTGCAACCACTCTGGAAAACAGTATGGAGTTTGCTCAAAAAAACTAAAAATAGAACTGCCATATGATCCATCAATCCCACTCCTGGGCATCTCTCCAGAGAAAACCATGACTTGAAAATATACAGGTACCCCAGTGTTCACTAGCACTACATGCATTAGCCAAGGCATGGAAGAAACCTAAATGTCCATTGACAAAGGAACGGATAAAGATGTGGTACATAAATACAACGGAATATTACTCAGCCATAAAACAGAATGAAATAATGGCATTTGGAGCAACATGGATGCAACTAAAGATTATTATCATAAGTGAATAGAAATACAAATATCATATGATATCATTTATACGTGGAATCTTAAAAAAAAGTATACAAATGAACTTATCTGCAGAACAGAAACAGACTCACTTTGAAAAACATGGTTACTAAAAGGGACAGGTGGCAGGGGAAGGATGTGTGGACTAGGGGTTTGGCATGGGAATGTTCTAAAGTTAGGTTGTGATGATGATTGTACAACTGTAAATATAATAAAATTTATTGAATTATTATTATTTGTTTGTTTTTTGTTTTTTCTCTTTTTGCCTTTTCTAGGGCCACTCCTGCAGCATATGGAGGTTCCCAGGCTAGGGGTGCAATCGGAGCTGTTGCTACTGGCCTACACCAGAGCCACAGCAACGCCAGATCTGAGCCACATCTGCAACCTACACCACAGCTCAGGGCAATGCCAGATCCTTAACCCACTGAGCAAGGCCATGGATCGAACCTGCAACCTCATGGTTCCTAGTCAGATTCATTAACCATTGAGCCACTAAAGGAACTCCCATTGAATTATTTTTTAAAAAGAATTAAAATGTGTTGTTTAAGGCATCCAGTCTATGATATTTTGTCATGAAAGCCTGAGAAGATTAAGACAGAAGGCATGACTTTTTGTGAAATTGATTTTGAAATAAGTAGGACACCTGTAGTGATTGATGACATCCTACAAGAGCAAAGAGCCTAAAACGAAAGCAAGGGGGTTTCTGGAGGGAAGATTCAAACTTGATAAAAAGGATCTACAGAAACTGGAGGAAAGTGAGGAAGTCTGGATACTATCTAGAGCTAGCTTACAGTTTCCTTGGGAATTTTTGGCAAAAATCTCGTTTTGGAGACCAAAAAATGCCCACTGGGATAGTGCCCACTAGGTTAGTCAGTCTGCAGTCAACTTAGGTAGGAGGATGGAATCCTTGAGTTTTTCCAGGCCCATCAGTCATAGAAAAATCATGGATGAGACTGTCTTCAGAACTCATTTATAACAGGAAATGAAAGCAAATAAACTTGCTTTCATTTTGTTTTATTTCCTTTGCCCTGGTAGGGCCTAGATGGAGAGAATCCTGCACCATTTTAAGCCACAGAGGTACAATGAGTTTTTGAGAGGTTTACTCCATGGATCATCTTCAAGAATGTAAAATGAATCAAAATGGAGTTTTTAGAAGTGAAAGCTGAAAATAGAGATGCTAAAATCAAGTATGAGGATCATATACGAATAAATTCATCATTACACTTAGGGTCTTATCATACCACGGTCAGAAGATCAGGTGGCTACATTATGGTGCACCCCATTAATACCCCCACTTACCTATTCTCCAGTGCAAATGAGGAGAAACTGCGTTGGGCATGGCTTTTCTTCAACTGGTTGATTGAGGTCCAGTTTTCAATTTAGTCTTGTTTGTTCTCCAGTCCATGAACCATATCATTCACCCAGATATCCATGCCTCCTTAGGATCTGTGGACTCACCACATTCTGAGGCTGGCCCTTCAGTGTCTGTACAGCAGCTCTTCAGAAGGTCAACTACCCATCTTCTTATCCACAGCCAGACTTCCAGGATACTCAAAACTGAGTTCAAGAAAGCACTTTAATGGCCTAGACAGTGCCACTCACGTGGCCAGTGCACAGCCTGCCTGGGACACGGGACCAGAGCGCCTGTGGCCACAGTGCCTCTGCCTCCACACTGCTCGCTGGGGCACTGGTGGCCTGCCCAAGATGACCAATCACCCCTTGCTGAAAGCTGGGGCTGCTCTATGTGGCTAAGCAGTTGGCACAGCATAACGCCATCTCCCGGGTGGCCTTTGCTTCTCTGTGTCCACCATGAAAACAGCTGCAGAAGCTGAAGGTCGAGGAGAGCCAGTGATACCCAAGCCCGGTGGCTGTGCAGGAGGTGCTGAGGGTGCAGCAGCTGGCAGAGGAGCAGAAGCGTCAAGCCAGGGAGCAGCTCATAGTAGAGTGCGTGGCCAAGATGCCACAGAACGGGAGAACAGTCGGCAGCAGCAGGAGCAGAGGGAGAAGGAGCCTGCCAACCCGAGCGAAGGGCCTCACTTCAGGATGAGGCCCAGGAATGCCTGGGATACCACTTGGACTGGAGGAGCTCCTTCTTCCAGAAACTGCTGCATGACTTGGAGAAGCAGCTTCACAAGCACTAAAGGACTAGAAACAAAGAAAGAAGGAGGCACCAGTTGCTGCAATGGCCGTTGCTGCAGCCCAGGGATCAGCAGACTCTGCAGCTCCCAGCTCCTGAGCTGTGTTCTTTCCCAGTAAAACCTGCCACCTGATAGCCTCTGTCCCGCCCTCCAAATGGACTTTAATTGACACCACCTGGGCATCTCTGCCTTACTTCCCTTAACTCTCATAAGTGAGCTCCTTCTTGGTTCTAACCTCATTCAATTCTCAGCATGTGTGTCAAATAGCCAGAGTAGACCCTGTACAAAGAACACTCTTTCCTGGAATATTTCAAGAGCCAAGATCACAACTGCCTTTATATTTGCTGTTCTTCAACTGGAGTGTGTTAAGAGCTGTGTTTGCATTTGTGTTATATTCAGCCTGATTTATCTTATTTTGACTGCCTTGAATAATTATACAGAAGATCTAACTTACTGCAGCCAGAGACTGAGATTGCCAGACAAAAAATCTCTGGCCTTATATATTAGACAAATACAAATGATTCTATGGGTAAATATTTGTGTATGTCTGGCTAAATACATGAGGAAAAGCAGTGATCTACTTAATTGTGCCTTCAGTGTTCTTTCCGGGCATCCTTCCACTTAAAAAATTTTTTTCTGATAATTTTCTGCCTAATTTCAAACCCATAAAGCTGATAGAAATTGCTTTTATTTATTTAAAAAAAAAAGCACAAACACAAATCAAAATAATAAAATTCAGGGAAGTGTTAACTCCCTCTGTGCCTATCTCTCCTGACACATTGCCCCAGTCTGCCAGGGTATGGCCACCCCCATGACATGCAGAAGTTCCCAGGCCAGGGATCGAACCCAGGCCACAACAATGATAATACTGGATCCTTAACCACTAGGCAACCAGTGAACTCCTTATCTGTCCCTGAACTTGTCATTTTTAGGAGCTTGTCTATAAACTCCCTGCTCCAGATAAATTTAACATGTTTATACACATTCAATTCTGTCTTTCTTGCCCCCCCCCCCACTGCCTAATGTGTATGGTTCTATAAACATTTTAGCTTCCACTACAGATGTCTTTACAGAAAGTTTAAAATGCCTCCAAACATCTTTATCTTTTCATGCATATGAGCATCATATCTGGTATAACCATATTACAAGATGCTGCTATTGATGGACCCCTAATCCTCTTGCCCTGCCAGATTCTGACAACCCTGATTTTGCTTTTTTTTTTTTTTTGGTTTGTCAATGCCAAGGCAGCCAATACTTCTCCCCTGCACCTTAATTATGCATTCTGGGCTAAGTTGGTTGATTTACTGAAGTATTTGAAACCATTAAAGACCCCTGAGCTGATTCAAAGGCCTATATAATCAGGTGAGTTCTTCCACTTTACAGTGTGACACTGGGTACAATCCAAGAACTTTCTAGACCTCCGCTATTCAATATGGTAGCCTCTATCCCTATGGGACTATCTGAATTTAAATTAAATTACAGGTAAATAAAATTTAGAATTCAGTCATGGTAATCACATTTCAAGTGTACAATAGCTACATGTGGCTAGTGGCTACTGTAGCAGACAATACAGAGTTGGAAAATTTCCATCACTCCAGACATTTCTATTCCTACATTGCTAGACTGTGGGTCCTTAGCAGTTGAGGTGAAGAAGATGAATTAGATGATTTCCAAATGGCCTCCTGACTCTAAATGTCTATGGTTCTGTAATTGAACGCAACTTTTCCCAGAGTTGCTGAGGAAACCTTCCCCAAAGCCCATGCTGGTTTTTAAAAAATGAAGAAAAAAGTGGCAGAAAAAAAAAAGAGATGTTTTCAGGGAAAGAGGGCTCAAGACAGAAGGAAAGGAATACAATCCCATGAGAGATCAGCCTCAGAACAACAGAGTGGGCTGAGTTACCAAGTATTTGGGCTTAGTGTTCATGCTGCCTCTTTATCTACTATACTATAACATGTGTTGGTGAAATTCGCCCAGTGTTAGTCTAGCACAAGCCTCATGATGTCCATTTTCTCTTTTCAAGGCTTTTCCCCCACTTAGCCATTTTGACTTTATCTTACATTTAGACTTGTTTGCATTAAAATAAGTGAGATCTACATAAAACCGAGAAGACTGAGAAAGTGCCTTCAAAGTTAGACATCAGGATGATTTGCTTTTCATTAGTTTCATGACACATCATTTTGGTAGCAGCAGCACTATAAGCAAAGAACTGATGTGCACAAATAAATTGCATGCATAGGAGCAAATTAAAGGAGATTATATGTGTAATTTACCTGTTTCCATACCAAGTACCTGGAGATGCTTGATAATTAACTCCATGGTGTTATAACCAGAGGACCAATACCCCTCAGAGCCCAAAGGATCCCCTATCCCTTGGGTCAAGAGGCAACCTCATCCTTGCACAGTACTTTCCCTGGAACTACTGGCTCTCTGTACATGGTAAGGCAGACAGAATTGGTGAATGTGGGTAGGAAGGAAAAGATGGAGAAAGAGAAGAAGTTAAAATGGTATCATAGAAGGATCTAAAATATGGAAGGAAGATTATTGGACCAAATGAGTAGACGATAGCTTTTCCACTATTATAAAAATAGGCAAAAATATCACTGGCATGCCAGCAGTATGCAGATTGCAGGTACTTTTAGGTGAGTCTCTAAAAGGACTACAAATCTGATTCCATGATGTCTTACTGCCACTCTAGCTCTCCTATGCCTCTAGTGCAGTGTCTGAGACATATTAGGTGGTCAGTAAATATGGAATGGGATTGGTCCCATTGCACTGGTCCCAAGTCACTCACAGAGTTTCATGGCAGTGTGGAAGCATGCTGGCAATCGGGGATTTCTATAACCTTAATGTGAGACCTCACTGTGTCACTTTAGGTATATGGACAAGTCTCAGCTCCTGCAGGCTCTTTGAGCATCCTTCTCAGTGAAAGGGAGATCATCTTACATGTCAGCACACACAGATTTGTTTTTTGGATTTTGGGATATTTTTAAGCAATGCAAACAAATTTCTAAGATCCTACACTAAAAAATTATTTAAATGATATGTGTTTATGAAATATTTCATCTCTAAGGCCTTTGCTTTGATAAGTAGAAGATGGTTAAAGGCCATGAGGGTAATTTATTTGAAAAAGATAAGTCAAAACTGACAGACTAGGAGTTCTCATCATGGCTCAGTGGTTAACGAATCCGACTAAGAACCATGAGGTTGCGGGTTCGATCCCTGGCCTCACTCAGTGGGTTAAGGAACCGGCGTTGCCCTGAGCTGAGGTGTAGGTCAAAGACGTGGCTTGGATCCCCAGTTGCTGTTGCTGTGGCGTAGGCTGGCAGCTACAGCTCCAATTAGACCCCCAGCATGGGAACCTCCATATGCTGCTGGTGCGGCCCTAGAAAAGACAAAACAAACAAACAAAAACCCTGACAGACTAAATGGTTTTCGGTGGCCTTGACCATGTTGTAGATATTTACATCATTCTCCATGTGTTCTCCCTCATGTCCAGGCCCTGCCCTGGTGCCCTGAGGTTTGATCCCTTCCATCACTGATGTTCCCTTATTCTCTGGGTTCTGAGGTTCCTCAGTGGGCAGGCACAGCAGGAGTCTGGGACAGAGAGAGGTCAAGGCACTTATCCCCTTGCTTTCTTCTTGTCTCAGTGTCTCAGTTGTCATAGGAAAGCTGCACCTCTAGAAGGACATTATGTCAGGGCCTCAAGTTCTCAGCTTGTACTCTCATCAGCTTCATTTTCCTCTCCTTGCCCCTTCAGAATTCAGAGTGATAAATGGTTTTCCACTTTTACTAATTCCTTCAGCATCACTTGTCCTCTCCAACCTCATCTCTGTAGTCATTTAATTATATTCTCTTTGAAATTTTAACTTTCTGCTTTATTCTGAGGCCCTATTGGTTTTTTGAAGTGCTCAGATTGGAAATAGGTCCACAGCTCACTTCTCTTTGCTCTCTGTACCAGGATTGAATGGTGCCAAATCTCCTCTATCAGATGCAGAGATGGATGGAAGAGAAGTCCCACAGATGTAGAACTGTTTCTATCCACTCAGTGTGTAATGAGGTTGGGGGTTAGAGTGGTTCAATTCAGCATCAAACCATCAAGTATCAAGGTTATGATGTGGTGAATCTAGTTTTAACCTAGTATCCAGGTCTAATAAATGTATTTTGGGCTGGCTTTAGATCCTTGTCCCAATATTGCTCCACAGTATGTCCCACAGTTTTTCTGTCTATCTCTGGGAACCCACAGATATCCTGCTCCCAGTTCCCATTACAGTGTTCTATCCACCCAATAATTGAAGCCATGGATACCTACTACTCCACTAGGGTAAGTCCTGGCTGGTTGCCTCAGTGGCTTTGCTGTCTCCTACTGGACTTTCTCCATCCCATCCAGAGTCATCCTCACCCCGGAGAGTGTATCTGAGCCTACTCACACACCTAAACTTTAGAAAAAAACAACTCCTTCAGATTTAACCAGGTCGCAAGATGTCCTAGCTAGCCTCCCAATTGAGTCACGAAGCTTCTTTCTGACTTGATCTTTTTTATATCTCCCATGACAGAAGGTGTCATTGATGGATTCCAGAAATGTTTGTGGTAATTTTTACTGGAATTGAAGATGCAAAGATATATCCAATGACTGTCCCCCAAAAGCAATGAGAGAAGCTATTCTGAGCCTGAAGGTAAAGGCAATCTTAGACCCAAGAAAAGACTTACAGTTGAAATTCAAACATCCAAAATAAATGGGAACAAATGAGAGCCCTCTGAAAACAGCTGTTATGTAACATTTGCTAACCAAAACCTGATCCCTTCTCTCCTTCAAATAGTGCAGTTTAAAGGAAGGTTAAATGAACATTTATTTTCAGATCCCTCTAGAGGGTTTGGGACATTTTAGTACTGAGTATAATTTAATGAGTCTTTATATATTAATAATGTCATTTGCTGCTCTTTATTGTTCAGTGGATGAAATGTTTCTTGAGAAATGGACCTTAAAAGTAGGACCAATAAGGACTTGAATTCTCAAGTGAAACAAACAACATCTGTGCCTCCTGGAAAATAATTGCTTGTATAGTCTTAATTGTCCTATGGTAGCATACAAAGGCCTAAAATAAGGCAAACAAAGAATATATAATCTTAGAATTCAGTCTCTCAACCTCAGGAGGAAGTCTCCTTGAACATCATGAGGGAACTTACTGAAATGGGACACTGAAAGGAGATGAGTGAGTGGGTTGTTCAGAGTAGGAAGGAAGATGGAGCTTTTCAGAGTTCTAGGCCAGCTACTTTTACATTTTCCTGCTGAGGAATTTCATAGACTTTTCCTCATTCAATTCTCACAAGGAATCCATGGGCTAGGAGTAATGTAGTTTAACCAAAAAAGAAATGAATACTTGGATTATAAATAATCACCTGATTTCACATTTAGTGTCAGATGTAGAATTTAAAATGTGGCCCATTGTCTCTGGTAGATTACATGTTCAGCCTCAACTCTTTATCCTCTCTGTACCCATATCTTTTGCAATTGAGCATGGCAGAGGTCTCCCAACATGGAGATCAGGGCATACCTTTTTTGGATTCTACTATAGATCTCTGCATGGCCAATAGAACTCAGTGGAAGTGAGGGTATGTCAGTTATGATTCTGCCCTCAACCAGGGCTTAGGTCTTCTTTATACTTGTGTTCTGAAGCCTCTTTCACCATGAAGAAAAGAACATGCCCCAGCTAGCCCACTGAATCCAGGAGAAGGATAAGAGAAGAGATGTAATCAGACAGAATCTCCTCAACCAATTCCCCAACCAAGTCCAGCCTAAATGTCTAGACAGCTACAGATGTGTGAGCCCATACAGGATCATTCCAGCCTAGATCAGTTTTAGTCCACAGTCATATTTATTGTTGCATGTCATTGATATTTGATGGTGGTTCATAATGGACTGGAACCTAACTTATGCATTGCTTTGGAGTTACACTACTAGTTTTCAAGAGTTTATAAATGAAGCCCATTTATCAGATCCATGTTTCCTAAGAAGCCTGAAGTAGGAGCAGACATAAGTGAGCAGATTATTATTATAGTTTTAATCACAGGTGAAAGAAACCTAACTCCTTTCATCCACATGCATACAAGGAATGGTATTAGGAACCTTCAGCGTAGGCAGTGGTTAAGAATGTATCATCTCAGGAGTGAAAGCTCATCTTTATGATTATCTGAGGCTGTGTTAGTAAGTCTCTGTAGACACTCGGCCCCAGGTAACTTTATTGCAAACGTTCAATTTCTGACTACATTGATTTTGATTTTGTTTAAGCCATGTTGGTGAGACCTATCTGGCTTGGGATATATTTGCAATTACTTTTGTGAATTTAGGGGCTTGATAGCTACAGATATTTTCTTAGACCCTACAATCTCTCATCTTAAAGAAAACCAATACATTTGCCCAGGAAAACATGTAAAATTGTGATAAAGATCATGGACATGAGAGCTGATAATGAGTCTTAAGACTACCCTAAGCAATGTGACTTGGGGCAAAACATTTACCAACTCTAAACCTCTATTTTTCTCATTTGTAAACTGGAGGTAAAAATACCATACCTCACCTCACATGAGAGAATATAACGAAAGTAATGAGCATGGTTCCTGACACAGAGTAAGGTATCAGTGAGTATAGCTAAGAGGGGAAGAGACTATGGAACTGTGCATGAGCCAATGAGGGCAGACACCCACTGCACCTTGGCCCTGCGTACTCAGTCTGAGCCCTTCCATAGGTGGTGCTTGCTGCTGCCATTGGAGCCAAGAGTCAGTGAGGTTTTGCTCTGAGAATTCTTTATTCATGCTGAGTCCCAGAAGACTTCTCTCAGTCACTCATGTCTATGCTACCTCCCTAGTTACCAAACAGACAACTCTGCTTAGAATGTGCAAGCTCAATTAATGCTGGTCAATATATATATATCATACATTTGTATTCCTATATATTTATATTAGCATTTAATATGTATATTACACATAATAAATATATATATTAAATATACAATATTTAATTCAATTACATACTATAAATTATTGTATATATTTATATTAAATGATATATAAATGTTTATGTTAAATATAACAGATTATTAAATGTTAATTAAATTTAATGTTAATATATCATATTAAATTATTTTGAATATATATTAAATATATAAATGTACTCTATATATCAATTAATATGATAGATACAATAATTTATAGTATGTAATTGAATTAAATATTATATATCTGCACTTCACAAATTAAAATTATACATATATAGATACTTTTTTTGGTGGGGGGGCATGCCTGTGGCACACAGAACTTCCCGGGGCCAGGGATAGAACACATGCCACAGCAGTGACAACACAGCTTCCTTAACTACTAGGCCACCAGGGAACTCCTTAAAATTATATTTTGATTATCTTCAAGTTCTAGATTTTTTGTGGCAATATGTCTATTAATTCATTCAAATAAGAATGGAAACATTTGTGTAAGTTCTCTTTGTTGCTTATTTCCTCCCCTTTCTCTCTTTTCTCTCTTTCTCTCACATACACACACCCGTATAACCATAGAGTACAGAGTGACTGAGAATCTAAAATTAAGCTAACATCCAATTCCACTACAGGTTACAAGGCAAAAACGTCTCTATGCATGTAATGTTTTCCATTTAAAGGTAGAAGCTGAGATATAGTTTAATAACCAAGAAATTGACAGAAGTCATTGTCCAACACTCGGTCTCATCACGCGCTGTGCTCCTTCATTATCCCTGGCCCTTCACATCAGGGAAGCAGTTAGGCTTATGAGGAAGAAGCACAAGAGTTAAGTGAAGAGCAAGGTGAAAAGAGCTAATAAATTCATTTCATTTAGTAGATTTCCAGCCAGTCAGTTCCCTTGAATGGGGAGAGGGAAGTGAGAGGAAAGCCAGGCTGAGTGACTCATCAGATCCCAGTACGTGGGAGAATTAGATTTAAGTGAAAAAGGATGTTTCCTAGGAAACAACATGATCTGCTTGTGAAACATCAAACAAGTGCAATTTCCTCACAACAACCATGACTAAATTGATCTACCTCAGACGGCTTTATCAGTAGGGGGGAGATTAGCTGCCTTTTGTGTTTTCTTAGTTACTATCATCAAATTGTCTATTACTTGACAGCTCCAGTCGCCGTGTTTCTGACCTTCTGTAAGGACAGCTATGGTATTTGTTATTTGCTGTTATGTAATTGGAAAACATTTTTTTTTTCTTCCTTATTTCCTATCTCTCCCGCATCTGCCCCTAAGCCCTGGAAACATACACCTCTTCATCTCCCCTTTCTAACTCCAGTAGAAATGTCTAATATGGTCATTGCAGGAAATCACAAAGTTCAGTCATTAGAATCACTAAAAATATCCTTCCAACTTTAGTCATCCAGGAATCTAAATGGACTTACTCTCTTTTAACCATGACAGTGAGGAATCTGTAATTCACACGAATAGAGCAAGGGAAGTCAGTCTGGATTAGAAAATGCTCTGAAAAATAAGTAGAAACACGTTGAAAAATAGAGTTTGATACCATAAGCACAGAGAATTTTGAGCTCAAATGCAGATTTACAGTACAGAGTCTATTTGAAATCTTTAGTTTGAAAAAGTTTACAATTAGCCTACTAATTGGTCAGAAAGCAGAGCCTTGTCATTGTAAGTTTTCTTTTTAAATGATTTTTATTTTTTCCATTATGGCTGGTTTGCAGTGTTCTGTCAATTTTCTGCTGTGCAGCAAAGTGATCCAGTCACACATACATATATACATTCTTTTTCTCCCATTATTATTCACAAAATGCTGAAGATTTTCTGGAGTCATAAACTTGAATCCTGTGGTTTGGAGAAGGGAGCCACATTGGTGTTAACCATGGTCATTACATTGTACATGCTTCATTTACTATGCTTTGCTTTATTGTACTTCTCCGATACTGCATATTTTACAAACTGAATGTTTGAGGCAACCCTGCATTGAGCAAGTCACTCTATGCAATTTTCCCGAACAGCATTTGCTCACTCTGTGTCTCTGTTTCACATTTTGGTAAATCTTGGAATATCTCTTTCTTTTCTTTTCTTTTTTTTTTTTCTTTCTGCCTTTCCCGCAGCATATGGGAGTGGTCCCAGGCTAGGGGTCTAATTGGAGCTGTAGCCACCGGCCTACACCACAGCTCATGGCAACACTGGATCCTTAACCCACTGAGCAAGGCCAGGGATCATACCCCCAACCTCATGGTTCCTAGTCTGATTCATTATCCACTGAACCACGACGGGAACTCCTTTTCTTTTTCTTTTTCTTTTTCTTTTTTTTTTGTCTTTTTAGGGCTGCACCCGTGGCACACAGAATTTCCTGGGCTAGGAGTAGAATTGGAGCTATAGCTGCTGGCCATAGCCAGAGCCAGAGCCACACCAGGTCTGAGCTACATCTACAATCTACACCACAGCTCACAGCAATGCCAGATCCTTAACCCACTGAGCAAGGTCAGGGATTGAACCCATATCTCATGGATACTAGTCAGATTTATTTCCACTGAGCCACGATGGGAACTCCAATTCTTAGAATATTTCAAACTTTTCCATTATTATTATATTTGTCATGGTGATCTGTGATTGGTAATCTTTATTTTACTACTATGACTTGCTGTAGGCTCAGATGATGGTTAGCATTTTTAGCAAAAAAAGTATGTTTAATTAAGGTGTATACATTTCTTTTTAGACATTATGCTATTGCACACATAATAGACTATGGTGTAACATAAAAATACATTTTATATGTACTGGGAAACAAATAATTTGTGTGATTTTATTTCTTGAGGTATTTGCTTTATTGTGGTGGAGTAGAACTGAACCTGCAATATCTCCAAGGCATGCCTATATATTCTAGTAATTATTTATCTTATAACTGGAATATCATACTTTGGACCTCCAATTCCTCATTGCCCCAAACTCCACATCTGTTAAGCAAAAGTCTGATTACTTCTTCTATAAGTTTGTTTTTGTTTTATATTCCACATATAAGTGAGATAATACAATATTAGCTTTTTGTTACTTCAATTAGCATGATGCTGTCAAGTCCATCCAAATTGTCTCAAACATTATGACTGTCTCATTTTTTCATGGTTGAATAATATTCCGTTTTGCATATATACATATGTGTAACATCTTTCTCCACCAGTGAACATTTAAGTTGTTTCCATGTCTTGGCTATTGCAATTAATGCTACTGTGAACATGGGGTGTAGACATCTTTTTGAGTTAATGTTTTATTTCCTTTGGAAATATTCCCAGAAGTGGAATTGCTGGATCATATGGTAGTTCTTTTTTTTTTAAATTTTTAATTTTTTTTTCCCACTATACAGCATGGGGATCAAGTTACTCTTTCAAGTATACATATTTTTTCCCCACCCTTTGTTCTGTTGCAATATGAGTATCTAGACATAGTTGTCAGTGCTACTCAGCAGGATCTCCTTGTAAATCTATTCTAAGTTGTATCTGATAACCTGAAGCTCCCGATCCCTCCCTCCCACTCCCTCCCCCTCCCATCAGGCAGCCACAGGTCTCTTCTCCAAGTCCATGATTTTCTTTTCTGTGGAGATGTTCATTTGTGCTGGATATTAGATTCCAGTTATAAGTGATATCATATGGTATTTGTCTTTGTCTTTCTGACTCATTTCACTCAGTATGAGAGTCTCTATTTCCATCCATGTTGCTGCAAATGGCATTATGTTGTGTTTTTTAAGGCTGACTATTATTCCATTGTGTATATATACCACATCTTCCGAATACAATCCATGGACATTTGGGTTGTTTCCATGTCCTGGCTATTGTGAATAGGGCTGCAATGAATATGCGGGTGCATGTGTCTCTTTTAAGTAAAGTTTTGTCTGGATATATGCCCAAGAGTGGGATTGTGGGGTCATATGGAAGTTCTATGTATAGATTTCTAAGGTATCTCCAAACTGTTCTCCATAGTGACTGTACCAGTTTACATTCCCACCAGCAGTGCAGGAGGGTTCCCTTTTCTCCACAGCCCCTCCAGCACTTGTTATTTGTGGACTTATTAATGATGGCTATTCTGACTGGTGTGAGGTGGTATCTCATGGTAGTTTTGATTTGCATTTCTCTTATAATCAGTGATGTTGAGCATTTTTTCATATGTTTGCTGGCCATCTGTATATCTTCCTTGGAGAACAGTCTATTCAGGCCTTTTGCCCATTTTCCCATTGGGTGATTGGCTTTTTTGCTGTTGAGTTGTATAAGTTGCTTATATACTCTAGAGATTAAGCCCTTGTCCGTTGCATCATTTGAAACTATTTTCTCCCATTCTGTAAGTTGTCTTTTTGTTTTCTTTTGGGTTTCCTTTGCTGTGCAAAAGCTTTTCAGTTTGATTAGGTCCCATGGGTTTATTTTTGCTCTTATTTCTATTGCTTTGGGAGACTGACCTGAGAAAATATTCATGAGGTTGATGTCAAAAAGTATTTTGCCTATGTTCTCTTCTAGGAGTTTGATGGTGTCTTGTCTTATATTTAAGTCTTTCAGCCATTTTGAGTTTATATTCGTGTATGGTGTGAGGGTGTGTTCTAGTTTCATTGCTTTGCATGTAGCTGACCAGGTTTCCCAGCAATGCTTGCTGAAAAGACTGTCTTTTCCCATTTTATGTTCTTGCCTCCCTTGTCAAAGTTTAATTGACCATAGGTGTTAGGGTTTATTTCCAGGTTCTCTATTCTGTTCCATTGGTCTGTCTGTCTGTTTTGATACCAGTACCACACTGTCTTGATGACTGTGGCTTTGTAGTATTTCTTGAAGTCTGGGAGAGTTATGCCTCCTGCTTGGTTTTTGTTTCTCAGGATTGCTTTGGCGATTCTGGGTCTTTTGTCATTCCATATAAATGTTTGGATTGTTTGTTCTAGTTCTGTGAAAAATGTCACGGATCATTTGATAGGGATTGCATTGAATCTGTAAATTGCTTTGGGTAGTATGGCCATTTTTACAATATTGATTTTCCCAATCCAGGAACATGGAATATCTTTCCATTTCTTTACATCTTCTTTGATTTCTTTGATTAAAGTTTTATAGTTCTTGGCATATAAGTCCTTTACCTCCTTGGTCAGGTGTATTCCAAGGTATTTGATTTTTTGAGGTACAATTTTAAAAGGTATTGTATTTCTGTATTCCTTTTCTAATATTTCATTGCTGGTATACAGAAATACGACTGACTTCTGAATGTGAAGCTTATATCCTGCTACTTTGGTTAGTTTATTAATCAGTTCAAGGAGTTTTGGGGTTGAGTCCTTAGGGTTTTCTATGTATAGTATCATGTCATCTGCATACCGTGACAGTTTGATCTCTTCTCTTCCTACATGGATGCCTTTTATTTCTTTTGTTTGTCTAATTGCTATGACTAGGACTTCCAAAACTATGTTGAAGAGCAGTGGTGAGAGTGGGCACCCCTGTCTTGTTCCAGATTTGAGTGAGAAGGCTTTCAGTTTTTCCCCATTGAGGATTATATTTGCTGTAGGCTTGTCATAAATGGCTTTGGTTATGTTAAGGTATGTTCCCTCTGTACCCACTTTGGTAAGAGTTTTGATCATGAATGGATGTTGGACTTTGTCAACTGCTTTGTCTGCATCTATTGAGATGATCATGTGGTTTTTGACTTTTCTTTTGTTAATGTGGTGTATGATGTTGATTGATTGCATATGTTGAACAATCCTTGTGAACCTGGGATGAACCCTACCTGGTCATGGTGTATGATTTTTTTGACATGTTAAATTTGGTTGGCTAAGATTTTGTTGAGAATTTTTGCATCTATATTCATCAATGATATTGGGCGATAGTTTTCTTTTTTGGTGTTATCTTTGTCTGGTTTTGGAATGAGGGTGATGGTGGCATCATAGAATGTCTTTGGGAGTATTCTTTCTCCTTTACCTTTTTGAAAAAGTTTAAGGAGGATGGGCACCAGATCCTCTTTATGTGTTTGATAGAATTCACCTGTGAAGCCATCTGGTCCTGGACTTTTATTTGTAGTGAGTATGTTTATGACTTGTTCAATTTCATTTCTAGTGATCAGTCTGTTCAGTTGGTCTGTTTCTTCTTGATTCAGTGTTGGCAGGCTGTAAGATTCTAGAAAGTTGTCCATTTCTTCCAGATTGTCAAATTTGTTGGCATATAGTTGTTCATAGTATTCTCTTAGGGCTTTTTGTATTTCTGCAGTATCCATTGTGTTTTCTCCTTTTGCATTTATAATTTTGTTTATTTGAGTTCTTTCTCTCTCTTCTTAGTGAGTCTGGCCAGGGGTTTGTCAATTTTGTTTACCTTTTCAAAGAACCAGCTCTTAGTTTTATTAATTTTCTCTATTGTTTTTTGAATCTCTATTTTATTGATTTCTTCTTTGATCTTTATAATTCCTTCCTTCTGCTGACTTTAGGTCTTGTTCGTTCTTCTTTTTCTAATTTGTTTAGGTGGAGGGTTAAGTTGTCAATTTGGGATCTTCCTTCTTTTTTGAGAAAGGCCTGTATTGCTATAAATTTCCCTCTGAGCACTGCTTTCACAGCATCCCATAGATTTTGAGAGGTTGTGTCTTAATTATTATTTGTTTCAAGGTATTTTTTAATTTCCTTCTTGATTTCTTCATTGACCCATTGGTTTTTTAGTAGCATGTTGTTTAGTCTCCATGTAGTAGGTTTTTTCTCATTTCTTTTCCCATGGTTGATTTCTAATTTCATGGCATTGTGGTCAGAGAAGATACATAAAATAATTTCTTTTTTTTTTTTTTGTCTTTTTGCCATTTATTGGGCTGCTCTGGCGGCATATGGAGGTTCCCAGGCTAGGGGTCCAATCGGAGCTGTAGCCACTGGCCTACACCAGAGCCACAGCAACATAGGATCTGAGCCACATCTGCAACCTACACCACAGCTCATGTCAATGCCGGATCATTAACCCACTGAGCAAGGGCAGGGACCAAACCCGCAACCTCATGGTTAATAATTTCTATGCTCCTAAATTTGTTGAGGTTAGCTTTGTGTCCCAATATATGCTCGATTCTTGAGAATGTTCCATGTGCATTTGAGAAGAATGTGTATTCTGATTTTTTTGGATGTAGGTCCTGAAGATATCAATTAAGTCTGACTTTTCTGTTGTTTCCTTTAGGATCTCTGTTGCTTTATTGGTTTTTCTGTCTAGAGGATCTGTCCATTGGTGTGAGTGGGGTATTAAAGTCTCCCACTATGATTGTATTCCCATCAATTTCTCCCTTTATGTCTGTTAATATTTGTTCTATGTATCTGAGTGCTCCTGTATTAGGGGCATATATGTTAACGATAGTAACATCCTCTTCTTGGATGGATCCCTTAATCATTAAAAAGTGTCCTTTGTCTTTCTTTATGTCTTTTGTTTTAAAGTCTATTTTGTCTGATATGAGTATTACAACTCCTGCTTTCCTGTCATGTCTATTGGCATGAAATACTTTTTCCCAGTCCTTCACTTTCAATCTATATGTATCCTTTGTCCTAAGGTGAATTTCTTGTAGGCAGCATATTGAAGGTATTTGCCTTTTTAATCCATTCAGCCACTCTGTGTCTTTTGATCAGAGCATTCAGTCCATTGACATTTAAGGTGATAATTGATAGATTTATTGCCATTTTGAACCTCATGTTCCAGTTGATTCTATGGTTCTCCATTCTTCCTTTCATTTTTGGCTGGATGGTCTCTGGTTATTATCTGCTTGAGTGATTTGTTTTTGTTTTTTGTTTTTTTCATTTTTTGCGAATGCAATGTTTGGTTTTGGCTTGTGGTTGCCCTGTTTTTTAAGTATGCTAACCCCTTCCTATAATTGTGTGTTTTAGCCTGATGGTCCTGTAGGTTCAAACACTTCATTACTATACTAAAATTAAGAAGAGAAACAAACAAAAAAAGGGTCTGTTTATTTCCTAACATCCCTTGCCCACATTTTATGATTTTGAGGACTCTTTTTTTTCTTTTTAATTTTATTTTGTTTGAAGCATGTTCATGATTAAATCTGTATGCTGGCTTATTTGAGTGACTGCTCACTGTTTGTGGTTTCCTCAATCCTAGTTCTTCCTCTTTTTTTTTTCTTTCTTTTTTCCTCCCTTTCTTTTCTTCCTTTCTTTTTGGTTTAGAGAAGCCCTTTCAGTATTTCTTTTAGCTTGGGGTTTGTATAGCTGTACTCTTTTAGCTTTTGTTTGTTGGAAAAATTTTTTATTTCCCCTTCTATTTTAAATGATATTCTTGCTGGATAGAGTGTTCTAGGTTGCATATTTTTTCCTTTTAGCACTTTAAATATCTCTTACCATTCCTTCCTGGCCTGTAGTCTTTCTGTAGAGAAATCAGCTGATAACCTTATGGGGGTTCCCTTATAGGTAACATTCTGCTTTTCTCTTGCTGCCTTTTGGATCCTCTCTTTATCACTAACTTTTTCCATTTTTATTATAAAGTGTCTCGATGTGGGTCTGTTTGGGTTCAACTTGTTTGGGACCCTCTGTGCTTCCTGTATCTTGAACTCAGAATCCTTTAGATTTGGGAAGTTTCCAGTGATAATTTCTTCAAATATATAATCCATCCCCTTATCTTTTTCTACTCCTTCTGGAATTCCTATTATGCATAGATTGGCCAGCTTAATATTATTCCATAGGTCTATTATATTGCTTTCATGTTTTTTCATTTGGTTTTCTGTCTGCTGACCTGATTGGGTGATTTCCATTATTCTATCTTCCACATCACTAATTCATTCTTCTGCATTATTCATTCTGGTTTTTACTGCCCTTAGTTCAGTTTGCATCTCTGCAAATGAATTTTCTAGTTTTTCTTGGCTCCTCCTCATATTTTCTAGTTCCTTTCTGAGGGTGTCTGCATTACTGTTCATATCATCTCTTAATTCCTTCACTATTTCTCTTTTGAATTCCAGGTCTGTCTGACTGCAGAGATCTGTTTCATTGTTGACTGCTTTAGGTGAGTTCTCCTGTTGGTTTAACTGGGGGTGGTTCCTCAGCTTCTTCATCTTGCTTGTTGTTTTCTTTTTCCTGGTGGATTTGTACTCTCCATGGCCAGGCAGTGTTTGCCTTGTCACTGCTGTGGAATGTTTCCTGAGGGCTGGCATTGTTGGTCAGTCTTCTTTGAGGCAGTGCGGCTTTTCTGGAGGGTGGGCAGGACTGACAGAGTCTCTCTGAAGCAAAGGAGGACTTCCTAAGGGCAGACAGGGCTGGGAGGTCCTCACTGTGATGGAAGCAGATTTCACTCCTCTGGGCAGAGCTTGCTCTGGTGTTTTGGGGCTGTGGGGCTCTTGCAGGGGCTAGCAGTGCTAGGCAGCTGTTCCATGGGAGTGCAGCACCCCCTGAGGGCTAGAGCGGCTAGCTGGGCCACCGGAAACCCAAGAGGCTCTTCCCCAGGGCAGCCTGACTTGGAAGGACTACCTGAGAATGTAGGCAAATCTTTTCACAGCCCAGCTGAGATTCTTCTAGCTTTTCTGGGCTGCAGGGGCTCTTGCATGTGGCTGGCAGTGCTGGGCAGCTGTTTCGTGGGAGTGCAGCACCCCTAGAGGACTGGAGAGGCTAGCTGGGCCACTGGAAACCCAAGAGGCTCTTCCCCAAGGAAGCCCGACTCAGAAGGACTGCCTGAGAATGTAGGCAGATCTTTTCATGGCCCAACAGATCTTGTTCTAGCTTTTCTAGGCTACAGGCCTTTTCCCCGGGTCTGGCAGTGTTTGGTGCTGCTGCGCAGGGGTGTGGCCCCTCCAGAGGGCAAGCAGGCCAGGGCAGGGACAGCCCCTGCAGTGGTAAGCTTCCAGCAATTGTTGAGGCCAGCCCTCTGGGATGGCAGGCAGCCCCATGTCTTTCATGTGCATAAGGTGTGGGGGGGATGCACTGGGAAGCACAGCTTTCTGGTAGCTGGTGGGCCAGTGAGCTCTCTGTGACGTGGGGAGTATTCTATGATGGCCCACCCCTTCTTCTCTCCCCTCCCCACCACTGGCGCAGATCCAGCTCTTCTCCCAGGTTCCCTCTGGTGTGGCTTTCCACTTCCCCGCCCTTAGTGTATGACTCTCTTCCCCCCCACCCCCCGCAATGCTCTGCTTTCTAGTCCCCCAGGCAGTCTCTGCTCCATCAAACTTGACAGACCAATTCGTAGAACTGCCCGCCCGCCAAGCAGTTTCCACACTGCCCACCCCAGCCCGTTCCCAGGGACTAACCTCCTGAGCCGAGGTCTCGGTGCCCGGCCCCCACCCAAGTGTCTCAACTTTGGTGACTGTGCCAGTAATTCAGATGATCTGTTCAGTTCTTGCTCTGCTTTTCAGAACTCCAACTTACTGCTGCACTCTTCTCTGCATCTGGAGATTCCTCCGGTTTGGTTGATCTTTCCATCGAGTAGGTGACTTTCCAGGGTGTGGGATCCCTTTCTCCCCCACAGTTCCCTTTCTGGAGCACCCTTCCAGCCTCGATTCCCCTTCTCTCACTCTCCTCTTTTCTCTTGTTTTGCCTAGTAATGTCACGAGATTCTTGCTGTTATTGGAGTTTGGGTTCTTCTGCCAGCGATTGGTTGCTGTTCTGTGTGAGTCATTTAACCTGTAGATGTGGTTTTTTTTGTTGTGTTTGTGGGAGAGGGTGAGCATGTCCCCCTACTCTTCCGCCATCTTGCCTCTTCCCTGGTAGTTCTATTTTTAATTTTTTGAGGATCCTTCATATTATTTTCTAGAATGACTACACCAACTTTTGTTACACCAACATTGCACAGAAGTATTTTTAAAGTTTCCTCCTGCTTTCTGCATTCTCTCCAATTCCTCTTTCTTATTTTCATTGTTTGTTTTAGTCTCTGACCTTTTAAGAAAAGGGCCATGTGAAGACTCAGAGATACAGAGGAAAGCTGTGACGATGAAGCCAGAGAGTGGAATGGTACAACTACAAGTCAAGGGATACCAAGGATTCTCAGCCATCATCAGAAGCTAGGAGAGAGCCTGGAACTCAGAGCTCTCAGAGGGAACCAACCTTGCCCAACACTTTAACTGCAGACTTCTGGCACCCAAAACTGTGAGATCATACATTTCTGTTATTATAAGCCAATTGCAAGTTGCAGTGGTTTATTATCACAGCTTTAAAAAAAAAAAAACTAATACAGATTTGGGTGCCATCAAGTCAGGTGATGCTGTAACAAATACCTAAAAAAATGCATGAGTGGGAAAAACTGTAATTGTAATGTATACATGTAAGGATAACCTGACCCCCTTGCTGTACAGTGGGAAAATTAAATAAATAAATAAATAAATAAATAAATAAATAAATAAATAAATAAAATCCAATCCAGGCAGTATGAGCTTTGGGAAAAAAAATGCATGAGTGGCTCAGAAATACAGTACTAGGTAGAGTCTGGATGAATTTTAAGGGGTATGATAGGAGTTCCCGTCATGGTGCAGTGGTTAACCAATCTGACTAGGAACCATGAGGTTGTGGGTTTGGTCCCTGGCCTTGCTCAGTGGGTTAAGGATCTGGCATTGCTGTGAGCTGTGGTGTAGGTTGCAGATGCGGCTCAGATCCCGCGTTGCTGTGGCTCTGGTGTAGGCTGGTGACTACAGCTCTGATTCGACCCCTAGCCTGGGAACCTCCATATGCTGCAGGAGTGGCCCTAGAAAAGGCAAAAAGACAAAAAAGACAAAAAAAAAGGGTATGATAGAAAAAGCCTACATTGCCTTGAAGTGATTGTTGATGAAAATATAAATGTTAAAAGACGGTCCTGGTGAGGTCTCGGATGGAAACGAGGAATATATTATTGTGTATGGAGAAGAGATAATCCTTTTTGTCTTTCTGGTGAGAGAACTTGACTGAATTTTGCTCTGATTTTTTTTTCTGAAAAACAAAACTTGTAAGTGATCAACTTAGAAATTCAGCTTAAGAAGTTTCCAAGCAAAGCATGGAAGAAGTGGAGTGAGTTCTGCTTGCTGCTTACAACGATATGTGAAAGAAAATAAATAAATCAAAAAAGGAACTGTTAAGCAGAAAGCAACCAGTGCTTGATGACTTGGAATATCAATAAAGAATGCTCTGAAAACAACACCAAGGTTGTGACTATACAACCATTTGCTAAGGAGATTAGGTATGTGACTCATTGATCAAACCAACCTCTAGTCAACCATCACATCAATAACTAGGGATAAAGATGTGGTTCTCCAAGAAGGATCTGCAGGGACTCCTTGTCTAATGTTGTGATCCCCTCAATAGCCAAAGTAGACTAAGAAGGTTTTGAGAATCTTATACAAGAGAAATACTTCATGCCTGGTCTGAGAAGGAGGAATATCAGATGAAATGAAGGAATGATGACTCTTGGGACACAGTCACTGATACAGAGACCTGGACTAGGGAGACCTTCTGGTCTCCAGAAGACAAGACGACCTAGAGCCAAAAGGGAGTAAAGCCATTCCAGCAAAATCAGAGAACAGAGCATTAAGTCACAGAGAATTATTCTCAGGTCTTGGACTTTAATGGAATTTGCCTTGCTGATTTGCAAACTTTCATTATATCAGTGATGCCTTTTTTTTCCCCTTCAAATTTACCCCTTGGGAATGGGAATGTCTAACCTATGCATGTCCACCATTGTGTCTTAGAAGCAGACATTTTCTTTCTTTTTCTTTTTTAAACTTTTTAGGGCCACACCTGTGGCATATGGAGGTTCCCAAGCTAGGGGTCAAATTGGAGCTATAGCTGCTGGTCTATACCACAGCCACCATAATGCCAAATCCAAGCTGCATCTTCAACCTACACCACAGCTCATAGCAACACTGCATCCTCAACCCACTGAGAAAGGTCAGGGATCAAACAGGCATCCTCATGGATGCTAGTCATATTTGTTTCCACTGAGCCATGATGAGAACTCCATATCTTGCTTTCTGAATGCCGTTTTGAAGGTGACAGAGATTGTAATGATATATCAATAAGCCAAGAAACACCAAGGATTGTGAGACATTGTCAGAAGATAGGAGAAAGACATGGAGCAGAATCTTCTGGAGGTCCCTTGGAAGGAATCAGCCCCACTGACTCTTTGATTTTGGACTTCTCGCTTCCAGAATTGTGAGACATTTCTCTTGTTTCAATGCACAGAGTTTGTGGTACTTTTTAGCAGTAGCCCTAGGAAATGCCCATGTTCAATCTATTTATATCAGTTAGCAAGAAAATCAATTACACTTTGATTTCAATTGCTCATAGAACATTTTTTTACATATAGTTGAAAGTCAGTGGGCATGTACTTTCTTCTCCACAGTATTTATAACTAAAAAAAAAAAATATTGTGACAGAAAAATACATTCTCCTTTCCTTCAAAAGATCAAGGATATATTATTTTCTCTTCCTAATTCATAATATAATTAAAATGGCTGTAAGTATTAATTCACAATATTTATATAACATATATATATTTTTATATTATACATTTATAATTTATAAATGTATTCTATATTTAAAATTGAATATACATATGAATAAATATATATATAAATGTGTTATAAATTAATATACTATAAGGTATATTATATATTTATAACATATATTTTATATATAATACATATTTATTGTATATTATATATTCCAAAAGAGAAAGACCAAGAGAAATAGCAAGAAAGAGTAATAGATAAATAGTAGAAATGAGAAATTATTATATAATATTTTACAAAATTTAAACAAATTTTATAAGATAGAATGAAGATTTTCTTTGTTTTATACTGAATGTGATTTCAACTGATAGGGAAATAACACTTAGGGGTTCAGATGTATAGGTAATATGATCAAAATGCTGTGACTAAAGATCTTTAGAACATGCTTTCATAATGTTTTGCCAGTAAAGATAAAAATCACTTTGTAACTGTTATAATACCCTGTGTACCCTCCTCTCCCTCAGCTTCTTTCCCCTGCTGTCTCTCTCTCTTTTTTTTTTTTTTACTTTTTAGGGCTGCACCCAAGGCATATGGAAGTTCCTGGGCTAGGGGTCAAATTTGAGCTACAGTTTCTGGCCTACGCTATAGCCACAGCATCATGGGATCTAAGCCGTGGGATCTGAGCCATGCCTGCGACCTACATCACAGCTCACCGAAATGCTGGATTTTTAACCCACTGAGCAAGACCAGGGATTAAACCCACATCCTCATGAATCCTAGTCAGGTTTGTTAACAACTGAGCCACAAAGGGGACTCCCCCCTGCTATCTCTCTTAACACTTAGGAATAATTTTCACAAGGTTACCCATTCTAAGTATGCCAATAAATGTAATTACATTTATTTCAGAAGGCAGAGTTAAATTTATAGAAGTAGAAACAACAATATTTTATTTATAACCTCAGTAAATTTTAATAGTGAGTTTACTCAAGCAGTGCCTAATGTGAGGGCTGATTATTTAACATGATTATGAGTCCATGGAAACCCTAGTGAATTCCTCAAGAACCCTCTCCTCTCCAGTGTTTCTGTTTGTAGTTTAGTAAAAGAGCACAGAATTTGACATCAAAGGACTTGGGCAAGTTCTCAGGGAGGAAGGAGGGCCTCCTCTGAGCAATTGCTGTTCCAGAGATTGACCTTCATCGTTGTACTTCCAGATGTTTCTGCACTCAGAGACCTCTTTCTTGGTGTTTCCACTGCAGTTAGTGCCCTTAGCTCAGAGCTCAGCTTATCTTCCTCATGAGGATAGTGCCTAGCAAGGTGATCATTAGCTCTTTGTTATAAGAGAGAGTGAGAAGACAATACGTGAGATAGTGAACAATGCCATGGAATCTTTTCCTCAATAGGAAGGGAGCACCTTAGAACTGCCAATTCAGCTGTATGGTTTTATATATTTGTATACATAATGAATGGAAAAATAACACATATCAGCAAAGGATGCTGTGTCCATCAAGCCATCAGCCACTGCCAGTGACCCAACTGTGTACCCTGAGGGGCCTCAGGCTGGGAAAGAACAGGCTCCTGCCCCTAGATAGCTGAGGTGTGTATCAAAGGAGTGATTTCAAAGAGCACAGACTCTTGCATCTTCCCAAAGATAAGCGCTAAATTTGTTAACTTGAGCTTAAATTCCTTAATTTGGTTTTTTGTAATTATTGTTTTTGTGCATTTAGTTTGCCAGGTGAATTTTAGAAACAGCATGTTCATTAAAAATTGTTTTAAAAAAAGCCACTTGATTATAAAAAAAGGTCATCTTTTGATGTTCTCACTACCTGGTTTTTGTTGCAAAACCCCCTATATATCCTGGTGCCTCCTTTACCTCCCTGGCAACAGTCCCTTAGGGCTGAGAGGCTACTATCCCAGGCTGCAGTCCTCAGTGATATCCCAAATAAAACAAAATTCTCAACTTTCTGGTTGTGCATTTTTGTGTGTGTGTGTGTGTGTGTGTGTGTGTGTGTGTGTGGCTGACAGCAGATTGTAGTTGTAAGGAATAATACAGAGAGGATTTCCACTTCTTGTGGGACAGCACAAAGAGCTCCACACACACTTCCCCCCTGCCAGTGGGAGCCCCCAATGAAATTGATGGTGGATATTTTTTAAAAAATTAAGTTTCTTGAAGTGGTCCTCTGGGTATACAGCAAATGAAGAACCACTTATTTCAGAAAATCTAGTCAAACTCTAGAAGAAGTGTGTATGCCTCTGGTACTGGAAACAAGACCTGTTTCCTCCTTTCTTCCTCCTAACTCAATAGGAGAAAAATTCCACTTAGGACTGTGTTGGGTTGTGCCCCACAGGCCTGCAAGCCCTATCCTTGTCCAGCCTCAAGACTGAAGGAAGAGCCCAGAGTCAGTGACAGAGACATCAAGAGTTTAATGGACAGGGACATTTCACACGACTGAAGCAAGATCCTGGGGTGACCGTGTGGGGACGAGAGCAGGCAGCACATGGAAGATATTTTTGCTCCCAGGGGAAGAGCGTTACCAGTTATAGGGGGAGCTGATATCAGATTGGCTCATCCACTGCCAGGGAAACCAGCAGAGGGGCATGCCCCTTATCACCTCTTTGACAAACGATCATAGTGGAGATTGTCCTGATTTTAAGATTAGAACAATCATTAGCTGAGGTCAGCGGCTGGTACCTGGGCATTTGCTGATGAAGCTCTATGATTCAGAAGGAAGGTCAGCCAGGTGAGGAGGGTGTAGGTGTAGCAGGGGCTGGTCCAGCAGACGATGTACAGAGAGCAAGAAAGCAGTCATCTTGGGGGGGGTGCAGATCATACAGACTGGTACAGACAAAAGTGCGGGGTCACCCTTCCAAAATCTCCTAGTCAGAGGGCTACCTTCTTGGGAAGGGCATAATGTCAGCAGTTCTCAGCCTGCCCCAGATACCTGCTGCTAAGGTTAAGTTCTCAGTGAGTGCTACTGCTCTCGGTTGGGGGCTCCTGTCTTCTGCCCAAAGCCCCCTCAAGAGATGGCACTCCCTCTTGGGTATGGCATAGCTGGGAATGCCCAGGGCCCTGACTGCCCCTTCTCCATCTCAAGGTCTGGAGGTCCCACCCCCAAGGAGGCAAGTGGAGGAGATTGCTGCTGCTGTCTCATGATCCACAGAGTCTCAGCTCCTAAAGTGGGGTTGTCACTCACAAAAATGAACCCTTTTCCCACCCCAGCACAAGAGCTCTGGATCAGGGCTATTTCCTGAGGGAAGAAATGGCCAAGGACCAGATTCTCAATCTCTCCCCAAGGAAAGTGATGTCAGTGGCAACAGAGTATGGAGACGGGCAAGCATAAAAGTGTTCTTAAACACAGTGTGTTGAAAGACAACTAGGAGGAGATTTGTAGATTCATTGATGATGTAGGCAAAACTGTAGGCCAGCTGGTTTGTCAGTGAGAAACAGGGCAAGAGACCAGGAGGAGCCCTCCCTGTGTCAGAAAAATCTCCTGGGCTGGGGTGGGAGCTCGAATTTTACACATGGTCCCTGTAGGTGCCAGTTGCATGTGGCATCATTGCCAAAGCTGCCCCCTTCCACTGACTCCTCTAGATAAAATGACTCCAGTTTTTAGTATACTACAAGGGTCAAGGTGTAACCAGGATCATAGGACAGAGGGTGCCAACTTTCTGGAACAATCTTATGTTTGTCAAAACCAACAAGAGAATTTAGAGTTTAAGTTAAAATACTTTAAGGGCCAAGACAGCATTAAGCCTCTGCATAATCCTTTAGCACTGCTTACTCACAGGGAGCTGCTGATTTAAAGAGTGTGGAGAAAATATCTTTAGAACTATTTTCACAGCTTTCCAATTGATTCATTGCTTCTGTCATGTTAAGCTACAATGCTGTTGGCTTCCAAATCAGCATGTCTACCTTGTGTGTCTATCTCCATCACGTTCTTTTATTAAGATGTTCCTGCAGGGTTAATAAAGTGTTTATATTAAAATTTTTACATCTGTCAATCATATGTAGCCTCCAGTCAATCATATATCTAGCTTAAGATGGAAAACTGGCAAGAAGCAGTTAAAAGGACTTGGCTGGCACAACGTGTATGAAATCCGTTCGGGGAACGGGTTAAAAATGTATTCGTTATACTTGGTTAAGTTTGGAAGAGAATATTTGTCTTCTTAAACCAGCCACTGGATAACTTGCTGACTCCACCATTTTTCCTTCTTCCCTTTAGGACTCATGTAAATGCATACGTGGAGACATCTCTCCCACTCAGGTCAATGTATTTTGCCTGCAAATATTGATTTGACTGTATTGTTAAACAACACTATTATATCATTACCTTTTTTTTTTGTCTTTTTGCCTTTTCTGGGACTGCTCCTGTGGCATATGGAGGTTCCCAGGCTAGGGGTCTAATAAAGAGCTATAGCTGCTGGCCTACACCAGAGCCACAGCAACGCGGGATCCGAGGCAAGTGTGCAACCTACACCACAGCTCACAGCAACACCAGATCCTTAACCCACTGAGCAAGGCCAGGGATCAAACCCACAACCTCATGGTTCCTAGCCGGATTCGTTAACCACTGAACCACAATGGGAACTCCCCTATATCATTACCTTTAACATCATCAAAAAAAAAAAAAAAAAAAGGAAGCACATTTGTTCTGTGAGTATATAATATGTAATTTTTTTTAAATTACCAGGTGAATAACCATGTTAAAGAAGTATTGGGTATCAGGATTGTCTATGCCATGCTCACCTTTTAATAATCTGTGACTTGAGTACATGACATCAGTCCTGAGTCTCATTTTCTTTATGTGCACCACAGAGTGTGGGGTTTTAGTCCCCATGCTTCTGTCCTTCTGACCAACATCCATTCTACTACCACCAGTGTGATTTTTGTAAGTACATGTCAGGTTGTATTACTCACATGATTTCAATACTTCAGCAGCCCCTCATCAACACTAAAATGAAATTCAGACTCCCCAAACTGATCTTAGAATGCTCGTGATCGCTAAACTGTCATTTTAAGCTCCATCTTCTCCATAGATGCACATATACGTCATATTTTAGTCTAGCTATGGTCATCAGAGTTCACTAACATCCCCATACCCTTTCTATACATGAACACAAATAAACTATCCTTCCTCTCAGGATGTCACCTGAAAATCTTTCTGGTCCTCTCTCTCCAAACCCTTCCTACCCTGTGTTTCAATACTTTCTTGAAAGGTATTCTGAAACAAAGAAGCAGAATGAAGTTGATTCAGTACTTTATAATCACTTGTTGGAGTGTTCCTGTTGTCAAGATGCCCCTTGGCATGGCAGTCTGGGCCACATACATCATGGTGATGAAGTTGGTCAAGTCTCCCTTGAAGTGAACCTCCCCAGCTTCTATGAAAACGCTTGTGCTGCCCACTGAACAGAGAACATACTGCTTTGGAAAATGGATGAATCAACAGGAAACAGAACAGTTTGCTTTTAGGAGGAAAGTTGCAAGGAATCTCAAATTTAATTACTCCCAATCACTGACAGACAATGTGGGAGAACTTGGACAGTCTGCAGGTGGAAAAAAAAAAAAAAAAACACAAAAAAACTTGGATCTCAGAAACTTAAAAAGTATCATTATCCCTTCTAAGGATACATGAAATTATCTACCATTGCATTCATTTTGCAACATGAGACGCAGTGAAACAGTGTCATCATGCTGGAAAAAGATACTGTGAAAGGCCATAAAGACTACCTTGACCATGTCATCTCTCTGTGCCTACGTTCTTTTTACTTCCTACATGAAAAATCTGTATTCCACATCTTTAATGGCTTGTTACACACTTTCTTATTGACCATTTGTGCAATATGCATCTTTAACTGATAGGAATATTTTTTTCTTAACAACTGTTATCAGTGATAGTTCTTCTTTTTATCTTCCTAACAACTTTGTTGATAACACTTTTTCTCCTTCTCTCCTCCTCTCCCACTCTTTATTTCTCTACCTCTCTCCCTCTTTTCTTCTCCACAACTCTCTTCCTATCTCCACATCTCTTATCTATCAGGTTTAGATACATTATAAAAATGGTTGGACATTCCTCCCCTTCTTGCACTGAAGTACCTGCAACATGAATCTGAAGATTCTGCTATCATGTGGTGGAGTTCATTTTCCACCATTTAGCATTGGTCTTGTAACTAACTGTGTCTCCTGAGACAGTAGAAACCCAACATAAGCAAGACTTTAAAAGTGCTTGTGGGACTATTATTTCTAGAAAAGCATTTTTAAAAAGTGGAAAAAAATGCACTTTTCCCTATTCCCTTTACCAAATATCAGTGCAAATTTGTAATATTACATAGAAAATAAACAACAGAGGACTCTGAGTGGTGAAGAGAAGGAAGATTGACTAGGGATCTCAGAATCCCAGGAATGGTATGGTAGTGACTACCTTGAATTTTCTTTTTGTTTCATATGTTCCAGACTTGAAGCTTTGACAGCTGGAAACTGAGATGTCAACAGGCACAGGTAAAAGATGCCACAATGAAAAATTGGCATTCTGCAGATAAAAAAAAAAAAGACAAGGAAAAGGAACATCTATAAATATAAAAAAAAAAAAACGTTTAGATGATAAAGATCTTTTTTTTCCCAGCCAAATATCTTAGAAATAACTGTTATACCAGCCCTATTCCAGTCAGGAAAAGACAAGTGGAGAGTCTAGACTTCCACTCTTAGGACTCTGTAACAAATTTCCCCAATGTCCCTTTATGGGTAATGTCATAGATGTCTGGGTAGGGAGCCAGGACTTTCATCCCTGGAAGGATCAACTAGACACCAACCAACAGCCTGCATCAGAGTAACTTCTAGTCAGTAACACAGAACAGAAATTTATAACCTAGCACTTGGTGAAGAGTTCTTAGATATGATACCAAAAGCATGATTTTTTTAGTTAATAAACTGGACATCTTCAAAATAAAAAAAAAAATTCCTCTGTAAAATAGCCTTTAAAGCTAGAGACTGGGAGGATATGTTTACAAAAAATGTAACTGACGATAACTAACATGGAGAGTCTATAAAGTTCTCTCAAAACTCAACAGGTTTAAAAAACCAAATGGTAGAAATGAAAAAGAGACAAATGACTGCATAAATTAAGGAAAGAGTGGAGGCATAAGAGCAGTAAATGTTTAAATCCTGGTTGTGATATTCTACTATAGTTTTGTAAGATGTTATCTTTTGGGGGAAATTTCTCTATTGAGATATGCCCTCTCTTGCAATTCCTAGTACCCTGTCTTTCTCATCAGAGGAAGTAGCCTGAGCTAACCTGCTAAATAAAGAATGACTTAAGGTACAGTCACCTCTGTCAGCCTGGACAAGAGCTAGCCAATTGCCAGATATGTAAGTGAAGCTATCTTAGATTGTTAAGCCATTAGGTCACCTGACAGGTGATAACAAATGCTTGAGGAAATCCCAGAAAAGATCTATCAAACCAACCTGGTTCTGAAGAACCACCCAACTGATGCACAAAATTTTGATAGATAAATGCTGATTGTTTGGGGTGTTTTCTTTTTGCAGTTTCTTTTTTAAATTAAAAAATTATTAAAGTATAGTTGGTTTACAATGTTCCTTCAATTTCTACTGCACAGAAAAGTGACCTAGTCATTTGTGTGTGTGTGTTTGTGTGTGTGTGTGTGTGTGTGTGTGTGTGTGTGTATCTCTAAGGCTATTTACAGATTCAGTGCAATTCTTATCAAATTACCAATAACAATCTTCATAGAACTAGAACAAAATATTTTAAAATTTGTATGGAAACACAAAAGACCCCCAATAGCCAAAGAAATAATTGAAATAAAAAAATGGCACTGGAGGCTGTCTGACTTCATACTATACTAAAAAGCTACAGTAATCAAAACAGTGTGGTGCTGGCACAAAAATAGAAATATAGATCAATGGAACAGAATAGAAAGCCCAGATATAAACCCAAGCACCTGTGGTCAACTAAACTATGACAAAGAAGGCAAGAACATAAATGCTCATTGTTTTAAGTTCCTAAATTTTGTGATGGTTTCTTATGTAATATAAAGTACATATTATAGAGAGTAAACATGTTCCTTGGTTTGCCACAGTCTTTACCAACTAGTCTTCTTCTGGGTTGCCTGCTCAAAAGTACAGGGAATGGCCTGTGTCTCCAGAAAACTGTTCAACCTCCTGCTGAATAGAGACACTGGATTTGATACAATCATCCTCCATGGATTCTGGTCACACAAGTCTTCTGGCTTGTGTCACTCTTAAATCCCTTCCAGATGGAAAGCCTCTGATATTTCATTTAATTAGAGTTAATTTTATGATGCTCATTCCCTTCCCTGGATGCATTCTGAGTCTGAGAAAAACAAAAACCATCCATCCTTTTCCATTTGGCTCAAAGTCCCCTGTTACCTGCTCTCAGCATCTCTTCAGTTTTTAGAAATGGGAACAAATTCACGATTGGACATTCCTTGTCTTCATCCTCTACTTTGCAACACAATATTGTCATAAAACTGTGACTTTGTAATCAGAGGAGATTTTGTTAAGATATTGAATCCATCACTAAATAACATGTTGTTTGGGGCAAGTCACTTAACTTCTTTAAGATTCCTTTTGTTCATCAGTAGATTTTTTGGCCCTACCCATGGCACGCAAAAATTCCTGAGCTAGGGATTGAACCCACACCAGAGCAGTGACAGTGACAATGCCAGATCCTTAACTCATAGGCCAACAGGGAACTCCCTGCTTATCAGTAAATTTCAAGGGCAACTGTGTAATATATGTAAGAAATAAAATATATGAATATATATGAAAGAATCTAAAGCTTCACATGATTTACGATAGGTGCTTAAGAAACATGAATTCCCTTCCTTAGAATTTTATTTCTCGGTCATGTGCCTGTTTAACCCCAGTCATCAGTGATGGAACTACTGTTCCTAAAACCTAAGTAATTAATGTCTTGGAGACCCGTTCATTCTATTTTTCTCAGTGAATATGTTTCTCTTATAGAGGTGCTTCATATTAATATTAGGCTCCATCTGTGAGAAACAAGAGGATCACTAAGGACCATGGAGGGTCTTTACTCAGAGAAGAGGGAAGGACAGAACAACAGGGATCCTCTTGCCCAACCCACGATTATTAACTCACAGAGAATGGCTGCAAAAGGTTTGCCAAGGACACAAAAGCTCTTTAGTTTAAATTAAAACTGGAAAGACTTGCCTTGCTGGTTCTAATGTACTCTCTACGGAATAAAGAGGATAGTGAAATTGTATCACTGCCCCTTGCTAGCAATAGCTGTGCCCCCATCAGACTCAATAACCTGAGCCCTTGCTGCTGAAATGAGATGACAAAAGGATACAAATCAGTGACTTTTTCTGAAGGTGTGTGGGAAAGGCAAGACCTGCATTTGTTTTCTGGGTGACAGGAAATGCAAATTAGAAATTAGAGCTGGCACTTTCTACACACCACATGGGTCAACGCTATAATCATCAAGGAAAAACAGAACTTCTAAAAGGGCAACAGAGATGGTCTAATCTCCATTTAAACTGTACCTGCTGTCTCAGCTTAGGGTCCTCTAGAAATAATTAC
Source organism: Sus scrofa (assembly GCF_054392235.1). Lineage (NCBI taxonomy): Eukaryota > Metazoa > Chordata > Mammalia > Artiodactyla > Suidae > Sus > Sus scrofa. The sequence continues at coordinate 35,157,005 of NC_139395.1, read as the reverse complement.
CAAGGCCACAATTACGAAAAAATTTACTTAGGACATGAAAGTAACACTGATAGGAAGATGGGGAAATGAAAGGAAGGGAAACTCATAGAGGGTGCATTATTCAATCAGCTATCACAGTGAGCAAGAGGAGCTTCATCACATGAGAAAATTGCATGAGGATTGTGGTCAAGAGGTGAGGGAGCTTTGGTATTTATACCTTCACCCAGCAGGCAAACACTCCACCAACTCCATCAACCAATTCTCTTGTCTCCATCTTGAGAATACATTCAAAATCTAGCCTCTTCCCTTGTTAATCAGCCTCGTCTTAGTCACCAGCATTTTGGGGGGATTACTGCAATCATTATTTTGTTTGTTTGTTTAAATCTGGTCTCTCTGATTTTCTGTCACCCTACAATTTTTTTCTTCAGAAGGATTCAGAGCATTTTTCCTTGAGGTTAAGCCAGATCATGTCCCTATTCTGTGAACCCCTTTTATATTCCTGGACCCTTCTGAGTAATGGCTAATAACTATGCTGCAAGGTCAGGTTTGGTTTGGCTGCCTTGCCTCTGTAAGCTCCACTCCACCCTTTGTCCCAACACACCCATCCTTGCTGATCCAAGAGCCCTGGATCAAGCACACCCTCCCCTCATTTCCTGTTCACTTGGTTTCTCTGCCTACAAAATCTTCCCTCATAGCCACATGACTTTTCTGTTTTCTTCTGATTCCTTAAATGTCTCAACAGAGTTCTCCCTGGACCACTCAGTATGGAATAACATTCCCAACCCCATTCTCAGCACTCAGGAACCTTCTTTAACTCCCTTATTCTACTTTGTAGCACTTACTAATTGCTATCACACTACATATTGAACTCTTTCTGTTTATGGTCAGATCTCCGTTATTAGAAACTGGGAAGCAACTGTCTCTTTTAGGTTCAGTACTGATTCCTAGCTTTTAGAATTTAGGCGCTTGGTAACGATGTGTTGAGTGAATGGACAAACGTCAAACACTCTCTATAAGTAGAAAATATCATAAAAATTTCCAGTTATATCACAAGACCATGGGAAATGGATGATTATCTCTTGGTTCACACTCACAGTTCTTGGGCTGGCTTAGAAGCTTCATAAATGTTGCCATTGGGGTTAGAAGCTGCCCAGAACTGAGCTAAACAATTTCACCAAAAGGCATGGTTCAGTAGTAGGAACATGCAGGGAGGTAAATGGATTATGCTTCCTACTGTGTATTTGCTTTGATATTATAGGGCCACATGAGATCGGGTGTTAATCTTTCTTAATTAATGTAAGTAAAAGATACCCTATGAATGATGATAGTGAATATTAAAGTGGTAGGTAGTTTCCATGTGACTGAATTGTTCTTATCAGCATTTTTTTTTCTTTTTATGACCATTGACCACACCCTTAGCATATGGAAGTTCCCAGGCTAGGGGTCAAATTGGAGTTGCAGCTGAGGCCTATACCACAGCCACAGCACCACTGGATCTGAGCCAGTTCTGCAACCAACTTGGCAGCTTAAGGCAAGGCCAGATCCTTAACCTACTGAGCGAGGCCAGGGATTGAACCCAATCCTCACAGAGACTACATTGGGTCCTTAACCCCTGAGCCACAACGGGAAGCCTTCTTATCAGTTTTAAATATGATTCCTCTTCTTGTTTTAATCATAATGCCACTACTTTTCTAGTCCTGAGTTCTCTCTCAGGAATAGGTGGGGGCATCTAGAATACAGTATATAATTTCTTGTTGTCCTAAGAAACTCACCAAGTGAAATCATCCAGAACTATGATTTGCTTTGACTCTGTCACCTTTTTGCCTCTGGGGGCAATTAGTGAAAGAAAATGACCCACTACAGCACAGCACATTTTCACTGGGAAGCTCCCAGCTTCCAAAAAAAAAAAAAAAAAAAAAAAAAAGAGAGAGAGAGAGAGAGAGAGCTGGGATGTTCATTCCACTACTGAACTTTTCAACCACCTGATATGAAACATCAACTTTTCTCAAACCAGAGAGCTGGCTTTTCAGATGCACTGTTACTGTTTTTCCTCTTGAGAGAAGGAACTAGATTTGCAACCTAAGTATCAGATAGCTTTATTACTAGATAATAAAGAAAAAAAACATATTAGGAATCTATGCTTTGGCATCAGGGTGCTAGAAGATAACTTTAATTTGGATTGTTAAAAACGATACTTTGGGGAAAAAAGTATTTGGTCTATAGTAGCTTCCCCAAAGGTCAACCTCAGTTCTTTCATTTTCTGAATCCAAAATCACTTCCTTTACTATGGATGGAAAAATAAAACAAAATAAAAGTGTAATATAGTGAAAATACCTCTATGCTGGGAGTCAAAAAGTCTGAATCTAGCTCTAGCCTCACCACTGAAGAAGCTACACATCTCTGCAGGAGAGGGAGGGCCAGCTTTGGGCTGAGTTGAATTCTAACTCTATAAACTTGAGGAATAGAGTATCACCTCTGTGCTCAAGGCATATTTGAGATTCTTCTTACAGGGTCTTCAATATTATACAACATATCCTAATCTGTGTCTGATCTGACTATATACAGTCATGATGTGGCTATCTGAAGGAAGATGTTTTGGCATATTCATCTTTCCATCACCATTACGTAGCCTAAAGAAGATATACAGATGACTAATAGGCACGTGAAAAGATGCTCAATATGACTAATTCTTAGTGAAATGCAAATCAAAACTACAATGAGGTACCATCTCAAATTTGTCAGAATGTCTATCAACAAAACGTCTACAAACTATAAATGCTGGAAAGGGTGTAGAGAATAGTGTACATTCCACTTTTGGTAGGAATGTAAATTGGTATAACTATGGAGACCCTTCAGTATGGAGGTTTATCAAAAAACTAAAAATAGAATTGCCATGTCATCCAGCAGTCCCACTCCTGGGCATCTATCTGTAGAAAATCATAATTTGAAAAGACACATGCACCCCAATGTTGACTGCAGCACTATGTACAATAGCCAAGTCATGGAAACAACCTAAATGTCCATCAACAGATGGATGGATGAAGAAGATATGGTACATATATACAATGGAGTATTACTCAACCACAAAAAAAGAATGAAATAATGCCATTTGCAGCAACATGGAATTTTAAATGTGCAGCACCCTATGGGAACTTCCCTGAGGCAGGCTCCTCCCCCATATCCTCTGCTTTAACTTCTCTCTGAAGTACCTAAGTAATTGTATCTGATGCCTATTCCTGAGTTGTTTTCCAAATGCTAAACACATCACCAAATGGAAGAATTTAACTACTTGATGATCTTGGGCACCTAGCCCCCAGACCTAATGATGCCTAAAGATGGATAATGTTCATCCTTGTGACGCTGCCTTGTTACCCCACCAGAAACCAATAAGAGAACTGGGCATGAGCTGATCGCTTACTCTGTGACCCTTTCCTTCACTTGGCTTTTAAAAGTGCTTTTCAATTTTGATTCAGTAAGTTCAGGATATTTTGGGAGCATGAGCCACCTATCTCCTTGCATGGACCTGCAATAGACTTTTCTTTGCTCCAAACTCCAATGTTTCAGTTTGTTTGGCCTCACTGTGCATTGGGGTACACGGACTTGTGCTAAGAGATGGATCTAGAGATTATCATACTAAGTGAAGTAAGCCAGATAGAGAAAAACAAATATCATATGATACCACTTACATGTGAAATCTAAAAAATAAAAAGAGACAAATGAATTTACCAAACAGAAACAGATTCATTCATAGAAAACAAACTTACGGTCACCAGAGCAAAGAAGGGGAGGGATAAATTAGGAGTCTGGGATTAACATATACACACTACTATATATAAAACAGATAACCAATAAGGTCTTACTGTATAGCACAGGGAACTATATTCAATATCCTGAGATAAACCATAATGGGAAAGAATCTGAAAAAGAATATATATGCATGTATAACCGAATCACCATGCTACATACCTGAAATTAACATGACATTGTAAATCAACTACACTTCAGTTTAAAAAAAAAAAGAAGAAGAAATTGGATCAGCACAAGCTCATGACAGCCAGGATGAACAGGAAACCCCTGGCAAGAGAGTGTCACGATAACTGAGACTTAAAGCCTGAGCAGACTGTTCAGGAGGAGTAGGGCATCTCTGCAAGGAGAGTGGCTCAGTTCACTAAGCTCCAGCTGCATCCCTGTCAAAACTCAAAGGAACCAGTTACACTTTTTAACAGTACAGTGTGAGAGGCACCACTTCCCTTGTGAGAGATTTGGTTTCCCCATTTGACTGGAAAAACAACTGCGCCTTTATCCTTCTGACTTAGTTGGTTTCCCTGGAGGGGCCTGAGATGGAGGCCCTTCCATGATGGAAATCATAGATCTCATCACATGGTTTACTGTGGGAGTGCACTTAGAATAAAATATGAGAAGAAGTAAAGGCAGCAGAAGGAGGCAGGGGGAGGATGTGGTCTCAGTGGAAGGTGACTTTTAGCCTGATCCCACTTGGAGCTCTGGAGTAGGAACTGGACTGCAGAATCAGGCTCACATTGAGGTAAAGGGTTGGTATTTTGCACCCTATGTCAGTCAACCATTGATTAAGTTCAGGCTCAAGGAGGAAGTTTCTTTTAAAGTGATGTAACTTCTGTCAGACTAAAGGCAATTTTTGGAGAAAGGCATGGCCCTGGGATGCTAATAGCCAGTGTTCTCAGTAAGTACACCTGTGGGCAAAGCAGATCTGAATGGGACACTGACATCCCAGTAAGACACAGGAGAGAGTGGGAGGTGCCCATTTTCCTCATTAAATCAGACTCATCTATACACCAGCATCTTCCCCTAGAAAGGTATGAAAACCTGAGCTCCATTGGAAATAATGTTCAAAAATTGCTTCTTGGCAGTCTATGTCCTTTGAAATTTTTTCTCCTGTTCTTGCTAGTGCTGTGCCTTTTTGATCCCAAGCTTGGTTCTCATTTCCGAATCAATTCTTAAGCTTACTCTTCCAGGCCATGACCAGGATGAATCCTTAAGTTTCCAGTGCCCCATGGGTAGAGACTAGAGGCATCAACCTCAGCCTGAGAAACCTCATCCCCAGACCTGGCTGCTAATCATCCATGCCCTCTGCAGCCTCCCTCTCTAGAAACACTAACAGACCAGATTCCCCATCTGGAAGTTTACAAGAATTTCTTAGAATCTTCTTTGCAGTCATGCCTGTAAATTAGGATTTTTACAGTCTTTTATTTCATGGACACCAAATGGAAAGGATTGTTTTTACAGGAAAAAAGAAAAACTATTTTTAGCTTGCAAAGCGAACAAGATGATATATGCTGCAGTTGTCAACTGTCTTTTAAAATGTATGTGGCACACTGGAACTCATACATATTTAAAAGGACTAAATAATTATCTAAAGTTCCCCGGTCTGCTTTTTAAAATGATTATTTTCACTGGGAGCAAGGGAGCATTTGTTCTTTGTCAAGTGTCCAGACAGAATGATCATTTTTGAAAACTTATCCCACCTGTTTGTTGCTGTTTTTGTCATTTGGACTCACTACTCAGGTCCCCTTCTTCATCTCCCCACTGGTTTCAATGCCACACATTTGGCATGTGAGCCAAAATACTCCCATCACAAGTTCTCCGGGTAGAGGATTTGACCATTCTGGTAACCTGCTAGAAAGTGGTCATAAACAGAGGTCAAGGGATACATCAAATACAGGCTGCCTCACCCTAAATTGTCAAGGGGTCTCCTTGGCAAGGAAGTGAGATAATGCCTAAGCCATCTGGAACATTCTTAGATCGTATCTAAGGCAGAAGAGGTTTCCCTGGCTAGGAAAGAATATAAATACTGTAAAATAGAAGTAGTAGAGAAACTGTAATTCTGTCTTGGCCACTTATTAATTGTGTGAGTTGAACATACCTATTATAAAATAAAGCTTCTAATAGTTAACTTGCATGTTTAGTGTGAGAATTAAGATAATGTTTGAAGAATTAGGTAAAACACAGAGCTGAGAACCAGACACCTATTAGAAGCTCAATAAGTGGAAATGCTTATAATTTTTATCTTTTTATCCACTCTTTTAAGTTACATGACATTTAAAATTATTTTAGGAAAAAATGCTTTTAAATGTATTGTTGGAGTTCTGGTTGTGGCTCAGTGGAAATGAATCTGACTAGCATCCATGAGGATACAGGTTCAATCCCTGGCCTTGCTCAGTGCGTTAAGGACCTGGTGTTGTTGTGAGCTGTAATGTGTGTGGCAGATGAAGGTTAGATCTGGCATTGCTGTGGCTGTGGTGTAGGCCAGCAGCTAGAGCTCCAATTCGACCCCTAGCCTGGGAACTTCTATATGCCATGAGTGTGGCCTTAAAAGACAAACATGGTGTTACCATCTTTAGTATGGTGAATATTTTTTTAAAATGTTGCATTACCTTGATGTCAGCATTATTACCACAAGTTGTAATTTAGATCTGGGACTTGGATTATCCTCAGGCTTATTGAAATATGTAGAGATAACTGTCATTAACTAACTGTTGTTTGACTGCAATGCATACTATTTTGGTCTGCACCATTGTTCCCTGTCTTTTCTATATCCACGTTACTTCTCAGGGAAGGCATGTGTTTGCTAGTAGCAAACTCTCCTCTTGAATTTCTGCTTCCAAGTTGATATGCATTTAGAAAACAGATAACCAGGCTTTGCAGAATTGCAAATATTCAGGGTTTCTGTTCCTGGGAATATGGAAGACAATATATCATAAAAGTCCTACCAATAAAAACACCTAGAAAAAATTAGATGAAAAATAATAAATGTAATTTTACTGTATAGCAGGATTCTAAAGAATGGAAAGGAAATATTGAAGGACCAGGAGTGAAGGAGAATCTAAAATCAGACATGAGTAGGTACTGAGGTTTCAGCTACCTTGTGGGGAGGGGTGTAACTGAAATCACGATAACTGAGAGTCAGAGTTTAAACATTCCTATATGGTTAAAAAGGATGGGCCAATACTAATTTCCCCAGTTAAGCTGAGGATGCCAAAATTGCTTCATTTTCAGTGACAATATAGACAAAGAATTTTTTGGGGGGGCCATGTCTACAGCATGCATTAGTTCCTGGCCCAGGGATCAAACCCATGCCATAGCAATGACTGAAGCCACAGCTGTGACAACTCTGGATCCTTAACCACTAGACCACCAGGGAACTCTTAGACTAGGATTTTTTTGATGGCACCTAATATATAAATTAAAAAGGGAAAACTTTATCTTGCTGTGAAATCTGAATAAAGGGAAAGAAAACATCCTCTAAGAATTTATAAACATAATTCCCTGTTCATAAGATTTTAAGTTTGAAATTTGCAATATCTGCATGGTCCAGGAAACCCCAAGGCAATACATCTAGACAAAAAGATGGTCCTAGTCTGGTAATACCTCAGAAGGGTCAGGCAAAGGCAGTTATTTTAGCATGGATTTCTTAGAAAATAGAGCTTGTGGCAATGGATTTAACAGGCCATTCATTTTTTAGACTGGGATGAAAGAAGAGCCACCAGTGTGAAGATGTGCTTGCTATTGGGTTGGCCCTTGAGAAGTGTGACTGCGCTTTTGCGCCCTCTGGTACTAGTTTTAAGTAACCGAATAATTACCATCTCCCCAGTCTTAACAGAGGAAACAAGGCGATGGCTTTATTTCTGGTCTTCGGTATCTCCTTTGTCAAATATGTGCCCCAGGAAGCGTTAATGATCCCAGTGTCCTAGTGCTTGCTGAGCTGGATCTCTTACAGGCTGATGTGGTTGATGTCTCAAACCCTGACATCAAGAGTTCCTGTTATGGCTCACCAGGAACAAACCGGACTAGTATCCATGAGGATCCATTTGGGTTCAATCCCTGGCCTCGCTCAGTAGGTCGGGGATCCAGAGTTGCCCGTGAGCTGTGGTGTATGTCACAGATGCAGCTCGGATCCTGTGTTGCTGCGGCTATGGCGTAGGCGACAGCTGTAGCTCTGATTCACCTCCTAGCCTGGGAACCTCCATATGCCATGGGTGTGACCATAAAGTAAAATAAAATGAAATAAAATAAAAATAAGTCCATGACATCAAAAGGGAAGCCCTTGGTAAGAGACAACAGGCAAGGGGTATGAGCATGAGGCTAATTGATGTGGGTATGTCTACATGAAGCTACATGAAGTCAGTAGGATCCCAGGGAGAGCTGGTGACCATAGTGACAGTGGGAATAACTCTCAGCAGCTGCAGCGCCAATCCAACCCCTAGTCTAGGAACTTCCATATGCTATAGCTGTGGCAAAAAAACAAACAAACAAACAAACAAAAAACCAGCAAACAGGATGGAAATGGATGGAAAAGTGACTTTGCAGTGGAGAGACATGGCTGACAACACCTTGTTCAGTTGATCAAGGTCAACAGCATTCATCAGTGATAAGTTAGGTCAATGGGATATACCCTTGATGTGAGGGGATGATGGGAATGGCCCTTTATCTCTGTTATCCCCTCCCCAAAGCCAATAACCCACCTTGAGAAAACTATCAGACAAACCCAAAACAAGGAAAATACTAATATAACCAACTAATACTCTTCCAAACTATTATAGGTGATAAAAAACTATCACAGTCTAGAGGAGGAGAAGGAAACATAATGACTAAATGTAATGTGGTCTCCTGAATGGGATCTTGGAACAGTAGATAGACATTGAGTAGAAAGCTTGTGAAACCCAAATGAAATGTGGAGTGTACTTAATAGTAACATATCAATTTTTACTCCTTAGTTGTGACAAACATACTATGAGTGGAAAAGCATCATGATACATGACACTGAGTAGTATTTTCAGAAGAAAATTGCATTAGTGGTGGGCTTAAAGAAGCCCTAGGATAAAGATTAGACCTGCCATAACAAAGCTTGAAAGCAAGTCTGAAAATAAATATACTGACCCTAAGTAACCACATGCCAGAACAAAGTTCAACAGTATTTAAAGGAACACAACAAATTCCAGCATCCAAAAAAAATAAAAATTAAGTGTCCAGAACTCAGTAACAAATCATTGGGCACAAAAAGCAGCAATATATGCCTAGCCATCTGGGGAAAAAAATAGCCGGTTAGTAGAAATAGACGTAGAAATGACAGAGATTATGGAATTAGAATAAAAGCATTAATAAAACAACTGTTATAAATCAGTATGATATGTAAAAGAAGATTAAAAAAGCATAAAATAATGAGTAAAGATTAGATGAAATGAAGGAATTCATGGAAAATTGCAATTTATTAAAATGAACACAAAATCTAACGAAAAACGCAATGGTCTTCTGGCTAGTAAAGAAAAGTAATCTGTGATTTTAAAAAAAAAGCTTCCCACAAAATATTCCTTGCACTGGTGATTTTCCTAGTAAATTTTACTAAGTATATAAGGAAGAAAAAAAACTAATCTAGTATTCCACTCCTTGGCATATATGTGGGCAAAACTTTCATTGAAAAAGATACATGCACCCCTATGTTTATTGCAGCACTATTCACAGTTGCCAAGACATGAAAACAATCTAAATGTCCATCAAAGGATGAATGGATTAAGAAGATGTGAAATACTACTAAGACAAAAAAAGAACAAAATAATGCCATTTGCAGCAACATGGATGGAACTATAGACACACTAAGTGAAGTAAGTCAGAAGGATAAAGACAAATACCATATGATATCACATATATCTGGAATCTAACATATGACACAAATGAATCTATCTACAGAAAAGAAACAAACTCATGGACTTTTAGAACAGGCTTGTGGTTGCCAAGAGGGAGAGAGAGGGGGGTGAGATGGACTGGGAATTTGGGGTTAGTAGATGCAAACTATTGCATTTGGAGTGGATAAGCAATGAGATCCTGCCGTATAGCACAGGGAACTAACTATATCTCGTCACTTGTGATAGAACATGATGGAGGATGATGTGAAGAAATACATATATATACACATATATATATATGCCTGGGTCACTTTGCTGTACAGTGGAAATTGACAGAACATTGTAAATCAACTGTAATAGAAAAAATAAAAATCTTAAATGAAAAATATAATAGATATTCTTCCAGTAGAGAGACAAGTAAATATTTCCCAGATATGTGTATGAGGCCTTGGTATGAACTTGATACCAATGCTTTCAAAGGCATTAAGGAAAAAGAAAATACAAATATAGATACAAAGAATACAAGGGAGTTCCTATTGTGGCTCAGCAGTTTAAGAACCTCACACAGTGTCTATGAGGATTCAGGTTCTATCCCTGGACTTGCTCAGTGGTTTAAGGATCCAGGGTTGTAGCGTGGGTTGCAGATGTGGCATAAGCCTCAGCTGTAGCTCTGATTTAACCCCTAGCCTTGGAAGAGGTGTAGCCATAAAAAGAAAGAAAAAAAAATACTAAAAATAGCTAATGATAGCCAAAATATTATAGGTTGACTTATATCTATATCCTTATCTACATTCACATCTATATCTAGGTATATGCCATGACCAATTTTAAAACAGTCCAGGAATGAAAGTTTGGTTTAACAGCCAAAATTATGTCAATATAATTTTACATATTAGCAAGATTAATGAAAAATATTTTATGACTCCTCAATAGATGCAGAGAAAAGCGTTATAAAAGTCAACAGCCATTTATGATAGAAAGCTCTTAGCAAGCTATAGATAGAAGAAAACTGATGAGGCTCTATATTTTTTGTCTTTTTCTTATCTCTTTAGGGCTGAATCTGCGGCATATGGAAGTTCTCAGGCTAGGGTTCAAATCAGAGCTGCAGCTTCCAGCCTACACCGCAGCCACAGCAACACAGGATCTGAGCCATATCTGCAACCTATACCACAGCTCACAGCAACACTGGATCCTTAACCCACTGAGTGAGGCCAGGGATCAAACCTGCATCCTCATGGATACTAGTCAGGTTCATTACCAGTGATCCACGATGAGAAATCCCTGATGAGGCATATTTATAAAATAACAGTTGGGAGGAGAAACTTTAGATGTAATAGTCATCTACATAATATCAGAGAAAAAAAGACTTTCATGCCCACCCACTCACACCATTTTATTCAACATTGTATTTGATAAAAACAGCCAAGATATTGTTGAAGAAAGGCAACTGGAACAAAAAAGAAAGTAAAAGTAGTTTCCAAGATGTATTATACAGTTACAGTAATGAAGACATTGTGTTATGAGCAGCAGGTAGAAAAATAGACCCTATGAATACAATGATGGTATAGAAACAGATTTAGGTATAAATGACCACTTGATTTTGACAATAGCAGGATTCAAGAACAATGGAGGAAAGGACAATTTTCAATAATGGTGCTTGGAAAACTGAATATACATGTGGACAGAAAGATTATTGCTCCCTACTTCACAATTCACAAATAATAAATTTCCAGTGGATTTTAGCTCTTGTGTAAATGGTAAAAAGTAAATTTGGGGGAATATAATACAGCACATCATATTCATAATCTTAGATGAGAAGAGTTTTAAATGAACCTAAAAAAATCCCAGCCACAGGGGAAAATTGGACTACATGTATACTGTCAACTTCTGTTCATCATGCTAATCCAGTAAAACAATTAAAAAGTAAGCCACAAAGTGGGAAAACATATTTTCAATATACATGGCACAAAAGGGATCCTGTCAGGATAAATAAGGAACACTTTCAAATCCATAAAATGTTTAACTTAAAATTAATTACAGATCAGGATACAATCTAATTAAAAATTACCAGAATTTTTAAAAGGTACTCAACCAAATGGGCAGTAATTACATGAAGGTGTGTCAGAATCAGCAGAATAGAAAACAAAGCAATAATGAGATACAACTGCACTTTCATCAAAATGTCTAAAAATAAAAGTTTTGATAATGTAAGTTTAGAAGGAATATGACCAAATGGCATCCTTTTCAATGATGAAAATTTCTTCAAACATTTTAGAAAACATATTGGCATGATCAACTACATTTGAACGTAACATAATTGGGTAATGTCTAGCAGAAATACTTTAGTGCATATAAGAATATGTATGTACAAGAATACTTAGTGTTATTAATTATGATAGTCACAAACTAGTAACCACACAAATATCCACCATTTCCAAATGATAAATCAATGGAACACTATATGACAAATGTTTGTTTGTTTGTTTTTTTCTTGTTTGCTTTTTAGGGCTGTACCTGCGGCATGTGGAAGTTCCTAGGCTAGGGGTCGAATTGGAGCTACAGCTGTCAGCCCACACCACAGCCACAGCAATGTGGGATCCAGGCTGCACCTGCAACCTACACCACACCTCATGGCATCTCCAGATCCCTGACCCACTGGTTCATAACACACTGTGTTCATAACTCACTGTGCCACAAGGGGGACTCCAAAAATGTTAAACCACAAGTAAAGTTAAAAGATAAATAAATCCAACATTATGAGCCACATGACAAACTTAAGAGATTGCTTACTGGATCATTCCATCTGTGTAAATTTAAAAACAGAAAAACCAATATATAGCACTAGAAACCATAATACTTGGAAAAAATGGAGAGGAAAGAGGGGGATATTTGGGAGAGAATGTGAGGGAAGCTTGCAAGATTCTCTGCATTTTATTCCTTGGACTATTTAATTAATAATAATATATTAAATTCCATCCATATTTAATATATTTTTCTGTGTGTATTTCTATATGTATCCAGTGAAATATTTAAAAGAATATTTGATGTAGTATAAAATAGAGAAAAATGGGAACAAATGTAAATACCCATCAATATGTTAGTGATGAATCAATTTATGGTGCATAGCTAATATGGAATAATATCCAGTTATTTCAAATACTGACACTAAGAGAAGGCACTGAGGTGGAACCTAAGAAAAGAAATACCATATTTAGAATGTCATTCCTCACTCTCCCTCTCTCCCCCAAAAAACATTTAAAATCATATCTCATTTTCAAACTACACTTGGAATCTAATATATGGCACAAATGAACCCTTCCACAGAAAAGAAAATCATGGACTTGGAGAATAGACTTGTGGTTGCCCAGGGAGAGGGGGAGGGAGTGGGCTGGATGGGGTGCTTGGGGTTAATAGATGCAGACTGTTGCCTTTGGAATGGATAAACAATGAGATCCTGCTGTGTAGCTTTGGGAACTATGTCTAGTCACTTATGATGGAGCATGATAATGTGAGAAAAAAGAATGTATACATGTATGCGTAACTGTGTCACCATGCTGTACAGTAGAAAATTGACGCAACATTATAAACCAGCTATAATAGAAAAAAAATCATTATATTAAAAAAATTACTCTTGGATAAACAAAGGTAACTTCCTTTCCCATCTCAAGCAGCCTCATAGGTTTGCAAACTCAGGAATCTCTAGAGTGGCATCTGAAACTGGCCTGGTATAGGGAGGGAGGGAGTGTCCTAAGAAAGAGGCAGAAAAACACAAGGGTGGGTGGGAACTGGGAGCAGAATCTGCATTTTCTTTTCTTCTGTCATGGATGCTCTGTCTCATATACAGAATGGATTTTTCTTTTTCTTTTTTTTTATCTTTTTAGGGCCATACCAGGGGCATATGGAGGTTCCCAGCCTAGGGGTCCAACTGGAGTTGTAGCCACTGGCCTATGCCAGAGCCACAGCAATGCCAGAACCGAGCCGTGTCTGCGACCTACGTCACAGCTCACTGCAACGCCAGATCCTCAAACCACTGAGCGAGGCCAGGGATGGAACATAATCCTCATGGATACTAGCCGGGTTCCGGGTTTGCTAACCACTGAGCCATGATGGGAATTCCAAGAATGGATCTTAAAGTCAGACTTATTTCACTTCTTAGTAAGGAGGAATGGTATATACCTTCCTTCCGGTTTAAATTTTCTGTGTTTATTATTAGCTTTGGTTAGTGTTGCTCCGGTCTTTTTGTTGCCGGGTCTTCAGAGTCCTGGGGAATGAAGCTGGCCCAGAGCTCCCAAGGGAATCTGCCAGAGTACCTCTCCCTGTCCTGGTCTCCCAGCAGCTGCAGATGGAGTGAGCAGTGGCTGGGGCTGTCCTGCATAACTAACAGTTTTTCTTGGTATTTCAAATTGGTTTCAACGTCGTGTTATTCTAAATATTGCCTCCTAGCCCCAGGCTTCCCAGTGAGAATGGATCAAATTGCCTGTGAGTCTGCAACACTCAGGGGGCTCCAGCCTGCCAATCACTGAGCAATGAGGGATCCAGACGTTTCTTTGTGGGACTGCCAAGATCTGTCTCAGAGGGACATGCAGAGAAAAGAGAACCAGAAAGCCAAACTCTAATCATTTCTCTGGAGAATTCTATCATGCTTTTTCTCTTTCACTATTCAAAAACAAATTTAAAAAACATTTAAATGACTTTTTTCAAGTTTTAAAAGTGTAACATGTTGATTGTAGAAAACGAAGAAAATAAACATAGCCCATAAACCTAAAACCCAGATCCACTGTTCAGGCATTAACATACTTCTTTTTAGTCTTTTTTTCTTTCTATCTATCTATCTATCTATCTATCTACCTACCTACCTATCTAGATAGCTTTATATTTATATTTAAAACTTCCACTATTTATCTAAGGTATAAGCCAAGACTATTTAAAGAACCCAGCCTTTCTTTCTTCCAGTTCTGTCTCATATGTATGTGTATATGCTTCTGACTTATTCATGACTCTGTTATTTTATCCTTGTGAATTTTTAGCTGTTGCTGACACAGTTGCCTCTTTATCACTCCTTTATAGCTGCCCCAGACCTTGCTATTATTTATTTACTTAAGTTCCAAAACCGTACTAAAATCCTCACAGAAGACTATATACTTTGAAAATAAAATAAACCCTACCTTTAAAGCCCTTCTCCCTAACCTTTCTATTTGGTCTCAGTTCTGGCAGAATAATTCTCAATTTGAGGTGGCATTAAAGCCTCCAGGTATCATTCGTATCAGTTCCCGTGGATCTCTGGTCCTTGTGCAGGCAACTTGGGGCTGACCATGACACTATCTGTGTGTGGTACTCATACACATGTTGACTAACCTTCTTATAATTCTCTTACCCTATCTTACAGTCCAAGTGAGACTATCATTCACCTTACACCCAAACTAGAAATGTGTGAGACATTTAAGACCCCTCTCTCATCTTTATCCCCATCATGCAATCCCTGATGGTCGAACTCCTGAATCACTTGGAATGAATTTCTGCCTATCTTTCCCCTTCAATAGCAGTCTGGTTTAAACTCTGTTCATCTCTTTTCTGAATCACAACAAATGTTTCCTCCTTGGACAGCTTCCCTCTGGCCCAGCCCTCCTCTCTTGTAGCCTCCATATGGCTTCTTTCAAAACATGACTTGGCTCCAGGCTTACTGCCTCTGGAGCCTCTAATTCCATCATTTACAAACCCCCAACACCACAATTGGTCACAAGATTTCCTTCAACCTGCACCCCATAGGTGCCTAAGACATACCCTCCTGTCAGAGTTCTTCAAGTGTGATGTCCAGACCAGAAGTATCAGCAGCACCTAGGAATTGCTGAGATGAAAATTTCCAGGCCCCAACCAAGACCTCTACAGTGAGACCTAGAAATTCATGTTTTAACATCATTTATTAGGTTTCTGATCAAAACCCAAGGCTATTTATTGTTCATTGAATAAACCATAACTCCTGTATGTTTCATTCCTAGCCTTCTGAAAACTGATTCCAAACTGATTTTTTTTTTCCCTAAATGCTTTTTGTAGGTCTCTGTCTTGGTTAAATGAGCTAATCTCTGCTTTCTATGGTATTCACACACTCTATTGTGTTTGATTTATTAAGGTTTAATTTACATATGGTAAAATGCACAACCTGAGATGGGAAACTCAATGACGTTTTAGACAGGCATCTACCTATGTAGCTACCACCCAATTCAAGCCATACGGCATTTCCATTATCCCCAAATGTTCTTTAATTCCAATTCCTAATTAATCCCATCCACAACCCAAGAGTGTGCCACTTTTCTGACTTTTGTCCCCATAGATTAGTTTGCCTCATTTTGAATTTCATGCAGATGGAATCATACAGTTCATACCCTTTGGTGTCTAGCTTCTTTTACTCATCAGAATGCCTTTGAGATTCATCAGTGTTGTTGTATGTCAGTAGTTTATTCCTTTTTATCACTGAATAATATCCCATTGGGCAAATATACAACCGTTTGTTTAGACATTGTCCTATTGATGGACATTTGGATTGTTTCCAATTTTTTTTTTTTTTTTTTTTTTTTTTTTTTTTTTTGCTGAAGCTTCATTAATTTTTGCAAGCAAGCCATCCCATCTGTTTTATTCTCTCCTTCGCACAAGTCCCTGGCATATTTATCACTCTCAAGATCTCACCCCAAACCAGATATATTTCCTGTACACAGGAAACCCCATCGGGGCCTTCCTCCTTTTATCCCCCTACTGCCAATAATAACAGTGACTTCTGCTGTCTAGAACTATTATATACTGAAGTCACGTGTTGTTGTAAGGTATTTTGTCCTGAGGCAGAGCTCCCCAAACTACACAGAAAGCTAGAGCAAAGCAAAAGCAGTGTCCTGTCCCCTTGCAGGCTTTATAGCCTCCAGCTTTTCACCATAGGCAATGTTTGTTAGACACATAAAATTTTAACTTCATATCACCTTCGCAGTAGCTCAATAGCATAATGATATTAACACATTTCTTCAAAAGCAACATAATTAAGTGGGTACCTCCTATGAACCAGATGCTCACACCTGAATTGCGATGCCAGCCTTCTAATAGCTAGGTTTACTTGACAAGTTAACACAGATTCTCAAAGTCTCAATGCAATGGATGTAAAATTAGAATATTGGTTCTTATTGATATGTGGTTTATTTAAAGCATGATGCTTTGCATAGTGTCAGGAACCCAGAGAATACTTAAGAAATAGGAGTCACGATGATCTCATTTAATTTTCATTAGTATCATTACGTTGCATTTAATTCTGTAGGTTTGGTGGCATTTCTACCATCATTCTCTACCCCCTTGTATCACTAATATCACATGCAGCCACTTCTTTTATTTTTTATTTTTTTTATTTCTTTGGTGTACCCACATCATGTGGGAATTCCTGGATCAGGGAATAAACCTGTGCCACCAGTAACAACACCAGGTCCTTAATAACTAGTCCTCAAGGGAACTCTGACAGCCATGTCTTAATTGGCTTGCTTTCTGCCTTTCTTCACCAACATGCCAGCTCTGCACTTCACCTATTTTGGACTTCACCTATTTTGGTAATCGTTTTCTTCTCCCTGGGAAACTGTCTGGCATGCAGTAGATACCCAATAAATATTTACTGAATATATGAGTGAATTAATATAATATCCACCATTTTATGGATGAGAGACGGAGGCTGAAACTGTAACTTAATCTTGCAGTTCTGAGGAGGACCCTCTTTTCATCTCTCCAGCAAGCCATGTCTCTGCGGCACTGGGGCAGGAATGGATCGCCCACTACCCAACAAAATTGTCTGGTGGTAGTTCTGAGTTTTAGGTTCTTCCTTATCCTGGGCTGACAGCTCTCTCCCTTGGCAGAATTACAGTGTCTCTAGTTGAAAGGGACCTCAGGTAAAGATCCCAGGGCCTGAGCACCCAGCAATTCCTGTTTGCCTGAAATGTCACACTGGAGGCAGCATTTAATTCAGATGAGAAGTGACACCCACGTCCTAATGCCTCAGCTGCCAGCAAAGGGCTAGTGACAACTTCCATTACACAGAAGGGTGAGCCAGGTGTCCTAGAAAAACTCCAGCTCCTCAAATCCCATCTACCTAATTAGATTCTCTCTGCAGAGCTAGCTGGATCCCTGCCTCTGTGTCAAGTCCTAAATTCAGCTTTAAAATTGGGCTGTTTCGGTGCTGCAGTCCTGTATAGAAAGAGCTTGCAGTTGGGGATCAGAGGAACAGCGGGGACTGTATGACAGGAAAGATGAAGGGAAGGGGATATGGGAGAGGGAAAGATGAATATGGAAATCAAAAGTTAACAGAAAATATTTGGTTTTAAGACATTGATTTGTGGAAAGTGCTCAACCTCATTATGTTCATAGTTCTGAGACTTGGGAGAAAGAAAAAATTATCTCCATCACATCATGGGTTCTGGAGGACGTTCAGATGTTTGACTTTAGAAAACCTTTAAAGGAAACTGTTATTATTAACTCTAGTCATCTTGGCTTTCCTTCTTGCCCTGGTTCTTAGAATTGTATGCCAGGGGTTGGCAAGGTATGCCCCAGGTGCTTGAAGCATGCATTAGAGAAAGAACTATAGATCTACTGTTGAGAAGTGATAGCAGCAAAGGAACTTTGAGAAAATCAATGAAAGGTTGGATTTATTTCAGCCTTGATTATAGGTGCTACATCACTGACATCAAAATTGTGTTTCGTGTATTTGTGTGTTTACATGCATGTGAGTTGAAGCAACTACATATCAAGAACCATTTAGGAAAAAAATTTTAAAATGTTGCTATAGCTTCAGAGTGAAAATAATACTCCCATTTTGAGCATTTTGTTTTATATGAAGAGAAATGTGATATACTGATGTCACTATATTTTTAATCCAGATGTCAAGACATATGATGTGGCAATGACACATAATTTTTTAAACTGCTTTTTCTTCTTCCTTTTTTTTTTTCTTTTTAGCTACACTGGTAGCATGCAGAAGTCCCAGGGATGCCGTTTTCCTGAAGTTCTTTTGATGAGGGATGAAAGAATATTTAAAATACAAATGACCCCTATGACAGAATTCAGATGTAGGTTCAAATTAAATCACCACTTTAATTCCACATTCAGGATTGCAAACTACTATGGTCCTGTCTTGGGCCACTGCCTCTTCAAAAGACACTGAGGCTATAGAAGTGGAGAGAATTGATGGGAAAAGAGACACATTGCATAAGAAATACTATATCTAAGATAGATAACTAACAAGGCCTACTGTACAGCATAGGAAACTCTACTCAATACTGTGTAATAACCTATATGGGAAAAGAATATGAAAAGGAATGGATATATATATATATATTTGTATAACTGATTCACTTTGCTGTACATCTGGAGCTAACACAACTTTGAAAGTCAACTATACTCCAATAAAAATTTTAAAAAAGAAATAAAGAGGTAGGAAGAACCTCATAGAAGAAAGAACCAAATACAAAAAGTCAGAGTGCTGTTGATGGCTCCATTCCAACAAAGATTGATTTCTATATTTCCATTTTTGGAAAGTAAAGCTCTTCAAGCGTTGAGAAAGGCATAATAGTGTTTTTTTAAGAACAATACAAGATCTTCTCTTTACCATTGTATCAGTATCAAACGTCAAGTTCATCTCCTGGTGCAGATGCATAGCAAGTCATTAGGAGAAGGTATTACACCTACACACACTGTAATAATAGATTATCATATTTTACTGATGGAGTGTCATCGTGGCATATTAAGCTTCCACTTTTATTCATGGGCAAACATTAAACATTCATTCATAGTTGAAATTAAAATATCTTTTAACATTAGAAATGTCCCATGTAAAGGAAATATATTTTTCTTATGATCAACAGGAAGTGAAATCTCTGTGGGAGGCACACAACATGAGAAGAGAGTGTGTGTGATGAAATCCTTACTCCATTTCCCACCTTGTGTGTGACATTAGCCAAATCCTGTTGTCATTTCTGAGTCTCTGAAGCTTTACACATGGAGTAGTGGCATCAGTTTTCCACGATTCATGTCATTGTGGTATAAAATAAGAACAGAATTCATGCAAAACTGTCTCATAGTCACCTTGTAAATTCTTAAGAAAGGTTAGATACTTCTGACTCTCTGAACACACTAACTAGACTCTGTAAACTATGTATACAATAAAAAGGAAGGTGAAAATGCCCACAAACTCACATTTTAAATAATCCATGTGGATAAATTTTCAAATTAAAATATGTCATGGTCAAATTTGGAAAATTGAAATAATGTAGAAAAATAAAAGTAGTTAAGTGAAATGTCCTTCTCCACATTTCAAGTCCTTTGGCCCAAAGTCACCAAGGCTCTTAAATACCTTCAAGATAGTTTTTTGTGCATGTACCAATGTATACATGTTTGTGAACATACAGATTATTGTTCACATTTACGCAACAGATAATAATATATACCTTTGTTTATTGTACATAATAATACATATTAGATAACATAGAGAGAGGATACACACACACACACACACACACACACACACATTATACTTTAACCATTACAAAAGAGTCTATTGTAATATTTAGTTATATTTTAAAATACATTTTATTTGACCATTCCTTCTTTTCTGTTGTTTGTTATGTCATTAACAAAGCTGTGATGAATATTCCAGGCCCAGTAACTTGGTCAGCTTTTCCAGGTACAAATCAAGTGACTGGAATGGCTGAATTCAGCACTAAGCTTTTCAGTTTCCTCTGAAGAGAAGTAATAATTCCACATCTTTCCGATACCACTATTATCAAATTCAAAATTTTTCCAGTTAAATAGATGAAAAGTTTATCTCATTGTTACTTTCATTTTAATGTCTTTAATTAGGAATGTTTTAGCATATTTTATTTCTCTTTTAAATTTAGTTGAAAAGTATTTAAGATACTTTCTCATTTATTAATTGTACTAGATTTCTGTCATACTTTTAAAGAGTTAGTAAAATAAAAGTTGCAAATATGTATTCTTCAGTTTCTCATTTATGTTTTGATTTTGTGATGTTATTAACATGCAAAGTTCAAAGATTTTTGCTTTTATTATTATTTTAATTTATACCTTATGAATTCTGAGCCCTACTCAGATTTAGTAGAATTAACAGCATACTTTGTCTGCTTCAAGGTAATATGTCAGTTCAGTCATACTTAATTTTAGCATGTTTGTGGTTGACTTTTTAGGTTAAAATGTGTTAAATTGTAAGAAACAAAGTAGAAATCCAATTTTAAAATATAGACACATTTTTAGAGGGCTCAGTTATCTTCCTAGCCAGTAACACATCACAGGTTTGGGAACATGGACAGTATTATGTTCCTCTTCCCCAGAAGTGTGTTTTGAACATATTTCATAGAATCTGATAGAATATCGAAATGGTCACAGGATTACCACATGTTCAGCAGTTGTGACCCAATCTATTTCACTGTTTCACTTTTTCTTTTTTTTTTTTTTTTTTTTTTTTAGTGAACCAGAAGATTTTTTAGATGGTAAGAAAAAAAATATCACTCTGTTCAATGTCTGCTTTTGACCTACACTATAATACTGTGTTTGAACCATTCGGGGATGTTTTTTGTAAGCCAGCTAACAAACAGAAAATACTCTCTGACTGAATTTCATAGCATAGTACAAAATACCTTCCTTCTTTTCAATTTTTCATTGTTAATTATTGAAAATGATAAGAAAGACTAATCTAATTATAATAAAAAGTTTGGTTATCAAGACAGACTCACAGACATAGAGAACAGATTTGTAGCTGCCAAGGGGGAGGAGGGAGGGAGTAGGATGGACTGGGAGTTTGGGGTTGGTAGATGCAAACTATTACGTTTAAAATGGATAAGCAGGTTATCCTTGCTGTACAGTGGGAAAATAAAAAAAAAATAAAAAAATGTGATTCTCTTTCCAATTAAAAAAATAATAATAAATAAATAAAATAAAATGGATAAGCAATGCAGTCCTATTGTACACACAGGGAATTATATCCAGTCTCTTGGGATAGAACAAGATGAAGATAGTATGAGAAAAAGAATGTGTATATGTGTGTATATATATATATATACACACACACACACATATGTGCATGACTGGGTCACTTTTATGAACAGCAGAAATTGGCACAACATTATACTTTCATATATCAACTGTACTTTATAAATCAGCTATGCTTTAATTTCAAAAAAAAAGAAAGTAAAAGAAAGCCTACCTCAGACCTTGTAGCAGACCTGAGAAGTTGCAGAATATATGGGCAAGGAGCCCATCAGAGTGTGCTCAGGTGAATATATCAATTTTGGAATTATCAATATGCAGGTGATCTTTGACACCAAGGAATCTAATGAAATATTGCATAGAAAGAGTTTAGAAAGAAGTGGCCTGACAGGATCCTATGAATCCCAGATATTTTTGGGATGGGTAGACTGAGGTGATCAGAAAGAGTTCTAAAGGATGCTAAATGGTATTATGTTCCTCTTTCCCAGAAGTGTGTTTTGAACATGTTTCAAAGAATCTGAAGATATGCAACGAAAGAGAATGTTCTAAAAGGAGTCCTTCATAAAATGTCAAATGATACAGAAATAAATGATCAAATTGGAAACTGAAATACATCCAAACAATACGCCAATCAGGAGATCAGTTCGGTAATATGGAGAAAATGATTATGACCAAACTAAATCATTTAAAGGTTTTACTTAGGTTGTCATAATACCATTGGGGAGAAACAAGTAAGTGTCTGAAGAAACAGTCCCATCTGTGCATGGGGCTGAATGAAGCAGCCAGGATTATATAGATGCTCCAGATTTCAAACTCTTGTAAGAGGCCTGGCATCTATGCTGCTTAATTCTGCTAGCACAGATGCTGTGTGTATAAGGCAATTACTTAAAAGCAAGCAGGTTGTTTGTCACAGGTAACCTCTTAAGCCCTTATCCTAATAGTAAGAGTAGGCTGAGGCAGATCGTGTAACATTTCTAAGAACGAAAATATTTGCAACAATAATTAGAGCCTCTGTCACGTGCCAAGTGCTGTGACAAGGGTTTTGCATAGATTATCTTTAATTTTCACAATATCCTGGCAAAATAGTGCTCTTCTTCCTGGTTCTCAGAGTAGGATACTGAAGGCTATAGCAGTTAAGTAACTTGCCCAAATTCACAAGTTTAGGAAGTTGGAATTTGGCTCCAGAGTCTATGATTTTTTCCTTTGTGTGCTGCTGGAAGGGGAAGGGATGTGTGGCTATCATTATGAAGGTCCTAACTGGCATGGTGAATGTCATCCTTTAGGGAAGGAGAATAGGTACACAGATGGCAAAAGAAGATACTCTATGTAGTGGCATTGCAAGGGAACTGAGTGCCTGACCCATGTCTTATTCATCAGAGTAGGTATTTAGCTTATGCATTCATCTAATTTAGCTGAGTACCCAGCCTGGTTGCAATTCTAGGAAATGGCCTTTCATTCTCCATCCAAGTTTTACAAATTTCACTCAATGAAAAAGTTAAAATTTTTGTCTTCTCCCTCTAGGACTGACTAAGGCCAAGGTTCAATTCCACCTAAAGATCAACGGCCATAGTAGCATGGATTGTTGAGATTTGCTGAGCCCCCTGGGAATATTGATTAGTTAGTCGAGCCTCTCACATGCAAAAGACAATTCCAGAGATGGGCCCCTAGGTGCTCTAGGCCACAACAAGAGGGAGCCTCAGAGCCTCATAGCTGGGTCTGTGTTCTCCTTCTCTCGGGACTGTCTCTGAGGTAGGCTCTCTGCTAGGGGTGGAGTGGGATATACCCTATTTCAGCAAGTCTTCCCATGAGGGTCTGTGGGTCATTGTGTTTCCATAAAATTTCATTTGGGCTTCTTTTCTTTTGTAATTCCACCAGCTAGAGTCTAGAATTAATCAAGGTGATAGAAAATATTTCAAGAAATTAAACCTTCTTCTTGTTACTTACTGAAGGTCATGATCAGACATTAACCTTTCTCAGGGGGTTGAAAGTGTTTAGCCCTTCTTCAATCTCCATGGATTGAAGTCATCTAGAAGGACAGCATTGTGAAGGCTCCTATCAGACCTCCAACTCCAGGGAACGTCATTGAACCAAAGGACCAGTTGCAGTCCTCTGAAATCCATCACTGTGTTTGCACCAATGCCACCTTCAAGACAGGCTGCTCTCAGCAAAGACTGAGCACAGCGATATTAAGATAGGTCCATCCCAAGGAAATGGGGGACTCCTCTGAAAGTGGCCATTGACCTCATTGCCAAACTTTCTTTTTTGTTTTTTTGTTTTTGTTTTTGTTTTTTTTTTTTGTTTTTGCTATTTCTTTGGGCCGCTCCTGCGGTATATGGAAGTTCCCAGGTTAGGGGTCTAATCGGGGCTGTAGCCACCGGCCTACGCCAGAGCCACAGCAACGCGGGATCCGAGCCGCGTCTGCAACCTACACCACAGCTCATGGCAACGCCGGATCGTTAACCCACTGAGCAAGGCCAGGGACTGAACCCGCAACCTCTTGGTTCCTAGTCGGATTCGTTAACCACTGCGCCATGACGGGAACTCCCAAACTTTCTTTAGAACATCACAGAAGTCTAAGACACAAACACTCAATCTTCCTTCTTCCCTTCCCACTGGTTCACTCGAGATCAGAATGCATCATGGTCTGAGGCTCTCCAGGCCTTTCTGACTCTCACTGAGTTTGTTTCTCACAGGTATTTCTCTAATAAAATCCACGGATATTTAATCCCATCTTGTCATCTACTTCCTGTGAAGACCTGGACCGTGACATGGAATATCCCTGATTCCTGATGCATATCTTATTTCTTCATCTTCCCAAATGCACTGTCATCTACCCTGTCTTAAGACTCCATTATGGAAATTCCACTACACTGAAGGGAATTATACTATGACTGCACACATATAAGTGTCCCAACATTACTCTATGTTTTTAAATACAAATTGTCTCCTCTCTGGAACTTCCATTCATTGCATATGAATGGAATAAATTTTCTTCCTTTTTCACAAGTTTATCTATGTGGACAAGCTACAGAGTTCCTACCACATGCTCTGACCTTAAGGAGTAGCACTTTACATATATGCCCTGTGAAGTTGGATTGGTACATCTGAGTTATAGGTGAAAACAGCAAAACAAAACAAACCTGAAGCTCACCAAGGAGAGGGATTTGGTCAAAGGACACATAGAATGTGTCAGAATCCAATTTCAAATCCAGATCTGTCTCTCAAAGACTATATAGCCTTGCATCTAGATTGAGTTCTGATTTCTGATACTTAAACTCTAGGTACCCCAAAATTCAGGGCTCCTGAAGAGTCTGTTGTTATTGTCCATCATGGGGGTGGTGTAAACTCCCAGGGGAGACTCATCATTGGGTTGAAATGGTGATACCAGGTATCAAAATAATTCAGAATCTGACTGCTGCTGCTAGCTCCACTCATAAGCCATAAAAAGCCAACAGATCATTAGAGAACATGGAGGGAGTGGTCCCAACTAAAGAATTGGGGGGTGACTGACATCCAGAGTGACTTTTCTGAAAAGCAAACTACCAAAGAGGATGCTTTCTTGTGAGAAATGCATTTATTCATTCCACAAAAATTTATTGAGTACCCATCTATGGGCTGAGTGCAGTTTGAGGCTTTGAAAATCTAGCAGTAGATGAGATAGATCAAAGTCCCTGCCCTTGTGAGGCTTTTATCTTCAACTGGGGAGAGGAATATAGACAATTTAAAAAATTAAGAAAAATACGTGGGTAAGTTAGTGTAAGTGCTAAGGAGAAACGCAAATCAGGGCATTGGAGGAGGTTTATGTTAGGAGCTGAGGATTTGCAGATGTTGAAGGTGGCCAGGAAATGCTCACTAAAATAAGGTAATTTATCACTGAGAAGAGTCAGGAAGAAAGGAAATTCCAGAGGTTAGGTATTCACAGATTTTCACCCTTTGTAATCTCCAAGGAGAAAATGAGCAGGGTAGCCAATAGAAAACACCCAACTAATAAACAAAGAAAGGGCTTAGGGCTGAGAAAATGGGATGAAGGTGCTGAGGGAGAGGCAGGGGCAGGAGAAAGAGGGAGAGAAAGAGAAAAGGACAGACAGTTAATGAAAAGGGTTGAGTCGCTGCTTTAAATTGCAGAACTCTGGTGGGAGAAAAGAATTATAAGGGCGAGCAGAAGTTTTCCAGTGTGATATGCTGTCAACCTTCTTTCTTGTGTTCCCAGGCACAATTGAGTAAAGGCTGTTAAAATTTGAATTTGTTGCTTCTGGTTGTAGCTTTTACAGAGAGGGATCTAACATGAAAGCAAAAAGGCTTCAGTATTTTTAGGTTACCCTAAGGCACATCGTGGCTTTATCTTTAAAATAACCATCCTACTAGTTTCCACATTGTCCTCTCTAGACTCAATAAATGTGCTATTTTGATCCATGGCTGCCAGATACCTGCGACTTTCTCAAGGTGGCTTTTTTCTCAGTGCTGGGATCCTGGTGCCTTCATTGGTCCTCCTAAACTTCAGCACCACAGAAAAGTTCAAGGGGTTCTATTCCTCAGAGACCAAAAAACAAACGAACAAACAAGTTAGAAAGCAAGATTCTGCATCCCTGGCTCTGGCAGTTATGCATGGAGGCAAGGCTGCATTTCTCTAATTTTGGTGTCTTAGGATCAAAGTTTCTGGAATTTAGTAGCCAGATCACAATTCAACCAGAGGGCTATCTGTGTTGTGTAAGTGGATTTAGGACTTAGGAATGGGCCCCAGATGAGCAGACAAATTTGAGTCTCTGTTCTTAAGGGAAGCAGGGATCCTCAAGGCGAGAAACAGTGCATATTTGGCCAGAAGCCACCAAACCCACTGCTTCTTGGTTTCCGTGCAAGCTCTCCAAAGGCATCAGGCTAAAGTCATCGCTGTAGATACATGTCCTTGAGACCATAACCAGAAACACTCTAGCCACCAGATAATAGGTTACCAGGTAATAAGTTACAAATAAGTCAGGAAAAATCAACAAAGTAAGGCAGGTAATTAGAACAAGGGAACATCCAATCTTCATCACCACAGCAAACCTTGTGCCAGATACTCCCTGCCTGATCAGCCCCTGACATTGTATGCTTGATTTTGAGTCCTAACTCAGCACTGTCTCCTCAAGAATATGGCCAAGAGCCAGTCTTTGCTATATCACTGATTCATAATAAACTGAACATAATTTAAAATATATGATTTGATAAGTTTTGATACAGCTATACACCAGAGAAACTCTTACCACAAGCAAGACAGGGAACATATCCATCACCTCCAGAAGTTCCTGCCTGCTTCATGCCCCTTCCTCCTCCCCCGTCCAGGTAACCAATGCCTTGTTTTCTGACACTAAAGAGTTGTTGGCAATTTTTAGAATTTAATATCTATAAAATCACAAAATATTTACTCTTTAATAACATCTGGCTTCTTTCATACAGCATAATTATTCTGACATTTCTCTTACTAGTTTTTGTGTTAATAAACAGTTCATTATTTTTATTGTTGAAGGGTATTCTGCTGTATGGATATAGCACAGTTTGTTCATCCATTAACTTTTTGATGATCACTGAGTTTGGGCTATTATAGATAAAAATGCTATAAACACTGCTAAACAAGTCTTTTTTATAAACAAAATTTTTTATCTCCTTGAGTAAATATCTAGGAGTGGGATTGCTGGATCACATGATAGAGTATGCTGTTAACATTTCAAGAAACTGAAAAAAAATATTTTCCAAAATGGTGGAGCCATTTTACATGCCCCCCCTCCCCCGATAATGTGAGAGTCCCATTTCTACATCCTCACCAACATTTGGTATGGTCATTTTTTTTAAGCCTTTCTGATAGCTTTTTTATTTTATTTTATTTTATTTGACTTTATTTTATTTGTCTTTTTAGGGGTGCACCTGCAGCATTTGGAAGTTCCCAGGTTAGGGGTTGAATTGGAGCTGCAGCTACTGGCCTACACCACAGACACAGCAACATAGGATCTGAGCCACATCTCTGATCTATACGACAGCTCATAGCAACACCAGGTCCTTAACCCACTGATGAAAGCCAGGCATCAAACCTGCATCCTCATGGATACTAGTTGGGTTTGTTACTGCTGAGCCACAGTGGGAATTTCCCTTTCCGACAGTTTTAGAATGGGATGTCATTGTGATTTTTATTTACATTTTATATTGTCCGGATACAAGTCTTTTATGAAATATTTTCTCTATGTCTTTGACCTGTCTTTTTATTCTCTTAGCATTTTACAACCAGTAGACGTTTTTAATGTTGACCAAGTCTGATTGATAAATTGGTAAATATTTTATTTTATGTTTAGTGCTTTTGATGTCATATTTAAGAAATCTTTGCCTAATCCAGGGTCACTATATTTTTCTTATATTTTCTTCTTGGAGTGTAGTAATTTTAGGTCTAATATTTAGTTTTGTGATTCATCTTTAGTTAATGTTTATGTGTGGTGTGAGATATAAAAATAAATTTTTTTTTTTTGCCTTTTTTGGGGCCGTTCCCGCGCCACATATGAAGGTTCCCAGGCTAGGGGTCTAATTGGAGCCATAGCCACCAGCCTACGCCAGAGCCACAGCAACGCAAGATCTGAGCAGTGTCTGCAACCTACACCACAGCTCAGGGCGACGCCGGATCCTTAACCCACTGAGCAAGGGCAGGGATCAAACCCACAACCTCATGGTTCCTAGTCGGATTCGTTAACCACTGAGCCATGATGGGAACTCCAAATTAAAGTTCTTTTCTGCATATGAATATTCAATTATACCAGCGACTTTTATATAGATATATATATACACACATAAATATATAAACTTTTATATATATATATATATACACACACACACAAATAAATAACATATATATAACTATATAACTATATATATATTTGGCATGTAGAAGTTCCTAGGCCAGGGATAGAAACTGTGCCACAGCTGGAACCAGGGTAACCAGAGCCACAGCAGTGACAACACTGGATCCCCAACCTGCTGAGCCATGAGAGAACTCCCTAAGCATCTTATATTTTTGATGCTACTGTATATGGCATTATTTTTATTTTAATATTTTTTAATTTCTTGTTAGAGTACATATAAATAACTGAATTTTATGTTGATCTTTGCAATGTTACTAAACTTACTTATGGTTTTAATAGTTTTTTGGTAAATTTCATTGTATTTTCTACATACAGATGATGTCAACTTTAACTAAAAACAATTTTACTTATTGCTTTCCCATCTCAATGTCTTTTATTTCCTTTTTCCCCTCTTATTACACTGGCTAGAACAGCTAGTACAATGGTGAATAAAAATGTGGGAGACAGATAGACTTGTGTTTGTTGGTCTGGACCTCAGCAGAGAAGTTTTAGTCTTTATCTATTAAATATGATGGTAGCTGTGTGTGTGTGTGTGTGTGTGTGTGTGTGTGTGTGTGTATGTGTGTGTGTATGTGTGTGTGTGTTTGTAGATACCTTTTCTCAAGTTGAGAGAGTCTTCTCTATTCCTAGTTTTTGTCTCTCAGGTTCACTGTCTTTCTGTTGCCTAATATCTGGTGTCTAGAAAGCATGTATTTTGTCATTTTATTGGTTGGTATAGGCTGGGAAATAAATTGACTCCCCATCACTACATTTTTACCAAAAGCAGAAGTCCAAATATCTTTGGAATCAAAAATGAATCTTGTGCAGGATTTGGTTATGACTATTACTGCTGCTGTTGTTTCTTCTGATTCATGGAAGTCTAGATACTCTCAACAGGGCTCCAGAGACAGTTTGATGTATGTGGAAGCGAGTGACCTGAAGGTATTCTGCTCAGGAATCCTAGTGCTCACCTGTGCTATGTTCTGGTTATATGACCTTGGAAGATGCCTATATGACTTGGAAGCTACCTAACTCCTGTGAGCTATGGGTTTCCTATCTGTACAATTGGGATTTTTATGAGGAAAGATTATAAGTAAACTGGAGTTCCCATCGTGACTCAGTGATTAATGAACCCAGATAGTATCCATGAGGATGCGGGTTTGATCCCTGGCCTCGATCAGTGGGTTAAGGATCAGGTATTGCTGTGAACTGTGGTGTACGTTGCAGACATGGCTCAGATCTGGCATTACTGTGGCTGTGGTGTAAGCCAGTGGTTACAGCTCCTATTCAACTCCCAGCCTGGGAACCTCCATATGCCATGGATGAGGCCCTAAAAAGACAAAAGGAAAAAATGATTATGAAAAAAGATTGAGTAAATATCACCTACTAGAGTATCTAATACATAGTAAGTATGCAATCACTGCTATCTTACACTACTGAAAAGAGCCCTGAATTGAGACAAACAATGAGATTTATGTTGGCCCAGTCACTTTTTCACTTATTATCTACAGTTATTCAATTAATTTCTCTGAGTTCTAGTTTTACATGTTATATATGTAGATAAATATACCTATGTACCTATAAATCTTCAAAGGGCATTACTAAATAAGAGATCTTTTGATTGGATGACTCAGGAATCTCTGGAAAATTTGGTTCCATAATAAAGTTAGATAACACACCTGGGAGATGTGACTTCTGAGTTTTCTTTTTTCTCAAATTCCATCACTGGTCAAATCCTCAGAGCATGAAGCTGACCTCACCCTTCCATTTTCCAGGCACAAACATCCCTGTGGTACCCAAGAAAGCACATCAAAGGAGGAGCCATGATACTGGGTTATAATTCTAGGTACTAATCTATTTTTCATCTATGTCTTAGTTTTTCTTCTCTTTCTAAAATAAAAATGTAGAATTAGGTCCTTCTACATATGCAAATGTTCATTTATTTTGTTTCTACCAAAAACAAAGCCCTGCCTGATCCCCTGAAGATTCAGTCAAAAGATGAAGTCCTTTTCCTCAGGATATTCACAGTCTAATAGGAAAGGCAGGTTTGCAAATGAAGGACAAATGACTATAATTATAAAATGACCTAATAGCAA
Organism: Sus scrofa; assembly: GCF_054392235.1. NCBI lineage: Eukaryota > Metazoa > Chordata > Mammalia > Artiodactyla > Suidae > Sus > Sus scrofa. Next base: position 35,126,402 of record NC_139395.1, on the reverse strand, counting down.
TATGAACAGCTAACATGTGTATCATGTTCTGTCATTTTTAAAAGAACTGTACATGTATTATCTCACTTCGTTTTTGTACAACAACCCACCTGAGGTAGGGACTATATTTATTTCCACTTTACTCATAAACTGAAGCACAGAGTGGTAAAGTAACTTGTCCAAGATGGCACAGCTAGTAAGTGGCAGGGCTGACACCCTCTCTTGGGCAGTTTGACTCCAGAGGCTGCCTTCCTAGCCACCACTCTGAAGTGCATCTCACAGCACTGAGATACAGAGCTAAGGAGGTGTTTTCACCATGCAAGGGAGGGGCACCTAATCCAGTCTGTCAGTGACGCAAGTGAGAGGCAGATCATCAGGGAAGCACCAAGATGTCCCCCTATTAGTCCCTTACAAATTAGAGAGCCCGTGATGTCTTAAAACACTAAAAATCTTTCCTATAATGAAGAACTTGGCTTGGTTGCCTTTTCTTGTTGAAATGACAGGTCAGAACCTTTCCATTCTAGCTAATGGTTGCAGATTCAATCGACCCAAGGATTTCTGGAGGATAATGATGAGGTGCTGGACTCAGTTCGCCGGAGGCACTGCCTGGAGGTTTTAACTGCCAGGCCATCGTGTAATAACTGGGACAGCGAGGCTGTTTCAGTTATTTTTAACCTGCCATCCTGACTCGTTTTAAACCTTTTATTTTTTTAATCAGGAGACGTTTCCCTAAGTGTTATAGCCATCTCAAAATGCAAGCGGAAAGGCAGGAGTGGGAGTGTACTGGGGCATCCATGGACAGGCTGGTTCCAGGAGAGAAGTGAACTACAACCCATGTGAGGGCAATGAATAATTAGACTTGCAGATTTCAAAGAGGAAAAAGTTAAGTGCCAGCCAAGAGCTGTTTTACTTCCCCATAATTTCTGCAGGTTTAATGAGAAGCCAAAAAGAGAAAGACATTGCAAATGCCTGTAAGTGGATGTCAAGATTGAGTGTGGGCTTGTAACTCTGAGTCCTTTGATACTGATTCTTTTATATTGTCCACTTCTCTTGGCTGGGAAGAGGTGGGATAGGTAGGTATTCCTGGCTTTTAGAGTTCTTGCCTCCACTCAGTGTGAGTAACAGGCAAAGCCCCAACCCATACACAGAATACAAAGAAAAGTCTCTACTGCTTAGAGAGATATACTCTGGAAAGGGCAACGTATAAAACAATGACAGGCAAAGACCTCCCTCTGTGATTCATTCATTTGTTCACTCACTAATTCATTCAAATATTTATTGAATGTCTGCATTGTACAGGTCACCAGAATCTAGGGATCCATGAATCACCAGCCTGCCTTCAGGAAGTTCACAACCAGGTAGGGAAGAATAATGTATAAACAGATGATTACAAGACAGGGTGGAAAGTAGAAAGCTCAGGATATGACAGCACAGAAAATAGTTGATGAAATCAGCCTTGGCATGTTAGAGTGGCTTCGCAAAGGAAGGGAGCCTTAATTTATGGTTCACATTAGAAACAGTTGGCTGAAGAAAGGGAGAAACTAACCCAGAAGGAGAAAGCAGCTTGCAGAAAGGCACTCTCAGTGAACTTTCAGGAGCTTGGTAAAATGCAGAGCTGGAAAGTGGGAGATAGATTTTTTTTTTCTACCAAGATTCATACCAATGAAAAGGTAATCTAAGTGAATTACTGCCATATCACCATTCACTTCACCTTGGGGCTTTCTTGAACCTCATCTGCTGTGATTTCCTTTAAAAAATTACCATTTATTTAGTTTCCCTAAAACAAGCATTCCTCAAGAATATCTTTCAGGCTTTTCCACAACAGTGTACATGTACGTGTGTGTAACTAAAACACTGACATTAAGAAAGAAGAAAAGGGAAAGGAAAAAAAGGCTAACATTTATTGGATATGAACTGTGATCCGGAACGTTTAAATAATTATAAAGACTTAAGACTTCATTAACACATTTTATGCGTGTCCTAAAAGTCCAGTGCATATAAAATTTACTTGACTTAGTATAATAGATACAACAGTAAACATACGTTTAAAGTATAAAGAGTATTCAAAATAATGAAGGAGAGTAAGAAGAGAAGATATTTGAGCTGGGTTTCAAAAATAAATAGCAAGTCATCAGAGGAGTAAGCAAATGGCATATGGACAGATATTTCAGGCCTAAGGATATGTATGTACAAAAACCAGCCCAGCAAGTTTCATTCAATGAGGAGAAAGAGAAGAAAAAGTAGAATTATAAAAAACAGCCAGATGGTGAAAAAGTTTTCGTATCATGAAAAGCCATCTAGACTTACTTGACTGTAACTTTGATAGTTCCATTAAGGGGTTAGGGATTGAATCAAACATGCAACTGGGAAGAATTAAACCTCAAACAGGTGAAAACTAAGTAGAAAGAACTATGAGATTAGAGGAAGTGAAATAAACTAAAAGGCCGTTTCAATAGTCCAAGATATGGTGAGGGCCTGGTACAAAGTAATGGCATGAGAAAATGAGCAGTTCATAGACTCAGAAGGTACTTAATGGAGAGAATTGGAAAAGTCTCACTGACCAATTGAATGTGAAAGATAGAAAACCGAGACCAAGTGAAACTTCATAGTATAATCACCTCAAACCCCCTTTTCTTAAAATAAAAAAAAAAGAACAGTGAGATGGAGAGAAGTTAATTATTTTGCCTGATGTCATATATATGTTATATATAACTATTGACTAGACTATCAGAATTCAGATGAGATCTCATTGATTAAAATCACGGTCTCTCCCAGATGTTCAGTTAGATCACTGTTCTAGATTCAGGGAGTAGTAACAGAATAAGGAAAAAAAATCCTAAACTACCAGACCCTCTGAAGACTAGAGAGCAGATAAAAATCACAAAAAGTGGATGCGAAGGGAAGAGGTACTCCGGGCTGGCCCATTAGTTTTACTACCTTTGTTTACAGTTTGATTTCCTCTGAATTACCTACCTGTGGTCTCACAACTTGCTGCTGTTTTGATCCTCTCCATCCTTTGTTGCTCGTCATAGCATTAATCCATGTTAATTGCAAAATGAAATATAATTAGAAGTAACTCTCACTAATTATAACTTCTTTGGATACCTTGGATAATGAGAGTGGTGTCATCTTTTTCCTGCCATGAGAACCATCTGTCCTCTCCTGTTCCTCCTCCCCTTCTCATGCCCAGGAACGTTTAGCCCATCAAAGAAGCCTTCTTGCTCAGCAAAGTGTCATTTGAGAATTCTTTCTATCAAAATAAGAAAATGAAATAAGGGGCAAGTGTAAGTTATAAATGAAGACCCTTTAAAGCTCACACATATTTCTAGGAAACAAAATGAAGTCATTAATCCATGAAGACTTCACCCATTTATCTCTCTCTTCTATTCTCATTTCATAAACACAAATTTTCTGTTACATTCCCAGTACATTTGTTGCAAGAGGGGGGTGCAAGATGAATTAAATGAACACCCACTCAATAATTCCTGACCTTTCCTTTAGCATGACAGTTTTATCAGTCAAGCAGCGAGATAATATGATGAGGATAAAAAGCTAATATTCTCTCCTGGTGAAAAAGAATCAATGACACTTTCACCCACAGCTTTATTGAAAAATGGATGATAATGGCTCAAGCACACCTACCAGAGTGGGCTGCTTAAAGCTACATTTAGCAAACTTCTTAGAAGATGAAATATAACTGAAATTGTAGCGAGGCCCACAAAAGAGGTACAGGAATATTTCTTAAAATGAATGCAATAAACCCATTTCCCCCAGCCTATGGAGGAGCAATGACGTGCCATTTATGGAAAGGGAGAATGAAAGCTGTAAATTGCTTGGGCTCACTGCATTTCACAGTGAACATTCTTGTTTGGTGATGCTAACAGTTTTAGCCCTTGGGGAAACTTGCTCCAACTTCTGGATTATAGCTATTAGACTGAGGAGAGAAGAGAAATGCAGCCACCTATCAAACTTGTATGACCAATAACAACTGGGGCTTTTAAAAATTATGTCTATGAGAATTGGATATTTCTGCCTCTGGGGGAAAGATTCAAGAACATTCTTTCTTTCTTCCCTCAAGATGCCTAATTAATCTACCTCCAGGAGTGTTCACCTTATTGGACAAAATGCAACACACAGATTAGGCTACAGATTCTTGAGTGAGTTATAAATAAAACTGAATTGTAACTTTTCTTGTGTTGCTGAGAAATGCCTAGTTTCTGCCAAGTGTCTGAATTTACGGAAGGGAGTGGTTAAACAGAGCTTCCATTTGTACTATTCCAGATTGCTAGAGATCTGTATAGGAGTTTGGAGCTAAACATTTAGACACATTTACCTCTTTTCTTATCAATGCTCAGAGACTAAATTGGTTGGGCCATACAGTCTCACCTTATTATTTCCAATAGGTCCTCATTCTCTGATAAATTGTAAGCCCAGGTTGCCCACTCCTCTTACTGAGCTTCTCTTCCCTTACTATTGCATTTCTCTATCCTGAGGAAAGGTCCCTGGCCTCTAATATTATCACCCCAAACTCATCAGAATAGGAAGAACCCAAAAGCCTGATCTCCAATAAAAAGTACGCAAAATGAAGACTCAAAGAAGGCCCAAGAGACTCTAACTACCCTAGACACAAAATGATGTGCACATGTTACGCTCTAGCCAGAACCAGCTGCATGATTGTCAGGGCCCAGTGCAAAATGAAAATGCAAAGCATCTTGTTCAAAAATGATTAAGAATCTCAAAAAGGTGACAGCAGAGAATGATACCAAGTGTTCATAGGTCACATGCCCATGAAGCACAGATCAACTACACCTGATCCAAAGCCCTGACCAACAAGTCTCTTCTACTATGTGTAGGCTAAGGGCATGGAAGAATTTTGTCACTCATCATGGAATGTGGAGCATCCATAACACTCCACTGTTATGGATTCTTTTTCCCTGTGATCAGCCAGTACTGAGACTGTTTTGGGGAGGGGAACATATTAGCAGGTTATCATAAGAAGTGAATATATTTCATTAAATTGATTTTTACATCCTTCCCCTTCTCCTGTGGACCAATGATAGGCACAGGACAAATCCTCAATAGCTTCATGAATATCACTCTAATGTTGACTCTTAAAAACTTGAGAAATTAATCAGCACATGTTTTCTACTAAATTTAGTGCATAGCTACACTCTATATTAGATTTAAAAATCACCTTTGATTCCATTTTTGTTTCAAATTCAATTTATGTCTTTCAGTCATGTTCTTCATGTTATTTGCACACACAATAACTATACATCAAATCACTAAAATAAAATGTAATGGATTTTCCATCATCTTATAACACATAACACAGTTAAGAACCACCTGTTATTCATTCAATCTGTTGTTCTGATAAAGAAAATAATATGTTCTTTGTACAGACGACCTATCTCTACCCACTTTAACCAGACCAGGTCTGAACCCACTCCTGTTCCTGACCAGGATCACAGGCCTCTTCTTAAGAATGTGCCACTGGAAGCTTTTTTGTCTGAGACTGGATGTTGTTCCTTTAATCTTACCCAAAATGGGCTACTCTATTCTCATCTTTCCCATATTCCACATGTTTCCAATGTTCCAGTGAGTTTTCATAACACCAATTCCTTGTTCATCTCTCTGTATCCTACATTTAGACCCAGAAAAGAATAAAATTATTATAGGACCTAACAATCTAAGTACATATAAACAATCAGAGAACCAGTAATATAAATGAACATCTTTAACTTAATAGGATTTAAAAATCCCATTGTACATCAAGGAAAATACCTTGCAGAGAAATTTTTATATATTCCCATTTATGATTTAAAAAAAACAACAAGAATGACCTTACACACTGCTGTTGTTTAACATAATATTAGATGTCTGAGTCAGTGCTATAAATCTGAAAGCATGGCAGAAATGTCATATTTGGAAAGTAAGGGATAAAACTCTCATTAATAGCTGGTGATTTGATCTTCTACATAAAAAAACCTCAATAAAATAAACACAGTATCATAACTAATAGAAAAATCCATTATTACTGCCAGATATAATCAACTTAGAATAAATATTCTCTACTCCAACAAAATGCAACCAGAAAACAAGATGGAAAATGAGATATTATTTAACATAGAAATTTTAACCATCAAGAAATATTATAATAACATGTGAAAAGATACAGAAACATTAAAAATCATGAAAAATCACATAAAAACACCAAAAAGAGAGAGAATCAGGAAAAATTTCTGCAGTGATGGAAATGCTCAGCATATCTTGATTAAGTTGGTGGTGACACAGGTTACTCTTTTGTCAAACTCTTTGAATTGCACATGTGAAATCTGCACTTTATATTATAGGCAAATTATGCCTCTATGAAAGATATAATAACTTTTAAGAGAAAAGAATTTTTGAAAATATTCATATTAATGTTCAACTGAATCACTTTGCTGTATACCTGGAACTACACTGTAAATAAACTATAGTTCAATAAATTTTTAAAAATAAAATACCTACAGGAAATGGGATTTACCTGACTTGGGTATTGACTGGCTATAAAAGAGAACAGAAGAGAAAAATTAGGAATGATTTCCAGGATTCTTGGAAATGTGTGAATTCATTCAATGATGGATAAGAGTGGAAGGAGACAAATTTAATATAAATAATAATCTGGCTCTTAGGAGCAGAAAGGTACCAAAATAGCTTAAATGCAGATGGTAGAAACAAAGGACTCATAAGACTGCTACCCATCAACCCACCCCCAATAAAGCCTGATGCCAGAAACAGTACCCCTCTCTCCTCTCCTTGAATGTGGCACGCCACACCCACATCCAGGACCGTCTCTAGCTCCTCAAGTGGCCTGCCCTGGCTGTTTCTTGTCTCCCTTCTCTAAACTTCCCTCATTTCAGCACAGTCAAGACTGTGGCCCCAACATGTTAACTTGAATACTCCTGTCCACCCATGTCAATCTTTTCCTTCACATCCAACACTGCATAACATTAGTCTGGCTAAGGCTGTCTCCCCTTTCTCTAAGTTTCAGTCATCTCCATGAGGAGATACATAAATACTCTCCAACGGGTCTAAATTTCCAGGTACCTGGTGAAATAAGTCAGCAAAGTCTATTGCAAGTATCCTCTGAGTGTCGAAGTTGATGAGTCACATAGTTCTTAAACTTAAATATGTTTAATGTGGCAGTTTCATAGTGGGGATTAGAAAGGAGCATTTATATACAAGGTTACTACTTTGGGAAACTCGCAATTACTGCTGACATCCCTCTGAAAAAATGGCCTCTCTTGGGCCAAATACTAACTCTAGTGGAACAGATCTTCAACAGCAGTTAAGTTTCTTCTTATAATGAGATCTCAACTTCCACTTTGCAGCTAAGTCTCCTGGCTTACTATTGTACATGAACCATTGAGCTAGTGCCTGCTGGTCTATAAGCCTGCGACCAATGCAATCAGTATTACTTTTTTAAACTTAAAAATTTAATTTGTCTCAAAGTAGTTTCACTTTTTTCCATAATAGCAGGATTTCTTTTTTTTCCACTTAGTAAATATTTTATTAGGCTTTTCATTATGCATGCTTGTAAAGATCTTTTTTATTTTTTTATTTTATTATAGTTGATTTACAATATTTCATCAAGTTCTGTTGTACACCAAAGTGACCCAATCACCCACATTTCCCTAGCTGTACAGTAGGATGCCACTGCCCATCCATTCAAGATATAACAGTTTGCATCCCCCAAACCCCCCAAATGCCCATCCCTCCCACTCCCTTCCCTTCTTCCCCCCCGCAAACCCCAAGTCTGCTTTCTTGGCCATGCTCTGTTTCTGTTTTTTGTTTGTTTGTTATTTTTAGATAGGATCATCTGTTCCATATTTCTTTAATTAAAAAAAAAATGGTTCTTGTAGGAGTTCCAGCTGTGGCACAGTGGGTTAAGAACCCCGCATTGCAGTAGCTGTTGTGTAGGCCCTAGCTGTGGCATAGGGGGCAGCATCGACTCAGATTCCTTCCCTGGCCCAGTAACTTCCATATGTCACCGGTGTGACTGAAAAAGGAAGAAAAAAATAAAAGATAATTCTTGTTGCACTGAAGTTCTCTACTAAACAAAATAGCCTTTTAGAGATGCATGATTCAATGATGTCAAAGGCTGAATTTCTTCATTCTCCTAACTGGATAAGAATCCTAATTATAGTTAGTCTGACTTCATCTTACCAATTTTAGTTCTTACATCTTCCTCATATGTGTATATTTAACACTGATAATTTAGAAGCATAATGTGTATAAACGAATATTTACTTCTATATTGTAGATGGTGGATGTCTAAGGACTTTAATACACAGTGAAAGACTGAACAGTGATTATGATTCCAAAGAGAAAAGAAGAAAAGATTCATTGGTTAATAAACAGACTCCTGCTTATAGGTCTGGTTTTAAATAAAATGGGCTATCTTTATAGGGCATAATTTAATTATAGGGATTATCATGTAAAAATAATGACAACACATCTGAACACACGTTGAAACTAAAGAACGCAGAAGATGTAAATTACTTGCAGGACCATGGTCGTAGCCACTTTTGCTAAAATATAGGCCTCATCTTTGAGAGTTTGCTCACAAGGCAGACATAAAACAGGCAATGTTGGTGACGCTGAGTTGCAAAAGAGAGAACCAAGGACTAATAAAGCAGATGAAGAACTGACATTTCATCCATTTTACCTCATTTAGAACCTGATCTAGGAACTCTTCTTTATTACCAAGAAACCGGGCATTTCTTCCTATTTACAGTTTTCTTTCCCCTCAGCACAAAAAATGCTCAGGTTTCTCCCGACTTGAAAACTCAAACAACCAACAACAAAAATCTTTCCACTGATTCCTCACCCAGCTTCCTCATCTCTGTCTTTTCCTTCATGGTTAAGTTAATGAAAATAAACTTCCTTTTCATTCATCAAAAAGTTCTCAACTTACAGCAAACATTTTATCACCACTAAAACTATTTTGTCAATGGTACTAATGACCAATGTGACTGTATCTCATTATCCAACCCAGCATGAGTATAAAAAAAGAAAGAATTAATCATCAAATTGATAAAGAAGATGTGGCATATATACACAATGGAATACTACTCAGTCATTAAAAAGAATGAAATAATGGCATTTGCAGCAACACGGATACAACCAGAGATTCTCATACTAAGTGAAGTAAGTCAGAGAAACAAACACCATATTATATTATTTTTATGTGAAATCTAAAATATAACACAAATGAACCTATCTTTGAAACAGAAACAGATTTACGGACATAGAGAACAGACTTATGGTTGCCAAGGGGGAGGGGTTTGGAGGCGGGATGGAGTGGGGGTTGGGATTAGCAGATATAACCTATAATGCAAGGAGGGGATAAACAACAAGGCCTTACTGTATGGCTCAGAGAACTATAGTCAATGTCCTCTGATAAACCATAATGGAAAAGAATGTTAAAAAATGATATATAGTTAACACTGATAATTTAGAAGCATAATGTGTATAAATGAATATTTACTTATATATTGTGGATGGTGGATGTCTAAGGACATTAATACACAGTGAAAGACTGAATGGCAATTATCATTCCAATATGTGTGTATATAAATATATATACACACATAACTGAGTCACTTTGTTGTACCACTGAAATTAACACAATATTGTAAATCAACTATACTTTATTAAGAAAAAAAAAAGGAAAGCAAAAGCAAAAATAATTAAACATCAACTTGGACTACCCTGAACAAAAAGGGCATAAGGTTGTAACGCATGACCTCCTAGTAATAAAATCTGATAGACTTATTAGTCCTTGACCTTTCTGAAAAGAGTTATTTTGTTTTCTGACACCTCCTCTGTGCAGCTCTCTCTCCCTTTACCTTATGAAACAGTCTATTTTCCTGGATTCCCTCCCAACTACTTTGTGGCCTCCCTCCAATGTACTTCCAGATTCTTTTTTTTTTTTTCTTTCCTTTCCTTCAGTGTTCATGTTCCTAAGGTACTGGTCCTAGACAATTTCTTTTCTCTTAGTGCATGAATTCATGGGTATTATCAGTATCATTCACTCTCATAGCTTCAGTTTTTTTTTTTTTTTTTTTTTTGGCTGTGTGCATGTCATGCAGAAGTTCCTGGACCAAGGATCAAATCCCCACCAGAGCAGCAACTTGAGCAGCACCAGTGGCAATGCCAGATCCTTAAATCACCGAGCTATGAGGGAAATTTTCATAGCTTTGATTTTAATGTATGGCACTAATTCCTATTTCTAGCTTTATCTATTTGACTGAGCTCCAGAATCATATCCAAATCCCCAAATAACATCTACTTTCTGATGAGCCACAGTCATGTCAAAATTAGTTGATTAAATCTAAAGTCATCTGCCACCCAAAAAAAGTCATGTTACCATGTTCCATAGTTTAGTGAAAGATATTATTTGACCACTTATACTCTGAAGCTATAAATACCAATAACAGCTGTATTAATCAGGTTCATTATATTATAAAAATACATCTTAAAACTTTGTGGTTCAACACACATACACACATGTGTGCTACTTCTCCTGTTCGTTCCATTCGTATTAGAATCAATATAGAGCAGTGGGGTCTCTGCTCCATGCATTCATTTTGAACTTTTATCTATTGGATCTACTGTTTTCTAAACATGGCTCCAAGATCATCTTGACATCATCCAGCCAAGTAACTGGGAAATCAAAGAAAGCCTGGAGAAACTATGCCATCTTTAACTCCCTTTCCCATAAATTGCTTCTGTTTACAGTCCACAGGAAGGAATTTTTCATGAGGCTCCAACCAGCCACAAGATAATTAAAAGCATCCATTAACTCATGCAAAGGAAGAGGAAATGGCTTGGTGAGCATCTAGCCAGTGTCTACAACATCATCTTGCTCTCCTCCTCCTTCTTTACCTGGTATCTAATCATTTGCCTGGTCTGTGCATTATCATTCTTTAGCATCTTATATACTGCTATTTTCTATTCTGCAGTGTCACTTCTTTAGCTAAGATTCTCAAAATTCTTACCATGATTCTGCAGTTGCCCATGCTCTGCTCATTATAGGAGCAACGTTGATCTTTCAAAGGCTGAATTGATCCTATCATTATTTTGTTTGGAATCCTGAGATCTCCAAGAAAAACTTAAACTCCTCAGCCTGGAGTGAATCTTCACACTGTGGGCACTGACCATATATCTCATCGCATTGCTTATAACATGTTGCACAAAAATACTCAAGCCTGTCCAAATTTCCTGTAAGACCTTAACTCTCTGACTTTGAACATCTTAATGGCTCTCCAGCTCTTTAAATATTGAGCCAGCATTCATCCATTGTTTCCACGTCCAAAGTCATTTTCTCAAGGAAAGAATTCCTGACTTCTCTCCATTAACTGCTGGGTTAGATGTCCTCATGTCTCACCATTACTACATGAATTCATGCTTCTCTGTAAATTATGCTATCTTACAAATTTATAGTTGTTCATAAGCATTTATTTGTTTGTGATCTAGAATACTGAGTGTAAAATAAACTTTGCATAAGAGTTGGATGAATGAATTTATCATTAAGAAAGAACGGTTAAATCTTTGACCATTTTACCTCAATAGATTGTGAGTCCTTTGTTGTAGAGCAGAAGTTAACACAACATTGTAAATAAGCTACATGTTAGTAAAATTAAATTAAAAAAATAGATTATGATTCAACTCTTCTTTGCCCCTCCAATAACCAAAAAACATGAAAGTTACCAAATGCAGGATATAGATTATCTATAAGAACACAAAGAACCCATGTATTTTTTTAATTAATTAAATGAAATCACTGGGTGATCAAATAATCTCTTTAGGGTTAGTTTAGTATCTTTCGATTCAAGGTTCTTTCCAATTTCTTTATAAACAAATCCTCTCTTTAAATATCCTCTTTGTATATTTCTTTAAGTTTTCTTTGCCATCATGGTTGTATAAGTTCTCATCACCTATTTCCTGGCATTATCATGTTAACTGGTCTCCTTGCCTTCTTTTTTGTCCTAAATGAATCTAATGGGGATATTATTGCTAAAACTCTCCAAGGTGTCACTGAATCTTATCACTGTCAGCTTGCCCCAATCAGATATCATTATTGTTTACCTGAAGGATCTGTTGCCCGAAGGACAAAATTCCTCTCCTCTAGCTAGACATTTGAAGGCATCCAAACTTTGACCCTGTCTAACTTGTCTATCCATATGTACCAATATTTCCCAGCATGGAAGTGACTCTTGAGCATCTGAAGAATGTTCTTGCTTCCTGACCAACATACAGCTTTTACTTCCCCTCTACTCAATTTCATTGCTTGTATAATATATGAATTTTACCATGCATTACCTTCTGATTTACTTCATTAAAATCCATTGCACTTAAGAAGGGTAAGTTCCTTAAAAGAAGAAATGCTTGTTTTTTCTTATGCCCAAAGCAATGGGTGTTTACACTGTGCAAACATGTCACAAAACAAAGAAAAACAACAGACATAAATATAAACAGGAATTCCCTGATGGTTTAGCAGGTTAAGGATCCAAATGCTTGTCACTCCTATGGTGTGGATTTGATCCCATGCCCAGAAACTGCCACATGATGTGGGCACAGCCAAAAAAAAAAATTTTTTTAAAGCTTTCTTTTCTTTTCCCTTCCTTCCTTTCTTTCTTCCTTCCTTTCTTTCTTTTCTGGGCCGCACCTGTGGCATATGGAAGTTCCCAGGCTAGGGGCTGAATTGGAGCTGTAGCTGCTGGCCTACACCACAGCCACAGCAATGCTGGATCCCAGCCGTGTCTGTGACCTACACCATAGCTCACAAAAGGCTGGATCCTTACCCTCTGAGAAAGGCCAGGGATCGAATCCAAAACCTCATGGATACTAGTCAGGTTCTTAACCTTCTGAGCCACAACAGGAACTCCTTGCTTTCTTATTTTTGAAGCCTGGTACTGATTATTTAATGAGTCATGGAGACATAGATAGCACTGAATATGTGCTGGCTTTCATCAATTCAACAAGAACAATTCATGTAAGAGTGGCTAAACATACATACATACATACATACATACATATATATTAAAATAAAAAACTCACTCCCTTCCAATGTCCATGCCACAATTAGCTTCTGTGGAACTTCAGATGTCTAATATAGGATCAAACTTTTCTTCAGATTCCTACTAACTCCTAAATTCTATTTTCTTACTCACATGAAACTGAAAAGATGTTTTGCTTCGTTTGTTGACATGATATTCTAATACCCATTTAAATTTCACATATTTATTCCACAAATATGAATTGAACATCAACTATATGCCAAATATATATCACACAAATTATTTTGTGAGAAAGCAGTATGTGTGGTCATGAACAAGGGCTTGGAAATATAAAAATTCAGAAGCCATAGACTTTCATTGTATGCTCCCTTGTCCCAGGCATCATGGAGGTATTTTTGCTCAGCAAATTCTTACTCATCTGCCAAGGCTCAGTTCAGGCATCGGTGTTTCAGTAGTGGTATATTCTCTACACAGACTGGGATGACTTTTGCTTTGGAAGCATACTGCTTTTAAGGAATTGGCCACTCTATCATCCCTATGAACCCTGTCTCTTCCCCCATTGAAAATGCAGACTTCATGAGACAATGTCTGCGATCAGAAGCATAAGGAAGTTTCTGGTACATAAGAGCCCTTCACAACATTTATTTAATCAAGATATGTAACTTCCCTGTATGAAATGTTGCACTATTCCACTCACATCACCTCTGCAGGTGACACAATCATCCACTATCTTCTGCGATGACCAGCTGGATTTTACACACAACTCTGAAAATCCTCCTGAGTTTCTTCAACATCAACTGAGGCTATGGTTTAGCCATTTCCTCTGCCATCTCTGCCTTCTTACTTCCTTGCAGATATGTCTTCTAAAAACACTCATTAACAAAACATGTGCCCATGAAATTTCATCTTAGAGTCTTTTCTAAGAAACCTAACCTGAGCCACTTGCCTTAAGGTGTTTTCAATCTAGTTGAGGAAGCATACTTAAAACAAACAGAAAACTATACAAAGGAGTCCAAAGAACAAGTACAGAAATGAAGAAAAAATCACAGAGAAAACAGATGTCAGTATCACAAATATCAGATTGGCTACTGAGAGTCAGGGAAGAAGGTGAAGTAAGCACAGCATTCAATAAGGAGTGTTGTAAGACCCCAAGATTTTTGGATTTAATGTATTTAATCCCAGTTCTGACTTAACACTTTACTAAGCCCTTCAACTATGTGGCTGACATTTCTAAAACACTGCTCTTTCATCTATTGAGTGGACATCAATACCACACAAATGGCAGGACTCTAGGGATGATTCCAAATAATACATAAAAAACATCTTCCCTGTGATTGCCATTCAATTAATATTAACTATTATAATTATTTAGGGAGTGGGAATGGAAAAAAATGGCTCTAAGGGGCACATGGTAAATCTAGGGAATGATGAAGAGAGAAGGTTAGTTGGATCAGATCCCATGCATTATAAATAAAACAGTGAAAATATATAAATAAACTGCTACTATTTTTTACTAACTATCTCTTCCATTTCTATTTTAAAGTGAAATTTTACTTTTGGTATCAATATGAGCAGATCTTATTCTTGGACCAGTGTTCTTTCAATCACATGAGATAATGGAACTTTCGTATACTTTAGTACAAAAATGAATTTTTAGAGAGATGTATCATTGGTGATCTCAAAATTCTACTGACCTAGATATGCAAGAGATTAAACGTGAGTCTCTAACTCTCCATGGCTAACTCTCTTCATTTGAACATTACTTTAGTCACCATAAGAAGCAAGGATTCTACCTGCAAGGAAATGATGACTTTTAATCTTCTTTCAGTCAATATATGAACCCAAGTACAAGAGTAAAATTAAATGAAATAAAATAAGATGAAATAGAATGTCAAATTAAGAGCCTGAACTTCCTTATCTTCCTACATATCTTCCTCATTCTGGAAGTATAAATATTGCCTATTTATATTATATGTGTGTGTGTGTGTATATACATATATATATAATATAAATATTGACTGTTTATATCTCCAATCCCTCAACTCCTTACCTTGATTCATATTTATTATGCCTCCTCTGATCCAACTGCAAAATGTAAATGTAGTGTTGAAATTTCAAAACATACTCTAGAAATAAAAAGGTGGGAAAACCTCCCCCATGCAGACACCAGAGAGGCTATTAGAATAAATGAAAAGAGTCACTTGGCTGCAGAAAGCACATCTTTTCACACAGAGAGCTCTACATCTGAGGGCTATTCACACCCTAGGGATAAAAATCATTCAGGTTCTGGGCACTTGATAATAGAATGAACTCTAAAAATATCAGCTCTCGTCCTATCACATGGCTTCGCCAATTCACCCAGGGGCAAACCTTTTGTGCTTTGTATAATATGTGAACCTGTTGTCAACTGCATCATCTGTGTGGTCTGCTCCCATTACCCTGGCTTCCAGCCCAGTCCTCTACAGAATATCACTGATGAAAATCACTTAGGAACCCTGGTTTCATCTCTGCAATATTGAGAGTCCACATTTGTATCAGTCAGCTTAGTTCGAGTGGGTATAATAATAAATGATACTAAAAATAGTGAGTTGAGACATTAAAAGGTTATTTCTCCTCCACATTAAATATGGATTATGAATGGGTTCAACTCGGCTCCATGTCACCTTCACTCAAGGACCCAGAAGCAGCCCCATTTTCCAACACTGTTTGCCTCATGGCTGAAGGGAAAGATTTCATGCTGAAGTACACACTGGCTATTAAAGTTTCTTCTTAGACTTTATACACATTACTTATGTTCATAGTTCACTGGGCAAAGCAAGTCATAGGGCCAAACGATAGCAATGGAGCAAACGTAGATTTAATCCTCTTGTAAGGAATAGCACTGTATGCAGGGTATTCCAGGAAGAGATATGCCAAGGAGGGGCAAGAAAGAAATACCATGAAAATTAATATAATCCATCACAATATTCATTACGGGCTATCTTTTCTAGGAAATCAAATCTCTCAAGCAGTACTACCCAATAAACTTTCAAAGATGATGAAAATATTCCATATCTGCAATGGTCAATACAATAACTACTAGCCACATCATTGTGTCTAGTGAACTAAGAAACTCAATTTTTAATTTTATGTAATTTTTATAAATTTAAGTAGCCACATGTGGATAACAGTTACTGCATCGCTTGGCCCTATTCTAAAGCTTAGATTTAGAGAAAAGGAATCAGGATGACAACCAAGCACTAAGTAAAATAAGCATGGTCATGATAACCTGAGGGAAGCTAGAATGGGGGGAGGGGGAACCACCCACGAATGTTTCCACGCAAATGATAAGAGTTTAGTGACAACGAAGATTTCGCTTCTGAAGAGAGCCTTTACAAGAGAGCTGGTTTATAGAACATGGGAAAAAAATGATGTGGCATTGCAAAATGTTAATGTGACCCTGTAAAACAGGAATTAAAAAAAAAATGACTCTGTGCTCCTGGAATGAAAACCAAGAACACGTCTCTCCAAAAGCAAGAAGACAGCAAGGGATGTTATGGAACTTCTGGGGACTAACTACCTGGAGTCACCAGATGAATTTCTCAGCTTTCAGGAGGCAACATGGCCCTGTGGGCTTTAGCAATCCAAAGATTGCATGCATGCCCTTGGTGAAACAGGTTTTCCCATCCATAGTCGATGCACACAAAGTGAGTGTAAATGGCTTGAGGTCTTCTCCTTATTGCGGGATAAGCATTGCTTGAAGGTCCATGTTCTGAGGCTCTCGTCATTTTGCATGTTTAACAGAAACACAGCTCTGTCTCATCCTTACCCCCAACTCAGTTCCACCTCAGCTCCATTCTCAGGCCTAGGATTGATAAAACCTGAAAGGCTAGTCTTTGAGTGAAGGCTGAGCTTGTGTTAGAGGACAGTGGTGGCTCTGAAATCCAGATCTGGTTTGAATCCCAGCTTCTCTACCTGGAGTAACCCCAGTTTCTCCACCTAAATCTATGTGAACTGTGTGACCTGGGACTTTTTTGGAGTCCCACTTACCTCATCTGTAACATAATGGTAATAGAACTTAACATCATTTCTTTTAAGGAATGTATGAACTAAAGCATCTAAAGTGCTTAGTCCATTGTCTGACATACACACAAAAATGTTCTCACTGCAAGACAAGTTTACAACAATAATCTATTCCAACTCAGTTTTAGCAAAAGGGGGAGTAGTCATTTAAAATTTGTTTAAATTCATTCATTTAAGTCTAAACATTACCACAGCTAAGAGATCAATAACACTTCACTGTACTCCCCTTGAAATACTTTGTTTATGTATTTGGCTTGAAAAGGATAGCAGAAATACCTGGATATTAATCCTAGCCCTAGCATTTCCAAGCTGGGAGGGTATGCACACACCACCCTCCAAGAGAGTCCCTTATCTTTGGAAAGGAGCCGGTGCCATGCTGGTACAAGGATTCAATGATTAATCATACATAAAGGGCCTACTACAAGATCTAGGAAATTTGCTCCATGAAAGAGATGAATTTCTTTGGTTTCTTATTCCGTTGTTGTATTAGGAGAAAGAGATTTCAGATAGACAAAAATATGTAAAATCCTCCAATCCTACAGTCAATTTCTCCCTTGTCAAAGATGGAACCATGTATCTCTCATTTCTTTTTCTTTTTTTTTTTTTTTTGTCTTTTTAGGGTCGCACATGAGGCATATGGAGGTTCCCAGGCTAGGGGTCAAATCAGAGCTGTAGCTGCCAGCCTACCCCAAACTACAGCAATGCCAGATCCTAGCCATGTCTGTGAACTACACCACAGCTCATGGCAATGCCAGATCCTTAACCCACTGAGAAAGGCCAGGGATTGAACCCACATGCTCATGGATACTAGTCAGGTTCCTTAACCCCTGAGTCATGGTAACTCCCATATGTCTCATTTTGAATCAAAACTAAAAAAAAAAGCACATCTTAATTGTATGGAGGAAAGACCTCCAAGGCAAAGTTTAATTGCATTAAAAAAATAAAATAAAAAAAAGAGAAAGCTGATTCATGTTGATGGCCATGGCTGAGTCCTAAAATAATTTGCAACTAAATAGCAATGCTGCTCTGGCTGCAAGAAACTTAATTGTTCCCTTTGACAGCATCTTGAGAGTTTTCTGTTTAAGAGAATGACAGAAAGAGACAAGAGAAATAGGGAAGATCCTAGAACTGATATTTATTTCTGAAACCACCAGCATCCCATAAACCTTTTTTGGGGAAACATGGGGTCTTGACTGAGAAGAATTTTACCTGGTGAACTCAATTGTTTCACATGTATGATTGGTATTAATTGAATAACAAAAAATGTATTATTTGAACATAGGTGAAATATGAAAATTATCCAGCCACTGGAAAGCTAATTTTCAGGGCTTTTATAGTCATGGTTGTTTTAACATAAGCATTGAATTTACTAGGATCCATAGCAAGAGCTGTAATCTATGTCTCAGTGGTTTCGCCAGATTATTGAAACTCAACACACCTCACTGTACTCTCTTTCAAAGAGGTAACATTGAAATAGCTCTAGAAGATTTAATTGGAGAATAATTCATTCATTCACTCAACTTATTATTCAAATGCGTATCAGAAAGCACCTGTATGCCAGGTACTAGAATAAGTATTGTGGATACTAAAATGAACAGAATATACTTCTGGTTCTAAAAGGGTTTTAAGTATATTCAGATATGATTTCTCTTAAGAGGAGAGGTGTGTACATGAAAAAAATATGGTGCAAACTGTTATTCCAATGTGAAAGTCAGGTAAAGAATAGTATTAGTAAATACCAGGGGAAATCAGCCTGACTATCTGATATATATTTTGACTAAAAATCACAGCTAACTCTCTTTACCTGGTCAGGCAGGAGTTGATGGATTTTTCAGCCTTAAAGAAAAGCTTGTAACCTAACAGGTTGTGCAACCACAGTGGACACTGTAGGTCTCGTCAATCCAGCACAGTCTACATGAATGCAAGCCCAGGCTTGAGAACAAACCAATCCACATCTTTTTTTTTTTTTTTTTTTTTTTTTTTTTGGCATTTGCTCTTGCACCCAAGTTTTTATGACAGTTGATTCTAGCAAAAAGAATCATGGTAGCATTTATAAAATATGGAAATTGAGTATTCATTTTCTGGGGCCACCATAACAAAACACCACAGGCTAGGTGGCTTAAACAACATAAAAATATTTTTTCACAGTTTTAGATGGGAGAATTCCAAGATCAAAGTGCCCTTGAGGTTGGTTTCTGGAAAGGGCTCTTTTCCTGGCTTGCAGACAGCTTCTCTCTTCCTGTGTTCTCACTTACCTTTCCACCTTGGAGAGAGAGAGAGAGAGAGAGAGAGAGATAGAGAGAGAGAGAGAGAGAGAGAGAGAGAGAGAGAGAGAGAGAGAGAGATCTGGCCTTTCTTCCTCTTCTTATAAGGACACTGGTCGTATGGACAACTGAATTAGGGCTTCGGCAGGAATTCCACATCTCACTTTTTAAATGTGTTATAAGCAATACATTCCTCCCTAGGGTTTTGGGAGTAACATTTGCTTTCCATTACCACAGCTCAATTTGATGGTACTGGCAGGAAGTTTAGATTCACAGAGCAACTTCCTGCTTAATCAAAATTAAGATACAGTAATAATTGGAGGGGTACTGGCAAATAACATTGAATGGTGCATACTAAGGGTATTTTAAAAAAGTCAAAATGTTCTCTGGGATTGATTGAGCCAAAAATTCTTGAAGTTTTACAGTTTAGAGGAAAGTGTTTTCTTCCAGAGAAGAACCTGATTAGATAAATAAGTATGGTCTTGAGGAAAATCATCGCCATTCCCATTAAGGAAACCTGGAATTATCCAATCTCAACCAAAAAAAACTGTATAAACCAAGTCAACCATCTGAGGCTTCTTTGCTGATTATTAGAAAATTTAAATCCATTTCATATAATTTCTATTAACAGCAGGATCCATAAATAGGAAGGATGGCTTCAGGGACTTACAACCTTTGTCCTGTGTCAGAAGGGCCCCACATATGGTTTAATGCTGTGTCATCACTGTCCTGTGATTCTTAGTGACTTTTAAGCAAGGAGTTCCATGCTTTCATTATGCACTGGCCCCTGCAGAGTTATATAGCTGGATTACCCTTAGGGAGGAATTTCCCTGATGGGAAAGTGGGCTGGCTGACAGTAATGGTAGACTTGCATTTAAGATGAAACCATTATCAGCACCACTGAAAGGATGTGTTCAGTTGGACTTCTGACTCTAGTTTAGGGAGGGCTTCACAGTCAGAAAAAAATACACAATACATTCAACCTCACTTATGTATCCAATTTCATCATGTTCATGAAATTATTTGGAAGACACTGATTGGGGTAATTGCCAGTTGTCCTTTCTTTTTCTTTTTCTGTCCATACCCATGGCATGTGGAAATTCCCAGGCTAGGGATCAAATCCAAGCCATGGCAGTGACCTGAGCCACAACAGTGACGATGCCAGATCCTTAACCCCACTGAGCCACGAAGGAACTCCCATCATATCCTTTCACTGGTTACTTTTTAAACTGGTCCCATCAATGATTACCCTACATCTTCCAACTCAGATATCAGTTGACCGATGTCACTTCACTCTTCAGGTCTCAAATCCAATTCTGATCAGAGGTAGTGATCTGAATGAGGAAAAATACCTGGTTTATTCTATTCAGCCCCTCCCTCACTGGATCTCCTAATCATAATCTATCCTTGCCTGTGCTGAAAAAAAAGTTATCAGATTGAACCAGATACTTTATTTTTGGCTAAATGGATGGGTATCTGGACAGAATTATTTAACAGTCAAATAAATATTCTCTCTGAGAAAGCAATTTGGTGCTTAAACAAACTCGGTTTCTTGCAAAAAATATGAAATAAAAACAATGATTACTAGTGAGTTAAAATATCAGAGAGTTATTATTTTCATTTTGTTCTTCAATAAAGAACAAAACACAAATGTCAAAAGAGTTGATGATGCATGTCAATACCTCTATTAATTTCAAAAGATATTCTTATTTAAATAAAATGAAATCCATATTTCTTTGCTAAACAGCATATTAGCACAATGGATTTCTTTAAGCAAGTTTTAATGACAAATAACTAAACTGTTAGGAAAAGATTGCACAATATGAAAGCTAGGAAGCCAGTTTTTAAAGAAAGAGTGATGCTGTTTATTTCTACTCGAGTGTCTAATTTTTTTTTTTTCCCCAAGAAACTTGGCATGTTCTAAATTCACCCAAATGAAAGAAGGAATTTTTTCTGCATGGTAAGTGGAAGTTCCTGGGCCAGGGACCAAACCCATACCACAGCAGTGACCTTAGCTGCTGTGGTGACAACGCTATATCCTTAACCCACTGCACCTCAGGGGAACTCCAAAAGTAAATTTTTAAAATGTACAATTAGATGTCAGGCTTTCCATTAAGTATAGCTCAACACTCCTGGAAATAATCAGAAAGTTATGTCTGCTTTCACTGAATAGGAGGAGCAACAGGGAGTGGTACAGGTGAAAGAGCTAGAATATGGTACCAAATCTGCCCAAGAGGACAAAAGAGTTTCACCTGGGGCAGAAAAGACATAAGTCTACCACCTATGAGTCAAGCAAATAAAATGAGGGCTTCTGCAGAACAGTTGCAAATAAACAGGAAAGGTCTAATAGGAAGATGTAAAGTGATTTCATGAGTGTAAGTCAAGTGCCAGAAATAGACCTCACCAGAGGATGGGAGGAAGTGAAAGAAAGCCTGAAGACCCAGGTTTGTCGTCTCTTACAACTCAAAATTCAATCTACAGATTCCTCCTCCCTTGGGACATGTTATAGATGCTGAATCAACAGCCCCACTACTGAATCAGCTACTGAATCATAATCTACATTTAACAACATTCCCAAATGATGCATGGAACTTGAAGGCTTTAAGAAGCACTGCTCTAGTTGTCCAATTCCTGACCAGGCTTTTGAGAAGATGCTTCTGCTCTCTGACATTATACTATTAATGACTTTGTACACAGTCTTTTGACTACTCTCCTCAAACTACTTTTCTTTCACCTTTACTTTTTAATGATACATTGTTGTTCTCTTTATAAAGGCATCGAAATTCTTTTTTTTTCTTTTCTTTTTTTTTTTTTTTTTTTTTTTTCTGCAACTGTGGCATGTGGAAGTTCCTGGCCCAGGGATTAAACATGGCCCACAGCAGTGACAATGCCAGATCCTTAACCTGCTAGGCCAGAAGGGAACTCCACTGTATTGAAATTCTTAGTGAAAACTGAAAACATGTAAATTATATTCATGTGTATGTTTCTGATTTTGGCATCTAACTTTAGTCAAATGATAAATGAAGGAAATTATTAATTACTATGAATTAAAATTTTCCTTAACTGTAAAAAATAGTGAATTTCCCTATCTTACATGGTATAGAAAACGATTTCCAGATAGATTAAAAGTTAAATGTGAACCATAAAAACCTAGACAAGATGTGTTGCCTTATTCAAAGTAAAAAAAGGCTTTTACAAATATAAACTATATTTCTAAATATGAGACCAAAGGAAAACATATATGGATCTTACAGCATAAAAATTGGAGATGACTGTATGTAAAAATACTATAACCTAAAGCAAAAGAAAAACTACTAACTCAGCCTGGTATTTTTAACATATAGGGTAACCAAAAGAATAATATGTTTATTAAATCAAAAGATTTTACAAGCCAGTAAGAAATATTAAAACTGAAATAGAAAATTTTTAATGAAATAAGTAAGCAATTTGCAAGGAAAGACTCAGTTGCTCATCTCTGAAAAACTACTCAGCACTGTTAGTTTAAAAATATATAAATTTCAGAACAATGAAACACACTATCAAGATCTGTTATATAGTTACAGTGATTATGACAATGTGGTATTGGCTTAAGGGTATGTAAATGGACTTTAGAAAAGAATAGGATCCAGAGAACAATGCTTCTATGGTCAATTGATTTATGACAAAAGGGATACTGCAGTGCAGTTGGATAAGTATGGTCTTTTGCTATAAATGGTATTAGATGACCTGGATATTCTTGATGGGGGAAAAATCATCCCTACTTCATTCCACAAACAAAAGCTACTCCAGATGGATTGCAGATCTAAATGCAAAAGGTAAAGAAATAAAAATTTGGGGAAGAAACATAGGAGAATATCTTTATGTCTTTGGAAGACAAATACTTTTTTAAATAGAACAAAGACCTGCAAATTATGAACATTGATACATCAGATGTTATTAAGATTAATACAGTTCAATTTTCATCAACAAGTATCATTAAGAGAGGAAAAAGATGCTACAGCTGAAGAGAAAGTATTTGAGTGCATGTATCTCACAAAAGACATCTAAAATGTATAATTTTAAAATCAGTTCAAAAAAGTAGTTAAATACAAAAAAAGAGTCAAAGATTTAAATAGAAACTTCACAAAAAAGGATATCTAAATTACCAGTAAATATATGAAAATATGCACAACTTTATTATGAAAACCACAGTGAGATATCATTAAAACTCCACCCAAAATGCTAAAATAAAAACAAAAGAAAAAGTGTTTCAAAGGTTTCTAAGGTTCTCAAGTTTTCTTTAAAAATTGACTCCCTTTGTACTCCTTTTCAAAGTTTTCTCTTTTCAGTATACTTATGAGTTATGAACCCAAAGACTGGGAAAACATTAGTTATAGCTGAGTCTTTGCCACATAGGAATTATGTCCAATATTTAAATTCATAATGTTACATTTGAAATAGCAGCATAAAATCCATGTCTAAACTGATTTTATACATGTAATTAGTTAAAATCTCCTTCTTAGCATAAAAGTGAGTTAATGGATCCAACTGTCTTGTTACTATTCATCAAGTTAGCAGAAGATCAGCCACACGTTAAATGCAAGGTACTATAGAACATACCTCTCAGTATAACCAGCATGGCAATTTAGATGATCAGCCTCAGTTGGATTCTTAAAAGCATGGGAAGGTACTGTGATAACATTTAATTTGGAAAAGATTTCCTAATATTTTCTCATACATTTTACCATTAAATGGTGTTCTTCAAACCTCAGCCTAGAAATTAAATAGTGCCTTGGGAAAGTTAAGAAAAATATGGACAGGAAACTTGACCCAAATCAATTTGGGGATTCTTAGAAGGAGACTGATTACCTGATAGTCTAGCCCTATATCAACCTGGATGTAGGAAACCAAGGATACCTGGAGGTAAGAGTGGTCAGATCACAAAATACCAGAGGTTACTTCTCTAAGGTATTCTTAGTTCTGGTGAACATGGGCTGACCCCAAAACTGAGTACCAGTAAGCCAGATACAAAGAAATGGTATACCCTGCCCACAAAAGATACCAAATGAAAATTATGGAAGATTCTCAGAGACACATGTCATATGAGTGAAATAGGAGGTTGAATCAGCTAGGAAGACACAAAACTGCACAAGCTGAGAAACCAGAAGAAAAAAAAAATATTTTAAGTGCTTTATAGCCGTACAAGAAACCACACCAAAACTTAGTGGCTTATTTGCTCACAATAATGTGGATTAGGAATTCAGGAATGATGAGCTGGGAACATCTCATCTCTTATGTATGGTATCTAGGACCCCTGCAGAGGTGGCATAAATAGATGGGGGCTGTCTGGGATTACTGAATGAGGTCATACATGTCTGAGGCTAATTCTAGCCCAGCTTGTTCCTCAGTTCTCCTCCAAGTGGCTTCTCCATATAATTTGGACTTTTTCAAAGCATGGTGGCCACAAAGTTTCAAAAAGAAGTTTTCCAAGCTGACTATCCCCATTGTGCAGGCTTATTAAGAATTGACTGGCATCACACTTGCTAATGTCAAAGTGCCTGAACCAAGTTACCCAACCAAGCCCCCAGTCAGGGTGGGAGGTGACCCTTCTAGATGGAAGGGGACACCTCTGGAGTGGTATGTTGCTAAATTTTTTTTGAATGTTACAATTTGGTAACTATTTAAAAACCAGCTCTCCAAGAGAAATAACTCTGACTTGCAACATGTGCCAATTTCCAGAGTATGAACACTCCTACTAAGGCTCATTAAAGCTACCAAAGTGACAAGCCAAAATGACAAAATATGGTGTTGGGAAGAGAAATACACAATTGGCCTTCATAAGCTGGTCCAAGCTGGCTCAAGCACACTGCCATCTGGAAACCTAAGCTAGGAAGACACTTAGTGTGACAAAAACCTAGAGGACCAGGAAGACAAGGAATGCTGCTGATGAGACAGTCAAGCTAGAATAAAAAGAGAGACCCTTTCTGTCCACCTCCCTCACCTATCCACCCAAACTCCACCCCTTAGCAGAAAGAGGTGGGAAGGATTTTCATTTTTTTTCTTTCTTTCTTTTTTTTTTTTTTTTTTTTTTGCTATGCCTACAGCATGTGGAAGCTCCCAAGGACTGAATCTTCACCCCAGCAGTGACCTGAGCCATAGCAGTGGCAATACCAGATCCTTAACCTATTGCATCACGAGGGAACTCCAGAATTTTCATTCTTTTTTTGTTTTTGCTTTTTTGTGTGTTTTTTTAATCTTTTATTATTTTTTTTCTATTGTACAGCATGATGACCCAGTTATACATAGACATATACAATCTTTTTTCTCAGACTACATGTTCCATCAGAAGTGACTAGACAGAGTTCCCAGCGCTACAGAGCAGGATCTCATTGCTAATCCATCCCGAAGGCAACAGTCTGCATCTATTAACCCCAAACACCCAGTCCATCCCACTCCCTCCTCTTCCCCCTTGGCGATCACAAATCTATTCTCCAAGTCCATGATTTTCATTTCTGTGGAAAGGTTCCTTTGTGCCGTATATTATATTCCAGATATAAGTGATATCATATGGTATTTGTCTTTCTAGAAATGCAAATCAAAACTACCATGAGGCACCACCTCACACCAATCAGAATGGCCATCATTAATGAGTCCACAAATAACAAATGCTGGAGGGGGGGTGTGGAGAAAAGGGAACCCTCCTGCCCTGTTGGGGGGAATGTAAAACCACTATGGAGAACAGTATGGAGGTACCTTAGAAAACTATACAGGGAGTTCCCATCATGGCTCAGTGGTTAACGAATCCAACTAGGATCCATGAGGTTGTGGGTTTGATCCCTGGCCTTGCTTAGTGGGTCAAGGATCCAGCATTGCCGTGAGCTGTGGTGTAGGTCACAGACATGGCTTGGATCCTGTGTTGCTGTGGCTCTGGCGTAGGCTGTCGGCTACAGCTCCGATTAGACCCCTAGCCTGGGAACCTCCATGTGCCTCGGGTGCAGCCCTAGCAAAGGCAAAAAGACCAAAAAAAAGAAAAGAAAAGAAAACTATACATAGAACTACCATATGACCCAGCAGTCTCACTCTTGAGCATGTATCTGGACAAAACCTTCCTTAAAAAAGACACGTGCACCCGCATGTTCATTGCAGCACTATTCACAATAGACAGATATGGAATCAACACAAATGTCTACTGACGGATGATTGGATTAGGAAGATGTGGTATATATACACAGTGGAATACTAGTCAGCCATTAAAAAGAACAAAATAATGGCATTTGTTTTTTGCTTTTTAGGGCCATACCTGTGGCATAAGGAGGTTCCTAGGCTAGGGGCCATATCAGAGATACAGCTGCTGGTCATAGCCACAGCAAGAGCAATGTGGGCTCTGATCTGCATCTGTGACCTACAACCACAGCTCATGGCAACATTGGATCCCCAACCCACTGAGCAATGCCAGGGATCAAACCTGCAACCTCATGAATACTAGTCAGATTCATTTCTGATGTTCCACAATGGGAACTCACAGACTTTTCACTCTTTTTTTTTCAATTTTTTTAATTGTTATTTCCCCAATACAATGTTTTTTCTACTGTACCGCATGGTGACCCATTTCAACATACATGTACACATTCTATTTTCTCCATAGAGAAAATACTATCATACTCCATCATAAGGGACTAGACATAGTCCCCAGTGCTACACAGCAGGATATCATTGCTAACCCATTCCAAATGCAACAGTTTGCATCTATTAACCCCAAGCTCCCAATTCACCCCACTCCCTCACCCTCCCACTTGGCAAACACAAGTCTATTCCCAATGTCCATTATTTTCTTTTCTGTGGAAAGGTTCACTTGTGCCATATCTTATATTCCAGATATAAGTGATTTCATATGGTATTTTTCTTTCTCTTTGTGACTTACTTCATGCAGTATGAGAGGCTCTAGTTCCATCCATGTTGCTGCAAATGGCATTATGCTGTTCTTTTTTATGGCTGAGTAGTATTCCGTTGTGTATGTATACCACATCTTCCGAATCCAATCATCTGTGGATGGATATTTGGGTTGTTTCCATGTCCTGACTATTGTAAATGGAGCTTCAGTGAACATGTGGGTGCATGTGTCTTTTTCAGGAAAGTTTGGTCTGGATATATGCCCAAGAGTGGGATTGCTGGGTCATAGGGTAGTTCTACATATAGTTTTCTAAGGTACCTCTGTACTGCTTTCCATAGTGGTTGTACCACTTTAAATTCCCACCAACAGTACAGGAGGGTTCCCTTTTCTCCACACCCTCTCCAACATTTGCTATTTGTGGACTTATTAATGATGGCCATTCTGACTGGTGTAAGGTGGTATCTCATGGTACTTTTGATTTGCATTACTCTTATAATCAGCAATTTTGAGCATTTTCTCATGTGCTTGTTGGCCATCTGTATATCTTCCTTGGAGAAATGTCTATTCAGGTCTTTGGCCCATTTTTCCACTGCATTGTTGGCTTTTTGGCCATTGAGTTGTGTAAGTTGCTTGTATATTTAGACATTAAGCCCTTGTCAGTTGCATCATTTGAAGGTATTTTCTCTCATTCTGTAAGTTGTCTTTTTGTTTTCTTTTTGGTTTCCTTTGCTGTGCAAAAGCTTTTCAGTTTGATTAGGTCCCATTGGTTTATTTTTGCTCTTATTTCTGTTGCTTTGGGAGACTGAGCTGAGAAAATATTCATGAGGTTGATGTCAGAGAGTGTTTTGCTTACGTTCTCTTCTAGGAGTTTGATGGTATCCTGTCGTATATTTAAGTCTTTCAGCCATTTTGAGTTTATTTTTGTGCATGGTGTGAGGGTGTGTTCTAGTTTCATTGATTTGCATGTAGCTATCCAGGTTTCCCAGCAATGCTTGCTGAATAGACTCATTAATAAGTCCACAAATAACAAGTGCTGGAGGGGCTGTGGAGAAAAGGGAACCCTCCTGCACTGTTGGTGGGAACGTAAACTGGTACAGCCACTATGGAGAACAGTTTGGAGATACCTTAGATATCTATACATAGAACTTCCATATGACCCCAGAATCCCACTCTTGGGCATATATCCAGACAAAACTCTACTTAAAAGAGACACATGCACCTGCATGTTCATTGCAGCCCTAGTCACAATAGTCAGGATATGGAAACAATTCAAATGTCCATCCACAGATGATTGGATTTGGAAGATGTGGTATATATACACAATGGAATCCTACTCAGCCATAAAAAAGAATGACATAATGCCATTTGCAGCAACATGGGTGGAACTAGAGAATCTCATACTGAGTGAAATGAGTCAGAAAGACAAAGACAAATACCATATGATATCACTTATAACCGGAATCTAATATCCAGCACAAATGAACATTCCACAGAAAAGAAAATCATGGACTTGGAGAATAGACTTGTGGCTGCCTGGGGGGAGAGGGAGGTAGTGGGAGGGATCAGGAGCTTGGGGTTATCTGACACAACTTGGAATAGATTTACAAGGAGATCCTGCTGAGTAGCATTGAGAACTATGTCTAGATAATCATATTGCAACAGAACAAAGGGTGGGGGAAAAAATGTACACATGTAAGGATAACTTGATCCCCTTGCTGTACAGTGGGAAAAAATTATAAATATAAATAATAAATAAATAAATAAATAAATAAAAAGAATGTTTTGTCTATGTTCTCTTCCATGAGTTTGATGGTGTCTTGTCTTATATTTAAGTCTTTCGGCAATTTTGAGTTTATTTTTGTGCATGGTGCAAGCGTGTGTTCTGGTTCCATGTGTTTAAACCACTGCACCAGACTAAACTAACTGGATTAGAGGAAAATATAGTACTCCCTATGTGCCAGTGGGATGTGGGTTTGTAATACAGATCAGATCAATTAGGAAAAATATAACAAAATTGTATTTTGAATGAGGATTTTTATTAGAATGGACATGACTTCTTTTTTGAAGCCAAGGACCAGTCCTGAAAGCACAACATGTAATTCTTATTCCAGCAGGTATAGCTTGATGGTGGGCAGAAAAATAGACTATTCACCTCTCTGAATAATAACTGGAATTAATCATTCCAAGGAAAGTAGAAAGTATAGTACTAATTCTGAGACAGTTAAGTAACTCCTTCCTTCTTCGTTATGAATTTACTTGAGGAGTTAGATCTAAAATCCTGAGGCCTGTATTGAAGAAGTGTTTAAAACATGTGGCATGTTCAGGCATGCATACACATGCACATATACACAAACACACACATGGTAACACATGACATTACACCATTACACACTTAGCCTTAGGGCTTGAGAGATAAAAGGAAATGATGGAAATGTGGTAAAATAGAGATGAAACACCCGGTCTAGGGGACTGGAATCTTCCCAATGCCTTTTTTGCAAGTGGGTTGTGGGCTTCTATTGGCTGATATTCTACTTTTCAAGGGAACCTGGACATACATATATTTAAATGAAATCTCCAGAGTTTTCAAGTGTGTTCAAGTAGCTCAATTTCTATTCTTTTGGGGGTTTATGCTTGTTTGTTTATTGGGCTGGACCCACGACATGAAGAAATACCCAGGCCAGGGTCTGAACCCTCACCACTGCAGTGACCTGAGCCACTGCACTTCCTTAACCCGATCCTTAACCCCATCCAGAGCAGAACTCTTCAAATTATTTTCTTTTATTGTTTTATTTCTTTCTTTCATCCCTCCTTCCTCCTTATTATTATTTCTTATTAGCATCATATATTTCCATGTTAAATGCTAAAACAAAGCAATTTTGCAGGTTTTGGTCAACTGACTTGTGACTTCTGGTTTGGGCAGAACTGTACCTGAGAATTGACCTCGGAGCTTCTAGAGGTGTTTGATCTAATCTCTGTGAAAGTGAACAAACATACGCATCTCTATCACATTGCACTGCTAGGAATTAGCAGTTAAACCCAGGTCCAGGCAACTCCATATTCAGCCAGTACTGTTTTCACCACCAGAGGTCCTGTCTTAGGCTTTAGAAATATAATTCTCCTGTTGTCATTAAAAGGAAGCATCAAAACATATTTTATAGGAATACCAAATTTTAAGTCTATGGTTCTGATGAAATATATTTTATTGATGAATTAGGCACAGAGGAAGAAGTCCTTTTATACTAAGATCTTTCATACTAAGATGGATAAGGAATATTCTGTATTGGTTCCACACAAAGTTATAATAGGATCACACCAGGTTCAATAATGACACCCTGTCTAGAACCTTTGGACCTTGGAAGCTCTCTAGCAGAGCACCTGCCAGAATAAGGCTAGTGGTACATCAAATTCTAACTCCAGCATTAACCAACAATAGGACTTTGGCAGGTATTTCAACCTCTCTCCACTCTACTTTATTTATTTAAGATAAAAGTAAATAATATTAGCCACCTCAAGAATATTATTTAGAAGGAAAAAGGAGATAACAAATGCTGAGACTTCAGTACAAAGCCTAACATATACAAGGCACTCAAGAAATAACATTGCTTTGGGTGTTATTTTATACTAGAATTTGTGGATCAGCTTTGGACAAAAATTCCAAACATTCTGATTACTCTGAGAAGAATTTAGAAAATCATATTTGGCACTCAAATTACGGAGAATCAGATGATTACATAACTCCTATTTTTACTGCCCCTGCTTCCCATTCTGATTTCCTATACAAACACCCCCTCCCCTTCAAAAAGAAAAAAAAAGTCTGCAAGAAACCCCTGTGATAAGGTAATTGTGTGTGTGTGTAACACATATCTATATTTTCAGACCATATTCAGAAGTTTTCTCATTTACATATAGAGTATATTTCTATCTGCAGGAGGCCAGTTGAACCTTGTCTGAATTTGGAAAACCATTTAGGGAAACTCTAAGTCAGCTTAAATGTCAAACAATTCTTTCTGGATTGATGGGATTATAGGCTCTTTTTAAAAAGTTTCTTCTATACACCATTTTTTATTTTGCATTTGCTTCTTCAACAAAGGTAACATTTTTAAAACCAGAAAGTTACTTAAAGTGCAAATAATTAGCTTAAGAATGATGACATTTGCAGGTGTTTAGTGGTTCCTGATATGAATTCATATAATTAAATAAAACTACATTAGTACTTGAAAGTATTATTAAGACATTCTTGGCTTTGAGAATTTGACAATAATGAGCTTGAAAAAGTAGACTGTAGTTTCCCTTGAGCAGAAGGGAATGCAAACTCAGGCCAGCACATTTACCTTGAATTGTATAATAACAAAGCTGTATCTTTCTTTGAAAATGTGACTTATATGGACTACTGCTACTCAGAGAGTGTTTTAACTATCCTTGCTCATAATACAGTAGTTTAAATTCTGTGTCATTTAGCTGTTTCACTGTAATAAACCATTCCAAGCTTAGTGATTTAAACATTTTTCAGCTCATGAATCTGTGGGTCGGCTGGCTGGTTGTGTTGGTCTAGACCAAGCTGAGTTGATCTGAGTTGGGCTCACCCATATGTCTGTCTGTGTTCATCAGGTAGGCAGTTGGTCTAGAGTGGCCTTGTTCACATGTTTGGTGATTGGCTGACTGCTGGTTGGGTGAAAGGTCACTAGTCTGTCCTCTTCCAGCAGGATATCTTGGCATGGCTTACATGGTAATCACAAGGGTCCCAAGAGAGCCAAGCCTAGACTTGGCATGGAACATCACTGCTTCTGCTCCATTCAGCGTTTAATGCATGTGACACTGTCACACCAGATCCATGACATAAGGAAAGAAAATTTACCTCTTGATGGTAGGAGCAGTCAAGTCATATCGAAAATGGTGTGAGTATAAGAAGTAAATAATTGCGGTCATTGTTGAAACTGATCAACTATAAACCTTGCTCATATTCATAATTATGGAATCAAAACCCCCATAGGATCACACTTCTGTAGTCTAAATATGAATGCTATTAACATAGCAGGGTAGCAGTTTGTAGGGACAGTGTTCTGTATCAGCATTGAAGGTGTAAAACCTCTAAGAAGCAAAGAAAAACTCATTTCTTGTATACTCACTTTTCCATGTTCATGGCAATGGGAAATGTCACACTTTTGCTTCAAAAGTGTTTCAAAAAACAAAAACAAAAAGCAGTTGTTTAGAAGGTCCTGTTCTTCTGCATAACTTTAATGTACAACTCCCCAACCAATGTTTTCTCTTTTGTCAGCAAAAGTAGAATCAGACCACAAGTCTCCTATATGTTCACGATTTTACTCAATAACAGCTGAAAACAGAAGTTGGTTTTTTTTTGTTTGGTTGTTTATTTGCTTTTTTCTTTTAATGGCCACACCAGCAACATATGGAAGTTCCCAGGCTAGGGGTCGAATCAGAGCTACAGCTGCTGGCCTATGACACAGCCACAGCCACAGCTGCTGACCTACACCACAGTTCATGGCAATGCCAGATCCCCAACCCTCTGAACAAGGCCTGGGATCAAACCCACATCTTCATGTATACCCCTCGGATTTGTTTCCACTGCGCCACAATGGGAACTCCCAGGAGTTGTGTTTGATTTTTTGGTTTTGCTTGTTTTTTGACTGTGCCCATGGTATGCAGAAGTTTCTTGGGCCAGGGAGTGAACCTGTGCTATAGCATCCATCTGAGTCACAGCAATAACAATGTCAGATCCTTTACTCGTTGAGCCACCAGGGAACACCAGAAGTTGTATTTTGATGGAGAAAATTAGTGGTATGCTTTGAATTCATGCAAATTAAGTGACTGACAATGGCTATGAATTGGGCAAAAAATTTTTTGTGAGGGAGAAATAAGTTTTCCCTCCTGAGTAATACAGTAAGAAATTAGGAAATGTATTTTCTTTAGGTGAAACTAAGTTTATGTACTAGGCAAAGTTTATTCTAGTATAAGTTGAACCAGTTAAATATTACAGATTTATAACTGAGATCTGTGTGATCTTAAGCAAGTAACTTAATTCTTCAATACCTGTATTTCCTCATCTGTCAATGGGATATACCTATCTCATAAGGTTATTGAGACAGTTACTGCGTTAATATGTCCAAAATACTCGGAAACAAAGCTCAGTAGAAGTTAGTCATTGTTGTTATTATCCAAAATATATTAAAGAATTCCTATAGGTGAGTAGAAAAATACGAAAAAAATCTCAGTTTTAACACGGTCAAGGCATGTGAATATGCAGTTCACAGAAGACAAAAATCAAATGGCCATAGACATAGGAATATCCTCAAGCCTCCATAATCAGGCAAATACAAGTTGAAAGAACATTTATTTTCCAGTTCATAGCTCTTAGATTGAATTAAAAACTTAGGTCTGACAATACCAAGTGCTGGCCCAGGAGATACTGAGAGAGATATACATTGTAGAGGACATGTACATTGATACAATGTCTCTGGAAATGATTTTGAAAATATATAGTTAGCTGGAGATATACATTATTGATAACCAAGAAATTCCACATCTAGGTCTGTAACATAGAAAATCTCATGATGTGCTAAAAATGATACACACAAGTGTACAAAATCAGATTGAAGACCATCAGGGGGAAAATAGGTAAATAAATTTTGAAATATTCAAATAGTAGAATTCCCAGTCATGACGGAAATAAATGAAATATAACGCAGCCACTTTGGAAAACAATTTGGCAGTTTCTTACAACACTAAACATACTTTAGCCATACAATCCAGCAATCACTCTCCTTGGTATTTACCCAAAGATGTTGAAAATTTATGTCTACACAAAAATCTGCACATGGATGTTTATCGCAGCTTTATTCATAATTGCCAAAACTTGGGAACAACCAAGATGTCCTTCAGTAAATGAATGGATAAATAAACTGTAGTACATCCAGACAATGGAATATTATTCAGTGCTAAAAAGAAATGAGCTGTTAAGCCATGAAAAGACATGGAGGAAACTTAAATTCCTATTACCAAGTGAAAGAAGCCAATCTGAAAAGGCTACTATAGGATTCCAACTAGATGGCATTCTGGAAAGGGCAAAACAATAGAGATGTGAAAAGGTCACTGGTTGCTATGAGTTTGGTGGGAGAGCTGGAGGGATGAATAGGATTTTTTCTGGCAGTGAAACTATTCATATGATATTGTAATGGAGGATATATGACATTATGCATTTGTTAAAACCTGTGGGACCTACAACATAAAGAGTGAATTTAATATAATCTATGGACTTCAGGTGAAAATAACATATCAAGAGTGGTTCATCAGTTGTGAGCATTGTACCACTCTGGTACTACATGCTGATGGTGGGGGAGGATGCACATGTGAAGGGCAGGAGGTGATTAGGAACATATTTATTGTTTTAAAGTATACTTACAGATTATAGCAATATGAAATAATATAAAGGCTAAAGAAATATCAGGTACAACCAGTCAGAATGGCCATCATTAATAAGTCCACAAATAACAAGTGCTGGAGGGGGTGTGGAGAAAAGGGAACCCTCCTGCACTGTTGGTGGGAACGTAAACTGGTACAGCCACTATGGAGAACAGTTTGGAGATACCTTAGATATCTATACATAGAACTTCCATATGACCCCAGAATCCCACTCTTGGGCATATATCCAGACAAAACTCTACTTAAAAGAGACACATGCACCTGCATGTTCATTGCAGCCCTAGTCACAATAGTCAGGACATGGAAACAATTCAAATGTCCATCCACAGATGATTGGATTTGGAAGATGTGGTATATATACACAATGGAATCCTACTCAGCCATAAAAAAGAATGACATAATGCCATTTGCAGCAACATGGGTGGAACTAGAGAATCTCATACTGAGTGAAATGAGTCAGAAAGACAAAGACAAATACCATATGATATCACTTATAACCGGAATCTAATATCCAGCACAAATGAACATTCCACAGAAAAGAAAATCATGGACTTGGAGAATAGACTTGTGGCTGCCTGATGGGAGAGGGAGGGAGTGGGAGGGATCAGGAGCTTGGGGTTATCTGACACAACTTGGAATAGATTTACAAGGAGATCCTGCTGAGTAGCATTGAGAACTATGTCTAGATAATCATATTGCAACAGAACAAAGGGTGGGGGAAAATGTATACATGTAAGAGTAACTTGATCCCCAGATTCCCATGTTGTACAGTGGGAAAAAAAAGAAAAAAAGAAAAAAAAAAAAGAAATATCAGGTACAAAATGGAGGGTTTTTCCCCCAGGCAAAAAAAAAAAAAAAAGAGGGATATAGGTTGAGGATGCGTACCCCGGAAACTTTAAGTAATATACATATTATTTTCAATGTTTGAAAAAAATCAGAAGGTACTAAACCATAAAACTTTACTTAAATGTTTGTTATGAAGACAAAGTAAGACAATAAATGTGGAAATCCTGGAATTGTGCCTGACAAAAGGTGGCCCCTTATTAAATGCTCTCTCCTGCCTCTATCTAGTCCTATTTCTTCAAGGTCATGAGGCCCGTGACTACCTGAGGCAAAGTGAAAATATGGTTTAATGCAAATAAAAGGGAATCAAGAGGCAGCCAGTCTAGATTTGAGCATCAGGCCTGCCACCAACTCTCTGTGTACCCTTGAGCAAGCCACTTAACCCCACAAACTGCTCTGAAATGAGGAGGCTCCATCAGGTCATTGATTCCATCTTTAATAGTCTACAGCTCTGTTAAAAGAATCCCATAGCTTTACTTAGAGATCCCCCATTGCAGGAGGTTAGAGATGCAAAGACTATTTGACAACATTTCAAAATAGTTTCTATTAACTAACTCAGAAGCACCCAGTGGCGTTCTCTACAATAAATTAAACAACTTTCTTGAAGATTGGCTCTGTGATCAAGACAAGCATCTGCACTGTCCTGAGAACCAGCATTTCTGAGATGCAGCCTCCTCTGACCTGACACAGAAGGTCTAGTCTATGGCCCACATCACTCACCACTGACACTCCATCCTCTTACCTGGCTTTATCCTTTTTTCTCTTTAACACTTGATACCATCTAATATGTTTTAATTTTTTGGTCTTATTTACTGTCTGTTTTTTTCCTACTATAATATAAGCTTCATGGAAATAGACTTTTTGTCTATTATAATCTCCCTGGAGATCTAGAAAAGTATCTGGCACAATGAGATGCTCAGTAATTATTTGTTTAAGGAATAATAATCTTTGTGGCCGACTTCAACTTAAGAACGGTCCCCAGACTAACCACCATCTACACGCCAAATATCGTTCTAAATTCTATCCACTATTCCCTCCCCCTTATGTTAATCCATAAGCAAAATATTAATTCCCCTTCAATTGTGGTCCCAAAATATTATGCATGTACCTCTTATGACATTTATAACTTCCCAATTTATACCATAGCTCCATCTCTTTCCCTGGGTAGAGAGAAGTTAAACTCGGGTTATCTAAGCAGTCTTTTTTCCTATGTAGCATGTACTTCACAATAAATATTTTTAACTATGGTATTATTATTGGCATCCCTGTCCTCACTATTCTTTCTCTCTCAACATCTCATTCTTGTTTTTTTCATCTCTTACTTACACTCAAAGGGACTCCATCTTGAATCAATCCAATAACTCTCTCTTCTATTTCAGTTTTTATGTTGCAGTAAACAAGATATTATAAGCATGTAGAGTGTGGCCTTTAAATAAATAGCTCTTCCCTGTAATCAGGTAGTGGTTTTTTTTTACAATTCCCTGCTTCTACACCAACCCACCCTAAACATACTTTTCAAATCTTTTATGAAGCCTAGGTTGGTAAGGGGTAAAAGTTTAAATGTAGACATTGTTGGTGAAGAAAATAGAAACAGAGTCTCATGGATTGCCACTAATAAAATTACCAACTAATATTTATCAAGTGTCTTTGATGTGATACATAGTACCTTATTATAGTAAGGTACTATGTATAATATGATATATACCTTATATAATAGTACCTTCTTATAGTAAGTCCCTATATGGTGTATTTGGAGTCTATTAAAAAGTAATTTTCCTCATGTTTTTATTCTAAGAAATAAGGTGACATTCTCCATTTTACTTTTTTTTATTTTTTTATTTTTTTTTCCCACTGTACATCAAGGGGATCAAGTTATCCTTACATGTATACATTACAATTACATTTTTTCCCACCCTTTGTTCTGTTGCAGTGTGAGTATCTAGACATAGTTCTCAATGCTACTCAGCAGGATCTCCTTGTAAATCTATTCTAAGTTGTGTCTAATAAGCCCAAGCTCCCAATCCCTCCCACTCCCTCCCTCTCCCATCAGGCAGCCACAAGTCTTTTCTCCAAGTCCATTCTCCATTTTAGAGCCAAGGACGTCAAAGTAGAGGTGGTGGGACCCTAAGGGAGAAAGGTAGAAGGAAAACAAGTGCGGCTTGATTTTGCATCTACAAAGAAGTGAAGCCCAAATCCATCATCATTCTGTCCCTAGGTCAGGAGAAACTGCCCAACCACACACACAAGAAGATGCCGGATGCCAAAGTGGACAAAGAGCAAATACTGTGTAGCCTGAAATTGGAAAAGTACTTTTTATACCTTCTCTTGCCCATATCTCTTTCTCTCAAAGTTGCAATGCAAAACTCCTTAGTAGAACTGGACCTCATGCTCTCCTCTTTCGAGAAGATTTAGGAAGAAGCTAGAGGAGTGCCACCAATGATCTGAGGTTCGTTGTTAAGCTTTTAGGGAAGATTTTCCCATAGAAGCTCTGCAGCCTACTCAGAAAAAATACCCAGTTTTGAAAACCACTTGAGTTTAATTATGGAGGCAATTCCAATAAGGAGTGTTCATTTTGGTCTCTTTCACAAAATAAACAGAGAATCTATGGTTAGAGCCTTAATCAGGAGAACCCCATGTAACCTAAATCCTTTCATCTTTTATTCTGCCCTAATACATCTCTCAATTTCTATCACAGATAGGAACTGAATTTAAAAACCCTGCATATGCCTAACTAACTGTACTCTCAAACTTTTCCACAGAGTTGGAGTTGGGGCTAACAGGAAAATAACCTTTAAATTATTTCAGCAACTTTAATCTCATTTTTCAAATTCTTACTGAATTTTACAGTGTCAGGAGGTCCACAGTAATCAGGAAATATGAGTTCCTCTAAAAACAGACACTTTACCACATATTTTTGGACATTAATTTTCTTTTCTCCAGGTAATAGAAAGCCCTATCATAGATAAAAATGTGTGTTATTGATACTGGCTGAGCACAAAAGATTTCAGAGAGATACCTTGATCATCTTTGAAAGGGAAAATCACTATGAGATGCAAAAGGGATAAATATCAAGAAGGAGAGACTCGAGGGGGTTCCATTTTAAATAATGGGGTATTTAGATAGATCATTTGGAATGACTTTCCCAAGGCAGACAACTTAAGACCTGGGCCAAAAACATCTGCTTACAAATACTTAGATGGTGTCAGCTGCAGGGTTTGCCTTTCTTCTGGGGACATTTGCCAATTCTGAAAGAGGCAATTTAGATGACAAATTTAATTATAGAGGGCATTGAAAGGGTTTCTGGGCTACAAAAATGTCCTGTGTCTTAACCTGAATCATAACATATGGGTGTTTGAGACACAATAATTAATTAATCTCTTCGTTTACATATTATGTATTTTTCTCTATATATGCTCTATCTTAAATATTTTTAAATAGTCTTTGGTGTTTCATTAGCCAAAAACCCCTTTAAAGCAACCTATCTCCATGGGAAAGATAATGTGGAATAATTTGCTTTTACGAGATGAGAAAACAGTAAGAAGCCTCCAACCAATCTTCCTCCTCTAGACATTTTGTGTCATGGATATCAAGTCCTTTAAAAGGTAATTTTGATTGTGTTTTCTTCTTTTTCTGAGAAAGAAGATGGTTTTGTCCATTACCAACTCAAGGACTTAAAAGAAGAAGGAAGGAGAAAGAGCATGAGAGTTTGGGGTTAGTAGATGCAAACTATTACATTTAGAATGGCTAAGCAATAAGGTCCTATTGTACAGCACAGGGAGCTATATCCAATGTACTGGGATAGACCCTAATGGAAACGAATATAAGAAAGGGAATGCACACACACACATATATATATGAGAATACAAGAAAGGGAACACACACACACATATACACATACACGTATATATGAAACTGGGTCACTTTGGTGTACAGCATAAATTGGTCCAACATTATAAATCAACTATAGTTTACTTTGTTTAAAAAATACAGTTTAAAAAAGTAAAAATGGTAAGTTCCTATAGTGGCTCAGGGTTAACGAACCCAAATAGCATCTATGAGGATGCAGGTTCGATCCCTGACTGCACCCAGTGGATTAAGGATCTGGAGTTGCTGTGAGCTGTGGTATAGGTCACAGACACATCTCAGATCCTGCATTGTTGTGGCTGTGGCTGTGGACAGTGGTCGTAGCTCTGATTTTACCCCTAGCCTGGGAAGTTCCACATGCTGCAGGTATGGCTCTAAAGAGATAACAACAAAAAAGTAAAAATAAAAGCAGAGGTGATACAGACATAGAGAACAAACTTCTGGTTGCCAAGAGGCCTGGGTTTAAGGGGAGAGATGAACTGGGAGGTTGCGGTTAGCAAACGTAAGCTATAATACATGGAGGGGATAATCAATACCAATAACCCCAACAGCAAAGTAGAGGTGATAGAACCTTAAAGGGGAAATTTGGAAGGAAGGAAGCTAAGCTCAATTTTTGCTTCCAGAGAGGAATAATGCTAGAGCTCATCACCACCCTGTCTTTAGGTTAGATGAAATTAGCCTGGGGAAAAAAAAAAATGCTGCTGCCAAAATGGGTGCTGTGCTTTATCCCAGCTTCTGGAAGAGAAGATGCAGTCAGCACCCACCCAGGTGCAGTCTGCCTTGGCCACTGGC
The DNA here is from genome assembly GCF_054392235.1 of Sus scrofa. NCBI lineage: Eukaryota > Metazoa > Chordata > Mammalia > Artiodactyla > Suidae > Sus > Sus scrofa. The sequence goes on along the minus strand of NC_139395.1, from coordinate 35,086,224 downwards.
AAAACTGTCCTCCATGTCCCACTGCCTCTTCAGCTGGTTAGCTGAGCATCCTCTGAGAGGGAGCCTCATTCCTTCGAAACTGCCTTTTACCAGTTCTCCTGGCTGTTTTGAATGGAGACTTGAGCTCTGTACTCTACAGATGGACATTGATGGACCCCAAACTTGGGATTGGGAGAAGGGGAGCTGAAAGATGACTGGCCCTCTTAAAATGTACATATTGTGGGGAGAACCAGATGTTTTCCAAGTTCTCTTCCTTATAACTTGATAACTTTTCAGAGCCCTGGGTTCTTCCTATCACTTTTCCTTCCCTTTCAGCACTTTTCTTTTTTCTTCTCAATGTTCTTTATTGCATGTGAGGTTAAAGCTGGGGAGCTTCACTGAAATTTGACAGTTTTGATTCATTAACAAATATTTAGTTTTTCCCCTACTTCAGCCTTTTTAAATTTTTTATGTTTTTATTTGTTTTATTTCTCTAATACATAATTTTTTCCTACTGTACAGCATGGTGACCCAGTTACACATACACTGTATTTTTTTTCTCACATTATCATGCTCTATCATAAGTGACTAAGAGTTCCCAGTGCTACACAGCAGGATCTCATTGCTAACCCATTCCAAAGGCAACAGTCTGTATCTATTAACCCCAAGCTCCCAATCCATCCCACTCCCTCCCCCTCCCACTTGGCAAACACAAGTCTATTCTCCAAGTCCATTATTTTCTTTTCTGTGAAAAGGTTCACTTGTACCATATCTTAGATTCCAGATATAAGTGATTTCATATGGTATTTGTCTTTCTTTTTCTGACTTACTTCACACAGTATGAGAGTCTCTAGTTCCATCCATGCTGCTGCAAATGGCATTATGTTGTTCTTTTTATGCCTGAGTGGTATTCCATTGTGTATATATACCATGTCTTTGTAATCCAATTATCTGTCAATGGACAATCAGGTTGTTTCCATGTCTTGGCTACTGTGAATAGAGCTACAATGAACATGTGGGTGCATGTGTCTATTTTAAGGAAAGTTTTGTCTGGATATAAGCCCAAGAGTGGGACTGCTGAGGTTTTTGTTACTCTAAATTTAAGGGACTCTTTCTAAGACATAGTTGGCAGACTGATCTAGTCCCCACAAAATGTCAAATGATTCATTTATAAGTGGTAACCTTTCCAAATAATTATATTCCTAGAACTATAAATCATTAGAGGTGGATTATTTGTGGTTGTCTTTATTAAATTTTTTTGTCTTTTTTTTTTTTTAGGGCTGCACCTGTGGTACATGCAACTTCCCAGGCTAGGGGTCAAATTAGAGCTATAGAAGTTGGCCAAGGCCACAACCACAGCAATGCCAGATCTGAGCCATGTCTGTAACCCATACCGCAGCTCACATCAATGCTGGATCCTTAATCCACTGAGTAGGGCTGGGATCAACCCCACATCCTCATGGGTACTAGCCATGGGTACCACTAAGCTAAAACAGGAATTCCTATTAATTTAAATTTAACCTTTGAAAAAATAGCAATAATTGGTAGGAGATTAGAGAGGATGTCTAATATTTACCATTGAAAGTAATTCTACAGTTATCTCATTTCCTTGCATTGGTCAGATCTATCTCTGAAGATAATTACATGAGCTCTGAAAATTAACAATAATGCTATGAGTCAATCAGAGTTATACATCACCATTGTTGCATAGTTATGGAAGATGAAGATTCATTTTAACAAATATCCATCTAGTAGCTGCTATGGCACTATGCTAGACACTGCCACAAGATAAATGAAGCAGACTCTCCTCCCGCCTTTTTTTTTAAGTTAAAGTATAGTTGATTTACAATGTTGTGCCAATATAGAACTTCCCTTTTGAGGAGAGAAACACATATACATTTAACAACAAAATAAAGTGATAAGCTATATGAGGAAAACAGTAAGAAAGGCTGAAGAATGGAAAGATTGAGCCTTCTCTATGTATATGTTGCAGAAGGCATGGCTCAGCCTCAGTGTTGGTTGTCAATATATATATATATATGTAGGAGGGTAAATTGATTAAGTTTTGATTGAACAAATAACAATTATTTAATGACTTAAGAAATATTAAAGGAAATGCAAATGTTGTTAGTCAAACAGGAGCTGGAGAGGGATGGTATAAATTTACAAATATTTGGAGAGTCTAAAAATTTGGTAGACATTTTAAACGAAAAATTTTAGAGTTACAAGTTGAAATATAGCAAAGAATAATATTCCCTGCATATCTGAAACAAATATCTAAACATGGTGTCATCAAACCACAGTACTTCAGAACAACAAAACTTTGAGTTTAGCTTAACCAAATTTTATGTTTTACACAAGAGGACACTAATACCAAGAGAGAATAAATAATAAGTATAGGAATTAAGCCACAGAGAGAAGTAGAAAAATACATTGTCATAAATTATTTTAAATTAGATCAAGGTGATTTTTGCTTTTTTCTTCCCTTTGCATTGCTGATCACACTTTTGCAAATGCCGTATGATATTCCCAGCAAAAAAAAGAAAAAGCTTCTATTAAAGGCACTTATTTGACAATATTTCATGGGTGAGCAGTGGAGCACTGATGTTGGTATCTAAAATTCCCATTCTCTTTTACAAATATATATCTTATTAGCTTTTGCATTCAGAATCATATAATTGGGGGAGTATAGCTTAGACGTAGAGCATTTGACTGCAGAATCATATAATTGGCATGAAAGTCACAAAAGTCCCAAGAAAAATACCATCTACCCCCTCAGCAGATTTCTACAATTTTGTAAGAAAAATGAAGAAATGAGAGCAAGAAAGAAACTTCTAGTTGCCAGGTTATATAACAAGAGAGATAATATCTTTGTTTTGTTTTGCATGTAATTCTGCTGTCATCAGATGGAAATGTGATTCCAAGTGCTCTATTAGCACCAGATTTTGTGATGGTCTGTCTGATAACTGGGAACAAACCTCAACAATGTCTTTCTCTAAACACGGTTACTCTATCTATACACCTAATAGAATGATACACCACCCCAGGCCCATTTCTATGCACTGATGGTTTTTTAGAAAGAGAGCTCATAAAGCACAGTATCAGGTATGTATCATGGTCTCCAGAATGACCTTAACATGTGTCTCTATCTGTAAGACAACTTCTCCCACAAAAGAAGACCATGTCCCCAATTAATGTTTTTTACAAATCACCAACAAAACATTTGCCATTGTATGAAGACAACACATGCATTTTTAAATAAACACAAAAATAGAAATGTGAAAATTAGATAAAAATAAATACTAGTAAAAATGCATTTCTCACTGCATCCTATCAGAGAATCTCATAAACCCCTGGGGAGTAGGTTCTTCTCCTGGTACCTGCTGTTAAAAAAAAAAAAAGAAAAGAAAAGAATTGACTCTCCAACAATGTGAGTTTTTTGGCTGATGAGGCCTCATTTCATCTTGATATTTTTCTCCTCATTTCCTTAAAATATCTAGCACAGATAACTGTGCCTCATAGGTATTTAGTTTTGCTGAGAAGAAATTTCAGGTATATATTTACTTTACATTGATGGACAAGAGGATGTGTTGTGAAGAGAAGGTCTTGAAGACTCAAGCACTATGTTGGGGCTGGCCTTTTATAGAGAAGACATGTACTTAGATTCCTGATGTTGGGTAAGGAATTGTTTTAGTTTCAGAATACTGTAATGTGTGTTGCCTTTCTATGGGTACAATTTGCTTTCCTCAGAAAAATTTCAACCACAGTTCCTTTTAAAATGTGCTGTAACTTCAAAATCCAGGGAATTATATTTCAGAAAACACCATTTGTCAGTCTAGTAGTTAAAGAAGGCCGTTAAATCTGCCATATTTTTTTTATTCTCTTACTCTCTCAAAAAGAAGGGAAGGGATTATACAGTAAAGACACTTCAAATTGGCAATAATTCATAAGATCTTTCTTCAGCAGGAAATAGTTTTGTGGCTTTCTAGATTATTTTTAGTCCTATAAATAATTTCTCATTTTATTAAGGCAGACATTTATTTTAGTCATCTGTGACAAACTATGACATCTCTGCTTCATCACGCCATAAAGATAGGCTTCTCTGCTGTTCAGTCCTAGAGGCGACAAACCTAGATAGATGTCTTTAACAGAATAAAGACTACAAAAAAAAAAGAAAGCCCAAACCTAATATGTATTGTCCCTGCATTAGCTTATTCATTAACATATTGATTTATAATTTTAAGCACCACCTGTGGGTCGAACTTTGGACTACTTTCCAATTAACCATTAACCTTTGAGCATGAGGATAAGAACAGTCTAGCTCTAAAAGAAGCAATGTACCCAAATAAGAGAAAGGAAAATGCAAACAGAAATCTAAATATCTACCATGACCTTCTCTCTGTATGTGCCAGATATGTTTCCCTTTATCGTTACAGCAGAGGAAGCCTTTTAGGCACAGGCCCACCTCCGCTCCAATCTCCTTGCCAAGGAAACAGTGGAAGACTGGACAAGCAGAGCGTGAGAACAGTAAACTTGAAAGGGTCATAAAGTGGAAGCTCCATTTTTATGCTCTATAAAATGAACTCTTTTTTAATCTGTGGAATGGAGCTCATGGGAGGATTTCCTCTCTATGATCAGCTGGCAAAAGATGGCCTCGATGCAATAGCTTCATTCTCTTTCCATTGGTTCTCTGCATATTTTACCAAATCTGTCTTATCTCCATGAGGTTCAATTTCCCAAAAAAAAAAAAAAAAACTTCACAGAAAATTGGGAGCAAACAATCTATCTGTATATATACCACATCTTCCTAATCCAATTGTCTGTCGATGGACCCATTTGGGTTGTTTCCATGTCTTGGCTATTGTGAATAGAGCTGCAATGAGCATGTGGATGCATGTGTCTTTTTCAAGGAAATTTTATCCGGCTATATGACCAAGAGTGGGATTGCTGGGTCATATGGTAGTTCTGTGTATAGATTTCTAAGGTATCGCCATATTGTTCTCCATAGTGGTTATATCAGCTTACATTCCCACCAACAGTGCAGGAGAGTTCCCTTTTCTCCATGCCCCTTCCAGCATTTGTTATCTGGGAACTTACTAATGATGGCCATTCTGACTGGTGTAAGGTGGTATCTCATGGTAGTTTTGATTTGCATGTCTCTAATAATCAGGGATGTTGAGCATTTTTTTCATGTGCTTGTAGGCCATCTGTACATCTTCTCTGGAGAAATGTCTATTCAGGCCTTTTGCCCATTTTTCAATTGGGTTGCTGGCTTTTTTTGTTGTTGAGTTGTATAAGTTGTTTGTAAACTTTAGAGATCAAACTCTTGTCAGTTGCATCATTTGAAACTATTTTGTCCTATTCTGTAAGCTGTCTTTTTGTTTTCTTTTTGGTTTCCTTGGCTGTGCAAAAGCTTGTCAGTTTGAATAGGTCCCATTGGTTTATTTTTGCTCTTATTTCTGTTGCTTCAGGAGACTGACCTGAGAAAACATTTGTAAGGTTGATGTCAGAGAATGTTTTGCCTATATTCTCTTCCAGGAGTTTGATGGTGTCTTGTCTTATATTTAGGTCTTTCAGCCATTTTGAGTTTATTTTTATGCATGGTGTGAGGGTGTGTTCTAGTTTCATTGCTTTGCATGCAGCTGTCCAGGTTTCCCAGCAATTCTTGCTGAATAGACTGTCTTTTTTCCATTTTACATTCTTGCCTCCTTTGTCAAAGATTAATTGACCATAGGTGTCTGGGTTTATTTCTGGGTTTTCTATTCTGATCTATCAGTCTGTATGTCTGTTTTGGTACCAGTACCACACTGTCTTTATGACTGTGGCTTTGTAGTATTTCTTGAAGTCTGGGAGGTTTATGCCTCCTGCTTGGTTTTTGTTCCTCAGGATTGCTTTGGCAATTCAGGGTCTTTTCTGGTTCCATATGAATTTTTGGATTGTATGTTCTAGTTCTGTGAAAAATGTCATGGGTAATTTGATAGGGATTGCATCGAATCTGTAGATTGCTTTGGGTACTATGGCCATTTTTACAATGTAGTAAGATGTGGTATACATACACAATGGAATACTACTCAGCCATAAAAAGAACGAAATAATACCATTTGCAGCAATATGGATGGAACTAGAGACTCTCAAACTGAATGAAGTAAATCAGAAAGAGAAAGATAAATACCATATGATATCACTTATCTTATATCTAATAAGCAGCACAAATGAACCTTTCCACAGAAAAGAAAATCATCGACTTGGAGAATAGACTTGTGTTTGCCAAGTGGGAGGGGGAGGGAGTGGGATGGATTCGGAGCTTGGGGTTAATGGATGCAAACTATTGCTTTTAGAATGGATTAAGAATGAGATCCTACCATGTAGCACTGGGAACTATGCCTAGTTATGACAGAGCATGATAATGGGAGAAAAAAGTATGCATACATGTATGTGTAAATGGGTCCCCATACTGTACAGTGGAAAAGAAAAAAATTGTTTTGGGGAAATAACAATAAAAAAACCAATCTATCTGACCCCTAACTTATTCATTCTACACATATGGAATGCATATTTAGTGTCACTCCATGAACTATAATGAGGCCCTAAATATATGCTATCCTCAACATGTTCATACTTTATGGAGGAGCTGCATATCATATTTAAGGAAGAAGAATGATGTTTACTATACTTTATTTTAAAATACACACTTTAGGGGTTTTTAAATTTTTTCTAAATCAGAAACCATTCAAAACAAACAGAGAAAATCCAAAAGAACTGACAAAAAGCAAAAAATCCTCCTGAAACTAATAAGCAATTATAGAAGGGTTGTGGGATATGGAGTATATTACTTTGCTCTGGCTGCCCTAACAAAATGCCACAGACTGCATAGCTTAAACTACAGGTATTTGTTTTCTACAGTTCTGGAGGCTGGAAGTCCAAGATCAAGGTGCCAGCAAGACTGGTTTCTTCTGAGACTGCTCTGTTTAACTTACATGCAGCCAGCCCCTTGCTGCATCCTCATGGTTTTCCTCTTTGCATACCACAACATGGTGTCTGTCAGCATGTCCAAATTTGTTCCATTAAGGGCCATTAAAAAGTTAAGTCAAATTGAAGTCTTTACAAATATCATTTGATAATCAGTTATATGTGGAATCTTAAAAAAATTATACAAATGAATTTATTTGTAAAACGGAAATAGACTCACAGACATAGATAACAAACTTACGATTACCAAAAGGAAGAAGGATGGGGGGAATACATTAGGAGTTAGGGATTAACAGATACATACCACTATACATAAAATAGATAAACAGTAAGAACCTACAGGGAACTATATTCAATATTTTATAACCTATAATAGAAAATAATCTGAAAAAGAACAGATATACAGATATATACATTGGTATAACTGAGTCATTTTGCTATACACCTGAAACCAACACAACTTTGTAAATTAACTATACTTCAATGTAAAAAAGAAAAATAAATAAATAAAATGAAATTTTCACAGTTGGCCTCATTCCCCTCTGACTGGTATCTTTATAAGAGGAGATGAGGGCATACAGAGAAACACCAGGATGTATGTTCACTGACAGAAGACCATGAGAAGAGGTAGCAAAATGTTGTCCATTTGCAAGCCAAGGTGAGATGTCTCAAAGGGAGCCAATCCTACTGGCACCTTGATCTTGGACTTCCAGCCTTCAAAACTGTGAGATCATAAATATCTGTATGCTAAACCACCCAGTCTGTGGTATTTTGTTAGGGTAGCCATGGTAAAGTATCACAATAGCCCACATAATACTGAAGAAGTAAAACAAGTTTGGAGAACTAACTACCTGACTTCAAGACACACTCTAAGGTTACAGCAGGAAGGACAGTGTGGTATTGGTGAAAGAATGGGCAAACAGATCCATGGAACAAAACAGAAAGCCCCCAAATCAATAAACATGTCTATAGTAAACTGATCTCTGACAGAAGAGCAAAGAGAATTAAGTGGAGAAAATACAGTCTCTCCAACAAACGGTACTGGAAAAACTCGACATCCATATGCAAAAAAATAATCCAGTCACAGACCTTACACTCTTCATAAAAATTAACTCAAAATGGATTAAATGTAAAGTGCAAAACTATAAAACTCCTAGAAGATTATGCAGGAGAAAATCTAGATGACCTTGGGTTTGATGATGACTTCTTAGATACAGCACCAAAGGCTTGAGCCATGAAAGAAGAGTTGATAAGTTGAACTTCATTAAAATTTAAAACTTAAGCTCTATGAAAGATACTGTCACAAGAATAAGAAGATCAGCCACAGACTAGGAGAAAATATTTGCAAAAGGCATACTGATAAATGACTACTATCCAAACTATTCAAAGAACTCTTAAAACTCCAAAATAAGAAAATGGATGACATGATTTTAAAATGAGAAAAAGATTTGAATGGAAAGAAAATAATCTCAGGAGAGTACATACTGTTTGCTTCCACCCATAAGACATTCTGGAAAAGGTAAAACTATGAAGACAGTAAAAAAGATTTGCAGTTGCCAAGGGTTTGGGGGAAAGAATGTATGAATAGGTGGAGCACAGGAGATTTTCACGGCAGTGAGACTACTCTCTCTGACACTGTAGTTGTGGATAAATGTCATTGTATATTTGTGTAAAATTCATAGAACACCGGACGCTAAAAGTGAACCTTGATATAAACTAAGGACTTTGGCTGATAGTGTGTCCTAATTGGTTCCTCAATTGTAACAAATGTATCACTCTGATGTGGGATAATGATGGTGGAGGAGATTGTGTGTATTGGGCGTAAATGGGGCATCTCTATACTTTTCATTCAGATTTGCTATGAACCTAAAAGTGCCATAAAAAAATAAAGTCTAAATATTTTTTGAAAGTTAGTTTCTCATTCCTCCAATCCTCACTAACATTTGAAGCATAAACAAATAGCTCCAAAATTTTCTTTAATCTTCTTCCAATTAAATATGAAAGTCTTAAACATACACATACACACAGAGTTTATCTATACAAATGGGATCAGTCAATGCAACTGATCTGCACATTGCTTTAATCATTTATTGTATTGATATATTTTGAAAATTAATAATATTAGATACCAATGTAGTGCACTTCTGGAAACTGTATAGAATTTTGTAGTTTGGATACATTTACTTAACCAACAACCCATTGATTATATTTGTGCTGGTTTTTTTTAACTGTTAAAAACTATATTTCATATCATGGTGTAGTTTAGAAACTGGGGCAAATTTCAGGTAATGAAACTGCTAGGTAAAAGAGTGTGTATATTTAAAATTGTTTTAGAGGAGTCCCACTGTGGCTCAGCAGGATAAGTACCTGATGTTGTCTCTGTGAGGAGGCAGGTTCGATCCCTGGCCTTGCTCAGTGGGTTAAGGACCTGGCATTTCAACAAGCTGTGGTGTAGCTCACAAATGCAACTCAGATTTGGTGTTACCATGGTTGTGGCATGGGCCTCAGTGGCAGCTCTAATTCAACCCCTAGCCCAGGAACTTCCATATGCTGAAGGTGCAGCCATCAGAAAAAAAAAAATTGTTTTAGATACTGCCAAATCACTTTCTGAAATGGTATAGTTTGGACTTCAATCAAATGAGAGAGCCTATATTCCAAGATCTTCGTTAGAGTTAATATGATCATGTTCACTTTTGTCAATTATATAAGGGTAAATGCTAATTTTATTTTTATTTGTTCAATACAAGTGCAACATTTTTTATTGGTGTATTAGTAGTTTGTTTAGTTTTCTTCAAAATAGTTAATTCATGTATTTATATAATATTTTATAATTATTGTTATCTATTTTAATAATTTTTACAAGACTATTGGATATACTAGAAATACTTTGTGCTGTGTATTTTGATTTTCCAATATGACCATGTTTTTGTCGTGATCTAGTTTTAAATTTTAAGTAGCCATTTTTATCAACATTTCCTTTATAAATTCAGGGACATGTTTTTTTACCACCCATGTTTCATCAAAATATTTTTAAGGTTTTAGTTTTTACATTTATACAATTAATATACCTCATATTCATAATAACACTAAAGCAGCCATCCAGGTTTATTTTTTCCACAGATATTAATGCCATTTTCATAACACTATTTTCTAGCTAATTCATCTTTTTCCACTGAATAAAATATTATTTTTATTATACATAACATGTACACATATGCAGTTGAATATTTTCTAGACTCTAGATTTTGTTCACTGAAACTATTTTTTCTTTTTCTTCAAAATCAGCATTGTAATTTTTTACATGTATTGCTCAGAAAACATCATTTTGCAAAGTTTTACTATATAACATCTCATTGGTATTCTAATTTGGAATGCCGTAGGCTTCACAGATTACTTTTAGAAGAAAAAAAAAGTCTTTATGATATTGAAACTATTTATCTAAGAAAAAGTTATGACTATTTTTCTAAGACTTTTTTGTAGGCCTCATAAGAGTTTTAAAGTTTCCTTCACGTAAACCTTGAATATTTCTTGTTCCTAGTTTTTTAAAAAATCTTTTTCTTGGTATTTTAAATGGGATATTTCCTTCATTAAGTTTTCTGTTTATATTTGGGATATAAGAAAACTAATGATTTTGATACAAATTTTGTAACCAGGGAATTTTTGGAATTCTCTCTTTTATTTCTAATAGTTTTCCAGACAATTCTCATGAGTTCCAATAGTATGCCATCATATCATCTGCAAATAACAATAATTTAATGTCCTCCATTCTCACTTTTATAGTTCTCTTCCTCCCAATAACTGCACTAACATTCTCAGAGCTATGATAGTGATAATACTGACCTCTTGACCACCTCTCGACTTTAATTTCCTTTTTACTTAGAGCATATGGGCAATATTTTTCAGGATTTGTCATCTCCCTACCTTTCCCTTTGCAATGCTTATGGGGTAGAAATAGTTTAGGAACATCTCCAATCCTTGGGTAATTTTGCATTCCTCTTTCTTTGGCTTACACTTTTCTTTCTTTATTTTTTCCTTTTTAAGGCCATACCTGTGGCATAGGGAAGTTCCCAGGCCTGGGGTCAAATCAGAGCTGCAAATGCCGGCCTGTACCACAGCCACAACAACACAAGATCTGAGCTGCATCTGTGACCTACACTGCAGCTTGCAGTAATGCCAGATCTTTAACTCACTGATCAAGGCCAGGGATCGAACCTTCATCCTCATGAAGATTACCTGGCGTCCTTAACCTGATGAGCCACATTGGGAACTCCTGGCTTACACTTTTCAAAGATTGTTGTGTGAAGCTGTGCCATTCCCTGTGTTTTATTATGGCCAATGCAGCAGTAGGGTATCTATTTTTATTAGAGTTTTTAGGCTACATCATTGGAGGCTGTGATCCAACTTCTATCTTATTCATTCTCTGCCAGACATTGCCATCCTATTATTGACTGTACGCCTATCAGGTGTCAGACACTTTGCTGAGAAATTTACATTCAGTGGTACATCTAACAATCCCAAAAAGGAGTTCCCTGGTGGCCTAGCAGTTAAGGATCTGGTGTTTTCACTGCTGTGGCACAGGTTTGATTTATGGCCCCAAGAATTTCCACATGCCATATGCGTGTCAAAAAATAAATAAACAAAATAAAATTTTTTAAAAAATCACAACAACTCCAAGAGATCATTATCATTATCTCTAATCTATCAAAGAAGCCTAGACAACTTGCCTTCGGTTATATGGTTAATTAACAGCAGAAGCAGGACTTGAAGTCCTTTTTCTGTCTCCGAGGCCCACCATCTTTGTGCTACATGTCCTTGAATCTCAAGAAGGCAGAATCAAGGGATGTTCAAAGTTCCAGGTAAATGTGGACAAAGGAAAGATCAATTCTGCTTAGGGAGCATGAAGAAGTGATGCTTCTGCTAAGGATTGGCACTGAAAGGGATGAGCAAAAAAAAAAATTGATCTCCCTCCATGATTCAGAAAATTCTCTCTATACCCCATAGGAGAAGTAAACACATCAAAACTTCACAATAGCCCTTGATTGATTTCCCCCTGGGGTCTCAGCAGTTCCTCATTTAATGACTTGGTCAATTATTTTCAAGTCCAGCTTACGTGCTTCGTGAGTGGGCCCCTGTTCAATGAGGTTCTTTAGGGAGGGGAAAAAAAAACTTGTTTTTACCTGAGAAAATTTAATTCAAGTTTTGGACTCATTTATTCTTTCAAGCTGTTTCTATTGTAAACCTAATTCTGTGCTGGGATTTACTGAAGCACAGAATAGAAAAGACATTTGTTCAGAAGTAACTCAAGGATATGATGTGGATTAGAACCTGGGAAAAATCATAAACCATAAAGCTACTGAGTCCTGAAAACACCAAACCATACTTGAAAGAAGATGGGGATTTGAACAGGTGAGCTATTGTTAAATGAACATGAGTATGCCCTATACCGAGAATTACATCTGAATTACTTCCCATTTCAGAGGTTTTATTTAGCCTCTAATTTTTCTCTTAACTCTTTTTAACACTATTAAAGGAAACATTAGCATCTCCTTTCACTCTTTTATAGATGAATAAATAAAAGAATAATTGAATTTCCAGGAGTTAGGGGATAACTAAGACCTTTAATTAGAATGGATAGTTTTGATCAAAGGGTTCTCAACTTATTGGTTGAAGGTGTATTTTGTCATGCTTCATTAAGAGAGTCCTGGAAATCTGAGATTCCTCCTGGCCATTTTCCTTGTTTTTTCTATATCATCCACCCTGTGGAGCTGCTGCTCTTCTGAGTTTAGTTACCTTCACAAGAGGTCAAGTCAAAAACCCTAGGGTAGAGGGAGACAGCTGGAGAACTTCACCTTGATGCTCACAAATGGTGATATAATCAATTGCCCATTTACTGGAAAGAAAATCCAGTGGTTACATATTGATCATTCACAGGGTCTGGCATAGGTATAATCTTGTCGAGAATGCTCAAGAGAAAGTTTGGCACATGGCTTTCTCTTACAGAATGTCTAATCTAGTGTGGAGACCAATGTTATCCATAGAGCATGGTTGGTGAACTACCAATAGAGACTAATAAGAGTATAAATCTTTCATAATGTCAGAATGTAATTGAGAGCTAAAATAGGAGAAGATGTCAAGGTGTCTACTATAACAGTTACAAAGAATATATTCAAGGTTGGAACGTGTCTCTAAAACATCAGGATTTTTTATTTTACTTTGGTTCCAGGAAGAGTCAAACTCTGAATTATCAGTTTATTTCTTATATTTCTATCATGAGATCAAGTTTTCTTAATGATGGGGACATACGATTCATATTTTCATCTCTATTGCAAAGAGAATATTTTATGTCCAATGGTTTAGGTAGTCTTATCAGGAGACTGTTATGGAAATACCAAAAGCATCATATTTTGAATAAACTCAAGAATATAACATAAGTGAATAAAACACATAAAAAATATTTAATTAAATATTTTAATAAATTTTATTTATTAAAATATTTAGTAATAAGTATTTATTTAATAAGCTAATGCATAAAACATCTATTTATCGATATATTTAAAGCTGCACCTGTGGCATGCATAAGTTCCCAGGCCAGGGATTAGATGGGAGCCACAGCAGTGACAACACTGGATCCTTAGCTGCTAGCTCACCAGGGATCTCCAAGAAATTATATTTATTACAGAAAATATTTTTGGGACACACCTTATTAAGCAAGGTCTTAGGAGAAAATATTAAGTTTAATTTCATAAAAGTCATAAAATTCTTTCCAATACAGACATCATAAACAATATTAAGATAAAATTGGCAGGTGTGAGAAAATAATTGCAACATATGTAACAATGAACACATATGAAGACAATCTGAGAAAAAACTATTAGTGAGTAAGAAATAAAAAACAGAACTTTTGTTTCTGTTTTGTTTATTTAGCTCCTGATGTTCAAGGAACTCTCTCTCAAAACACAAGCAAAAGTTAAAAGAGGTCAGTGACCTCAAATGACAAGGAATACAGTCTTTCCAAAATAGTTTGCTAAAGTCAGTTAATAAATGTATTGCTGCAGCGCCTTCAACAATTCATTCTTCAAGAAGATATGACAATTATAAACATATATTGGCTCCAAACAACTCAGCCCCCAAATATATGAAGCACATATTGACAGAATTAAAATAGAATTTAAAAAGAGGTATTTCTAAAATAATATTTGTAGACTTCAACAACCTTACTTTCAATAATGGGTTGATGTTCTGGACAAGAAATCAATAAGAAATATAAATCTTGATACCATATTATAAACCACTAGACCTCATCAACGTATTTAGAATACTTTCATCAACAATAGCAGAATATACATTCTCAAGTTCACATAGAACATCATTAGGGATAGATCATATGTAATAGAAAAAGAAGCACAAGCTAAAATCAAAGTCAGTAGAATGAAGGAAAAGTAAAAATTAGAAATGAATAAAAAAATAAAAAAGTAGTAGAGATAACTAACAAAATCCAAAACTGATTCTTTGAAAAAAAGTCAATAATTTGAAATGCAAGGAAAACACGAGACACCCACTTCAAACACACTAGGATGACTAAAATTTAAAAAAAATGAAAATTAAATGTTGGTTAATTAAATGTGGAGAAATTGAAATCCTGTCCTTTGCTGGTGGGAATGGAAAATGGAAAATAGTTTGGCAATTCCTCAAAAAGCTAAACACAGAATTACCACATAACCAAGCAATTATTCTCCTAAAGATGGACCAAAGAATTGAAATCAGGGATTCAAAATGTATATAAATATTCATTGCAGAACTATTCACTATAGCCAAAAAGTGAAACAACCCAGGTGTCCATCACAGCTGAACAGATAATAAAATCTGATACATACGAATAATGGAAAAATTTTGGCCACATCTGCAGCAGAAGTTCCCAGGCCAGTGACAATGCTTGATCCTTAGCCCTCTGTGTCACAAGGGAATCCCTATAATTTTATTTTCTCCCTGTTTGCAAATATTTGCCCTTTAATATTATACATCCATAAAAAGGAATGAAGTTGTGATACACGCTACAACACCAAGGAAACCTGAAAATTTATGCTAAGTGAAATAAGCCAGACACAGGACAAATATTGCAGGATTCACTTGTATTAAATATCTACAATGGATAAATTCATGCAGAGAGAAAGTAGGCTGGAAGTTGTCAGGAGCTGGGGTAGTGTAAGAATGAGAAGCACTGCTTAACAGTTATAGAGGTTCTGTTTGTGGTGCTGAAAAAATTTTGGACACAGATAATGGTGATAGTGGTATGACCTTGTAAATGTAATTAATGCCACTAAGCTGTACATTTAAAATGGTTAAAATGGCAAGTTTTATGTTATATATATTTTAGCACAATAAAAATGAGAAAAAAAGTGAGGAAATTAGTACTCATCCTTAGGAAGGTAATTCTTCATACTTCCTGGAGGACAATTTGTCACTATCAATATTTAAAATATTTGTGGATGGACGCAATGTATTTTTCCTTTTTAAAAATGGATTTGTAGGACCTAAAGCGTATCAACTTACTTTCATATTGAAAAAGCACAACCTTGAGTGTAAAATTAAATGATTCACCACAACCTCTTCCTACTTACTGGTTAGGACTGGGGGCGCAAAGAAAGCAGAACCATGTTAAATGAAAACCACTCTCCTCTAATAACTCTAAATTTTATACTAAGGGTAGAATGTGACAAGTAGGAATTTTATCGCTTACCCCATTGCCTTCCTAGAATAAGACATATTTTACCAACTCCTCCTGGGGCAAAATATGCAAATCCAGCCAGAATAACAGTTGCAATGCAACAGAAAGCCAAGAATTGGGAAGTTTGTTACTGTTGGTGTTTTACTTTGGTTTCTTTTCTGTTTTTTAGCATAAAACACTTGGCAATGATAAAGGTAGTCTTGTGTTTATTTGGCCCAGTAAAGTCAGCTTTCATTTATCTCCCTCACATTCTAATAAACAGGAAACCCTCAATGACAATGTACAAGGAGAGAAAAAACACAATTTATACACAATAGAGGGACTTCCCATCGTATCATTGTGGCTCAGCAGTTAATGACTCTGACTAGGATCCATGAGGATGCAGGTTGGATCCCCAGCCTCGCTCAGTGAGTTAAGGATCCAGTGTTGCTGTAAGCTGTGGTATAGGTCACAGATGGGGCTCGGACCTGGCATTGCTGTGGCTGTAGTGTAGGCCAGCAGCTATAGCTCCAGTTGGACCCCTAGCCTGGGAACTTCCATATGCCGTGGGTGTGGCCCTGAAAAGCAAAATTAATTAATTGATTTTAAAAAAGTGAATTAAAACACAGTAGAGAACACAAGCAAAAAGCTAAAATGGAGGTTGAAGATCAAAGAAGCAGAGAGGTTTAAGAAACCAAATATTCTCTTCAAAAGAAAAGAAAGAGGGAACAATTCATAAAGCTTAGGACCCAGGAAATACTTGATCAGCCTGAAAGTCCAAAAAAATCTCCAGGATCCATCTCATGTAGCAACAGACCAACATTTGTGTATTTGACTACTTATATCAGTTAATTTTTTCCGGAGTACAAACCATCTCAAAACATAGTGACTTAAATCAACAATCATTTATTTAGTTGACAACTCAGTGGACAAGCAATTTGGGCTGGGATCAGCTGAATGGTTTCTCCAGTCTCATTTGCATTAATCATGCATCTGTGTTCAGCTCTAAGATCATCTCCAGGGCTGACCGGCTGACCAGACTCAGATGGCTCTAGCTGAGATGGCTTGTTTCTGGTCTATGTGGTCCCTTGTCTTTAGGTAAACTAGCTCAAGATAGTTCACAGAAAAGCTGGGCAACTTCCCAAGAGAGTAAGCATAAGAATTCAAGTTCTTCCACTGTGTCTTATTGGTGAAGCAAGTTTCAAACTCAATCTAGATTCAGAAAGTGGGGAAATAGACTTCACCTCTTATTAAAAGAAATGCAGTATCCCATGGCAAAGGGATGATGCTATGGGACAGGAATAATTGTAGCCATCTTTGTAATCAATATACCACCTTACTCCATCAGTCAAGAAGCAGAATCTTAACTTAGAGTCTGTATGTAAGACTGTCCCAGGAATTATGATAACAAATAAGGATTTTTGGTTCCTTTTTGGTTCCTTTTTGTTCTCTGTGCAAATTTTGTTTCTATTTACCTAATGGAAGAAAGAAAAAACAAAACAAACAACCAAAAAATTCTGATGGTTTGAGATTTAGAGAAGTTGCACATGTTCCTCTTAATTTACTCCAAACAGCTGTGATTTTGGAGCTCAAACTAGAGTATTAATGGCCCAGTTGTTGCCTTTTAGGCTTGGAGTCTACTGGGAATCCCACACATAAAATGTGCCTGGGAAACAGAAGTGAAGCAGGGATCCATTCTCCTTTGGTAAAGGAATGATTTGATTAGGACATTCAAGATGAGCAGGATTTTGCCAGACTAAGTAATTCTGGAAAGACAGTCCCAAAGAAAGGACAACATGGTGAAAAGATAAGTAAGTCTGACATACTCGGCAAAGTGTGAGCAATTCAGTGTGAAAGGCTCAGCTAGAAGAATACAAGCAGCAGAGGATAGGCTATAGATTCCCATCTAAGGCAGAGCACAGAAATCCTCCACCGAATGCAGAAGTGTCGGTGAAGCTCCCACATCTTACTCTGATCACCTGTTTTATCAATGGCATAGTTCTAGACTGAAGCTACATTTAAAATTCCCCCTTGTATCAGAACACCTAACATCTTCATGTGTCTGTGAAGTCAGAAACCCTGTTGTTACATTGTTCTATTTACCCCGTATTTGTTACCTTCTGCAGAACAGGAATATGGTTGGCTCTCGATTTGTCTCTCAATATTAGACACTCCAAAATTGACTGATCAGCTTTGAATTGGGATGATCCTCTTTTGTAGAACTTCCCACAGTCACTTCACGTCAGAAAAGTTCCTTTTCTTCAGAGATTTGTTTTTAGTATAAAATCGGATCCTGGCATGGTCTTGATTCTTATTGACAAGCTTCCTTGTTTACTGTTGTTCATCCTTAAGACTTTGCCTCGTTAGAGACTGAAAGGTTAACAACTGAACCCTGTTTGCTTCGAGCAAATCAGACTCAATTTTCTGGAGCTCATGGTAAACAATCTGCTCCAAAAGAGCTAATTAGGACTGAAGTTATGAAATGTGAGTCTAGACGGCACCATTTGTATCATCTCAATTGCAGGCTTCTTTTTCTCCTTCATATCAACAGATCCATTCTGTGGAAGTCAATCTCTTTTTTTTTTTCCTCAAAAGGAAAATGTGCATTGAAGATGGGGACCCGTGCTCTGTAGCTTTCTGATGACAAGGATGACTACAGCAGCAGAAAGTAAACTATAAAATATATGAAAAATCTTGTCAGCTTCCTAGAGCTGAGCTCATAGTTACTGGCAAGCTCCAAAAGGCACCAGGGCTGCCATTCATTTGAGAACCACAGAGTGGGGTTTCTGGATGTAGCTCAGGTAGTAATAATCGTGTGTGTGTGTGTGTGTGTGTGTGTGTGTGTGTGTGTGTGTGTGAAGGAAGGGAGGGACCTGTCAATAGGTAAAAATGGTTCTTAGGAGTTCTTTGGTGGCTCAGTGGGTTAAGGATCCAATGTTGTCACTACTGTGGTGCGAGTTTGATCCCTGGCCTGGGAACTTCCACATGCCTCTGGCACAGCCAAAAACACCAAACCAAATCAAACCAAACAAAACAATTTTTAAAAAAGTTGTTCTTGCCTTGTGCGTCAGATTTTGTGGCATAACAGACCCATTCAAACATACTGGCTTCACACACAAAAAAAAACTTTTTTTGCAACATGCATGGCATGTGGAAGTTCTTAGGGCAGTGATTGAATCTGTGCCACAGCTGTAGCCAGAGCCACAGCAATGGCAATGCAAGATCCTTAACTCACTGAGCTACATGAAATAACAACACTTTATTCATGTTCTGATGTGTCTGAGGTGACTGAGTAATTCTGCTCATCTGAGCCTGGCTCAGCTAATTAGAGCTGGGCATACTCATGAGTTTGCAGACAGCTACTAGTCAAGTGGAGACAGGGACTCAGCTTGGATGGCTCATCTCATTCATAAGGTATTTCATGTTCCTGCAGTCTGGCTGAAACTTATTAGCATGGTGCCCAGCAGGGTTCCCTGGGAGTGAGCAGAAGTATGCAAGGCTTCTAGGCCCAGACTTAGAATAAGCAAGTCATTCCATTCACCACATTCTATGGGCCAATTCAAGTCCCAGATCCAGGCCAGATTTCAATAGTAGGAAAAGAGACTTCATCTCTTGAGGAGTCACACAGACATTGAAAAAGTACATAGAGATAAAGAAAGGTGGGAATTTGCACCATTTTTTTTTTTTTTGCACTCCACCACAAGTCATAAGGGATTGAGAGTTTGCTTATGAACAAAATCTGAAGCTAAACCAAATTACGTATTCGTCAGTTATTTTATAAATAAACTGGGTGGGTTGTGTTGAAGAATGAAATAGGGTAGGTTGATTTTCTACCCACTTCTCCAACTTATTCTTGTTTGCTGGTTTGGGAAGCTCTTTGTTAGATGGTTGATGTATCAAGTTGTGATGGATAACTTTAGTTAAGTGTGAATAAAGGGCTTCTCTATGTAATAGCACTTAATATTTTTTGTATTCTATCAGACATAAAATGGCTCAGAGAAGCAGGTTAGGACAATCATGAGAGACAAGGCATGTGGGTGTGCAGTCACTCAGGTAGAACTGGTTCTCTGCCTCTATCTCATTCTATTAGACAAAGAAGTGGTGGGGTCCCAAAAGTTTTGGTTCCAGGGATTCCAATAGAATGCATAAGTACAGCTAAAAGCTGATGTTACTGAGTAATGGTGACAGATTCTAGGAAATTCAACATTGAATATTTAAAAGACCTGAAGGATTATGGGTGGGTTTCACTGAAATGAGGAGGGGGATCTTTGTTCACAGTAGCTTTGAAAAAAGCATCATGGCACAATGGGGAAAAGAATAGGACACCAGTTTAGAGTCTAATCAGGTGATTTGATCAGTTTTAACTTCAGGGAAGATGGAACAATAACACTATACCTGGACAGGAGGCTTGAGGTTCTAAAAAACAAATTATAGGAGCCAAATTGAACAAGGAAAACATATTCCAAAATATCCTTGAAGCTAGAGTGAGTTTACCATCCCTGCCTGACTGGTGTTCCCTGGCTTGGATCCAAAGTAGCCTCTGCATACATGTATGTGTGACTGGGTCACCTTGCTGTGCAGCAGAAAATTGACAGAACACTGTAAATCAGAAATAATGGAAAAAATAAAAATCATTATTAAATAAATACATAAATACATAAATAAAAACAAAGTGACCTCAAATGCAGGAATGGTCATCAATAGGAACAGACAGTGGTCCAGGAACAGTCTTCTAGTTTTGCTCTCAACGCAGTACCTATGTTAAAGAACTCCAAGAGTTCTGCTATCCGTACTTCATTATCATTTTGATGTTCCTTCTTTCATCACTGATGTTCCTAATTTCCTTCTTTCTGATGTCATTTACCTTCTGTCTGAAGAAATTCCTTTTGTCATCCTTTTTAGAATAGGTCTGAGACAATAACTTCTTTTAGTTTTCCTCCCACTGAGAATGCATTTATTTCAGTTTTATTCCTGAAGCATTTTTTTATATAAAATTGTGGGTGAACCCTTCTTTTCTTTTAGCATCTTAAAAACGCTATTTAACTTTCTTCCAGACTCCATCATTTTTTATGGGAATTCTGTAGTCATTGGAATCATTATTCTTCTATAACTGAAGCATTTTTTTTCTGGCTTATTTCTATAATTTTTCTTTGTCTCTGACCTTTGATCATTTTTAAGTTATGTATCTTGGTATTGATTTCTTTACATTTTTCCTGTTTGAAGTTTCCTGAGCCTTTGAATCTTCTAAATTATATCTTTCAAAAATTTGGGAGAATTTAGCCATTATTTCTTCAAATAGTTTTTTTTAATGTTCAGTCCATCTTTCTTTCCCATTCTTGGGATATGAATATCACTTCAAAATGATTTAGGTTGATTATTATCTTCTGTATTTTTTTTTTGACTATTTGCCATTTCTTGGGCCACTCCTGTAGCATATGGAGGTTCCCAGGCTAGGGGTCTAATTGGAACTGTAGCCACTGCCTACACCACAGTCACAGCAACGCAGGATCCGAGCCGCGTCTGCGACCTACACCACAGCTCAGGGCAACACGGGATCCTTAACCCACTGAGCAAGGCCAGGGATCAAACCTGCAACCTCATGGTTCCTAGTTGGATTCATTAACCACTGAGCCACAACGGGAACTCCAATCTTCTGTATATTTTATTTTATTTTATTTTATTTTATTGTCTTTTTGCCTTTTATGTGAGCCACTCCCGTGGCATATGGAGGTTCCCAGGCTAGGAGTCTAATTGGAGCTGTAGCTGCCAGCCTACACCAGAGCCACAGCAACTTGGGATCCGAGCTGCGTCTGCAATCTACACCACAGCTCATGTCAACGCCGGATCGTTAACCCACTGAGCAAGGGCAGGGACCAAATCCGCAACCTCATGGTTCCTAGTCGGATTCGTTAACCACTGCACCACGACGGGAACTCCTGTATATTTTAATAATGCTACCAGATTATGTCTTATCTGTCAACACATATTTTGAATTTTCGTTATCATTTTCCTCTTTTGATGATTTTTATTTTTTCCACTAGAGTTGGTTTACAATGTTCTGTCAGTCTCTGCTGTACAGCAAAGTGATCCAGTCACACACATATATACATTCTTTTTCTCACATTATTCCCTATCATGTTCCACCATAAGTGACTAGATAGAGTTCCCTGTGCTTTACAGCAGGATTTCACTGCTTATCCACTCCAAATGCAATAGTTTGCATCTAATAACCCCAGATTCCCAGTCCATCCTACTCCCTCCCCATTGGCAACCACAGGTCTGTTCTCCATGTCCATGAGTTTCTTTTGTGTGGAAAGGTCATTTGTGCCATATATTAGTTAGTTTCCGGACATAAGTGATTTCATATGGTATTTGGCTTTCTCTATCTGACTTACTTCACTTAGTATGAGAGTCTCTAGTCCCATATATGTTGCTGCAAAGGGCATTATTTTGTTCTTTTTATGGCTGAGGAGTATTCCATTGTGTAGATATACCACATCTTCTTATTCCATTCGTATGTCAATGGACATTTATGTTGTTTCCAGGTGTTGGCTATTGTGAATAATGCTGCAGTGAACATATGGGTGCATGTATCTTTTTCATGGAAAGTTTTGTCTGGGTATGTGCCCAAGAGTGAGATTGCTATGTCACACCATAGTTCTATGTATAGATTTCTAAGGTATCTCCATACTGATCTCCATAGTGGTTGTTATCAGCTTACATTCCCACCAACAGTGCAAGAGGGTTCCCTTTTCTCCACACCCTCTCCGGCATTTCTTATTTGTTGACTTGTTAATGATGGCCATTTGCAGCCAAATTGTTTATTTTAGTTTAGAAAAACTAAGTTCTAAGCTGAGGGCAAGAGAACAGAAGCTGTGGAAGCTACTCAAAAATTGAGTATTAAATGAGAAAAAAGGTAACCGCTTTCATATGGTATCTGTCACTGACGGGTGTCTCCATAAGTGAGAAAATGCGAAAGTCTCTTCTGTGTGTCCCCATATATAACTCTCCAACCTGGTAAAACCAATATCTACCTTATTATGAAGAACACCAATATTCATACTGTTATTTTCAGTAACATAGCATTAGTATTGAACAATGAGTAACCAGTAAACACTGAGAATAAATTAGATGTATTCATATGATAAAATACTGCCAAGTCATTGAAAAAATTCTACTCTTTGAGACTAAAGATATGAGACCAGGCTGCCATTCATTGTAATTAAGCAAGACATGAAATTTTATATCACATAATTACAATTTGATAAAATTTTGTAGGGGATTTCTAAAGGGAAATATCTCTTTGGTTACAGGATAATCAATCCTCTTTTTCTTACTTTTAGTACTTTCAAATGTTATATGTTGAACATATATTACATTATAGTCAAGAAAATATAACATCAATACATTAGTGTCTGATATGATTAGGGTCCTCTGATGCGTACTGTTTCTTGTGCTGGTTTCTTGCAGGTAATACATGGACCATTGTAGATTGACAGATTTATTCAGCTGGAGGGCCCCTAGTGGTGGGAATTCTCACAGAAAAAAAAAATTTGAAGATTTCAGAAATGCCTTTTGTCATCTGTCTAGTGGGGCACTTAGATAGACTCTTGGCTCAGTGTCCAAGAGGGTACAAGCAGACTGCCTCCTCTGAGATTTCCCAAGTTTATAATCTAAAGGAGTTGGTAAAAACAGCTAGTCCCAGATCTGGAGACAAGTAATTTGTTGCCCTAAGATAATAATGACTGTGCAGACCCCACCCCTGCACTGATTTCTATATACACCATATAAAGAAGTTCTTTCTATACTAGGAGGTTGGTCCTTTGCTGTGATGTGAGTTGTATATATATTTTCCAATTTGACATTTATCGTTTGATGTGATTTAGTATGATTTCTTTCTGCAGTCAAGGTAATCAGTCATTTCTGTGTTGACTTCTGGTGTATGAATCAGTTTAAAAAAGACTCTCATTCTGAGAAGAATGTGTCTATGTTCACATATGACACCGTTATGCTTTCATTTTTGGTTTAAATTGTTGAACTTTTTATTGAGGAATATAATACCTACCTAAATGTATATAAACCCTAATTATAAAGCTGACTGAATGTTACAAATGGAACACACCTACGTGATCAGCACCCAGATCAGGAATCAGGACATTAGCAGGATACCAGAAGTTCCCTGAGACCTCTCCAGTCACAAGTACCCACTCCCCAAAGTTAAATGCCATCTTGGCTTAGGAGACAACAATCAAGTTCCTTACAAAACTCCCTCTGTTTCACGCCTAGAAAATTATTCAATTCTGGATAATAGTTTATTGAGCAGAACCGTTTATAGTCGTCAAAATAATTACCCATTTTGCCAACAGACTTGACTTTGTAGATGCAGAGGAAAGGATATAGAAGGAATTTATGGATGAATCAGACATTAATATAAAATGCTTTGGACACTGTGACACAGAAACTATATACACTTAAAGATTAAAATAAAATCCTGGAGTTCACATTGTGGTGTAGAGGTAATGAACCTGATTAGCACCCATGAGAATGCAGGTTCAATCCCTGGCCCCACTCAGTGGGTTAAAGATCCAGCTGCCAGTGCAGGTCAAAGATGTGGCTCAGATCTGGCATTGCTGTGGCTGTAGTTATGATTCGACCCCTAGCCTGGGAACTTCCATACACCACAGGTGTGGCCCTAAAAGATAAAATAAAATAAAATCTTGAAGAGACCATTTTTCCCATCCCTGCAATATAATTTTTATTATTACTGAGTGTGTTGTTTCTGGACCCTTTCCTTTGATGAATGCCAAGATTTCACTATTACCATTGATACCAAAATGAACCAAAACCATCAGTAATGTATTTTTTTTCCTTTAATATCCCTCTAACATGAACATCAAACTCCAGAATTTAGAGAGGCTTACTAGTGATATCTTTAAGAGAAGCATGGTTTACATGCTTAAAGAAAGACAGAGAAACAATTTTGATGAGGAGGAAAGTAAATCATTGTTCATTGTTTAAAGTTAGAGGAATCAAATAATCAGGGGATCATAGATAAATGAAACAGGAAGGGAAAATAGGGTAAGGTTAGAGAAATGGAATAGGGCAACTCCTGAAGAAGTGGGATTTTTGTCAAAAATGCAAAATAAAATGCAGGAGACAAAAAGGATAGAGTAAAACTGTATTACATAATTATTGAAAGAGTAAGATTATTTCTCCAAGTAAATCAGAAATACTAAAGTTTATATCCTGTAGATTTAAGATAAGCAAGTTTGTAGCTCAAAACCAGAGAAACAGAGGCTTTGAACAAATTTCAACAATAGAAGAAAAATCTATCTTCTTCATTGCATTGACAGTTCTATTCCAAGTTTTCCTGTAACCTTCCAATTGCTAAATTTGATTCTTTTCAATTCTCTTCTCACTTGACCTCTCTATGGTTTTTGATGCTATTGATCCCTGTCTCTTTCTTGAAATTTGTCTGCTCTTTGGCTTCTGCGAAATCACTTCCTCCTGTCTCTCCTTTCACTTTTATCACTTCTGCTCAATCCCTGTTCAAGTCTGGGCTCCTGTCAATGGCTGAGCCTGAGCAAGAATTTGTGTCCAGAATTAGTCAGGTGACCCCAAGGAGGAAGAGTGAGAACAGGGGAAGGTGAAGGAAGAGGGAGAAGTCATAAAAAGAAGTTATTTCATGCACTACTCAGATACTAGCCTAAATTCCATTTCTAGGGCCACACCTGACACTAACTATCATAATCAGGTTTTCCTGAAAGAGAGTTGCAGATAAGGATTTGTAGACAGGTATTTTATTTTGGAATTATATCAGTATATAGGAATGAAAGACCCAAAAGACAGAGGGAAAGAGAAAATCTCCATATGTAGTTCACCACTGAGCATAACTTAGGCTGGATTCTCCCTGGAATTCTCGAAGAACATATACAACACCTCTTAGAATTTCCTACCTGAGGAGTGAGCAGAAGAATTTTTAACCATCAGCTCCTATCCCATTACCTATTCATTGAAGGTTGCCCTGAGCTCATTAACTCCTTGCATGTCCAGACTGTGCACAGATGCCTGGCTGACAGACACCTACCAGTATCTGAAGTGTTAGAGAAACCTGGGACACAAAGTGGAAAACAGGTGGCATACACTGAAGATGAAATACTGTCCACATGTGGTGCATCAAATATCACAAGGGACTGTCTGCTAGAGCACAGCTGAAATCAGAGATTAGGCTATGATTTGCTGCCCTGAGTTGTGTCTGGTATGTATTATATATTATCTGGTATATATACACCAGTCAATCAAAGACAAGTGTGCTAAGGATTCTATCCATGGTCCAGACCCACATCTATCTCAGAGGAATTATTTCATTAAGCAACTTTATGCTTCTGTGATGAAGAAACATATTAATAATACTATAATGTAACTGGTTCGCTGGACTATCTCTACCAATTCTATTGATCTTCTGCAAACTGACGGGACTGGACTAACTCATCTTGCAAATGGAAAAGAAAACACTTCTATCACAATTATTAAGAGTTGACAACCATAAAAATATACCTATAAGCTCGTAATCTTCTTGAAGGACGGATGCTAAAATGGTCTAGACAGCATGTTAGCAGTTAGAAAAATGGAATCTGAAAATCTGTATTTGTTTTAATTCTTGAGTAGTGGTCACTGGGGTAAAGACTGGCTGAAGTTTCCTGCTTCTCGCTATCTGCCAGGTTCTGAACCTCTGCCTCCTTTTCTCTTTCCCAAACATCTTTCCTCCAGAGGGTCCTTGCCCCAAATCATACCTTATGGCATCTTTTCCTGATTTTTTTTGACTCTGGTTTTTTTCTTATCATCCCCTGTTTTCTAATAGGGAAGGTAGCATAAAGATTTGTATGTGAATTCTGAACTAACTGATGTCTCTTAAACCATATGTACAACTGATTAATTAGGTTCCCTCAATGACCTATCAAGTTACAGTTGGCGCAAAGGCTTTTTAATTCTTCTTACTACAACATTCTTAGGAAAGACCAAATAAATGCAAGGGTAAGGACTACAAAACTCAAATAATATTTTAGGAAGGGCTTAAAATGGAATAATCCAGATGCAAAGAGCATTTTGTTTGGAAGCAGAGAAAGATGAAGGAAAGAGATCAATAAAAATCTAATAAGAAGAACTGCCTAGCTTAGGATCAGTAGTGATTTGTGGAGATATGAAGGGATCCACAATAAATAATAACCTAAGACAATATCACCCTGCCATGCCTCATGTAAAAGGAATTGTGATATATTTTTATCTGTAAGAGGCTGTGCATCTTCCCTGTCTATAAGAAGCCTTTCTCTATATTTCACTTTGGGCTCTTATTCTCTCAGAATTGATATCTTTCAGAATAGCTCATAATTGTGTTTGATTATTCTCTAGACTTATCAACAAAGATTTGTTTACTTTATTGTCTTTTTGTTGCTCTTGATAATAAAGAATGTCTGTTTAATCGCTTCTCCAGACTTTTCCATGTGGTCTCTGAAGATTAGCTTGTACTTGAGTTTGGGTTGGTCTGAACCAGATGCCTCCTGAGGGGACTAGATCTGACCCAGAGGAAAGACAAGATCACAACTACTGGACCACCTCCAAGAGAAATGTGGTGTTCAAAGCTATGGTAGAAGAAAAGACATGTGCTCCAAGGCTGGAGAAGGTAGCTGTTGTCAGTAGTGCCAAGGATGTGGTGTTTAGGAGGACTCCTCAGAAAGCAGAGCCCGATGAAAGAACTTGAGTTCATAGGATTTACTGAGGACGTGTCCTTCAGGACAAATTTTAAGAGAGTGATAGGAAAAGACTTGTATGGATAAAGAATAAAATAAGCTTGTGATCTCAGATAAGGTCCTAAGAGACTCTGAAGCATAAATCACAAGACAGAATCATCTCTACTTGAGGTAAGTAGGCTTGGATTGTGTCCCTCCATATCACTCAGTCATGCCCACTGGCCACCCCTATGTTTGAGGGCCAGCACATTACCTCCAGCAGTAAGCTAGCTTTCCATCAGCAAGGTCAGTTTACCATAGAGGGGAGGCAGCTGTAAGCCATTAGCAGCCCACATTTACATGGCTGGAGGATGGTAGCAACAGCCAGCTTCAGGGATCAAGTACTTTCTCAGATGAAACTCCACATGAAAAGTCGAAATTCCCTCTAAAGTCCCTGACCATGCCATCTTCATTGCAACACTTAGGTAAATGAAATGATCTATGGAACTATATTAAGCTCAGTACCGGGACTCAGAGTTCTTCCTTGCTCCATTTATCTACCCCAACAGTGTTCTGCCTATAGGAGAGCCCTTGACTGAAGCTTTTTGTGAATAATTATGCTAGATCTCAGATAAGGCATTATTCCTAAAGAATTCAAGTAGTATCCAAGACAGGGCAGCAAAGGTCTTACTGGGTATGAGCAGAAAATGCTTCTGAGATTGGGTTGCCTAGGATTGGTGATGTATAGGCAGCAGAAGGAGGCAGAAGGGGGCATAGTGTGAACCACAATCACAAGACGAGAGCCTGAAGCCAATGAAAAAGAAGGACATCTGTGTAGAACTCCCTGTTAGGGAAGAATATATCTCAAGTCTGGTCCAACTTCATGGACATCCTGAAAAGCCTCCAGGCTGGAGCTGAACCAGCATACTGAAGATACCAAAGAGCTTACCTGGGCTCCACCTCGGCCGGGACTGCTCACAGAAAAGGTGGGGAGAGGCAAAGGTCATGTCTCCATGGCAATAAGCCCTGCACTGGCCAGCCTAAGGGAGGGTTTATCACTTCTGTTTGTACTCACTGCCTTTGGGGAGCGAGGAGTGGAAAGGAGAGGGATGGAAGGCATAGCTCACTTTGACACCTCAAGCAACCTGGCTTCTCCACCCACTTTTCCATTCCAAATTATTCTAATTAATTCAAATGATCATCTTGGAGTCTTTGGTTATCATTAGGGGAGCCAAAAATTATTCCATGGCAACAGGACCTGATGTTTGGTAGAAACTTTTAATCAATATCAATGTCCATAATGAGAAAAGCCTTGAAATCCAGCAAAGCAGTAATACATATACTGGCTTTTGGACTGAACGCACTAATGGTTTCAGAAAAAAAAAAAATACACCACTCTCCAGAAATGCAGCTAATGAGCTCCATCAGGGCTGGAAAGTTGTATTTAATAGACCTAACACTCCCTTGCCAGCAGCTCCCAAATACCAAGCTACTCCCACTATTCCTTGGATGTTCTCTGATTATGACTTGCTTGTGGGCTTAGGGTGGAATTCTATTATTTAAGCATAATTAATCTCTTGCTACAAATGCTTATCCTTCTTGCTAATTTGTGCTTATGGCCCAGAAGGGAAGGCTGTGGTCACTGGCAGAATGGGGTCCTTCTCTGACAAAGATGTGTCTATTTTTTCAAGAATTACAGTTGTGAGACTTAGCTACACACGAGGGAATCTAGAATGGCAGGAAGTCCCTATCACTCTAGAAGTGATGCACAGGTCACAATATCTGTTAAAATGTTTGCCTATTATTTTCATTGGGTTCTATGTTTTCTTACTACGGAGCTTTGAGTTTGTTATGTAATAAGTCCCATTTTAGATAACTGAGTTGAGAGTGTCCTTTCCCTACTTGTAATTTGGCTTTTCATTCCCTTAACATTATCTTTCATAGAGCAAACATTTTACATTTTGATGATGTCCAATTTATCATTTTTTATTAGGTTGTATTGTTTGGTAATCAGATCTAAGTACTTTTGGCCTAACCAAAGGTCATGAAGATATCTTCTAGAAGTTGTGCACTTTTATGATTTGCAATTAGTCTATGAAGAAAGAGATTATCACATCGAAGTTTCCCAAAACTGAGTCTATTTTTTTGGCCACACCCACTGCATGTGGAAGGTCCCTGGCCAGGGTTGAGACCCGTGCACAGCAGTAATAATGCCAGATCCTTCATCCACTGAACTCCTAGGCCTATTTTAAATGGCAAGGTTATGTACATCATTAAAAATACTGACACAATGTGTAGCACCACGACGTTTTAGATGATAATGCCACAATAAAAAAAAATGTAATGATTAGAGATGTGAATAGGAAGTCCTTTAACATTGACTACACACACAACGCACACACAGGCCACTTTCTCTGTCCGAAGGACTTCTTCCAAGCATAAATCTAGTCACAATACTAATGTCACCTTGGATTTACTCTCCATCCTGCTGCCCAGGATCATTTCAGATGACATTCTATAATCTGATCTAACCTAGCTCAACATATATGTCCTTTTACATGACAGGTTAAAATAAAGCAGGATTTTGAAACATTTTATAGAGATTAGGAAGGATTTGTTCCATACCCAGTCTACTTTGTCAATATGTCATCTCTCCTTTGAGTTATTTTAACCCTTTCCATTGCTCATCCCAGGCAGAAATGCATTGTTTGTGGTCAAAATTAAAGAATATTTAAATAATTCAGATTAAGTTGCAAAATAAAAGTTCAATTCCATTAAATGGCACAAACATTCATTGAAGCTCTGTCATTTTCCAGGTTTTAAACAAGGCTATGTGAGTAATAATCACAAGTAAAACTCTAGCCCTGCTTTGACAGAGCTAGTGAACTAAGAGAAGAGACAGATATTTTATGGCCAAGATAAGTTAGGGCTTCATCAAATTTATTTCCTCTTCTTCCTAATACAGAGCAAACAGCTAAAATTTAAATTAAGAAACATTCCCAAAATAGTAGTTCCTGTTGTGTCAGCAGATTAAGAATCCAGCTAGTTTTCATGAGAATGTGGGTTCAATCCCTGGCCTTGCTCAGTGGGTTAAGGATCTGGCATTGATGCAAGCTGCAGCTTAGGTCACAGATGTGGCTCAGATCTGTTGTTGCTGTGGGTATGGCATAGGCTGGCAGCTGTAGCTCCGATTTGACCCCTAGCCCAAGAACTTCCATATGCCATAGATGTGGCCCTAAAAAGGAAGGAAAAAAAAAGAAAACTTTTCTTAAATAAAGGGAAATTCTAATCTACATATTGTAGGAATATACTATATTCTAAAGAAAACTGTTGCCGCAAAAGTCAACACAAAAATAATTCCAATAATGCCATTTGCAGCAACATGGATGGAACTAGAGACTCATACTGAGTGAAGGAAGTCACAAAGAGAAAGACAAACACCATATGATATCACTTATATCTGGAATCTAATATATGGCACAAATGAACCTTTCCACAGAAAAGAAAATCATGGACTTGGAAATTAGACTTGTGGTTGCCAAGGGGAAGGGGGAGGGAGGAGGATGGACTGGGAGCATGGGGTTAATAGGTGCAAACTGTTGCCTTTGGAATGGATAGGCAATGAGACCCTGCTGTGTAGCACTGGGAACTATGTCTAGTCTCTTATAATGGAACACGATAATGTGAGAAAAAAGAACGTATACATGTATGTGTAACTGGGTCACCATGCTGTACAGTAGAAAAAAATTTATATTGGGGAAATAACTTAAAAAAATTAAAAAATAAAATAATTTTTTTTAAAAAAAGCAGCTGAAATGGTACATTCCCATGGACAGTGTAGGAGGGTTCCTTTCACAGATGTGGCTCGGATCTGGTGTTGCTGTTGCTCTGATTTGACCCCTACCCTGAGAACTTCCATTCACTGTGGGTGCAGTCCTGGAAAAAAAAAAAAAGAATTGTATATTCTGCCAAGTAGTAAGAGCTACTAGCAATTTGGCTTTGCAAAGTGTCAGGAAATATGGTGCCAATGTGCTATTTTGAGGAATGTGCTAGATGATTAGAAAGTCTTCAGCAAGATGACTGATGGTGAACATTGCTTGTATTTATCTATACAGAGAATTAAGAATTAACCAAAGGATTACAAACATAAAATGCAAATGCACATTTATAAATATCAGAAAATACAATGACAGTTTTATCTCTTCTTTTCCTACTTGGATGCCTTTTATTTCTTTTTTTTTTTTTTTTTTGTCTAATTGCTATGGCTAGGACTTCCAAAACTATGTTGGATAGCAGTGGTGAGAGTGGGTATCCCTGTCTTGTTCCAGATTTGAGTGAGAAGGCTTTCAGTTTTTCTCCATTGAGTATTATATTTGCTGTGGGTTTGTCATAAATGGCTTTGATTATGTTCAGGAATGTTTCCTCTATACCCACTTTGGTGAGAGTTTTTATCATAAATGGATGTTGGACTTTGTCACTATGGAGAAAAGTATGGAGGTATCTTAGAAATCTATACAAGAACTACCATATGACCCAGCAATCCCACTCTTGGGCATCTATCCAGACAAAACTTTCCTTGAAAAAGACACATGCACCCACTTGTTCATTGCAGCTCTACTCACAATAGTCAAGACATGGAAACAACCCAAAAGTCCATTGACAAACAATTGGATTAGGAAGATGTGGGATATACACACAATGGAATTCTACTCAGCCATAAAAAGAATGATATAACACCATTTGCAGCAACATGGATGGAACTAGAGAGTCTCACACTGAGTGAAATAAGTCAGAAAGAGAAAGATAAATACCATATGATATCACTTATAACTGGAATCTAATATACAGCACAAATGAACATTTCCACAGAAATGAAAATAATAGCCTTGGAGAATAGACTTGTGGCTGCCTGGGGGGAGAGGGAGGGAGTAGGAGGGATCGGGAGCTTGAGGTTAATGGATGCAAAATATTGCTCTTGGAATGGATTTACGATGAGATCCTGCTGAGTAGTATTGAGAACTATGTCTAGATACTTACATCGCAACACAACAATGGGAGGAAAAATTATGTATACATGTATGTGCAACTTGGTCCTCATGCCGTACAGTGGAAAATTTAAAAAAAATAAATAAAGTAAATAAAAATATCAGAAAAAAATAAATATCAGAAAAAAAGAAAGAAAATAGATGATATTGAGAATGTCTTAATGGGCTCTTAAAGAAAATAAATTTTTAGATGCAGTTAAGAGCAAACCACAACTCTAGGTGCTGTATACAAGAGACTTAAACCAAATGATTAGACAGGATAAAAATGAAAAGATAGAAAAGATATAAGGGCAATGACAAACCAAAAAGGAAAGCAGGGGGCATGATCTTAATTCTAAACAAGGTAAGTTGAGGCAAAAACACATTAAATTTATCAGAAAAGGGGATTACATTGCTACAAGTAACATACTGTGATATCTGAATAACCCTTCCCCCAAGATGTCCCTTCCTCATCCTGGAACCTGTGAATATGTGACTATATATATATATAGTATATATGTGTGTGTGTGTGTGTGTGTATATATATATATATATATATATAGTATATATGTGTGTGTATACATATATATATGTATATATATATATATTTATTTATTTATTTATATATAATTTGTTTTTTGCCTTTCAGGGCCGTACCTGTGGCATTTGGAGGTTTCCAGACTGGGGGTCCAATTGTAGCTACAGCTGCCAGCCTGCACCACAGCCACAGCAACGCAAGATCCGCACCGCAACTGTGACCTACATTTCAGCTCACAGCAATGCCAGATCCTCAACCCACTGAGCAAGGCCAGGGATGGAACCTGTGTCCTCATGGATGCTAGTTGGGTTTGCTAACTGCTGAGCCACAACAGAAACTTCCTGACTTTTTATTTTTAAGACTTTGCAGATAAGGATAATGAGATGGGAAGATTATCCTGAATTTTCTGGGTGTGTCCAATGTAATCACGAGGGTTCTTGGAGGAGTGAGGCAGTCGGTACATATTCAGAGAAAGATGTGAGGATGGAGCAGAGGTCAGAGGGGAGATGCTTTGAAGATGGAGAGAGGGGCCATGAGCCAAAAAAGGTGACTATTGGAAGATGAAAAAGGTAAGGACATGGAAAGAGCCTTCAGAAGGAACTAACCCTGCTAGCACTTTGATTTTAGCACCATTAGGTTTATTTGAGACTTTTGACCTTCACATCTGTAAGAAATAAATTGTTTTTTAAGCCACCAGGGCTATGGTAATTTGTTACAGCAGCCAAAGAAAATAAAGATGATAGCAATATATAATAAAGAGCCTACAAGAAGGGCAACTAGCAATCATGAACATTTCATCCACTCAAAAATATATTCACATTTTTAAAAATATGTCAGCTGTAAACGAGGGGTAAGTTTCTGGTAAATTTCGGCTTGACTTATGTATCTATTGTTGACTTACACAGTTGCTTACTCTGTGCAATGTACAATAATAAATAACATTTATCACTAACAACAGTACTAAAAGATATGGATTATCACCCTTTAGAGTAGAATAAGGTCACATACTGCTGTTCATGAAGGGAAAGTAATTTTTCCCCAACAACAAGCTAGCAATAAGTAGAGCTAGATTTTTAAACCTTTCTCTGCCTGGCACCAAAATTCATGCTCTCCAATATTTTATGTTTTAAGCATTTGATTTTTTTTTCTATTATGATGCTCACATCCTGAATAAGGACAATGGGGTGGGAGAGGGGGTGAAGGAAAATTAGGGTTCATTGACCAGTAAGGGATGTCTTAGGTTCTCTCACACACATATAATTGTATTCATTTACCTAATTCCAAAAGCAGCCTCAACAATAACAAAAGGACTCTGGCTTGAGAGGCATGTCAACCTAAATACAAATCTTTAACTCACAGCTCCTAAAGTCCCCCGAAGTAAATTCAATCTATCACATATTACTATACAACTAGTGAAAGGTGTTAGCTACTCACCTGACGCTTAAATGAGTTTCATCAAGAAAAGAAGAAGGGACTATCCCTCTCAGCTTCCATTCACCTCCACTGTGGAGGAGAAGAGCACATAGAGAGGGCAGGAAGGGACTGCAAGGAGACATGGCTAATGCTTCAGGCTTGGCATACCAGGAACCACAGGGAAAGTGTTTGAGGGACAAACCTCAGAGTTCGTTAGAGCCTCTAGTTTAGGTGCCAAGATTCACCTGGCACAAAAACTCAAGAATACTCACAGTCTGCCTCAGGCAGATCACCAAGTGCAGGGAAGAGGCTCTGCTTTGAACTTGGCTTCTTCCAAGTAACAGGGCTTTTGGAAAGACAGTGACAGCTCCAGGGAGCTCGGCAATGTCAAGGTAGACCAGATGTAGCAGTTAGACCATTGAGCAGCCTCCCTCCAAACACAGCTATGTCCTGGATTTCTACACTGGCAACAAAAATTATAATGAATTTAAACTTCTTAAAACTATAAAGCGATGCCCCCAATAGCAAGCTAGAAATTAGTGGAGCTAGAATTTAAATCTGGTTCAGCATAGTTCTTAAGCCTATGGTCTTTCCAATATTCTTCATTTTAAACATTCCTGTTTCTTCTTCTATTCTGATACTCACAGGTAAGGACTCTAGGAGAAAGAAAGAAAAGAGAAAGAAGAAAAAGGAAGGGAAGGGAAGAAACAGATATTTTCATAGAGTTTGAAAGAAACTGTATCAGATTCTGGTGCATGAGATGATTAGTGTCACTTCCTGCACACAGATGAAAAGAATAGGCAGGGAAAAATCATCAAATATGTGTAAAGACTCAACATGTCAAAAAAAAGTTAAGTATGAGCAATGAAAATTTTCTTCCAAGGAGTCATCCCTGATTCCACTGCTAAAAACAAGTCCTTGAATTGGGGTATAACCAGGAATATATTTTATTAATTCACATAAAAGGAAATGGTTGGGGAATGGAGTGGATGCAAGTTTGAATTCAGTCTCTATCACTAAGTGACTTGTCTTGGACAAAAGATTTAATTTAATTGAACCTCAGTTTGCTCAAATTAAAATAGAATAATAACACTTGGCATTATTTTTGGTTC
The DNA here is from genome assembly GCF_054392235.1 of Sus scrofa. NCBI lineage: Eukaryota > Metazoa > Chordata > Mammalia > Artiodactyla > Suidae > Sus > Sus scrofa. The sequence continues at coordinate 35,050,759 of NC_139395.1, read as the reverse complement.
TGACTGATATAAGCAGGAATAGACACTTGTTAGAAGGATACCAATAATTAACAGAATGAACAAAGGAGCACAGAAAACAAGATAACATTGTGGACAAGTTAGCAGGAACACTATAGCCTCATGGAGACATCCACAAAGCAGAAAGATTCTAGCAATTTTCAGTAACTTTAAAACTCAGCTGAAGATTTATTGACCCAGGGTTAACTGTGAATGGTATGATTTGGTTCACATTCCCACTATGGCTAGAGCATCTTAATTTACTGTCTAACTGGATAGTATAAGATGGGGAAAAGGTAATTTCCTAAAAGGAAGTCAAAAGCTATTGTCCAAAAAAAGGTGGAATGGATGTTTAGTGGGCCAGGGTCTAGCATACATCCTCATAAAATGGTTAGAAGGAGTTAAAAAGAGATTGTCGGCAGAGCAGTCAATCAATGAAAGCTAAAATAAGACAGGGAAGGACATGGTCCTATGAGTTAGAAGACTTGGCCACCCTGACTCTAAAAGGGCCACAAGACTGTGAGCTTTTGTTTTTAACTAAATGCCTTCTCAGGGACCAGACTCAATTCAGCCATTTTCCTTAAACTGATCTGAAAAGAATCAAAGAATCTGTTTCAGAAATTTCCCCCCTTTTCTCCTAACATATATTTAGCAAGAAAAAAATATCCCCCATCCTTTCCCTTTCTAGGGTTTTGTTTTAATGTCCTCTGAAAAGTAAAAGAAAAGTTGACTGGCAGATGACAATTCTAATTGTGGCTGTATCCTTGGAAACCACAGAAAATTGGCTATTTTAGGCTAATTTGTTATTGTGATTTTCATGACAACAGCCAAGGGTAGATTTTAACTACTGTTTTTACACTAATTCAATTAGAAGATAAAAAATGTTTAAAGCCAAACAACCCTTAGACTCTCTAAGGCTGTTTCTGTTTCTTTATATGCCTCAGTGGTGAGTATAATAGGAGCCAGGGGATGAAGCCAGTACATACACCACTTGCTTTCCTGGGTTTAGCTGCAAGAAGGACATCTAGACTATTCGGTGAGAGCAAAGTGATTTATGACTAATAATGTGTTCAAGGCCTATGTGGGAGATTCAAGGCCATGGACCCAGGCCTGCCCTGGCCAGTTACCTTTCTTTGGAGGGTGTATATAACTAAAAGAGACCCATTTCCTCTCAAAGTTTAAATTTGGAGTCACTATCAAGTTATTCCAGGCAGGAAATCTGTAACTATTGCCCAATTCCAGCTGAAAACCATCTTTCTCAATCTAAGATGGCAGTGTGACCAGGGCTGGAGGGGTAGACCCCATATATTCTCAGGGTTCACGCTAATTCATCAGCACAGGGAGTAGAAGTTAATAACCATCAAATCTCAATTAATTATTCTTCACATTTCTACCTAGCCAGTGGGAAAAGGGGGAAGAAAGAAGAGGAATGAAGTTTTGCTTTTACTGGGAATATATATTATTAGCCTCTATGGGAATGAATATGTATATGTACAGCTGAATTACTTTGCTGTATAGCAGAAATTAACACAACATTGTAAATCAAGTATACTTCAATAAAATTAAATATTCAAAAATATATGCATCATTACATTATTGCTTCCTAGCTAGTACCTCAAGATAAATTAAAAGCAGGGTCCATTCATCTAGGTTATAAGTTCCAGAAAACACACATTCTTTTTAACACCCCCAAGCATAGGAAGTGTAGACACTTTTCCTAAACCTGGACTGTCTGAAGTTTTCATCCATGAACCTGAGTCTCTAGGGTAGAAGGTAAAAGCACAGGGTCAGTTAGAGATGAATCACCTAGACTACCATATGTAGTTGAAAGTCAAATAGCAAAGCAGCAATTACCTTCTCCAGCAGAGCTCAGCAGTGCACAGAGTCTGTGGCCATCGCTCCTGTGGTGTTTTCAGCCATGGTGATGTGGCTCCAGGGGCAACTGCCTGGCATGGCTTGCTAAGCAGTGTATTCCTGTAGGCATATGGGGGCTTCAAAACTTGAAAAGATTACTTTATCCTGAAAAGAGAAGAAATAAAGAGTAGGCAGAGGTGAGACAAAGAAGAGCTAATTTTTGTCATAAGCACTTTGTACTATTTGGATGTTAACATTTCCATACATACAGCTTTAATAATATTCACATTTAGTTATCAAAAAAAGATTTGGGAAACAGAAATGTTGGACTAAGTTTCTTTTACACCAACTAACTGTTCATTCCTAAATGCATCCGACAAAATCCTACAAAAGAAAACAAGATAAACTCCCTTCGTCAAGTACCCAAGAAACTGGAGGAGAAAGAAACAAGCATTGCTACCGAATAGTCTCTGGAGTTGTTGGTAAGAGATGCAGAATTTCAAATTGACCTCTTGACTTCCAGGAGGGCTGGAGGATGCTAGAATGGTCTGACCATTTAGCAAGTCATAATTGTCTAAGGGAAAAAGTGTGCAGGAAAATGATGATGACAATGGCCCGAACCATAGGGCTTTATGACTTCTGCTAATTCGTAGTGGTGTTCTGTATGACAAGAGAGGATGGGTAGTTCACTGAGGTTTATAACTTCACTGCCAGAGATTTATAACTTCCCAAATTCTGTGCCTAAAAAAGGCAATACCTGAGACATCATGATTGGACCCTTTTATATTTGAGCTACTTCCTGGAGTCAGAACTCTGAGCTAAGACAAAGCTGGATGTCCTTGAGAAAGGATTCCTCAATAACACAACTGGTACTTACCATGAGACTTCCTCCTTGCCTTCCCCAAAGGGCCTCATGGTCATTAGCCAAACTAAGTGGGCATTGAGTAAAGAGTTTTACCCATATGTAGAGACTATGGGAAGTTCAATTTAAATCAAAGCTTTCCCCCTTACCTTGGGGACCCAGAATGTCATCATGACTCATAGGAAATAGTGAGGGCTTTACAGAGGTCAAGTATTAAACAGATTGTGACTTGAGTCTACCTCAGAGTTGTTCTAACTAGTTCTTCATCAATATCAAGTATATTTCCTTGGTTCTCAAGTGTATTTTAGACTATATATCTCCAGCAACTAGGATAATCACAGCTGTAATTTGATCCATGGGAGGAAGGTTAATTTTCTTAGGAAGATGAAATGAAAGGTTTTGGAATCCCTTCTGTACCAAAACAGTTAACCAAAAATATAGTGAACCAAAATTCCCTGGGGAAATCTCAAAAGTGCCACTGTTTAAAATTTGAGAGATTTAAAGTGTTGGTCCTTCCCATCTTGCCATTTGACTCACCAATTTGGCTAGTACAAAAGATGGATGAGTCCTTGAGGGTGACAATTAATAGTCATATGTTTAATTAGGTAAAATTCCTTTTATAGCCAGTTCACTAGACATGATCTGCTTGCTGGAAGAAATATTCTACAGTGGCCAGTATGCTGCTATTAATCTGATTAATTATTTATTCTTATCCCTAAAGGAAGAGACACCAGGATCCACTGCTTTACTCTAGCAGAAAGAGCTATACAATTTTACCCTTCAGACTTAAAATCATTTCAATATTCTGTATCTGTTTTACAGTTTAATTTTTAGGGACATGATCTTTGTACCATCTCAAAATATATCATGCTGGTTCATCATATAAGTGAGGCTAGGAAGCTAAAAGTAGCAACTACAGCTAATGCCTTGGAAACACTTGCACAATAGTGCTGAGAAGATAAACCCCTTACAAACACAGAATGCTTTTAATTTCTGGGGATTCAGTGACCTGGAGAATATCAGCATATACCTTCTTAAGGGGAAAAGGCCTGAATCTTGCATTCCCTATGATTACTAATAAGGAGGCATAGTAGTCTTTAAGGGTTTTACAGGCAACATAGACATATTTGGTTGTGTTCTTCCAATCTATTTACCAGATTATTAAAAAACATTTTCAGCTTTGAGTGAGTTCAAGGGCAAGAGGAAACTTCCAGCTGGTCCAAGTTACAGTGCAAAGAGCTCTGCCACTTGGCTCACAACTCAGCCGAATCCATGATGCTTGAAATCTGGGGTAAGTGGGATGCTGTCTGGAGTCTGTGACAACCCTGATGGGAAAAGCGCATTTCTTAGGATTTGATGGATAAAAATCCTATACATTCTTTACAAAGTAATTATTATTAAAAAAAAATACTCTTGCTTCATATTAAACTCCGGGTGATGCTTAATCCATGTGCCCCTGCAAACTGAAACAGATGTCACAGACTGTATATTATCTAAAACCGCCAAGCCATGAAGTCAGATGCACACTCCAGCATACTTTATCAAATGGAAAAGGCGTATGTGGGCTTGGACCGAAGCCGTTCCTGAAGCATGAGAGAGGTGAAAGAGTAGATGGCTCCACACACAGCATGCATTCTCTTGGCACACAATCACCCCTCCATCAACCCACAGTTTTGAACTCTTGGGGAGTCGCTTATAACTAGAGCAACTATAGTTTATCATATAAAAAGGGACATGTTTGAGCTAAAAAGTAGGCCAGGGAGGACAATAGGCCTAAGATGGGACTATTCTAGTCAAATAAATTTGCATTGTCACCCTACCTTAGTGGTTTACAACTGGAGGTAATCTTTTTCCCCAGGAATGTTTGGTGACATTGTTGGTTGTCACAACTAGAGGGAAGGTATTCTATGGGCATCTAGTGAGTAGAACTCAGGGATGCTGCTAGACATCCTAAAATACACAGAAACATCTCATGACAAAAAAGGAATTATCCAACTTAGAATACCAATAGTGCTGAGATTAAGAAACTTATTTATAACTACTTAAGAGGAAAAATTAATTTATTGCAAGTTCTACATGACAGGCTTGTACCAGGTGAAAATGGACAGCTTTGGCATTATAACCACACTCAGAGTGGACTGGATGTGAACAAGTTTAGGAAAGAGCAATATCCCAAGAAGGCAGAAATGTAAGGTTTACAATGTAAGAAGATATACTGGAGCGATGACCCACAGAGATCTGTAAACACAGGGTTCATTCCTTGGAAGAAATGTGCTAAGAAGACTGCTGGCAAGAAGATGTGGGGTAAATACAGTTTAATGTACCACGTGTAAATGGGCCTCAAGACCTCATTGAAGAAAAGGTCCTTAAATTAACAAGGTCTCCTCTGAGTCTTTCCATTGACCAAGGTCCCCAGTGAAGTTCTATGTGACTATGTGACCATAGTGTCAGGTGATGATTGTACATAGGCTTTCAAAAAATAATCTTTTTCCATTGCTTATATGTACACCACTTTTGGTTGAGCATCTGGCTCACTCTTAATTAATCCACAGCAGGGACCACTTGGAGTCCCAAACATGGTACCTTACTCTAAGAAACTCAGCCACTCTCCTGGTAGAAAGATGATTAAATTGGATCCCTTTATTGGTAACATGGGTGACACTGGTGACATTGGTGACTGGCTCATAGAAGAGCCAGTAATTCATCCTCAATTTCAATAACACCTGTGTTAGATTCAAGCTTTCTTTATCTGCTAAACATGCTTCTGCTGTCATGATTCAAAAGTCTTATAACATCAACAAGGAATTATGTACAATGATGTTATCAATTCAAAACATAATGAAATAAGTAGAAAAACAAGTGATGTCCCTGGGATTTAATTTAATTACACGTACCCCATCTTCTGGAAAAACCTTGCATCATACAATATGGCCTGCTGAAAAGTCAGCTGCAATACCAGCTAGGAAGTAATGCCTTGCAATTTCGGTGCAGTGCCCTAGAGGAAATGGTATATATTCTGAACTAAAGATAAACATATGGTGATTTTTTTTTATAAAGCCAGAATAAACAGGTCCATGAACCAGAGATTACAAGAAAAAATGTCAAATCAAAATATTACATTTAATATTTTATCTATGTATTTTTGTTGTCCACAAGCTGATTTAACCTCTTGCTTAAATAATGTTATATTTGATTCTTTTTTATTGTACTTATCATACATAATAATGTATCCTATGCCATTCTACAACTGATTTTTTACTTCGCTTTGTCTTACCAACACTTAGTGGAGATTGCAGACACTCAGTAAATATTTATTTAATAAATGCATGAATAAAAAAAGCTAAGTCAATAAATAATAAATAAAGTCACATCAGATATTCCCCTTTTTTTTAAAATGACTTCATAGGAAATTTGTCTTCATTTGTAAATGTTCTTACCCAAGCCAGAAGCATTACTAAGTCAAGGATATAGTCACTTGTATTCATTGATTTTACTGCCCAGTTTTAGAGAAACAATTGAAAAATAGCAATGCACTGTAAGGGCTTTTATCATATGACCTTTTCAATGTGATTTGCTGTTGCATAAAAATATAAATAATTTTGGTATAATCAGAATATCAATGATTGTACAACTACATGACCTAGTGCAGTTAGAATGAAATTTACCACATCTGAAGCTACATTGTTTATCTATCTATCTTGCCATCCATCCATCCACCCATCCATCCATCTTGCTGTCTATGTATCACCCTTCTATCTATCTGTCTGTTTTAGGTAGTGACCAGCACAGGGCAAGCAGGCAATAATCGCATAATATTACTTCCAAACACATTCTTCTGTGACACTTAAGTCACCCTTTACTTCCTCTATGACCTCTCTTCCTTCAAAGAATCCCATTATCACTGCAACTTGACATGATTGGCAAATCAGAATAGTGGAAATGGACACTACCTAACCTTTAGCTGAGCAGAATTTCAAGTAAAAGAGACTCAAAACTTGGATATTCCTCTGCTCCAAAATTATTTTCAGTGACACACTCTGAACACATTTGAGGTAAGATCAAATTTTAATGGATACCTCTGAAAGAACAGGAGTTCTTCAGTAATCGCAGTGAAAGATGAAAGAGGAATCAAACACATGGATGCCAAGCAAATTAAGAGATAATATTTAGCACCCTGATGGGTTACTTAACTTTTAATGTACAGTAAACCAGCCCCAAACTGAGTGGCTCAAAAATATAAGGTTTTATTTAGCTCGCACTTCTACAGGTCAGCAGTTTGGGCTGGGTCTAATTTGAATGGTTCCCCTGGTGTTAATGCCTCTGCAATCCAGTGCCAGATTGACTGGTTACTAGCTGCCCTAGGATGCCCTCAGCAGGGTGCCTTGGGAGTCCCTCAGCAGACTAGCTCTGACTTGTTCACATGGCAACTAGAAAGAGTTCCAAGAGAGCTATTACAAGTATGCAAAGTCCCTTTACACCTAAGTTACAAAATCACTTTTCTGCATTCTGTTGGTCAAAACAAGTCACATAGTCAGTTTGGGCTGAAGAGGAGGAAAAATACATTTCATACTTTGATTGGAGGAGCTGTAAAGTCATGAGGTGAACTGCAAGGATGCAGGCAGGGATGGAGGACTCTGATTATTTTTGCAATCTATTGCCACAGAATTCAGAGAGAAAGCTGACTGATTTACAGAGCATGCTGGTCCATCTATGTCTAGTGAAATAAAGTCCCATCGTGATGAATTCATAGGTAAGAGAGTTCTTTGGCAGTCCAGGAGTTAGGATTCTGTGCGTCCACCACTGTGGCCTGAGTTCTACCCCTGGTCTGGCAACTGAGATATCACATCTAGTTGCTGCACCAAAAAAAAAAAAAAAAAAAAAAAAAAAAAAAAAAAGGGAAGAAAAGAAGAGAAAAAGGTTAATGGGTAGAATCAGGACTTTAGAGTAAAAAGGAAAGAAGAGTCCAATGAGGCAAGATGATTGATCTTGGACAAGACACTTAACCTCCTAGAGCTTCCATGTCCTCATAGTTTAATGGGGATAATAATAATATTTAACTCACAGAGTTACTAAGGAGGTCAGGTAAGTTAACTTAAGAGAAAGTACTTGAAATATGTTAAACATCAAGTCAAATATTAGCATAAGCAATGAAGTGTGTGAGTTAAGTAGAACATTGGCCCTGGAGCCAGGCTGTCTAGACTGAAATGTTGGGCACACCACTGATTAGCTTCTTACCATTAGGCTAGGTCTTATGCTCTCTGGGACTTATTTTCCTCATCTGTAATTGATAATTATTATAATTTTTACTGTTGGAATTGTCAGTGAGGCACTCTGCTAAAATGTGAGAACAAGGAATGCTAAGACTTGGTATAACACTTGACATATTTCTCTTATAAACCAAAGGCATTATGCAGATTTTAGGCAGGTCACTGAGACTTTGTTTCCTTATGTGTTAATAGGAATGTTTCAACTTCACTTCTTGTGGATCTATAGTGAGAAGTAATTAACACATGGTAGTTACAGATGTTGAGTGATGGCAACAAGCTCCTTTAGGTAAAGGTCTAAGAAAAGACTGTTCACAGAAACATAGCCTACTCCAGGGGGACTCTTTTGCCACCAATTTAAGAGGCTCCCAATTTCTGAAAACTCTCAGTGATAAGAATAGAGCTTTAGTCTGGATGTACCCTCACCATTTTAGTAAAGGCAGTAAATGAAAATGGGAGACGCCTGGCTTTAAGAGTCTGATGGAGCTGGATTCAAACTCTCAATCTTACCTGGCTCTATGTGACTTCTGCCACATGCTAAAAACTCCCAGATCTTGAATTTCTTCATTTGAAAAATGAGTTCTGGGACCCTGGGTATTAATTCAGGCTCTCTAACTGATCCCACCTTTCCTGATACTTATATCCTAGCTTCTTAAGCACGTCCTAGGACTGAAAATTTGATAGGTTTTCAACTGGCAGGTTGAACTCCTTGATTAAAAACATGCCATCACAATTTACCAAATATCAACCTCTCAGCCAAATGACACAGCTCTTGCGGTGAGGGCCCTTCTGACACATCATTTTTGTGGTTCATGAGAGAGAAGACAGATGCCAGTGCTGATGTGACTGAAGCCCCATGGAGATATTAATTACTGAACTTCATTAGGTCTCCACCCAACCTGAGCTACTTGCCAGTGCATTAGTCTCAAGGGCCATTTTCTGTTAACTTATGACTTAATCAAATATTCTATCTCCTTCAGCCCTTAACACCTCCTATCCCATTCAAAACCTACTTCTCATGGCTCCTACAACAGAGGCCTATGACTCAACTTTCCTAACAAGTTTAAAAGTCACGAGAGACATCAGACAGACCTAAGGGGCTACAGCAGCCCCTGACACACCTTTCCTTTCATTGCTGTGTTTTCCCAGACTGGAGGGAAAACAGGGCTGCTGAGGAATATCCCTCTAAAACTCTATCCCCTTCTCTATAGCATAAAATCTTGTTTCAGAGTTCTGCTATTATTTTCTGCCTGTAGACAGGGGTTCAAAAAAAAAAAAAAAAACAAAACAGATTCAGAATCAGATTTATCCATATTTGGAAAAAACTGGGTGAGTAAGATGACATTACACAATTATTTACTTCTATTCAAAGAGCTCTGTGATAACGATGGCATTTTATGAATAATAAAGAAAAACAGAAGTTCGAACGGGGTAGATTATGGGGCAAACTCTGTAAGTGCAGTGTTAAGGGGAAGCAATAAATCTAGTACTGTCTAATTGTCATTATCTCTTTAGAAGAAGCTTCAGGTCCAATCTCCTTTGCACAGATTCTTGATTCTGTGCTCCTAACTGTCCACATTTTGCTTTTCTCAATAATTATATTAAATTAGATAAATTAGAGTCTAACCAAAACTAATTTTGCATAATATCCCAGTCCATTTGTGCAATCTCTAAAAGCCTCTAAGCTATTTCTCTAGGCAGTAGGGTAGCTAATTATTTACCCTCCCAGCAGCCTCCAAGGCACTTCTGATCCTATGTTTAGGACACAGAATGATCCCATTCGATTAGGAGAAAAAAAATACCCACAGCTTTCCTAAGATAACATGAAAATTCCATCTATCCAAGGGGACTAAGTAATTTACTCTCTGCAGATTCCTTTGGATCCTTAGATAATGCACAGAGAGGCACAGGCACGTGATCATTATGGCCCAGATTTCCTCATTTAGGAAATCAATTCTTAGACATTGGGGATATGCAAATTCAATTAGTCCTGAGCTGCAGAATGATAATCATGCACTGAAATCTATATTAGCATATCCACGTGGATCAGGCTGCTCCCTCCCACCCCTCAGGGTCCTCTGCCACCTGTTGAATTAATTTGTCTCATCCCTTGACATCCATCCACTTCTGCATCTGATAGGGGCAGACTAACTTAACCTATTGTCAGAGGAAACTGCCAAGTTACAAGAGAGTCATATCTCAGCAGAATACTACAGAGAAGATGCAAAAACTGGAACAAATGCTTACCCAATCATTCACCAGGTACCCTGAACAATGCACCTTGGCAAACAAGGACCATTGAAATCTAATTAAGAAGTTTCTCTCTGGACCCCTGGGGAGCTGCACAATGACAGGAGAACAGTGCTTAACTGGCATGGTGCTCGCTAAGCAAGGGCTTTCTTCAATTCTTTCTCATTATTCTTTTTAAATATTTCCCAACCACAGGGAAATTCTGTTGTCATGATTCTAGAGAGGCAGAAATAAATTTCATTCTCAATCTGATTTTAATCAACACACAGAGGAAAACATCTTGCATTGTTTTCATCACTCTCTCTCTGACTCAAAATCTTCCAAAGGCTTGAAACACTTGTTATGTACAGAAAAAAAGGATAGATAGATAGATAGACAGACAGACAGACAGACATGCAACATAACATTTCCTGCCCCAAAGAGTTATCACATGACATACTGTTTTGACCCATTTTTTGAAAAAAAAAATTTAGTTGCCTAATATCTACTTCCAAATGAAGTATCTCTTTGCTTCTCTGAGAAACAAGTTCCCTGCTCATCACCCTCTTCCCTGGCTCCCCACCTGTAAGGCTCCTCCCTTGACCAATGATGAGCCCCACATAAATAGCTACTTCTGTATTTCAAGTGCTGAATAGTAATAAGAACAGGAGTTCTGTGTTTCCCATATGGATGGAGAATCTCTATGAATTCCCATTGCTATTTAATATTGAACTTAGCCACACCCTATCTAGAAATCTGCTATAATATCATAGCTCTTAGCATAGCATTTTACTGTTGACCAGTTATGTTACAGAGCTACTCACTAAACTGTGAGCTTCTTGAAGTAAGTTGTAAGTTTCTTACTGATCTTTGTATCTCACAAGGGTTGGACATATAAATGGACCTTATTTCTAGAATGAAGGAAGCTGAATGTTCACTTGATAAAAATAAAATATATTGTCCATGACCATAATCATCTTAGTCGGTTTCTATATAAATAAATAGCCCTATATTATATTGTAGCACTATAATGTTTTCTGGAGCTATAAACAAATATAACTTTAACATCATCAACATTTGAGATATCAGAAGAGAATATGAAAACTTCATTTAGGTTGATTTCAGAGAAGAAATAATGTTTCTGGCTTCTTCTAACCTATCCCTTGGTTTTTCTGTCTTATATTCACACTAATGTCTTCATTCAAGTATTAAACTATTATTTTGCCTTTTCTACCCCAGTCCTGTCAGGACTGATTTCCTTTTCTCCTTTCTTCCAATATAGCCTTAGTTCTCCCAGCTATAGCCTCCACTCCCACAGTGGGTTTCTATCCACCATGTTTTTTCGTTTGTTTGTTTTTTGGTTACACCTGAAGCATGCAAAAGTTCCCAGGACAGGGATCAAACCCATGCCACAGCAGTGATAACAGCTGATCCTTAACTACAAGGCCACCAGGGAATTCTTGCACTCTAACATTTGAAGTCATCAATGGATCGGCTTGCTTGGGTTCAAGCCATGATCTACAACTCCCCAGAGTATTATATGAGTAAGTTACATCACTTTCCAAACTGCAGTTTCCTCATCTAATGTGGAGGGGTTAAATAAATATACCATAAACTTAAGTAATAAGAGTTCCTGGCATATATTATGTGCTCAATAAATAATCAACATTAAATATTCTACTATGGTACAATAAGCTCACCATGGAGGGAGATTTAAATAAGATTGGATGGTTTGGAAGGTGTCCCAAAGAAAGTGGCATAAATTAAATACTGAAAGCCCTGTGGCGAGTGATGAGAGTAAGTGGTTGTATGGCAAACTGTATGAAATGGATTACATAGGCTGGAGGAATGTGCACCTAAATACTGCCAGGTGATGGGACCACATCACAGAAAGCTTTGTGTACTAGAAGATTCTGATTGTATAGTATGCAGTATGATTTAGGATGATAACTGGCTAGTATATACAGTAATATTTTTAAAATACTAGACCTTAACCTGATCAATGGAATAGATCCTAATTGACATAGTTTTAAAACAAAATAGAATAAATTGGAAAAAAGGGGAGGTATAGACCATCTAGATCTTGATGAAAATAAAGTGTGAAAAAAATAAATAGAATGGAATAGACTATATCAAACTGGGTCACATACTGTAAGTTTAAGTATCATTCTGTGAATTTTGTTTCAGTATGTACATTAAAAGTATGCATGTGTATATGTTGGTGGTTCATTAAAATATAAAATGTATTTCTTAATATATATCAATCATAGTGAATGGAAAAGATAATAGAGAGAGATAGTGCCTATGATCTCAGAATCTGGAAAAAGTGGCTATATATTTTTTAATTAAATGAGATGAAACATTTTACATTGATTTCTTTCCAGGCCAGCACCAGCTTTAAAGTGCTGGAATTTGCAATTCTATTCAACATCAATCAATATTCCCCAAGAAATGAAACTTTAGCCCACATATAAATGTGCTTTTCCCCAAGATGCTTACAAAAGCATTGTTCTTCCATAGCTAAAATATTTAGAGAATACGACCCAGGAAGGCTAAGCCTCAGATCCTGAACCCGGCTCCCAACCTGCAAGCCATGTGAACTTGGGCAGCACAGTCAGCCTATCTGGACTTCAAGGAGGAGACTGAACTGTGTGATCTGTTAGGTCCCTTCCAATCCAACAGGTGATTTTTCTAGGCCAGTTTATTCATGAATGCAAAATATATTTTTACAAGAGCTCAGATTAGAACTCAGGGCTTTGGGTTGCTCATCCATGACATCCATCAAGCTAAGCAGCCATACCATACAGCATGCAAAGACTTATAAATGTATGGATAATTTATCCCAACAAGGGTGCCCAGGGGAGTGACTAAATCCTCTAATCTCTGCTTGCAATTTCTTGCATGTAATGTATGTTATTATGTCTCTGACATCCCACTGGATAATAACTTTCTAGAAAGTGGGAGAATTCCTTTTTCTTTGACTATTCATTCACAGTATATAACACAATGGTGTATTTATAGTAGAAGTATATATAACTATCTATTACATAAAACAGTGTGGTTTAATTTTAGCTCTAAACATCCAGACAATGGAGGAGCTGGATCTTAAAGACTCTGGAAGGGATTTGAGAAAACCAAGGCATCGAAGATTTAAGGGAGTCAAGATGCCAGAGGAAGGAAACCACATTGATGAAAACCTAAAGTTCTTTTCATTGTTTCCCCAAGAAACTCCCTTCAGTTATTTCTACTTAGGGACAGAATACGACTCTAAGAAGTCCAGAAGAGAATTGCAGCTAAATGACTGAGACAGTATGTCCAGGTTTCAGTAGTCTCAAAAAATTGAGAACATTATTGAAAATATAGAGTTCAAGGCCTGGTAAGGAGGAGCAGTCTTTCTCCATTCCCAGATTTTTAGTCAGAGAATTTATTGTTTGATGCCGCAAGAGTAAAGAAAATTGAAAAGAGACCAGTACTTACTAAGAACGAAACCTTAGATTAATTCTTATTAAAACCTCTTAACAGACTAGCAATGCAAGGGAAGGGACTTCATTAATATGAAAAAAGTTGAAGGTATTTACCAAAAAACAAACAACAAAAAAAAGCTGACATACAGAAAACACGCTTAAAGGTAAAATACCTAGGAATTTCCTTCTGATCCATAATGAAACAAAAATGTCCTCTCTAAATACCCCTATTCAATATTGTACTGAATGTCCTAGCCAATACTGAAGGCAAAACATATACACACACATTTATGTACATTTACATATATACACATAATGCTTACATATTATAATACATACACATATACATAAATCTGCGAATGAATTGAAAAGGAAAAAAACTGTCCCTTTCACACAACACGGTTATATACATAAAACATGTTTAAATAAATACATAGAGAAATTTGGGAATATGGAAGTGCATTTAACAAGGTCAGTGTTTTCAAAGTCAACATAAAATGCATATTTTTATCTACTAGTGATAGAAAATACAAAATGAAAATCTTGGGTGTTCCTACTGTGGTACAGTGGCCTGTAGCATATGGTTAAGAATCCAGTGTTGTCTCTGAGGCAGTGTAGGTTCAATCCCCAGTCTGGCCAGTGGGTTAAGGATCTGGCATTACCACAGCTGTGGTATAGCTCACAGCTGCAGATTGGCTTTGATCCCTGGCCCAGGAACTTCCAAATGCCACTGATGTGGCTTAAAAAGAGAGAATATAAATAAAATGAAAATCTTAAGTACGCTAGACAGAGAAAGACAAATATATGGTATTGCTTATATGCAGAATCTAAAAAAAAAAAGATACAAAGGAACTTACTTATAAAACAAACAGACTCACCAAGGTAGAAAACAAGCTCATGATTACCAAAGAGGAAAAGGTTGGGGGGGGAGATAAAATTATGAGGTTGGTATTAACACATAAACACAAACACTACTATATATAAAATAGATAAACAGCAATTGAAACAAACACAACATTGTAAATCAACTATAGTTCAATTTAAAAAAAAAAGTGAAAGCTATATAAAAAAAGAAAAATCTTACGATACTGACCTTAAAAATAGCAAATACCTAGAAACTCAATCTATAAAAATACATGCAATATCCCTACAGAGAAAATTAAAAACACTTTTATGATGTCTTTTTTAAAAAATGAAGAACTATGCCATGTTCATAGAAAAGAAGGAAAAATATTTAAATGTGAGAACTCACCAAATTGACCTATAGATCTGAAGTAATCTCAATCAATATTTCAGTATATGTTTGCATAAATTTACAAGCTGATTCTAAAATTTCTAAGAAAATACAAAGGGCCAAAAACAGCCAGGACAATTTTGGAGTGGAGGAACAAATGCAGAATACCACCAGACATCATGTCTTATTATTAAGTTTTATAGAAAAGCAAAATTTACCAATCCAAAGTATGTCTCAGTGGCATATTAATTATTTCAAGCTGGTTATTTTCTAAGAAATAGCAAAAATGGGGAAAATCTGAAAACCAAATAGAAATTACTCTTGTGTAAGAAGTATTTTCATTTACAAAGGAAACCTCTATTTGCAAGGGGGTTTCCCTCTAGGTATCTGGAAGAGTTGGAGGACCAAATCTCTAGAAACTCTCTGAATGGGGAAATATTGACTCCAATTTGCATAACAACTTTTTCCTTGTTTATTGTGTTTTCCTGGTCACCTCCCATAATTGACTCTCCCCACCCTCAACTTCCTCTTCTGACTTTAGTTGAAGATAGGATTCAAGACGAAGACTTTGGCCATTCTGGCGAGTTATTCAGTTCTCCTGGGTCTCTCTCGTATACATTATGAACTGGAGATTGGCACTTGCCATCTGTCTCTACATGGATTGAAACATGAGCCACTGCAGCTACTGACCATCCACACCCTCTGAAAGGAGCTCAGGGTGGTGATCAGGAGTGAGGCACTCTTAGCTCTGGGAAAACTGGCAGAACAGGTCTTCAGATAGTTAGATATTTTCAGAAGAATATTTTATGCACCCAATTCTTACATCTCCTTGTATACAGAAAAGCACTAAAATCCTTCATGGTGACATCTGCTCCTTATTTCTAGCAGCAACGTTCTGCAAAATGTGTACTTGGTTGCATGTACCTCCCCCCTTCGCCAAAATCACATACATACTGACATTACCTGCTAAGTCTTTAGAGCAGTTTCTCAGCGCTGTCTGAAATGCTACCTCCCAGGCTATAGCCTCATTTTGCCCCAAATAAAACTTAACTCATGACTCTCACATTGTGCATTTTTTTAAAGTCAACAATAAGATTTTCTCTGGTTGATCTGTGTCATGTCAATTTAATTCTTAGGCCAGCCAGAAAAATATAGAAGGGGAGAGGAAAATGTCTTCCACCCTAACAATTCCAATAATTAAGATTTCTGTGATGGCTCAGTGGTAATGAACCTGACTAGTATCCATGCGGACTTGGGTTCAATCCCTGGCCTCACTCAGTGGGTTAAGGATCTGGCGTTGCCATGAGCTGTGGTATAGGTTGCAGACACAGCTCAGATCCCATGTTGCTGTGGCTGTGGAGTAAGCCAGCAGCTGCAGCTCTGATTTGACCCCTAGCCTGGGAATTTCCATATGCCGTGGGTACAGCCCTTAAAAAAAAAAAAAAAAAAAAAGATTGAAAACTAACACAACATTGGAAATTAACTATACTTCAATATAAAAAAAAAAGATTGAATGCCTGTAGCATATGTTTAAGCAAAAAGCTGAGAAGAACAAAATATAGGGTACTGACCTGGACCATACACATATGGTCACTTGATTTATGAGAAAGCGACCCTGCAAGGCAGTGAGAGAAAAATACACATCAAACATAGGACACAAATCCAGGTAATAATTACACCTACAGATCATAACACAAAAGAAAAAAACTACAATAAAAATGAATGAGAGTATCTAACTGTTTAAAAGTACATGAAAAAGTGCTCACTTTACCTATGCCAAAGGGAATGAAACAAGGAAGGAAGGCTTTATGTGAGACTATGATAAAAAGAGGTCAGGACAATGGCAGTAGGGGATAGAGACTGGACACAACCCTGCTGAAACAAAAGGCAGGAGGGTTTCTAAGCATGGGAGAGAGCAGTGGAAAAATACTGGAGGATTTGAGAAGGGAGGTTGGTCAAGGTGATTAGAGTATCTTTGTCTGTTAATTGGTGCTTATCCAGTTAGGCTCCTACCCTCCCAAAGAGACCAGGAGACAGGGGCCCTATCTTCTTCTTTTTAAAAATTTTATTGGGGTATAGTTGATTTACAGTGTGGTATTAAGTTTCAGGCGTATAGCAAAGTGAATCAGTTATGGATATACACACATCCACTCTTTCTTCCCATATAGGTTATTACATAGAACATTGAGTAAACCTCCCTGTGCTATACAAGAGGTCCACGTTGGTTACCTATTTTATATATAGTAGTGTGTATGTGTTAATCCCATCCTCCCAATGTATCCTTCTCCTTCACAGTTTCTCCTTTGGTAACTATGTTTGACTTTGAAATCTGTGAGTTTGTTTCTGTTTTATAAATAAGTTCCCAATCTTCTTGATGATTACTTTTCAAAGGGCTGCCTCCCAGGTCTTGGAGAAAGACAGTCCTAGCTACAAAACTGCAAGAGTCTGGAAGAAGGTTTACATCTCAAAGGACCAGAAGAAAGAAAAAAGAAAAAGGTAAAGGGCTTACGGTCAAGAAGAAACCACAATAAAGTTTAGCCAAACTGAGGGGAAACTGAAGGCCACTTTGATCATTCTCAAACTGATCACTAATCTTTGGCTTATTACTGTTTGGGTTTGTATGTTTGTTGTTTGTTTTTAACCTTAAAACTGCTAATGAAGTTCTGGAGTTGGTGGTAGAAATCTAAGTGAAATAATACATTTTAAAGTGTCCCACACAGTGCCCGGTTTTGTAAGCATGTGGTTTGAATGGAATGAACCAATGATTAGATTATAACTGGGTTACTGGTAAATTTGTGCACACAAGTTATTAGCAGAATTTGAACTTGGGTGAGTAAAGTAGTATAAATAGGTGTGTTGGTTAACCTCCTAGATGTTCGCCAAATGTGAAATGATGTCCTCCTCCATAAAACATTTAATCAGAGAGTGGAAAACTTAAGGTGATGTAGCTGGGACTATCTTTTCAGGCCACAAGGCTGCATCTTCCCTTGGATTCTAAGTTCTAATTGGGGTGGTGAAAAGGCACACACACAAGACAACCAGGAACTGACAGCTTGAAAATGAGCAGGGCCCTGTAGGGCTTCTAGTCACAAAAGCCTTGATGTGTCCCATTTCTTGTTCTTAGGAAATAGGCCTCATTCAACCTCCTTGACGTCCCTCAGATCCAAGGGACGGTCAAGAAATAAGAGTGCGGTCTTGGGGCAGGGTTCTAGTTCCTCCTCAAGGGATACACATAACAATAACTTTGAGCTCTTCTGCAGAACTAAACCCTCCAACAAATGGAAGACTATAGCTACTTGATGAAGCCTTCTTCACTCCAGGGCCACTAAACACTAGCTTTGATGAAAAATGCAAGATTGAATCTACCCTGATTTTTATCTGTGGGCTTATTTTCCACTCCCCAAGCTGTAAGACTGCCTCCTATTCTCTCCCAAAGATGGCATAGTCTTTAGGCCATTAGCCTGCTGTGGCTTCCTTTGCCTGGCAAAGCAATAAAAGCTATTTTTTTTCCCTCTCTTGCCCAAAACTGACTCTTTGTTTCTATTCAGCACCTGTGGACAGAGGCCACGTTTTGGCAACAGGCTTACTTTTAAAAGACAAACAATTTTTTTTCTCCCCTTCTCACCCAAATTCAGACATCACTTCTAAGATAAAACTGGGGTCGTGGCTGTTAAAACATAATATTATTTCAAAACTCACATAAAACTTAGAAGGAGATTGTTTTATCAACATATTATTACAGGTACTCTTAGCCAAGATGTTATTATTTCTTACTAAAGATCATGGGATAAAGTTACAGACATGGAATTTGAACCCATAATTTACTGATTTGAGCCAATATTCTTTCTCTGCAGATAGTAAAAATTGTTTCCAGTACCGTTTTGCTGGGGGCATTTTAAAGGAAAATTAGGAAGTGCTCAATACCCACTGTAATGTTATAGCTTAAAATAAACAAAGTGAGAAAATTCAATAAACCCCAAACTCCCAAAGTTACTTGCTTCTAATTTTAGAATGCCTACAATAAAACAACAGTGACAACAAAAGGGACCGCTGTCATCACCTTCCCTGGTGGCGTGATGGCTCCACTTTTGTAAAACAAGGAAATGTGATGATTATTCAAGAACTGGACTTTTTTTTTTTTTTAATGCACAAATGGTCTGCCTGCCTGTGATAAAAATGAGCTGACAGCCTTTGGCTGTTTTCACATAAAATTTGGGTCTACAACATCCCTCATTAACAACAGGCTCCCTACTTTTAGCCCATGTGCATTTTTTTCCCCAATGTAGGAATAAGAATTCTGTAAGACTCAGCAACTTACACCCATCCTCTGGAGCTCTCTTAATCGTCTTGAGCTCCATTTTTTGCTATCACATACAAGCAGAAAAGTCCACAAATCACAAGGGTACATTTTCACAAATGGGAAACATTTCTACCTGTTATAAATACCAGTCAGATCAAGAAGAGACAATGAGAAGCCATCCAAAGGAGTTCCCTGGTGGCTCAGCATGTTAAGGATCCAGCATAGTCATTGCTGTGGCTTAGCTCACTTCTGTTGCATGGGTTTGATCCCTGGCCTAGGACTTCCACATGCCAAAAGTGCAGCCAAAAAAAAAAAAAAAAAGAAGAAGAAGAAAAAAGAAAACATTTAAAGCCTTCCTTTAGGCTCACTCCCATAATGACCCACCATCCTCATTAAAGCAAATTGCTCTCCTGACTTCTACCTCCATAGATTAATTCTGTATATGAACTTCATACAGATGCAATATAAAGTATATACTCATTCATGGTTTACTCTATTTCATTCAATATTTTGTTTGTGCTATTCATTCAATTACATAATTATATTATAGGAATTTAATGCCATTTGTTTATTCATTCTACTATTGTTAAATATGTGGGTTGTTTTTCAAGTATTCAACCACTATGAATAAATTCACTATGAATACATATATGGTGTTTCTAGAACATGTACCTAGGAGTTGTATCCAGCTTCAGTAGATACATCCAAATATTCCCCAAAGTGCTTTTTTAACTCCTACACTCTGACCAACAGTGTAGGGACATTCCAGTTGCTCATGTTCCCAATAAAACTTGAAATTTCCCAACATTTTACTTATTTAAAAACATAAATGCTAACCATTATAGTGGAGTGGTAGTGAAATTTCACTATGGTTTTAGTTTTTTTCATTTTTCTGAAGACAAACCAAGGTGGCTTTAACTTCCCCTCAATCTGACTAATCTTTATAAGTTTCTCCATTTACCTCAATTTTTTTTAGACAACTTCTTCTTCTTCCAGCCTCGTCCCATTTTACAACATCCAAAATGTCTCCCTCAAGCACCTAGAAGCCATCCCTTTGTACCATCAGATAAAGACTTTTTCCTCTTTTTTCTATCGTATTTTTTGCCTTTTCCATCATAGCTTGTAGGTATCCTTATTATTACCTGAATTTGAGTCCTTTGCCTCATAGTATATTTCCTCCACTGCATTGTAAAATGAAGTGAGGGTCTTTCTAGTATCAAAAACAGCCATTTGCCAGCTTTAGGCATCTCTGATGGGAATGGGCTGTTCCCAACCATAAGGGGACTTAGTGGCCTTGGACCTAGTCTAAAAGGGGCCTGGGTTGAGTCTCTGATGTCCCTTAAAGATAATTTCTATTCTCCCACTTTCCATATTTCATGGAGATAATTCATACTTTATCATTCTATATGGTCAAACAGCCTCCTGCAAGTATCCATGCACCCAATTCATGATCACTGTCAACTGCATTATCCTTGATTTGTTTGTGTAAGAGTCTTAGAAGAGTGGCTCAAAGTCAAAGCTCAGTCTGATGGAGGAATTATTTGTTTATTGTAGG